>NC_092514.1:27086731-28286731 GCF_047511675.1 Marmota flaviventris
TTATTTATTTATTAGTTTTCGGTGGACACAGCATCTTTGTTTGTATGTGGTGCTGAGAATCGAACCCGGGCCGCACGAATGCCAGATGAGCCCGCTACCGCTTGAGCCACATCCCCAGCCCCTGATTAAGATTTCTTTATTCCCGTCATCTCAAAATGACAAAAGGCTTTGTGGAGCAAGAATCTGAAACAGGAAGTTCTCTTTGCTTTGTACCAAGACTGGCTTTTTTTGGTTAAATTCATTTACTCAAAAGAAATGGTACTTTACATATCCAAAAAAGAAGGAAGTATCCATAAACTGAAGCCAAAACAAACAATTATAAAGAATAGCTGGCATTAAAGTAGCAATCAAAGATCTCTCTTTGCAGCAAGCCACAACCAGTAGTTTTATAGAGAAATTCTTCCAAACTTTTAAGGAGCAGATTATCTATACTTCATAAAAATTGTTCCAGAAAAATAAAAAAGAAGGCAAGACAACTAATATTATGAAGGTTTTGTTTCAGCTTAGGACAGGACAAGAAAATTACAATACAGTCCCTCTTTCCTTATGAACATAGATGTGAGAGTCTTAAATGAAATACATATCATCCAAATCCAAAATTTAATTGAGAAATTATCTAATCTTAGTTGAGTTTCTATAAATGGAGAGATACTCATTTAGATGAGTTAATTTAATAATATAAAGATGTCTGTTCTCCCTAAAATAATTCATAAGTTAAAATTTTCATGACTTGACAAATTTATTTTAAAATGTATATGACATCTGGATATGGAGGTACATGCCTATAACCCCAATGAGTCAGGAGGCTGAGACAGGAAGATCACAAATTTGAGAGCAGCCTCAGCAATTTAGTAAGACCCTGTCTCAAATAAAAATAAAAAGGTTGGGGGTATAGGTCAGTGGTAGAGCACTCCTGGGTCCAATCCCCAGAACCAATAGCAAAAGATAGTGGGTGGTGGGTGGGGTGTCATCTTTTTAGATATATATATTTGTTTGTTTGTTTTTGGTCCTGGGGATTGAGTCCATGGGTGCGTAACCACTGAGCCACATCCCTAGTCCTTTTTATATTTTATTTAGAGACAGGGTCTCATTAAGTTGCTGAGGCTAATTTTGAACCAGCCTCCTTCCTCAGTCTCCCAAGCCACTGGGATTGCAGGAGTATGCCACCACACCTGGCCATCTTTCTAGATATTAAAACATACCCCAAAATACCAAAAAATCCATGTCAAACAAACAACAACAAAAATAAGCCCACAAAATAATGTTTAGTAAGGGACAAAAATCAGGAAACTGAACAAAGAATACAGCAATAGCCCACCCACAAATGGAAGGTGCATGTAGACTAAGGCAGCACGCCATCAATGGGCAAATGTCGGATTAGCAGGTAGAGTGAGCATCTGCCTCACTCTATGGAGAAAAAGGAAATAAAGCTGCATCCCTACCTCACACTATATACAAAAGTAAACTCCCAATGAATTTAACATGAAAGACTTTAACATGAAAGGTAAAACTTAAATCTAACAGATGAGAATATAGAGTCTTTTGTGAGTTTGGATAGGGTTTTCTTAAACTGTCAAAACCATAATCCATAAAAGAAAACATTGATCAGTTTGAATACATTTCAATTAAGAATTTCTACTCAACCAAGGACAGAACCTTTCCCACTATTTAGAGACAGGGTCTCATTAAGTTGCTGAGGCTAACTTTGAACCATCCTCCTGACTCAGTCTCCCGAGCCACTGGGATTACAGGCGTGTGAGACGGCACCTAGCCACACCTGTTGTCTGCCTACTCTGCTCACATTTATTCATTGATTCAAGGAATACTTATTAAGCACCATGCCAGGTACTGGAGCATTGCACAAGGCACACAACCGTCAGCACAATTCCTGCAGAAGCACACGGGCACTGTTGAGCAAGGGAGCAGGGGAGCTCATTCTCCAAGAGGCATCTTTTTGGGGCTAGGGCTATGGCTCAGTGGTAGAGTTCTTACCCAGTATGGATGATGCCCTGGGTTTGATCCCCAGCCCTGCAGAAAAGGGGAAAAAATAGTGTCATCTTTTCAACAAATGTAGAGGTGGTATTTTGGCAGACTCATTGTAAAAAGTATAATAAAGACTTTAGAGGAAGCATATAAAAATGAGACATGAGGCACAAAGAAAGAAGCACAAGGAGACACTTATTTTATGTTTTCAATCCTTCCTCAATTCAAGGAGGAGCTTCTCCCCCTTACAGCATGGACTGGATTTTTTTTTTCTTTTTTCTCTTTTATACCCCCCAACCCTGACCTCCACCCCCACCCTCACTCCCCACCTTGGGAAAAAAAAAAGGTTTTTTTGCTTTGTTAGCAAATAAGAAACACAGGGGACTCCTGTACCAGAGCCTGTGATTCTCTGGTCTGGATTTTTTTTTAAGATTTTTTTTTTTAGTTGTTAATGGATCTTTATTTCATTTATTGATATGAAACAGTGCCTCACACATGCTAGGCAAGCGCTCTGCCACTGAGTCACAATCCCAGCCCATGGACTGGAGTTTTGAGAGCCTACTGTCCCAGAAACAGACTTTAAAACAAAGTTTCTTAACAGCTTTGGCAGGATGTTGTAGGAGCTTATAATACAGTGACTAATCTGGTCCACAGAGATCAAAGTGCAATTTCCCTCCTGGAATTGACCCAGAGCTAGATCCACCAATGCACAGAAAGCCCTGTTGACAGAATATCCATGTTGAGAGTTCAAGAGACCCCAGGTGGGGGCTGGGGTTGTGGCTAAGTGGCAGAGTGCTTGCCTAGCATGTGTGAGGCACTAGGTTCTGTTCTCAGCACTGCATATAAATAAATAAAATAAAGATCCACGACAACTAAAAAAATATTTTTTTAAAAAAAGAGACCCAAGGTAGATTCCAGGTCACAGGCTTTTCCAGGCAAACACAGGATAAAAACCTTCCATTCCACCTACAGATACTCCTTATTCTGACTCAGGATTAGTTCCACAAAACCTGCTTCTTTTTTTTAAAACACGGGAACTCTTTTAAAGAAAGGAGGTCTCTCACTATGTTACCCAAACTGACCTCAAACTCCTGGGCCCAGCCTACTGAATGCTGGGTCTCTAGGTGGATGTTACTGCATCCAACTGAACCTGAACTTCACCTCTGTCTGGCAAAAAAAAAAAAAAAAGAGGCAGCACCATCCCCTTTCCCTATCAGAGCAGTGCCAGAAAAAGCTATAAGAAAGGCTTAAATAAAATCCAGAATCTCATAATATAAGACATCCAGGCTTCCAACAGAGAATCATTTGTCATACCAAGAATCAGAAAGATTTAGACTGAATAAAAATATCAATAGATGCTAATATCCAGAGGACAGAATTTAGAATTATCTGAAAAATAGTTTAGCTGGGTGTGGTAGCACACACCTATAATCCCAGAAATTCAGGAGGCTGAAGCAGGAGCATCCGAAAGTTCAAAATCAGCCTCAGCAACTTAGCAAGGCCCTAAGCAACTCAGCAAGACCCTGTCTCTAGATAAAATATAAAAAAGGACTGGGGATGTGGCTCAGTGGTTAAGGCCCCTGAGTTCAATACCCCTCTATCCCTGCTTTAAAAAATGTTTAAAGCAGCATGATAAAAATGCTTTAACAAGAAATTATGGGGGCTGGGGATGTAATATACTAGGTTCTATTCCCAGCATCCAAACAAACAACAAAAAAAGAAAATTATTAGCATACTTAAAACAAATGAAAAACATATATAAAGCCAGAGTGGAGAAACAGAAGATATAAAGAAGAACTAAATGGAAAATTCAGAGCTGAAAAATATAATAACTGAGATTAATGCTCAGTGACTGGGCTCAGCCACAGAAGAGAGGCAACAGAAAAAAAGAATCAATGAACTGCAAGATACAACAATAGACATCACCCAGTCTGAACATCAGAGAGAAAACAGACTTAAAAACAAAAAATCCTCAGGGACTGTGGGATGATAACAAAAGATCTACCATTTGGGGTAGATTGGAAACAGAGAATCAAGGGTGGAGCTGAAAAAGTAATCCAGGGAATAATGGCTAAAACTCTATACATGCAAATAGCTGTGCAAACTCAACAGGACAAACCCAAAGAAACCTAGGCCAAGAAATACCATAGTTATATTTTTTAAAATTAAAAAAAATCTTAAAAGTGGCCAGAATTTTTTTTAAAAAAAGCACCCACCTATAAGGGGAAAACCAATTCTTTTTTTTTTTTGGTTCTGGGGATTGAACCCAGAGGCCCTTTACCCTTTTCTACTGAGCTACACCCCCAGCTCTTTTAATTCCTTGAAACAGGATCTAAGTTGCTTAGGGTCTCACTAAATTGTTGAGGCTGGCCTGGAACTTGGGATCCCCCTGCCTCAGACTCCTGAGTCACTGGGACTACTGGTGTGAGCCACCACACCCAACTAAGACATATTATAATTATATATTTTTTAAAGCTAAAAATCTTTTTTTTTTTTAAAGAGAGAGTGAGAGAGAGGTAGAGAGAGAGAGAATTTCAACATTTATTTTTTAGTATTTGGCGGACACAACATCTTTGTTTGTATGTGGTGCTGAGAATCGAACCCGGGCCGCACGCATGCCAGGCGAGTGCGCTACCGCTTGAGCCACATCCCCAGCCCTAAAGCTAAAAATCTTAACAGCATGCAAGAAAAAAAGGCATCTTGGGCTGGGGTTGTGGCTCAGTAGTAGAGCACTTACCTCACATGTGTGAGGTACTGCATTCAATCCTCAGTACTACATAAATATAAATAAAGATATTGTTTCCATCTACAACTAAAAACATCTTAAAAAAAAAAAAAAGATGAGAAAACCAATTTGAGTGACAGTGAATTTCTCACTAGAGAAACCATGGAGGCCAGAGGAAGTGGCACAATATTTTTCACGTATTGCAAGAAAAGAACTATAAACGAAGAATCCTATACCCAACAAAAATACTCTCAAGAAATGAACAAAACTATCAAGACAGCTTCAAATGAATGAAAACTAAGAGGCCAACAGACCTAACCTTGAAAAAAAAAGAAAAGAAAGAAAGGAAATGGTAAAAGAAGGAATATTAGAACATCAGTAAGAGCTGGGCATAGTGGCATATGGCCTAAAATCCCAACTACTCTGAAGGCTGAGGCAGGGGTCACAAGTTCCATGCCAGCCTTGACAATAGCAAGACCCTATCTCAAAATAAAATTTATTAAAAGGCTGGGTATTTAAAAAAAAAAAACAGGAAGAAATGGGCTTGGGGAAGTAACTCAGTGGTAAAGTACTTGGTTAGCACATATGAGGCCATAGGTATAATCCCTACTACTGAAGAGAAAAAAACAAGCAGGAAGGAAGAACAAAGTAAACAGAAATATGATAAATACAATAAGCTTTTCATCAGTTTTTGAAATCATGTTTGATGGTAGAAATAAAACTGATAAAGTTTTCTGATGTACCTAAAGGATACATTTAAGATAATTATAAATGGAAAAGGATAAAGGAATATAAAGGGAGTAAAGTTTTTTTATTTTTTTTAATTGTAGATGGGTATAACTTGTTTTGTTTATTTATTTTTTTATATGATGCTGAGGATCAAACCCAATGCTTCATATGCCAGGTAAGCGCTCTACCACTGAGCCACAACCCCAACCCATGGGAATAAAGTTTCTCAACATCAATTGAACTAGTAATATGACAACTCAGAGGGGCTGTGATAAGTTATTTATGTATAATATAATATCCAGAGCAGCCACTAAACATGTTATACAAATGGATACATTTTTAAAAATGGCATAAACACGGTTGGGGACATTGCTCAGTGGTAGATTGTTTGTCTAGTACATAGGAAGCTCTGGGTTCCCTCCCCAGCACTGGAGAAAAAAGAAAAGAAAAGAAACAATGAACAAATAAAACTAAATTCTTAGAAATGTTTGCATAACCCACAAGAAAGCAGGAAAAAGAAAAGAGAGGGCCAGTGGGTGGGGCTCAGTGGTATAGCACTCTCCTAGCATTTGTGAAGCCCTGTTTTTTTTTTTTTTTCCCCAGCAGTGAAAAAATAAAAAAAGAAGAAGGCAGAGAAGTAGAAAACAAAGATAACAAACAGAAAACAAAGACAAGAGATTTAAATCATAACCTATCAATAATTGGATTAAGTATAAATGTGTCTAACCCATCAATGAAAAGACAGATATTGGCAATATGAATTAAGATGCATGACCCTGGGTTGGGGCTATATCTCAGTGGCAGAGTGCATGCCTTGCACAAGTAAGGCCCTAGGTTTAATCCTCAGTACCCACCCCCCCTCCAAAAAAAGCCTATGACCCAATATATGGTGTTTTCAAGAAAATCACTTCAAATATAACAAAATAGGCAGGTTGAAAGTAAGAGGATTGAAAAAAGACATAGCTGAGCAGAGTGGCACACACCTGTAATCCCAAAGGCTCGGGAGGCTGAGGCAAGTAAATTGTGAATTCAAAGCCAGCCTCAGCAACTGAGCAAGGCCCTGAGCAACTTAGCAAGACCCTGTCTCTAGATAAAATATTTTTTAAAAGGGTTGGGGATGTGGCTCAGTGGTTAGGGGCTCCTGGGTTCAATCCCTGATGGAAGGAAGGAAGGAAGGAAGGAAGGGAGGGAAGAAAGGAAGGCAGGCAGGCATCTGGGTTGGTTCCATAATTTAGCTATTGTGAATTGTGCTGCTATTAACATTGATGTGGCTGTGTCCCTGTAGTATGCTGTTTTTAAGTCCTTTGGGTATAAACCGAGGAGTGGGATAGCTGGGTCAACCACCCTCATACTGGTGGTTCCATTCCCAGTTTTCCAAGGAATCTCCTTACTGCTTTGCATATTGGCTGCACCAATTTGCAGTCCCACCAGCAGTGTATGAGTGTACCTTTTCCCCCATATCCTCTCCAACACTTATTGTTGTTTGTCTTCATAATAGCTGCCATTCTGACTGGAGTGAGATGAAATCTTAGAGTAGTTTTTTTTTTTTTTAATAATAATGTTCCATTTCTTTAATTTACAAAGTTGTAAACCTAGTTCTTGCACAGTTTTTAAGAACAGTTTGCAACATATCATTTCTATCTAGTAGCCTGGCAATCTGACAATGTTAAGTGTCTGACAATCACTTTCACAGGCCTTCGTTTGGCACTGGCTGTGTTCTCAAGCAGCTGACAAGCTCACAGTAGAGGGGGATCTGTTGGAAGCCCTGGGACCAAAGAGGCACTTGGGAAGACCAAGTCCAGCGCAGGTGAAATCGACTCTGACTCCGTTTCTCAGCTCCATTTACACTGGAGTCACGAGTCTGCACTCCTACAAGCCAAATCCTCTGCAGCATTCAAATATGCCAAATGGTTTTTGTTCCTGTTGTTGTTTGTTAGTTTTTATGCTAGAGGCTGAGCCCAGGGATGCTTCTACCACTGAGCCGCACCCACAGTCCTTTTATTTTATTAAGAGACAGGACCCCACTAAGTCGGCCTTAAACTTGTGATCCTCCTGCCTCAGGCTGAGTCCTGGGTACAGGAGTGTGCCACTGCATCTGCATACAGAGCCTTTTAAAAGACTCCATTCACAACTGAAATCTTAGAGTAGTTTTGATTTGCATTTCTCTGATTACTAGAAATGTTGAACATTTTTTCATATGTTTATTGATTGATTATATATCCTCTTCTGATAAGTGTCTGTCCAGGTCCTTGGCCCATTTGTTGATTGGGTTATTTGGGGTTTTTTTGGTGTTAAGACTTTTGAGTGCTTTATATATCCTAGAGATTAGTGCTCTATCTGATGTGCTTGTGAAAAAGATTTGCTCCCATTCTATAGTCTCTCTATTCACCTCACTGATTGTTTCTTTTACTGAGAAGAAGCTTTTTAGTTTGAATCCATTCATTTATTGATTCTTGGTTTTAATTCTTGAGCTATAGGAGTCTTATTAAGGAAGTTGGGGCCTAATCCAACATGATGGAGATTTGGGCCTACTTTTTCTTCCATTAGGCACAAGGTCTCTGGTTTAATTCCTAGGTCATTGATCCACTTTGAGTTAAGTTTTGTGCATGATGAGAGAGACACACAATGGAACATTACTCAGCATTAAAAGAGAATAAAATCATGGCACTTGCAGGTAAATAGATGGAGTTGGAGAATTTACTTAATGCTAAGTAAAGTAAGCTAATCCCAAAAAACCAAAGGCTGAATGTTTTCTTTGATATGAAGATGCTGACTCATAATGGTGATGGGTGGGGGAGCATGGGAGGAATGGAGGAACTTTAGATAGGGAAAGAGGAGGGAGGGTAAGGAAGAGGGCAAGGGGGTAGGAATGATGGTGGAATGAGTGAGACATCATTACCCTAAGTACATGTATGAAAACACGAATGGTGTGAAAATACTTTGTGAACAATCAGTGACTTGAAAATTGTGCTCTATATATGTAATATGAAATGAATTGCATTCTGCCATCATGTATAAAAATTAGAATAAATAAGTAATTTAAGAAAAGTTTAAAAAGAAATAAAGACATAATAAGGAGCTAAGGGTGTGGCTTGGTGCTAGAGCACTTGCTTAGCATGTGCAAGGCCCTGGGTTTGAACCACAACACCAAAAATAAAAGATATAGCCAGCAACTATTAATCAAAGGGAAGGAGAAGGAGCTAGGCTAATATCACATTAAGTGAACTTCAAAGAAAATTACCAAATTATCAGAGAGAGACATTATATAATAAAAGGTCAATCTGCTAAGAAGATAACAATCCTAAATATGTAAGCACCAGACAGAGATGTAAACATGCAAAGGTCAAATTCATAGAACTGAAACACACAAGTATAGTTGGAAACTTCAACACCATTCCATCAAAAATTGGTAAAAAAATTAGAAGAAAGTCAAGAAGGATATATTAGAACTCAATAATATCATCAACATCAACCAACAAGGACCTAAGTGACATATATAGAACACTGCACTCTACAACAGCAGAATGCTCTTTTCATGTGCCTACAGAAAAACAAGAATATAGCGGAACTTGCTCAACTTGATAAAGAATATCTACAAAACTCCTACAAGCTAATATACTTAATGATGAAAGACAGAATGCTTTTCCCATAAGATCAGGAACCAGGCATGAGTTTCTGCTCTCACCATTCTTATGCAGCTTAATAGTCTTAGCCTGTACAAGAAGCAAGAAAAGTATATGTACATTGGAAGGGAAAAAAAATAAAACAGTTCTTATTTGCAAATTAATAATTATCTACATAGAAAACCCCAAGGAATCTTCAAGAAACTCTTAGAACTAATAAGTGAATTCAGCAAGGACGCAAGTACAAGGTAAACATATAAAAATCAATTATATTTTTTGTATACCAGCAATGAATATGTGGACACCAAAATTTAAAAAATGTAATATCATTTACAATAGTTAAAAAGACAGAAGGAAAGAGGGGCTAAGGGTGTACCTCTTCTAGGATGCTTGCCAAGCAGGCACAAGGCCTTGGACCCAATCCCCAATACAAAAAAAAAAGAAAGAGGGGCAGGGGAGGGAGAGAGGAAAAGGAAGGAAGGAAGGAGAGAAGGAGGGAAGGAAGGAAGGAAAGAAGAAGGAGAAGAAAAAGAAAAATAGGCTTAGGTATAAATTTAAAAATACATGTATAAGGCCTATATGCTGAAAATTATACAATATTAATGAAAGAAATCAAAGAAGACTTTGACGGATAAAACAAACCATGTTCATAAATCATAAAACTCAATAAAAGCTGAGTGCAGTGGCACTTGCCTGTAATTACAGCAACTTAGGAGACTGAGACAAAAGGATTGCAAATTTGAGGCCAACTTCTTGCTAAAAATTAGCAAGAGCTTGACTCAAAATAAAAAATAAAAATGGCTTGGGATGTAGCTCAATGGTAAAGTGTCCCTGGGTTCAATCTCCAGTTAAAAAACAAACAACAAACAATAAAAAACCAATTCTCTTCAAGTTGACATACTAAGATTTAACACAATTTCTATCAAAATTCTAATAAAATTTTTTTTGGTAGTGTGGATTGAAACTGAGCTACATGCCTCTCCCTTTTTAAAGTTTTATTTTGAGACAAGATCTCACTAAATTGCAAAGGCCTCAACTTGGCCTCAGATTGCAATCTTCCTGCCTTAACTTCCTGAATTGCTAAGATTACAGGAGTGCACCACAGCATTGAGCCCTAAGACTTTTGTAGATTCAGACAAGATTATTTTAATTTTGATATGAAAAAAGCAGACACTAGAATAGCTAGAACATTTTTTGTTTTTGTTTTTTTGGGGTACTGGGGATTGATCACAGGGGCACTCGACCACTGCGCCACATCCCCAGCCCTATTTTTTATATTTTATTTAGAGAAAAGGGTTTACTCTTGAGTTGTTGCTTTTTGCTGAGGCTGGCTTTGAATTCACAATCCTCCTGTCTCAGCCTCCCGAGTTGCTGGTATTACAGGCATGAGCCACAGAACCTGGTACTAGAACAGTTTTTTTGTTGTTTTGTTTTTTTAAGTTGTATATATACTCAATGCCTTTATTTGTTTTTATGTGGTGCTAGGATTGAACCCAGTGCCTCACACTTGTGAAGAAAAAGAAGAAAATGGTAGGAGGAAGTTAACCCAATTTTAAAACTTTTAATACAGCTAGAGTAATCAAGACTGTGTAGAATTACAGGAATAGACACATAGATCAATAGAACTAGATGGAAGACCCAGAAATAGATCCAATTGACTTTTTTTTTTTCCCCCAATACTGGGGAGTGAATCCAGTGGCATTCTACTACTGACCCACATCTCCAGCTCTTTTTATTTTTTATTTTGACATAGGGTCTAAGTTGCCAAGGCTGGCTTTGAACTTGTGATCCATCTGCCTCAACCTCCCAAATAGATGAAATCATACCTGTACACCACACCTGTTTTTTATTTTCTTTCTTTTTTTTTTTTTTTTTTTTGAGACTAAGTCTCACTATGTCGCCCAGACTGGTCTCCATCCTCTTGCCTCAGCCTGCAGGTGCCTGGGATATGTGTGCCATAATAGCCTGGAATCAACTGACATTATTTTCAGGGAGGTACTAGGGATTGAACCCAGAAGCACTCTATCACTGAGCTACATCCCCAGTCCTTTTTAAATTTTGAGATAGGTATTAGGTCGGTGGTGGGGACTTGGTGGCTACTTAGAACAAAGCAGCCCGAATGGGAAAAGAACATCAATCAGGCAATGTCGGAAACACCTGTCAATCAGCGAGATCTCCTGACCAACGCCTGTCAATCAGCAGGACCCCCTGGCCAATCCTGGAGTTCAGCCAACTCCCCTGACCAACTCCAACGGGACAAGGGACCCTAAAAACACCTTTTCCTGTCCCAAGCCCTTCCCTTCCTGCTGTAAGCCCCATAAAAGTCCGATCCAGTCAAGCTTCCACAAGGTTTCTCCTCAGACCCTTCTCCTGTCCACTCTGTGGGTCTGATGGAGTTCCACCCAGGAGTGATATCTCAATAAAATCTCATTTGGCAGCCTTTTTAAATCTGCCTCCTTTGGTCGCTGCCTGCCTCGCCTGATCTGACAATAAGGTTTTATTAAATTGCTTAGTCTGGCCCCAATCTTAAGACCTTCCTGTCTCAGTCTCCTGAGTCACTGGGATTATAGGAATGCACCACTGTGCCCAGCATTTTTTGTTTGTTTTCACAGTATTGATGATTGAACTCAGGGCCTACCACATTCTAGGCAAATGTTGTACCCTGAGCTAAATCCCCAACCCTTTTAATTTTATTTTGAGAAAGGAACTTGCTAAATTGCTCCAACTGGCCTCAAATTTGTATCCTTCTGCCTTAGCCTCCCAAGTAGCTGGTATTCCAAGTTGTGTAACACCAGGCCAAGCTCAAGTCAACTGTTTATTGATGAAGGTACAGAAGCAATTCGACGGGGAAAAGGTAGTCTTTGTAACAAGTGGTATACCAATTGAACAAAATTTTAAAAAGCAAAATTAAAAAAAATTTTTTTTGGTACCAGGGATTGAACTCAGTGCTGCTTAACCACTGAGCCACATTCCTACCCCCACCTTTTTAAAAATTTTTTTTACTCATTGATGGACACAATACCTTTATTTATTTGTTTTTATTTTTATGTAGCGCTGGGGATCGAACCCAGTGCCTCATGTACGTTAGGCAAGCGCTCTACCACTGAGCCACAACCCTGGTCCCCCCGCCCCTCTTTTTTATGTTTTATTTTGAGACAGGATCTCACTAGGTTGCTTAGGGCCCTGCTAAGTTTCTGAGACTGGCCTTGAACTTTCAATCTTGCTGCCTCAGCCTCCTGAGCCACTGGGATTACAGGTGTATGCCATCACACCCAGCACAAATTTTTTTTTAAAAACTTGATTTTAAAAGTAAGATATAAAATGATAAAATTAAAAAGAAAAAACACTGAAGAGCTGGGCTCACTAGTACATGCCTATAATCCAAGCAGCTTGGGAGGCTGAGACAGGAGGATTGCAAGTTTGAGGCCAGCCTCAGCAACCCAGCAAGGCCTAAGCAACTCAGTGAGACCCTGTCTCAAAATAAAAAATAAAATGGCTGGAGATATGGCTCAGTGGTAAAGTCACTGTTAAATCAGGGGCACTTTACTACTGAGTCACGTCTGCAGCCCTTTTTATTTTATTTTATTTATAGACAGGGTCTAACTGAGTTGTTGAGGACCTTGCTGAGTTGCTGAGGCTGGTTTTGAACTTGCACACGTGTGCACACACACACACACACACACACACCCCTAAAGAAAAACAGTGAAGAAAATTTAGGTAGAGTTCTTAGAGTTTACACCAAAAACAAACCCAATACATAAAAGAAAAATTGATAGATTTGATTCAGTCAAAATGTAAGACTTTTGCTCTACAAAAAAATGGTAAGAAGATGAAAAGATAAATTACAGGACTGGGAGAAAATAATTCACAAACCACACACCCAGTAAAGAAATAGTATCTAGGGTATATAAAGAATACCCAGGATGTGAGGACCACCTGGCTGCAACATCTGTCACTCCATTGATAGCCAGGGTTGATTCAACTGATCTGCCTAGCAAGGTGAGTGTCACTTTCCTCCTTCACCACTCAACATATGTCCCTCCCAACATTTCATCCTTCCTCAAAGAGGACAACCTTCCCCAATAGAGGAGGACCATTTGGTCAAGAGTATATAAGTAGCTGCACTCCCCTGCTAGAACCTCCAAACAAGCTTTCAAGAATGTCCAAAATGCTGGGCACAGTGGTGCATGCATGTAATCTCAGTAACTCAGGAGGCTGAGGCAGAAGGATTACAAGTTCAAAGCCAGCCTCAGCAACTTACCAAGGCCCTAAGAAACTTAGTGAGGCTCTATCTCTAAATAAAATATTTTAAAAAGGGCTGGGGATGTGGTTCAGTGGTTAGGCACCCCTAGGTTCAATCTCCGGTACAAAAAAAAAAAAAATGTTCAAAGTAACAGTGAAAATAACAAGCCAACCAGAGCATGGGCAAAAGACATGAAGAGACACTGTACTGATGAAAATATACAGAGAACAAATATGTAGGTGAAAAATATTCAACATCATTATCCATTAAATGTGGACAACTCCAAAGGCCGGAAAGGATACAGAGAAACTGGATCACCCATATGTTGCTATGAGATTGTAAAATGTTACATCCACTCTGGGAAACAGTTTGCCAGTTTCTTAAAGTGAACATGCAATGAACATGACCCAGCAATTGTGGCCAGCCAGGTAGAATGAGCTGTGATAACTGGAATCTGACAGTGCTGTCTGCAGTCCTGCCAGCAGACATGGCCTACCCTCGCCTGATGAGAAGAAAAGATGAAAAATTTGAAAACGTGTAACATAATTTAGGACATTAACATCTGAAGAAAGTAAAATATAGGATAAGCGTATTAGGTGCCAAAGCACTTGAATCTCCCACTGATGTTTGGAAAATTCAACTTTAGAATCTTTGGGAAGCAGAACATGTTTCCTATTTCAGAAGCTAAAAATGCCAGCTATTTGCCTTCCCAGACTCCCTTGCAACATGGAGTCTGCAAAGTCACATGGAGTGCAACATGGAGTTAACAGGCACATGACCAATCAAATTCACACCCAGACTTGAATTAGAAGCTATTGTCACAAAGAAATAGGGATTGTGTGGGACTCTCTGCAGCAGGGAAGGTAGTGATGACTGAGTTTCTGGCTCAGCAGCTGGGGCAACACAAGCTTCAGTGGCCTGGTCTTGCAGCAGAAGCAGAGTTATGCTCACCAGACTGGTTCTGCAGCCTGGTTCTGGGCACTATTCTTGGCAGCATAGCTTCATGTCTGGTCTCCAGCCCAGAAGTCTGTGAATGTTTTTTGTTGTTGATTATTTTTGTTTTTGAGACAGGGTCTCACTATATTGCCCAAGCTAACCTAGAACTCCTTGGCTCAAGCAATTCTGCAGCCTCAGTCACCCAAGTAGCTGGGATTACAGATGTGTGCCACCAATGTGGATTAACCAATGTATTTTTTGTCCTTGTTTACCTGTTTGTTTACTTATTTCCTATTTCAGAATCTAAAATTGCCAGATATTTGCCTTCCCAGACTCCCTTGCAACATAGAGTCTGCAAAGTCACATGGAGTGCAACATGGAGTTAACAGGCACATGACTGTGTGTGTGCTTTACTACCAGGAGTGTTTTATCACCAAGCCACATACCCAGTCCTTTTTTATTTTTAAATAGAGTCTCGCTAAGTTGCTTAGGGCCTCACTGAATTGCTCAGGCTGACTTCTAACTTATGATCCTTCTGCCTCAGCCTCCTGAGTCACTGGGATTACAGGCATGTGCCTCGGTGCCCCAGTTCTAATGTGTGTGTGTGGGGGGGGGGGGGTTGTTTTTTGTTTTTTGTGGTGCTGGGGATTAAACCCAGGGCCTTGTGCATGCAAGGCAAGCACTCTACCAACTGAGCTATATCCCCAGCCTCCAATGTGTTTTTAATCAATTCATTTTCAGTCTAAATTAGCCAGAATGTTTTCTGTTGCTTACAATGGAAAATTCTGATACCAGCGCAGTAAAAATCACCAGCCTCAGGGTTCTTAGTCAAGTTTCTTTCTATATGAGCTTCCACTTCACTTCCTGATACTAACCTGATATTAACTGCATCATTTTCTCCACATTTCCAAACTTTTTTTGGCAGGGTACCAGGGACTGAACCCACGGGCACTTAACCACTGAGCTATATTCTTAGCCCTTTTTATATTTTGAGACAGGGTCTTGCTAAGTTGTTTAGGGCATCACTAACTTGCTGAGGCTGGCCTTGAACTTGTGATCCTCCTGCTCAGCCTCCCGAGTTGCTGCACTACCACACCCAGCTTCCCAATAATTTTTGCAGTTGAAAAACTATATAAATAGTAAATCTATGAATGAATTGAATCTTGCTTAAGTGCCTACTCCTTGTCCAGTAACCAGTGGTAAGCAAATAGGGGGCAAATTCATGTGGTTTTTGCATGGAATTCCTTCTGGGAACCAGTCAATAAGGTATTTCTTAGAAGTGTCAGTGGCCCAGCAGACTTGGTACTGGCTCTTTGAAACAGACACCTAACCTGGTCTTGGGAAATCAGAGAATACTTTCCAAAGGAAAAAATTCTAAGTGGAAACTTTTGAAAAAATAAGACTTAGGCAGAAGGGGGTAAAGAGTAAGGGGAAGTTCAGGCCCACAGGAAAGAGAATAATCAAAAGAGTGTACAGGGGGCTGGGTTGTGGCTCAGTGGTAGAGTACTTGCCTAGCATGTGTAGAGCACTTCCCAAAATTATTGGGAACCTGGGCATGGTGGTGCAGCAATTCAGGAGGCTGAGCAAGAGGATCACACTGGGTTTGATTCTCAGCACCACATTTATTTATTTAAATAAATGAAATAAAGGTCCATAGACAACTAAAAAAATGATATTAAAAAAAAGAGAGAGTGTACAGCCAGGTGCAGTGGTACATGCCTGTAATCCCAGCAATTTAGGAGGCTGAGGCAGGAGGATTGCAAGTTTGAGGCCATCTTCGGTAACTTAGTGAGGCCCTAAGCAATTTAGCAAGACCCTGTCTCTAAATCACAAATAAAAAGGGTTGGGGTTGTGGTCCAGTGGTTAAGCACAAGTAGGGTCAATCCCCAGTACAGAGAGAGAGAGAGAGAGAGAGAGAGAGAGAGAGAGAGAGAGAGAGAAGTAGTAAAAGATGAGTCCAGACAGGTAGGCAAAGTACAGATCTTGCAGGATTCTGAAGGTCATGTAAGGGACTTTAGATTTCCTCCTAAAAGCAATAAGGAGCCATTGGTGACTTTAAGCAATGGGAGGAGATGAGCAGATTGCAGTTCAGAAAGACCACTCTGGTGGAGAATGGAGAGAAGGGAAATTAAAAAATCGGGAGACCAAGTAGGAGGCTATTGCAGGGAAGCAATTAGAGAGAAGAGAGTGCTTTGGAGTTGAGGGGATAGAGAGTAGATTTGAAAGAGACTAGAGATAGGTCAGAAGGAATTGGTGATAGGTTGGACATAAGGATTAAGGAAGGGAAGAAGTGGGGATGGGGCATCAGGGATTTTGTTTTTCAAAATTGATTGAATGGCTAGGTGAATGAATGGATGTTGGTATTGTTTGCCAGGTTGAACAACATAGAAGAAGCTTTTTGGATGATATGAGCTCAATTTAGAACATATTATTTTTGTGCTTGTGGTACACCCAAGGAGAGAAGTCCAAAAGGCATTGGAAACTGGGCACAGTGGCACACGCCTGTCATCCCAGCAACTCAGGAATGTGAGACAGGAGGATTGCAAGTTCAAGTATAGCCTCAGCAATTTAACAAGGCCCTCAGCATCTTAGTGAGACCCTGTCTCAAAAATTTAAAAGGGATGTGGATGTAACTCAGTGGCAAAGCGCCCTGGTATTACATTCCCAGTATATTAATGAAAGCCCAAAAGGCATTAAGATATATATGTGTTTGGATCTCAGATGAGGGGTCTGGACTAGAGATATAGATTTGAGAGTCACTGAAGGTAGAGGTGGTGGTTGCAGGCAAGGAAATTAATGAAGATGACCCCAGTTACTTATGGAGTATAAGAAATGAAAAGAACCTAAGAAAAAATTCTGGGGATAGGTTCACTGTTCAGGAGCAGAAGAGGAGGAATCCACAAAAGAGAACAAAAAGGTCCAACCAGGTAGGTAAGAGGAAAACCAAGAAAATTGGTATCACTTGCATGTAAGCCAATGGAGAGTCCTAAGCATGGAGTAGCCATGGGCATATAGGCTACAAAAATCAAATAAGATCATAATGAAGCCAGGAACAGTAGCTCACACCTGTAATCCCAGCAATCTGGGAGGTTGAGGCAGGAGGATCATAAGTTTGAGGTCATCCTGGACAACATTGAGATTCTGTCTCAAAAAAAATTATAATGGAGAAGTTTCCAATGAATGTAGAGGAAGGAGGGCACTAGTGACCTTAGCAAGAACCAAGTCAATGGAGTAAGTTGGGGGAGAAGTAGTTTGGGGAGAGAGAAGGCAGAGGGAGGTGAGGAAGGAAAGAATTAAAATTAGGCAACTCTAAAAAAAAGTCACACAACTCTAATCATGTAGCTATGAACGGAAGGAAAGAGTGGTATCTGGCGAGGTTTTTAAAAGCTGGACAAGGGTAGTGGTTAGAAGAGTCCACCCCGGATCTTCCCGGTATGGAATGAAAGAGGGAGAGAGTAGATCCTAAAGAAGAGCTTGGGGAGTTGTGGAGGGAGGCGATAAGGACTTGTGTTCAGAAGGGAGATTGTTCCCTGGGTCACAGGAGACCCTATCAGTCTGGCATTTCCTCCCCATCCTCATCCCTTTCCTGCCCCTGGCCTGACTCTCACTGGAGCTGGAAGACAGAAGGACGGAGTCACACCCTGGAAGAAGCTCTCTGTCTTTGGAGGTGTTTCTGTGTGACTGTAAGTTGGGGTTTGGGGAGAAGGAGGGTCTATCAAATGGGTAAGAGCCAAGGACATGAAGCTAGTAGTTTAGGCTTTAGGGGCAAGATTAGGAGAAGAGAGTGGAAGGTATGGAAACTGGGTTTCAGGAAGGGATTCTGGGAGCTACAAGTGTGAAGGTCCAGGACCTGGGTATATGATGCCAGAGGCTGGTGGGATGTTCACTCAAACTCCCATTGTCTACAGGTCCCCATGCCTCTCCTCCTCTTGTTGCTCCTGCTGCCAAGCCCCTTATACTCCCATTCCATCTGTGACATCTCCAAACCGGCCAGCCAACTGGAAGTGAACTGTGAAAAACGGAACCTGACAGTGCTGCCTGCAGACTTGCCAGCAGACACAGCCATCCTTCACCTGAATGAGAACCTCCTGGTTACCTTCTCCACCGCATCCCTGGTGTCTCTCACTCGACTTACTCAGCTGTATCTGGATACAAATCAGCTGAGCAGCCTGCAGACAGATGGAATGTTGCCACTTCTGGAGACACTGGATATATCTCACAATGAATTGAAAAGCCTGCCATTCCTAGGGCAGGCACTGCCTGCACTCACTACCCTGGACATTTCCTTCAACCAGTTGGCCTCATTGTCTCCTGGTGCACTGAGAGGCCTAAGCAAACTTCAGGAACTCTACCTGCAACACAACAAGCTGAAGACTCTGCCCCCTGGGCTCCTGGAAACCACGACCCAGCTACAGAAGCTCAATCTTGCCAACAATAAGCTCAGTGAGCTACCTCCAGGGCTCCTGAATGGGTTGGAGGAGCTTGACACCCTCTACCTCCAAGCAAACTGGCTATACACGATACCAAAGGGCTTCTTTGGGAAACTCCTCCTTTCTTTTGTTTTTCTCCATAGCAATATCTGGTATTGTGACTGTGAGATTCTCTATTTCCGTCACTGGCTGGAGAAAAACCCAAACAACGTCTACGTATGGAAGGAGGGTATGGATGTCAAAGCTATGACCTCCAATGTGACCAGTGTGCAATGTAGCAATTTGAACAAAATACCTATCTATAACTATGCAGGGGAAAATTGCCCCCCTATTGGTGATGTGGATGAGTATGATGACTATTATGACACTGACATGGTAGAAACCACAAGGACCATGGCCAAATTCTCTACCAACACCAAAGCCCATACAACCCACTGGGACCTACTCTACTCCAAATCTACCGCTTCTCTGACTCAAATGCCCTCTTTGCCTCTAACTGAAGAATTCACCAAGAGACAGACCATATTCCAAAACAGACAGATCCCAGATTCCTCCACATTCCCAACAGCCATAGAATCTACCACATTATCCAAAAGTCTAAACCCTACTAGTGAACCCATCACAACCCTGACCACACCAAACTCAATCAAGCCAGAATCCCCAACTACCCCAGAGCCCACCACAACCCAGACCTCCCTGGAGGTCACCACAATCCTGACCTCCACAGAGCCCACCACAGCCCTGACCTCCCCACAGCCTACCACAGACTTGACCTCCCCGGAGACCACCACAACCCTAATTATGTCAATACCCCCAATCTCAATCACCCCAGAGCCTATCACAGCCCTGACCTCCCTGGAGGCCACCACAACCCTGACTTCCCCAGTGGCCACTACAGCCCTGACCTCTCCAGAGCCTACCACAGCCTTGACCTCCCCAGAGGCTACCAT
Organism: Marmota flaviventris; assembly: GCF_047511675.1. NCBI lineage: Eukaryota > Metazoa > Chordata > Mammalia > Rodentia > Sciuridae > Marmota > Marmota flaviventris. Next base: position 27,106,351 of record NC_092514.1, read on the forward strand.
AACCCTAACCATGTCAGTACCCCCAACCTCAGTCACTGCAGAGCCCACCACAATCTTGACCACCACAGAATACACCTCATTCCCTACTAATTCAGGCTCCCTCATAATCTCTCCTGAATCTGAAATGGTCTTAGCAGCTCAAGGGAATTTTGATAGCGCCAGAAATTACCCTTTTCTCAACCCTGACATTTGCTGCTTTCTCCCCTTGGGCTTCTACATCTTGGGTCTCCTCTGGCTCCTGATTGCCTCTGTGGTCCTTATCCTACTGCTGACCTGGGTCTGGCATATGAAACCACATGCCCTGGACTCTGACCAGTCTGCTGCCCTGGCCACAGCCATAGAAACCACATATCTGGAGGTGCAGAGGGGAAGGCAAGTGACTGTGCCTCGGGCCTGGCTGCTTTTCCTTCAAGGATCACTCCCCACTTTCCGTTCTAGCCTCTTTCTGTGGGTACGGGCTAATGGTCGCATAGGGCCTCTGATATCAGGTCGGCGGCCCTCAGCCTTGAGTCAGGGTCGTGGTCAGGACTTATTGGGAACAGTGAGCATTAGGTATGCTGGCCACAGCCTCTGAAGGTGGGTGGTTCAGGGGACTTTTGAGTGTCTGATGGTCTCTCCTATTGGAATTTGGCTGAGGGTAAGGCCCACAGCATCACAGGGAGGACTTAATTACTGTTCCTTTATTTGAAGCCTCCTCTTCATATCCAGACACTCAACTCCAGACTGTACAAATCAAAAGGGGTAGTGAGATGATGGAGTTGTGAGGGTCACAGAACCAAGCTCCCTAGGTTAATAGGGTGTTGTCAGGCCACATGGTTAGTTTGGGGAAATTTAAGGAAAAGCAGATAAACAGAATACTGCATGGCTCCTACAGGCATCCTTACATAGAAGAAAATTTGTGAAGTGATATCAAGATGAGAGCACTGATTATCTCTGGGTATCATAAATATGGATCCCCCCCTCTGCTTAGTGTTTTATACTTCTTGACCATCATTGTACGTTATTTGTAGAATAAAAAAAAATAAAATAAAAAAGAAAATGTAGTTTCTTTTGGAACCAAAGTGGTTGAGGGGCTTGTTACAATAATTCCCAAGGTCTCAACTTCCCCCGCCCTGGCCCCAACTACTTATCCAACAAACCTTCAGTCACAGCTGGCACTTCCTCTATTGCAGGGGTGGCCACCCACCAGCCACCTCAAGCAGAAACTCCAGAACAGAATAGTCAAGTCGCCCTGGAGTTGAGGGACATTGCTGAAGCCTAGCCACTGGTAGCCTGCAACCCTCAGGGCAAAAGGGGTTATCTGCTTACTACTGCAGCCTCAGAAATAGTTGGTAGGGAGGGTGCTTAACCATCGGGCCACATCGCCCACATCCCCAGCTTTATTTATTTATTTATTGAGACAGGACCTCGCTAAGTTGCTGAGGCTGGCTTTAAACTCAAACTTGGCAATCCTGCATCAGCCCCTGGAACTGCTGGGATAACAGAAGCAGCAGCACACTATTATACCCGGTTCCTGTCATTTCCTTGCTGGACTTGAAGTGCCTTAAGAACAAGATCCAGTCTTTAAGTGTCTCAAAGTAGCCACAATACTCCAGGACACGGTGTGCATGGTGGGTAAGAAGGGAGGCAGCAGCGAAGGTGTCAGGATGCCGAGTTTCATTTCTTGTTCCATTGGCAAGGCTCTGCCAAGGGGACAGCTCCCACCTGCTGTCTGCCCATCCCAAGGCCTGGCACATAGCCTAGCACTCCTCCCAGTATGACCTTCCCATGCCCCTTTATGTTCCAAGAGATTTGTAGGCTCCTTGAAAGCAAGGCCTAGCAACCACAATTCTCAATAAGTGGATGAGGCAGTCACTCTCCTCAGCCAGTGCTGGTCTCTGGCCAAAATCCTTTTTAAACTTTGGATCAGCTCTATTGTCCACCCCCACAATCCCTGCCCCCCAGCCCTCACCCCAATTCACAAAAATATGATTTTTTAGCCCCTCCCTCTTGAGGCTACAAAAGCAGTCACCAGATCCCAGAGGCTTTTCCTAGGGATTAATGTGAGATGATTTGTGCATCTGCTGCATTCCTGAGCAAGCAGCTGGGAAGCAACATACAAGGCCTGGAGTTTGGGTTTCTGCCCTATGCTACTATACCATAACTGACCTACACAGCATTTGCATAAAACCAGCAGATGCCTTGTCTTTAATAATTTTTCTTAAAAACTCCAGTTCCTGTTCTCCAGGGTATCAACTTCTTTGTCCAGACTCCTCCCCTGTTCATCCCCACAACTCTCCAGATTTGGGGGTGGTGTCATCAATCCAATTTATTAATTAAGTCCTCAGTGAGGGGAGGAAGGGCCACAGCCTCCCACTGCAGACCTTTCCACCATCTTGATAGCTTCTGGTTTCTTCTGTCTCCTCTGCTCTGCCTTGGTTTCCCCACAGAAAGGGGATTTTCTGCTGTCCTCTGTGTCCTAAAACTAATACCTAAGGGAAATCTAGAAATCCCAGCTCCCCCAAGGAACAGCCACTGATAGAGTGGTCATAAGAATTAGGCCAAGCAGGGCAAACTGGAGCAGAGGGTAGAACAGATCAAAGTCCTTTAACACAAGGAGGAAACCAAACTGTGGAGGGGAAATAAATAGAGGGGCCCAGAGCAGCAGAGTCCAGGCTCCCTGGGGTGCAGTGACTGTAAGAACAATGGATGACTGGGAGCCCCGGCACATTGGCTCCAGGTATCCTGCCCCCTCAGCCACTGAGGAAGAGACGTTTGTAGGCCTTGTTCATCTGCTCCAAGAAGATGAAGGTGAGGACAGTGTGGGGACCCAGGCGGGCATAGTATGGTGTGAAGCCCTTCCATAGGCTGAAGAATCCCTCATAGCGAACAACCTTTATCAGCACATCCTAGACAGACAGACAGACACGCAGGGTAACAGAGCTAGGATGTGGACTTTGGGACCCTGTCCCCTACCCAGCTACTGTCATAACCCTCCCAGGGCATCTGATACTATGACTCAAGCCCCCAGCCCTGCTTTCTCACCAGCCCATTCTTGTATTCTGGCTTCCCATCAATCATTCTCATGTTCTGGATCCTGAAAGAAAGGAAGCAGAGATGGGGGATGTAACTCAGTGGTAGAGCACTTGTCTAGCATGCACGAGGCCCTGGGTTAAAACCCCAGTACTGTGGGGGTGGGGAGAGAGAGAGAGACAGAGGAGAGAAGCAAGGGCATAAGAGACAGAAAGGGGGGGCCTCCAACACCTATCCAAGCCAGGCCTGCACACTTACCGGGTCTTGACAATGTCCACGGGCATAGAGGCGGCAGTGGTAACAAGGCCACTGATCATACTGGCACAAAAGTGGCATAAGATATTGTCAGAGAAGTAGCCTGGAGAGTAAAGCAGGAGGTGATAGTCAGTTTGGAGCAATCTGGCCAGGCTGGGAGTTAAGGGCCTAGATTTGGTTCTTACCTGAGTCCAGTAAGAACTGCTTAGATTGGGAATAGGAGGCAAGCTGGGCAGCATTGACAACAACAGCCCGAGCCATGGTAGGAATACAACCCTGAAAGTGGGAGAGTGAACGAAGAGTCAGAAATACTAGGGACCAGAACCTACAAGCCCCAAGTCTCCAGAGACTTTCCTCACCCGCCACAGTGTGGGGACTCCCTCTTCCCGGGCAATTCGAATCAGGGCATTAAACACGTTTTTATAGCCACGACGTTGATCAGCCGGAAGCCTGGAGAAAGAGTAGGGAGAGCCCAAGATCAGGACAGTCCACACTGCCCACAGGAGCAAAAAATGGGAGCAAGAGTAAGTAAACATTCTGCTCTAGGTCTGGGTTTAAAAAACTGGTACTTTCATTCCAGATTCCAAGAATGGGACTTGAATTGGGTTCAGTCCTATAACTCACCGACCATCAGCAGTCATACGGATAAGAGCCACCTCAGCTGGTGTTCCCACAAAGGCACCAGTTGCACCTGCAGTCATGCCAATCAGGGCCTTCAGCAGAAAACCAGGGGGTGTACCATCAGCCCCAGTCAGGCGCTCAAAAAGCACGGTATAAATGCCGAGGCGAGTAGTGGTGTAGGTGGCCTGTCGCAGGAGACCAGCTGACAGACTGAGGAGCAAAGGGGTCAGCGCATCAGGAAAAGATTTAGACCTGCCAACCCATACCCTTCTCCCCAATCTGAGGCCAGTACCCAGTGTAAATGCCCTTCAACCCTTCTGCCTTCAGGATGCTGGTGAGAGCATGGAAGCTGGTTTTGTACTCTCTTGTTTTGGCCCCTTCTCCGCTCAGTTGCATCCGGTTCTTCACTAGGTCCAGGGGTTGAACAAAAACTGTAGCTCCCATCCTGGGGGAAGGCAGGAGTGTAATTAAGGGTCAGGAGTTCCAGATCTACTAATGCCTACTGGAGCCTGGTAGCAAGAAGTTACAAAGGTCAGGGCCTGTCATGTGAGTAAGGACTCAGGAGGCTGTTGGACATGTTGGGCATGTAAGAGCAATGTGTCTGGAAATTATAGGTGTCCAGCAGGAGCCATGCAATGAAAGTGGTCCAGGCAGCTCCATGGGAGTCAAGCAATGAGGGGACGAAATGCAGTTCGACCCAGGGAAGGGAGGAGGGGGACATCCATGATCTGGGACTCCAAGCAGTCCTTCAGGGAATCACTTAATGACCTGGAACCCCATTCAGCTAGACAGTGCCAAGCAGTAAGCTAGGAAACTCAGGTGGCTTGGCAAAGGTCGTGCAATGACCCCGCATGCAGTCCATTAGGGGTCCTGCAATGGGTGAAAAGATCTTGGCAGCCCATAAAAGACCTCACAAACCACTGGTGAGCACGCTGACCCCGTGGTGGCTCAGTTCACTGTAAAAGACCCAGAGAGAAACCGGGCCCAGTCCTTGCGCCCGTCCCTTCCTCCTCCTTTCCCATCCGTGGGGCCTGAGCTTACCCGGCCAGGCCCCCAAACAGGAACTTGACGGACTTAGGGGAGGTACGGGGCTTCCCGTCCATCCCGCCGGCCCCGGGGCTCGCCGTCGCCGCCATCACCACTGAATGGCCCTCAGCTCCGGTCCCGTGAGCGCGCGCGGCCCCGCTCGCGCCCAAGGTGACACCGAGCGCGCAACAGGGCGAGGGCGCGCGCACGCCCCTCTGGCTCTCAGGTCCAGCACCAGCACCAGCACCAGCTAAGCCGGCGCTGGCGCAGACGTTCAGCGCAAAGGCGGCCGGGAGTAAGGCGGAGATGAAGGGGGAGCTTGAGGGATGCGTGCGGGAAGGGGTGTGGCTGTTTTAGGAAACCAGATTATAGGCTCAGTTTTTACCGAATTAGAATCGCGGGAAACTGGAGAGGAATTTGTTTGGAAGTCTCGCGAGAGCGAGTCAGGCTAGCCAGAGTACGGAGGTCTCTCGCGATAGAGAAAGATTTCAGTGTCGGGGCGGAGGTGGGTGGTCACTCTCGCGAGACTTGCAGGTACGTCGGCGGCTGCCCGAGGGATGAGAGGTTTGTAAACAGGGCAACACAAGGGGGGATTACGGGCACTAAAAGGAACCGATTAGATCGTCTTCTAGGATTTGGTGTTCCCTGTATCTACTCAGGCATTCTTTCCATCCCTAACTTTTCCTTTAACTGGCCTTTTAGGACCGGAAGTCCTTCATCTTGAGCATCCAGTGTTGGAAGCGGCCTGACTTTCTTTACCGGAAGCCCTTTTCCGAGGGACAGGAAGAAGGCCCACCTGGCCGGAAGTCTCACCTCCTTGAGCTCCCCCGCCCTTCTAGAAGTGTTTCTGTCACCTGTGCTTACCTTTGGTCCCTTTATCCGTTTTATCTCTATACCAAAAAAGGATACATTTTGTGTCTTCCTTAACTCCACTAAACGAGTTGGATAGCTCACTCCCCGAGTCGGGGTTCTTTCCCTGGCGCCCCCATGTAGCTGAGAAGTGGGACCTGGGGGTGGTTGGACCCCTGGGATCCTAAAGGGGTCAGGAGGGCGCAGAAATACGCTCTGCCCCTTCTACAAGGACGCGACTTCCTCAACCTTTCTTCGCCCGCTGCCATGCACTCTGTGGCCTTCCCGCTTCCTGTGGTTGTGGCTACTGTGTTGTGGGGAGCGACCCCCATTCGGGGGCTCATTCGAGCGGTGAGTCCGAGGGTCGGGTGGGGGAAGGGCGCTGAGGGGACAGATTGCAGGCTGAGGAACATGGGCTTTTTTTGTCCACAGACTTCGGAGCACAATGCCAGCATGGACTTTGCAGACCTCCCAGCTCTGTTTGGGGCCACTCTGAGTCAGGAGGGACTCCAGGTGACTTTCTTTCCATTTTTCTATATTCCCATATCTTGTCCTGGGTGGGGGTTGAGGAACCATGCCCTGGGTGAAGCTGGAGGTAGGAAGAGTCAGGAACTAATTTCATGTATACATCTGGTGTGGAATCCAGAATCTGGAGGTTGAAGGCTGAGTGCCCATCCATGGAACTCCGAGCTTATGAGGGAGACTGAAAGTGGACTAAGATGAAAAACAGGAGGAAGTGGCACTTATCAATAGGACCTCTGGAGCCAGCTATTGGTTATATAGACATGGACAAGCTAATCATCTGAGGCTTAATTTATTTTAAGGTAAAATAGGATAATAGAAGTTACCCTAAGGGTACGGTGAGAAAGCAGTTCTGTGGTACTTCATGGCAACACTGCAAGAACTTACGCAATAGATATCAGTAGAGTTGTGTGAAATGCATAATTGGAAATTTGTAGGCAGGCAAATGTGTTATGTGTACATAAAGTTTAATTAGTGGGAAACTGGAAGGCCGAATTGAATTAGTTTGCAGAATGGGGTACAGGCTAGCCCATCTAAGAAAGGAAGAGGGGAAAATGAGATCTAGAAAAGAGATGTGATTTGTTTTAATTGCGTCTTTTGGAGGATAAAAAGATGTAGGCTTCTGGCTTGGGTGGGATGCTCAGACCCCAGGGATGAGAAGGAAGTGAGAGAGAACATGTAGCATGCCAGGGCCAATCTACTTGGGGGCTCTGTGGGAAGCAGAACCTAGGGAGAAGTCCAACTGTTTTTTGCTTCTGTGTCCCAGGGGTTCCTTGTGGAGGCTCACCCAGAAAATGCCTGCAGCCCCATTGCCCCACCACCCTCAGCCCCGGTCAACGGGTCAGTCTTTATTGCACTGCTTCGAAGATTCGACTGCAACTTTGACCTCAAGGTTGCTGAATGTGGAGTGGGAGCTGGGAAGCTGAGGGTAAAAAACAAGAGAGCCAGGAAAAATGGCAAGGTCCATGATGCTTTCTTATCTTCTGCCTTGTCTTCGTAGGTCCTAAATGCTCAGAAGGCTGGGTATGGTGCAGCTGTGGTACACAATGTGAATTCCAATGAACTTTTGAACATGGTGTGGAATAGTGGTAAGTTTGGAGAATGTGGAGAACTAAATTTTCAGTAGAACTCAGACTGAAGAGATAGTGGGAGGGCTGAAGGCTTAGGGAAAAGAAGCCAATCCTTTGGGTGGGATGGGGCAAAAGTACCAAATGCCAAGGCTCCCAAAGTATTTATTAGAGTGGAAGGTCGAGTTCCCAGTGTAACACCCTGATCCCTGCAGAGGAAATCCAGCAGCAGATATGGATCCCATCTGTGTTTATTGGGGAGAGGAGTGCCAAGTACCTGCGTGCCCTCTTTGTCTACGAGAAAGGGTAGGACATGTGCCTCCTTCCTTCAGCAGTTCCATGCCAACCTGGAGCCCAGTCCAGGTCTCACTGCCCCAACCACTCACCCTTAGGTCCTTTCTCCCCTGCCCATTCCTTTCCCCAATTTGGGTATAGTCAGAGCCAGTTTCCCAGTCTATCCTTTGTTCATTTGCTTTTCTTGCTTCTGAGACTGATCTTCCTTTCCTCAGGGCTCAGGTGCTTCTTGTTCCAGATAATAGCTTCCCCTTGGGCTATTACCTTATTCCTTTCACTGGGATTGTAGGACTGCTGGTTTTGGCCATGGGAGCACTAATGGTGAGTACCTCAGAACCTGATAGGAATAGCTGTTTTTTTGTTTTGTTTTTTAGTTGTAGGTGAACATAATACCTACCTATTTTTATATGGTGCTGAGGATCAAACCCAGTGCCTCCCATATGCTAGCAAGCTCTCTACCACTGAGCTACAACCCCAGCCCCGACTGTTCAGTTTGTTCCATTAGCCTGATCCATCCACTCCCCTTTCCCCCAGATAGTTCGTTGCATCCAGCACCGGAAAAGGCTCCAGCGGAATCGACTTACCAAAGAGCAACTGAAACAGATTCCTACCCATGACTATCAGAAGGGTGAGGATATAGGGGAGGGAAGGGCCTTGCCCATAGCTTACTTGGTTTCTGAAGGAGTTAGATACCAGTAGATAAGGGGTACAAAGATGGCAGTAAGAAGGAGTCAACCTGAGATGTTATCCTCTTTACTCCCAAATATGATGAAGACAGGAGAGGGAAGTAAGAGCATGAAATGGAAACCATAGAGGACTAAGGTGGAATAGGTGGAAACATGGAATGACACACCTTAACAAGTAAGAGGAAGTGAGGGCAGAAAATGTAAAGTGGTGAGGATTCAGTCAGAAGAAACTGGTAGGGTTGAGTATTAAGGCCTTAGAGCCCTCAGTGCCCATATAAGGCTATAGCAGAAGTCCTGCCCGTTTCTACTCCTCCCACTCCATCTCTCCACCCTCACATCACCTCCCCCTAAACCCACTTCCCTTCTCTGTGCTTGTCCCCTCCACCCAAAATCTTTCATGTTCTACCCTGGCCTTTATTCTGCTCAACTCTTCCACTGTCTGTAGAATCAGGGAACACTTTTTTGAAGGGCTTAGATCTACCACAGGCCTTCTAGAGTTCTTGTGAGCCCAGTTCAGAATGGCTTAGTTAAGGACTAGATTCCTTTTTCTACTTCAGGAGACCAGTATGATGTCTGTGCCATTTGCCTGGATGAATATGAAGATGGGGACAAGCTTCGGGTACTCCCCTGTGCCCATGGTAAGGCCCTCACTGCCTGTGTGCAAAGCCCCCACCACTACCACCAAGGCACTAGGTAGGGTACCTCAACTCATTCCTCTCCATAGCCTATCACAGCCGCTGTGTGGACCCCTGGCTCACTCAGACCCGCAAGACCTGCCCCATCTGCAAGCAGCCTGTTCATCGGGGTCCTGGGGACGAGGATGAGGAAGAGACTCAGCGGCATGAAGAAGGCGATGAGGAGGGGGAGCCAAGGGACCACCCTGCCTCAGAACGGACCCCACTCCTGGGTTCTAGCCCCACTCTTCCTACTTCTTTTGGCTCCCTAGCTCCAGCCCCCCTTGTTTTTCCTGGACCCTCAACAGATCCCCCACCTTCTCCTTCCTCCTCCTCTTCTTCCTCTGCCATACTTGTCTAATACTCCCCCAACACTTGGCATTTCTGGTGACCTATTTGCACAGGCCCTCTTCTTCCGGTCTTCTAAATTCTGATAAGGGAGACACCTAGGCTGGAAATGGCCCCATCCTTCTGAGGGGTTGTATATTTGGGAAGGTCAAAGGGGATTTGGGTCTTCACACGGGTTAATAAAATTGTTTTTGTGGACTAAGAAACGGGAAGGTCATTTTCACTCAGGTTAATCTTTTTTTTCCACCCTGAGGTGCTAGGGATTGAATCCAGGGCTTTGTGCTTGCTAGGTAAGCACTCTTATCACTGATCTACATCCACAGCCCCCACACAGGTTAATTTCTTATGCTTTTTTCTACTATAAAGGGACAGGGGAACATTGGAACAGACTAACCTGTAGTCATGGGGACAGCCCCAACAAGCATTTGCTGTGACTCAGAGAGAGGGAGCCCCACCTACAAAAGAGGATGACTCAACTAACTGGCCTTGCCTTGCCCTGCAGGCTTGGACCCATTCTCTGGTCTGAATGGCTTTATTCCATTATCTACCAATTCAACTAGCATTCACTTGAGGACCTAGGCCTGAAAATACCACTGTGGAGAAGGCAGGCCACCTGGACAGATACCTGAGGCAGGTAGAAAGGCCTGGACATGGGGGTATAAAGAGCAGAAAGCTGAAATACCTGGACTTAATAGTGCCTCAATCCTGTTCCCAACCCTGAGCAAGGTTCCAAGTAGACAGGTCACATTGCTTGTCCCCTCTTCTGATACCTAACCTCAAATCATACAGCATCTTGTTAGTAGAATCTTTTTTATTCAGAAAAAAAAACAAAACCAAAAAAAAAAAAAAAAGAACAAAAAATCCAAAACACAAAAAAAATGAGAAAAAAATTTTTCCAACCACACACAGGAGGAGTATGGGTAAGGGGGAGGTATCTTTCCATCCAGCCCCGGCCCCGGCCCCAGCCCCAGCCCGTGGTTTTGGCAGCAATAAGGGATATGGGGTAATGGCCCAAAAAATAAAAATGGTGTCTGTGTATGGGAAGGAGGGGGTGCAAAAGCTGTGGGGAGTGGTGAGGGAAGGGACAGAAGAGGTCAGTACTGGGCACGCCGCAGGTGGGAAGCCATTTCATAACATTTCTTGTTGATCAAACCACCGTGGACACCTTCTTTGCCCATCAGCAGGACTAGCGCTGGAGGAAAGAGAAAGGAGGCTAGGACCCAGGTGTCACAATTCCACCCCCTCTGCCAGCTGTTCAGCAGCTGTCCAGCCCTGGGGGCTGTAACCCAACCTCATCCCTCCCAACCCCCCCCCACACAGGCAGGCTGTCAGTCAACCTGAAACAATAGGGCTTTTCAAAGGAGAAAAATCAAGCTTAAAGGCTAGAGAGGAACAAACTAAAATTTAGGGGTCAAAGCTCAGACTCTAGACTCCTGTGTTCAGGCCAGAAGTGATTAAGGAAGAGCTGAAAAGATCAGAACTAAATGCTGGCTTAGGATCCAAACAATCTACCTACTCTAATAAAACGAGTTTCTACTTTAAAAAAAGCTCAAGGCAAGAAAGAACTAAAAAGGTAATATAGGGGCCAGTGGCAGTGGCATATGCCTGTGATCCCAGCAATTTGGGAGGCTGAGGCAGGAGGATTGCAAGTTTGAGGCCAGCCTGGGCAACTTAGCAACACTGTCTCAAAGTCAAGAGAACTTGGGATGCAACCGAGTGGTAAAGCACCCCAGGGTCCAATCCTCAGTACTGAAAGAAAGAAAAAAAAAAAAAAAAAGGCAATGCAGTTCAACTTCTTCATAAGATGAGGAACTGAGACAGAACTGGAACTAAAGGGACTATCCAGGCTTCTAGCAGATAGGGAGTAGAACACTGGTTGGACCCTCTTAAAAACAAAGTCACACAGAAAAAGTCCCCAAGATGAATGGAAAGAGGTACATTAGGTATATCTCAGATGTAGAAGAAGGATAAAATAGAGAAACTCACTCTTGGCAGTCATGGTGACAGTGACATTGAAGGTGGGGGCTCCACCGGTGCTCTTGGTACGAAGATCCATGGTAAATTCCCCATCCTGCAGCAGTGAGTCCCGGATCACAGAACATTTCTGGCCCCCAAGTGTCAGCCCATTCACGAAAAAACTTGACCGGTCTTTGCCAACCAGGACACCAACCTCAGCTGGCTAGAAGAGGAATCGAGCACCCATGAAGATAATGCACCAAGTTCTTCACTTTGTTCTCTAGAAACCTACCTCCTCCTACTGCTTTGGGAGCTATATCTTGGTCAATGAAATCAGAAATTCAGTACTGTGGAAAGTTGTTTCAGAAAAAGAGCATGATCCTCAAACCCTCTAAATGGGACCAGGGATGAAGGGATAACATATTCCTCTTAAGAAGCAGATCTCAGTGTTTTCATATGGAAAGTAAATTCAGGAAATATAAGGGGGCCAAAAGCCAGTAAGGAAAGTGGGGAACCTTTGGATGCTCAGAACTCTCCTTCAGGAAAAGCAGAAGCGGAGAGGGGAAGGGAAGGGGCGGGCAAAGCAAGAGAAAGCAACTTTGCCCTTATTTGGTCAAAGGTTCTGCAGATGTTAGGAACCCGGACGCCTGGGTCTCCAAATAACCTAAGAGTTTAGATCCAGGTATCTATGTCTCAAGATGAGGAAACAGACCCTGGGGGCTTTCCAGGAAGTAGGAAAAGTTTTGAAGGGGGTGGTTAAACAGAATTGGCAAGCTCAATTCTCGGGTCTAGATACCCCAGGGAACCTTTCTCCTCCTCCCCCTTAAACCCCAAACCCCTATATCCGGTCCCCTCCCGCCCGGAAATCCCCTTCCCCCCCTTTCGAACTTCCGCTACCCCTCCCCACTTCCGGGCAGTGTGGCCAAGATGTAGTGATGGTGGAAACAGCAGTAGTCATCCCTTATTGCTTGACTTATACCACCTCAGAACTTCTCATAAAGTTCCCCTGCCATAGGCCCCGCCGGATGGCGGGAAGGGAGGGCGAGGGGACTTCCGGGATTGGCCTCATAGGAAGGTTGAGGCCAACATGCCGAATTGGGGGTGTGTGTGGCGGCCTCGCCCTCTCTAACGGGATTGGGAGGGGCAAGGAACCCACGGAGGACAAGCATGGGCCCAAGGCCATGCGCCGAGTCTCCCACCCGCATAATGGGAAACAATGGTGAAGGAGACATGAGTTCACAGCCTCAAAAAGTCAGGGGGGCTCCAAGTCCCGTCTCAATCACAATCCCCAGTTAAAATTGCAGCGCGTGCCCGCCCCGCCCTATAAGAGGCGGAAGTGGGCCGCCGCACCGGGCGGCGCGCCCCTCCCCGCCCTGTGTGCCCCGGATGTAACGCCCCGTCGCATAAAACGGGGCGCCGAACGGGAGGGATGGGCACCGCCGCCAGGGGCGTAGGACTGGGGGGCACTGAGGGACCTGCTCACGTGCAGCCGCCATTCGCGCCGCTTCCAGGGAAGGCACCCGGTCACGGCTTTTCGCTGCTCTTCCTAGACCGCGCCCGCCCCCACCCAAGTCCCTTCCTCAGGATCCAAGGCCAGTCAGTGCCCCGAACCGCGCAAGCCTCGCAGTACCGTAATGTTGACGAAGGTTTTCCCGGGGACAGCGGCCCAGACGGAGGGCGAGTCCTTGTAGCCCACGATGGCCGCGTCCTGACAGGTCCCGTCCGCCATGAGGTTGTCGATGTAGGCGTTCCACCCGGCCATGGCGCTGCTGCTGGGACTGCTCTCGGCGATGCTGCTGGGGCCGCGGGCTGGGCTCGGGCTGCCTCGGACTGGCGGGCGGGGGAAGGCGGAGAGCTCGGGGCACGCGCTACCGTCCGGACCGCGGCTCTGCTAGCTGTGCAGCAGCCCTCGCACCGCCACTTCCTGCTCCTCCCCCCCCTCTGGATTTTTATTTGCAAAGGGCGGTAGGGGCGGGGCCTGCTCCCCATTCTCTCCCTCCCCCCGTCTGCCCAGATACCGAACTTTGCAAATGCAATTTTAAAAATCCCTCCCCCTATTGCAAAATTTGCAGAGTTCGATGGAAAGCTATGAAAATGGCCGGGGGTGGGGGGTGGCGGGGGAAAGGATAAGATTAGGTCTTGCCCCAGTCGGCATTGAATACAAACCAGACTTTGGTATAGGGGAAAGGGGTGAGCCAGAGAACGTAAAAGAGAAAGGAAGAAGATTTAGCAAAATGCAAATTGAGCAAATTAAAGAGAGTTCGGGGAACCCCCGGGGTTAAACAGAACGACTCCTCCTTCCCCCACCTCCGCCGGAGGGAAGGAACGGCGGGCGGCGGCGGCGCGTGCGCCCGCGCCTGCGCCGGGGCAGGGAGGAATGGCGCGTGGGGCGGTTGGGGCTGACGGCCGGCTGCGCGGGCGCTCTCCGGGCCAGACGGATAGGGACCTTCTTGGGAAGGAAGGCGGGCGGGCCGGGTACGTGTCTCCCGCCAGGCGGAAGGGGCGGGAGCGTAGGCGTGCGCGCTGCCACCTCTCCACTCTTAATATTACTTATTTAAGCAATGCGAGCTAGAAGGAATTTGACAAAATACCAGGCCGTTTTCAGAAGGGCTAAAGGTGGCCACCTGGGGCACTTGTCCCCAGCACAGATTGGTCTCATTCGAGAGCATCCCACTCCAGGGGATTATCCCTTCCCTGGATCGGCTCAGCCCAGGGCCTCGCCCCAAGTCCCAGCCCTGCCCGTCCCTGAGCCAGCGGTTCAGGTCACTGGCCATGCCCCTTGGTCTGTCTCTGCCTAGGTCACTGAGTGCGGGTGCCCGCGGGACCAGACGGTAGGGACTAATTTTTCGAAGCGGAAGAATACTAAAGTTCCAAGGTTGGCAACTTTTTTCAATAAGACGAGAATCCCTTCTACTTGAGGCTTATTGGGTTATTCTTTTACAATAAAACTTATGCCAAAAAGTACTTGTGTGCGATCAGTTGCTCGCCGCCAAACGTGAAGGAGATGCTGATGGCTTCGGCGACTTAGCCCATCCAAACCCTCGCTGCTGAGGGGCTTGGCCGCTTCCGGTCCCTTGGGGAGGGGCGCCGAGGATACTCGGCGCGCCTCCGGAGGGGGACAAGGGTCCGTTTCTCTCTGGTCTTTCAGGGCGGACTGCGGTCCCCTAGCATCCATCTCGAATCTCTGGATTCTGACGACCCCCGAACTTGTGTTCCTCGACAGCCGCGTGGCTGAGTCACTGACGGGATCGCGCGGGGCCGCGCTCCGGCACGTGGCGGCCCTCCCCGCCCGCCATCTCCTGAACTCTGACCCGCGCACCTTCCACCCCAGGGTGGAAAAATCCTGGAGGGAGTGGCCCGAGATAAGCGGGGAGGGACAAGATGGGAGATGGGGGGTAGGTAAGGTTCCTGGGGTGGGGGCGGGGAGGCTGACCCCGCGGGGCAGGCAGGGCAGGGAGGAGAGCTCGGGAGAGGGCTGCCGAAGTGAGTCACCCGGCCCCAGCCGATCGGGCGCCGGCGGGTGTGGCCTCTCACTTGGAGCGAGGCGCCCAGTGATTCGCGCCCGCCGACCAGCCCGGGCTGCTGGAAAACTTGGGGCAGACCCCACATTCCCCCGATACCCGGCAAGGCGGAGTTACCAAGTGCAGAAACTAACTTCCTGCAGTGCTGCAAGCAGTCAGTAGGACCGGCCCCAGGCGTCCAGATGCTTACAAAGAGCCATCCCCTTCTCCCGTTCATTCATTTCTTTCACTCCTGATTTAACACCATTCATTGATGGGCAGGGGCCGCGCGTTGAAGCACTCATAGTCTATATGAAAAGGGGTTCCTGACCGAAAAGATCCGCAGTGGACAACAAATGCTGTCCCAGCACTATCAGTCGGGCGCTGGGCCAGCTCTCAGGGCCAGTCTAAATTCGTCTACCGGCCTCCTTCCTTAACCCCCCCGCCCCCCCCCCGCCTTCGCTGGCCAGGAGAGAGTTAGGATGGGGTGGCGCCTTAAGAGGACCCTAAAAGGTGAGGCGTTCTCGCCTTGTGGGTGAGTGGGGGGTTTCCACTTAAGACCTTGCCCACCATCTCCAGTCCCTTCCCCCTGCTGTGGGCGGAGTCCTGCTGATGAGCTGAGCTCCTGTGAATGTCAATCCTGCAGCCCCTCGTCCAGGCCCCCTCCCCAGCCCTGCAGGGTTCAGGTTACCCCTGGCCTTTCCTAAAGGGCACTAGTTCCTCTTTAACCTTTGCAAAAGGGGAATATAATCCTGGGGATGAGAGAGACCCCCCAGTCTGAATCCCCTCCTTTGCACCTCTCAAGGGGTGGAATTAAAAATAGGAACTTTATTGGGGGACACAGAGAACGGGAAGGGTAGTCATTAATCTTTGGGAAGGGGGCAGGTCCCGAGGGCCAAAGGCTGCTTTAGGCAGTAGTGGGCACTTGGCTGCCAGCCCAGTGTGGAGGAGGGAGGATGGAGTGAGAGAGGCGGGGCTGGCTGGGGGACAGGGTGGCAGGGGATAAATGCCCAGCCTGAGAGGGGGTGAGCTGACACTGTCCCAGCTGCCATCTAACTTGGAGCTCCATCCAAAGCCCCAGGGAAGACATCCCAGGTCTGGTGAAACTTACAGCTCCAGGGTGTGGAGATGCGGGTGGTTCCCCTTTAGAGAAGTGGGGGAAATTTCATCTCTTTTTCTCTTGGGACTGGGGAGAGCTTGAAAGAGAGTGGTGGGGCTAGAGTAAGCAGTATGCACAAACACTGGAGTACCCAAGGATATGGAGAAAGGAAGCTGTAAAGAGAGTAGGGATGAATAGAGAAGCGTGGTTAAGAGTTGGAGCCTGGTAGAGAATTTGGGGCCTGCCAGGATTTAGGAGCAGAAAAATAAGAATAATAGAGGAAAACTCCAGTTTCACTAGGAACAGATTACTTGAGAAGAAGAAGGAAGGAGAGGCGCAAGTGCAGCTTTGGGGGGAGGTGGGGGCTCAGGGAGTGGTGCAATCTGAGGAGTTACAAGGCAGAGAGGCCCCTGAATTCTTAGGATAGGAAGGTGCAATAGGAGCTGTTCTGAGTGGGGGAGGGGGCTGTGCCTGTCTCTCTGGTCTGTGACCTTTTTATGGGGTATTTTTAGCTCCAGCACCTGCCTTCTTGGGGTGGGGAAGACTCTTAAAGGGCAAGGGATTTCTGGTTCCCCAAGGGATCAACTGTCCACACTCACCTCTTGTTGTGCAGCCATGGCCATGCAGAAAATCTTTGCCCGGGAAATCCTGGACTCCAGGGGTAACCCCACGGTGGAGGTGGACCTGTACACTGCCAAGGGTAACACAGGCCCATCGAATTGATTTGCTTCTGAAGATTCCAACCGCATGTGCCCTTTGTCCCCCAGCTCCATACTACAACCTGTTCTTTCTCTGAGGTCCCCCTCCCCAGACTTTTCCCCAGGCCCTCTTTTTCCAACTTGGCCCTGGAGCTGGGAGAAGAGGGAGTCTCTCACAATGTCTCCTCTCCCTGGACTCAGGGAGGAGAACTCAGCCCTTTGTGGTGGGTGAGAGGGTGGGTGGAACTCTGTGATCTTCCAATCCCTCTTGCCTCAGGTCGATTCCGAGCAGCTGTGCCCAGCGGAGCTTCCACAGGTATCTATGAAGCTCTGGAACTGAGAGATGGAGACAAATCACGATATCTAGGGAAAGGTAAGCTAAGGCCTACGCAAGAACCTGTGTGGGTGTTTTCAGGACATGGGCACACAGGGATAGAGGACTGGAACCCAAAATCCTTAAGAAGATGGGGTACATGGGAAGCGCTCTGGTTGACTTAGAAATCTGAACCTCCTTCTTCGGCCCTTTAGGAGTACTAAAGGCTGTGGAGCACATCAATAAGACTCTGGGCCCTGCTCTGCTGGAAAAGGCAAGTTTTGAAGCCAGCTCCCCCTTCCCTCCCGTCTGTGCTCCTGAGCCTCACCCAGGCAGTTCCTCTCCCCCAAATATTTTCATTTGTCCTTCCTTCTGCACATACACTGACTCCTGAAAAATCTGACCTCTGTCCTCTCCTCCTCAAACCTGTCTTTCCAGAAATTAAGTGTTGTGGATCAAGAAAAAGTTGACAAATTTATGATTGAGCTGGATGGGACTGAGAATAAGTGTGAGTGAAAGGCCAGAGGTGGGGAAGGAATGGGGTGTGAGATGGGTAGACAGACCCCAGAGGCTGAGGTCTGGCTTGGGCTCTTTCTGCATCCCATATTCTGGGGTACACCAGAGCTGGATGGCTTTTTTATTCATTCCACAGGCATTTCCTGAGGTCTGTCCTCTGCCAAGCCTGGGCTGGTTGTGGACAGATGCGAAGCTGACACATCCCCCTGGGGTGGGGACTCTCAGAGCTCCTTCAGGCTACTGGGGAGAGATCTGTTAACAAACTTTAAATGCTCAGTGGTTTGGAGCTTTAGATTCTCTCTGGGGTGACCAAAGGGGATGTTCAAGGAAATAATGCCAAACCCTGCAGGGAAAGCTCTCATCCTTCTTTCCCACTTTCTTCCTTTCAGCCAAATTTGGGGCCAATGCCATCCTGGGCGTGTCCTTGGCCGTGTGTAAGGCTGGAGCAGCCGAGAAGGGCGTCCCGCTTTACCGACACATCGCAGATCTTGCAGGGAACCCTGACCTCGTACTCCCAGTGCCTGTGAGTGTGGTAGCTACTGCCAAATCCCAGGTTGTCAGTACTGCCCCCACCCAAGGAGGGGTACTTAAGCAGCCTTTGGAAAATCTACCTTTCGGATCCTGCTCCAAAGAAGTGGTTTCCTGAAATCCAAACTCCTCAGCTGCGCTAACGCTCTAGCCCCTCCTTTCCCACAATCCAAACATTCCCTAAGCCCCTCTGCTTCCTTTCCTGGCTGTGTAACCTGGTTCCTTCACATTCCAATCCCAGGCTCCATAACTCTGACCTCATTTTACCCTTGCTCCTCCAGCCCCCATTAGATAGAGAGCTTCTTCATGGCAAGGAACTTGGCATTTTCTTTGTATCTCTCAAGTCCTTATTAAACCAATGCCCTCTTAATGGAAACCCTTTGAATTTAATCTCAATAATAATGTTACCATTTACTGTTACTTATTAGGAAGATTGTGTAAGTATATGGACTCCAGAGAGGAACTGCTGGGTTCTAAACCTGGCCTTGCATATTTATTAGTTGTGTGATTTTAGGCAAATTATTTAACCTCTCTATGCCTCAGTTTCCTCCTCTATAAAGTGGAAAGTAATAGTAGTACTCAGCTAATAGAGGTGTTTTGAGAATTCATGTAAATTAGGTTTTGAGTTAATTTATGTAAAGCTCTTAGAACAGTGCCATGAAAGTTTCAGCTATTTAGCCAACTACTCAGGAGACTGAGGTAGGAGGATCAAAAGTTTGGGGCCAGTTTGGTCAACATAGTGAGACTCTGTCTCAAAAATAAAAATAGCTGGGGATGTAGCTCAGTGATAGAGCATTTGTCTAGCATGTGCAAGGCCCAGTTTCAGTCCCAAGAGGGGTGAAATAAAGAGTGTTCACTCTTATATACCAGAAACACACTAAGAATTTTATATTCAGTTTCTCTAATTTTTAGCAAAAGATCCTACAGGGCCAGGCATGGTGACATACACCTATAATCCCTGCTACACGGGTGGCTGAGGCAGGAGGATCATCAGGGCCTGGTCAGTTTAGTAAGACATCGTCTCTGAAATAAAAAGGGCTGGGGATGTGGCTCATTGGTGGAGCACTTGCCTAATATGCACTAGGCCTTGGGTTCAATCCCCAATAATACCAAAAAAGAAAAAAAAATATCCTATAGGGAAATTAGTGTTATCCCCATTTTTTAGAAAGGAGGGGGAACAGCTCTGATGCCGGGCATGGTGGCACAGGCCTATAATCCCAAGGGCTTGGGAGACTGAGGCAGGAGGATCAGGATTTCAAAGCCAGCTTTAGCTAAAGCGAGGTGCTAAGCAACTCTGTCTCTAAATAAAATACAACATGCGGCTGGGGTTGTGGCTCAGTGGTCGAGTGCCCCTGAGTTCAATCCCCAGTACCAAAAAAAAAAAAGGCTCTGAGGAGGAAAATTACTCATTTTAGACCATTCAGCTAGTAAGTTGGGAAGCCAGTGTTCAGTCTTGTGTACCCAGCCCAGCTTGATCCCTCATGCCCCAGGTCTGAGTACCCTCTCCACATCTCAGGCCTTCAATGTGATCAATGGGGGCTCCCATGCTGGAAACAAGCTGGCCATGCAGGAGTTCATGATTCTGCCTGTGGGAGCCAGTTCCTTCAAGGAAGCCATGCGCATTGGTGCCGAAGTCTACCACCACCTCAAGGGGGTCATCAAGTCCAAGTATGGGAAAGATGCCACCAATGTGGGGGACGAGGGCGGCTTCGCACCCAACATCCTGGAGAACAATGAGGGTAGGAGCTGAGCACCCTGGGGTACAAAACCCCTGGATTCCTGGGGAAGGGGAGGAAAGGGTTCAGAGACAAAGGGCACTGGAATCTCAGTTCTTCTCTTGCTCCCCTCCCAGCCCTGGAGCTGCTGAAGACAGCCATTCAGGCAGCTGGTTATCCAGACAAGGTGGTGATTGGCATGGATGTGGCGGCATCTGAATTCTATCGCAATGGGAAGTATGACCTTGACTTCAAGTCACCTGATGATCCTGCCCGGCACATCACAGGGGAGAAGCTTGGAGAACTTTACAAGAGCTTCATCAAAAACTATCCTGGTGAGCCAGGCGCCGTGTGCATCCCTGTAATCCTGGCTACTTGGGAGGTTGAGGCAAGAGGATTGAATGCTTAAGGCTAGGGCAACCCCTGTTGGGTCCTGTGGGAACTCAGTCTCTTTTCTTCTCACTTGAATAGATCCTATTCTTATGCTCAAAAAGGAAAAAAAAAAAACAAAACAAGTTCAAGGGCAATTTAGCAAGACCCTGTCCCAAAATTTTAAAAACTATAAAAGACTGAGGATGTATCTCAGTGGAATTCAAGGTGTTCCCATGGTCTGCCCAAGTCCCCTGCAATTGTCTAATGCACTGATATTAGTGCCCTGCTTTGCCATGACTCAGGTCCTTCCAATCCTCAGCCCCAGGTCAGTCCCAATCTAGATTCTGTTATCTGTCATCTTCCCATGAGGTGCATTCTGACTAACTCTGACTGCCCTCTACCCTCACTAGTGGTCTCCATTGAGGACCCCTTTGACCAGGATGACTGGGCCACATGGACCTCATTCCTCTCGGGGGTGAACATCCAGATCGTGGGGGATGACCTGACGGTCACCAACCCCAAGAGGATTGCCCAGGCCGTTGAGAAGAAGGCCTGCAACTGCCTACTGCTGAAGGTCAACCAGATCGGCTCAGTGACTGAATCCATCCAGGCGTAAGTGCCTCCTGACTCTGGGGCTCACCATGGCCACCCTCTGCCCTAGCTCGGCCCACTCTATCAAGTCTTGACCATTAATCCAAGTCTACCTTTCCCTAGCACCTGACCCACCCACACCATTTTCTTTTTCTTTTATTTTTGTGGTACTGGTGATGGAACCCAGGGCCTTGCACATGCTAGGCAAGTGCTCTACCACTGAGCTACATCCTCGCCTCACCTATACCTTCTTTTTAATTTTATTCTGGGGATTGAACTCAGGAATGCTTAACCATTGAGCGACAAATCCAGCCCTTTTAATTTTTTATTTTGAGGCCGGCTTGAACTTGTGATCCTCCTGCCTCAACTTCCTGGGCCACTAGAATTACAGGCGTGTGCCATTACCCACCCAGCTTCACCCATATCTTCTTGTCTTCAAGGCTTTAACTAACAGTTGGCTTGACCCACTTTACTGCTCTGGCCCTGCCTTGTTCTTCCTCCCCAGCCTATCCATTCTTGTCTCCAAAGTTCTGTTCTCTCTAGGAGCATCTCAGGAGCCCTAGTCAAGACCAGAAATCTCTTCTCTCCTACTTCCCAAAGAACTTAGTCGCTGTCTTCTCTGCAACATGCCCACTACCAAAAGCAGAAGGGAAAAGCCCTACATAGCCCCTAGCTTTCCCACTGAGGAGGTCACACAAGACCTCACTAAATATCCTCCTCTATTCAGCTGCAAACTGGCTCAGTCTAACGGCTGGGGGGTAATGGTGAGCCACCGCTCTGGGGAGACTGAAGACACATTCATTGCTGATCTCGTGGTGGGCCTCTGCACAGGACAGGTACTCAGGATTTGACCAAGTGTTCTTGGGGTTCTCTGCCTGCCCCTGAATTGCATGCTACCATAGGCTGTTCCCTTGGGGCCAAGCTTAACCTCTCCAACCTCACCCAACCTTCCAAATCCTACTTGCTATCCCAGATCAAGACTGGTGCCCCTTGCCGCTCAGAACGTCTGGCCAAATACAACCAACTCATGAGGTACAGCTGGGACAGTGGCCTGGACATTGGGGAGCTGGGGTCTACTAGGTGGGAAGGTGGCAGCTCTGACTTTTGTGTTATAGGATTGAGGAGGCTCTTGGGGACAAAGCTGTCTTTGCTGGACGAAAGTTCCGTAATCCAAAGGCCAAGTGAGAAGCTGGAGGCCCAAGGAACCCACTGGACAGACCCAGGCCTCCAAGCCCTTTCCCATGAAATAAACACTGGTGCCAAAGTAGATCATAGTGTGTGTGTTTGTGGGAGGGAAAAAGGAGACGCTTTGAGCTGGGAAAGACAGAAGGTGGACAGGTTGGGGGAGGGAAGGGAAGCAGAGAACAGATGTGTAACCTGCTAAGACAGGAGGAAGTGAGGCCCTCCAGAGGAAGCTGGGTGGATCTAGAACAGAGAAGTTCACACTTTGGAAGGAAGCTGGGGAAAGCCAGTCCCGTATGTGAAATGCAGCTCAAGAGGTGCTGATGTAGCAAGGAATCAGCTCTAGTGAATCTGCTCTAGAGCAGCACTGAAGGTCCTGCCACCACTGTGAGGGGGCAGCTGGGGTAGGCCTGTCACTGAGCTGCATTAAATGGCCTGAGATTATACTGTGGAGAAAAGGCCACAGCCATACTGCTTTGTGAGGATGAGTGGTAATGAGAGCAGCTGCTACTTCAGGGCTTACAAGGCTATGGAAGCACATGCTTGTAATCTCAAGCTTCTTGGGAGGCTGAGGCAGGAGGATTGCAAGTTCAAGGCTAGCCTTGGCAGCTTAGCAAGACCCTGTCTTAAAATAAAATAAAAAAGGCTGGAGGAATCACTTAGTGATAGAGCACCCCTGAGTTCAATCCCAAGTATGAAAAAATAAAATTTTGGAAGTATTCTCGGTAATTATATCAATTTACGTAATCCTGCCAGACAGTTATCATATTACCCCATTTTTATGGGTGAGGAAAATGAGGCACATAAAGTTAAAAAAAAAAATCCCTTACCCAAAATTGCAGAGTTAACAGTTGGCAGGCCATTTGGCTCCAGCAATCGTGCTCTCAACAATAGTGCCAATAGTTGGCCACCTTTGACTTTCACCAATAGAAACTGTATCCTGTGTACTGAAATTGTTTCTCCTCTTCTTTGCAGTAGCTCTAGGACCTACTTTTTTATGTATAAACAAACCAGGACATTGGGTCAAAAAGTGTTTATTGAATGTAAAGTAACCCCAGCCCCATGGGGAAGGAAGTTCCAAGAAGAACAAAGAATAATACAGATTAAATACCCACCTACACATTCACACTCTTCTTTCACACAAACACACACACCACATACATATCCAAGCTCCAACAGTGACACATCGAACACCTGCTTCCCCCCAGCCTGAGTGACAGCTGGCAGGAGGCGGTTAGGAGGTGGGGCTCCAGGATGGGTCCTAATAGCAGCAGCCTTGTCCCTCCCTGCCTCCTGTCCTGCCCAGAGGTCAAAGGGTGCTGGGTGGGGAGCCTAGGAGGTAGTTGGCAACTCTTCCCCACTCTGCCGCAGACGCTTCTTGGCTCGGATCTCATTCATGGCCTCTTCAATGGAGCGTGTGTCCCTCTTGTTGGCCACAGGCACTGGGGGAGGACGGGAAGGTGGACAGAACATCAGCCTCCACTCCCCTCCCATCCTGTGCTCTGCTCCCCAGGTTTCCCCTAGCCCCACTATGGCTCACCACAGCCATAGGCCTTGTTGGCTTGTAGCATGTGGGCCGCATCCTTGGCTGCTCCTTTGCCAATGAGGTGGCTGTACTTGTCCTTGTAGTCACTGGCAGGGCTCACCACTGCAGGTCCCTGTTGGGCTGCCTCTTCCTCCTGCTGCTGAGCCAGCTCCTAGGGGCACAAAGGTGGGGCACTGGTGCTCGGTGCTCAGGAGGCTGACCCTGACCCTGACCCCTTCCAGGTGAGGCTAATGGGCTGCAGGGCTGCAGGGCTTCAGGCTAATGGACTGCAGCTGCCAGGCACAGCTCACCTTCAGCTTCCGTTTCTCTTCTGCCTTCTGGGGGTCCCACTCCTCTCCATGACGGTAGGAGTCCAGCTCTTCATCTGAGGGTGCAAACTCCTGGGAAGAAGAGAATAATGGAGTCAGGAGTCCATACAGTGTTTAATCTCATGCCTCTCCCCCAGGTATCAGGGGAACAGGCTGAAAAGGGAAGAGATGAGAGTGAGAAGCTCAGGCCTTTTACCTTTTTGAAGATCATGACATAGCGACAGTCATTGTCTTCCCCAAAGGAGAAGGATGTCAGGCCAGCCACTTCCACTACATCATGTCTGGGAAGGGATGGCACAAGACAAAGACTGTTGAGTCATAAGGGAGCTTAGTGTTCTCCTCTGGAGGGATCCCCCTTGACCCTCATGCTCCCCGTTTCCTGCCTCCCACAAACCAGTCACACTCACAGGATGCTCCTCTCTATCTTGTTCATAGGCTCAAACTTTTTCTTGATCTGCCCACTGTCTTGGATGAAATCTGACACCTCTTTCTCCATCTTGGGAGAAGGAAAGGGAAGAAGATATGAGAGATGGATCCACCCAAATATCCCTTTCCCCAGTTGGGCCAGTGGCCTTTCATTGCCTCCCCACACCTTCCCCAGCCTTCATGCCACTGGCTTTTAGGCTTGAGACTTTTTTTTTTTTTTTAATGGTGCTGGGGATTGAACCCCTGATCTTGTGCATGCGAGGAAAGCACTCTACCAACTAAGCTATATCCCCAACCCATCTTGAGACATTTTCAATGTAACTGAGCCCTCAACTTTTTAACTCTAACTTATTTGAAATCCTTCTAGAGGCTGCCTTTGATCTCTCCAGTTGTTCTCACCCTTTTACGAAACTCCACTTTCTGTTGTTTCTCTTGCTCTTGTAGTTTCTTCAGGCGGGCAGCCTGCTCTGGGGGTGAGAAATGGCAGCATGAGGCCAGGGCTAGAAGCATGGGTGGGGAGTGTGTCAGGCTTCAAAGAAAGTCTAGCGTCCAGTGGGAGGTGGATTATTGTTTATTCACCAAGCATTTACTGATGTTTATTATATACCTGGCACTGTGCAAAGGCCCTGGGGTACCAAGACGATTCAAACACAATTTTGTCCTTTAAGAGCTCACAGTTTAGTAGATCTGACAGAGACCAGAATCATGTTTAATCTCATTTACCAACCTTACTGGAAAACTAATGAACATTTGTTTAATGCCCACAATGTAAGGCACCTGGGGAGGCAAGGTGACTAAGCCCCTGGCCTCTGATTTTATTATCTCATTGTCTCATGGGAAAGGAGAAATGATTTAACTTTCTATATTTTGTAAGTACTCTCCACTTCCCACTTTTACAGACAGGACAAGGCTGAAATGCTCATCTAACACTCTTCTCCTTTGAGGATATAGGTGTTCAAGGTATAACTGGAACAGAACTTCCACCCTGGAGTCTTATTAAACTCTCCTCCCTTTCCTCAGATCCTGCCTTTACATCAGATCCCCTGTGCCCCGGAGGAGTGGGGACTTGCGTGTGCGCACAGTGCTGGGATCAAACCTAGGGTCTATAGCACACTAAACATGAACTCTACCACTAAGTGACATCCCCAGCCCCAAGGGGGTTACCTTCCTAACCTGGGCCCTTATTCTTCTCTTCCCCCATGATGTGATTTTATTGCCTCTTGAGATTTGAACACATATCCCTTCTTCCTTCTGCTCTTCAGCCTGAAATATCATACCCTCACCTCTCGCCGTTTCAAATCCTTAAGGTCCATTTCTTCCACAGGATATGAATTCCCTCCTCCAGCTGCAACAAACCTTTTTCCATTCTTCTAATCATTCCGTGCCTTTGCACCTGTTGTTCCGTATGCTTGGAATACTTTTCCTCCTCTTGCAAACATTGATATCCACCATGAGTCAGAGGTACTTCTTCTACCAAGCATATTTGGTTCAGATACTCACTACAGCATAAACTGAAAACTAACATACTATAACTTATTATTTGCTTGCCTTTCCTCCCAGACTATGAGCTCCTGGAGGGCAGGGACCCTGTTAATCTTCTGTCTAGTTATCTTCCAGGCCCCACACCTAACAGCCTCGAAGCTCTCATCCCTCTGACCTTATTGGTCATCAGTAACCATCCTATCTTGGTTACTGCTTTTTTTTTCTATCTGGTTTTCCAGGCTTCTCTACATCTGGGGAAGTGGTATAAGATTATAGTTAATAACATAGGTTTAATCTCTGCAAAAATGTAAGGATGCACACTAAAGAGAAGCCTCATGAATATAAAGAGTATGGAAAGCCTTAGGTGGCCCTCATCTTTTCAAAGCCACGTAAGAATGCACATTGGATAAATGCCCTCTGAATGTATATAATATTCAAAAGCTTTTAGTTATCAGTTTTTGTAGAATATGTAAGAGCACACACAAGAAATTCAATAACTATATAAAAAATATGGGGGAAACCCCTCGCTAATTCTTTTTTTGGTACTGAGGATTGAACCCAGGGATGCTTAACCATTGAGCCACATCCCCAGCCCTTTTTAAAAAAGATTTTTAAATATATATATTTTTAAATATATACATATACACACACATACAGTATGTTATATATAAATATACATAATATATATATTTTAGTTGTAGATGGACAAAGTATCTTTATTTATTATTTTATGTGGTACTGAGGATCAAACCGGTGCCTCACATGTGTGAGCAAGTGCTCCACCACTGAGCCATAACCCCAGCACCCCCAGCCTTTTTAAAAAATATTTTCTTTAGAGACAGGGTCTCCCTGAGTTGCTAAGTGCCTCACTAATCTGCTGAGGCGGCCTTTGAACTAGAATTCCTCCTGCTTCAGCCTCCTGAATTGTTGTGATTCAGGCGAGCAACCCTGCGCAGGGCCCTGCTGATTGTTATTATTTTTTTTTTTGTTCTGGGGATTGAACTCAGGGGGCACTCGACCATTGAGCCACATCCCCAGCCCTATTTCTATTTTATTTAGAGACAGAGTCTCTCTGAGTTGCTTAGCTCCTTGCTTTTGCTGAGGCTGGCTTTGAACTCCTGATCCTTCTGTATCAGCTTCCTGAGCCGCTTGTGCTGCAGCTTGTTAGACTGCTAATTCATTTTTAATGCTCCAGAAAATTCACTACACAGAATACTACACATTATATAAAATACAACACGTCATATAGAATAGTCTTTTGTCAATATCTCAGACTTAAAAGGGATCCATAGATAATGCATATAAAAAATTTAAATAATAAAAGACCAGAGGTTAAAAGTCATACCTGGGCTTGAAACTCTGTAACTTACTAATCACGTGATCTCAGGCAAGTGACTGAACTGAATTTTCCTAGTGTATCAACTGCTGTTAGTGATCATCCAGTCATCCTGAGCATTAAATAATTCCAATTCCTCCTTCCCTATGTGCTCCTTGCCTTTGAGAGCTTTCAAATACACTTATTCTCTGTTAACACTCTACTCTTACCTCATTTACTGAATCTATTCTTCAAACCTTGGCTGCAGACAAGGTTAGGACCGCCAAATATAAATATATATTTTTTTCTCAAATACATATAAAAATATATTTTTTTTTCAAAGCACTTATTCAATGCATTATTAAAGTTCTTTGTGACCATTTCAATTAAATGAGCGTCTCAGACGGAACTGCGCGCTCCTTGAGGAACACCCCTAGTAGGCGTTCAGTAAATAAGGGGCAATATTTAGATATAGGGGACCTTGGAGCACTTTGGAGGCGTTCTGCTTGCCCTGCGTCCTTGGGGCAGACGGGGATCTGGTGGCTAGGACCAAGCTCGTTCAGTCAGGACCCCCAGGGTTGGAGGTGGTGTCCTCTCCAAGGCGGGCTTTCCGCTAGGCTACTTAACAAGCTGCAGCACAAGCAACCCTGGGGAGGCCTCTACTAACCCGCAGGGCCGCGCCCTAGGCTGGCTGCCGAACTCGAGGCCGCGTGCTGGGAAGCTACTCGGAAAGCACAGGCGGGGAGACTACGGCCAATCGGACCCACCGGGGCATTCTTATCCCTCCAATCAACATCACGATCCCCCTGGGCAGCTCGGGAACTTAACGCTGCAGTTGGGAAAAGGATTATTGGACAGACAGAAGGTACTGGGTTAAAATAAGGAGGAGGAGCATAGGGACGCAAAGGACCTAGCAGCCAATGGGAGGTGCTGAGGATGGGGTGGGTCAAGAAGATCCAACAACATTCAGGAGGTAGAGCTTTAAGTTGAGATAGCTAATAGCAGTGAAAGGATTGTAGATGAACATGTCCTGAACCCAATCAGAATAGATTTGGAGGTGGGTGGGGTCGGGAAACGCAGCACGCCATCCCCCAATCGAAAAAGGAACGAATGAGGAAGGATTGGAGGCGTTCTGCCAATCAGAACTCGCCAGCAGCGGACAGGCGGGCGTATTGGCCAATTGGAAACAAGGACTGAGGAAGGCCAGGGCAAAGAAAAGGAGGCAGGAGGCTGGAGCCAGGTTTTAGGTAGCCAATCATCATCCGCTAAGGACAGCGGGCGGGCCGGCAGCCCTTTTAGGGACTCTGAGGGTCTCAGAAGGGGCCTGTGAGGGGTCTTGCGGGGTTCAGGAGGCGGCATCGTCCAAATAAGGAAGACTGCAGTCCCGAGAACCGAGCGAAGAAAGGCGGTTGTGAATTTGGGATCCTCACCTCGGGCCTTGCGCCGAGTCTCCTGGTCACCGAGGCTGGGTGGCTTCTCCATAGAGCTCAGGATGGAGCCCAGTAGGTCCGCCATCTTGGGAGTGACTGAGAGGGGGCGGTGCGTCTTAAAGGGAAGGGCGAAATGCCTTTAAGGCCGGAAACACGTCGGAGGCGAAAAAAGTACGCGCCCGCTCCGCTGGTGCGCTGATCAGAGGCTTGCCGCACGCGTGGCACCTCCCCCTCCGTTGGTGAGGCCCCTTCCCGGATCCCCGCAGATAGAGGCCAGAGACTGGCTGGTGCAGCGATGTTTAATGGCAATTTGTATAAACCAAGCCCATGCACAAGTAGAAAGTGCTCGTGGAGTTGGCGGGAGGCCCCTGCCGCACATACCTCCCCGCGCCTTAAATAGATTCTTCACTATACTCTGTATGTTACAGTATGTACAAGCCCCCTCCCCTCGGGGACGGGGGCGGGACTCCGCAATGTGTTCCTATGTACATCCCCTCCCCTTTGGCCCGGAGGTGGGTGGCCAGAGTCGGGGTGACTGGGTAAGACAGGGCCAGGAAGGTAGAAAACAGACGCAAACATGCGGAGTCGGGATGGGGCTTGACTAGCCCCGAAACACTAGGGCGCGCGCAGCGAAGGCAAAGGTGGGGACCCAGGCGGATACATTCAGAGACGCGTCGAACAAATAAATAAGGCAAGTCAGGAAGAGGGGAGTCGGGTGCAGGCAGGGAGAGAGCTGTGGAAAAGGGGCAGGCAGGGCTCCGCAAGTCACAGCTGAAGATGCAGGTATGTGGGGCGAGGGTTTTCTGGAGTCAGGGACCAAAAGAGGAGGGAGGAAGAGCGAGGTGTAGGAATTTGGGCTGGGAAGAGGAGGGGAGAGGCCCACGAAAGGTTCGAACAAAGATGAAAGGGAAAGCTGCCGACAGGGGATTCCCCCTGCCCCAGAAAGCCCTCTCCAAGTTAAGACTGCCAGAAGCGTCCCCAGGGTGGTGAGAAGGCTGTGGAGAGGTCAGGTGGCCAGTCCTGGCTGGGGAAGCCCTTCCAGCTCCTGGTTCTGCTTCAGTTCCCTCATCCTGCGGAGAGTTGAGGAAGGAGTCAGAGGAGCCTGGTGAGGCAGAGGAGGTGGAAGGGTACAATCCAGTGAGGGAAAGAATCAATACCTGTGTCGGCAACGCCGGAGGAATCTCATAATTTTACGGGCTGCCTGGTCCTGCTTCTTTGTGAGAAAGGAGCTTCTGGTAGAATTAAGATGAGGAGAGTTCATGGAATACCCAAGCATCCCATATCCTCTGCCTCTTAGGAACCCCAGTAGGGAAGGGCAGATGAGGAACAGGAAGTGAGCATAGACAAAGCTGGTAGCAGAGGGTTTCAGGGCCAGGGCCATACTTGTTACGCGCTGGCATGGGGCCTGAGGGCCGGCGACGGTAGGAGCGGTAATGCTGCTGGATAAGTACAGCAGCTCTGCGGCTCTGCTGAAATCGCTTCTGTTCATAGTAGCTTCGGAACTTGCTCTGGATCAGGATGGCTGCCTGGGTCATCTTCTTATAGAGTGCAAACTACAAGGGTGGGGAGGAGGGATGGGCTGAAATGAAAGGTCAAAGACCTAAATCCCTAAAGGTCACCCCAAAGTTAGGTTGATGCAGGTCTCTCTCTAACCCCACATCACAAAAAAGACTGAATCACAAACAACTCTCACCCAGATCTCATGCCTAATACCTTAAGAGCAATCCAAGTCAGCTTGTGGAGAGAGAAGGGGAGTTAGGGCCCTGGCAGCATTCTGGGTGCTCTGGGCTGGAATGGGTGTGGGCTGGTAGTGTGCTTTCAAGAAAAAGGTCTCACCTGCTTGTACTTCCTATAACAGCGCTGGATCACAGCTGCTGCTACCTCCTGCTGCTCCTTCAGCCGCCGGCCCTGAGGGGAGAGGGTCTTAGTATCTCACTACCCGCTTAACAGACACTGGGCCTATTCTCCACTCTTCCAGGGTCCTCTGACTCTTCATCCTATCTGAGGGCTGCTCTTTCTCCAAAAGCCTTCGGAGCCCAGTCTCAATATTGTGTAATTTATCCCGAGACCCCTGACCTTGTACTTTCGGAATGCCGTCTGGATGACTCGGGCTGCCTCATACAGTTCCCGCTGCTCATGATCTGATAGTGTCAGCAGGGCAAAATCACTTTCCATCTTGCCACTGGTAGATGCAGAGAGAAACTCTGCCCAGGAAGGTGCTGGAGGGATAGCCAGGCGGCCTCGCTCAAAGGACAGTTCACTGTGGGAGATAAGGAGGAGGAATGTCAAGGAGCATCTGAAATCCCTGTTGTCCCACTGAGGGGTGGCTGTGAAGGAAGATCCCCAGCAACGGGAGAGAGTGGCTTCCAAGCACATCATTCAGTTCAGTTTCCTTTCCA
This sequence comes from Marmota flaviventris, assembly GCF_047511675.1. Classification (NCBI taxonomy): domain Eukaryota; kingdom Metazoa; phylum Chordata; class Mammalia; order Rodentia; family Sciuridae; genus Marmota; species Marmota flaviventris. Next base: position 27,137,081 of record NC_092514.1, read on the forward strand.
AATGGCCTAGGGCCTCAACCAGAATGGAGCTTTGGCTGTAGGGAAGCTGTGCTTTTTTCCCTTCCTCCCATCTTTCTTTGAAGAAGAATCTGGAGATTTTGTCCTATCTGATCACCTGGGAGGGGCTGAACTGGGGAAGTGGTCCACATTCTCCAGGTAGCTGGCCAGCCAGGACATGGTCTCACTGAGCCCCACGGCCCCAGTCCGCTCCCTGCCAGCCTCGGGTAGCCCCACAAAGTCCTCTCGTTTAATCCGTTCTGGTGTGGCTTCAATGATCTGCTTGGCTAGTGAGATCATGTCCACCTAGATAAAGGGAGAAGCAGCATGAGCCATGAGAGGCCCCAACTTCCAGATGTCCTTGCCCTGTCAAAGCTGTCACCTCAGTCTGCTCCTTGTCTGGTTCCTTCTCAACATCAGATACTGAGTCCTCAGGGACTGCTCTCCTGCTCTTTTCTTCATTAGCCATTGTTCTAGATTCATTAATTCTTGCTGGCTCCCCCTTGAGGGTCCAGCCTTTTGTGCGAGATGTGGAGAACATAGAATAAGAGGACATACTCCAAATGGGGATTCAGGAGTTGAGCAAATGCTATCCTTCTAACTGTCCCACCTGGACCTGCCTAGTGCCAGCCAATAGCACATCCTCCCCATAGGTTTGGCTATGCTTGCACCCCAATCCCTTCAGCTCTCTTGAGAACCACTCAGTTCTTGCTGACCACATGACACTTTAGTGAATGGCTCCAGCCCTAAAGCCTGTAGCACTTCCTGTTGACCAGATTCCATGTATCCCACACTGTGGAGTTCTCAAGTTTTTTTGTACTTAGAGACTGCTACCTAATTATTCAGCCTCTTTAAAGCAAGTATGTCCCCAGATTCTAGTAGAGGAATATGTGGTTACATTTGAAGATTCTTTTATTCATTCCACCAGACTGTCTTAGCTTTTACCATGTGCAAGTCTTCTTTGCATTTTAGACCACACTGTCAAATACCTACATCTTGTCTGTTTATACATTTCCCCAGCTGCCTACCATCTCCGTGGTACTTCAAGAATCCTGTCCTTTTATGATCAACAGGTAACCCTACAACACAGCTCTAAGATATTCCCCAGATTTCTAATCTCTGCTGCCTATTGACTGCTGAGTTACAGGATCTGAAAGGAGTGGAGCAAAGGGGTTACTTTGCCTGTCCCAAAATGAGAATAAATGGCCTTTCTTCCCAAACTGAAGTCAGACACTGATTCTGCTTCATGAAATTGTCTTGCTTTACTCCACCTCTGCACCCCACTCCACTTTTAACCCTCCTAATTCCATCAGCATAAACAGTACCGGGATCACATCCACAGCAGGTGAGCTGTCGGTGTCCTCTGGAGCAGCCCCATCATCTGGGGCTGGTGGGAGGACAGGAGGGGAGGGTGGGGACCCTTTGGAGTTGGTAGCTTCATAGTCCATGAGGAGTAGGGGTGCCTCTGGGGCATCAGAGGAGAGTTGGCCTGGGACCATCTCCTCCATAGTAATCTCAGAGGCTGACATAGGAGCAGGGGGAGGACTGCCATCCAGGGCACTAGAGTAGGCGGATGTGATGGAGAAAGTGCCATCTGATAGCTCCGAGGGTGAGGAGACGCTGCTCAGACCTGTGAGGTGAGGGAAGAGGGTGAGGGCAGCAGGAGCTACAGGCTATCCCTCAAGTCTCCTACCCTCCCTCCCCTGGCTGTTCTTGCTCCTGTTATCTCCCCATCCCTGCCTCTTTCTCTCCCAGTTTATCTCCTGCCCTTTGGCTTTTCCCTGGCCTATCCTAACCATACCCCTCACTCAAAAAGATCAGGGGCAGCCCTCACCAGTGTCTGAGCTGGAGGAAGGCGGTGACAGGGCAAGTGAGCGTTCAATTGAAGCTTCCTGCCTCTGCAGTTCCTCAAGGCAGCGGGCAAGGCGTACGTGACCCCGGGAGTGAGCCACAGTCAGGGGTAGACGGCCCAGAGAATCAGGAATGCTCAGTGCCTGACGGTTCCAACGGAAAAGAAGCACAGCAGCCTCCAGGTGTCCCAGGGCACAAGCCCACATCTGAGGAGAGGGAGGTGGAGGTGAGGCCTGGATTCTTCCCCAGGAGGTTAGGTCCTCACACTCTGGCCTGCCCCTTTCTCTGCATTGCCCAAATAATTTTCCCTTTGAAGCACCATTCCATTGCATATTGCTCTGAAGGCTTGCAGGAGCCGGCATCCTTACCAGAGGGGTGCAAGAGAAATGATCCACGTTGAGTGGGTCAACCTCTTGTTCTAAGTCCAAGCTTCCAGTCTCCACACTCCTGGAGGGTTTGAGAGAAGGACAGCAGAGCCCAGTCAGAGAAAAGGGGGAAAAGTCCAGAACATCAGAAATAAAGGGACAGGAAAGTGAGCTCTAGAAGCACTAAGGCCAGTGAGATGAGGCAGAAAGAGACTAGTAAATTTAAGGAAGCCAAAGGTTCATAAGTCAAAGGTTATCAAAAGTATCCCAAATGCCAGTCCTCTTCCAGCCCTGTCCTTTCCCATAGAGACCCCTGCTTCCCCTTTGCAGTGGTGTTCCAGATCCTCATCCCCTGGCACCTTCAGACCCAATGACTGTCCAGCCCCTTCCCTGCTGTCCTGCTCACCGCCACTGGCTCAGGGTCTCGATGAGGCGTGCATAGCCCTGAGCAGCAGCCAGGTGCAGAAGACTCATGCCCCGGAAGGGGCTTCCATGGGTCAGACGTTCAGGACCTCTCCAGGTAGAGCGTGGGATCATGCTTTCTACCAAGATGACCACCCGTGCCTCAAATCCAGGCCCTTGGCCTTCATCCTGTGGTACACATACCCATATGCAAATATTTTTGCATCTGGTCTCCTGGCTTGTTCCCCTAGCTTCTAACCCTGCTCCTTCCCCACACTTCCTATTCTAGGTAGCCATCACCCAGATCTGTGATATGTGATAGCCCATGGTTCTTTCCAGTTTGAATTCCTATGTGGCCTCAGTATCCTCCATTTCCACAGCCCATTTGCTCTAACAACTCTGAAAGCCAGGCTTTACACACCCTTGCCCATATTGTACCTTTACAGCAGCTCAGATTTGTGCCATCCCCGCGTGGCTTCTCCCCTTAGGAGCCAGAGTCTTCTCAGCCTTTCCCTAGCCCTCTTCCTTTAGAGATTTGGGACCCTCAGAGCTCTGAGCCCCAATTCTTCTGACCCCTTCCCCCACCTGCTCCTTTACCTCCACCCTTCTTCAGACCAGAAATAGTCTGAAGCCTGTCATGCCAAGAGGGTGCCCAGAATAGCCACTCTTGCCATGGGATGGGGGTGGGAGCAGGGTGATGTCAGAGAGAGGGAGGAAGACTGGCTGAGGAAGCTGGGGACAGGCAAGTGAGGACAGGCATCTGCTACAGCCATTTTCTTTAGTGGACTCTCCTCCCTGTTCCCCACTGTAGACCCACCATCTGGGGATGGTGGGAGGACAGGAGGGGAGGGCGGGGACCCTCCTGTCCTCATGGAAGTACCTGAATTGGAGGAGCCTCAGGACCCTGACAAGGTGCTTGCCCGGCTGCTGCAATCTCTGCCATACGCTTCTCCATCTGCTCCAGCCGCTCCAGGATGGACATCCGGAACTGGTTGTCTGTGGGAATGGGGATGGGAGGCTAACTGGGTAGGGTCTGGGTGTTGCCCAGAATACCATATTTGGACCTGCTCCTAAGTTTAGGGGTGAAGATACAGAACCCTGTTCTTTCCCTCCAAACAATAACCCCTTTACTCAGTCTTCTAAATAAAGCCCACCAGGACTCAGTCCTTAAACTAGGGCTCTTAATCCCACCCATGGACCAGAACCAGATTCCAAGATTAGAATTAAGGTTGGTTCCTTTTAGACAATGGTGATAGGAATTCCCCAACAGCCATCCAACCCCCAACTGTCCCAAATCACACATGGCATGCCCTCTACTAGCTTTTTCCTAAGCAGAATATTCCCCCAGTTCTTGCCCCAGACACTACCTTTGTCTCCCATGCTGGAGCTGAAAGACTCTAGGATCCCAACTCTCTGTTAACCACTCCCCAAAAGAACTCAGGGACTGTGATTTGAAAAGCACCACCCTCTCCCAGCCCCCCACAGCTGTCCACAAAGAGGTGGGGAGTGGAGTGACAGAGAGGGATAGCCATGTCCATTTCTCCTCCCCCTCCAACCTCTACACATATGCACACACATAAACACATACACAATCTAAGCTTTATCTGAACCCCTCCCGAGATCAAATAAAGACTGAGAAAGGATCTGAATCAAGGGAAAGCAGGCACAGAAACAAGGTGAAGGCTGGGCATGTTCTAAGATGCTGGCATAGAAGAGAATGAATATACAGCGGTGACAGTAAGAGGAAATTAGAGAATGATGAGCAAAATCCCAAGAAGGATAGAGAAAAGAGCAGGAAAGCTAAACAAGTGAAAGTAAAGAGAGAAAGGACAAAGGAGCAGGGGAAGCATTAGCCAAGCAATAAGGAAGGAAGACAGAGACAAGGTCAGATGCTGGTTTCAGAAGAAATGGTTAGATCCCAAGGTAGGCAAACTTGAGTCACATACAGGCAACTCAGCACATACAAACTTGGGTTTTGTGACAAGACTGGCTCCAAGGGAGACAAGGCTCAGGATATGACTTAGTGGTACAGCACTTGCCTAGCATACTCAAGGCCCTGAGTATAATCCCCAGCACTATACCCTCCCTCTGGAAAAAAAAAAAAGGCTGAGGACCAAAGCCTCAGAAGTAGTGATGGCAGCAAGAACTGAAAGAAACCAACAGGTAACAACAGAAACAACAGGAAGAGACAAAAAAAGCAAACCTCGCGGGAGCAGCCAGGGCAGTCAGAAAGTTCTCAAAACATCCAAAGAAAGAACCAATAAAAGCAAAAACGGTTCCAGACTTCATTACATCTACATACACTATATAGGAGTACATTTGTGCTTCTGTGTGTTTATATAAGAAACCACATCACAATGTTAGTAGTGGATATCACTAAGCAGTAATATTATAGATTTTTTTCCCACTTTGTGCTTTTCTGTAATTTCCTATAATGAATGTGTATCTTTACAATCAGAGGGGAAAATAGAAATTTAAGTCTATATATACTTATGTACAATGCCTATATATTGCTCTAGACCCTGTCCACAGCCCCTTGTCCTTCCTTGTCAGTATCCCATCTTTAGGGATGGCAAGTACTGGGTAAGAACTGGGATAGAGAAGATTCTGTGACTTATAGGGAAAAGGAGGTGAGGGCACTTTGCTGCCACATTCAGAAATGACTGAAGAAACATGGCCCCCTCTGGGGTCTAGAACATATCATGCTCAAAGGTTGTGGGAACTGACACTTGGGGTCAGGGGATTTAGTACTCACCATCCAGTGACAACCAGTCAAGCTGTGTACTAGGCAGAGACAGGAATCTGCGGGCTCGATATTCAAAGAGCACAGAAGCAGAAAGGGGGCCCTCCCGCCCTGCCACCTGCAAAGATACCAGCCCCACCTCGTGGGCTGGGGAGTACAGGGTCAGCGAAAAGGCCTCCTTCCCTGGCTCCTCAGACCATGTTGGAGCCACTGCCATCATCCCATATCTATCTCCCCCACTCCCCCACTATGAGCCAAGAGGCCTCTGGCTTCAATGAGTAGCCTTGTCACTGAGAGGGGAGAACTTAATACCTACTATGGACCAGAGAACTGTGGGATTCTAGGCCCTGGAGTTAAGGACATTTGTTATTCAGCAACAAAGTCTGGAAGCTGAGGGCCAAAGAGACCTATAGGGCTGGAGGTATAGCTCAATGGTAGAGCACTTGCCTAGCATTTACAAGGCCCTGGGTTCCATCCCCAGAAAACACACACACACAAAGACATCTATACTTGTGTGAACAACCCGATGGGGGTTAAACCCCTTAGTCCCCAACACCAGAGCCCAGAAGTTATGAGTCTGTTACTGAGATAGGTGAAGCTGGCTATTTAGCAACAGTGTTCAATGAGAGCTGTGTCCCAGGATCTCAACCTATGGCCCTAAGGATGAAGCCACCAGGTCTTATTCCAAAGACCAGGGGCAGAGACTTTTTCTTCGAGTTCCTACCTTCTTTGGTCTCATCTCCTTTCCTTCTATGCATAGTTGAGTGGGGCTGTTAATTGGGAGGAGAGGTGGTAGAGAGAGCGGGGGAGTGCTGGGGAGTGATATTGGCCAAATTATGTTGTTATAGTATGTGCATGTATGAATATGTAACAACATATCCCAACATTATGTATAGCTATAATGTATCAGTAAAAAAATATGGGGGAAAAAAGATTGGGTAAGAGTACCTTCACAGATAATAAAGCTTGATCAACCTGTCACCCTGGTGGTCCCTGGGGTCCCACAAGAAGACCAACTGTTAAATGTAGGGTCAGGGCAAGAGTGGTGGCAAAAGGGCAGAGAAGTCAGTCTAGACCCATGCTATCTAGTAGAACTTTATGCAGTGAAAAAAAAATATTCTGTATCCGCTCTATCCCATAGGATAGCACCAACTATGTATGGCTGTTGAACACCTGAAATATGGTCAGTGCAACTGGGGAATGAAGTTAAATCTGATTTTAATTAAATGGACACATGAGGCTAATGACTACCATACTAGACAATGAAGGTCTAGAAACCAATGTTCTTTACTTCTAGGACTGATCGGAGGAGACTACTATCTCTCCTTTCTTATTCTCCCTGGATTAAGATTGGAGACTCTGATTCCAACAAATTCAGAGAGGCTGGACAGACATTAGTGATCCCTTTGGTCAAATGCCTGACCTTACAAGAGGGGAGGCCAAGAATCCAATGAAGGAGTAGAATTATCTAAGGTCACTGGTTAGCTGAAGAGTAAATTTCTTGGACCGGACCTAGATTTTCCAATACCCAAGCCATGCTCTTTACTTGCTGGGGGAGCTTGGGGCCCAGCCTCAGGACTGGATAGGTCTTTGTCTTCTCAAAACAATCTAGTTGTTTCCAGTACTTCTTAGAAGCCTGGAAGTCCTAATCTGTCCTAACTATCCATATGTCTGTTCCCTACTATTCCCAGTCCCCATACCAGGACAGTAGCAGCGTAAGACACCAGGCTGGACAAGTGAGGCTGGCACTGCGATGTGATCAAAGACACAGGAGTAATGCTCCGCGGCCTCCGTCCAAGGACCTGTGATGAGCACCTTGACCCCACCCTGCAGACAGAAGGCAGACAGCCATGTGACTGAAGTTGGGTGTTCACTTATTCATTAATTTATTTAAATCCTTAGGGAATATATACTACCTGGAAGGGCCTATGCTTGCTAGAGACTGACAGGACATAGTGAAGCAAGATCAACCAGTCTGTCCCTCATCTCACCCTTACTGCTAAGTGGTTACATGGTCTCTACCAGAATTTTCTGAATCTGCCAGAATCAGGGGAACTCAGGGCCTCCACAAGGCTACCAGATAACTATTATCATGAAGAAGTTCTGTTCTTGGGCTAATTCATCCCATCGTAGTTCCTCCTTTCCCTCACAGAAACAGCATAAAGCAGAACTGCTGAAGATGATCTTTCAGCTGCCCAGTCTGCAGTCAAATCTCCACTTATATTTTCTCCTCCATGATGAACAGCTCCAGTTTCCTCCCCCTGACTGTAGTCACCAAGGGAATGAAGATCCCTGGGGGATTCTCAAAACCATGTTAACATATGGAAGGGGAGGAAGGGGGACACAGTGGATGAGAACTATAGAAATAGAAGAGAAGCTACACTCTATAAATATGGAGGTCAGAAAGAAAACCATAAAGGCATCTGGGGTGTAGCTCAGTGGTAAAGCTTGCTTAGCATTCATGAGGCCCTGATTTTAATCCCCAGCAACATTCGGGGGGAAAAAGAAGCCATGAAAGCCAAGGGAAGCTAGATTATAGATCGTAGGGTAAGAGTTAATACAATTTGTTCAGGGAAATTGGAAAACAAATGGAGAAGGGAAAATAAGCTTGAGACTCACCTCTGGGTATGACCACTCTGGGGAGAAGTCTGTGATGGTATTAAGAACAGGAGAGAGCTGTGGAGTTGGGGCAGGGATGCTTGGAGCTTCATCGCTGATAAGTTCTCCCATAAGGTCTGGGAATGATGAAAGACCGAAGGGCTCCAATTCACTGGCCCCACCAGGTCCTCCAAATAAGGCCTCCCCTCTTGCTACCCTGCCCGATGGCTCTGAGGGGGCAGGTGAGGATGGGGATGAAGGAGGGGGTGAAGGTACAGGTGGGGCAGCCCCCTGGCTCTTGAGCTCCTCTCCACTATCATCATCTTGGATGAAGAAGCAGTTTCCTCTTCTCCCACTTGTTCCAGACTGTGGAGGGGGTGCCCGAGCAGCTGCCTGGGGCTCCAGGGCAGCAGCAGGCTCTAGGGCAGGACAAGGGGTATGGGCAGCCTCTGCTTCAGGGAAGTCTGGGTTCACCCCCTGTCCCCCTCCATATGTCTGGCCCCTTTGAGGGCTGTTGAGAAAACGATCAGGGTCAAAGGCAGGGCTGGGAGGAGCTGGTAGGGCAGCGGGCTCAGAGCCTACAACCACAGCCAAGCTCACAGACGGCCTACGCTCAGTCTGGTGAGCCAAGTGCCTGGTGGGTGTCAAGCCCCCTGCACGCTGTTCCAGTCCCGTCAGGAGGAGGATGGCAGTACCTCCTCTTGATGAACTCCCTCTAGAGGTGGGAGGGCTAGGTCTGATTTCTAGGGGTTCTGCAAAGCCTGATGAGGAAGAGGAGGAGGAGGAAGAAGACGGGGAGGCATGTGCCTTGGGGAGCTCTGAGGGAAGTGGGGCTATCAGTGGAGGAGGCTCAGGGGGTTGGGACTGGGGGATAGAGGTCAGGGTTAAAGGTCGGGGCTCCACTTTGGGAGAGATGATGCGGTGTTTCGTACTGCTGCATTTGTGGGTAAGGCTCCCAGAACCTGGAAGGGAGAGGGGTGGGGAAGAGAGAAGGAATAAGACACATCCTTCTGCAGTCTTCCCTTTCTGGAAGCCCTTAGAACATATTTCTTGGGGGCTGGGGCTGTAGCCCAGTGGCAGAGCACTTGCCTAGCATGTGTGAGGCACTGGTTTTGTTCCTCAGCACCACATAAAAATAAACAAGTAAAACAAAGGCATTCTTTCCATATATAACTTTTTAAAAAAAAGTATTTCTTGGGACTTCCTTGTACATTAGATGTGCAATACTGATTTCAGCCACTGGGAGGCATCAGAAATGAACACCACTCCCCCCTCCTTTCCCTTCAAAATAAAACCAACCAGAGGAACACTGCAGGGGAAGACACAGGGCTTGGAGAAATAGCCCAGAAGAGATGACAAAGGCATAGAAAAGGACAAAAGAACATAACTAAGAAGGGTCAATTAGGAACAAAGGTAAGGTCAGGTGTAACTGATAGTATTGGGTGAGGTTGAGGTAATAAGCTGACAGGACTATAAACTACAAGGACTGGGCTAGTGTTGCCCAGATGGGAAGGCATCTGCTCATCTGCCCCATCTTTCTGAAGATGCACAAGACTTGCAAATCAGCATGCAAATCTGATCAAGACAAATATACAGTAGTGGAGCTAGGTGGAGAACTACAGGGTCAGGGTAGCTTACCAAGGCCCCCACTGCAGAGACAGGCATGGGTTCGGGGTGCAGGCTTGGTTGGGTGTGTGTCCAAGATTTGCTGCACCAGCTGTTCCACAGAGAACTCTTCTGTCCCATTCCCGCAGCTCCACTTGATGCCATGAACTACAGGAGAGTTGGTGGAAGTATGTAGAACCCCCAAAGTACCTTTTATTTTGGTACCAGGGATTGAACCCAGGGGCACTTAATCATAGAGTCACATCTCTAGCCTTCTTTATTTTTTCATTTGAGCAGGGTCTTGCTAAGTTGCTTAGGGCCTGGCTAAGTTGCTGAGACTGGCTTTGAACTTGTGATCCTCCTGCCTCAGCCTCCCCCAGCTCTTGGGATCACAGACATGTGCCACCACACCTGGCTTTCAAACTACCTTGATTGTTCCTTCAAGCACCTGACATGCTAAACGGAGGCCAGAAGCCTCAAGACTGCTCAGACATATAGTCACAGCTGACCTTCATTTCTTTCTCCGTATTCCACGCTTCACACTGCATAGGAATTCTAGCATTCACCTTCCTAGCCTGGAGGGAAATGGTCACCCACAGGCTTCTGGGTACAGAATCACAGCACCTTTGGGAGGACTCATTTCCACTTCCCCTTGGAGTTCTATCCTTGCCCTACTCCTTACACATGGGCTTCAGCTGTCCCAAAAGCTCCTCCCGGGACCACTTCAGCCACTCTCGCCGGTCGCTGCTGATGGAACAAAAGATGGGGCTGCAGCCCTTTCCACAATCCTCGAGGGCTGGGACGTTCAAGTAGTGCACAAGGACGATGTCAGGGTTCTGAGAGCAAAAGGGCACACACAGAGAGTCATGGAGTCTTGAGGTTCAGGGGCTCAGCTTCCTAATTCTTGCTTTCTTCCTGGGTACCCTCCTAACTCACCCCCAACTTCTGGCTCTCTCCATCCCCAATCCCCATCTCTTCTTCCTACACTGAACCTACTCATCCTCCCACTTCATCCTTTTAGATCTCTCCTTCCCTCAAAGAGCTAAGCAGAGTCTAGCTCCCCAAGCTCTTTCATTCTTACCTGGAGCAGCCAATAGCAGCGCCGATGGAATGTGGGGACGATGGAAGAGTGAACGTAGCAGCCATAGAGACACTGCCAGGAGACAGGCTGGGGTGGGGGGAGGGCTAGTCTGCTCCCCAACTCTTCCTCTGTTCAGTCCCTTTGCAGGAATCCCAATCTTTCCACCAGTTCCTCTTTAACCCTCTCCCCACCCCCATCTATCCCCCACCCCTTTCAAATCCCAGGAGCCCCAAGTCACAAATGAGGGATGAAGAGAAGGTAACAGTGGGGCTGGGGCCTTACAATGAGGGCCAGATTTGAGATATGGGACTATCCAGAAATCCAAGGGCAAAGCAAGAATGCATCTGAGAGGAGGAGCAATGATTTGGGAAGAGAAACCTGTGCTTAGAGCATCACTGCTTGGATCCCTGTGGGAAATGCAAGAGAAGCCAGGAGACTGGTATCAGTGTACTAAGGCCTGGAGAGTTGGGTCATGGAGGGACATGGGAAGCAGAGAGCAGTAGGCTAAGCGATCAGCCAGCTGATCCAAAGTGAGCAAGAAGGGAAGAGTGACTAGGAGGGGCAGAGGTGGACAATGTCCCCAAGCCCTGGTAGGGCTGGAGCCCAGCTAAGAGTGGAGGAGGGTGGGAAAGGGCAAATGATTAGATGCCTAATGCTCTTACCTCCATGCCCTGGACCTTCAGCTTCATGTGGTCCTCTCGGGTGGTTTTCCCATCCTTTCGCTTCTTCCAGAGGTAACCATCCTTCCGGTATTTCACCTTCTTGCGGTTGTAGAGGATGATGGAGCCATTTTGAGGTCTGGGAAGAGAAGGGTTCATCTCAAGTTCTGTGAGCAGAAATCAGGATTCCTGCCATATCTCACCTCTGAGAACTTTCTCACCTTGTCTTTGGGGCACAGGATAGCCACTCATCATGCTTCTCAAAGGTGATCAGGTAGGATGCAATCTCCTGTGATAGAGGAGGTACTCAGGTGGATGTTTGCTACATGGAAAGATCTCTTGGTCATTACCTCAGGGTCTCAGTCTCTGCTGAGCTGTGGCAGCTGGACTTCTAAGTATCTGGACCCAGGAAGGTTCCTCTGCCCTCCTAAGAATCCTGGGTTCCATCTCAGAGAAAATCTAACATTGTCTCCTCTACCTCCCAAGTAGAGCCTATATCTTGGAGCCAGGTTCAAGTTCATCATCATTCTTCACACTGTATATTATTTTACTTTCTCCAAATCCCATTTTTGCACTCTTCCCTAAGAAAAATTTCAATTAGTTTGACACTACCAAGAATTCCAGATTCTTTAACTTGACTTCAAGGTTTTCCCAACAAGGATCCAAACCATCATTGTCACTATTTACCCATTTTCCACCTACCATTCCTGCCAGATGAGTCCCTTGATTTCTCCCTGATAATGCCTTTAACCTCCTGGAAGTTAGTACCCTACGACATTGAAATACTATGTGTTCAGTCTCCATGTCTCGAAATTCCAGTCATCCTATAGGCTTCCCAGATGCTCCATGAAGCCCTGCTGACCCCTAAAGGTTCTATGTATTACACATAGAGCCTTCATATCCTTTTACTGACAGTTCTAACATCAAGCTGTTGTTACTACTGACCATCAACTACATATGAGGCACTAAGTAAGTAGGATACAGAAAATGTGTAACACAAGGATTATGTCTTCCAAAAAAGAAACTCCAAGTAGTATTATCAGTTTCCTCATCAGTAACATGGGAGTAAAAATATGAAAAACCACAGGCCAAGTGTTTAGCATGGTGCCCAGTGTGTAAGAAATAACAGGTGGTGGCTGTTGTTTTTAACCCAGATGGATATGCCAAGGAGCAGTGGGCTCCTTCAAGATCTATGTCTATACCTCTCCTATGATTCTAAAACAGTGCTCTGTACTGAGAAGTGTGCACAGACCCCGAAAGACCCCACTCACCCTCCTCTAGCCTGCTAGGCCTTGCTAGGCCCTAATCCCCCAGGTTCCCCAGAAAACCTCATTTGTATTCCACCGCAGCCGCTCTGGAGGCAGCAGCGGGCAGCGAGGAAGACACTCCAGCAGCTTCTTGGGGAGGAAGATCTTCAAGTGGTGGCTGTTCTCTAGAGGGAACCAGAAGGAAGGGTTTGGTGTGCTGCTCTAGCATTCCTGTGAGAGGCACCCCAGGGGTAAAGGGTCAAAGGCAACCCAGAGTATCAGGAAAAACTGCAACCAGGACAAGAAAGAAGGTAATCTAGGAAGCACAGGGCCTCCATGAGTAGGGAGAACATAAGGGTGGGCCAAACTGGGAACCTGGTTTGTGAACTCACCAGCAATCTCGGTGGTATCCTTGGTATTCATGGTGAGGGCTCCAGGGGGCAAGGTCACCCCCGGCCTGAGGGGCCGGGGGGAGGGGGAGTCTGTGCTGGGAAAGGAGAAACAAGATTATGATGAAGCCCCCACATTAATCCAGGATGAGAAGCATGAGGTGGGGGAGGTAATAGAGAACTGGGTCATGATGTCTGGGAAAGATGAAAAAGAGAGGAAGGCGCTGGACTATATGGTATGTCAGTACAGCTAGAAAATGGAAGTAAAGGGGAACCCATACATGGGGCCAGGAACCAACATGAGTGGGGAAACAACGCTGTTCCAGAAGAAACAGGGTTGGGGTGGGTAGGGTAGAAGGCTAGCCAGGTTAGGGCCTCAGAGGCCCTACAGCTTGGGCTCTTGCAGCCACTAGGACTACTGGGGAGGTTAGGTTCTGGGGGCAGGGACTCAGGGCATCTGGTCCTTGGAGGATGGGTAGGCAAGATAGTTCAGAAGAGGGCAGGAGATCTAAGTCAGGGTGGAGAACTAGGCCTTAGAGGACACACCCTTAGTTTCTTCTCTATTTGATTTTCCCAAGAAGGGCAGATAACTGACCTACTCTCTCTCCTCCAGGTTGAGCAGGGCTTGATAGAATCTGAACCTGGTAGATGCTGGATCCCGCTTCCCACCCTGGGGACAACCGCCCTGAGGCTGACAGCCCTCTCCATTCTCCTGCACCCCTCTTCCCAAATGCCTCTGCCTCCCCTTGGCTTCCAGGCCTACCCTAGCCCTTCTACAGCTCTGGCTCCAGTCTGAGCCCCCGCCCGCCTAGGGGAACAGATGGAAGCTGGAGGAGGCTCTCAGCGCGGGCTCTGCCAGGTGTCCAGGGATGGAGAGGGGGAGGAGGCCTATCGAAGCCCGGCTAAGTGCAGTGAAGCGGGAGTAGGGACTCCACCCCAGGGCACAGGTGCGCAGTCTGGGTTAGGCAATCTGCCAGGTGCAGAGTGGGATTTGGGCTGCGGGCCCCGGGGCGGTCCTGGAATCTGACGCCCGGCGCTCAGGGCTGCCCCTATGGAGGTACAAGGGGTCCCAGGAGAATGTCTGAGGTGGGAGGGTCCCGCCTGCACACTGGGATGTTCTGGAGAAGCCGGGGAGCACAGTCTGCGAGCGCGCGGGGGGGGGGGGGGGGGCGAAGGGCAATGCAGGTGCCCGGCGCGGGGTTCTCCGGGACTGTCCCCAGCACACGCAGGTCCGCGGAGGGGCCCTGCGCGGAGCTGCGCCCCCTGGCGCGGGGGAGGAGGACGGAAGCAGGGAAGTGGGGGCGAACAGGGAGGGGTAGGACGGTGGTCCCGGCGCGGCGCTCCACGTCGGGACCCGGTAGAGCTGCGCCCCCTGTCGCGGGGGTGGAGAGGCGGGCGAGAGGCCCTGGCTCTTACCTCCCGGGGTCCCGCGGGTGACGGCGGCAGCGGCCATTCTACCCCACACCAACCCCCCCCAAGCGCCGGCTGACAGCAGCGTCCGACGTCACTGCGCACGGGGCGGGGCTTCCCAATTAAGGGAATGGGGTCGGGAAGGGAACCTAGGGTCAACGCACGTGGGTTTCTGGGTGGGGCGCTGGGCGGAGGGACTCGGCTTCCACGGCCTTAGAGCGGGCCGAGAGACAGTCTGCTAGTCTGTAACTAGCAAGTGCCTAAAGGGGCAGTGGCGCCAAAGGACTGGAAAATTGGGTCCCGAGGCGGAAGCGACTCTTAGTTTGGGAGGATCCGGTGGAAGCTGGAACCCTAGGGGCTGTTGAGAAATTCTGGACGGGACAGGACTATTCTAGCCCCCGAAGACTTATTTATTTTGGGGACACGGACCGACTTCATTTTTGAGAAGCTGAAATGAACCCCCCTTCCTCATTAATCTCTCCATCACTGCCTTGCAGAGAGAAAACTCCAAGCTCCACTCACTTGCTCTTTAATAACCGAACAGAGAAGAATACAAAGCCAGGGGAAGGTCTAGGGGAAAACCTGGCTTGGGAGTTCCGGAAAGAGGGGGTAGTTGAGATGGAAGCCCAAGGGGGCTGTGAATGCCTATTCTGGAGGATGGGACCAACAGCTGGAGAGGTTAAGGAAAGAGAAATGGCTCCATGCCAGCAATGGCGTGATTATAGTGATGGAACTGTTCTTGAGTTCTTGAAGTAGCACCAGCATCTTGGGCACAGATGATTTCTCTTTACTCCTCAGACTCCAACTCCATGCCCCAGGAATTGTACACGGGGTTCCTTCTGGCTGTGACAGTGCTGTAAGACATAGAGCTCAGCCGTCTGGAGGCACAACCGCCTTCCTGGCTCCAGGGACTCCAGGGAGACCAAAGCAGCTGGAGATGAGAAGTTGAAAAAAAGAATGAAAGAACCGCACATCGGATCTCTTTCCAGATTTCCTAGGCCCCAAACCCAGACACCCCCAAGTCACCTACTTTATTTTTTATTTTTAATATATTTATTTATTTTTGTATGTGGTGCCGAGGATTGAACCCAGTGCCTCACATGCGAGGCAAGTGCTCAACCACTGAGCTACAACCCCAGCCCCCTACTTTATTTTTGTACCTCTCAAATATAGCTATCCAACCTGGCTTTTGCTATTTCTTCATGCAAGACCAAGGAACCACATCACTCTTCACGTCATCAAGCTCCTCTCCACCCATACCTGGTCCCTTCCAGGAGTGACAAAATGGTTCTCTTCCTGTGGATAGGTTGCCTTCTCCTCTTCCAGATCAGGATATTCAGTAGTGCTGGGGAATCCACAGCCTTCTTTGTCAAGCACAAGAGGCTCAGATGCTGCCCCAGAGTTGCCCCACTGGGCCTTCTTCAGTCTGTGGAAATTTTAGGCTTAGGAGAGAGGTGCCTAGAGGCCAGGCTTCCAGCTCTCCACCCTTCACCTTTCTGTTCTGAAGCACTTCCTACTGGGACTCCAGGATGTTGCCATTTGACCTCCAACTTACTATTGTCAGTTTTCTACACCCCCCAAATTGCAGTATTTTCAGTCTAGGAACCCAGAGCTACTCTTAGCTCCCCCTAGTTCTATGGCATACTCTCTTGTCTTCAGTGATCCAGTTTCTACTCCTTCCAATTCAGGTGGCTAGTCCTCCATCCCTCATTTCCCTCCTACTTTCTACACTATAGAAATTCTGTTTCAATTGTTCCAATCCCACAGCTCTTTTCCAAACAAGGTCCAATTTCCTGAAAGCACTCAACTTCTTTCTTAGCTCAAACTATCTTGTCCCCAAACCCTACTCCCAGAGCCCACATTTCAGGCCTCCTTACTCATCCATGGTTCTCTGGCGCTTCCTCATGTCCTCCAGGTGATAAGAGACAGCCCTTACCCGGGCTGGGATGCTCCCAGGTCCCTGCTTCATTCTCTCCAAATGTGATCTTTTTCTCTTTCTTCTGCAAAGCATCTCAGGGGGTGGGAGTCCCTCAAGAGGGTACAGGCCAGGCTGAGAGTAGCCAGTATTTCTCTGTGCCAGAGAATGAAAAAAGGAGCTAGAAGGCAGAACTGGGTCTCAGTGGGAACTTGGACTGAATTAGGGAATCAGGGGTCTTGGGAAGCTCAGTTCTTAGAAAACATGGTGCTTGATTCACAGAAAGGAAGGTCTGGACAGGGAACTGTTCAGTTGGGAAACACTGAGGGGACGGGTAAAAGAATAGCTGGGGACAGGAAGGCAATGAGTATAATTTTAACAGAGAATTGTGGAAGGTCAGAGTTTGTCATACCAGCATGGGTGGAATATACTGTTCCTCTGTCCAGGTGGGGCTGCAAAACACAAAAAAGGGGCTAAGGTCAGAAGGGACACCTCCATCCATACTGCTTCTCTGATGACCTCTCCCAACTAACTCTCTGGCATTAGGAGCTACAATGTCCATCAGCCAATGAAGAATTAATCTTTAGACCCGGGCTGTAAGGATTTATGGTAGTTAAAATTGTACAGCCTCACCTTCCCACTTCTAGTTGGTCTCCGTTTTCTCTTACTCACCTGGGCCTTTGGCAAAGATTCTCCCAGAAGACATTTCCATAACGCTGGGATGTTGATGTGAGGCTCTGGGAAGGGAGGCTCAGGGGTGGAGATCGGCTGACCACTCTGGAACACCTGAGGTAAGGACATGGTAAACTCACATCTGGCTCTTACCTTATAGCATCTACTCACTATAGGATTCAGGGGCACATTCTTCCATGGGACCATACAGTTGCCCAGATTCCCTCAGGTCATGTCCTCTCTTTCTACTTAGCTGAGGAAGATGGGTGAGGACTTTAATTTGAGTGGAGATCTGAGCTGGGGTGAAGGAGGAGATGAGCTATTTTTGGAAACTCATATATCACTAAATCTCCAGCTTCTATAATTCATAGCCAAAGAATGTAATATTTAGCAAGCAGGGTTGTTAAAGGTTGTTAAAGAGGAAGACCAGGTGACTTAACAGGCAGGGTTCCTTTAAGTCAATGCAAGCCTCCAGGAGAGAGAACCTCTGTTTATCCCTACTTTCACCTATCTCCAAAGGAATAATATCCTTGCAGATAGGGAGGGGTGTACAGAGCTGTTTAAGAATAGTGCTTTCAATTCATAGAGAGAAAAATGAAGCAGGAGGCTCATAAGACCTTAAATTATACTTCAGAGCTATAGAAACAAAAACAGCATGTATTGGTGACCAAAACAGACGTGTTGACCAACGGTACAGAATAAAAGACACAAAGACAAACCCACATAATTATCTCATACTAGACAAAGGTGCCATAAACATACATTGGAGAAAAGATAACCTTTTCAATAAATGGTGCTGGGAAAACTGGAAATCCATATTTAACAAAATGAAATTAGAGACTAGGGTAAAGTGGTAAAGTGCTTACCTAGCACGTGTGAGGCATTGGGTTTGATCCTCAGCACCACATAAAATAAAGGTGTCACAGGCCAGCCATAGACTGTGTATGTGAGTGTGAGCATTTGAGCACACGAGCGGACTGGACTTCTCTGTCTGGGCTGTGCATGTTTGTGTCCTTTTCACTCACTCTGCCTTTTGATCCCACACAGCACCTGAGATGATCACGAAGGTAGACTCAACCCCCTGAAACCTAACCCCTTGTCTCATTAGGGTGGAACTTTCTTGGAGTGTCTTCTCCTCAATAAAAGGGCTTCAGACATGCTTCTCCCTCTTTCTTTCCTGCCTTGCCCCCCTTGTAGGAGCTGTGGTTGAGGAGCTGTCACTGAACCCAAAGAAAAAGGTACTTTCTGTGTCTGTGTCTTTTATTTAGTTAGCCCAAATTCACCTGGAGTGACCCTGACTGATTTAGTAGCGTGATGTGGCATAAAGGTAGTTAAAAAACAAAAAACAAGAAACTAATAAGGGCTGGGGTTGTAGCTCAGTGGTAGAGCACTTGCCCAGCACATGGAGGCACTGGGTTTGATCCTCAGCACCACATAAAAAGAAATAAATAAAGGTTAAATTCTTTAAATAAAATGATATTAGACCCTATCTCTCATCCTTTACAAAACTCACTCAAGGACTAGGCATTAGACCAGAGACCCGGTGCCTACCAGAAGACAAAGTAGGCCCAAATCTCCATCATGTTGGCTTAGGAACCACATTCCTCAACAAGACTCCTAAAGCACACGAAGTAAAATCAAGAATCAATAAATGGGATGGTATCAAACTAAAAAGCTACTTCACACCAAAGGAAACAACCAAGAACATGAGGAGAGAGCCTACAGAATGGGGGAAAATCTTTGCCTCCTGCACCTCAGATACAGCATTAATCTCCAGGATATATAAAGAACTCAAAAACTTAATAACAAAACAAAACAAAAACACACAAATGGGCAAAGGAACTGAACAGACACTTCATATGAGAACAAATACATGTAGCCAACAAATATATGAAAAAATGTTCAATATCATTACTAATTAGAGAAATGCAAATTAAAACTCCACTGGGATTTCATTTCATTCCAGTCAGAATGGTAATTATCAGAATGGTAATTATCAAGAATATAAGTAACAACAACAACTAAAAAAGAATACAAGTAACAATAAATGTTGGCGAGGATGTGGGGGAAAAGGAACACTCATACACTGCTGGTGGGACTGCAAATTGGTATAAACACTCTAGAAAGCAGTATGGAGATTCCTCAGAAAACTTGGAATGGAACCGCCATTTGACTCAGTTATCGCTCTCCTTAGCATATACACAAAGGACTTAAAGTCAGCTCATTTCACAACAGCTAAGCTATGAAACCAACCTAGATGCTCTTCAACAGACAAATGGATAAAGAAAATTTGATATGTAAACAATACAATATTACTCAGCTATAAAGAAAAATGAAATTATGGGCATTTGCTGGTAATGGATGGAACTGGAGACTATCATGTTGTTGCTTTTTTTTTTTTTAAGGGAGAGAGAGAGAATTTTTTTTTAATATTTATTTTTTAGTTCTCGGCGGACACAACATCTTTGTTTGTATGTGGTGCTGAGGATCGAACCCGGGCCGCATGCCAGCCAGAGACTATCATGTTAAATGAAATAAACCAATCCCCAAAAAACAAAGGCCAAATGTTCTCTCTGATATGTGAATGATGACTCACAATAGGTGTTGGGGGGGGGGGAGTAGAGGTTCGCCAGATTGACAGGGAGGAGTGGGAGGAAGGGAGGGGAGATGGGATTGGGAAAAACTATGGAGTGAATCGGACATAACTTTCCCATGTTTATATATGACTACACAATCAGTATAACTCTACATCATGTACAACCACAAAAATGGGAAGTTATACTCCATGTATGGATGATACGTCAAAATACATTCTACTGTCATGTATAACTAAAAAGAATAAATAAAAAATGTAAAAAAAAAAAAAGGAATAATGCTTTCCACTTCGAAAACCTCCAGATTGAATGATGATAGCCCTCCTGATCTTTATTAAATGTCCTGCCAGGCATGGTGGTACATGCCTGTAATCTCAACAGCTCAGGAGGCAGGAGGATAGAAAGTTCAAAGCCAGTCTCAGCAATTTAGCAGAGGCCCTGAGCAACTTAGCAAGATTCTATCTCAAAATAAAAAACAATAAAAAGGACCGGGGATTTGACTCAGTGGTTAAGCACCCTTGAGTCCAATCACTGGTACATGTTAGAGTCTGTAAACAAGTCAGGATGGCGCCTGGCAAAATGCCAGAGGGAGTGGTTTGTGAAGTAACACCAGCGAGCCATTAAGTGTGGGGATTTTTTATTGGTTGACTGATGTATCTAGTTTATGCTAATTAAGATAAGCTCTGTGGAATGTATAAATACCACTCCTGTCCTACAATAAACGGCTTCCACTCCTGCTATATCAACGTACACAAGTTGTTCGTCACCCCCCCGGTTATTTTGCTGCAGCCGGACTGCGGCAGGTACACACAAAAAAAGGTAATATAATGTATAATGTCTTGGAGGTTAGGCCCTTTAGGTGTCTTTTATATTTGCATCTCCATCTCTCCTTAGGTGATCTCACCCAGTCTCATGACTAAATACCATCAATGTGCTGATGATTCCCAAATCTATTTTTCCAACCCTGGTTCATCCCTGGGTTCTACTCAACATCACCCAATAGCCCCCAGCCTTTTCCACCTTGCTAAAAGGCACCCCAAATGTCCTGTTACTAGGGCCAAAGACCTAGCATATGTTTTCTCTTACCTTACAATCCTTTGGCAAGTTCTATATCTGAAATATACCTGAATTTGACCACTCTCCACCATATCCATTCCCACTGCTATATTCCAGATCATCTTCTCCTGAACTATTGAAATGGTTTTCTCCTTTTCTTCTCCCTGCTTCCATTTTCATCCCCCCACAATCTATTCTGCACAGAGCAATGAGAGTAATCTTTTAAAATATGACCATGTGAAGTAATACAAGGTTTAAGATATATTTAAAATAAACTGGGAAGGAGGGGGTAAATGGGTATGAAAAGATTACCTTTATAATGATAATTATTGAAAATAACTGAAAAGGGCACATCAGTTCATGATACTATTTTCTATGGTTCTATATTTGAAATTTTCCATAATAAAAAGCTGAAGAAAAAAAACTCTGCTTAGACATACTTTTTGCTTACCTCAATTTTTTTTTTTTTTTTTTTTTTTTTTTTTTGTGTGTGTGTGTGTGTCTGATGCTGGGGATTAAACTCTACAACTGAGCCACATCTTCAGCCTTTGATTACTATTGGCTTTAGAATAAAATTCAAACTCTTTTCTATAGTGTACAACATTCCAAATTATCTGGCCTCTGACTGGTGATTCTGACCTTACTCTACTCTTCCCTTGATTATTAAGTTCAGTTACATTGGCCTGCTTCCTGTTCCTAGAACACACAAAGCTTTTTTCCTTCTTGGGGGCTTTTCTTAACCTACTACCCGCCGGCCCCAATTCTTCTCTAGACTAGCTCCCTGTTACTTTTCAGATCTCAATTCAAGTTCAACTCCCTACAATCACACTTTCTAGCCTTGTATCCCCCAAGACCTGCTATTTTCCTTTATATTCCACTTATGTTTTATTTTTTTTTATGTTACTCAACATTAGCTGAAATTATATTTGTTTATATATTATGTCTTCCCTACCCTAGAATGTAAGCTCTCTGAGTGAAGTACCTATAGGTAATTGTTGAATCCCCAGTGCCTAATACAGAATATTGTAAAGTTTAAAAGCCTTCTGTTGAGCTGGGTTTGGTGGTGCATGCCTGAAATCCCTGTGACTCAGGTGGCTGAGATAGGAAGATCACAAGTTCAAAACCAGATTTGACACCCCTGTGTCAAAAAGTAAAAAGGACTGGAAGTAAAGTTCAGTGATAGAGCACCCCTGGGTTCAATCCCCAGTAACACCAAATAAATAAATAAATAAAATTAAAACTATCCGTTGAATAAATCAATGAACCATCAATTCCCAAGCCCAGACACAAAGCTGAGCTTTCTGTTCCTTATTTCCCTATGGTTGCAGAGAAGAATCCAAGCATGCAATCTTCCCTCCATCCCACTTTCATCCCCCACACCCAGCAGGGAGGACTCACTTGGCAAAGGGGATGAGATTGTCTCCATCTGCCTGTACCTGCATGACAGGACTGGTGGGTACCTGGACTGTTTCCTTCTTGGTGCTAGGAGGATAATGGAAAATGAAACATTTTCTCAGGGCTGTAGGGATGAGACCAGCAGCTGATTTAGAGATTTATAAGAGAATGTGTGGACCCTAAAAACAGACAGCTTAAAAGGTATTTTTAGGGTTAGGGATGGAGCTCAGTGATAAGTGCTTGCTTAGCATGCACTAAGTCCTGAGTTCAATCCCCAGGACTGGGGGTGCAGTGGAGAAAAGATATTCCTAAGTCTGGACTATTAATTAAACATACAGGTTGAAAATGGTAAGTACAGGAAGGGTAGATGTGGTAAAAGGGAAAAAAATTTCTTAAGCTAAATATATTAAGTAAGTAAAATTTACAGATGGCAGTTAAGGGCCTTGCCAGGTAATATGGGATAATTCAATGAAAAAGGATGATAAATGGAGATTGGATGGGCAGAAGCATTGGGGGTAGTAAGCACAGAACTGGTGGTTAAGGACAGTTAGAGAAATAATAGAATTTGAAGGCTGGTAAATGAATCAGGTATGAGTGTGGTAAGTGGAAGTGTGGACAGAGTGATACATTGGGGACAGAAATGGAGGGGCAGTTAGGAATGTCTTTGTGCAAATAGGTGAACAGGGAGGTCAGTTGCACAGAGTCATATTTAGGGGCAGTCAAAGATGACCTGAGAGCCAGTTGGGGTGGGTAGAAAAGGCAGTCAAGAATACTAATGAGGGAGTTGGAGATGTGGCTCAGAGGTGGAGCACTTGCCTAGTATGCATGAGGCATTGGGTTCAATCCTCAGCACCACATAAATGTAAAATATTGTGTCTACCTATAGCTAAAAAATAAAAAAATTTTTAAAAAGAATACTAAATGAGGGTTGGAATTGTGGGTCAGTGGTAGAGTGCTTGCTTAGCACCTGTGAGGCACTGGATTGAACCTCAGAACCACATAAAAATAAATAAACAAAACATCTACAACTAAAACAAACAAAAAAACTGAAAAAATTAAATGAGCACTAGGAATATAGCTTAATGGTAAAACTCTTGCCTAGCATGCCAGAGGCCCTGGGATCCATCCCCAGAACTGGGAGGATGGGGGTGGGGTGGAGATGGGAAAGAAACCTAGATGAGAGAGGAAAATGCATATGGGTTGCACACAAAAACAGAAAAAGCCAATTGGAAACTGTTGGAGCTGAACAAGTAGTTATCCAAGAATAACTAGGTATGGGTCAAGAAAAAGTTACTTGAGGTTAAAAAAAAAAATGAGGTGGCTGATGGGATAGAGTGGGGCTGAAAGAGCAGGTGGGATTTAAATGGAATATCCTGGGACAGAGCTAGTGGCAGCTGGGAGCTGAGAGCATTCTGAGGGGGATTTAAACCTTATGTGGGTGGCCTATCAGGGTTAGGACGGGGCTTAAGAAAGTCAGACAGAGCAGGTCAGTGGTACACACTTGTAATCCCAGCTAGTTGGAAGGCTGAAACAGGAAGATGGCAAGTTCAAGGCCAGCCTGGGCAACTTAGCCAGACCCTGTCTCTAAATAAAAAATACAAAGGGCTGGGGATGTAGCTTTGTGGAAGAGCACCCCTGGGTTCAATCATCAGTACTGGGTCAGGGGTGGGAGTGAGGGTGGGACTGGGCAAACAGGATCCCTCAACAGTTGACCCAGGGGTAGGCAAGGCCTTGGAGGGCAAGCCAAGACTGAGAGGGTGGATGAGGACCTGAGGAGTCAGGAGCCAGTCTGGTAGTAGAGTAGCCACTACCTCCCTGAAGGGAAAGACTGAGGCCTGAGGGGCCACCGAGACCCCAGGTAGGTGCATTGGGTCTTGGCTGGACCTTTGGGCGCAGCTAGGCCGGAAGGCATAATTGGGGGGGCCTAAAGAATCCCTCTGGCCCTGAGGTGGTGGGCCCATGCCTGAGGGGCAGTCTGGGCCTGAAGTAGCCAGGCTGAGTCAGCAGAGGTGGTTTGTCTGGGCGGGCAGCTGCAGCTCCAGAGGGCACCACGACCTGAAGGGGCTGCTTGGGCCTGAGGCGGGGGACCCGGGACGGCGAACTTGGGGACCAGGAGAGAACACTGGTGGCTGCGCCGCCGAGGGCGTCCGCGCTTGGCCACAGCACCTGAGGAAGATAAGCTGAGAATTCTAGAGCTACAGGCCGAACGCGGAGGACCGCGGACTCCGTGATCCCGGCCTAGGGAGGTGTCCGCGCGCAAGGCGCGTTTGGGGGCGGGGCATAGACTGAACCGCCCCCCTGGGGAGGAGCCTGCCATGCGGCTCCGCCCCCCAGGCGCGCTCCCGCCCCTCCGGGAGCGCCTCCGACGCGGCGACGTGCGCGGGTCCGGGGCCTGGGTCCCCTGTAGGGTCCGCCCCCACCTTTTCCGGCTCCTCAGGCGCCGGTAATTTCCAAAGTTTGAAGTCCGACTAGCCCTTCTGTGTCCGTAATTCGGTTCTCAGGTCCCCGCCCGGGGGGGGAGCTCACAGTCCGGGAGCGTTGCCCCTTTAACAAGAGTAGCCGGGTGGCTCCTGGCCTCTTCTCGGGACAGCGTGCGCGCGCCCGCCCGTCCCCCGCCCCTGGCTCCCGCCCCAGCTCGCGCTGCCCGGGCGGGCGCCGGCCGCTGGCGCCGCTACTGCTGCCGCCCCCGGGGCGCAAGTCCGCCGCCCGCCGCCCGGGGACCCGGCGAGGGGCGGGGGCAGCCCCGAGTCGGCCCCGAATCCTCCCTGCTCCCATCTCACGCTTCCCGGAAAGTTTGTCCCTTTGCACTCCGCTTGACTGCTCCTGGAGCCCCGCCGCGACGAGGTGAGAGGTGGGGGTGGGGGGAAGGGAAGGGACGCCCGCGGAGGAATGTGCCGGGTTGGGGGGCGGGGAGCCGGGGTCCCGTTTGCACCGCCCGGCGGGCGCCGGCTCAGCGCGAGAGCTGGGATCATGTGCTATTTGTCCCGCTGAGGCGCAGAGAGGTGCCAGGCCCCGGGCAGCCGTAGGTTAGCTGGACGGCAGGACAGGGTCTGCATGATTGCTCCGAGAGGCCCGGCGGGGGCCTGTTGGAGAACTGCGGAGTAGGCAAGGTGCAGGTGGCCCGAAGCCCCCTTTCGGGTCAGTCGGCCCCACCCCAGCCGCCGGCTCCTCCCTGTATCCCCTGTGCCCTTAAAGCGACACCCGCAGACCCTGTACCTACTCCATATTCCTTTACCCCGCTGTCACCTAGCCGTGACATCCCATTCTCTGCTCTTTTAGCGGCAACAGCGTCACCCTTGCATGTGTTCAGCAGTGTCCTTCCCTCCCTTGGTCAGGGTCTAGGGGGTCAGGGCTGTTCTTCCTGAGCCAGCCTCTGTGATTTCGGCTACTCCCTTCCTGTCCTGGGACAGACCAACCCCTCACCCTTCCCATGCTCTACCCAGAAAGGCTAGTGGAGGTAAGGCCCGGCATGACAGAGGTTTGAGGTTCTTTGGGGCCACAAATTGGGGCCCAGCAAAGATCCCTTTCCATAATCCTCACCCTTCTGTTCATGGGCGTGGGCTACTCAGCCTCTCCTCCCAGGGCGTGGGCACCCGATCACCCACATTCCTGGGCTCCAGCCTGGCACCTTCCCCAGTGGATGCCATAGCACTAGCTCCAGGCTGGGGTTAGGATCAGCCTGCTTCTTCACATTCTCTCCTCCTTCAGGGAGGTTCCCAGTGTCCTCTCCTTCAAAGACACAGGTATTCTAGGTCCTCCAGCGATGGAGCCTTGGGGGTTGGTATGATGGATACAGGATAACTCCACCCTCCCCTGCCCATTGTCCTGGATCCTGAGGAGGAAGTGCTGGGGGCTGGGCAAGGGGTTTGGGGCTCACAAGGCAGGTCCTGTGGAGCCTAAGTCCCAGGCTGTACCTCCAGCCCTTGGACTTTGCCCCTCAACAATAGTCTTTACCTCGTATTTAGAAGTGGTGGGCTCTAGGTGGCAACTGATTTCTACTTCTCCCTTGCTGATCCTGAAGAGGAATTATTGGTTAGATTTTCTGTTCTCTCATCTTTCCTATAGTTTGTTCCTTGAGCCCACTCCCTGCTATTCACCTTCTCTGGGTTTGATATTCCTGTATGTCTTCCTTTCCTCCTCCCATTCTTTTCTCCATAGCATGACCTCAGTCTTGCCTTTTGTTTTATTTTTCTGGTTTTCTTGGTGTCTGTGACTTTATGTTCCTCTTCTCCCCCTTCCTGCTGTCCTCAGTGTCTGTGCCCATGTGTCCCTCTCTGAATTGCCCTCTGTCCAGCTCCTCCCTCTCTCTCTTTCCCTCCCTCCCTCTCTCCCTCTCTCTCTTTCCTTCCTCTATCTGAGCATTCAGTATACTTGTGAGTGACTGAGGAATAAAAATATCACGGTCCCTGCCCTTGGATTCACATTGCATTCAGCTACTCCAGAGGGGCAGTCTCCTTACCTTTCCTAACACCCCTTGCCCTCTAAATGAAGAACCCCATACAGACCTCTGGAGCCACAGGTGCCTCCTAACCACTCTTCTCCCACAACCAGGGTTTTCCCACAGTTCCTGCTGGTTTGGCCAGGCCCAGAGTATAGGATGGGGCTCTCCTTACGAGGGCCCGTGGCAACCAGAACTGATACAGCACCCCTGGTCTGGGGCCACGACGCCAGGTAACTGGGGTTATGGCCCAAGTCTCTGCAAGCTGGGATAAGGCTGGGCAGAGAAGCAGGAATACCTTTGGGAGCTCCTCAAGACCTTGACATTTGGGAGAAAGATCAGGGAACCGGAACTGGATCCTTAAGGGGCTGAGGAGCTGGGGAAGGGAGTGCAGAAATGGTTTTGAAGCTGGGAGGCAATATCTCAGTCCTCCTGGTGGTTCTGATCACCCCTTTCTCTGTCCTCCAGCTGAGGAGGGCAAGAGTGTCTGGAGCTATGGCTGGTGCCTCGGTGAAAGTGGCAGTGAGGGTTCGACCCTTCAATGCCCGTGAGACCAGCCAGGATGCCAAGTGTGTGGTCAGCATGCAGGGTAACACCACCTGTGAGTGAGTCTCAGGGGCCTGGCTGGGCACAAGTGGGGAAGGCCAGGCCCACCATGTAGGCCAGTCCTGCTGGGCCCAACCAGAAGGAGGGCTGTGCTGGGCACAGAGCAGGTGCGAGTTAGTTGTAAGGGCGGGGGTTGGGGCAGGCTAGCCTTTCCATGTTCCTGTCCCTGGGAGGGGGAATGTTGGCTGGGAGCCCTCCATTGCCCAATCCATAGAGGCAGCTCAGTGGGGGCGGGTCCTAGGAAGCCAAAATTAGCTTTGGTGACTGAAGGGGGTGGGGAGTGTTAAAGGGGAGAGATGAGCTAGGGCAGAGGTGGGGTGGGATGCTTGGATCCCAGGGATTTGCATGGGAGTATGCAGAGTTTGGGAGGACCTGATTTTGACTTTCCTTCCTTTGTCCTCCCTTGCCCTCTCAGCCATCATCAATCCCAAACAGAGCAAGGATGCCCCCAAAAGCTTCACCTTTGACTACTCTTACTGGTCACACACTTCGGTGAGATTGCTAAGCCAAGGGAAGAGCTCAACCATCTGGTTGACAGGGGCTTAGGTTCTGGGAGGGGCCATTGTTGGGAAACAGGGACACCAGGAGATTGGTTGGGACTGGATTGGGAAGGGGAGGACCCCTGGTGGGGGCGGGTAGGACCCTTAGGTTTTGATTAGGACCAGGAGGGGGAAGTAGAATCTCTTGGGATAATTAGGACGCATAGGGGCTTGATAGGATCTTTAGGATTGATTAGGGTGATGATGGAGCAGGGGTGCCCAGGACCTTTGGGCAGTTATTAGTGATAAAGGGCAAGACTCTCAGGCCATAGGCACAAAGGACAAAGTTATTCAGTGCTTCTACTGTCTTTCTCTGGCCCCCTTTCACCTAGGCTGAGGACCCCCAGTTTGCATCTCAGCAGCAGGTGTATCGGGACATTGGAGAAGAGATGCTACTCCATGCCTTTGAAGGCTACAATGTGTGCATCTTTGCCTATGGACAGACTGGGGCTGGGAAGTCCTATACCATGATGGGGCGTCAGGAGCCAGGACAGCAGGGCATTGTGCCTCAGGTACATGCTTGGGACCTGGCTGGGCATTCAGGGCAGGAGCATCTTTAGCTGCCCCATAGGGGAGGAAGGATTATGCAGCAGAGATCTGGTTCTCCAAGGTCGTTAGTGGTAGGGCATGTAATAGAGCAACTTGGGCACTTTGGGGAAGGGGTCTTTTTCTCCTTCCAGAAACATTGAGGCTGTATGATAAAAGCCAAGGCCCTAGTGTCAGAGCCTTGGGTTTCAACTTTACCACTTGGCTGTTGTTTTACTTTGTTTCATAATTATCTGTGAACACAATTCCCCTCTGGGCTTCTGTACTATATATAGACAAGGTATTAACTATAGAAAGATCTAGATTTGGGTATTTGAGAGTTGGCCATAATTCTCCCTGGCCATGTAGCACAGTGGCCTTGTACCCAGAGTCAGCAGCAGGACTGCTGGGTTTGGGTACTGGATCACTGAATATTAGCCTGTGACCCTGGGCAAGTGTGAACCTCTCACAGTTGTTTTCCCATCTGTAAAATGGGAATGACCCTGCCTTCAGGGCTTTGGGAAGAGTTGAAAGGGGTTACCTGGAACAGGGCCTGGCCTGGGGCTGGGCACTGCAGGTGTGCCATGAACAGGAACTTCTCTATGCTTCTTTGTGTCCCATTCCAGCTCTGTGAGGACCTCTTCTCTCGTGTTAATGAGAACCAGAGCTCTCAGCTCTCCTATTCTGTGGAGGTAAGCCCAAGTCTTGGTGGGAGGTAGGGAAGGGGCTTGCTGCTTCTGGCAAGAAGACAGGAAAACAGAGCATTTAATATGGAGGCCATCTCTGGGGTCAGCCTGGGATATAATTCTGGCTCTGCTGGTTATTAACTGTGCCTTTGAGGAATGATTTCAGCCTTTAGCTCCTGAGTGTGTATTTGTGTGAAATGTTAATGATTGGGACTCACTTAGGGTTGGTGGGTGGCTCAGTGAGCTAGCATATGCAGAATCTTATCCCTGTCTGGTATACACGAGGTATGGTTACTTATGTCCTGTGCTGTGTTAGGTGTCTGCTGGCAGTGTTTCTGCTGGCTTCCTCCTTATTTGTGTCTCCTACTCAGGTGAGCTATATGGAGATTTATTGCGAGCGGGTACGTGACCTTTTGAATCCCAAGAGTCGGGGCTCTCTGAGAGTCCGGGAGCACCCCATCCTGGGCCCCTACGTGCAGGACCTGTCTAAACTGGCTGTGACCTCCTATGCAGATATTGCTGACCTCATGGACTGCGGAAATAAGGCGCGGTATGGCAGACTGACAGAGCGGAGGGGAAGGGAGCCAGGTTTGGAAAGAAGAGGGGCAGGACCTGTGACTACTCTTCTTATTCCCTAGGACTGTGGCTGCCACCAACATGAATGAGACCAGCAGCCGTTCCCATGCTGTCTTCACCATTGTCTTCACACAGCGCAGCCATGACCAACTTACTGGGCTGGACTCAGAGAAGGTGGGGACTTCCCCACAATGGTGACAGGGATATAATGGAAAGGGTCTGGGCTTTCCCTCCTCACACGTGCTGGATTATGCCTCTTAGGACTTCCATAGCCCTCTGTACCATCCCACCAAAATCAGATCAGTGCATCTTGTTTGCTTGTTTTTCCTTGTTAGACTTCTCAGGGCAGGGCTGTGATCCCACTGTGTCCCTTGTCCTGGTATATAGTGGGCAAGTGAATAAGTAAACAAATGAATGAGTAACCAGCTCCTCATTGTTGTCTTCCTGTATTCTGTTTTCTCCAATCCTTTTCCTTTGCCCCCCTCCTGGCTTTCTGCAGCCCTTGCTAATTACCCAGACTCCCTTGATTTGCTTTTCTCACCCCCATCCGCCTTACCTCCTGCCTCTTTCCTCTGACTCCAGGTCAGTAAGATCAGTTTGGTGGACCTTGCTGGGAGCGAGCGAGCTGACTCCTCAGGGGCCCGGGGCATGCGCCTGAAGGTAAGGCTCTTCAGAAGGATGGATGGGGGCAGTTTGGAGGGCCATGTTGGGAGATTGTTGATCATAACCTAGGACCCTCACTAGGGAGTGGGAGAAAGGGAAATAGATCCCATTGGGAGAGGAAGATTTCATCTCTACATTCCTCATCCTTTTCCAGGAAGGTGCCAACATCAATAAGTCTTTGACTACTCTAGGGAAGGTGATCTCAGCCCTTGCAGATATGGTGAGACCTGGGGTTGGAAGAGAAGGGGATGGGAAGGGGCATAGGGAGTGGCCCACTCTGACTGCCTTCTCCTTCCCATCCCCCAGCAATCAAAGAAGCGGAAGTCAGATTTTATACCTTACCGGGATTCTGTGCTTACCTGGCTACTCAAGGAGAATTTGGGTGAGGGGCTCCTCTCTCGCAACTCTGCTACTATTCCCACGAACTCCTTTGATATAGCTAACAGATTCTCTTGCCACCCCTAGAATCCACATCTAGTCAGCATAGTTTTACTAACCCTACCCCCAACCTAGGGAATATCCTTTGAAGGCTTAACCCTTCCTACCAAGTCAAGGACCTACTGACCCCATACCCACTGCTGCCTTCAGTTCCCTCCCATGGACCTATGACTGTCTCATAGACATCTGATGTTTTCCCTGACCTCACCCCTTCTCACAGCCACCAGGTTTCATGATTGGCTGCACAGCTCTTAGTTTCACTTTATCTCAGACAGTGACTCCATCAGACCCTGCCTGAGCACTGAGGATCCCTGACCCAACCTGATTTTCCTTAGGACCCGACTCGGTTAAAGCTTTTCTGTCCTCTCCATTCATAGGTGGGAATTCACGCACAGCAATGATTGCAGCCCTGAGTCCCGCTGACATCAATTACGAGGAGACTCTCAGCACCCTCAGGTGGGGCTTCTGGCTCTGGCAGGGATGGGGCAGTGTATAGAAAGCACCAGAACCTCAGAGGCTTGTCACTCAGGACCCTTCCCATTAGGCAGGATGAACCCTCAGTCTTCCCACAGTATCTTGAGGCCTGGGAGAGCGGGATACAGGCTGCCAGCTGGGGTTTCCTGTACCTGCCTTCACCAGTCTCCATCTTCCCTCCTTGTCCCAGGTATGCTGACCGTACCAAGCAAATCCGCTGCAATGCTGTCATTAACGAGGACCCTAATGCCCGGCTGATCCGAGAGCTGCAAGAGGAGGTGGCCCGGCTTCGGGAACTGCTGATGGCACAGGGGCTGTCAGCCTCTGCTCTGGGAGGTAGGGGCTCCAGGCAAGCAGCAGCTCAGAGACACTTTCTGGCCCACCCATTCTCTCCACCCACCACGAAGCCCTTTGCATATTCAGAGAGGCACATGTTTCTTCCAGTGTTACAGAGCTGAAGGGGACTGATTCTCCAGAGGAGTCAGGATTTGGAAAGTCTTTGGCAGGTTTCTGGATAATGACAGTTTGGGAATAAACGGCCAGTTCTGAATTTATGGCTCATACAGTGAATTGTTAGGAAGTGTTCTGAGTCCTTGCCTTGATAGAAGTCCTTGTTAAATATCATGGTTTTAGTTGACCATAAGCTTAACGGTCAATAATAGAATGGATTCTGAAATGCACTGATCTTTCTCACTAATAAGAAATAGTATCCATGTTGGGTGTGGTGGCATAGGCCTGTAATGCCAGCTACTAGGGAGGCAAAGGCAGGAGGATCACAAGTTCAAGGCCAGCCTAGGCAACTTAGTGAGACCTTGTCTCAAAAATAAAAAGTGCTGGGGATATAGATCTGTGAAAAGAGTACCCCTAGGTTCAATCCCAGTATCAGAAAAAGAAAAGAAAGGAAAAGCATCTGTGTTATAGGATGCTAATCCATGTTAGCTGGATCAAGTATGGATACTCTGCATTCAGTCTTAGGGTCCATCCCACTGAGGATATCAGGGTGCTGAGAGCCATAGTTGGGGGATTAAGGATGTTCTTGGGAAAAGAAGAATAAGGTAGATCAATGTTCACCTTCAGCATTTGATGGGTTGTCTCCCAGAAGAAAAGGCAGCATACTCTCTTATTCTAGAGGGCAGAGCTAGAAACAGTGAGTACACATGACATGCTGAGAACTTTCTGATCATGAAAGTCATCAATAATATAAAGGGGGCTGGAGTTGTGGCTCAGTGGTAGAGCGCTTGCCTAGCATGCGTGAGTCACTGGGTTCAATCCTCAGCAGCACATAAAAATAAATAAATAAAGGGATTGTGTCCATCTACAACTAAAAAATACATTTAAAAAAAAAAGGAAAGAAGTGGCTGTTTTGTTCGGTAATGGGCTCTCCATCCATGGGTTAGAAATAGAGGTTGGATGCTCATTTGTCAAGGCTTCTTAGGAAAACTGCCTGCCTGGTGGGAAGTTTCCCAGATAACTTCTTAAGTCCTTTCTGAAGCTTATGGCCTTTTATAGTCTCTAATCAATTCCATCTTTATTTAATCACCTTCTTTTTTTTTTTTTTGACACAGTGTTTCACTATGTTGCCCAGGCTGGTCTTCAAACTCCTGGCTTCTGCCTCCCAAGTAGCTGGGGCTATAGAGCTTAGCCTTGTTCTTTCACCTTTCTCCCTTCCAGGCCTAAAAGTGGAAGAGGGGAGTCCCAGAGGTGCTCTGCCAGCCGTATCATCTTCCCCTGCCCCAGCTTCACCCTCCTCTCCTCCTGCACATAATGGGGAGCTGGAGCCCTCATTTTCTCCCAGTGCTGAGCCCCAGATTGGGCCCGAGGAGGCCATGGAGAGGCTGCAGGTAAGAAGCTTGAGCTGGCAAGGGATGGGAGTCTGGGAGCTGCTGGAAATTAACTTCCTGAAGAAGAAGAAGGAATCCCAGGAATACCATGTTCCCTAGGGTGGATATTTGTCCCCACTGTCCTTATCCCTGCTCACCTTTGTTCTCTTAGGAGACAGAGAAGATTATTGCTGAGCTGAATGAGACATGGGAGGAAAAGCTTCGTAAGACAGAAGCCTTGAGGATGGAGAGGTGTGAGGGGCTGAGGCTGGTGGTGGCAGCAGCAGCAGTCGTGGGAGGGGGAGGAGGTCAGGCCCTATAGGGAAGGTCCAAGCTAGTGAGGATAAGAGTGGCATTTGCCTCTCCTTTGCCCACAGAGAAGCATTGCTGGCTGAGATGGGCGTGGCCGTCCGGGAGGATGGGGGAACTGTGGGTGTCTTCTCTCCAAAGAAGGTATGTAAGAGATCGGGTGAGGAGGCCTATGCAGCTCCCTAGATGCTAGAAAAAAGGGTTGGGGTAGAAGGATGGGAATTCTATGATCTGTTCCTCTGAAATTTCTGACTTGTCCCTTCCTCATCTGTGTCTCCTCTCCTTCTACCACCTGTCTGTGTTATCCCACCATCTGTGCCTTCTCCTTCATCCATTGGACAGTCAGCTAGAGTTTAGTGTTTAGTAAGTGCCTGCTGCCAAGGAGTCAGGCCCACAGAAGGATGACTGGGTTCCTGTTGTCAAGGGATTGCAAGAGCAGCTTAGAATCTAGGTCTTCATGTGTGTTTTTGTGAGTTCATGCACAGAAGTTATCTTAGAGTCATGAGAAACTGCTCATAGCAGTTACCTTGGGAGAAAGGGAGAACCTGGAGGTTGCTTTGGATAGGGACTTCAAAGCTTTAAATGTTTTTTTATCATTTGAATTTTGTACCCTATGCATGTGCTTCCAACTCAGAAAAATTTACTAAAATTATGGTTTTGAAAGGATAACTTGGGAAAGCAAGACTAAGGCAGGGAGAGGAAGAGTGAGCACTATTCTGTGGGACAGTGATTGTCCATGTATCAGGCTTGGTCATAGGTGGAGGCATCAGAGTGGCCTGGAAATACAGCAGCTAGATCCCTGGAGAAGCTGGTTTGGGAAGTGGAGCCTGAAAGGTGGACAGGACTTGGGGGGATAGGGAGGAATAGAGACAATATGAGGCTAAGCAAACTTGGGGTACATGTGGGGTTGGGTGGGTGGGACCTGCAGGTACCTGACATGTGTCTGCCAAGTTGTAGGTACTTTGCTGAGAGGAAGGAAGAAGCAGGATGGGAATAGTTGAACTTCATTGGGAGCAGATATGATATTCAAAATACTTAACCAGTTAACACTGGGACTCACCAGTCAGAATGGATGCTGGCGTGACACAGCCCTACTGGCACATACCAATAAAGGGGTGATGCAAAGGCCAATTTGAGCAGAGCAGGAACTTCCAGTCCCACCAGGGAACTAGCCAAGCCTGTCTGGTCCATGGTGCAAAGCAGACTGATTAGGTTGTGAGTCCAAACATTGCTAGGACCAGACAGGGTCACTGGGTTCTTTTGTCAGGAAGAGGTGGTGGGTTACTGGAAAGATTGCTCACTTTATTTTGTAAGGTCAGATCCATCTGGGAAACTGAGCAAGCAGGAATCATTGAACCATTGTTCTGAAAAAAGAAGAGGACTTTGCTTTGTCTGGCCCAATTTGCAGTGAAGGAATGAGAGAACTGTGTGTGTATAATTAAGAGTGGCAGGCCAGGCTGAGAGGCCTGGTCCAAGGCTGGGTACCCAAGGCTTTGGAGTCCTTCTGAGGGAGCAGACCCTGGGGGCCCAGTGACATCTTGGGCATGGTGGCTGCAGATGGTTCTCAGTGTGGCTTCCAGTCATCTTTGGATGCTCATATATGGGGCATTTCCATCCAGTTGCAGTGATGGAGAATTAGCAAAGGAGTGGGGAAACTGAAGAGGAGGACATTTCTTCCCCTGGGTGGAAGTAAGTGGGGTGGGGTGTGCTCAAAATTGCTTAGGGATGCCATCTACTATAGCTCTGAGATCAAAACTGGAGTTCTTGTTTGTTGGTATAGGGATTTAACCACTTTACCACTGAGCTACGTTCCCAGCCCTTTCTTATTTTTTATTTTTAAGTTGCTTAGGGCTTCACTAAGTTTCTGAGGCTGGTCTGGAACTCCTAATCCTCCTACCTCAGCCTCTGACTCACTGAAATGACAGGCATGTGCTGTTGTGCCTGGCTGCTTGTTTGTTTTTAATTGTTTTGGTAAAGAGAGAACATTCAAAGTACTAAAAGGTGTATGTGGTGAAAAGTAAGTCCTTTCCCCTCAAGTTCCCCTCCCAGAAGCAACCTCCATTATCGGTTTCTAACATACTTTTCTAGAGGTAGTTGTGCATGTACAGTCATGTGTTATATATAATTATATGCATGTGCACACACATACAGCCTCTCTTTTTAATGGTAGTGGTTGCATACCTTATTATTTTTATTTTAAGGGTTACTTTGCTTTTTTCATGGTGTCAGATTATTCCATCCTGTAGATGAGATATGATTTAGCCACCTTCCTCCTTATGGACATTTCGTTGTTTCTCCTGTTCTTTGTTTCTACGAACAATGCTACAATGAGTGATTTTTGGGGGGTAGGTACTGGGGATTGAACTCAGGGGCACTTGACCACTGAGCCACATCCCCAGCCCTATTTTGTATTTTATTTAGAGATAGGGTCTCACTGAGTCCTTAGTGCCTCACTTTTGTTGAGGCTTTGAACTCACAATCCTCCTGTTTTAGCCTCCTGAGCAACTGGGATTACAGGCATGCCCCACTACACCCAGCTTACAATGAATGATTTTATAAAGAGGTGTTGTCTGCCTAAACAGATTCTTATAAGTGAAGATTTGGTGTTTTCCCGGCATGTCTGAGGTCCTGGGTTCAAACCCTACTATCAAAAAAAAAAAAAGAAGGAGAAGAAGAAAAGAGATTTATATTGCTAAAGCGCCCTCTAAAAATTAGAACCATGATAATTTATACTCCTAAGAACAACAGAGGCCTGTTTTCCCCTCCCTACTACTTTTTTTTTTTTCTTGGTACTAGGGACTGAGCCCAGGGGCAATATCCCCAGCCCTTTTTACTTTTGAGATAGGGTCTCTGTAAGTTGCCCAGACGGGCCTTGGACTTGGAGTACTTCTACTTCAGCCTCCTGAATAGCTCAGCTTATACATGTACACCCCCTGCGTGGCTCCCTTAGCCTTTTTAACATCTAAGATTTATCAAACTTTTTTTTTTTTAACTGGAATTTAATCCAGGAGTGCATTATCACAGAGCCACATCCCCAGCCCTTTTTATTTTTGATTTTGAGACAGGGTCGATTGAATTGCTTAGGGTCCTGCTAAGTTGCTGAGTCTGGCTTTGAACTTGCGATCCTCCTGCCTCTGCCTTCTGAATTACTGAGATTACAGGCAGGTGCCACCATCATCAGACTTTTTGATCTTTGTCAGTGTGATTGGTGAAAATGAATGTATTCTTACTTGGGGTAGTTTACATTTGCATTTTTTCTCAGAATGGTGAAGATGAATGTATTCTTATTTGTTACTGTGGTGCCAGAGGTCAAATGCAGGGCCTCATACATGCTAGGCAAGTGCTTCA
Source organism: Marmota flaviventris (assembly GCF_047511675.1). NCBI lineage: Eukaryota > Metazoa > Chordata > Mammalia > Rodentia > Sciuridae > Marmota > Marmota flaviventris. The sequence continues at coordinate 27,173,482 of NC_092514.1, forward strand.
CTACTGACTTATATCCCCAGCCCGACTCATGTTTAAAAGGCACATGTGTTTCAGAGGGAGAGCTGTTAGACTCACCGGGGAAATAGGTTTGGTGGGAGTATCTCCAATCTTGTGATGAAAGGGTGGAGAATTGGGTCCTAGGGGAAAAGCTACAGTTTGTCTTGGAGAGGACCAGGTTGCTTAGGGAAAGCCTGCTCTTGCTGGGTTAGGCCTAACTTCTTTTTTAATCAGTGATTGTTTAAACCTGGCTTAGAGCTTTCTTCACAGGGGCCATAGCTAGAGGGGAGGGGAGAGGACCAAACTCAGTTCTCCATCCCAGCCTGGGCCTGATTGGCTCTCTGCTTATCTGTGCTTGACATTCTAGGCTCCCAGATAAGGTTTCATTTAAACAAAGAGTTCCAGGGCTGAACAGAAATTGAAAGCATTGCCCCAAATCATGTCACCTCTCCCCAGGGATAGATCCTTTCTGCTTCCAGATCCAATCAGTGTTTGCCAGTCCCAGAGCAGGCCTGACATTGCAATATAGGGATGGTAATGTCCCTTAGGCAAGGTATGGTAGCAGCAATCCTGGGGTCCCTTGGGAGGACAGACATGGATACCCATCATATCAACCATGGACACATCCCTGAGTACCCCCCCAGGGGGCAGGATGAGTTCCAAAGAAATCTGGGCCTCCACTCCTGGTTGTTTTGCCTCAATACACTATGCTTTTCTGCTTCTACAGAATGCCTTTTTTTTTTTTAAATTTGTTTATTTTTATGTGGTGCTGAGGATCTAATCCAGTGCCTCACACGTGCTAGGCAAGTGCTCTGCCACTGAGCTACAACCCCCAGCCCTGCTTCCATGTTTTTGTTAGAATGTTTTTCCATGGAACATTCTTCCCTCTGCATGTCTGGGCCCATCTGAGGGTCAGACTAGATCCCATGTTGCCTTTGCCATGAAGTACTCTGATCCCCCTGAACCCCTATAGTTCTGTACTTCATTCCTCTCTTCATGGAAGTCCCTTCCAGAATATGGGGGCACTTCCTTCCCTGGGAAGGAAAGTAAGAATAAATGAACAAACTAAGCGAGGTCATGATGTCAGAAACTCTTCTATAAGGCATCCATTTTCCCCGCTTGTAATGAGTGGTGTTTCCACGCTACACCTTACCTCCCAAAGTGATTTCCTTACTGACAGAACAGCAGAGTGTGTGTTTGATTCGTTTGTGTCCCCATTCTGTACCTCACCATGGTGAGGTAGAAATCCTACAGTGAATCCTTGTAGGTTGGAGGCCAGGGATCTTGTATTGGGTCAGAAGACCTAGGAAAGCTTCATGGAGAAGTGGCATTTGCAACAGACTAAGTGGCATTTGCAACACAATAGAAGTAAATTATTTTGACAGATGAGGTAAGGGTAGGTGGGGAGGAGGGAGATTGTTCCAGGTGGGAACTCAATCAGGGCTTTAGTCAGGAGGGCATGGGGCACCAGCTGGAGAGGTTTTGGTAGGAAATTAATGATGTGGCCTCATTGTGGTGCAGGCAGGAAGCTGGGAGACCCACTAAGAGGGCACAAAATCAGACATACCTGAAGCAGGATTGTGCCAGAGAGTGGACAGTTGTGGGCCAAGGCTGCAGCCATAGAGAGCAGGACTTCTGGCTTGCAACCAGTGACAGAGTGGGTGTGGAGGGAACAAGACCTGTGTGCTCCCCAGAATTTCATGCCTGGTGAGGGTGGGGTGTCATAAACAAATCAGGAAAAGGTGCTTTGCAGGAGAGGAATGGGTTGGGTTTTCAGCATAATGATCAGCTAGGTAATTGGGATGAGTTTAGTCACAGAGGCGTTAGGCAGGAACAGTATCAACCAGTTACTGTGGTGAGTGACCCTGGCCTGAGGTGAGCAGGTCCAGAGAGGGCTGGTGGCTGAGGAAGCTGGGGACTCTGCCATGAGAAATGGAAAGTGTTTTATTGATTGATTGGTACTGGGGATGCAGTCCAGGATCTTAACACATACTAGGCAAGTGTTCTACCACTGAGCTATACCCCAGCCTAACATTTTATTTTTAAATTACAAAAGTAATCTATGCTCACAAGACATTTGATATGTAATGAAAGGTGGAATGTACCAATTTCCTCACCCAATTTCTTCTCTTACTCTTCAGAAGTTGCAAGATAGATTTTAAGGAAAGAAATTAAGGGGGTGGCAGAATATAGGGCAGAGAGGACAGTGCAGGTTGGCTCCAAGCCTTCCTGTTGGGGAGCCTGGCAGGCTGGGGCACCTCCTAAGAGATAGGACCTTGGGAGAGGTTACTGACATGAGAAGGGTGGGTGGTGGGGTTGGTTTTTGTAGGTTTTTGTATGTAAGGAGAGAGTGGTTATTATAAGAAGTGGAAACCATAGAATCAAAAATGCTCCTCAGGGCAGAAAGGAGGGTGGGAGCACTCTTCAAGAGTGAGAGCAGCGTGAGCAGCAGGCAATGTGAGAACCTGGAGTTATGTCTACTCATGGGAGCTCCTTTGTTCCCTCTCTTTATAACCATCCTGGCTGGTCCTCATGAGCCTTCTCCTGATCATTCACTTCTACATCCTTAGACTCCCCACCTGGTGAACCTGAATGAAGACCCTCTGATGTCTGAATGTCTGCTCTACCACATCAAAGATGGCATCACCAGGTAGCATGTACCCAGCAGCCTGTGGGGTAGCTTCTCTTTTTTGGGTGTGGTTATAAAGTATGACTGATTGGCTGGCTAGCTTGCTTTCTTCAATACTGGGGTTTAAATTTAGGGATGTGCTACCACTGAGCTATGCCCCCAGCCTTATTATTATTATTATTATTATTATTTTGGGACTGGGGATTGAACCCATGGGTACTTAACCACTGAGCTACATCCTGAGCACTTTTGTTTTTTATTTTGAGACAAGGTCTTGCTAAGTTGGTTAGGGCCTCGCTAAGGTTTGAGGCTGCTTTTGAACTCTTGATCCTTTTGCCTCAGACTTCCAAGTTACTTGGATTCCAGACTTGAGCCACCATGCTCAGCCTTTTTTATTTTTTATTTTGGGACACGGTCTCACTCAGTTAACCATGCTGACCTCAAACTTGCAATTCTCCTGTCTCAGCCTCCCAAGTAACTGGGATTACAGTTGTACATCATATCTGGCACGATTCCCTTTCTTGGTGGTCACTGGAGACAGTCAGTGTCTGTAGTCAAATGCTCTACTCCTGAGCTATACCCACAACCCCAGATCTATGGACATGTGCTTCCACAGTCCTGGTTGCTCTCCCAATGTCACCTCCCTTCTCTCTTCCTCTTTTTTTTTGGTTTGTTTGTTTTCTTTTCTTTTTTGTGGTACTAGGGATTAAATCCACGGCTTCACACACTTACAAGCATTCTACCACTGAGCTACACTCCCAGCCCTCTCTCAGCTTCTTGACAAGTTGCTGAGAGCACCTGTTCGGTGGCCATCCTCTATCCCCCAATTTGGTGAGGGCAAGATGTTTCTTGAAACCAAACTGATCCAGCACTTCTGGGGATGGCTTCTGATGGCTCATGGTCAGGGGGTGGTACCCACATGGCAAACTCGGAGGTTGAGGACTGGTAGCTTCACTGGCTAATGCTAATGAAACCCTGGGGCTCAGTGCCTCCCGTGGTTAAAGAGAGTGAGCGTTCCCCTGCCTCTCCCAGTGAAGGTATTTGTGGCTATCCTGGGTGAGCCTTGTGGGTAGAGAGTTTGGGATAATTAGCCCTAAATGTGGGTAGGAGGTTTATGGCTGAGGGTGTTTATCCAGTCCAGCCTTGCTTCCTTGTCTGTAAAATGGGAATAATTATGCTGGCTCATCGAGTTGGAGGAATTGGTGTTTGGGAGGCAGATGTCTGGAACATGCTCAGAAAATGTTGGCCCTTGCTTCCCCAGGGTCGGCCAAGTAGATGTGGATATCAAACTGACAGGACAGTTCATTCGGGAGCAACACTGTCTGTTCCGGAGCATCCCTCAGCAGGATGGAGAAGGTAATGATTGGTGTGAGCGGTTGAAAACAGAGTGACCAGAAAAGAATAGAGACAGATTCTATCTTCCATCCCACACAGAGGCCTGGGTCTGGCACTGGAGAGTGTAGCCATGTAGAGGGGGGAATATATTCTTATACTCTGGGCTCTGAGCTCATAGGTAAGTAGTGAGGGTACCAAGCCTTTGGCTCTGTATATGGTCAGGGAGCACCAAGGATCCCAGTAGAAATAGAACACTGCAATGTGCCAGAGAGTGGGATATGCTCCTGTCCTTAATTTTTTAGCCTCAAATAGCACCCTGGTCATTATATATAAATACCCATCTTCATCTTAATGGAATATCTGAATTTATCTCTGTGAGAAACCCAAATTTTTCAAGCTATGATGATGAAGTTTTCTGAGGTTAAGGGGTTCATGTGCCTCTGTGGTTCCAAAACTTTTGGAGACTTTAGCTCTTAATGTGGCCATAAAGCTTTCAGGAATCACAGGTTCCAAGGGTGAAGGTGGAAGACAGTCTGACGTCAATAAAAGAATTCTCATGCAATTTAAAGTGTATTTTTTTAATGGTAGTGGGAATCAAATGCAAGGTCTCATGCATGCTGAGCAAGCATCTACAACTAAGCCGCATCCCCAGCCCCATCACACATTTTAGAAATAAGAAGTGGCTGGGTGTGGTGGCACACACCTGAGGTCCTGGCTGCTCAGGAGGTTGAAGCAGAAGGATTGCTTCAGCTCAGGAGTTTGGGGCCAGCCTGGACAACAATGAGACTTCATCTCAAAAGAATAGAAAAGACACTTATAACATAGGTGTGTCTCTGTTCAGGGTTACAGTTTAGTTCAGGGTTTGGTTAGCTTAGTCATTGTGGTCTGATTCAAGCCCCCCAGTGGCAGCAGATGCTTCTAGCATTTTGGTTGAAAATCTTGAATGAGTTAAGTTCAGTGAGTTATTGCTGAGTTCCTGTTCTACGGTTCCCTCCAGCCTTGTGCCAGGAAAGATTTTAAAGCCTTACGAAGGCTTCAGGGCCAGCCCACCATCCAGGAGCTCTCAGGGTGTTTGGGAGAAGACAGACATGGGCAACAGTGTTAAATAAATCACAGTAAAAGCAGTCAATGTGTATGTGCCCCAAAGGGGGGAACTGTAAAGGCTGAGTCTGTCTTGCAATTCTCCTGTCTCTGCCTCCCAAGTAACTGGGATTATAGTTGTACATCATATCTGGTTCTTAAAATTTGAAACTTGACGTGAAACTGTTCGTAGTGTCACATGCCTATAATCCCAACAACTGGAGAGGCTGAGGTAGGACTATTGGAAGTTCAAGGTAAGCCTGGGCAATTTAGCAAGATACCGTCTCAAAATAAAACATAAAAAGGGCTGGAGTATGTAGCTCACTGGGAGAATTCTCCTGGATTCAAACTCCAATACTGCAAAAGGGAAAACAAAACAAAACAAAACAAAAAACAGACTTGACTGGAGACAGGCAGAGAATATGGGCAGCATAGACATAGAAGTATAATTATTGCTCACTGACCATCTACTTGTGCCTGTGCATTTTCTCACATAGTTCATTGGTGACTGAACAGGGGTTCTCGGGTTAGATAATTTGCCCAAGACCACACAACTAGAAAATGGCAGAACTCCAACTATAGGATGGCAGGCTCCAGGAACTATGCTGTGGGCTGTGCTCTGGGCTGCCAGATTGTTGTGGGTCCAAGGATAGGGAGGAAGCTGCCCTGACCCACTGGCCCTGTGTTCTATCCACAATACCTACCCTGTCCTTTAGAGGGGACTTCAGATTATCTGGGTTTTTTTTTTAATATTTATTTTTTTAGGTGTAGATGGACACAACACAATGCTTTATTTTTATGTGGTGCTGAGGATCGAACCCGGGTCCAGCGCGTGCTAGGCGAGCGCTCTGCCACTGAGCCACAATCCCAGCCCCAGATTATCTGTTTTTAAAAATTATTAGAATTAAATGATTTTAAGTTTTCTTGTTTATTGTTTATATCTTACGAGTCAGAGGTAAGTTTTGACGGCAGGGCTTTTTGCTTTTTACCGCTTTATTAGGTTTCAGGATCTAATAAAATAGTGCTTGAGTAAGGGTGCAGTATATTTGTAAATCAGTGAATGTATTTTGGGGCATGGTAGGAAATATGGAATAAAGGTGGGATAAACTGTCACCCCTTAGATCTGCTGGCATCCTGTTCTCTCATGGCTGTTCCCAGATGCATAGTGCTGTCCTCAGCTGACTCTCTCCCAGTCCTCCTCCTCTCTGTTGTTTCTGCCCATTGAGATTTGAGTCTCCCTCTGAGCATTGATTGACTCAGAAGTCGCCACTTTCACATAATCCTTTCCAGTCCTCTTTCCCTAACCCAAGTTTCTTCTCTGCTATGTTTGTCCTCTCTGTATCAAAGTCCCCAAATCTGCCTGATGTTACAATTCATTACATGTTTGTGTAAATAATAATAAAAAGTCATGTTTATGTATTATTTTATGGTTTATTTGAGTCACTCTATAAATAAAGACTTAATTATCCCACTTTATAGATGATCCCAGAAATTACATGACTTTCTCAGAGTCCCTGGCTAAGGAGTCACAGAGCTTTAGTCTTTGGGATATGGGGATCCCTTGGTAATGGTCATAGTAGCTTCTTGAGGACAGAGCTGCCACATGCATTTTTGTGTCTCCAGCAAGCATCAGGCTCAGTGATTTGTACCATGGATCACCTTGATATGACTTTTATCTTGTCATATGTCAGCTGTGGCTTGAGAAGATTAGTCAGGTGGCAGTTTGCAGGATGCATCAGACAGATGGGTTTGAGCCTACTGGAAGAATCCAGGCCTGGCCAGGGATAAGTGTTAATGGGAAAGGTAGGAATAGACATCTGAAAGGCAGAAGTGAAAGGGCCTTTGCCCAGTTTCACATGAGAAATGAAGCCTTTTGAGAATTATGGGTTTTCTATGCTGCTGCTGGGAGGACGGTGGTGGGTGAGTAGGGAGCCACTGCAGAGATTTCTGGGAATCGTAGTTGGGGCTCTAACCCTCCTTCTGCTCTTCCTTTCCCGTGCTGCCTGCCACCAGAGGGGCCATGGCACCCCCCACAGGTACTGGGGGTGGGACTGGTGGTGCATGTGTTTTGGGGGGTAAAGAAAAGTGGGAATCTGTGACCATAATCCACTCTTGCCTGGGTCTAATCTTTACCCTTCCTCTCTGCCCACTCAGTGGTGGTCACACTGGAGCCTTGTGAAGGAGCTGAGACATACGTCAATGGGAAGCTTGTGACAGAACCACTGGTGCTGAAATCAGGTAGAAAGTGTGTCCCAGAGTGAGGGTCTGGGACGTGGCCATATGTAGGAAGTCCCAAGGCAGGGCTTTCTGAGTACATCATAGGGTGTAAGACCCTGAAATAAATCAATAACAATGTAGGTGTATGAAGAAGGAGCTAGAAAGCAAAGATCAAGGAGTCAAGTCTTGATTTCTTGCTGTCCCAGCTCCCCCTGTCCCTGTTCCTTTTGGCTGATTCCTATCCCTATGGGGGAGTTCCTGGAGAATGTCAACCCAGGAGAATGTCAGCTTAGATTTCCCTCTCAGCCTGGGGGTGATGAAACAGAGGGTATCATGGCCCTTGGGATATGACAGCAAGGAGCTCTACGCTGTGGGCATGGGGATGGGTTTGCTGCTATAGAGGAGTCACTTTCCCCTCTTCTCATCTCTAGGAAATAGGATTGTGATGGGCAAGAACCATGTCTTCCGCTTCAATCACCCGGAGCAGGCCCGGCTAGAACGCGAACGAGGGGTCCCCCCACCCCCAGGACCACCCTCTGAGCCTGTTGACTGGAACTTTGCCCAGAAGGAACTGCTAGAGCAACAAGGCATTGATATCAAACTGGAGATGGAGAAGAGGTACGTGGGGGTCTTCCAAGCCCCAGGCTCCCAGCATCCTCCTGTTGTCGGGCATCCTACTGAAGTAGCTCCAGAGCCCCCCACAACTCTGCCTTCCCACTCTGCTCAATTTCAGGCTTCAGGATCTGGAGAACCAGTATAGAAAAGAAAAGGAAGAGGCTGACCTTCTGCTGGAACAGCAGCGACTGGTAAGAACAGAGTAGAGGCACACAGAGCCTGGGGTGGGCTGGCAAGCAGATGAGCAGGGAGGCCACTGTCACCTCAGTTGACTTCACTTTGAATATCCTCTGAGGCAGAGTGGGAAGTGGGGTGGGGTGAGAGGTAGAAGTGGTTTGTTTAGGAGGAAAGTTAGCAGAGATGTGATCAGGGAGGAAAATGTTATATGCAGGGAATTAAAGTTCCTCCCAGTTGACTCAGGGTTTTATCACATCTAAGTTACTGTCATTTACATAAGATTTATCTTCTCTCTCTCTCTCTCTCTTTTTTTTTTTTTTTTTTTTTTGTGGTGCTGGAGATCAAACCCAGGGCCTCACACATACTAGGCAAACACTTGACCATAATATTTTTCTTTTTTTTTAGGTACTAGGATTGAACCCAGGGGTGCTTTACCACTGAGCCACATCCCCAGCCCTTTTTATATTTTATTTAGCGACAGGGTCTCACTGAGTTGCTTAGAGCCTTGCTAAGTTGCTGAGGCTAGCTTTGAACCCACAATCATCCTGCCTCAGCCTCCTGAGCTGCTGGGATCACAGGCACGTGTCACCACACCCAGCCATATTGTTCTTTTAAATGACTTTTAAGCCTTATCCCTAGCAGTCATTTGCTGCATAATGTTTTTCAATGACAGACCACATATAAGAGGGTAGTTTCATAAAACTGTTTCACCAATTTGTAGTGCCTTCATTTGTGTCATTATGCTTATAATGACAAAATTACCTACTGGTGCATTTCTCAGAATGTGTTCCTGTGGTTAAGAAGTGCCTTACTATAAATACACAAAATTCCAGACTCAATTAACTACTGCTAATACTTAGCCAGTTGCTATTCTAAATGTTTAATCCTTAAAACATACTTGTGAAGTAGATATTGTCATCATCTCTGCTGTCTAGACCAGCAACGGTTAAGCAGTTCATAAGAGAGGTGGAGAAGAGGTATATGGGGGTCTTCCATGTGTCCTTCCAGGCCTCAGGCTCCCAGCATCCTCTTGTCCTTCATAAGAGGCAGAGTAGGACTTGAGTAGATGCATGCTGAGGAGGTGTGTCCTGTGTCTTTGGGACCAGGGTGGCCTCTGGGATGTCCTTAGCTCTCTCCCTGTCTTTTCTCTCTCTGGCCCCAGTATGCAGACTCTGACAGTGGGGACGACTCTGACAAGCGCTCCTGTGAAGAGAGTTGGCGGCTGATCTCCTCCTTGCGGGAGCAGCTGCCCCCCACCACAGTCCAGACCATTGTCAAGCGCTGTGGCCTGCCCAGCAGTGGCAAACGCAGGGCCCCTCGTAGGGTTTATCAGATCCCCCAGCGGCGGAGGCTGCAAGGCAAAGACCCCCGTTGGGCCACCATGGCTGACCTGAAGATGCAAGCAGTCAAAGAGATCTGCTATGAGGTGGCCTTGGCTGACTTCCGCCATGGGCGGGCTGAGATTGAGGCCCTGGCCGCCCTCAAGATGAGGGAACTGTGTCGCACCTATGGAAAGCCTGAGGGGCCTGGAGATGCCTGGAGGGCTGTGGCCCGGGATGTCTGGGACACTGTGGGCGAGGAGGAATCTGGAGGAAATGGCAGTGGCGGTGGGGACGAGGGAGCCCGTGGGGCGGAGGTGGAGGACCTCCGGGCTCATATAGACAAGCTGACCGGGATTCTGCAGGAGGTGAAGCTGCAGAACAGCAGCAAGGACCGCGAGCTACAGGCCCTGCGGGACCGCATGCTCCGCATGGAGAGGGTCATCCCCCTGACCCAGGTAGGGAGGCTCTGCTGAGCTTTCTTCCTTCTCCCTTCATTTAGCTCTTCCCTGTATCTCCCACCTCAGATCCCAACCTCCTTCCTCTCTGTTTGAAAAAAAGCTTATTGAAATTTAACAGTCTTTCTCAGTGGAATTTAGGAATCCTATGCCTCAAAATCACCAGGCTGCTCACAAAAAATGCAGATTTCTGGGTTCCACCAAGCCTACTGAATCTACATATTTGGGGATGAACCTGTATTTGTAATAAGCTCCCCAAGTGTTTCTGAAGTGCAATTAAAGTTTTGAGAATCACCAATGCAAAGTACACAGTTGTTAAGTTGCAGCTTGAAGACTTGGTGTGCTTACATTCTCATAACCTCCTTCTCCCTCCTGGTTGGCCGTTTACTCTGGTATGTCTGTGCTCCATGCTTTTTGTGTGTCATCAGGCTTACTACTCACAATTGCCCTGAGTGGTAGTGTTATCCCCTGTCCTTGCTTTGCATGTGTATACTCAACCCTGCTGTCTGCCAGGTCTTGTGCCAGTCTCTAGGGTTACTTAAACCACACTCCCCCCCACCCCCAGTACTGGGGAGTGAACCCAGGAACTCTCTACCACTGAGATATACATCCCCAGTCTTTTTTATTATTATTATTTTGTATTTATTTTAGTCATTTTAGTTGTTGATGGACCTTTATTTTTTATTTATATGTGGTGCTGAGAATCGAACCCAGCACCTCACACATTCGAGGCAAGTGTTCTACCACTGAGCCACAATCCCAGCTCACATCCCCAGTCTTTTTTATTTATTTGCTTTTTGAGACAGTCTCACTAAGTTACTTAGGCTGCCCTCTAACTGTGATCATTCTGCATTAGCCTCCCAAGTAGCTGGGGTTACAGGTATGTGCCACTGTGCCCAGCTGACACATAAACTTCTGCTCTGTTCTAGCTTCCTGTCCAAGGAGAGACCACAGTCAGTTGTAGTCAGGGCTCAAGGTTTACGAAGGCTTCCTTCTCTAGCAGTTTCTGCTCCTCTCCTCTTGTTGCACTAGAGCCCTACCACCTTCCACAGTTTGTTTTTTAACTGTTTGATACACTCCAGCCTCAAGGCCTTCACACCTGCTCTTCCTTATACCAAGGTGTTTCCCCAAAGACAACCATAGGTTGCTTCTCACTTTTTCAGGGTTTCACTGAAATGATGACATTCATTTATTACTGTAGCCACACCTGCCCTGACTTCCTATCCTCCTCCTCTGCTCTATTTTGTGTGGTGTGTGTGTGTGTGTGTGTACCAGGGATTGAACTCAGGGGCACTTGAGCCACATCCCTAGTCCTATTTTGTATTTTATTTAGAGACAGGGTCTCAAATTTTTAGTGCTTTGCTTTTGGTGAGGCTGACTTTGAACTCATGATCCTTCTGCCTCAGTCTCCTGAGCTGCTAGGATTACAGGTGTGCGCCACTGTGCCTAGCTGCTCTATTCTTCATCTGTAATATAACTGACAATTATTTTAACATCCCTAAGTATGTTATTACTGGTGTCATTGTACAGATGACTGAGTCTCAAAAAACTGAGGCAGAGATTACAAGGCAAAGATCTGACCACACAGCAAGGAAGTGGCAGACCCAGAATTGAGCTCAGACAATCTGGCTGTTGGGCCTGTACTCATAAACCACAACCTTCTAGCTTTTCTTATCTTCAGGCTCTTCTCTGGATCCTCAATATCTGGTCACTCCAGTTCTTTCTAATTTACCATCTTAAACCCACACATCCTCGGGATTCAGCTCTTCTCACATCCTTTCTCCTTTCTCACCCCGACCCACTCCAGGATCATGAGGATGAGAATGAAGAAGCCAGTGAGGTCTCCTGGGCCCCACCTGAAGGATCAGATGCAGTAGAGGAAGCAGCGCCCAGTGACCGCTCACCCTCCGGCCGTCCCCCTTCGCCACCCTTGTCCAGCTGGGAGCGGGTGTCACGGCTGATGGAGGAGGATCCTGCCTTCCGTCGTGGCCGCCTTCGCTGGCTCAAGCAGGAGCAGCTGCGCCTGCAGGGACTTCAGGGCTCTGGGGGCCGGGGTGGGGGGCTGCGCAGACCCCCAGCTCGCTTTGTGCCCCCTCACGACTGCAAGCTGCGTTTCCCCTTCAAGAGCAACCCCCAGCACCGGGAATCCTGGCCAGGGATGGGAAGTGGGGAGGCCCCAGCTCCACCCCAACCCCCTGAGGAGGTCACTCCCCCACCCCCAGCCACCCCTGCCCGCAGACCTCCAAGTCCCCGCAGGTCCCACCGTCCCCGCAGGAACTCCCTGGATGGAGGGGGCCGATCCCGGGGAGGGGGTTCCACACAGCAAGAACCCCAGCACTTCCAGCCCAAAAAGCACAATTATTATCCCCAGCAGCCCCAACCTTACCCAGCCCAGCGGCCCCCAGGGCCCCGATACCCACCGTACACTACTCCCCCGCGAATGAGAAGGCAGCGTTCAGCCCCTGACCTCAAGGAGAGTGGGGCAGCCGTGTGAGTCCCACACACTGGGCAGAGAGGGTCTGGCCAGGCCTTTGCTGGGAGAAGGGAAGATGCAGGGATCGCTGCTTCCCCAGAAGCCCTCGGGCAGGGAGGCCCAGAGAGGACAGAGAAGGTCCGAGTAGGTGTTATAGGACGTGGGGTGACTGAGCTGGAGGCTGAGAGAAGGAAGAGGGCACGGAGTTGCCAGGAGCAAACCAAAGTGAAGGAAGAGCAATAGGAAGCTGCCTTGGGGCCACCCCTTGGACGGGGAGTCCCACAAACGCTGCTATGGGGGGTGGGGTGGGGGTGGGGCTGCATAGCCAGTGTTTGACTTTCTTTTTGAGTGGGTGCAAAGTGGGGAGAGGCGCGTTCTCTTCCCCAGTCCTTGTCTGTCTGTCTGTCTGTGGTGGGTTTCTGTTTCCAGGAAGGTGTGGTGGGATCATAAGTCATTCCCCTCCCCTTCCAGGCCTCCTGCTATATTTGGGGGACCTGTTTGGTTTGGCTGGAGTCCCATGAGGATGTGGGACCCCTTAATAAAGGATAGCAAACAGAGGGTACTGTGGCTCATTGTTTGGCTTTGGGGTTATGGTAGAGGTACAGGTTGTTTTAGTAAAACTCATAGCTTTTAAGTGTCTGATGTCTTGGTAAATTTTTTTGTATTTATGTTTCCATGCTCTCACTGCCCTAATCAAATATGTAAGAATGTTTCCAGGGCTTGGGGTGTAGCTCGGTGGTAGAGTGCTTGCCAAATGTGTGAGGCCTTGAGTTTGATTCCCCAGCACCAAAAAAAGAAAAAAGTTTTCATGTACTGACAACCTCATGTCTCCTGTCTTCAGGTGTTCTCTCCTACCAGCTGAGCTACATCCCCCAGTCTCCTCTCTCCAGAAAGTGCATTACCATTCTTTTCCTTATTTCATTTTTGCTTACCCAGTGTCTTCATCTCTACTCCCAGCACCACTCTGAATGTCCTGTATAAAGCAAAGAGGGAGAATTGTGAGGGGAGGTAGAGGGACTATAGCCTGTTGGTCCCCAACTGGCTATGGCTGATAGATTCAGAAGGATTTGGGTGGGGTGGGGAGGTCTGTGAAGTCACTTCACTTATTTGAAAGTTCTTCCCAGGAGCCCATTTCTGTGGGTAGTGTGTTGCTCAAACTTTTTGCACATACCTGTTTATTTTCATTCCAGTCTTGTTACCTGCCTCTGACAGGGTGTATTCAGCATAGTATTTATTTGTCTTAAGGACTGTTTTCAAGAAGAATGCCTTCTTGTTTTAAAGCTTTGGTTTGGAGAGCAAGCCATGGCAATGCTATCCTGTAAAGGTTTTGCAGTTTAGATTGTATCACTGCTCTGCCCTCTGCTTCCCACACTCTGGAGTCCATGTTTTCTCAGGAAAACTTTTCTATTCACTTGAAAATTTGAGCTGCTTCTCCACAGCTTCCTGAGGTCGGTTTTGTTGTGCGCACAACCAAACCATAGATAATTCCAACTGTGGCCAAACCTGGCCTCTGGGGAAGGGTGGTATTAGCCTTGTGGTTGGTCTCTGCACCCTGCTGATGACTACCCTTAATTTTGATAACTTTGACTGCCACGTCTTTGGGGATCTGTGACCACCACCCAAGATCTGGAATATAATGGATAGTTTGGCAGCAGTGTGTTTACTTGAGCATTTTATGATACAGTTAGAATAAATATTAGGAAGTGATAGTGTACAAAGTTCTCTGCAGTTCTCTGTGAACTGAGTAATACAGACAGACCTTGGGAATCAAGATGGGAAAGACGGCTGGCTGGTCAAAAACACAATTGGATTCTTGTTCCCTAAAAACTCTTGTCTTATGTAAATACATTATCTTCCTTTAAAAAAAAATCCACTTCTCCAACCTTCCAAGTCAATCTTTAAGAATGTGGATGAACTTTATTTAGATTTTATTCAGGGAAGTGCCCACTAAGAGCATGTGTGCTACATGTGCCAGCATTCCGTATGCATTTCATGTAGTCAACCCTATCAAGTAGATCATCTATCTCCCTTTTCACATAGGAAGACTGACGTTTGATTACATTAATAAATTGTCCAAGTATGGATGTGATTTTTTTTTTTTTTAAACAGGATTAAACTCAGGGATGCTTAACCACTGAGCCATATCCCCATCCTTTTTTACTTTAAGACAGGGTCTCATGGAGTTGCTTAGGGCCTTGCTAAATTGCTGAGTCTGGCCTTGAACCTGAAATAATCCTGCCTCAGCCTCCAGAGTTGTTGAGATTACAGGTGTGTGCTACTGTGCCTGGCCTGAACCCAGCTGTGTGTATGGTTCTTAAGTGGCAAAATTAGGATTCCAATCCAAGTCAATCTGACAATCCTAGACTCCATCTCACCCCCCGCCCCATAGGCATCAATTAATACCCTTCCTTCTAGAAATCATGTAGTCTTCTCACATTAGGTCCTCTCAGGTATGTCACAAGCCTGCCTCTAGTTTCTGGTCTCTCCCCAGTTACCCTGCAAAGAAGTGAAAACCACTATTTTGTGAGCCTCCTCAGGAATCATGAGAAAGTCATCAAAACAATCTGCCTGTTTTCTGGCTCACTCGATTTTGGCATTTGTACAATTTCGCCCTTGGTTTCCTTTGAAATTCAGTTTGCTTTTCTTCATTTCTCTTTGGGGAGTTCTTTCCTTTGGCTAGTCATTCATTTAGCCTTTTTGTTCTGTCACCTGAGGTTTTTGTATTTTGAATACATTTGGGGCCCTCAATATGTTTTTTCCCCAACAACTTTTTAAAATATACTTTTCTATATTCACAGCTTCTAATTTTGGTTTGACTTGAAATTGTTCTTTTCCCTTTTCAAGATTTAGTGTATGCAGCTACCTGAAGCTATTTTGCTTCAGTTGAAT
This sequence comes from Marmota flaviventris, assembly GCF_047511675.1. Taxonomy (NCBI): domain Eukaryota; kingdom Metazoa; phylum Chordata; class Mammalia; order Rodentia; family Sciuridae; genus Marmota; species Marmota flaviventris. The sequence continues at coordinate 27,188,671 of NC_092514.1, forward strand.
CATGGATGGATTTTCAGCATTCCCAAGGGTCCACCAATTCTGACAAATCCCAGTTTCTGCTTGTATCATCATCCTATCCCTTCAAATGGAGTCTTTGGAACTTTGGGTATCACAGGGGACCTGCTTCCTTTGACAGTATAATTGTAGGCTCTCCCTATATCCCTGGCACCCTGTGCTGCCTAATTAACATCTCTGGCTACTTGATTAAGGGTATCTTAGTGTTCACATTCCAGGCCAAAGACCGGCAGCCTCTGCCTTAATATACACATTCTCGCCAGGCACAGGGGGTACATGCCTGTAATCCCAATGGCTCAGGAGGCTGAGCAGGAGGATCATGAGTTCAAAGCCAGCCTCAGCAAAAGCAAGGCTCTAAGCAACTTAATGAGACCTATCTCTAAATAAAATACAACATAGGGCTGGTGATATGGCACAGTGGTTGAGTGCCCTGAGTTCAATCATCAATACCAAGAGAAAAAGAAAATACACATCATCACTCTTACGACCCACTACTGTCTCAAACAAATGTCAAGAGGAGACTATGGCATCATCTGGATGGGATGGCTCAACTAAAGATCTGGTCACCAGTTGTAGAAACTGCTTCTCTCATCCTTCTTCTCTCATCCCTTAACAATTGCATAGTTGTCTGAACTCACATTAACCTGCAGTATCCCTCACCAGTGAGGATTTCCACCCCAACTTGAGTTCCTTCCCTCTCTTGCCCTCCCTCATCCTTTAATCCCCGGAGAAGGAATATGTTTTCAGATACCTGGAAAAGTCTTGCCTTGAACACCTATAGCTTCTAGACTAGTTGGTTTCTTGCCTGATAAATCAACATTGGGACTGATCTGAAGAATTCTAATGCCAACAAGCTGTAATGTTAGGGAGTGACGCTTGCTGGGTCACAGTGAGCCTCCTCTACAATCTATTAAGCTTTTCTACAAATGACTGTATAAGTTTCAGAGTTCTTGAAGAGCTTTCTCATCTGGACAGAAGTAGCTCTCTTTTCTCTAGGTCCAGGGTCCCAATCCCAACAGGCGGTAATCAGAACTTCTGAAGTACACAGACCTGGGCTCCTGCCTCCTCACTAATTACCTGTGCTACTCTGGGTAAATCATCTTTTCTGAACCTGTTTTTCTATCAAATAGGTCTAATAACTCAACGGAGCTCTTGGGAAGATGTGATAATATGTGTGGAGGGTCTAGCACATATTAGGAGCTCAAAGTTGGTGTCCTCCTCCTTTCCTTGCTCTGTCCTTGGAAAATTAGGGAGGTGCTGTAAAACGAGGTCAGGTCCTAAAGGATGTCAAAACTCCTCTTCAAAGACCAGTATCCCATCATCCCACTCAGAACGTCTCCCAAAGTCCTGTTGTTCCACTCTAGTCCGCTAGGGGGAGAAAAGACACAGGTTCCCTCGAAGGCCGCCTTCGCTTGTGCGTGCACAGAGCCTTGAGAGGTTCTGACCCGGCGGCCTGGCGTGCCCAGGAGTTTTCCAGGGGCGGGGCGGTGAGGGCGCGTGCGCACAAGGCCTGGCGTGATGTTACGCCTGCCTGGCTGGGGTTGTGTTTTGCGCTGGGCTGGAGCTGGGAATGAGGCTGGGGAGTTTGATGAGGAGAGGGACAGAGGCTTCTAGCCGGGATTTTTTCCTTCCGGACTATCTTTCATCTTTACTTAGAAGAGACGAGCTGACTCCCTTCAGAATTAGTATTTCTTCTCTTTCGTGGATGCTTTTGGGCACCAAAGAAGAGAATGAACGTTCATTGTGCAGCTTATGCCACGCTTAGGAAGGGGAGTGGATCAATCTTAGGGAAACGATGTCCCCTTACTAGAGGAGGTTTTGGTTTGGGGTTTGCTTTGTTTGAAATCTTAACAAGTACAGCGGGGCATGGTGGCGCACTCCTGTAATCCCAGGGACTCAGGAGACTGAGGCAGGAGGAGGATCACAAGTTCGATGTCCCCTTACTGAGGCAGGAGGAGGATCACAAGTTCGAGGCCAGCCTTAGCAATTTAGCAAGGCCCAAAGCAACTTAACGAAACCCTATGTCAAAAAAATAAATAAATAAAAATAAAAAGGGCTGGGATGTAGCGCAGTGGTAAGTGCCCTTGGGTGTTCAAACCCCAGCACCCTCCCCCCCGCAAAAAAAAAAAAAAAAAATTCAGAAGAGTAGAAGAAAATTGAAGTAATCTGTATGTCCACCCCTCCCCCCAAGTATCCATTGCTATGTTCTGAAAATGGATTCTAAAATGTTAGTTCAACAAGTATTATTGAACCCAATTTATACCAAACACTGTTCAGTTGGGAGGACTCTACGGAGGGGGAAAAATGATGATCAGGAAACAGAATTTTTAGAACACCCACGGAAAAGAGAAGATGTGTATGTAAAAAGGCATGACAATCTGTTTTCAAATAGAATTGCACATTAGAGACTATATGTAATGAAAAAAAAATTAGTCTGATTTTTCTTAATTCATAATTTTTTTCTTATAAGGTTTTCTTTTTTTTTAATGCTGGGGATAGAACTGGGGGGCCTTGAGTGTGCTAGACAAGGGCTGTCACTCAGCTGTATACACAACCCCCTTCATTAGATTCTAAAATCACAAAATAACGCCTGTTAGTTACATACAAGGTTGTAAACACTACCAGAATTTTAATACTCATGAGAAAAATGAGGCCCAGAAAAGTGACTTGCCTAGTACCCAGTAGGGTAGGACGGGAATCTGGTCCCTGATCTCAGGTTTCCAAGCTGGTTACTCTTTCTGTTGTATCACAACAGCTAATGTGGCTCAGGTTTAAGTGATGTTTTATTCTTGTTCATCTACTTATTGTCCACATCAGGGATTGCTCTGGCCCACTACCTGTTTTTGTATGGCCTATGAGCTAAGAATGGTTTTTACATTTTTGAATGGTTGGGGCAAAGCAAAATCATAACAATATTTTGCAACAACTGAAAATTTTTATGAAATTCAAATTTCAGAGTCCATAAATAGAGTTGCATTGGAACACAGTGATGCCTGTTGATATACATGTTGCATGTGTATTATGACTGCATTCTTGCTGCAAGAACAAAACTGAATGGTTATGCCCTTAACCCTATGGCTCTTGAATTAAAAAATATTTACTATCTGCCATTTACTGAAAAATTGCTGATCCCTGGTCTATCTCCCTCACTTGGATGTGGGCTTGCTGAGAGGAGATACCGTTGTCTATTTTGCTACCTATCCTATTCTCTTTGATCATTCAACCACATAGTAGGTGCTCAAATAGTTGTTCAAAAAAAGAACCAATACAACCCTAAAATATGTACTTATTTTAAAAAATGCCAAGGGCTGGGGTTGTAGCTCAGTAGTAGAATACTTTCCTAATGTGTGAAACCCTGGGTTCAATTCTCAGCACCATATATAAAATAAAGGTACATTGACAACTAAAAAAAATGTTTTAAAAAACGCGAAGGGCTGGGATTGTAGGTGATATAACGTACAGCCCTACTGCTGAGGGGAAAAGTTAAACCAGAAAGGGCTGTGGTCACATTTAGTTCCTTACAATAATACTATGCAATGGTGTTCTAATCTTTGAGAGGATTAGAATGAAAAAGACTATATTCAACACGTTTTTGTGTTTATGTGCCAGGCACTATCCTAAGTATTTTTAAAAATGGTAACAAACTTAATCCTCTTAACAACCAATGGAATGGCTACTATTATTATTGTTCCTTTTATGCAAGAGGAAACAGAGGCATATAAGGATTAAGTGACTTGCTTAAACTTCTGCAGGAAATAAGTAGAGCCTGGGGTTGAGTCTTGGCAATGACCTGACTCTAGGGTCCATGACCTTAATGTAGGATATTCCTCATCCGTATGCCAGAAGCTCCTGCCCTACTTCCAATTCCTGATCAGTTATGGACAACTTAGGGACACAGTTTCCTGTGTCTTAGGGGCTTTGCAAAAACTAGTCAAGTGCAGGTGCTTCCCTTGGAGAGAGTTTGAGACAAGAGACCACTGTATCTTTGGCAATGGAGCTCTGTCACTGAAGAAGGCTAGGAAAGCTACAGCAAGCGAGGAGAGACCCAGGGGAAGGGAGTCACAGAGCAGGCTGTGAATAGTTATTGTTAGAAGTGCATTCAGAGTGGTTGTGATTCGTAAGGATTATAAAAGCTCCTTATGTGTGGAGCCCACTGAGGGATGGATACTTGAAGGAGAAAAGTGGAAGAATGTTACTTAATGAAGAAGAAAGAACATTATGGGGCATTGCTATGTTGTAAGATTAAATTCGTTCATATGTGTGGGGTAAGAGGGTTGGAAATGGGATAACAGGTCACAGTAGGTTTCAATGGGAAATGCCTCAAACCTTGGGTTTCACCTTGAATTTTCACAAAAGAGCAGGGGGTGGGGATGGGGATGGGAGATGGAGGATAGAGATAGAGTGGAGGGGAGGGGAGGGGATAACCAAGTACCTAATTTGCCAAGGTGCAGGATCCCTATGTTTCTTGGTGGATGGGTTCTCTGGGGACTTATGCAGGGGCTAAACAGCCCTAAGACTGTCATTTGCAGTTCAACCCACCCTAACCCTGGAGCACCGAGTACTCTAGGAAATAGGTGTCCTGGGGGAAATAGCACTTCTTAAATAGGAAGTGAGGAAATTTGGGGCCCTAAGCTTGTCCTCATTCAGCAGGCAAAAGAGGACGGCTTCTCATGGTCCTGCATAATATCCAGGACAGGTGGGTGGGAAGGATTTTCCAAGTACCAACTCACAATTTTCCACTTACTTTGATTCCCTTACCTATTAGTTAGAAAGTATCACAATCCTAGACAATTGCTGGGGGTTTCTATTTTGAAGTTCTGGCAGCAGCTTTTAATATCCTGGTATTGAGGAGAGGGAAGGAGGGTGGGCACAACTTCTCACAACCTTGTGAAGAATTGGAGTAGCCACTTGAAGGTTCTTCACTCATGAAGTGTTGAGCAGGAGGACCTCTTGAACCTAGGAGTCCAGTACCAGCCTGTGCCACATTTCTTTTTTTTTTTTTAATATTTATTTTTTAGTTGTAGTTGGACACAATACCTTTATTTTGTTTATTTTTATGTAGTGCTGAGGATAGAACTCAGGGCCTCACACGTGCTAGGCGAGGGCTCTACCACTGAGCCACAACCCCAGCCCACATAACCCCATTTCTTAGAGAAAGAACAGAAAAGAAAAAGAAACCTGGCTGTCATTGGAAGATAGACACAAAACCTCTGTTTTTGGGCTGGGGATGTGGCTCAAGCGGTAGCGCTCTCGCCTGGCATGCGTGCAGCGCTGGGTTCGAACCTCAGCACCACATACAAATAAAGATGCTGTGTCTGCCGAAAACTAAACAATAAATATTAAAAAATTCTCTCTCTCTCTTTAAAAAACAAAACAAAAAAAAAAACCCCTTTGTTTTATTTGTTTATTTTTATGTGGTACCAGGGATCGAACCCAGTGCCTTGTGCATGCTAGGCAAGGGCTCTACCACTGACCCACAACCCCAGTCCCTGATCCATTATTTCATCACATTTGTTTTTTAAAACTATGGAAAGCCTGCTGCATAGAAAGTATTTTGCTATGTGTTTCCAAAGACACAAAATCATATTTATAAATAACACTTCAGAGCCCGGACCTCTCCTGCTCTCCTGCCTCTTTTCTGATACTCTTTCCCTCTCACCAAATTGTTTATGGTTCTTTGAGGACGCCACGTTCTTCTCTGCCTTTGTGGCTTCCTTTTCCTGGAAGGTTCTCTGCACCTCAGCTCCTTGGCTGGCTAGTTCCTACTCCCTCATGAGTCTCAGCTTAGCTGCTGTACTCACGGGAGACCTTGATTCCCTCAGTCTGGGTTAAGCACCTTTTTTCTTTTCATGCTTACTTAGGCACATCTCTATCACTGCACTTACCATGTGATAATGCAGTGATAAAGTTTGTGCTTGACATCTCCTCTTGATTTTGGACTCCTTAAGATTAGAGAATGAACTTTCTTCACCCTTTGAATCAGACCCAGATCTTCCTCTAATGGACATTTCAGTCAGTCGAAGACAGAAGTCATCCTGAGGATTGTGAAATGACCATATCACAGTGGTGTGATACATGCCAGAAGAGTGATATAAATGGGAAGACCAACATGGTGATTGGCCTAAAGTTACTCAGCTTCTTGGCAGCTGGCTAGGGCCAGAAGCCCACCACCAGCTGAAGGAAGTAGCCTGGGAAGGAATCTGAAAGCAAGCCAGGCTGTAGGCTCAGACCTCAAAGCTCAAGAACCTTAGGGGAGGTTGTGACTAAGGTGAAGAGCCATGAAGTCATAAGCAGGCAACTGTTGTTTGGTTGGAGGCAGTTGAAGGATAGTGGAAGGAGCCTGAGACTGGCATCAGAAGAACTGGGTTCCTACTTAATTCCACCTGAGCTCTTAGCAATTGCTTCATGATGAGAACCCACTGGCCAACTAAGCTTCTCCCTCCTGTTATCTTTCTGTGAGCCTAGAATGACTTCTGTCCTTCCCTACCTACCTTCTGGCCAATATACGGCCCTTCTTTAAGATCTGGTTCAGGTCTCACTCAGTGGTGAATACCTGTAATCCCAAATGACTGGGGAGGCTGAGACAGGAGGATCTCACAAGTTCAGCTCCAGCCTGGGCAATATGAAAACCTGTCTTAAAAAGAAAGAGAAAGAAAGAAAGAGGGGAAGGGAGGAAGGAAGAGGAGAGAGAGAAAGAGAAAGAGAGAGACAAAGGAAGAAAGGGGAGAGAAAAGCTGGAGATGTAGCATATAGTTGGGTGATAGAGCACCCCAGGATCAACCCTCAGTACAGAAAAAAAAAAAAAAAAAAGATTCAGTTCTGATCCCACCCCTTTCTTTATTTCCCTCACCAGATGAGGGATGAGGGTTTCTCTTCCTCTTCTTGAATTCCCATAGAAATAATTTATTTACCTCTCTTAGGAAATTTTTTTTTTCAGCTTCTTATTTCTGTTGGTACCTATTAATTACACAGAATAGTGGGTTTTATTGTGATCTCTTAGGAAATTGAACCATATTCTGCTTTACTATTTACTTATGCGCTTATCTCATTGTCCCTACCAAATTGCCTTCAATGAAGTTTCCCCCACCTAGAGAGCAAAGATCGTATTTATTTGTGTAGCTCCCTTATTAACCTAACTTGTGCTCAAATATTTGTTGACTGAATGACTACTGACTCCCATTTATCAGTGAAGTGCGGTGGCCAAGGGCATGGACTCTGGGCCTCCTGTTGGCGATGTGGCGGTGATCAAGTTACTTGAGCTTTCTGTGCCAAAGTTTCCACAACAGTAAAAGGAGATCATCAGACCTGCCTCAAGGAGGTGAGTAATTACTTAACCCTGTGCCTGGGTCTCATGGGCTCTTCCTGAAGGATGTGTCAGAGAAGGAACTGCTCTCTTCAGTATTGAGACACTGCCACATCATGAGACCTTTTCCCTCCTTGACTTAAAGAATTCATTCCTCAAGTTTGCTCTGATTGAACCATGGTGAGTTGTGAAATCCTCCCAGAGAGCTTTGATTGAGCTGGCTTCTCCCCCACCCCCACCCAGTACTGGGCGTTGAACCCAGGGCCTCAAGCTTGCAATCACTTTACCACTGAGCTACATCCACAGTTCTTTTTAAAATTTACCTTGAGACAGACTCTTATTTGGTTGTCGAAGCTGGCCTGGAGCTTGTGATCCTCCTGTCTCAGCCTCCCTAGTAACTGGAATTATAGAGTGTGTTACCAAGCCCAGTATTGATTTATTTTTTCTAATACAATCTTCTGTATCATATAGATGTTCAAATTCATAATGACCAGGTTGAACATGTATACTTTATCGCTTTATCTTGATATTTTTGTGATTGACTCAGCCTGTGTCTGCAGTCTAAAGATGAGTTTAGATGTACTTAATGTACATATGGGTGTGGGGACGCTGTTTTTCAAGAAGGAATGCCTTTAAATAGGTTCCTGATTTTCTGGGGACCACAGAGATTTTCATATTGGTCGAGTTGATCAGAGCTGAAGAGTGAAGTCATTGAGAGTTCATAATGGTCATGTGAATAAGGCAAATCAACATCTTTTAGTGAACAAAGATCATTTGCTACAACAAACTCTCAGACCAGCGTAGATTCCTGTAACAAACACTCACAGGCTCAGGTTACAAGGTACCAATTCTTAGATTTATAAAAACTCCTCCTCTAAAAAAAAAAACATGAAAAGATCTCTGCTTATATAAAACCAAAAGAAACAGAAACGCAGTTTTAGCAGGACACAATACAGAATAAGCAATGATGTAACTTAAATTTTATGGCCTCTTGGTATGTAAATATTTTCCAACCATATTTCTCACCCTGTTGGAAAACAAAGGCTGATGAGTAATCCAGGGCTTAGCATTCTGTAAGCATTTCAAACTTGGAAAGGTGTTTGATTCATAGTTTTTGTTTGTTTGTTCATAGGTTTTTAAAAAATACCACTGGGTGAGATTGATTTGCTTCAGATAAAGGAGATTGAGGGGCTGATGTGAGAAGAGTTGAAATAAGATTAACAGTGGGGTGAAAGGGGGACCACAGCCAACGGAGGGTAAAGAAACAGGTAATTCTGATTCTGATTGCTGCATTCATGCTGAACTGTGAAGCTGATGCAGAGAGTCCCTCTGCCTGTTTTTCTATCTCACCACCAATAAATTCTGTTTTAGAAACTTTTTCTATTTTAAGGTTCTGGGCTATGGCTACATTGATTTTCATAATACTTACATGTGGCACCAGACGGAGGCATGCAGGGAAGGTGAGTCTCCCCAAGCCCTGTTTTCCTCTCCAAGAGGGAAGAAACTACAGACACCCATCTTGGGTCATTTCCCAGGCACTGGCCGCAAAGTTTATCTTCTGTTTCTGAATGGGTCAGGGTGGAACAAGGAGGAGGCTGCCAGGCAGGCATCATCTTCTCAGGCTGTTGCTTATCTCCTTTTAAGGACATTTATTTTGTTTCTGTTCTGACAAATAAATAATAGGATTTTCCATGGAGGACTGGATCATCATAGAACCTTAAGATGGGGCGCATATTCCAGCTTTTTGTATAGCTTTGCAAGAAGTAAGGAGAAGGGAGAAGATGGGCTTGGAAAGCTTACCTGTGCATCCTTGAGCTGGTTTTGTATTTCACTTAAGTAAATATTATACTTTATCCTGGTCACAGATGGCAGCAACCTAGGCTGAAAGTGGGTTCAGAATAATGATCACAGGGACTGGATTAAGATTATGTTTTACTACTCAAAGCAGCATTTCTGTGTGGGACTGTGGAATCCAGAAAATATAAGGAGGTTCAGAGGTTAGATATTTTTGAACTTGTGGCATTGGTCTACATCACTGAAAAAGACATTCCAAGAAGCGATTCTGGCTGGGCATGGTGGCACATGGCTGTAGTCCCAGCTATTCAGAAAGCACAGGCAGGAGGATCACTTGAGCCCAGGATTTCAAACCCCTGCCCCCAGTCCCTGCAGAAAAAAAAAAAAAAAAAAAAAAAAAAGAGCAATTCCTATACATTGTATATCCCATTAATATAAATTATCTAGAAGAGGCAAAGCTCTACAGATAGGAAGTAGAGATGGGGCCTCTCGGGAGGGATAGAAAGTGACTGACTACTAATGTGAACAAAGTTTCTTTTTGGAATGATAAAAGTGTTCTAAAATTAAATATAGTAAGAATTACACCTTCAAAAAGCTATTAAATAAAAGGTCCTCCTCCCCCGGAAAAAAGCAATTCCAACTCTAAATAAAGTCAAGGGGGAAAATATCCAAACCCAAGGTGAGTTTATAGACAAAGGCTGGGTGGTGGTGTTGTTATTTTTTGTACTAAGGATTGAACCCAAGGGCGCTTAACCACTGAGCTACGTCCCCAGCCTTTTTTTTTTTTTTTATGAGACATGGTCTCACTAAGTTGCATAGGGCCTCACTAAATTGCTGAGACTGGCCTTGAACTTGAGGTCCTCCTGCCTCAGCCGCCACCCCCCCCCCCCAGTTGCTGGGATTATAGGCATGCACTTCCACACATGGCCCAACAGTGAATTTTGGGTTGTTGAATGTAGATGATGATTACTTAGATATTCATTGTATTGGTCTCTGTATTTTGGTATGTTTGAAATTTTTCATAATAACAAGTGAATTTGAAAGAAACAAAACCACCTAAAAATACTGTAAAAAGTGAAAAGACAGAAAGGCAACGAAGAAGGTACAGGCCAACAACATCAGGCCACAAGTGCCCCTGCTTAGGTGGTGAAGGTCCTTGTGAACCCCAAGGAGGTTAAGCCCAAGATCCCAGAGGGTGTCAGCTGTCCATTGCCCAGGGTCTCAGGCCAGAGCCAAAGCTCCAACAAGGCCCAGCCGCCTCAGTTCCAGCTCTGTCTCTGGCTTTATAGTAAAGGCCTCTTCCTCCTTCCTCTCCCTCTTTTTTCTTCCTTCCTTCCCTTCTCTCTCCTCTTTCTCTCTCTCTCTCTCTCTCTCTCTCTCTCTCTCTCTCTCCCTTTCCTTCACTCCCTTCCCATCCCTCCCTCCCTTTTTCTGTTTTCTTCCTTTCTTTCATATTAATAGGAGTTTTCTCTTCTCAATGTTTATATTGAAAAAAAAATTAGAAGACAACACATACTTGTATTAGAAAAATTCAGAAATTCAATCTTGGACTCCAATATTTGGATTTTATGTGTCATAAAACTAAGAACAAAAAAGTTGGGAACCTGCCCATTGTCACTCAGTGGGCCCCTTCCCCAACAATGTCTGTGCACAGTTACCCTTCACCGGATGAGCTACATTTCCGTTTCTGTGTTGAAATTCTCACGGGTCCAGGCTCAGAATGCCCCTCCAGCAAGCACAGACAAGAGGAGAAGAGACATGGCCTGGAGGTGTGAGCACAATAAAGGCCACATTACAACATGGTGAGGGGGGGATGTGGGGAAGGATTATTTAACAAATAAATGTTCAAGGAAATATGAGGGCCCAAAAAACATATGGAAAAAGTGCTCTCCCTGACTACATCATCAAAGAAAAGCAAATGGAAACACCAGTGGGATACCATTTGTTAACTGTGAAAAGGGAAAAAAGATTACAAATATTTGGTATGTTACAATGAAGTGAAAGAGTCTCCAACCCTGCTGAGATAAATGTGTAGATGAGAGGGGGGAAAAGAAGAGGAAGTGGGCTACTGGGGAGGTAAAAAATAACAAGGGCCCATTACAAAGGAGTTCTGATTTTGGCCTTGTTTCTGTTCTGGATTAATTCCCCCAAATAGAATTATTGGGTGAAAGGGTAATGACATGGTTAACCCTCTTGAGACAGAATGCCAAAATGTTTTCCCAAATACTAATCCCGCTCAGTGGCAGTGTAGGAGGGAGCCTGTGCCAGCATTCAAAATGAACTGTGGAAATTAAAAATAGAAAAAACAACCTGTGATCCAACTGCACAAAGTAAAACAGGACTGTGGGGTATTTTAAGCAGACACTTTAAGCAGGGCAGAGCAGGATCAGAGAAAGTCAGGGGACTAGTCCTGGTTGTGGGTTCAGATCCTGGTTTGGACACTTAACTGAACCATAAAGAAAGCTCCAACTTTCTTTCTTTCATTGAGTACAAAGTAGAGGCTTGGATTAGCTGCTTTTTTTCTTCATATGTATTTTCTTTAGTTGTAGGTGGACACAATACCTTTATTTATTTTTTTAAATGTGGTGCTGAGGATCAAACCCAGTGCCTCATGCGTGCCAGGCAAGTGCTGTACCACTGAGCTACAACCCCAGCCCTGGATTAGCAACTATTTTTAAAAAAATCTTTTTTTATTTAATATTTTTTTAGTTGTAGTTGGACACAATACCTTTATTTCACTTATTTATTTTTATGTGGTGCTGAGGATTGAACCCAGGGTCTTGCTCGTGCGAGGTGAGCGCTCTACCGCTGAGCCACAATCCCAGTCCCTAGCAACTTTTTAATGTCTCTTTGGGTATTCATTTTTATTTCTTTGTACAGGAACTTTATACATGCTAAGTACTACCATTGAGCTACACCCCCAGCCTGTGAATCACTATTTTATAACTCCATAATAATAGCTTCTTCATAGCTTTAAAAGGCCTGGATTATTTAACAAGGGAATCATTGTTGACATTTATTCATTACTAGGAGCCAGGACAAGTTGGTCCCTCATGGCAGGAGTCCTAAGCAGGAGAAGTGCAGCAAACTCCATGATAACTAGACTGGTTCAATGGTACATGTAAGACATCCTTTGGGAACTCTCACAAATACTTAGGGTGTGTTAGTCAGCTTTTCTTCACTGTAATAAGATGCTGGAGAAAATCAACTTGAAGAGGAAAGATATATTTGGCCTCATGGTTTCAGAACTTTGAGTCCAAAGTTGGCTGGCTCCATCACTTTGGACCCAAGGCAAAGCAGAATATCATGGTGGCAGGGTATAGTGAAGAAAACCTGCTCACTTCATGTTACATAGGAAGAAGACAGAGAGGGAGGGAGAGAGAGAGAAAGAGGCTGGGGACAAGATTTAGTCCCCAAGCCTGGCATGGTGGAGCACGCCTATAATCCCAGCAGTTTGAGTTAAACACCCCTGGATTCAATCCCTGGTACCAAAAAAAAAAAAAAAAAAGATTTAGTCCCCAAGGGCATGCCCCCAAGGATTCACTCGCTTCAATTAGGTCCCACCTGCAAAATTTCCACCACCTCCGAATAAGGTCATCAAATATGAATTCATCAATGGATTAATCCACTGATAAAGTTAGAGGCTTCATCATTCATTATTTTCCCCAAATCCCCATTTCTATATTGGAGACCAAGCAAGTCTTCAACACATGAACTTTTGGGGACATTCCAGATCCAAACCATAATACTTGGCAACTACTTCCCTGGATTTTGGGGCAGGGCCAGTGGGACAAGAGCCAAGGACACATGAGCTATGTCAACATGCCCCAAATCTAACTCACCTTGCCCAGCCCACCTTTTGCACCTGCTAATGGCACCACTGTCCTTGCAGTCACCCTGGCTCCAACCTCAGTGTCATTTCGACTCCTTGCCTCCTTTGTCTGGCTATAACAACAGCCAGCAAGCACTAACAGCTGTTCATCCAACGGGTGCTCGGGAGCTCCTGCTTGCTCAGTCCACATTGATTTCTTTTCCCTTTTGTCAATCACTGTGGGTAGGCTCAGCCCAGCACTTGATTGCACTGTTCATTCAAGGTGGGAGCTCCCAAGTGTCTTGACTTACTTAGCATGTAACACCTCCCAGGCAAGGGCGCGATCTCACACCTCTCTGTGTCTTTCTCAGTACCTACTTCACAGCCCTGTGGGTTGCCATAGGGCCTCATTCTCTATACTGTATCTATGTATCTAGGTTAGTATGGGTCTGGATTTGTCTTCATCTTACATTTCAGGGGAGGGAAACAAAACAGTAATTGAGATAAACAAATAAAATATATTGTATGTTAGATGATGATAGTTGTTAAGAAAAAAAATTGGAAAGGGATTTAAAGTTTGTGACTAGAGAGAGAGAGGATGTTGAAATATTAAATGGGATGTTTACACTTTTGAGTAGAACATAAAGGAGGTTAAAGGGTTAGCCATCAGGCTTTGGAGGAAGAGAAAACAGGCCACAGATGTCCTCAGGCAGGAGCATGTCTCCTGCCGTTTAGGAACAAGAAGAGAAGATGACCAATATGGCTGAAAGTTCTGTACTTTCTTCCTGCATTAAAAAGTAAAAGAATAAGAAGGAGAAGAATTATTGAGTTTAAGACCTCAAGGATGGCCAGGTATGGTGGCACACGCCTGTAATCCCAGCAACTTGGGAGGTAAGGCAGGAAGATAGAAAATTGAAAGTCAGCCTCAGCAATTTAGTGAGACCCTATCTCAAAATAAAAAATAAGAAGGTCTATGAAAGTTGCTCAGTTGGTAAAGCACCCCTGGGTTCAATCACCAGTACCAAAAAAAAAAAAAGTCCCTCAAGGATACCTTACTGTGACGTAGGTTTATCTTGGGCAGCCACTGATCCTTCACATATAGGCTTAATCTCTCACAGTTCCTCCAATTTACTATCGAGTGGAAACTTAAAAAGGATCTGTCTCTCCACAAGGGAATGCTGTGGGGGTGGTGAACACCTATAGCCCCAGTTTCTGGAGAGGGTGAAGCTAACAGCTGTTCATTCAGGAAGATTGATTCAGCTCATGAGCTCCAGACCAATCTGGGCAACACAGAGAGACCTCATCATAAAAAAGAAAGAAAGAGAAAGAAGGAAGGAAGGAAGGAAAGAAAGAAAGAAAGGAAGGAAGGAAGGAAGGAAGGAAGAGAAAAGAAAAAAGAAAGGGGCTGGGATGTAGCTCAGTGGCAAAGCATCTGCCTTGCATTCGCAAAGCCCTGGGTTCAACCCCCAGTTCCAAAAAAGACAAAAAAAAAAAAAAAACCCACCAAAAAAAAAAAAATAAGATTATAAAAAAAAAAACAAAACTTAAAAAAGGGCTGGGGATGTGGCTCAAGTGGTAGCGCGCTCGCCTGGCATGCCTGCGGCCCGGGTTCGATCCTCAACACCATATACAAAGATGTTGTGTCTGCCGAAAACTAAAATAAACATTAAGAAATTCTCTCTCTCTCTCTCTCTAAAAAAAAAAAAAAAGAAAAGAAAAAAGAAAGGAAAGCACAATTCTACTTCATAGATGCTCCAAGTTATACCTCAAAAAACCCTTGTGGGTCAAAAAAATGTGGCATTTATACACAATGGAATATTACTCAGCACTAAAAAATAACAAGATCATGGCATTTGCAGGGAAATGGATGGCATTAGAGCAGATTATGCTAAGTGAAGTTAGCCAATCCCCCCAAAAAACAAATGCTGAATGTCTTCTCTGATATAAGAGGGGTGACTCAAAATGGGGTAGGGAGGAAGAGCATGGGAAGAAGATTACTTCTAAATAGGGAAGATAGGTAGGAGGGAAAGGGAGGGAGAAGGGGAACTGCATGGAAGATGGAAGGAGACCCTCATCCTTATACAAAATACATGTATGAAGATGTGAGAAAAAAAAATAGCGTCACCTTAGATTGGGTAGAGAGAAGTGATGGGAGGGGAGGGGAGGGGATGGGGGAAAAAGAAGGATAGTGGAATGAAATAGACATTATTATTGCTGTGTGTATATGTGTGACTGCATGACCACTGTGATTATGCAAACTACACTCAGAAAAATGAGAAATTATATCCCATCTTATTCAAATGTATGATATGTCAAGATCATGGTACTGTCATGTGTAACTAATTAAAACAAATAAAAAATTAAAAAAATATACTCAACAACATTATTCATAATAGCCAAAATGTGGAAACAGTTCAAGTGTCTGTCAATGAATTAATGAATAAACAGTGCGGTATATCCATAGTGTGGGATAATATTTAGCTATAAAAATGAAGTTTTGATATACATTACAACACGGAGAAACCTCAGAAACATAGTACATGTGGAAGAAGCCACATATTATACAATTTACATGATGTTTCTAGAATAGGCAAATCCATAAATACAGAAAGTAGATGTGTTGCCAAGAGATTGGGAGAAAGGAAACTTGGGAGAGGCTTGTATCAGGTATAAGGTTTCTGTTTGGGGTGATGGAAATATCCTTTAATTAGTGGTGATGGTTGATTAACATGGTGAATGAACTAAAAACCACTGAAGTATATACTTTCAAATGGTGAATTTTATGTTATGTGAATTATGTCCCAATAAAAAATGCAATTTAAAAAAGAAAAAAAAAACCTTGAAAATAAACTGTAAAAAAAAAGTAACAAATGCAAATATTTACTAGTAACAAACTAGAATCAGATAATAAATAGAAAAAGCATTTGCATTCATGATAGCAACAAAAAAGGACTACAAAATAGCAAAGAATATTTTTTTTTTCTTTTCTGTAGTGCTGGGATTGAACCCAGGGCTTACACAAACACTCTATCTCTGGTCTGCATCCCCAGCCTTTCCTGCTTTTTTTTTTTTTGAGACAGGATCTTGCTCAGTTACTCAAGCTAGACTGGAATTTGTGATCCTCTTGCTTCATCCTCCAGAGCAGCTGGAATTACAAGTATGTGCCAATGTGCCTGGCCCATCAAATAATTTAAATAAGAGGACATATACAGTTGGCTGTCCATCCTTGTGGGTTTTGAATCCTCAGGTTCAACCAATTATGGGTCAAAAATATTTTGGGAAAAATTGCCTCTGTACTGAAATTTGTACAGATTTTTTTCCCTTTCTCATTATTCCCTAAATTATACAACAACTTTTCCATAGCATTTACATTGCATTAAGTATTATAAGTGGGCTAAAGATGTGGCTCAGTGGTAGAGTGCTTGCCTAGCATACATGAGGCCCTGGGTTTGATCCCCAGTACCACAAATATAAAACAAAAAGTTATTATAAGCACTTAGAATGGTGGCACACGCCTATAATCCCAGCGGCTTGGGAGGCTGAGACAGGAAGATCGTGAGCTCAAAGCCAGCCTCAGCAAAAATGAAGCACTAAGCAATTCAGTGAGATCCTGTCTCTAAATAAAATACAAAATAGGGCTGGAGATGTGGCTCTGTGGTCGAGTGCCCCTGAGTTCAATCCCCGGTATCCCCCGCCAAAAAAGGTATTATAAGCAATGTAGAGATAAGAGTATACAGAGGATACTCTGCCATTTACACAAGTGATTTGAACATCCTTAGATTTTGGGGTCCTGGAATTAACACCTCAGTTACTGTATCCTTTCCCGGATTACTGTATCCTTTCCCGGATTACTGTATCCTTTCCCCAGCATAATATTTATTTTCTCTCTCTCATACTGGGGATTAAACCCAGTGACACTCTACCACTGAGCTACATCCACAGCTCTTTTTACTTTTTATTTTATTTTATTTTTTTTTAGAAGTGGTAGCCAAGCCTCCATTTCACCAGGTCTTTATTTATTTAATTTTTTAATATTTATTTTTTAACTGTAGTTGGACACAATATCTTTATTTATTTATTTTTATGTGGTGTTGGGGATCGAACCTAGGGCCTCGCCCATGCTAGGCGAGCGCTCTACCGTTGAGCCACAACCCCAGCCCTTACTTTTAATTTTGAGATAGGGTATCACTAAGTTGCCCAGGCTGGACTTGAACTTTTGATCTTACTTCAGTCTCCCAAAGTGGAATTACTCAAGTAGGTGTGCACTGAGATCACAAGTGTGCACCCCTGAGCCCAACTACCCAGCAGAAGTTTCTGAGCTTATTGAGGGCACAGACTGTCTTACCCTGTAGAGTCCTACTTTGGAAGCCAACTGCTTCCAAATGTTCTTGGCAACTACATTTATAAGTGTGTGCATGTGTGTGTGTGTGGTACTGTGGGATCAAACCCAGGGCCTCATCTATGCTAGTTACTCTACCACTGAGCTACATCCCCAGCCACAAGGAACACCTTTTTAAATTTTATTTATTGATTGATTGATTGTATAGGGGATTGAACCCAGGGGTGCTTAACCATTGGCCACATTCCCAGCCCTTTTAATTTTTTTTTTTTTTTTTTTAATTTTGAGACAGGGTCTCACGAAATTACTTAGGGCCTCACTAATTTGCTAAGGCTGTCTTTGAATTTGCAATCCTCCTACTTCAGCCTCCTAAGCTGCTGGAATTACAGGTGTGCACCCCGGTATCCATCAAGAAACTCCATTTTTAATTTTTAAAAAAGTTTTTAAAATATTTTTTTAGTTGTCAATAGACCTTTATTTTATATATATATAAATATATATATATATATATATATTGCTGAGAATTGATCCTAGGGTCTCACACATGGTAGGCAAGTGCTCTACCACTGAGCCACAACTCCAGCCCCAGGAACTCCATTTTTAATAGAGATCACCATAAGACAAGTGCAGCTGACATTGTAGCCAAAGAGCCGATGGTTAAAGATGGGGTGATTGAAAACAGGTGAAAAGCTAAGATCTGCTGCTGAAGAGAGGGAACAAGCGTATCTATTAAGTACATGCTTCAGTCAACAAATATTTATGGAGCGCTTGTTCCATGCCAGACACTGTTCTAAGCTCTAAAAAGATAGCAGTGAGAGAGGAAAACACCAACGCAGATAAAAGCTCTTGCCCTTGGTGAACATTCTAATGCAGGGTGGGGGGGCGGTCAATGTTTTACATGTAAGTAAAACATAATATGACAGATGCTAATATATTATATGGAGAAAAATAAAGCAAGAAAAGAGTATAGGGGAAACAGTGGGGAGATTATGATTTCAAAAAAATGAGTCCTCTGAGTTTCCTTGCTCTGTTGTAGCCATCTGTCTATCTAAATTCATGTCTTCATCTATCTCCTTCCCAGATTTCAGGAATTAAAAAAAAATAACTGGTACATTTTTATAGCACAGAATTCAGAACAAAGGGTATCAGCACCCGATCTTCCCCGCTAAAGGAAGGATCCTGAATTCTTCCAGAGACAATCTGTGCATCTTCAAGCAAATATGTGGGGTTTCTCTTTCTCCCCCTCTTTATTTTAGCACAGTACTGTTCTGAACCTTGCACTTTAAAAAAAAAAAAAAAGACAGTTCCATATTGGTATTTAAAAACAATTTTTTTTTGTACCAGGTATTGAATCCAGGGGTGCTGGACCACTAAACCACATTTCTTTTTCTTTCTTTTTTTTTTTTTTTTTAAGAGAGAGAGGATTTTTAATATTTATTTCTTAGTTTTCAGCGGACGCAACATCTTTGTTTGTATGTGGTGCTGAGGATCGAACCTGGGCCGCACGCATGCCAGGGAAGTGCGATACGGCTTGAGCCACATCCCCAGCCCCACTAAACCACATTTCTGCACCACCACCACCACCCCGCCTTTTGAAATAGAGTCTTGTTAAATTGCTTAGGGCCTTGCTAAGTTGCTAAGGCTAGCTTTGAACTTGAAATCCTCCTGCCTCAGCCTCCCCAGCCACTGGGATTACAAGTATGTGCCACTGTGCCTGGCTCCATATTTGGTATATAAAGAGCTTCCTCACTCTGTTTTTTGCGGGAACTGGGGAGGATGCTGGGGCTTGATTAAACCCAGGGCCTATTGATGCTAAACATCTACTGTACCACTAAACTACTTCCCCAGCCCCAGCCTCCTCATTCTAAGTCATTCTTTATCCATTTTATGGATATATGATAATTTATTAAACTACTTCCTCATGGATACATTTAGACTGTTTTGAAGTATTTGGAATTATGATCAAGTTTTTACTAAATGACTTTGTACATATGTAATTTTACACACAATAAAATCTATCTGTAGAACATATTGTTAGAAGTGAAATTGCTCAATCAAAGGGTGCATGCATTTATCATTTGGAAAGATTTTCTCTCCTGGGATTTGTACCAATTTGAATTCCTCCAGCAATGAAAAAGTGCTCATTTCCCTACTTCTTCAACAACAAAGTTTTACCAATTCTTTACCAGTAAGCTAGATGAAAATGTGACACATGTACCCCTGACATCACAATTTACATTAAATGCATTCATCTGCTTAGGTAGTCACAACAAAATACCATAGACATTCTCTCACAGTTTTTGGAGGCTGGAAAGCCCAACATCAAGATTCCAGTCAATTTGGTTTCTGCTAAGGGCTCTTTTCCTGGCTTACAGTGGCTGCCTTCTCTCTGTGTCCTCAAATGGACTTTCCTCAGTGTTTGAGAAGAGAGAAATAGATATCTGCTGACTCTTCCAGTTCTCTGGTATGTCTTCTTATAATCCTAATCATATTGGATCAGGACCCCACTCTTATGACCTTGTTTAACCTTAGTTCTAGTTAATAATTCCGAATTCAGCCACAACGGACGTTAGGCCTTCAACATATAAATTTTGGGGAGACACATTCATTTGGTAACACCATACTCTATATTAGAAATTTCATTCTGGAGAAGACTCATTTAAATGTAATAAATGTGAGAGCATTTTCAAAGGGAATTTAGAGCCATTAGCCATTGCTGAAATTATAATGGAGAGAAATCTTGCAAATGTAAGGAATGTGAGAACACTTTTTTTTTTTTTAACCAAGGATTGAACCAGGATTGCTTAACCACTGAGCCACACCCATAGCCCTTTTTATTTTTTATCCTGAGGCAGAATCTCACTTAAGTTGCTAAGGGCCTCATTAAATTGCTGAGGCTGGCCTTGAATTTACAATCCTCCTGCCTTAGCCTCCCCAGCCACTGGGATTACAGGTGTCCTCAGCCAGGAACACCTCACAGGTGTTGATCTCAACACCAACATCAGAGAATTCACAGCAGAGAAAATTCATGGGAAGAATGATTGTATAAAAACTTTCTGGGGGAGCTCATGCGTTATTCAGTATCAGAGGATCTATTTGGGAGAAGACTCTATGAGTACATCAGGAGCAGAAGAGTCCTTAGCTACAGCTTGGGTCTTATTGGGCAACAGAGAATCCTGGGGAAAAACATTATGGATGTAAGGAGTATGGGGAACCATTTAGACATATTTCAGCCTTTCCAGCCTGAAGACTTCATGCTGGGAGAGACACCTTTGACTATGATTACAGGAAATCCTTTCATCAGAGTTTGCATCTTATTCCACATCACTGAACCCACTCAGGAGAGAAACCCTGTAATTTATTGAATGTGGCAAAACCTTTAATCAGAGCTTGACTCTTATTCCACATCAAATAATTAGCTCTGGTGATAAACCCTGTGAATGTCATAGATGTTGGAAGTCCTTCAATTATAGCTCATACCTTTTTTGATCCCAGAGAATTCACGTTGGTGAGAAAGTGTGTGAATGTTATAAATAAGGAAATGCGGTCTGGCCTAGGTCAATCTCTATGACAACATCAAAGAATTCATTTCATAGAAGAATCCTACGGCTGTCAGTAATGACAGTGAAGATACTTCCAGCTCCTACTTGAGAATCTACCTTGCAAAAAAAGAGATGATGTAAATTTGAGCAACTCAAATGTATTTGTGGATTTATTTTGTGATGTAAAGCCATTGGTTCAGCTGTGTATGCACCTCCTGCATTCATACATGTGCATTTTTTTATTGTGGTAAAATACACACAATATAAAATTTATTATCTCAAATTTTTTTCTCTTTTGAAGCACTGGGAATTGAACATAGAGCTCTACCACTGAGCTACACCCCCAGCCCTTTTTGCTTTTTATTTTGAAACAGGAGTCTCACTAAATTGCCCAGGCTGGCCTTGAACTTGCCATCCTCCTGCCTCAGCCTCCCAAGTAGCTAGGATTATAGATGTGCCTGTCATCCATCTACCCTGCCTGTCTTCCATTCTTTCTTCTTTTTCTTTTTTTTTTAATGTTTATTTTTTAGTTGTAGTTGGACACAATACCTTTATTTTATTTATTTATTTATTTTTATGTGGTACTGAGGATCGAACTCATGTGCTAGGTGAGCGCTGTACCACTGAGCTACAATCCCAGCCCCCATTCTTTCTTCTTAAAACTTGAACACACATACAATTCTTCTAGGAATAATTGATCAAATGAAAAAACTTGGAGGGAAGGTTATCTTCTTTCCTTTCTTGTATATCATCAGAAGTGCACACAAGTGCCACGCCTTATGGAAAAGAAGTTGTACAGTTCCTGGAAATTAATGGAATTTTTCATGCATCTTTGTTCTGAAACAATCCAGTTCTAGTAGGTGAGCACTTGCTCCAAAGTGGCTATGAGACTGAAGAAATAGAAGCAGATGGTTTGCACATAGTCCAATTTATTTTGGAGATTTACTGATAGAAGCATAGCCCTGGGTGGCAGCAAGACCAGTTGGACTCCCACAATTTAGGCTAGAAAGAGGGGCATATTTATTTATGGATTAGGACAAAAGTGACTTCGTCCTGGCTGGAATGTATTTGATTCATTTTAAAATGATACCAATGAGTCACTGACAGGCATGTTGATACAGATCTATAATCCCAGCGACTCACAAGACTGAGGCAGGAGGATTGCAAGTTCCAGGCTAGCCTGGGCAATTTAGCAAGACTCTGTTTCAAAATCAAAAACAAAAGGCTGGGAATGTTGCTCAGTAGAAGAGCACCCTGTCTTTAATCCCCAGTACAAGAAAGAAGGAAAGAAAGGAAGGAAGAAAAGGAAAGAAGAAAGGGAGAAAGAGGAAAAAAATCAAAGTCAGGCATATCCCCAGAGAGCTCGGGTCTGGTTGTAAAGCTCCATATACCACTCTAATGGTTTTGTCTGTTGTAGTTTGCTGAGAAACTATGTAGGAAAAACAGACTAGAGTAATCATGGTGGTTATGACTCAAGATGGTTGCAATCATGTTAATCTGAATCCATACATTCTCACACAACATAAGCAGTTCTATGGTCTATAAGGACCTGAGCTCCTAGTATCTCTTAAAGTAATTTCCTGTCCAGAATCAGGGAAGTGGAAGGTAGCTTTGAAATCACTCAAACTCCATAGAACTTACTGGTAAGTTTTCTGCTACCAAGATGCAGAAAGATGTTAATGGAAAGAATAATTCAGAAATATTAGGCCTGGGGGTATAGCTCAGTTGGTAGAGTGCTTGCCTCCCATGCACAAGGCCCTGGGTTTAATTCCCAGAACCAAAAAAAAAAAAAAAAAAAAGAAGAAGAAGAATTCAGAGATGCTGCAGGAAAAAAATCCTCATGCCTCTGAAGTGTGGAAAGGGTACTGGTAAAAATGTGGGAGATGAATGCTTACTATTGGAGCTTGTTTTAGTTATTTTCTGGTATTTAAAGTGAATTGAACTACCTTTAGGATGGTGCACTGTAAAGAGAAGTATGTGAAGACATATTATTTTGCTTGAGTTAAGGCTCAACCATGTCCTAGGACAAGACTCCCATGCTACTTCTCATACCTTCCCATTCCTTCTCAATACACACAAAATCAAAGGATATAGGTTCCCATCCAGAAACTCTTTCAAGACAGGAGAATCACAAGTTCAAGGCCAGCCTCAGCAATTTAGCGAGGCCCTGAGCAACTTAGTGAGACCCTGTCTCAAAACAAAAAATAAGGGCTGAGGATATAGGTCAGTTCTTAGAGTGCTTGCCTCACAGGCACAGGGCCCTGGGTTCAATCCCCCGCACCAAAAAAAAAAAAAAAAAAAAAAAAAAAGAGAGAGAGAGACTGGGGATGTGGCTTAGTGTTTAAGTGCCCTGTCCAATCCCTGGTACCAAAACCGAACAAACAAAAACCAAAAACAAAAGACAGACTATAGGACCAGCACTGGAGTGAGGTAAGGCCTACCTAGGGCACAAAATTGTTTTCCACATTTTTTAATTGGTGCATTGTAGTTGTGCTTAGTGTTGGGATTTGTTATTATATATTCATATATGCACACAATATAGCGATATAATTTGGCCAGTGTCACTCCCCAGCATTTACCCCCTTCCTTCCCACCTCCCACCCCTTAGTCCATTTCCTCTATTGATCTCTTAGAATTTCATGAGATTGCCCACACCATTCTTTTTCTTTTTTCTCACCAGTTGCTGAATACAACCCTTGAGAGAAAACATACAACCCTTGACTTTCTGAGTTTAACTTATTTTGCTTAACATGATGGTCTCTAGCTCTAGTTCCATCCATTTTCCTGAAAATGACATAATTTAATTTTTATTTTTGGCTCAAGAAAACTTTATTGTATGTATATACCATATTTTCTTAATCCACTGAACCATTGATGGACATTTAGATTGGTTCCATAGTTTGACTATTGTGAATTGTGTTGCTAATTGTGCTAACATGGGCATGCCTGTATCTCAGGTGCAAAATTTAAGGAGGCACTCCTTTTTGCATATCCCTGAGAGTGAGGACCACCTTAAAGATTGTGAGTCTGTGCCCCAATTGCCCTATCCTAATCTTGGCTTTGGACAGAAGCTCTGAAGCCTGGATTACTTGCTGGAGAAAATGGAAATGGTCTCTGGCTCTTGCAGATCTTGGAATTGCTGGATCAGGGAGAAAGGGATGGAAGGAGGACATGAGGGAAATGCTTAGGAGGAAGTTGGTCAAGGGAAGACTCAATCACAGAGGTACAGCTGGAAACTGTTCAGCTCTAAGACACTGATCTCCCATCTTCAGGGTACCAGTAATGGGCTTTCCTGTATTAATCCATTCATTCATTGAATATCCATGATATTAGACACATTTCTAGCTGCTAGAAATGTTTTGGTCAGACTCTTTTCATGGGAGGAGTGAGGTCTTTAGAAGCTACTCAGGTAATGGAGTTTTATTATAAAAGTACTTTGCAGTAAAGAGTTAACTCAGTAGCCCTGGGCTGCCCAAACACTGACTCTTCCAAAGATCTTCAGGACTAGCCCTTGGTTGGTTCCTGGAAGATATCTCTTAAGCCCTTGAACTATCCCTCCTGATAAGGGTGCCTCTCTATGCCTAGTTTATGATAACAATAGAATGTGTCATAAGTACCTGTTTTAGTATAACTAGGAGTTCTGGCCGGCTGTATTATTTAACTTTTGGAAGGGTCTGAAGACTGGATAGCTAATATCTGTCTTGTGGGTACTCCATACTTATGTGACTAACCTCTGATAAAAATCCTGAACTCTAAGGCTTGGGTGAGCTTTTCCTGGTTGGCCATAATTTGTATGTGCTGCCACACATTGTTACAGGAGAATAAAATGTGGTCTGTGTGGTTTCTCTGAGAGACGACAACCAGTGTTTAGTTCCTCCTGGACTCCATCCTATTGGGCTTTTTCCTATGTGAATTAATCTGTATTCCTTTCATTGTAATAAACTGCAATCCTGAGTATGACAATAAGTATTCTGAATTCATTGAGTTCTTCTGATGAACCAATTAACTTGAGGGTGGTCTTGGGGACCCCAGCATAGGCAATCATGCAAAAGAACCTGGGAAAAGTTGATCAGGCAGACTTTGGGACATTTTGTAGTTACAGCAGCTCAAAGGACTTCAATTGCAGGAATTTGCAAGTCTTCACCTTAGTCCTCCACTTGACTTCCCCATCTTTCAGACAGCACTGAAAGAAGACTCAAATTCATAGTATGTTTATCTTTATCACCATTGTCCCCTTCTTATTCTACTTGAGATGCTACTGGGTCTTTAAAGACTCAAGAGTTGTCTTTGTATCTGTCACCATCTTATCTATGTGATTTTTAAAATTCTTTTCTATATTTCTTTTTCTACAAAGGTATTTTAAAAAACAGATTCTTAATATGCTGTATTAGACTTGTTTGGCAATGAGTAGCAGAGAACCAAAATAACAGTGGCTTACACACGATTTCATTTTATTTTTCCTCTCCCAAAGAAGACCAGAGGTAGAGAATTCAGAGTTTCTAGGGAGCCCTAATAGTCACCTGGGATCTAGTCTGTATCTAACTTTCACTCTGACATCCTTAGACTGCAGCCTTTATCTTCAGGTTCAAGCTGAAGCTCCCGTCTTTACAACCATGATCCAGGCAGGAAATGGAAGAAGGTCCCTGCCATCTGGCTCTCCAGAATTCCCTATAAGCTGCCATTTCCATTCATATTCCACAGGTCAAGGCTTAGCCATATGGTCACTCTCAGCTCAAGAAAGGGTAAGAATTGTACTTTTTTAAAAAAAATCTTTTTTAGAAATGGACAAAATACCTTTATTTTTTGTTTATTTTTATGTGGTGCTAAGGATTGAACCCAAATTTCCACATTCCCAATGAAACCTCCAGGATTCAAAGAGGGGTAGGCCATTTCCAGTCTCTGCCACAGTTGTGTTCATATTTTCTTTCCTGTTTCCATCACAACTTATGCTTCACTGTCTCCTTTGCAAACAGAAATGGTCTATCTGATTTGGGATGTCAATTGTGATGTTACTTATTATAGGACATATACTTAAATACTGTTATACTGCATACATGTTTTAACATGTCCCTCGATATAGAAATAATTAGGAAAAATCTAGAGGGCTAGGGGTATGGCTCAGTGGCAGAGTGCTTGCCTAGTATGAGTGAGGCACTGAATTTGATCTCCAGCACTGCAAACAAACAAACAAACAAAACACTAGAGGAGGCAAACTAATCTGCATATTTAATTTAGTATTCTTATTTATTTTTTGAGATAGGGTCTGGCTATGTTACTGAGGTTGCTAACTCCATCTCCTAGGCTTATGTGATCCTTCTGCTTCAGCTGCCCGAGGAGCTGGAACAAGTATACCACCCTGCTTGGCTTGTATATTGGCTTTTATGGATTCTTTAAATTGTAAGCACCTGGTTTAAGACACCTCAACTAGTAACAGATGCATCAGGTGGACAGGTGCCCTGAGACTCAACTTTTTCAGCTTCCTTCTCATCCACTTCTCCAGCCACAGATTCTTATTTGTAAACTCCTGGCGCCCCCTAATGCCCAGAAAGGAAACTCTTTATCATGCCGCACGGACAGGATATCTAAACCTACAAAGATATCTTTAGCTTTCGAGATTGTTTACTTAATTCCTCTTCAGATACTCATTTGCACACAAACAGCCTTTCTCTCTGCCATTTTCTTCCAACTCCTACCTGCCTGCCACGTCTGGGAAATCTCTTTGTCCCCTCAGTTATAGCAGCGGTAGCTGCAATGGCAACTGCCAGTGAACACAGGCTAGCGCCTGGCTCGTGCTAGGTGCTTGTTATGGAGCATCTCATTTAATTCTCACAAAAGCTCTATGTACTCATAGTACTCCCATTTTTCAGGAGAAGAAACTGAGGCTCAAAACTCAGGTTACCTTCCCAGGTACACAGAGCAAATAGGTGATAGAAACCCAAGCACAGTTCAGGGCTGTCCTCAAAACCGTTTACAGGAACTTCTTAACCTTGTAAAGCTCCTCCCCCTCTCTTTTTAGAGATAGGGCCTTGATATGTTGCCCACGCTGGCTTCTATCTCTTGGACTCAAGTTATCCTCTTGCCTCAACTTCCCAAGTATGTGGGACTACAGACACATAGCACCATGTACCACCATGCCCAGATTGGAAAGCTTTTTTTTTTTTGACGTGTTGGAGTTGAACCCTGGGCCTCCCCCATGCTGGGTAAATGCTCTATCACTGAACTATACCCTTAGCCTGGAAAACTCTTTTTAAAAGTACCAATACTTGTCCCCAATTTTTAATGTAATGGATCTGAGGTGAAGCACCTAGCATGAGAATCAGGGCTAATCTAAGCTGTACTGCTAACTTTAGTGGTGAGCCAGAGAGAACCCTGGCTCAAAAAATATATGTTGAAGCCCTAATCCTCAGTATGACTGTAACTGGAGATATAGAACTTTTAAAAAGGTGACTAGCGTAAAATGAGGTTATAAGGCTGAGGCACCAATCGAATATGACAGGTATCCCTATAAGAAGTGCAAGAGATACCAGGAGGGTGCACACATGGAGAAAAGGCTGTGTGAGACCACAGTGAGAATGTAGCCAGTTGCAAGCGAAGGAGAGGGGCCTCAGGAGTAACCAAATCTTCTGACAACTTGGTCTTGGACCTCCATCCTCCAGAACTGTGAGGAAATTAATTTTCTGTTGTTTAAATCACTCAACCATGGGGTTGGGGTTGGGGTTCAGTGGTAGAGTGCTCACCTGGCACATGTGAGGCACTGGGTTTGATCCTCAGCACCACAAAAAAATAAATAAAATAAAATAGGGGCTGAGGTTGTGGCTCAGTGGTAGAATGCATGGCTAGCATGTGTGAGACCCTGGGTTTGATCCTGAGCACCACATAAAAATAAATAAAATAAAGAGATTTTGCCCAACTACAACTAAAAAATAAATATTAAAAAATAAATAAAATAAAGGTATTGTGTCCATCTACAATTAAAAAAAATTTAAAGAAATTACTCAACCTGTGGTACTTTTCTATGGTACTTTTCTCAGACTATCATGCATGGACATCTTTTTTTTTAAAGCTTTCCAGATAATTCTTAGGTACACCTAGCCTGAGAATCAGGGCAAATCTAAGATGCTCTGATAATTTTGATGGTGAGCCAAAGAGAACCCTAAGAGAAAAGGCAGCCTTGGAATCTAGGGTGAAAAAGGACAAATAACCTTTAGAAATTTTGAAAGAATGCACAAGGTCTTCTCAATAACTCCATCTGCCCCCTCATTTCCTTTTATCCTCATTCTATTTATTCAACCTCAGCACTTGAGATAAATCAAATATTTTTTATGCATCCCCCACTTTTTTGTTTTATGGTTAATATTGCCAGACCATTGTTTTATATTGCTCATTGCAAGGACATGCTATTTTATTTGCTACTGGTTGAATACATTTTTGTAAGTTTTTGGGAGAACTTACTCAACATTCACAACAATATTCCAAGGGTAAATAACTAAGGTTTCAAACAACCAAAATTTCTTTTAGGTTCAAACAACCAAATTTCACTTCATTTCATTTATCTCTCTCCTACCTCCTTTCCTTCCTTCCTAGAGATTGAACCCAGGGGTGTTCAACTACTGAGGTACATCCCTAGCCCTTTTTATTTTTGATCTTGAGACAGGGTTTCATTAAGTTGCCCAGTCTGGTCTTGAACTTGGGATCCTCCTGCCTCAGCCTCCCAAATTGCTGATAGGGATGTGCCACCATGTCCAGCTCCAAATGACCAATTTGAAAGTGGGATTTGTGAGTACATCCTGTATGTATGTATGTAGGGTTAAGGATACCTGTATACTATGTGTCTCGGCACATGTTCACTGAAATAGTCATCATTAATTCTCTTTAGTGTGGATTTCATCATTTTGGGCTTGTTACTTGGATACTAAATTGAATTCAAATGTATAGGCTTGTGTCTATAAATTTAGATTTAGTGATTTCCAAAATGCATCAGAATCATGGGGGATCAAAATATACATAGCTCTGCCCGCATCCTGGACCTTCTAAATCAGTCTCCTGAGGTGGGTCCCTGGGTTCTAGAATCTGTAGCCTGCTCACTGATGGCCTGGCTTAATCTGTGTGGTATTACTGAAAGCATTTTATGTGATGTTCAGTAATTTTAAAGCATATGATATATAACATTTCATACAGAAATGTGAAATAAAGCCAATCCCCTAAATTAAAACAAGTTTCCTCCCTCACCACCTTATGTTAGAGAGAGTACCTACTGGGCAAGTACTCTATTACCCAGCTACACCCTCAGCCCCAGACAAAATTTAAGAGTCACATCTGAAAGCATGTGAGAAAACTGTAAATGATTCACAGTATTCACTATAAAATCAATAAACAAATGCCACCTGCTTTGTGAGTTTCATGAGAATGTGGCAGTTGTTTTCATCTACTTCTGAATCACCTATGGTGAGGTGGATTTGTTGTCATTTTAAAATGTACTATTATGTCAAGGAAAATCCAAGAAAAAACCTAAAGAGACAAAAGTATAATGTAGTATTCTGAATGGGATCCTGGAACAGAAAAAAGACATTAGGTAAAAACTAAGGAAATCTGAGAGGTGTAGACTTTAGTTAATATCAAAATTGGCTCATTAACAAATATACTCTTTTTAAAAATATTTACTTTTTAGTTGTAGTTGCACATAATTCCTTTATTTATATGTGGTGCTGAGGATTGAACCCAGGGCCTTGCACATGCTAGGCGAGCATTCTACCGCTGAGCCACAATCCCAGCCCTCAAATATACTCATTTAAAATGTTGCCAGGATTTGAATATAGTTTGCTGCCCCCAAATTCATGTTGAAATTTAATCCCCATTATGAGACTTTAAGAGGTAGAACAAGGAATGACCCTTAAGAAGGATGTAACTCAGTAGCTGAGTGCAAGGTCCTGGGTTCAATACCCAGCAACACACATTATATATATCTATGTGTGTGCTGGTGCCTTACATTAGATCATCCTCAGTCCTGCATTATGCGCCTGTGGGAGAAGGGATTTTGAAAGATTCCAAGGTTCATAAGGTAGGTGCAAACCTTTTGGTCATTTCTTCCAGAATCTTAACAGTGGCTTACACTTATAATACTGTTAAATCCAAGAGAACTGATTGCTGATAACAATAGTTTAGTACCTCTTGGAATATGGGCCATAGGTGACTGAAAATATAATTATGAACAGCACTAGGCCTAAATCAGAGTTGCAAACTAATTTGGGAAATGATGTGGTTATAGCATAAGGAAGGAGTACTGTCAGTTCTTCTAGCTCTCCTTCCCACACCTTCTACAGACAGAGGGAACAGAATGCAAAAGAACAGTATGTGTTTTATCTGTCATGTACCTGTCTATTAATTTAGAAGGGTAGTCAAATTTCCTACCTACACTTTTTTTTTTCAGAAAGAACAAAACTGCTAATACTTAACTATAAACTAAATCCATGGAAGTCCTGATCCTGTTAATAAACAAATATCAGCCCCCACCCACTCCTACTTATCTTCATACACACTGAAAATGGGCACAGCATTTGTGGACCATATGCCCTGGTCTCTTTCCCTCAGTAGAATCCTATTGCTACAGATGGCTCCTAAATTGGCTAGCGTAATACAGCAGATGGTGGGCAGGGGAGTACTCAGAAGGAGACAACATATCCTTTTCCTTTCTAACCAACATACAAAGACTGATCAAGTGAAGCAAGTCAATGTCTTGGTTAATGATTCACACTTTAGTGTGCCTGAAAACCCTGAAGTGCTTGTTATACAGACTGCTGGGCTCTAACCCAAGAGTGCCTGATTCAGAACTATGGGCAGAGCCCAAGAATCTACATTTCTAAGAAGTTCCCAGGTGATACTAATGCTGCTGGTTCAGAAATCACACTTTGAGTACTAACCTATGCCATTGATTTTCATTGCTGGTTGTATGTTATAGTTGTCTGCAAAGTCCAAAACAAAACAAACCAACCCATGCTCAGATCATATTTTGGGTCAACTTTAACAAAATCTACCTGGGAGGCACCAAACCTTGGTATTTTTAAAGATTCTCAGGTGATTCCATTATGCTGCCACCATTTTTTTTAGTTATAGGTGAACAGAATGTCTTTATTTTTTTTAAATTGATTTTTATGTGGTGCTAAGGATGGAACCCAGTGCCTCATACATCATGCTAGGCAAGCACTCTGCCACTGAGCTACAGCCCAGCCCTGATTTAGACTCCTAAAGCAGATGCTCACTAATGCAGGTGTGCTAGGGAAAAAAGCCAGTAGAACCAATTATCTTGGTTCTGTGGCAGAATGTTTTTGTAGTCTGGGCATTTTTCCTTTGGAATAACATAGCTGGCAATGATCATGATGGTAATTGATTTCTCTTGGATCATTACTTAGAGTAAGGTTTGAGCAGAGTGAAAAAGATTAAAACAGCAACTGGGGAAAATGGTAGACAAAGTGGTAGGGAAACAAAAAATTATTTTTAGGTGTAAGTCAAAGACCTCTGGAAAGCAGATATCATAAAACTATCTTAGGGCTCTTTAATGTAATCTTCCCACTCATTGTTAGCAGCCTGGGCAAGGAAGATAGACATTTTGACTGAATCGAGGTCAACCAGGCAGTTGAAGATAGTAAGGAAAGGTAGTTAAGGATATTGGTGCAAGAGTAGCTAAAGTGAGGGACCCTGGAATCTAGTGCTTAAGTCCAAGGATGAACTCAAGAGAAAGTTTTCCTTTCTTTTTTTTTTTGTTGTTGTTTGTTTGTTTTATTTTGAGACGGCCTTGCTAAGTTGCTGAGACTGGCTTTGAACTTGAAATCTTCCTGCCTCAACCTCCCGAGCCCGTGGGATTACAGGCTTGCACCACCGTATACAACCTCCTTTCTGCTATTTCATGTGCTGAATATATAACATAATATTCCTTTCCGATGGTAGAAACTCCTTTTCCTATTTCACAGATTTGTGATGGGGCAAACACAGAAGTCCGTCTTCACCGGTGGGACAGATACGAGTCCTAGACTTGGCTAATTCCATTATCCTTTTCCCCTGATTTGTCTAGGGGAGAGCATCAGATCCAAACAGGACCAATCATATGCTTCCCGCAGGGCTGGTGTTGTTTGAGGCAACATTCATGGGGATGAAAGGCTCCTTCAATGTAGTGAGCTTTGAACTGAAATCTGAAAAACAAGAAGCTTGTTGTACAAAGTTACAGAGAAAGAGCAGAGGAAGAGAGAAACATAAGAGGCAAGAAGGGGCCAAGCTTGTTCAAGGTAGATATGAAGGCCAAAGTAGGATGCAATTCTCACTGCTTAACAGCTCTCTCCCCTCCTTTTTTTTTTTTTTTTTTTTTTTGAGCAGGGTAAAGGGGATTGAACTCAGGGGCACTTGACCACTGAGCCACATCCCCAGACCTTTTTTGTATTTTAGTTAGAGACAGGGTCTCACTGAGTTGCTTAGCGCCTTGCTAAACTGCTGAGAGGCTGGCTTTAAACTCGCGATCTTACTGTCTCAGCTTCCCGAACCGCTGGGATTACAGGCGTGGGCCACCGCGCCCGGCTCCCCTACTCGTAAAACCTAGGTAACTCACACTCAGCTTCCAGATTTATGTCCAAATGTCACTCCCTCAAGCCCTCTCAGATCTAGGAGGTCTCCCCTATGCTCCCAGCAGAAATCCGGCCCATTCCTAGGACCTAGAGGCCTGTGTTTACCAGACTCCCGGAACTCGGGATAGAGAGTGATGAGAGAGGCCTGTGGGTTGGAGGAGCTAAACTGGCCGCACAAACTGTCCCAACAAGGAGGTGAAGTGGATTCCCAACTCTACCAGCTCACAGAAGCACTTTGGGGAGCGACACCAGGGCGCAGAGCGGCCGCTCACCAGGCGGAAGTTGATCCCTGGAGCCGTTCTAGGAAACCCGGAGGACCCAGCTCGTCAGTGATCGTGGGACTGAAAGTGGGCATCGCCTTTGCCTGGTGCACAGGGACGTTCCAAGGAGACAACTCAGGAGGCGGCTGCGGAGTGGGGCTTGGGTTAGGGTGAGGACCCGCGGAAGGCAAAGCTGGAAAAGGCAAGGAGGCGTTGGCATGCTGACCACCTGTTCCTCCGGCGAGTGCTCAGCGCTGCGATAGGCTGGAGTGTCGCCCGGGTACCGGAAGTGGCCGATGCCCGTCGCCAGTGACACCAAGACAACAGCTGCAGGTTCTGCGCTAGCTGCCGAGCGGCACCGGGAGCCGGAGCGGAGTGAACGTGGGGCGGTAGCGGCCAGCGGTGAGATCTCATTCCGTCACGGCTGGGAGGAGGGCCACGCTGGGCTCCCTCCCCACTCCCCAGCCCGCGAGCCGAGTGGGAGCCCGGTGTTTAGGCCCGTTCCTGACTCGGGTTTGCTGTGACCTTGGACTTAATGGCTCTCCCGGGGCCTCCATTTCCCCACTTGCACACCGAGAGGGTGGGGCCTGGGCACTGCCTGGAACTGTCACAGTTCTGGATCGATGCCTGTCAAACCGCGGGAACGGGAGAAGCCGGGTCAGAGGTGGGGACCCGTGAGAACTGTGCTTTTCTCAGACATTCCTTCGCCAAGTAAACCGCTGGGATGAAATGGCGGGCAAAAATTAAGGCCCCTTTGGTAGACGGTGCCCTGTGCTGGCTGACAGGGTATTGGTTAGTTATGTAAAGGAGACGGCATTGAGCACAGAGTTAATCGAGCCCTCTTGATTGTCAATACCAGAGGGAGTACAGAGAGCTAGGATAACAGTGCCTTATGTTAAATATCCAGTCTGGGAGAAGGAACTTATTTTTACAAATAGTTATTGAGACCAGCTATGTGTCAGACACTGTCCTAGGCTCTTTAAGCATAAAGAGAATGAAATCTCCAGTTAGCCCCCAAGAGTGTCAAAAGATTCATTGTGTAGATAAAATACTTAAACAAATTAATTTACCAGGTATCTGAAATGTGCTAAGCATTGGGAATACCCAGACGAATAGAATGTTATCCTTGCTCATGGTCTAGAAAAGAAAACAGACATGAAAGTAATAATACAGTGGGGGTAACTGCTACAAGATGAAGGAGTACCTGTTTGTTTTAAAGTCTGGGGTCAGGAAGACAATGGAAGGAACTGTGTGTGCTTCAGCTAAATCTCAAAGATGTTTGTTAAGTGAACAAGGTAGGCAGTAGTATTACAGGAAATGGGAATAATTTGTTCTCAAAGGCAAAGAAACTTTAAAGATTGAGGAAATGTTAGAACTGCAAGTCACTGAGCATGGCTGCAGCTTCCAGCTGTTTTCAGAGAATGAGGAATAGGAGAGGCGGAAGGGAAACAGGCCTCATCACAGGGGCATTATGAGCCATTAGAAGAAATTTTTATTCTGGAGGCCTTGGGGAGCAATAAACAGGAAGTGACATGGAAATTATAGTAAACAAAGAGTTAAGAAAAGGGCCAGTGAAGTGCTGGTTCAGAGGACCAAGAGAGAGCCTCCTTCCTGCAGATGTTAGTGAAGACTGGGGAGGAGATAGTCCTTGTACTAGATAGTGAGTAGTTGGTGAACTTGCCTTTCTGAAGTTAAAGGAAAACATTTGTATCAGTTAAGGTTATTATTTTGTTTGTAAGTAACAAAATCCAACTCAAGCTGATTTAAAAATATGCAAGTATAGCCAGGCATGGTGGCGCCCACCTGTAATCCCAGCAGCTCAGGAGGCTGAGGCAGGAGGATTGAAAGTTCAAAGCCAGCCTCAGCAATTTATCGAGGCCCTAAGCAATTTAGCAAGACCTTGTCTCAAAATAAAAAGGGCTAGGGGTGTGGCTCAGTGGTCAAGTGCCTTCGGTTCCATCTCCAGTACCAAAAAATAAAAATATGAAAGTATATAAACTCTCATGAACTGGAGGTCAAGAAGTATGGCAGTTTCAGGCCCAACTTAACCCAGTGGTTAAGACTCCACTTCCTCTTAGTTCAACATGTCTTCATCCATAAGCTGATAGTCTGATGGCAATGACAGGTCCAGGCCACAATATATAGCAGTCTCTTCCTGTGGTTCTGTCAGGATGGCAGAAACAATTTCCAGAAGCTCCCAGCAAACTTCCTCAAAATATCATTGATCCAGATGAAGGCATATGTCCATTCCTGAACCAGGAATTCCTGGATTCCTGCTGTTTTAGAACCAATCATTTCAAGGTGGTTGGTACCTATCTGGGTAAATTCATTTGGGGTGCACTCCTGGAGGTCTTGGGTGAGGTAAAATCTTCTGAAAAGAGAATAAGGCCACTGGAAACTTTCTTGCTCTATTACCCCACAAAATAATTTTGATAAGATTGTATCCTCTTATACATTTGTACGTTGATATCCAAAATGTTTCCATTTATTATCATAAATTTTAATCGTTGCACAGGATATTATTTTTGGTGGATTATACATTTTGATATTTAAAAATAAAACCTTATGTCAGCTTCCAAGATAACATTCTCTTGTTTTCATGTGCTTCTAACAATATTCATTTTTTCTGTAACCTTTTAGCATTCCACTCCTCTCTCTACCACACCCATTCCCTTCATTTGCCTTCCTGTCTCACATAGTTATCTCAACTATGTCCTGGCTAACATTCCCAAATTCCTCACTCTCTCAGTCTTCCACTACACATATCTTCCCAGATTCCTAGTATGTTCCCAGGATGCCAAAAGTTCTGCTGGGAAAATTCAAGAGAGCAAGCCAATTGGCTCCTCTTATACTGATGCTCCAGGAGATTGTGAGGGTTAAACAAAATGATGTCTGTAAGTTGCTCAGCACACAGCACATAGTAAGTATTCTTCACTCTCCACATCAAATTGTCAGTACATTCTTGCTTATCTCTTTCTACCTTGCACATGCTATATTGAAGTAAAAATGTTTTTTCTTATTCTGCCCATTCTTCCTGATCTCTGAAGCTTTGCTTGCCCATTTTCTTCCCAGAATGCTACAGTTGCAATACATTTCAAACTGAGGTACACAAACACTTTTTATAATATCTGTGGGCCTGTGGATTGTGACTGGAAACCAATTTCTAGATTGTTGACTTCAGTTTGTATCCTCGCCTAAAACCAACCTTCTTGAGAACTGGCCTATGGCCTGCAGACTTCTCTTTCTCAACTCATCTTTTACAATTGCTCTTTTCCTCCTTTATAAAAGGAAGACACACCTCTCACCCATCTCCTCTTAAAAATCTCTGGTGTGCCATACAAAGGTATAATTTGTTGAGAGATGATTCTTAGACCTTTTATAGGGCAAGCTCCAATCCTTGCTTTCAACAAAAATTTTAAAAGACCTACTCAGGTTCTCAGTTGATAAATTACTTAATAACGTTTTACTACAAATCACAATGTGGTTTTTGATACATAAGTTCAAAGAATTAACTGATATTGCTATTAAAGAGATTGTTGTAAACTGATTTAGGTAATTTGGGCAATATCAGGTCTGGGCACAATAACTAGGGTAAAGCTGATAAACAATAGAAATGTGGTTTTTCAAATTTCTTTCTTTCTTTCTTTTAACTGAGAAAAGACTTATTTAGAGCTGGGCATGGTAGTGCACGCTTGTAATCCCAGCGACCTGGGAGGCTGAGGCAGGAGGATCGCAAGTTCAAGGTCAGTCTTAGCAACTTAGGGAGGCCCTCAGCGATTTATTGAGACCCTGTCTTAAAACAAAAAATAAAAAAGGGCTGAGGATATGGCTTAGTGGTTAAGCATCCCTGGGTTCAATCCCTGGCACACACATACACAAAAAGAGAGAGAGAGAGAAGAGTATCTAATCAATTGTATTTTATCTGTCCTGTCTGCTCTCAGGAATTTAAGGTAGGGGAAGGACAATCAAGAGGAAGGCAGGACCTCAGCAACTTAGTGAGACCCTGTCTCAAAATAAAAAGTAAATGGTAAAGTGACACTGGGTTAATTTCCCAGTACAATAAATAAATAAATAAAATGAAATAAAGAGGAAGGTAGGGAACTGGCAATAATGATTATAATCGTGATACTTCCCATAGACCAAACATTGGGTAGAGATAAATGAACCTTATTAAGAGTGGGACAACTTTAGTCATTAAGACTAGAACTAGCTGGGGATCAGAATCCCCTGGGCATAATTGTTAAAAGTACTTTGGTTCCCCTAGAGATTCTTATTGAGAGATCAAGGGGAAGGATCTGGAAGTCAGTATTTTTAACAAGTTTTCCAGTTGATTCTTCCATAGCTAGTCTATTTCCAAGCCAAGAAGAAGCTTTATTTAAGAAGCATTTATCTAACCAGATCTTCCTACCATGATTGCAGGCCTACTAAACAATTTCCAGTGTGTGTGTGTGTGTGTGTGTGTGTATCTCCTCATATAGATTTCACCTAGGCAGAAAGTGCTTTTGAACTTTTATTTCTCATTGTTAGGCATCTGGTGCATGTATCAGTATTTTGTGCATGAAGTTTTCTGAGACTGTTGTCCTAGGGTTCAGGAAAAAACAAATTTAGATCTGCAGAGTTAAGGACCCTTTTCTAAACTCTGGTAACACAGTGAAGGTCTGCCTGTCATCCCTCAAATTGAGGACCAAGGGTAATCAACCTCCATTCCTCAGGTGGTATCTGAATCTTCAGAAACAGTAATTTCAGATTTAGAAAAGTAATCAGTAACAGAAAACCTGGAAATTCTATTTGGGAATATGAATTTACCTATGAGAAATGGAGTATTTCCATATGAAGATGAGGTCTTTGCTTCTGGGAAAATCAATCAAAAAAAGACTAGCTTTGATTTGTATATAAGATACCTACAAAACATTAACAAATGACACTAGTATTGTGTTGCTGTCAGAATTCAAAGTAAAAGAATGGTCAGATGCTCAGATTTAGTTGTGTAAGACTTTAGAATTTAAATTTTGAATTTGGTCTTGAAGTTGGGGTAGATATGTATCTAACTTCTATTATATCTAGTTTTACTACAAATAAGTGATTTTCTATATGGTATGGTGCAGATATAGGTTCTACAAATGCTGACTTTGTAAAGAACTTTGTAAAGATGAGAGCTGGGCATGGTGGCACACACCTGTAATCCTAGTGGCTCTGGAGGCCAAAGCAGGAGGATTGCAAGTTCAAAGATAGCCTCCACAACTTAGTGAGAGCCTGTCTCAAAATAAAAAATAAAAAGGACTGGGGATGTGATTCAGTGATTTAGCTCCCCTTGGTTCAATCCCTGGTGGATGGGGACTAGAATATGGAAAATAAGCTATCATAGGAGATATAAAGGTAAGAAGGAAAGGCCAGAGAGGTGTTGGAAGTAGATAGGGACTGAAATACTAGCTTGTGGAATTTGTTCTTAGTGGCTGTTAGAAATTTATTTAAGACAATAATTCCCAACTCAGATGTTACCATGGATGAATAAGATAGCTGAATTGTCTATAATGGATCTTTATAATTTTACAGATGCATATTGATAATTTTTAAAGATTTCAACAAAAAGGATTCCTAATCTTGGTGTCATTGCCATCTGTTTAATTACTATCCCTCAAATTAAGGGAGGTCTGGGTTCAATCTTATATTCTTTTCTTTTTTTTACACTTGTATCTAGTTAAACACCAAATCTTGCAGAATTTGACCTCTTAAATATTTCTTCAGTCTTTTCTATGACTATTGCCCTAGGTAGATCTCATCTCCTCTTGTCTTAATGACTGCAACAGCCTTCAAACTGATTTGCCTATGCCAAGACCTAGAAGCATCACCATCCTTTCTACTACTAAATGACCACTAGTGCACATCTACTTGATATGCTCATTTGACCAGAGACACTTCTTAGAAAAAAAACATTCCATGACTTTGCACTGTCTAAAATATGAAGTTCTATACCTGCCTTTCTCCCCATAAATATCACCTTCCACAATTAACACTTTTATTAATGGGAAGATTGTACTCCCCAAATTTTCCATGATGCCCAAATACACTGCCCTAGGCAAAGGGCCACTTCAGTATTAGCTCCAGTTTGCTTATCATCTGAGCAAAGTTCAGGCTCATTTATCTATTATTTGCACTCCACTGCTGTGATGGGGACAGCTAAATTCCCAGGATATTTTTATTAGAAATAAGTTTGACTTCATAAAATAATGTTTTCTATCTGGGTGTGGTGGCACACACCTGTAATCCCAGTGATTTAGTAGTCTGAGACAGAAAGATTGCATATTTGAGGTCAGCCTCAGCAACTTAATGAGAACCCGTCTAAAAATAAAAAATAAAAAGGACTGGGGATATATAGCTCAGTAGTAAAGTGCCTCTGGGTTCAATCCCCAGTATGAAAATAATAATAATAATAATAATAATAATAATAATAATAATAATAATAATAATGATGATGTTTTAAAGATTAAAAAATGGCTTAAGCAAGGCAAAAGTTAGTCATTTAGATAGAAGAAGTTCACAGGCAAGCATTCCAGGATTGATATGGCAGCTGTGAGAGTCATCAGAGATCCAGGTGTCTTCCAGTTCTGATCCCCAATCCTATGTATATTGGTCTACTCATGGTCTAACCTGGCACTCCATCACTCCTCAGGAACAGCAATGGAAGAAGACAGTGAAGAAATGCATTCTATCAACCTTAAGAAGATTTCCCAGTAGCCTCGTGTGCTTTAATTTGCATCTCACTATCATTGGCCAGAATTTGTCATGTGGTCATAGTCAGCTGCAATAAAAGCTGGGAAATGTATTTTTAAAACTATGCTCATTACCTCTGTAAGTAAATTCATTATTCTGTTATGAGGAGATGGAGAAGAATACATATTGGGATAGGCAATTAAATTTTTTTGCCATAGATTTTTGGAAATTTAAAAAATCTACTCTTTAATTAATCTATAAAAATATTAAGAAAGTTCTGTAAAAGGGCTGATTTTATGATTACTCATTTTGTGGTTACTTAATTTGTAAAGATCAATGTCTTTGCCATATGTAAAAATAATAACTAATTTCAGAATATAAGAAAAACTCACTAAATGAAAAGACAGAATGGATATAAAATACTCAGGATAAGTTTGGAATTTCTTTTCTTTCTTTCTTTTTTTTTTTTTTGTACTGGGGATTGAACTATGTCCCCTGTCCTTTTTTATTTTTTAATTTGAGATAGGGTCTCATTAAATTGCTTAGGGCCTTGCTAAGTTTCTGAGGCTGGTCTCAAACTTGCCATCCTCCTATCTTAGCCTCCCAAGTCACTGGATTATAGGCTTGTGCCACCTGTACCCAAATTTGGAAATTTTACAAAAGTATACTAAAATTTACTTGAAAAAGTATGACTAGATAAGAAATATCTGAAAAAGAAGGCTAATAGAGAGAACTTTCTCTAACATATATAAAAATTTTTTAAATAAAGCTTAATAATTTAAACAGTTTGGTATTGGAGAAGAAATAATTTAGTAAAACTGAACAGAATATAGACATTGATCCAGAGCTGGGCACAGTGGTACACACCTGTAATCCCACCAACCTGGGAGGCTAAGGCAGGAGAATTGCTAATTCTAGACCAGCCGTGGCAATTTAGCATGACCCTGTCTCACAATAAAAAATTAAAAGGGCTGGTGATGGAGCTCAGTGGTAAAGTGCCCCCTGGATTCCATCCTCAGTACCATAAAAAAAAGAAGCCCCAAATATATATATATATATACACTTATACTATGGTACAAGTGTCATTTTAAATCAGTAGAAAAAATAATTATTTAGTAAATGGTATTGATATGATTCACTAGCCATCTGGAGAAAATTTAAGCTAGAACCTTACTTCATCCAAATGTAGGAAACTAGGGGTAGTTAGTTACTTATGTGCTAGTTATAGCTAAGTTACATTAACCTTTTGAATAAGTAACCCCCATATACACTATACCCTGCTCCACATAGCTGGTGATAAACACAGAACTGGACTAAGACCAGGTCATCTGACTGCTCATTTTGTGGTTACTTCATCTATAAATCCCAAAGTTATTTCTGTTGACATAGTATCCTTGTCCCTTTTCTTAAATTTTTCCATATACCCCATCTATGAATATGGCTATCATTTTCCCTAAATGTTTTCATTATCAACCTCATGTTCTATTCCAGTTCACTGTTAATGTTATAGAATATTTATCAGTATCTTTTTACCATCCATTTCTGATTTCTATTTTTAAATCTTTGCCTCTGATAAGTTTTCTCTTCAGTCAGCATCTGCTTCTGAGCATGTCTATCATAATCCTAAATCTCTGTTTTCACCAACAGCATCCTGTCATTTCACCAAATGTCAAGACTGTTCTTGAGTGCTGTCAGCACTACATCAAAGCTCTGTCCCCCTGTGCTCATTAGCTTCATTTAAATATGAAACAGCCACTTCATATATTTAACTTCTTTCATTTCAGATTGTGAGATGGGGACTGAAAACAAAGAGGTGATTAAGGAAGAAATTTTTGAAGAATCTGAGCTGCATGGGCCAACGTTAGAAAAACTTCCAAAAGTGGTTTACCAAGTTCGTGGGTTTGGAGTAGCTTGTGAAAAAGACATATTAGAGGGACATTCGAGAGAGTTCTCAGAAGACATTACACAACAGATGTCTCCCCAGGAGAGAGATTTTGCACCAGGGTTGATAATCTTTAAGAAATCACCCTCAAGTGAGAAAGACCAAGAGGATAGTGAAAGTGAGAGAGGCTGCAGTCCTACTCCTAATCTGGTGACACATCAGGGAGATGCTACAACAGGGAGTGTCAGTACATTTTCTACCTCTGGCCAGAATTTTATAGAGAATTTAGAACCTAACAGAATTCGGAGGACATCTGTGGGGGAAAAGCCTCATTCATGTAAAGAATGTGGGAAAGCCTTTAATCAGAACTCACATCTCATCCAGCATATGAGAGTTCATAGTGGAGAAAAACCCTTTGAATGCAAAGAATGTGGAAAGACATTTGGAACTAACTCAAGCCTTCGAAGGCACCTGAGGATTCATGCTGGAGAGAAACCCTTTGCTTGTAATGAATGTGGAAAGGCCTTTATCCAGAGTTCACATCTTATCCACCATCATAGGATTCACACCGGAGAGAGACCCTATAAGTGTGAAGAATGTGGTAAAGCCTTCAGTCAGAATTCAGCCCTTATTCTACACCAGAGAATCCACACTGGAGAGAAACCTTATGAATGTAATGAGTGTGGAAAGACCTTTAGGGTTAGCTCACAGCTTATTCAGCATCAGAGAATTCATACTGAAGAAAGATATCATGAGTGCAATGAGTGTGGCAAAGCCTTCAAACATAGCTCAGGCCTTATTAGACACCAGAAAATTCATACTGGAGAAAAACCCTATCTGTGTAATGAATGTGGGAAGGGCTTTGGTCAGAGTTCTGAACTTATTCGGCATCAAAGAATTCACACAGGAGACAAACCCTACGAATGTAATGAATGTGGGAAAACCTTTGGCCAGAACTCAGAGATTATTAGACACATTAGAATTCATACTGGTGAGAAGCCCTACGTGTGTAAAGAATGTGGGAAGGCCTTTAGGGGGAATTCAGAACTTCTTAGACATGAGAGAATTCACACTGGAGAGAAACCCTATGAGTGTTTCGAGTGTGGGAAGGCCTTCAGGCGGACATCTCACCTTATTGTCCACCAGAGGATCCATACTGGAGAAAAACCCCATCAATGTAATGAGTGTGCAAGAACCTTTTGGGATAACTCTGAGCTGCTTCTCCACCAAAAAATTCATATTGGAGAAAAGCCTTATGAGTGTAATGAGTGTGAGAAAACATTCAGCCAGCACTCCCAACTTACCATACATCAGAGAATTCACACTGGAGAGAAGCCTTATGAGTGCCAAGAGTGTCAGAAGACTTTCAGTCGGAGCTCTCACCTCCTCCGACATCAAAGCATTCATTGTATGGAATGACCTGCAAAATAGAAAAACTTTTTTGGGAAAGGCTAACGTCAGACTTATTTGTCATAATATGCATCCCAAATTCTTAGATGAAATGAAAGGAAAGAACTTCTCTCCTTCCACAAATTTTTTATTTTTAATTTCAATAGTTGGTTGAAAAAGGATGAGGCACTTTTATGAACTATTCATTGAGAAGTTTTATGTACTGGGTTAAATCATAAA
Source organism: Marmota flaviventris (assembly GCF_047511675.1). Taxonomy (NCBI): domain Eukaryota; kingdom Metazoa; phylum Chordata; class Mammalia; order Rodentia; family Sciuridae; genus Marmota; species Marmota flaviventris. The sequence goes on from NC_092514.1 coordinate 27,231,566, forward strand.
AGCTGTTTCAGGCCTTAATTCTCATCTGTCCCTTTTCCCTTCCCTTCTTTCCTCCTCCCCCAGTGGATTATATAACATTAGAGGTCTGTATCTGCCATCTGACCTACATGGTTGCTCTTCTGAAAAATGGGGTAACAGGATTCACCACCTCCTAAAAATTACAGAGTTGACTCATTGAACTTATCCCATGAAAAACATGTTAGAAAGTCATGACTTAGATGACACATCTCATTCTTGTGTCCACTGTTTAGCCTTGGAATAATTTAGCATGCTTCTATTAATAGCCTCAAAATCTTCCAGCTATGCTATCAAGTTCCCTTAGAAGATGGCAGCATTAATGAAAAAGCAGGAAGCTTGGGTCATTTCACATCTCCTGCTAGGCTTCCTCATTCATCTGAAGAGGGTACCATGAAGGAGGAAACTGACAGGCCATTTACAGAATTGTAAGTGAAGGTCATAGGATCCAAAGGGACTGATTAGGCAAGGCCACAGGATAAACAGTTGAGGCCAGAATACTCAGCATGGGCAAAGGGTCTCCTTGGCAGCTATCCCCACTTCAGGGCTGCCCAGACTGACTGCTACAAGAATTCTGCTGCGTTTGCTTTTGGTCCCAGCTTCTGCTGCTGCTGCTGCTGCTGCTGCTGCTGCTGCTGCTGCTGCTGCTGCATAAAGAAGTAGCAGAGAGAACTATGCGGTTTCACCTCTATTAGGCACCTGGCCACAGTAATAAGCTGGTTCACTTGACTAACCAGGGCCTGGCTTTGCCAAAGCACGTTAGCTCTCATAACCTGGATTCCACTGCTGCTGGTTCTGATGGGCTGAAATATGACAGCTTCTTCTTGGTCTGATGGTCTTGAAATTTTCTTTTTTCAACATCTCTACATGTTTTTTGTGTTCTATATGTCATTTCTTCTTTAAGGAAACACATCCTTCATTTTTCATGTCTTTTTCTATTTTTGGTACTGGGGATTGAATCCAGGGGCACTCAACCACTGAGCCATAACCCCAGCCCTTTTTTGTATTCTATTTAGAGACAGGTTCTCACTGAGTTGTTTAGGGCCTCGCTAAGTTGCTAAGGCTGGCTCTGAACCTGCGATCCTCCTGCCTCAGCCTCCTGAGTCTCTGGGGTTATAGGCATGCACCAGTGCGCCCGACTCACATCCAATTTTGAGGCAATGGGTGATAGTAGAATTGCACTAACTGAGCATAGGGTCTGGTTTAAGAGTTAGGCCTTGAATAAGGCACTTCACCTCCTGTTCTCTAATTTTATCTGTAAAATGAGGGGAGTTGAACTAAATGCTAAATGATCTCTGACACTTCCACCAATCCAATAATTCTTTGATTCTTTTAAAAAAATCTAACTTTATAATCTTCATTGTTCTATTCTTCAATCACTATTAACCCTAATTCTAATCACCAGTATTTATTGAGTATTTATTATGTGCCAGGCACACGCCTGACAGTACGTTTTTATTTTCACAACATCTCTATGATGTGGATAACCTTTTTTTTTCTTTTTCCCTCTTATGGTTTTGGGGATTGAACCCAGGACCTCATGCATACCAAGTAAGCAGCACTTTACCACTGAGTCACATCCCCAACCCTGATGTGGGTATTCTTGTAAAAAGAACACTTTATTGAAATATTATTTATATCTATATAATCACCTGTTACAATTATTCAGTTGAATGATTTTTAATAATTTATAGAGCTGCCCAATCATCAATAATGTGGGTATTCTTGCCCCAATTTATGAGAAGAGATAGCCAGGCAAGATGATGTATGTGGGCACACTTGCAATTCCAGCTACTCTAGAGTTTGAGGCTGGAGGATTGTTAGTACAAAGTCATCCTGGGTGACTTAGGAAGGCACTTTCTCAAAATGTTAAAAAAAAAAAAAAGTGAATGTAGCTCAGTGGTAAGCTCTTACCTAGCATATAGCCTTAGGTTAATCTCCAGCACTCAGGGAAAAAAAAAAAAAAGGGCAGAGAGGAGATGTTAAGTAACTTACCTGTGCTCACACATCTAGTAAGTGCTAGAGTCAAGATTCTATCCTGGGTCTGTTCTGTTCTCTTAATCACTTTGCTGTTTTGTATACACTTATTTGAAATCATTTGCACATTTTTATTACTAATTACTACATAGATTTGAATATAATGAATTTGAATCATGTCCTTGGAAACAAGCTGGTCACAACCAAAATCCATTGGTGAGGACTGGCAGTGTAGCTAGTGGTAGATCACTTGCTTAGCATTTGTGAAACCCTGGGTTTGATCCCAGCACCACAGAAACAAACAACCCCCACCCCCAATCCACAAAGTGGGTTTATTCTGTACATCTATAGTGTCTCTCCAGGTTCATAGCCTTGGTTTGATAAAAGGGCAGTACAAATAAACAGATGATTGTACAGTTCCCACATCGTTCCAGGTATCTCTGTTTCTAAATATCTAGTTCTTAGCATAAGTGTTTTTGTTTTGCAGTGCTGGGCACTTTCTAGGCAAATACTCTACCACTAAGCCACCATCCCTGCCCTAGGTGAAATTCTTTGACTTAGCTCTTCCCTTAGATGATGACGGCTCCTTTGTTACTCAAGCTCAAATTGAGTTGTGTTGAGAACATCTTTCTCACACGAAACCTGGATGTCACCTAACTTCTGATTTTTGTGCTTGCATAATTTATTGCCACATTCATCTCTTGTCAAGTTTTGATACAGAACTTAGCACTCTTCAAGGTCTCCCCCTAAAGATTCTACCCATACCAACAAATACATGAGTAATAAGGATTCCATTGATGATGCTGTGTGAAAGGTGGAGAAAAGTTCACATTGTACATCCTATCAGACGCTTTTTTTTCCACATTTTAAAAATTGGTGCATTATGGTTGTATATATTGATGGGATTTGTTACATGTTCATCCCATCACACATTTTGTTCTCAGCAGTTCCTTCTTGGCTAAACTTACAGTGAAGTTTTTTTTTTTTTCTTTTTCTTCTTTTTCTCTTTTCTCTGTCTTCCCTCTCAGGGAATCAGCCACCTCAGTTTCTTTCTTCTTGCCAGATACCCAGTCCGTATACCCACACCCTGTGTACTTAGCTCAGTTACCTTAAACCCATCACTAAGGAAGAAAGAGAAGGCCTTCAGTTAGCAATTCACTCATGAGAACTTAGTGACCAACTTTTTAAAAGATTTTTTTGTAGTTGTAGATGGGTAGCATGGCTTTATTTTATTTATTCATTTTTATGCAGTGCTGAGGATAAACCCAGTGCCTCATATGTCCTAGGCAAGCACTCTGCCATTGAGCTACAGTCCCAGCCCCAGTGACCAACTTTTGTTGTAACTGAGTGTGTTCTTAAGATGGGTGAGGTCTCATATCATCCTCAGGAGAATGTTCCAATTTGTTGTATAGTGCTTTCCCAAGAGGAATTCTGGTGAGTGAAGTCATCTCCATCTTGTTATGTACACCATGCACACATCCTGTAACTCCATTTTCTGTCCTTTTCATCTATCCCCCAGTCATCTCAGGAAGATTTCTCAATTTTTCTTGTTTGCCTTCCTCCTTCTTCAACTTACTTGGGAGTTAATATCTGACCATAAATGCGACTGGTTGTCATGATTCTGTGCAAGTACAATTATGTAAAGGAAAAATCATGAATTAATTTTAGACCCATTAAAAAAAAAGAGAACAGACTTCACATCTCAAAGTCCTACCTAAATACCCAGAAATATCCTCCAGAATTTTAGAAGCTATGTCTGTGTACATTTTCTTCCTTCCAGAACTCACTTTAGGTAAATAAAGTATGTCTATAATTTTCCTGTATGATGTCTTTCTAATGTTTATCATTACAAACTGCATTATATTTCATTATAGCCTTATTATGACTTTGTGTCAGTTTCATCCCCACCCTGTAAGTTTCACCCCTACTCAAGTATCCCAATTTGCTGTGCTGTTACTTTAGCTTCTGATTTTGCATACACTGTTCACTCTGTCCTTGACCTATTGCTTTGTTTGATGAGTTATCTTTTATGCTAGGACAAGAGTTACCTACTGTGTGTGTGTGTGTGTGTGTGTGTGTGTGTGTGTGTGTGTGGTGTGTATATACACATTTTTCTTCATCATTAACAGTCATCTGGATGGTCCAGTTTTTTTTTTTTTTATACCTATTACTAAGATTTCAGGATTGCCTTTGCTAGTTGTATACAATTCAATTGTATAAGTGTTCTAGTGACTCCTGGTCCAAGGCAAGTTACTAAGGCTGTTAAATCAAGAATTTTTTGAGAATCAGAAAAGCTCTTCCCAGAAAAATGTACATGCAAATTGAAATTTGTGAACCTTCTGTAACCTATCCCTGGGACTCCTATGGTCCTTTATGCATTCCTAAAAGTGAATTCTTGAATTAAAAAATTACCAAGTAACTTCCACAATAACTTCTGCTTGTCTCTTAGCTTTTGGAAAGAAATTATCAAGGTGAAGCCCTGGAAATGGGCGGCAGCTGGAGCCTCAGTAAAAGCCCAGTGGGAAGGGCGGGGACGAGTCTCATCATAGCCTGAATAAGGGAGCCTCAGGGAGACGAGTCAGTATGCAATCATCCACCACTTGGTATAATGTGACAGCAAGGTGCAGGTGCCATAGGAGCCAAGAAACTTGTGGGGACTTGAATAATCTGGTGGTGCCCAGCACTGAGTTTGGACTGCAACTTCTCTCAACAGCAGTTTCCTGTCAGGACACAGACCTGATGTTATGGTAAGTTCCTGTTAACTTTTCCCCCTACCTCCCAGCCCCTCACTCAGGGAAAGTACTGTGCCTTTTTCATTGTGATTTCCAAATCACAGCATTTGAATTAGAATGAACATAAGAATCTGTGAAAACATGGATGGACAAGAAAGTAGGAGGGCAGGGTCTTACAAATTAGTGACCTGAGTTCAGGCAATTTTTATCTGCTTTTCTCCCTCACAGACCTCTTTACTCTGTTTATTTGATGCTGCCTAGTTTTCAGGTAGAGATCCCTGGGAAACACCTTGAAGGGGAGTGTGTAGTGGAAGTTTGCTGGGGAAAGCCTGGGAAAACCCGAGAGCAAAGGGGCCACAGGATGGGCAGAGGGAGAAGTTCATAGTGATGTCGCTGCAACAGAGGCCTCCGGCAACCCCTGAAGAAGTGTGGGAAGATTTTTCAACAGTGTTTCCCAGTTCTCACTGCCAGCTCTCTATACCCATGAATTACATGCTGGGAAGGGTTATAAGCTCTGCTGAGGCATTTCCCTTTTGTCTAGGACCCTCCTGGGAGGGTTGATGTCAGCAGGCAGCACTACAGACAGCTGGGGATCCTGGCAATGCACCCACCACACAAACTAGCACTTCCTTTCCTTCAGAAGGCAGGTGGCAGAGACCACACATGTTCATGTGAACAGGAAGGTCAAGGACCTGGCACAAGCTTATCAAATGCTGCCCCCCCCCCCAAGAAAAACCCCCACAAAAGACAGTGTCTCCTTGACCTTTCTGTTCATATGAACAGCAATTGAGTACTGGACTTGGGATTTGTACTGGATGTTTGCCTCAGGGACCCATACTTTATTTATTACTAAAGCAACTACTACTACTACAATGGATTCTACCAAATATAGCATAGGAAGTGGAGACCATACAAAGACTGCTGCTCAAATATCTGCTGAGAGAAAATGTTCTAACTCTTTTAAGATGTTCTGTGAAAGAACTGTTCTCTCCTTTCCATCCAATCTCCCTTTCCCAGCCAGCCTTCACAGGGTGATTTCTGAAGGGACTTCCCAATTTATAGCCACACCCCAGGAAAGCACGGTGAAAGGGAAACCTGGCAGCAGGAAGATGGATAGCAGGAGGATCCTGGTATAGCAATGCTTAAATTGCTCGGTTGTCTGCGAGTCCTTTCACCAGTGGCTTCTTCCAAAGGACACTGTCCCTTGGACGTCCATCATTCCAGGCAGGGCTTTTTGCTTCTTGCCCCTTCCTGTTTGGGAGATTTTACTGGTGGAGTCAAAGAAGTAGAATGGAAATGTACCCAGCTGAAACTGTAAGGTCTTGTAAATAGCTGGACATGGTGGTGCATACCTATAATCCCAGCAACCGGGGTACCTGAGACAGGAGGATCACATGTTCAAGGCCAGCCTCAGCAACTCTTCCATAAGAAAACCATTTTTCCCCCTTTCAGGTACTGGGGATTGAATCCAAGGGTGCTTTACCGCTGAGCTACATGCCCACCCCTTCTTGACAAAAGGTTTAAGTTGTCCCTTAAACCTTTGAACTTGTGATCCTCCTGCCTCAGCCTCCCAAGTTGCTGGAATAACAGGCCTTACCACTTTGCCTGGCTCTGTAGGAGTTGGTAGGTAAATGGCCATTCTGCAAGAGGCATTTTCCAACCTCCCTGGAAGACACATGTAGCCACATAATCACATTCTGACCAAAGGATTGGACCACCTTGCATGACACTTGCTCAAAGAGAAATCACTTGTCCTTGTGATTATTGTTTCCATTTTCTTGTGAGCCGGAATAAGAATATGGCAATGATCCTGCTACAACCATACAAAAACATCACCAGGGGATGAAAAGCAGGATGAAAAAATATATGGGCTCCTGAACTATTTGGTAAAACTAAACTGAGCTGCCCTCTAGACGGAGTTTGGCACTTTTTTCTATAAAAGGTCAGATGGTAAATATTTTAGGCTTTTTGGACCATGTTCTCCTGGTACTGGGAATTGAACCCAGAGCTGCTTTATCACTAAGCTACATCCCTAGCCCTTTTTAAAAATTTTGTACAGGGGATTGAACCCAAGGCTTAACCACTGAGCCACATCCCCAGCCCTTTATATTTTTTGAGCTAGGGTCTTACTAGGTTGTTTACGAACTTACTAAATTGCTCAGGCTGGCTTCAAACCTGCAATTCTCCAGCCTCAGCCTCTGAAGACACTGGGATTACAGGCATGCACCACCATGTCCGGCAGCCCTTTTGATTTTTAATTTTGAGACAGTCTGCTAAATTGCGCAGATTAGCCTTGAACTTGTTATCCTCCTGCTTCAGTCTCCTCAGTATTGTATACCACTGTGCCCAGCTACTTTTTTAACACCTAAAATGAACTGTAAAAACTATTATTAGCTTATGGTTCATACAAAAACAGGTCATGAGCTGGATTTGAATTTGACCCTTAAGAGATGTAGCTTGCTGACCACCTTGTTGTCTCAGTATGTTTATGTGAGAGAAATAAACTTGTATGGTAAAGCCAGGAAAGGTTTCTCAAAGGAAATAACATTTAAAGAGATCTATATGAGAGAGGTAACTGACATAATCATAAGGTAGAAAATATGCAGGGGGGCAGAGAACAAAGATGGAGGTTCTGAGATGGACATGAGTTTAAAATATAGGCCAATGATCAATTTATTGGCTTCAATCCACCATTCTTTGTTCTGTTTTACTACAGCTGGACCTGTAAACATTTCCCCTTTGTCAGGTGGTACAATGGAAGGTTTTGATAATTAAGGGCACTGGACAAGAGTACAGCTGCCAGCAGTGTCCAGGAAATCCAGTGGCACACACCCTTTGGTGAATGTTACTGATACCTCATCTAGTGGCTTCCTCTCATCAGTCTTAGACTGCTACATCTCAGTGAATGTCAACCATTCATCCAGTGGGCCATAGCTAGTGCTGTTGGTAAATATTTAACCAACTGCACACCAAAAAATTCTTGATTGTTACATTTGCTGATTTCCATGAATATTTTCATCACAGCTAATTTCAGTGCAGATTTAGGCAGTGATGTGGAAAATTGGCTTTTGCAAGCCTGTACAGACTGGCTCTAGTATGCCTCTGGATTAGCACAACCTATCCAGTGAGGTTTGAATTCAGTCTTGTGAGGCTGGAAGGGGAGCTTCTAAGTTTGCTTCCTTAGAGGTAGTAGCTGTTCTTCATTCCACTATTCCTATATCCTTTAGTAGATCATACCCTTTTACTAGTTAATTCTTTATATTAAACTTTCCTTTTTCAAATTACTAGTGTGGATTCTGTCTCCTGCTTGGACGTTTGCAGATGTGACCTTCTCCAAGGAAGTAGACCAGTGTGCCCAGGACACTGAGCAGTTGTGCTGTGCTAGCATTAGAACTCTACTGAAGTAGTCATTACTATCCTTATTTTATTGGTGGGCAGCTAAGAGTCTGGTTCAAGGTCTGCCAGAGAGAAGCAGCAGCACAATCTGGCTATTACTTATAGCCAAAGGTATCCTATGGCTATATTAATTTTAATAAAAGGACATGAATTAATAAAATCTTCAGTTGACACTACATGGACAGTTTTTCCTAAATCAAGAAAGACACAGGAAAAACCTTAAGATGCTTATAACTTTTATGAGATCTAGTCTTAAGTAGCTTAGACAAAAGTACAAGTCTGTCTGGAGACTTTATCATCTTCAATACACTGGGAAGGCTCTTTGCTAGCATGAACTCTCTGATGTCTAATAAGCTCTGAACTCCATCTGTAAGCTTTCCCACATCCTTTACATACAAAAGGTTTTTCTCCACTGTGAATTCTCAGGTGCTGACTAAGATATGAGCTTTGACTGAAGGCCTTCCCACACTCATTGCACTCATAGGGCTTCTCTCCTGAATGAATCCTCTGATGTTGAACAAGATGAGCACCCCACCTGAAGGCCTTTCCACATTGACTACATTCATAGGGTTTCTCTCCAGTATGAATTCTCTGATGCTGAATGAGGTTTGAGCTCTGATTGAAAGTTTTTCCACAGTCACTACACTTATAGGGTTTCTCTCCAGAATGAATTCTCTGGTGGATTACAAGATGTGAGTTATAAATGAAGGCTTTCCCACATTCACTACATTCATGGTCTTTCTTCCCTGTGGGAATTTTCTTATTTGTGACAACCATCTGTCTGAAACTTTTCCCTTGAGCAGGGGACCACTTCCGTCTCTTTGCTTTGGAATTTCTTTGCTGCTGTTCTAAGGTGCCCTCAACTTCAGAGGTAGCTTCAAATGGAGAAGCGTCGGTAGTGAGTTTTTCTGAGAACACTTGTGATTCCACTTTGGTAATGGGCAGCTGTGGCAGTGATCCTTTGTCCTTGGGTTTTGGGCCATCTTCTGCAACAACTGATGGAAAATGTAAAAATACCTGTTCTGGATATATGGAGAAATGACACTTAGATTAGAACTTATATTTCTGGAAAGAAAATAAAAGGTTAAAAATATTCACTAAATAAAATCTTCAGCTGACACTAAATTAATAGTTTTTCCTAAATCAAGAAAGACACAGGAAAAACACTGGAAGGATATTTACTTAGATATTATCCATGGTTATCTCTTGGTGATGTAATTATACATAGGAGAGGGTTTCTTTTTGTTTTCTCCCCCACCCACTCCTCACTTATCTGTCCCTCCAGATAATTTTTCATTTTTCCAGAATGAAATACTAAAGTCTCATTTGAAAAATAAATTTCACCAGCCACAATGGTACACACCTATAATCCCAGCAGCTCAGGGAGCTGAGGCAGGGGGATCATAAAAATCAAAGCCAGCCTCAGCAATTCAGCAAGACATTAAGCAACTTAGGAGACCCTGTCTCAAAAGACAAAAAAAGGGTTGGGGATGTGGCTCAGGGCTCAGTGGCTGAGTGCCCCTGGGTTCAATTTCTGGTACACACATGCACAAAAAAAAAAAAAAAAAAAAAGAAAGAAAGAAAGAAAAAGAAAAAAAAAGTTTCGAAGCAGAGTCTTTTTAGAATTTAGTCAAAAATAAGAAAAAAAAAGTATTTTCAAGGAATTGGGGAGTGGTCAACTAATGTTGGGAAGGAAGGGAAAAACAAAGAAGAATCATTAGGGTCAGGAGAAAGGGATTTTCCTAAAGAAAGAAAGACTGCCCTTCTCAGCTCTGTAAACTCATTCATTCTCCTGCCCCATAATTCATCAGCCACTAAGGAGGATCTTCACATAGTTGTATGGATCTCCTTGCAGGGAGGACTCATCAGCTCCCTGCCTCCTACAGCTTGGTGCTCTCTGCCTTTCCCTTTGATCTGCTCCTTAAAAAAGGAAGAAGAGGCCTGAGGGTGTGGCTCAGTGGTAGAGTGCTTCCCTACCATGTGTGAGGCACTGGGTTCAATTCTCAGCACTGCATATAAATAAATAAATTAAATAAAGGTTCATCAACAACTAAAAAAAATTAATAAAAAGGAATAAGAGAATGCTTTGCATTTTTGTTTTTAAATATCTGTATTAGTTATTTTATTTGTCTAACACTCCCTATGGTCTAAGGAATACAAAAAGCAATTGCTTTAAAATCACTAAAGATCATTTGATTTAAAAAATCATTTTTTTTCAGATTCAATGCAGTGGTTAAAGAAATCTGAAATATGCTTGCTATTATTAAAAAGGCACATGATACCTAGCTTTTTAAAAGTTAAGTATCAAGCTGATACTGTTTAATAAACAAAACAAGTAAAGACAAGAAAGAGTCTGGAAGAAAGACAAGGAGGGAAGGAGAACTGGGAGATAAAACATACTTTTGGAATAGATGCTAAGATTACTTTCCATTTCTTGTTTTTCCCTTTTGTTGTAATAAAATTCAATTTTTTCACATGCTTGTTTGGTAGTGGGATTGTGGTGCTAAACCGAATATTGAATAGAACCAAATATTGATTAGCAACAATACATTCACATGATGTTATAGAGGTCAGCAAAGACAGTTTACAGTCCTGAGGCTCTAAGCCTACTGTCTCCATGTTTAGTGTTTGCATTAGAGAAAGAGATGAGGATGTTTGTGGGCATGTATGCAGGCCAAGAAGAAAATTTTTTCAATTAATCTGAAGGAAGAAGGTAGGTACAGACATAAAACTTTCAAATAAGGCTTTTAGATGGTAGAGTGTACATGGCACATAAAGGTAATGACAGGCTGTGTCTCACCTAAGAGTGCTTTATGGCTTAAAAAAATGTGTTGTGGGAGACACGGGGAAACCAAAAGAAAAGGATCTTAAGGCTAGACTCTAGTTCATGGCAAAGCTATTTTGAACTAGGTGTCAAGAGCAGTGGAGATAAGGCAGGCAGTGAGTAAAATATTTTGTGGTCCTGCTTTAGGGATCCTTAAAGCTGAGAAATACTAGCCAGCCTTATAGCCAGATAAAATATAAATTTGATTTAATTCACAGAGTTACCTTATGAGGTAGGTCTTGTATGTGTGTGTGTGTGTGTGTGTGTGTGTTTGTGTGTGGTGCTGGGGATAGAACTAAAAAGCTTCTCACATGCTAGGCAAGTGCTCTGCTATACAGCTACACTCCCAGCACTAAGGTAGTTTATTGTAATCCCAATTTTATAAGTGATGAGATAGGCTAAGTCTCTGACCTAGGAGGCAAGACTTGTGAGGCCATGATGAGCATGGCAAACATTTGAGGACCTATATGTCCTTTTTTATGTCATTTCCCCTCTTCCCTCCCCACAGAATCCTGCTTCTCACCACTCTCTGGCAAAGGCTGGGTCTCCTGAGATTCACACTTGAGCTGGGTCTCCTTAGGTTGGAGCTGGATGCTTGGTTCCTCCTGGGCTGGTCCCAGAGATGCCTTCTTCTCCCACGGCTCTTCCTGTGCAGGTCCATCTGCAGGGCCTGGAACCTGGAGGTGATCAGGCACCACTCGGTTTATGGGGGACCAAAGCTTCCAAAGAGACTTTAGAGAGCCTCCTCAGAGTCAGCACAGGGAAAGGAAGAGGAGCTAGAGTCTCTTTCTCATTCAGAGCTTGAGGGTGGAAAAGACAGAGATAGAAACACATACTAACTGCTCTACCTTGGCAACTCCCCCTATTGCTGCCCCTATGTCCAGCCTGAAGGTCATTGATCTGGTTCCCACAACAGATCAAATCCCCCTTCCCACCTGCGGTCCTGGTTCAAGTCCTTTCTCTAAATCTTCCAGCACAGTCACAGCCTCCTCTCCACTCTTTGGGTGATGTTCTCGCACCCAGGACCGGAGTTCCTCGGGCAGGATGGTCAGGAATTGTTCCAGCACCAGTAAATCCAGGATCTGCTCCTTGGTGTGTCTCTCTGGCCTTAGCCATTCACAACAGAGTGCCCGTAGTTGGCTCAGGGCCTCCCTTGGACCAGGGGTCTCCTGGTAGCAGAGCTGCCTAAAGCGCTGACGGAAGATCTCTTGGCTGCTGGAGTGGTTCCCAGGTAGCCTGGTCTCATATTCCCAAGACTGTTCCTCTTCTTTTGGCTTCAAAATAACAATCTTCTCTTGTTCCTGTGTATCCTGAAGGGCCAGAGTTTTAGCTGCTGTTAGTGGTACAGCCATAGTAGCCTGGACTAGCTCTGCAGAAAGCCCACACCAGCTGGAATCTTTCAAGGGCACCCTGTAACATAAGGAATCATTCATTTTTTTTTTTCATCCATTAAACACATACTCAACATCTACAAAGAGCCAAGTCCTGTACAATTCCCTTTCCTCTTTCTCCTTCAATTCCACTAAATCACTGTCTTTGAGAAAGTTGCAATCTGGTAGAGACAGACATGTAAAATGTTTTTCTACAACTAGATAAATGCCATAACAAAAACTGTTCTGGGACCTACAGAAAGAAATAACTACGGGAAAGAAACCAAGTCTGAAACAAAACCCACATTTCCAGATTCAAAGTCCAGAGCTGAGCAGCTCTCTGTGCCTGGTGTAGAAGAGGAGGACCCTTCACAGATGGCCCCTCCACCCTTCCTCAAATTTCTGAGGTAGTACTACAGCAAAAGAAAATGTAAAGTCCTTCTAAGGGTTAGATCACATATAAACGTCCAGGATTCCTGCAGGATTGTTATGGGACTTTTAGAAAGAACAGACTTAGGGGTACAATGTCCACCGTCAGGATATCTAACAGGGCAAGAGATGGATGCACCCAGTGGCCACTAAAGCAGCATACACAGGTAATACTGGCCGAAAAGACAAAGGCGCTCAAACGCACAGCCAATGTTCCAGAGTGATGCCTTAGCGATGCCAACGCCCAGCTGAACTCTGCCTGGCGTTGGCAGGTGCACACCCGAAAGCCCTGGGGAGAGGCTGTGGTCTACGCTAGTTATAACAAACCATCTCCACCCTTCAGTTTTCCCTCTGGGATCCTCAGAAAAGAGAAGAGGGACCCCAAGATCGCCCAGCAGGACCCTCCCCGACAAGTGACGCACAGCGAGGGTCGGTGGGGAACCAGACCCCTCTGCACAAAATCCCACGAAGCTGCCTGCGAGGTCTGTTCGCTGTAGGGCTGCCGCTACCTGCGAACAAAAAAAAGCTGACCAACAAAAGCTGCCGGGCCACTCGGAGTTGGATCTCCAAGTGCCCAAGGCCGGGACTCACCCTACAGAGGCAGGGCATCCATCAGGCACTGCCGTGCACAGCGCAGTCCCAGCCCCAGTCCTAGCTCTAGCCCCAGCTCCAGCTCCAGGTTTGCGCCTGCGCGTTTAGTAACAAGGCCTCCATCTCCCAGAAGCCTCCGCGCCGCCTGCGGCCTCTGGTAAACTCCGGCGTGAACTGTCTCGGACGCGAGTGGAGCAGGCAACAGACTTGCCTACAGTACGCCTGGACTTAGGCTGTCCGGCCCAGCGAACACCTCTTGCAGTCCCTGTGGAGGCAAAGGGGAGGCGGGGGTGGAGGCGGAAGCCAGGGGACCAAATTCGGCGGACTTCTATTCTCTGTGAATTGTAGTATAAGGGGCAGTGTAGAGTGGGAGAAATGTCTGGGAAATTCTACCCTTGTGTATCGCCTGTTGCAACACTGCTCCTCTGTTACGTTTTCCATTTAACCTCTTTCCAGACTTTTTCAGAGAGTCACAACCGAAGAAGGAGATCCCTTCAAGGAGAAAATATTTGCCAACCAACCACCAAAAGTCCTTTGGGATAAAAAGCAATTCTTGGGACATGGGATGGGAGTGTGAGGGAGGAAAAAGAAAATTCAAAGGTTCTAGGAAGGTAAGGTGACCATTATGAAAAAGAAAAGTACAGAGGATCAGATTAATTAGGGAAAAAAGTGCACTAGAATATGAGCAAGCCAGCAAAAATAATAAACAAACAAACAAATAAATAAATAAAAAGCTATTAGCTCAAAAGAAGCGCAAAAGCAAAATTAGAAACCATCTAGAAAGCAATGCAAAGAATACTTAATGCTGAAATCTGTGGGACCTAGCAATAGCTACTCTTGAAAAAGACTTCATTTTCTCCTTTAAAAAGAAATAAAAATATAAAAGAACTCAAAATTCATCTTAAGAAACTTTAAAAAATACTAAAATGAGGCAAATTTAAAAAAGATGAGTGAATTAATAAAAATTATAGCTAATGAAATAGAAAAATTAAAAATAGTAGAAGGAGAACCTGGCGTGGTGCATGCCTATAATCCCAGCTGCTCTGGAGACTGAAGCAGGAGAATTGAAAGTTCAGAGCCAGGCTAAGCAAGTTAACGAAGCCCTAAGCAATTTAGCGAGATCCTGTCTTAAAAAGGGCTGGGGATATGGCTCTGGTTAAGCGCCCCTGAGTTCAATCCCTGGAATCCGCCCCGGCCCCTCCAAAAGTAGGAGTAAATTCAAATGCTGATTTTTTTTTTTTTTTTTAAGAGCATTAAAATAGATAAACGTCTCAGCGGCTGGGGAGGCTGAGGCAGGAGAATCGCAAGTTCAAAGCAGCAAAAGGTGCTAAGCAACTCAGTGGTGGAGTGTCCATGAGTTGAATACACGCCCCCCTGCTCCGGCACACAGAAAAAAGATAAACGTGTTTAGAGCCTGACCCAGGAGAAGCAAAATTGCAAACAATAGGAATGTATAAAGAGGAAAGAAAATGATAGTAGTATCATCCTCTTATAAATGGAATTTTCAATAAAAACTAGAAACTTATAAATTTGGACTTTTTTTTCCCCCTTGCTTTGCTGGGGATTGAATTGGGTGCTCTACCACTGAGCTATATCTCCAACCCTTTTTTGTTGAAGTTGTTTTGAGACGGGGTCTTGCTAAATTGCTGTGCCTGGCTAAATTTGGACATTCGTTCCAGCATTTTTGGAACAAGAATCTATATGTAAATCTGAATCTGGGTTGGGGGTGAGGTGATATAAAAATGTAGTTTACTGTTGGCATGGTGGTGCTTGCTGGTAATCCAAGAGACTTGGGAGGCTGAGGCAGGAGGATCACAAGTTTGAAGCTAGTCTCAGCAAATTAGGCCTTAAGCAACTTAGTGAGACTTTGCCTCAAAATAAAAAAAGAACTGGGAATGTAACTCAGTGGTAAAGTGTCCCTGGGTTCAATCTCCAGACTGCCCCCACCCCCCACCATGTAATTTCCTATTTTCAAGAAGCTAAACATCCTGGCAGTTGGAATGTGAGAAAACAAGAGTACATGACAGATTTATAGTAGGGTAATGTCTTCTTCTAAACTGTGGGATTGGAGAAATGAAGAATTTTGGCTTATTCATTGAAACAAATTATGCTTCAGTGTTTGAAATTTTCTTAAAATGAATACTATAATAATAATAATTTTAAAAAGTGTTAAGGCATTTCCCTTTGAAGAGCTGAGTGTATGCCCAATAGAACCAGTTAGACATGTTACCTGGATTTAAAGAAAAAGTTAGCAGTTTAAGTGATAGGGACTCCAAATGCTACAGGAGATTAGTAGGGCCTGAGATAGTGAACTGGACCTTAAATAAGTGGCTGTTTAGGGAAAATGATTAGACCAGATCTTGAGCTGAAGAGTTTTATGAAACAAAAGACAAGTTAGTATGGGATAGATGAGAGAGGGTGTAAATTCCAAATTAAGGCCTTTTAATTTAGGTAATAGGCAACCATTGCTTCTTTTTTTCATTGTGAGTTTACATGTTTGTGTGTGAGAGATGATTAAGCAGTGTTTTAGGAAAATCAAATAATTACATGGCTTAGAAAGACAAAGAGTTTCAAGGCTACTATAATACCAGGGCTCAAAGAGATCCTGCTGTACCTTCACTCAGAATTTAGAGGTACTGCCAGACATTCTGTATGGGTATAGTCTTCTTGATCACACATACACAAAACTAGTCATTGGATACCTTTCAGAAGTAATCTAGAGAAACCGTTTTACCCAAGAGATAAACTCCTGAGACAGAAAAAAACAGTCCTTCCAGACTTGTCTCCTGTTGTTAAAGGCACTCTTCACCATAAGGCTTACCTCATGTTCAACCATATAGACATAGTCATATTATCATGTCCTTCAACAGAACTTTAAGCTTGTTTTGTAATCTTATCAGCTTCAAAAGTAGGGAAAAAGTCCCTCTAAATGTTTCACCAGATTTAGAAATTGGAAGAAGAAATGATTTGTCCTCTGGCTCTAACCAAGCTACATCAACTTATTTACCTGCTGTTATTAGACATCCTCAACTGCTGTAGTCAAACTAATCCTAAGCTTCAGAGATGGGTTGGAAGAAGGGAACTAGATAAATAATTCAGTAATGAAGGTCTGGGATGTGCTTGGTGAAAGTAACTTTGATAGAGTATTGGAAGAGGAACCCCAATGTGTATATATATATGTGTATGAGAGTATATATATTAGTTGTAGATGGCTTCAATGCCTTTATTTTGTTTATTTTTTATGTGGTACCAGCGTTTGAACCCAGTGCCTCATGCATACTAGGCAAGCGCTCTACCACTGAGCCACAACCCTGCCCCCCCCGCAGACAACTTTTTAAAAATATTTATTTATTTATTTTTAGTTATAGGTGGACACAATACCTTTATTTTACTTTTATGTGGTGCTGAGGATCGAACCCAGAGTCTCATACATGCCAGGCGAGCGTTCTACCTCTGAGCCACAACCCCAGCACCTAGACACTCTTTAAATAAAAATTTGGCTACAAAAGGAGATGATATGAGGAGTGGGGAAATGGGGTCAAGGGAGGTGTGGTTGAATTGTGTATGTATTAAGACAGAAGACACTCGGGCACAGTTTTTAAACATTTGAGAAAGGGCAATGGGAAAATACTGAAGATACTGAACAGAGTTGGGATAACTGAATAGAGGGAGGTCTTGAAGTAGGATAGGAAAAACAGGTAGAAAGATGATCCCCAAACAGGAAAAAGGGAACTTCTTTTGAGAAGGGAGCAAAGTTGGGGGTGAATGAATGTGAGAGATGGGTCAGGGATAAGGATGGGAAGAGAAAGTTGAAGATGTTTCTGTGTGAAAATGTTGAATTTTTTTTCCAGAAGTAAGAGATCAGGTGCTAAGATTAGGTGGTGGGTGGGTGGTTAGATGTATAAGGAGAGAAGGAAGCTATTAAGTGGTTATTATAGAAAATGGAAGACATTGCTGACTAGAGATTGTGTTGAGTGCCCAAAGAGGTGCAGAGACCTGGGTGCTGTGGTTTTCCTTCCTTAACTCAGGTGCAGGTTCAACAAAGAACAACTAGGACTGTCCATGGTAAGTTTGTGTTTTAGCAAGGTACTGTGACTGAAAGACAATGTGGAAAAGTAAATGAGGCAAAAGGGCAGTTGAGAAAAGAGTGGTTAAGTGTTGGACAGTGTTATCTAATAGGGAAAACTAGAAAGGGATGATGGGTAGGGTAAAGTGGGAAGGTCACTGGACTGGAAACCCTGATGAGTAAGAAGAAGGCAAAGATTAAATTACACATGATGCTGTACTCCTTTGAAATAATTCAGATGATCCAAAGATACTTTTCCAATGGGCCATAATTTACCTTCAGAAATGAAAAAGGTGAGATTTCCTCATTCTTGATCATTAACCTTCTCAAAAACCAGCTAAGCTAGGGCTGGGGCTTAGCGGTAGCACACTTGCCTGGCATGTGTGAGGCACTGGGTTCGATTCTCAGCACCACATATAAATAAATAAATAAAATAGAGGTCTATCAACAACTAAAAAAGATATTAAAAAAAGTTAAGACACTGATAGCAATTAAAGTTCTCTTACTATCAAATTTGTGGGAGTTTATTGAACTAATCTCTCAATATGTTCAAAAATATCTTAATCCTAGGGCTGAGGTTGAAGCTTAGTGGTAGAGCACTTGCCTAGCATGCGTGAGGCACTGGTTTCAATCCTCAGCACCACATAAAGTAAAATAAAGACATTGTGTCCACCTATAAAAAAAACTTATTTCTAGTCTCTCCAAGAAAATCTTTATTTAACTCTGTGGCACCATAGTAACAATTCTTAGGTAACTATTAAGTTTGCTTCTTCAAGATACAGCATGGTGGGCTGGGGTTGTGGCTCAGTGGTAGAGCACCTGTCTTTCATGAGTGAGGCACTGGGTTCGATCCTGAGCACCATAAAAATAAATAAATAAATAAATAAATAAAGATATTGTGTCCATCTACAAGTAAAAATATATATTAAAAACTATAGCATCCTTGAAGATTGTATGAATTCTCCCTACCGCCTACCCAAATCTGCCATTTATTAGATCAAGCTTCTTCTGAATTCAAGAGGGATCAGGAAATAGAGAATCTTTAATCTGCCAAGGATTCTGAAAGGAATATGTCCTCTCTTTTCCTTCAAAGTGCCTTAGATAATCACTGCATACAGGAAACACTGATAAAAATAGCTATGATTTTTTGAGTGTCTTCTTTGTGTTTAGAACTATTCCACTACTTAACAACATTGTTTCATTTAATCTTCACAGCAGCCCCACAAGGGAGGCATCATTATCTTGATTTTATAAATGAGAAAATCAACTCAGAAACATTTTTAAAATCTGTCTAGGGGCTGGGTTTGTGGCTCAGTGGTATAGCGCTTGCCTAGTATGTGTGAGGCCCTGGGTTCCATCCTCAGCACCACATATAAATAAATAAATTAATTAAATAAAGATATTGTGTCCAACTACAACTAAAAAATAAATATAAAAAAATCTGTCTAAATTACCCAGATTAAGTGACAGAGCCTGGATTTCAGTATTTCAGATTCTTAAGTGCCATTATACTTTAAAATCCTACAGAAGAGATCTAATTACAACATCCACCCTCACATGGGAGACAGCTGGTCCTGTGAGTTTCTATACATTTCCTTTTCCTAATTAAATTAGCTACTTTTTGGGCTGGGGATGTGGCTCAAGCAGTAGCGCACTTGCCTGGCATTCGTGCGGCCCAGGTTAGATCCTTAGCACCACATACAAACAAAGATATGTGTCCGCTGAAAACTGAAAAATAAATATTGAAATTCTCTCTCTCTCTTTTTAAAAAAATAAATTAGCTACTTTTGTATCTAATTTTGAAGGAACAGTTCAAACTCCTTAGTCTACATATTGACCTCTATTCTTTTTTTAAAAATATTTTTTAGTTGTTGATAGACCTTTATTTTATTTATTTATATGTGGTGCTGAGAATCAAATCCAGTGCCTCACACATGCCAGGCAAGTGCTCTACCGCTGAGCCCCAGCCCCAGCCCCTTGACCTGTATTCTAATGGAAAGCCTCAGGTAGACTTTTGAATTAGACTCTCTCCCAGGAAGGACCACCTGCCCTAGAGTTCAGTATATCATACCAATCTTAGTATTCCCTGGTACAATTCATATTAAGGATAAAGATGGGAAAAGCTATTAGACTCCAGATGCTGCTAAATAGGAGTAAGGACACCATAGATGCTTTATGCAAGTTTCTCCATGTGTAAGATTTTCCAGTGGTGTGGAATCTCTGGTGACAAAGTAAGGGGTGAAGTGTAATTAAAGACTTACCCCTGTTAAGAGTTCTGATTTATTATGTGAGAAGCATTGAGGGAGGGTATGTCTATACATTCTCTGAGGCTAAACTGAGTCAGATAAAAATTGTTCTTAGTAAGTTTGGAATTTTCCAAGTTGCTGTGATGGCTAAAGGTAGATACAACAGCAATTATATATAACAAACATCTGGGAGGCTGAGACAGGAGGATCATGAGTTCAAAGCCAGCCTCAGCAAAAATCGAAGAGTTAAGCAACTCAGTGAGACCCTGTCTCTAAATAAAATACAAAAAAGGGTTGGGGATGTGGCTCAGTGATCAAGTGCTCCTGAGTTCAATCTCTGGTACCAAAATAATAATAATAAAAACAAAAAAATATTCAAACATCTTCATCATTACTATCTTCATATGGTTATGGTCAATGCTGTGTGGTTACTCTGATGATGTTAGACCTGAGCTCTGACTGAAAAGTTTCCCACACTCATCACATTCATAAACTTTCTCTTAAGTATGACTTTTCGGATGTCTGGGCTCCATCTGAAGGCTGGATCTTCAAAAAATGATAGCTATTTTTATGTGTTTCCCCACTCATTACATTCACAGGGCTTTTCATTGCATTTATAAAATTTCTTCCCACTGTGAATTCTTTGATGCTGAATAAGTTGGGAGCTCCCCGTAAAGGCTTTCCCACATCCACTACATTTACAAGGCCTCTTGCCCCTGGGGTTTTCTGGTGTTCTAATTAGAATTTAGCTTCATCTATAGATTTTCTTAGAGAGACTATTTTGACAGCTCATTTAATTTGTGACCCCCTTGTCAGTTTTTTCACCTTTTACATAATTTTTGTTGTTGTTTTGTTTCGGTGGTACGCGTGGAGATTGAATCCAGGGTCTTGTGCATGCTAGGCAAGGGCTCTACCACTAAGCTACATCCTTTCCTGCCAACTCCTTTTTTTGAGAGCCTATGTTGCTCAGACTGGCCTTGATCTCCTGAGCTCAAACCTTCCTGCTGCCTCAGCCTCCTAACTAGTACTATGGCGCATGTGTACCCAGCTTTCTGTTATGATCTTTTTTTTTTTTTTAAATGTAAGCTTTCCATTTTATTTATACAAAGTGCACAGGAGGCAATTTTAACTGAAATTTAAAGATGAGGAATTAGGTTGAGCTTCAAAAAAGTCATGCAGTTCTTGGGTAGAAATCATTTTCCTAATTATAATGGTGCAGTTCCTTGATCTCAGGTTCCATGTTAGAAGCCCTCAAAAAGACCATAATGCAGAGCACATGGAGAGAAGCCAACATTAACTTTTAAGTCCCAGGTAGACTATGTTTCTGATCTGGGCACTAATGGGGACATTAATTGTCCCCCCCAGTGAATCAAGACCAGCAAATTGTACTGTAGCACACCAGGACAAGTTCTGTGTCGGGATGTGACTCTAGTCTTGGCAAAGCACAGACCTCCACGTTATGTTTGATTATCCCTATTGAGTAAAAAGGAAAGATATTTTCCCATCAGAACATTAAGATGCAAACCCAGACAATCCAGTTTTAAGAGTGTCCACTGAAAAAACGTTCCTGACCTCTTACAATTGTCTCCTATTCTTATCCAATCAAGTTTCTCTCCTGTTCTTTGTATTTGATCTCCAATATTCTCTATAACATTGTCTCAGAGAAAATCATGGTTCTCCATATGGCTAAGAGAGTCACTTCTATTAACAAAAACATCATACAGTATTATTTATATAATACACTTCTTTGCTCAGGATCCTAGATGCAAGCTTCATTCTGGGTCCAAAAAAGTTCAAAATTTCAGGAAAAGCCATAAAGCTGTTAACATATCATAATTTATCCTGACACCCATGAGGATGCAAACAAATATTGGTCATGGGTTTTACAACAGCAAAATACCAGCCCTAAAAAAACACATATCTGGTTTCTGGCCCTCAGGATTTTTCAGTCTTCTCCATACTTCAGACTAAAAAAATTAACAATTTCATGATTATTTTTTGAACATAAAGACCCTTTACAGTTGCTTTGCTGAATCCAATGCATTTTGATATATCCAGATTAAAGATTCTGATTCAGAATATTCTGGTTGTAACTAGAATGGTTTGGTCCAAGATGAGAGAGCCAGTTTGGGGTAGGGGGTCTTATACTCAGGAAGTAAGCCAAAGTGTTCCCTCATCTTAACACTGTCACTGTTTAGCGTGACTGATCAAAGTCTTGTTAAGATCATGCCCCATACAAAAGTGAAGGATACACTCTCACTTGCTGTAAAATTCACTGTATAATACCAGTGGGCCTTTTAACATATTTCAATCATCAACAGTTCTTTCACTTTAGAAAGCCTATTCCCCTCCATGTGTCTAAGACCTATAAAGTAGGTTCCTAAAATGAGACTTACAGGTTGTTGTATGTAGAGATTTGTTTTAAGTAGAGGTGCCAAAAAACCTACTTAGACCACAAAGGAAAAGTGTTTGATAGCATTTAATGAACCTCCAGAGCTCTTGGTGGCTTTAAGCCACCAGAACACAGGCACCCCCAACACCCTTAATCTTCTCCTCAGCTCTTCTGCTGAAGAATTTGGCCTTCACGATGACAGGCAGCTTTGGGAGCTTTCCCTTCCCCAAAACTTTGTAGTAACCCGATGGGACTACATCAATTATGGGAGCAGCTCCCGTCTTATTTTTGGCAGCATTTACTCTTGTCTGTTCACTGACCAATGTCCACAATTTATCAAGGTTGACAGTTGGGCAGAAACTCTGGTTCCTCTTTAAGTGGTAATGCCTCATACCAACTTTCCCAAAGTAACCTGGGTGATATTT
This sequence comes from Marmota flaviventris, assembly GCF_047511675.1. Lineage (NCBI taxonomy): Eukaryota > Metazoa > Chordata > Mammalia > Rodentia > Sciuridae > Marmota > Marmota flaviventris. The sequence goes on from NC_092514.1 coordinate 27,254,029, forward strand.
GTCGAAGTTAATCCTGTGGTGATGCATGCCACCAGCATTACCCCGGCCTCCTGGGTGCTTCCGGTGCTTGCCGATGCGGCCGTGGCCATGGCTCACGTGTCCCCGAAGTTTCCGGGTCTTCCTCAGTCTGGATGGCATGTCGGCGGCTAAGACGAAAAAGGCTGTTATGATCTTGATGAAGTATGAAGGCTATTTTCCTGGCCTGAACAATTTTGGATAGGTACACTCATAATAACATTTCTGGACATGGAAAGTGGAGAACCTATTCCTGCAACCAGGTAATTGGAGCATAAGGTCCAGTTAGTGAGTCAGCTAACAACATTTACATTTCATCACTAAGTGAAATTGTGAATGTTTTCTCTTGGAACCAGAATATTTCTAAATGAACAATTTCAAAACTGTCACACTTTTCTAATATTCTTTTTTTAAATTTTTTATTCGTTGATAGAACTTAGATTCATTTATTTATTTATATGTGGTGCTGAGAATTGAACCCAGTGCCTCACACATACTAGGCAAGCACTACCACTGAGCTACACCCCCAGCCCACTTTTCTAATATTCTTATCTCTGCCAATGCCCTGCCTCAAGCTTCTAATCTTAAATTATTCTTAAGTAATTTCCCTACTGTAGTGAATAGCGTCCCACCAAATTCATGCTGCGTCACTTTGTTACTTAGTCTTACTTTGCCTCAGTTTCCTTATCAGTAAAAAGCACTGAAGAGATTTTATGAGGATAAGTTAATACGTATAGTTCTTACGATAACATCTGGCTCACAGAACTCAATAAATAACACTTGAAATCTTGTTACTTGATTAATAATCTTGAAGATTATCAAGATAATCCTGCTCTTATTTAAACTGGAATTAGTTGTACATCACTTTCATCATATTAGTTACTGTTCAAATATCTTTAATTTGACAGGGGCAGTGACACATGCCTGTAATTCTAGGAACTGGAGAGGCTGAGGCAGGAGGATCACAAGTTCAATACCAACTTCAGCAATTTAGCAAGACTGTCTCAAAATTTAAAAAAATAAATAAATAAAACAAAAAAGGATTGGGGATAGAGCTAAGTGATAAAATGCTCTAGGTTTAATCCCCACTATCCAAAAACCCCCAAACCAAAAACATTTAATTATCCCTAGTTATTACTGTATTATATCTTTAGCTAGGTATGGTGGCACATGCTCAGGAGGCTGAGGCAGAAGAATCACAAGTTGGAGGCCAGCCTGGACAACTTAGAGATCCTGTCTCAAAAAGGGCTGGGAATATATCTCAGAGATAATGTGCCATGGGTTCAATCCCCAGTACCCCAAGGGAAAAAAAGGTGAGGAACCAGATTTTGGAGGGGGGGTACTGGGGATCGAACTCAGGGGCACTCAACCACTGAACCACATCCCCCACCCTATTTTGTATTTTATTTAGAGACAGTGTCTTACTGAGTTGCTTAGCGCCTGGATTTTGCTGAGGCTGGCTTTGAATTCAAGATCCTCTTGCTTCAGCCTCCTGAGCTGCTGGGATTAAGTCACTGCACCAGGCTGGAGACAGGATTTTGGGGGAAGTGAAAATACTATGTTGATACTATAATGGTGGATATGTACTATTATACATTTGTTCAAACCCATAGAATGTTCAATACCAAGAATCTAACCCAAAGCAAACCATGGACTTTGGGGGATTGTGATGTACCCTTGTAAATTCATCACTCGTAACAAGTACACCACTTAGGTGGGGGATATTATGTTGGGTGAGGCTATGCATGTGTAGGACCAGGGTTATTAAAAAAATTTCTAACTTCCTCTCAGTTTTGCTGTGAACCTAAAATTAATTCAAAAGCCCAAAGTCTTTTAAAATAGAAATGAAACAATATGGGGGAATGCTATGGTTTGGACTCTGTCCCTTCCACATTCATAATCTTGAAGCTCCAACCCCAAATGTGATAGTATTTGATCATTTGACTCTGTCTTTGGAAAATAATTAATTTAAATGAAATCACAAGGGCGCAGCTGTTACATGAGGGCATGGCCATGATGGGATTAGTGCCTTATAAGGAGAGGCAACAAAGAGCTTTGGGTCTTTCTGCTACATATGGGCAGGGAAAGCTGACAGAAGAGCTCTCATATCTCACCAGAACCTAACCATGCTGGCAGCTTGATCATGGACTTTCAGCCTGTAAGAGGGGAGAACTTTTGTGGGGATGAGAGGGTAGAAGAATCCCATGTCCAAAAGGTATTGCTAAAAAGTCTGGGAGGAGCCAGCAAGATATCAGTCTGTCTCATTTTATTTCCTAGAGGTATCTAGGCAGGGTCTACCACTGAGCAACACCCCTAGCCCAAACCTCTTTATTGACAAGTTATTTCAAAACAGAACAGAGACAGTTGTGTATCCCAGAGAGAATTATTTGTAATGTCTGCTTAAAAAAAAAAAAAAAAGAAAGAGAGAAAGAAAGAAAGAAAAAGAAAAAGAAAAAAAAACCACACCATGATATTCTTCCAACTCAGGAGGAAGTTCGTTTTGTGAAGGTCAAATAGTCCCCATGGAAAACTTCCGAGTCTCTGAAGAAGATCCTTACCCAGAAAGCCCTGACCTCCTTCCAGAGCTATTGGCTGCAGTGCTGGGAGTGGGGAGCGCACTGAGAGGATGCAGGGCAGGGTGGCGCGAGTTGGGGAAAGAGGGGTTCCAGGGACCAGACCAGACCGGGCAGGGTAAATAGCTACCTCGGCGGTCATGGCCATTGTTTCCAGGGGATTCCCCTGGACTAACACTGAGTCGAGTACTCCTCTATTCCTAGACAAACCGGGGGAAGGGAGACACACTTCTGGACCATGTGAGCAACGTCTGTCCAGCTGAGGGTTTGGATCCCACCTGGAGGCATGACCTTATGTGGGAAATGCCACGTCCGAGTCCAGGAAGGGCCTGGTCTAGTGGCCACAGGTAGATTATAGTTGATGGGCTAAGTTGGCTGTGGCCTGTAGAAGCACAGTGGAAACACTTAACACCACCTGGCAGTTTATCAGGGAAGGTGACCAGAGTCTGTGAGGCCTGTATACGAGGAAATCTGAATTCCTTTCTTCCCTCCTAGTTGTGGGTCTTGGGGTTAATTTGCTTTCCTAGGATCTTAGATTCCTATTTATAAAGCAGGGACAACACTAGTACCCACCAAATAAGACTGAAATACAAGATAAAGTTGGTGTTAAGTGCTTATCACTGTAACTGACACATGGGAGGTTCTAAAAAATAACAGAGCTAGGAAGCCAGTAGCAATCCTGATGGGGATGTTTGTAGAAAGGCCACAAGACTAGAAGGCAGTGCCTAGGCCTGCAGAAGATTGAGGGGTAAATGTTTGGTTTATAAAGGAAAGGTAAGCACTTTGCAGAAAAGCCTTCCCAACTATGTCAAACTTTGCATTTTGGTATCATATGTCCCTCCTTTCTGGCAATTATCACAGTTGTAATTTTATTTATTATTCTCATTAATCTCCCCTCCATTCTTTTTTAAAAAAAATATTTTTAGTGTAGATGGACACAATACCTTTATTTTATTTATTTAAATGTGGTGATGAGGATCAAACCCAGTGCCTCACACGTGCTAGGCAAACGCTCTACCACTGAGCCCCAGCCCCAGCCTTCCCCTTCATTCTTAAAACCTCCACCAGGACAAGAAACTGTTGTATATTTCTGTTCACTCTTTGTAGCCCCCAGTAGACACCTAGTAGAAGCTTAATATGTCTAGAATAGGTGGATGAATGGGGCCAGATCAGAATACATGTGTCAATTTAAGAACTTTTGACTTCAGGGCTGAAATTAGTGGGAAACCAATGAAGAAGCTTAGAAAGAGGGTGTCACTGTCAGATTTGTCTTAAAAGAAGATAGTTTAGGCTGCCCTGAGAGAGGGGTTGGAAGCAGGAAGACATGTTAGGAGGTATGATATAGAGGTCTAGCCAGTAGTCTGTCCTCCCAGTTGTGAAAACTAAATTGTCCCCAGACATACCAAAGGTCAAAAAAGGTTAGGTATGGTGACTCATGCTTATAATCCCAGCAACTCAGAAGACTGAAGAAGATGGATCACAGTTTTGAGGCCAGCATCAGCAAATTAACAAGACCCTGGATAAAAAGGGGTGGGGATGTGTCTCAGTGGTAAAGCACCTCTGGGTTCAATCCTCAATACTCCCCCACAAAGATGAGAAACGTGGACTGAACTGGCGATTATTGGACATTCATTTCCTTTAATGAACACACACAAATTCTTCCCTAAAACTGATAATTTTATTTCCTATGAAATATTTATTTTACATGAGGCTCCACATTTCAATTGTACCCGTTCCTCAGATTATTAGACTAATTTTCTCTCAGTTTTGGTCCTCCTGGAGTTTAGTCTGTTCCCTTCACTACACCAGATTGACCCTCTTGGAGATTCATCATTCTACAGGCTTCTAGCAGACTCTGGATACCCCTTGAGATGATACATGGCTATGCCCACTTCACACTGCAATACTTGTTTAAATGGCTCCAGGGACTGGCATCCTAAATATTCTTGGATTTCTCAACTATGCCACTGTGGACACTTGGGGCCAGATAATTCTTTGTGTGTGTGGGCTGTGTGCTAAGATATTAGCAAACCTGCCCCTGGTCACTAGAGGCCAGTAGTTTGTCCTCCCAGTTGTGAAAACCAAAGTGTCCCCATGCATTACTAAACTGTCCCCTAGGAAGAGGGCAAAATGATCCTAACTGAGGACCACAGACTCCCTCCTTGCATCTCATAAATACCTCTATTATGGAAAGGTATGAGGTTGTGTTGCTCCTTGTCTTCATTGTCCCACTTGGCAGTTTTCTTATCTGATGACTTATGTAAACTAATATACACTCTACCAGCAGGTCAGAGTATAAGAAATATTTGATGATTGAGTCTGATTGCACAGTCAGGGCCTATACAATTAAGCACGATATAATTGCCAATTTCAATTGCCTAATTTGACTGGCTTCTTTCTAGAGTTCTATTTAGACTCTCCAAATCTCAAATAAACTGTTCTGGCTAAAGAAAAAAACTTTTCTCTTTATCATCTGATCTTTCAAAAAGTCATCTAAATCTTCTGACACTGTCTGGTTCTATTCTCAGTACACGCTCTTCTCCTGACTCTTTGCTCTTTTTGATTTTCTGACACTACTCATAAGTCTCCAGTCTTTTTCTTGGGAACAGGGGCTTAGCTCTGGTGTCCTACCTTCAGCTATAGTGTGTGTATGTGTTTTGGATGGGGGAGAGTGCTGGGGATTGGACCCAGGATCTGAGCTCTGATTGAAAGTTTTCCCACATTCTCTATATTCATATGGTTTCTCTCCTATATGAGTTTCCTGATATGACAAAATTGGAGGCAAGTAGGCAAGAGCTCTACTACTGAGTTATACCTACAGCTGTCCAGTCATTTCTATTATCTTTTTGTTTCATATAAATTAGTGGATTATCCTAATTAGCATTATGACATATGCATGAGCATATTTTTTGTAAGAAAGAAGGGGGATACATATAAAATATGTACATAAAGATCCCAAAGAAAGATTTAATTACTCTATAAAGTACTTAAAACAGATTTATATCATCTCTGAACTAGGTGAGATTGAAACAACTCCTTCCACAAAGAATTTAGTTTTGGGGTTGCTGCCACAGTAATTTCTAATGATTTTAATGTTAGGAAATCCCCTAACACATTCTTGGGTAGTTATACCCTTAGGACCATACTCCAGTGTCATCATGGAGGTAGAAAAAGGCTATTTTAAAAAAATTTATTTTTTAGTTGTAGTTGGACACAACACCTTTATTTCACTTGTTTGTTTTTATGTGGTGCTGAAGATCAAACCCAGGGTCTCACACCTGCGAGGCGAGCGCTCTACTGCTGAGCCACAACCCCAGCCCAGAAAAAGGCTATTATGCCCAAGAACTTTTAGCTTTTCCACTTGATTACACTTGTATGCTTTTTACTCAGTAGGATTTTTAATTGTTTTCTGCTTTCAGAATTTTTTCCCAATAATTAAAAAAAAATTCTCTATAGTTTTTCCACATTCAGTACATTCATAAGGTTTTTCTTCCTTATGTTTGCTAAGATGTAGTCCCCAACTAAACTTTTCCTACATTCATTAGGTTTCTCTTACCTGTTAGAATAAGTCCTATTTTAAGACTCTCATAGTCCCCAAATTTCTTTCCAGTATGAAGTTTCTGATGTTTCAGAAAAGCTGCACGCCCACTGAAGGCCTTCCCACAGTGGCTACATTCAAAAGGTTTCTCCCCAGTGTGAATTCTCTGATGACTAATAAGGTGTGAATTCTGACTGAAGGCTTTCCCACATTCAGGGCACTTGTAGGGCTTCTCTCCAGTGTGAACACGATGGTGTTTAATAAGATCTGAGCTGCCCCTAAAGGATTTTCCACATTTATTGCATACATAAGGTTTTTCTCCACTATGAACTCTATGATGTCTCATCAGATCTGAGCTCTGATTGAAAGTTTTCCCACATTCTCTACATTCATATGGTTTCTCTCCTGTATGAGTTTCCTGATATCTGACAAGGTTGGAGCTACCTCTGTAAGTTCTACTACCCTGATTACACTGTGAAGTGTTTTCCTCTTGGTGAATTCTCTGCACTTCCCTAAGTTCCTCATCCTTGCTGAAGACTTTTTCACATTCTTCAAGTTTGTCTCCAGTATGAAGTCTCTTATGTTTTAGAAAGGCTGTGCGCCAAATGATGGCTTTTCCACATTCTTTACATTCATAGGGCCTCTCACCATTGTGGACTCTCTGATGTTGAATAAGGAGGGACCGCTGTCTGAAGGCTTTCCCACATTCACAGCATTCATAGGGTTTCTCTCCTGTATGAATTTTTTGGTGTGTAACCAGGTGTGACCTCTGGCTAAAGCCTTTCCCACATTCACTGCATTCATAGGGCTTCTCTCCTGTATGAATTATCCAATGCCGAATTAGATCTGAACTTGCCCGGAAAGTTTTTCCACATTTAGTACATTCATAAGGTTTTTCTTCCTTATGTTTGCTAAGGTCCAAGTCAGAAGTGGAAGCTTTTTCACATTCAAGTTTCTTTCCAGTATGTAGTCTCTGATGTTTAAGAAAAGCTCTGCATCCAGTGAAAGATTTCCCACATTCTTGACATGCATAGGGTTTTTCTCCACTGTGGAGTCTCTGGTGTTCAGTAAGGCGAGAATGCTGCCTGAAGGCTTTTTCACATCCATTACACTTGAAGGGTTTCTCTCCAGTATGAATTCTCTGATGTGTAACTAGGTGTGAACTCTGACTGAACGTTTGTCCACAGTGGTAACACTCATAGGGTTTCTCACCAGTGTGAATTCTATGATGTATAATAAGATCTGAGCTTTGATTGAAGGTTTTCCCACATTCATTGCACATATAGGGTTTCCCTCCATAGTGGATTCTCAGGTGTAGGAGAAGGTTTGAATTTCCCTTAAAGGCCTTTCCACACTCTTTACATTCATAGCTATTTTTGCCACCGTGAATTCTTTTATGTCTAACCAGATTAGAGCTCTGGTTGAAGTCTTTTCCACATTCATGACATATGTATGGTTTCTTTCTGGTATGGATTCTCTGATGTATAGTAAGATTTGAACTCCGATTAAAGTCTTTTCCACATTCATTACATACATATGGTTTCTTCCTCATGTGAATTCTCTGATGTATGATCATGTTTGAGCCCTGGTTAAAGATTTTTCCACATTCCTTACATTCATAGGTCTTGTTTATGTTATGAACTTCCTGATGTTCAGTTAGTCTTGACTTCTGTTTGAAGGTTTGGACACAGACCTCATATCTATGGGATCTTTCTCCTGCAGAAAGTATTTTTTCTCCATGACATTCATGGCCTTGGTCTCCTGCTATGTATTTTTGGGGGATGAGATTCACTTCCTTGATAACTCTCTCTTGGGATGGGAGATGTCTCACTGCATCTTCCAAGGGGTTTATCCAGTGCCTCAATATCTGGTCCTCAGGATCACGGGTATTTTCTAACTCACATTCCTGGGAGGTGAGCCTTTGAAGTCTTTCTGGTGAAGCTCTTACTGAATCTTTTTCTTCCGATATTTCCATCTTTGATTTCCACTGTTTCACCTTATTTCTGGTCTCAAAATCTGAAATGATAAGCATATCATTCTATATTCTTATAAAAAAATCACCCTTATCTGTCGTGGAAGGTGTAAGAGACAGAAATAAAAGAATTTAAAAGACAATGCTTTCTCCCACCAGAGCTGAGTCACACCTTATTTGAAAGACCCTGACTGTCACAGAAACACAAACCCTGTTGGTGGAGATTTGCCAGGGTATATTGGGAGCTGGTCTTAGGGGGTGGCCTGAAGGGTGGTAGAAAAAATACATGGCAGGAGGCTGGCAGTCTAGAACTGGTCCAGAGGAAGTGGTCTGTAGAATGAGGAGGAACTCACTGGATGGTATAGCCAGACCACAACTGGTTTACAGCAGCCCATTAGAGTAATTGCCAGCAGGAGTCTTAAAAGTTAATCTGTTGGCAGCATATCAATCAATCAATCAATATATATATATTTTAAAGCACACTGGTACCAGGGAGAGGTTCTTTTCTCTTCCTGTAGGTATTCACTGCCCCTTCAGTATTCTCTATTGACTATATCTTGGGTCATCTGGCAAAGGAGAAATGTTTATAAGGTTCATACCAAGTAACACAAGCAAAGCAAAGACAGGTGGATTTGAAGTTGAGAGGCAATACATTAATAAATGGAATACTACCCATTCATCTCACTATATCATGACAATATGAAACAATGCCTCAAAATGAAAACATATGGTTATCATTTCAATAGAAATGGAGTCTCCTTTTCTTAGACTTGGCATTTTTCTTTCTGGCATTATGATAGAATTGCTTCCTTTTGGATGACAATTTTATATCCTCCTGCAATTTGGTGACCGATTAACTTATTGCTTTTGAGTGTCTATATTATCAAATCCTGATCTCACCCAGTCACAAAATATAGTTCTAAGTTTCTTGGAGAGTCACTTCAGTTTGATCCTGCTGATTTGAACTCTCTAGTCCTTAATCTTAAAATGAATTAGAAGCAACATGGCAGTGATTAAGAGCAAGGACTGTAGGGCAAGTTGCTTTGGTTAGACTGCTGGATCCACCACTGGCTGACTGTGACCCCAGGAAATTCACTGGACCTCTCAGTGTCTCAGTTTCCTTACCCATAAAATAGAATACTAGTACTTACCTCACAGAGTTGTTAAGAGAACTAAATGTATGTAATAACTGGTTAAGTATCCCTAATCTGAAAATACAGAATCTGAAGTGCTATAAAATCCAAAACTTTTTGAAGCCTGACAGGATACCACAAGTGGAAAATTCCACACCTGACCTCATACAATAGGCTGAAATCAAAACATAGGTACACTGGAAATACTGCATAAAATTATCTTATACTTTTGTATAAGTGTATATGAAATATAAATGAATTTGGTGTTTAGACTTGGTCCCCATCCCCAACCTATCTCATTGTGTACATGCAGATATTCCAAATCTAAAAAATCCCCAAGTCATAAACACAGAAGTGTCCTAAGCATTTTGCATAGGGATACTCAACCTGTACATATAAAACATTTAGAATAATACTTGACATATAGAAAACTATATAAGTGCCAGCTGTTGTTATTGCTGCTACAATTACTATCATTATTATTTGCAGTACATTGAACACAGGGCTTTTTTTGGGGGGGTGGTACTGGGGAAACCAAGGGCATTATGCACCCAAGACAAATGCACTACCACTGAACTACATTCCCAGCCCCAAATCTAGGGCTTTGCATATTCTGGGCAAGTTTTCCACCAATAAGCTTTAACCCTAGCCCACTACTATTACTATTAATCTTTACCCTTTAAGCCCAAGAATTATCATTAAGCAATGTGCCCCTACCATAAATCTCCATATTCAGCCTGGATTTCCTTAAAGGGACAATAAAATCAGTAACTGCAAAGAATTGGTTTTGTCATAATTTTCTCTTATAGTACCTTTTTTTGATATATACTGTGTGGAATTCAATATATATCAGAAACAGATTATTATTTAAAAGATGGTAAAGGCCTTTCTCAAAACCCACTGAAAATAATTAAAACAACAACTGAGATAAAGTCTGCCTTCAATAAAAGGGCTGTACACAAGTGTTTCCCAAAGTACCATATCCCAAAGGCACACTGAGTGAGCTCTAAATGGAGATATATAGACACTGGGTGAGGGGAAGTTCACAGAGAATATAGGGATTGTCTCCATGGAGATCTCCTTTGCCCTATCAGAGTGTCATGGGACAGAATGCTCAAGAAGATACCATTTCTGGCAGTAACTTTTATCATGTTCTATAGCTAAGGAACACTGTCAGAGGTAAAGAAGCAGATACAGTAGCTGTCAAGTTTTATTACAAAAATGTGATCTAGAGGGCTTCTTATTATGTCATATTGATTTCTTGGAAACTAAAATCTGGAGGGAGACATACCTCTAGATTAGATGAGAGGGATTTGTGGCAGCAAATCCACATGTAGGCTTTGACATGCCCTAGCTCAATTTCCTCTGCCTCTTCTCACAGTACTTTTTTTAAAAATATTTTTTAGTTGTAGACAGACATGATAACTTTATTTTGTTTATTTTCTTATGTGGTGCTGAGGACCGAACCCAGTGCCTCACATATGCTAGGCAAGAGGTCTACCTCTGAGCCACAACCCCAGCCCTCATGTTATTTTTTAATAGAGAGCCTCTCATTCATAGTTGAATAACAGTAAGATAAACCTGTGGGATAAATATTTAAAAATAGTTCTTTGTTTCCTTTTTTCATTTTAAGAAAGGAATATGAGGGCTGGGGATGTGGCTCAAGTGGTAGCGCGCTCAAGGCACTGGGTTCAATCCTCAGCACCACATAAAAATAAAATAAAGATATTGTGTCCACCTAAAGCTAAAAAATAAATATTTTTTAAAAAGAAAGGAATATGAGTAACCAGCAGATCAGAAGCATACATCTATGAGGAATACCAAAGGAATTAATAGGAAGTATTCAGCAGAGAATTCTCCATTATCTTAAAGAAATTATAGACATAAATCATTATTTAAATACAAGCCTGATGTGCACACACATAATCCCAGCTACTCAGGAGATTGAGTGAGAAGATCACAAGTTCAGGGCCAGCCCAGGCCACTTTGCAAGACCTTCTTTCAAAATAAAAATATAAAGGGCTAGGAATGTAGCTCAGTGATAGAGGGTCCTTGGGTTCAATTCCCAGTACTACAAACAAACAAACAAACAAACAAAAACTTAAAGAGGAGACATAAGGGTTTAAAACATATTACAGAACATCCGGGGATGCTGCTGCAGGAGCTCAGCTAAGTCCTTCCTCAACGCTGAGGATCCTCCTGACCGGCTGCACGTACTTGGAGAAGACAGTGACTCTGCCAGCGCGTAGGGAGGGGAGAGAGGCATCCTCAAAGAGATCAGCTGCAATGTTATGCAACATTCTGAGAATAAATCAACAAGTAAAGGCATTCTATCAGCTTCTCAGGAACTTCCACTCCTCCCTCAGGATAGGTCCCATAGCATATATGACATGCAAATAATATTAAATCCATAAGATATCATTAAGGACTATTATCCTTAAAATGATAAATAAATGGAGGAGATCCAACATGGCGGCGGGTGCGGAGAGATCAAGTCTCTGACCTCTTCAGCTGTGCGGACATAGGGAGTCGTAAACCATCTAAATGCTGTTTGCTCAGGATCACTAGGCAATGCTGAGCTGACGTGGATCTGGGGTGAACAGTCTGGGCCTCTCAGAACACACACAGAGCCCGGATCGGCTGAATTCAAGCTCCTGTTCGCCTGCTTCTCACAGACCAATTGCTGTGACTCAGCACTAAACAATCCCGCTGAAACAACTGGTCGGCCCTTCTGCACCTACGGAGGTAAATGCCAACCAAGCCTTCATAGGCAGTGGCCACAGGATTGATACGGGGCTTGGGAGAGCCAGTCAGGACCCACCTGTTGCATTGGTCACCCGGCAAAGGGAAACGAACTGTCGCCATTTGCATGGGATACCACCATGGCAGAGAACTGACGTTACCAGAATGCGGTGGAGGAGATAACTTCATTGAAACCAGCGGCGACAGGTGTGTAACCCCCTAGCCTTCCCTCTCCACACAGCGGGGAAACCTTAAGGGCCCCTCCCAGCTCTCCCGTAAGGGCCCCTCCCAGCTCTCCCATGAGCGCGATAGCCAGACCGAGGGAATCAGGAGTGGCACGGGACCTGCGGTGCGGAACTCCCGGCTACCGCTCCCACCAGTGCTGACAACTGAGGTCTCTTGCACCAGCTACCGGGGGCATGGCTACCGGAGGGCAAGCAAATTTCGCTGAGTGTTCTCAGCCCCAAGCTCTACAAACTTAGGGTCTAAGGGAATGGCAAACAGGGAGAGTGTGCCCAGTCGTTCATGAAAACAGGGCTCCCGGGAGTAGCAGACCTGGCGTGTAGCCAGTATTTTGGTGAGCGACAACGGTGAGCAGGGCCTGGCTTGAGGAAAAGTGGGGAAGTGACTAGACACAAGAGAAGGCCCTAGGCACTCAGGATTGGAGACCCGCCCAGTCTGGGAGGAGGAGCTGCTGCACAGTGATTGGTTCCCGTGTATTGAGAGGAGAAGCTTGGCCCGGTGGGCACAGCTCCACCTACTGGAAGAGAAGTTAATCAAACTCTAAGACTGCATTTATTAATTTTTTTTAATTTGGGTTTTTTTTTCATTTTCATTTTTTTTCTTGTTGTTTTTAATTTTTTTTAAATTTAAATTTTTATTTTTTTATTTTATTTTATTTTTTTATTTTCTATTTTTTTTTCTTTTGTCTTTTCATTTCTTTTCAATTTTCCTATTCCCCCTTCCTTGAATTCTACCTGCTTACTCTCATTCTCTTTAGTGACTTCTTCCCTTCCCTTCTAATACCTTTCCTCCCAAGCATCAAATAAATTTATAGGAGTAAACAGTAACTCAGCAGTCAAACAGAACAAGAAGTAACATGAGCAGCATGAAAAAGCAAGGAATAAAAGGAGTACAAACAATGCAGGACAGCCTAAATATTCAGGAGGACCTAGAGTCATTAGAAAAATGGTCATATAAAGAACTCAAGGAATACCTTAGACAGATGGAATGGAACCTTAAAGAGGATACGAGACAGCAAATTCAAACAATGAAAGAACACATTGAAATTGAATTACATAAACAGATAAAAGAAGAAGTTAAGCATCTTTATCAGGAGATAGAGATTATAAAAAAATCAAACAATAATTCTAGAAATGAAGGAAACTATAAACCAAATTAAAAACTCAAATGAGAGTATCACTAACAGAGTGGAGCAAGTAGAAGCCAGAACATCAGATAATGAAGACAAAATATACCATCTTGAAAAGAGTCTAGCCAACTCAGAAAGGCTGGTAAAAAATCATGAGAAAAACATCCAAGAGATATGGGATAACATAAAAAAACCAAACTTAAGAGTCACTGGGATAGAGGAAGGTATAGAGATTCAAGCCAAGGGAATGAGTAACCTGATGAATGAAATAATTACAGAAAACTTTCCAGAAATAAAAAAGGAAACGGATATACAAATTGTAGATGCATACAGGACACCGAGCATACAAAATCACAGTAGACCAATGCCAAGACACACTGTTATGAAGATATCCAATATACAGAACAAAGAGAAGCTACAAGAGAAAGGAGGCAGATTACATTCAGGGGTAAACCAATAAGGTTAACAACGGATTTTTCATCACATACGCTGAAAGCGAGAAGATCCTGGAACAACGTATTTCAAACACTGAAAGACAATGGATGCCAACCAAGAATTCTGTATCCAGCAAAATTAAGCTTCAGGTACGACAACGAAATAAAAATCTTTCATGATAAACAAAAGTTAAAAGAATTTGCAGCCAGAAAACCAGCATTGCAAAGCATCTTGAGCAAAACACTACATGCGGAAGAAATGAAAAACAATAACCAAAACCATCAGTGGGAAGTGCCTCAGTAAAGACAGAGGGTGGGGGGGGAAGCTAATCATGGAGAAACAAACTAAATTAAAAAAAAAAGATAAATAATTAAACATGGCTGGAAGTACAAACCATATATCAATAGTAACTCTAAACGTTAATGGCTTAAACTCTCCAATAAAGCGACATAGGCTGGTAACATGGATTAAAAAAACAAATCCAACAATATGCTGCCTCCAGGAGACACATCTGATTGGAAAAGACATACACAGGCTGAAGGTGAAAGGTTGGGAAAAAATATACCACGCACACGGTCCTCGTAAGCAAGCAGGGGTGGCCATCCTCATATTGAATAAAATCGACTTCAAGACTAAGTTAATCAAAAGGGATAAGGAAGGACATTATATACTGTTAAAAGGAACCATTCACCAACAAGACATAACAATTATCAATATTTATGCACCAAATAATGGTGCTGCGACGTTCATAAAACAATTTCTCCTCAAGTTCAAGAATCAAATAGACCACAACACAATAATTATGGGTGACTTCAACACACCTCTCTCACCATTGGACAGATCCTCCAAACAAAAGTTGAATAAAGAAATTATAGAACTCAATATCACAATCAATAACCTAGACTTAACTGACATATATAGAATATATCAACCATCATCAAGTGGATATACTTTTTTCTCAGCAGCACATGGATCCTTCTCAAAAATAGACCATACATTATGCCATAGGGCAACCCTCAGTAAATATAAAGGGGTGGAGATAATACCATGCATTTTATCTGATCATAATGGAATGAAACTGGAAATCAATGATAAAAGAAGGAAGGAAAAATCCTACATCACATGGAAAATGAACAATATGTTACTGAATGATCAATGGGTTACAGAAGACATAAAGGAGGAAATCAAAAAATTCTTAGAGATAAATGAAAATACAGACACAACATATCGGAATCTATGGGACACAATGAAAGCAGTTTTAAGAGGAAAATTCATCGCCTGGAGGTCATTCCTCAAAAAAAGAAAAAACCAACAAATAAATGAGCTCACACTTCATCTCAAAGCCCTAGAAAAGGAAGAGCAAAACAACAGCAAATGTAGCAGAAGGCAAGAAATAATTAAAATCAGAGCGGAAATCAACGAAATTGAAACAAAAGAAACTATTGAAAAAATTAACAAAACTAAAAGTTGGTTCTTCGAAAAAATAAATAAGATCGACAGACCCTTAGCCATGCTAACGAAGAGAAGAAGAGAGAGAACTCAAATTACTAACATACGGGATGAAAAAGGCAATATCACAACAGATGCTACAGAAATACAGAAGACAATTAGAAATTATTTTGAAAACCTATATTCCAATAAAATAGAAGATAGTGAAGACATCGATAAATTTCTTAAGTCATATGATTTGCCCAGACTGAGTCAGGAGGATACACACAATTTGAACAGACCAATACCAATGGATGAAATAGAAGAAGCAATCAAAAGACTACCAACCAAGAAAAGCCCAGGACCAGATGGGTATACAGCGGAGTTTTACAAAACCTTTAAAGAAGAATTAATATCAATACTTTTCAAGTTATTTCAGGAAATAGAAAAAGAGGGAGCTCTTCCAAATTCATTCTATGAGGCCAACATCACCCTGATTCCGAAACCAGACAAAGACACCTCAAAGAAAGAAAACTATAGACCAATATCTCTAATGAAACTAGATGCAAAAATCCTCAATAAAATTCTGGCGAATCGGATACAAAAGCACATCAAAAAAATTGTGCACCATGATCAAAATTGTGCACCCTGGGATGCAAGGATGGTTCAATATACGGAAATCAATAAATGTTATTCACCACATCAATAGACTTAAAGATAAGAACCATATGATCATCTCAATAGATGCAAAAAAGCATTCAACAAAGTACAGCATCCCTTTATGTTCAAAACATTAGAAAAACTAGGGATAACAGGAACTTACCTCAACATTGTAAAAGCTATCTATGCTAAGCCTCAGGCTAGCATCATTCTGAATGGAGAAAAATTAAAGGCATTCCCTCTAAAATCTGGAACAAGACAGGGATGCCCTCTATCACCACTTCTATTCAATATAGTTCTCGAAACACTGGCCAGAGCAATTAGACAGACGAAAGAAATTAAAGGCATAAAAATAGGAAAAGAAGAACTTAAATTATCACTATTGCGGATGACATGATTCTATACCTAGAAGACCCAAAAGGGTCTACAAAGAAACTAATATAGCTAATAAATGAATTCAGCAAAGTGGCAGGATATAAAATCAACACGCATAAATCAAAGGCATTTCTGTATATCAGTGACAAAACTTCTGAAATGGAAATGAGGAAAAACACTCCATTCACAATATCCTCAAAAAAAATAAAATACTTGGGAATCAACCTAACAAAAGAGGTGAAAGATTTATACAATGAAAACTACAGAACCCTAAAGAGAGAAGTAGAAGAAGATCTTAGAAGATGGAAAAATATACCCTGTTCATGGATAGGCAGAACTACCATCATCAAAATGGCGATATTACCAAAAGTTCTCTATAGGTTTAATGCAATGCCAATCAAAATCCCAACAGCATTTCTTGTAGAAATAGATAAAGCAATCATGAAATTCATATGGAAAAATAAAAGACCCAGAATAGCAAAAGCAATTCTAAGCAGGAAGTGTGAATCAGGCGGTATAGCGATACCGGATTTCAAACTATATTACAGAGCAATAGTAACAAAAACAGCATGGTACTGGTACCAAAACAGGCGGGTGGACCAATGGTACAGAATAGAGGACACAGAGACTAATCCACAAAGTTACAACTATCTTATATTTGATAAAGGGGCTAAAAGCATGCAACGGAGGAAGGATAGCATCTTCAACAAATGGTGTTGGTAAAACTGGAAATCCATATGCAACAAAATGAAACTGAATCCCCTCCTCTCGCCATGCACAAAAGTTAACTCAAAATGGATCAAGGAGCTTGATATCAAATCAGAGACACGGCATCTGATAGAAGAAAAAGTTGGCTCCGATCTACATATTGTGG
The DNA here is from genome assembly GCF_047511675.1 of Marmota flaviventris. NCBI lineage: Eukaryota > Metazoa > Chordata > Mammalia > Rodentia > Sciuridae > Marmota > Marmota flaviventris. Next base: position 27,271,146 of record NC_092514.1, read on the forward strand.
GGTCGGGCTCCAAATTCCTTAATAGGACACCCATAGCACAAGAGTTAATAACAAGAATCAACAAATGGGACTTACTTAAACTAAAAAGTTTTTTCTCAGCAAGAGAAACAATAAGAGAGGTAAATAGGGAGCCTACATCATGGGAACAAATTTTTACTCCTCATACTTCAGATAGAGCCCTAATATCCAGAGTATACAAAGAACTCAAAAAATTAGACAATAAAATAACAAACAACCCAATCAACAAATGGGCCAAGGACCTGAACAGACACTTCTCAGAGGAGGACATACAATCAATCAACAAGTACATGAAAAAATGCTCACCATCTCTAGCAGTCAGAGAAATGCAAATCAAAACCACCCTAAGATACCATCTCACTCCAGTAAGATTGGCAGCCATTACGAAGTCAAACAACAACAAGTGCTGGCGAGGATGTGGGGAAAAGGATACTCTTGTACATTGCTGGTGGGACTGCAAATTGGTGCGGCCAATTTGGAAAGCAGTATGGAGATTCCTGGGAAAGCTGGGAATGGAACTACCATTTGACCCAGCTATTGCCCTTCTCGGACTATTCCCTGAAGACCTTAAAAATGCGTACTACAGAGATACTGCCACATCGATGTTCATAGGAGCACAATTCACAATTGCTAGACTGTGGAACCAAACGAGATGCCCTTCAATAGATGAATGGATAAAAAAAATGTGGCATTTATACACTATGGAGTATTACGCAGCACTAAAAAATGACAAAATCATGGAATTTGCAGGGAAATGGATGGCACTAGAGCAGATTATGCTAAGTGAAGCTAGCCAATCCCTAAAAAACAAATGCCAAATGTCTTCTTTGATATAATGAGAGCAACTAAGAACAGAGCAGGGAAGAAGAGCAGGAGGATAAGATTAACATTAAACAGAGTCATGAGGTGGGAGGGAAAGGGAGAGAAAAGGGAAATTGCATGGAAATGGAAGGAGACCCTCATTGTTATACAAAATTACATATAAGAGGTTGTGAGGGGAATGGGAAAATAAACAAGGAGAGAAATGAATTACAGTAGATGGGGTAGAGAGAGAAGATGGGAGGGGAGGGGAGGGGGGATAGTTGAGGATAGGAAAGGTAGCAGAATACAACAGTTACTAATATGGCATTATGTAAAAATGTGGATGTGTAACCGATGTGATTCTGCAATCTGTATTTGGAGTAAAAATGGGAGTTCATAACCCACTTGAATCTAATGTATGAAATACGATATGTCAAGAGCTCTGTAATGTTTTGAACAACCAATAAAAAAATAAAATAAAATAAAATTATAAATAAATGTAAAAAAACATATTATAGATTATAAAAAAATGAAAAGAATTGATCAGTAATTTGGCAAAGCTGAAGAAAGAAATTGAAAAGCATTATATAGATGAAATTCACATAAGAAACAATAAAAATAATCCCTATAGGTTTATAATAAGGCCTTGAGAAATCATATAAAATAGCTATAAATGTGCTTATAGAGAAAACTAGTCAATATAGAACAATAATCAACTACACATTAAGTGGGGCAACTTAGCAAGATCCTGTCTTAAAATAAAAAATAAAGAGCTGGAGATACACAGTGGTACAGGGCCCCTGGGTTCAATCCTCAGTCCTGGGGTGGGAGTGAAATTGGGCTTTCAGGGGAAAGGTAGTAGGAATAAGCATAAATTGTGCTAATTTTTCTATCTTTCATAATGGAATCAATAGATACAATCTAAAGTAGAAATGACTCCAAAATCTTAATGTTTTTCACTTTTTCCATAACTCTGTGTGTGTGTGTGTGTGTGTGTGTTTTATTGGGGACTGAACCCAGGGCTTTGTGCACACTAGGCAAGCACTCTACCTCTAAGTCAACACCCAGCACGTTTTTTTAATTTTCAGACAGAGTCTTTCTAAATTTCTCAGTCTGGACTTGAACTCCATATCCTCCTACTTCAGCCTCCTGAATGGCTGAGATTACAGGTTTGAGCCACTTCCCAGCCCAATGTTTTTGTTGATCATAAAAATTTTACAATTATAAGAAAAAAATAACAAAGTAAAACAAGGAGAACACTCCCCCATAATCCAATTATCCTCCACCCAAAGAGAAATACCACTAATGTTTTGTCATATTGGTATTTATTCTTCTAAACTTATTTCTGGGCATATTTTTTCCTAATATAAAAATGGGACCATATTATTAGTGTTCTTTTTGTTTTCATTGCCTTACTTGTGATATTTGAGGCAGACCTTGCAAACATTTCTCTTTTGCCATTTGGTTTTATCATAGAGGGCACTGGGGGAGTACTGTAAGGCCATATAAAGATAAAGGATTTACTTTTCCTGGTACCAGTAAGCTGTTTTGGTCTTGGTGATGCCACCAAATCAATATATGAGAGGCTTGATGGCTTCCTGTGTGCCAGCTTTGGATTGCCTATGCCCTCCAGTGAGTTTTCCTACCATCCAGCAGACCTTACCTATGGACTAATGTGGCCTACCTAAATTTTTCAGTGAATTTCTCCCCCATTTGATAGGCCATGCTCATAGACATCTCCTCCAAGTTTCTTCATCAGCAGGCTACGTGATCCACTGATTGGTGGCCACATCCTCCAAAAAAAAGTCTGAATCTCAGCTTTAGGGTGGGGGAGTCCTCTTCTAAGCTCTTGGTTCTTTTTACTCTCCTTTGGTCCTAGAGATAAGGCTGCTTTCTGCACTATTTATTTTCTTAGACTCCTCTTTTAGTAGTTAACTGTCTTTTAAATTAATTAACTAATTAATTTTTGGTACTGGGGACTGAACCCAAGGGCATTCTACCACTGAGCTACACCCCCAGCCCTTTTTATTTTTCAAGTTGCTCATGAACTCACTAAATTGCCAAGACTGGCCTTGCACTTTTGATCCTCCTGCCTCATCCTCCTGAATTGCTGGGATTACAGGCATGCATCACTACACCTGGTGTTAACTTTACTAGTTAAAAAATTCTTTTTTTTTTTTTTTTTAGTTGTAGATGGACACAATATCTTTATTTTTTTAATGTGGTACTGAGGATCGAACCCAGTGCTTCATGCATGTGAGGCAAGCATTCTACCACTGAGCTATAATATAACCCCAGCCCTAAAAATTATTTATATTAAACATTTCTTGTTTAAGTTACTTGCACAGTTTTTGTCTCTTCACTGAATCCTGATTGATAACAGACCTATGGTTTTATTTCATTTGAGAGTTAGAACAAGGAGAAGATGATATAAGAAAAGTAATAAGAGTACTATAAAAGGGAGAAAAATTATTTGGGAATAGTCCAAAAAGGACTTCTCTATTCGAATCATTACAATCAACCTTTGCCCTGGGCAGTTTTGGCAAACTACCTACTCCATATTCCACATGGCTCTGCAGAGATGAATGGCCATACACTCAAATTTTTCTCTAATTCTACAGATGAAAGGAATCAGAAGTAATTTAAAGAAATCTTCCCCTCGGAGGATGTCCACAGTAGAAGGCAATCACATCTGAAACACGCCTGATCAGAGGTGAGTCCTTCTGTATAATTCAACTCAGTTGACTAGGAGTTTCTGAGGAAAAGCTTCTATGTTTCACATCATTCGTTGATTTGTTTGCCTGTTAAACATTACCTGAGCAACTCCCATGTTCCAAACATTGTATAGGAAATCGGGAATACAAAGATAAATATAAGATATGGTCCCTGTTTCTAGAAACTTGCAGTGAGAGGGGGTTATATATGTGTAAATGAATAATAACAAGACATTGTGAACATGCTACAAATAGGGTTAGCACTGTCTACTACAGAAGAGCCTAGAATCAACAGAACATAACTGCATACAGGGGAAAGCAGAGTCAAGAATGCATCAGCTTTCTGACTTAGGCAGTGGGTAGGATGTGGTATTTAGTGAAGACAGAGGTCAGATGAGAAAGAGGAGGATTCAAGGCAGTTGAAAGTAGTTTTGAATGTTTGCAGATGAATTTACTTTTGGTCACCTTTTGGCTTCTGATAGACAGATAGTACAAACTTTAGCAGAGTCCAGGAGCTGTCAATTTCCATCTCCACAAATAGACATTGTTGAATAACAAGAGAAAACATCTTGTCTCTGAGAGTCAAAGAAATTGGGAATCTCCAATTCAACTGATCTCCTTCAAAACTTCTCATGTTAGCTGGGCATAGTGGCACATGCCTGTAATCCCAACAGCTCAGGCGGCTGAGGCAGGAGGATCGAGAGTTCAAAGCCAGGCTCAGCAAAAGTGAGGTACTAAGCAACTCAGGGAGACCCTGTCTCCAAATAAAATACAAAATAGGGCTGAGATGTGGCTCAGTGGTCAAGTGCCCCTGTGCTCAAAACAAACAAACAAAACCCCTACAAATAAAAACAAAATACAAACCCAAAACTTCTCATGTTTTATTTTTAAACCAAAACTCAGAAATCAGAGTGTGTGGATTCTGTTAAGGATCAACCCTTACCTAGTGAGACCAGCTCTGCCTCCTTCTCAAGCATGTCTTCCTTGCACAAATTTCCACCAAGTGCAGACCTAGTGCCCAGCATTGTTTTGTGATTCATTCACATAGCCACATTCCACAGCATCTTAAATTGCTGAAATGGGGCTGGGGTTGTAGCTCAGTGGTAGAGTGCTCACAAAGCATGTGTAAGGTAATGGGTTCAATCCTCAGTACGCATAAAAATAAATAAAAGTATTGTTTCTAACTACAACTAAAAAAAATTAAAAAATAAAAATTCCTGAAATGGAAGTTCTTGCTCAATAACTATTCAATACAGTGTGAAAGTGGGATTCATACATTCTCTTCTCTTTCTAAATCTCTTCTATTTCTTATGTAACTCTTGATCCCAGTTGATAATCTTCTTACTACAAAAATGTGTGAAAATGAGGCTGAAGCAGGAGGATTGCAAATTCAAAGCCAGCCTCAGCAGATTAGCGAGGCATATAGCAACTCAGCAAGACCCTGTCTCTAAATAAAATATAAAGGGTAGGGACTTGGCTCAGTGGTTAAGGAGCCCTGGGTTCAATCCCTGGTACCAAAAAAAAAAAAAAAAAAAAAGTGTGAGACCATGTGATAAAAACATCTCACATCACCCTATCTTTGTGATGAATCTTCATTTTTTATTGCATTTCCTTTCTCCTTTTTTTAAAAAAAAAATTTTTGGTACTGGGCATTGAACCTAGGGCCACTCAACCACTAAGCCATATTCCCAGCCCTATTTTTTATTTTATTTTTATTTAGAGATGGGGTATCACTGAGTTGCTTGGTGTCTCACTTTTGTTGAGGCTGGCTTTGAACTCTCGATCCTCCTGCCTCAGTCTCCTAAGCCACTGGGATTACAGGCATGTGCCATTGCACTAGGCTCTAATATTTATTCTTTCATTGAGCCCTTATTATGAACCAGGCACTTTACCAGATGGCTAAAGTTCTGTCCTTGAGAAGCTTGTGGTGGCAATTATAGACAATGTCAATTAAGGGGGTTAAGTGCTCAATAAGTATGTAGTAAGTATAGGGTTTGTGAGGCCTTATAAGAACAGCATAACCTTGAGGCAGTGGCACAGGTAAGGAAATTTCCTGCAACTGAGGCCTGAAAGGAAATTTGAAATAACCAGTCTGAAAGAAAAAGGAAGGGCATTTCCTTTTGGGGATTTAGGGCAAAGGACAGCCTATGTCGCATTCATGGATGTGCTTCATGACTGAGGTCCAGAGTACAAAACAGTAAAAGCAGCAGCTGGCACAATAATTGTCAAATTATGGAAGGCCTTGTAAACCAAGCTGGGGAGTTTGGACTCTTCCCTGAAAGCAATGGGAAGCTCACAGGAGAATGACCAGATTTCTCTCTTTAAAAGGCTGTTTTGACGCTTTAAGGAAAATGGACTGGTGGGTACAGGTGACAGCTGGTATATCAGTCAAGAAATTACCACAGTAATCTATGTGGGAGAAAGTGAAGGCCTAATGATCTACTGCTAGTAAGCATACTGAGAAGTTGGTTGAATCAATATATTAAAGAAGCAAAACCAGGCAAACTGATGATATCCTAGATGGAGGGCATGAAGCATTAAGAAGCATCCAAGGAGCTGGGAGTGGGCACACTACTCCCAGATACTTGGGAGGCTGAGGCAGGAGGAGTCTAAGTTCAAGTCAACCTGGGCAACTTAGCAAGACCCTATCAATCAATAAATAAAAGTTGGTTGGGGGGCCTTCTGGAGGGTATAGTTCAATGACACAGAGTTTGCCTGGTATGTTCAAGGCCTGGTATGTTCAAGGCCCTAGGATCATTCCTCAGTACCCCCCCCCCCCACCAAAAAAAAAAAAAAAAAGTATCCAAGGCATTAAAGACAGCATCCTAAGTTTCTAACTTGAGTTGACAAAGTTGGGTAACTGAATTCAAAGCGTAGAGGTGAAGTAGAAGAAGTAAAGAAGTGATGAGTTCCATTTTAGATGTTATGTTGAGGTACCCCTGGGGTATCAAGGAAGAAATGTTCAGGAAACAGATGGATCAATGGGTCAGGAACTCAGGTGGAAAATCTAAAATAGAGACAAAGATTTTAGAATCATCAGCAGAGAGGCTGGTGTGTTAAGCATAACAGTGTTAATGATGATTGCAACTGTTCTGAACAGAGCAAGGTTTTGGAAGCAAGCAAAACCAAATCAGAATCCTGGCTTCTTAATTTCCCTCAACCATTATTTCATCAATAGTGAAATTGAAATAATATCACTTATCCAAAGGATTAGTGTACAGATTTATATATAAAGCTGCAACATTTGTTCATAGTGTGGGAACAGTTCTGGAACTTAATGGGAACTCAATAAAAAACAAACTCTTGTAAAAGTGAATAATAGGTTATCACTCTCTTCTCTCTGTCCCCTCTCTCTCTATATATAGTTGCTGATAGACCTTTATTTTCTATTTATTTATATGTAGTGCTGAGAATCAAACCCATTGCCTCCCACATGCCAGGCAAGTGCACTACTGCTAAGCCTCAGCCCCAGCTCTCTCTTCTCTTCCTTTTGACTAAATAATCCCTGAAGTTCTTTTCTCTCTTGACTCAAATGGTACATGATACTCCAACCAATCTACTTCTTCCATACTGGCTTTACCCTTATGTCTGTTGCTAAGACTCAGCCCCTGGTCTTTTTACATTTGCTATTTCAATGACCACAACTTCTATCTTCACTTATCACCCTTGTACAGAATGAATCCCAAGTCTAAAACTCCTATTTCTCACTCACATTTTAGTCTAGATTTACAATGTCTCTTCAGCTCACTGTCTTACTGACAGTGTAAATCAAATCGATAAAAAACGATCACCTTGGATCATATTTGCTTCTAGACTTATTTCTCTCTCTTACCATCCATTTCTATCTAAACAGTCAGTTTTCATTTAACAAATATTTATCATGAACCTAGACTGAATGTTTATATTGTCCCTTGAATTCATATAGAGCCTAATCTCAAATGAGATGGTCTTAGGAAGAAAGATTTTTGAGAGGTTATTAGGTCATAGGGCCCAGCCCTCATAAATGGTATTAGTGTCCTTATAAGAAAATAAAAGGCACAGATATCTCCCCCGCTCCTTCTGCAATGTAAGGGCACAGTGAAAAGATTATGAACCAGGAAGCAGGCCCTCACTTGACATCTAATCTGCTGGCAAAGAAAATGTTTATAAACCACACAGCCTAGGGTACTTTTGTTATAGCAGCCTGAACAAACTAGGATACCTACTATGCTATACTGATGAACAAGACAAATCCTTGTGTTCATGGGGGAACATCACTCGGGAGCTTAGTAAAAATGCAAATTCTCAAGCACTGAGTCAGAATCTCTGGGGAGTGCAGCCCAGCAATCTATGTTTAACAGTCCTCCAGGAGATTCTTAGGAAGGTTAAAATGTTAGAAGCACAGCTCTAGTTATCTTTGATTCTTCCTTCTCTGTGCCAACTAACTGAATATCAAACTTTGAAAACTACTCCATAGGTTTTTTCCAACCCCATCTTAGTCGAGAACCTTTTACCTCATGAGTAGACTGCTATAAAATCTCTCAACATGTTTTCTGGCTTTAGTCGATGCTGATGATACTGCCAGATGAAATACTTTTCTAAAACACTGTTGTCACTGATACCAATGACGAAAAACCTAGAATGAATTTTCTACCATCTACTAAAGGAAATAATAGCATCTTTTTGATTTGTGGAGTTGTAATAGTTTCCTAAGAGATACTGTAACAGAGGGCAAGGGATTTGGTGGTTTAAACCAGCAGAAATCTATTCTCTCACAGTCTGGAAGCTAAAGGTCTGAAAATAAAAGTATTGGGAGGGTTGCTACATTCTGAGAGATAATCTATCCCATACCTGTCTGCTAGCCTCTGATGACAGCTGAGGTGTCCTTACTTTGTAGAGGCATCACTACAATTTCTACTTCCATTTTTACCTTAAATTCTGTGTGTTTCTTCACATGGCTGTTTCTTATAAAAACACCAGTTATATTGAATTCTCTGTACTACTTAACTAAGAGCAAATCTGTGCTCCAGGATTCTCCCCTAAATTTCCCATAATTATGCTTTTTCCCCTTCTGTACCTTTGCCCATAGGGGATGGATGCAATGCTCTTCTTACTCTACTCCATTACATCTGAAATAAAAAACTCAAATAGCTGCCAGACCAGATGCTCCATGACAACCGTCAACACTTTGCTTCGGGACCAGGGAGACAATGGAGATTAGAGGGAACTAAAGACCTGGAAATTTTATTGAGTCTGAAGGAGAGTGCTGCTACTCAACTCAAGGTAACTGCACCATGCAAATTATGTGGGCCCTGATTGGGAACATGTGTGCTCACGCACACAAAATGTTAAGTTTTGCTGTGCTTAGCAAAACAAGGAGTTCTGTGAGAAAGTATGAACTCTTTGAACTGTGTCCTTGTTGCTGTCTTAAGAGGATAGGAGAAAAGAATGTTCTGCCAAGTGTAAAATTTATATGTGTGTGTGTGTGTGTGTGTGTGTTTGCCTGGGAATAACTAACCACAAGTTAATTGATAAGAAATATGGAGCACTGTGACCATAAACAAAGTTTTCCTGAGAATGTTTATCCATGCTTGTAAGGATTAAGCTGCCAAAAGGATGTTTTTTCTTTCCCCTTGTTTTGATTAACAATGCTGTATAAAAGAAGGAGAGAAACAAGTAAAGGTGGTGCTCATTTTCTACTGAATGCCTGTGTGTGCGTGTGTCTTTCTTAAGCATCTCTGCTGTACCAGGAATTACAGATTGTCAGCTGGTCTGACAGCAACATCTTCTGATTTTTCAAGAAAAGTTGGGAATTTAGATTATGTTTATGAAATTTCCTGATTTAAAAATGTTAGCCACTAATTTAAATAAAAACAAACAGCAGGGCTGGGGGGCTGTAGCTCAGTGGTAGAGTGCTTGCCTAACATGCAGGCTGCACTAGGTTTGATCCTAAGCACCACATAAACAAATAAAATAAAGACATTCTCTCCATCTACAACTACAAACAACAACAACAACAAAACAGACAGCATGAGTCAAGAATATATATATATATATATATATATATATATATATATATATATATATATATATCTGGCACAGGGGTCATTTTAAAAAAAATTTTGTTGTAGGTGGACACACTGTCTTTATTTCATTTTTTTTTAATGTGGTGCTGAGGATCGAACCCAGTGCTTTACGCGTGTTAGGCATGCACTCTACCACTGAGCCACAACCCCAGCCATTATTTTTCATATTACGTAAATACTTCCCGCTATTTCAGACCTAGCTCAGTTCCTTTTAATCACTTCAATCTGTGTTTAATTCACATTCATACGCATACATTAGGTAATGCTTAACAATGACAAGAGTTCCTGCCTACAGGAAGGTTCACTCACAGGACACAAAAGTAGTAAGTGCTTATTAATCATATGCTAAATAAGCACAGCTTAAAAGCTTAACAGGGGATGGAGCGGGTTGGGGGTAGCAATCTGGGAAGGTTTCCCAAAGGAAACTTTTGACGTTACTCCTAAAGGTATTATGCAGAACTTTACAAAGACACTAGCTTACCTAAACCCCTACGCCTCTAAACTCCCAACAGTATGAATATTTTAGATCCAAAGGTAGAATATGTCTGAAAGGCAAAGTTTATTCCTGAGGTTTAGTCTAGTCGCCCTAGCAGGACTCCCAGTTATTCCTGCTATGTAGCAACCACATCCTGGTTCTAAGTACAAAGGGTCAATTCGACCTGTGAATGAATCTGGGCCCGCAAGAGAAGCCGTTGGCAGTCGGCACAGAGAGAACTGGAACAGATTGGAGCAAGGAAGGAGGCGGTCGCGGCAGAATTGGGGCCGCGGGCGGGGCGCACGGAGACCCAGCCCTGGGCCAAGGGCGCAGAAAACCCAGCACAGCGCCCCGCGCGCGCCTCACGTCCTTCGGAGGCCCGGCCCCTTCCCCCTCTAAAAAATCAGGGTTCCGCCCCTGCTTCAGGAGGTCCGCGGCCCACCCACCTCCAGGAGGGACACAGGCGCCCGGGCCCCAGCTCTGCAGACGCCGTGGGGTCTCACCTCCAGGCCACCCCAGCCTCCCGCTCGGCCAGGGCCCCCTCCGTGGCCGCCATTGCGCAGCCCCTCTCCTCTCGGGGGCGGTACCGGTGGCCACTTCCGGCGTGCTCGCCGAGGCTGGGCTCCGCCCAGCCGGACCCGCTCGCTACGCTGGCCCGGCCGCCTCCCACCGGCTCTTGGGGTCCTCTCGCCAGAAGTGACTCTTAGCGTCGCGCGCCGGGCAGGTTGGGCCCCCTGGCAGCGCAGCACCCTGTGAGATAAGCTTCCAGAAGGAGGTAGCTTTCAGCTTCTACCTCCCGGAGACTACCGAGACGTTGAGTCTTCCTGCGGTCCTAGATGGGCCTAGGGCTGGGGTGGGCACCCTCTTAAAGTAATCTTACTCGCCCCTCCCCTTTTAATTTTTTCTACTCTTTCTCCTGAATGCAGTTTTGTTACGCCACCCCACCACCCCCATTCATTGCTTTCGATTTGCTTTGCCCTAGGCTTGGCGATACAGAAACAAACAAGGAGAGAGTCATTTTTAAAAGGTGTAGTTCTGGGCTGCGGATATGGCTCAATGGCAGAGTGCTTGCCTAGCATGTGCAATAGTGTAACTTCTGAAGTGAGAAGAATCAGACACCCCCAGTCCTTGCCCCACCTCTTATGGGCTGTGTGTCACCTTATTGCTATACAATAAGGTTAACACTACCTACGCCAGGGACATATATGAAGGCTAGATATATCTTGTTATTATGGAGATGATGATGGTCACAGGATCATTGTGAGGGTTCCATAGGATGTATGTAAAGTTGTAAGGTTCCCAACCTTACGCCTTTCCTGCACACAAATGTCAGTGTGCTCATCACCAAAGTTCCTCCTGTCCCTCCAGATCTTTCCATAGCACAATTTATGTGCTGAACTCGCAAATGCATGTGATACTATTTGTCCCTTAATTCATGCAGTTACAATTGAGGTAGTATTTCATAACCCGTGTTAAATTTGCATTGAAATGATGAGCCATATCTTTTAATGGACTTCAGTTAAACTTACTTTTATAGTTCATTTTACTTTTTCTCCCAGAATACACTAAATAAAAGTTATATATTGTAATTCAGCAATGTGTTTTTAAAAACTATAGATCGTGAAAAAATTAAGAGGAAAAATATTTGCAACATATGACAGGATGTGGAATAATATATATACATAATATATATAAATATTATAAAGAGCTCCCAAAAAGCAATAATAATAATAATAATAAAAGGCAAAAAAAAAAAAAAAAAAAAAAGGAATGCTGGAGACATCACAATACCTTACTTCAAATTAGACTACATAGTTACAGTAACAAAAACTGCCTGTTACTGGCATAAAAACAGACACAAAGACCAATGGTACAGAATAGAAGATAGAGACAAACCCACAAAGGTACAATCATCTGATCCTTGACAAAGGTGCCAAAACATACATTGGAGAAAAGACAGCCTTTTAACAAATGATGCTGGGATATCTGGTTTTCTATATGCAGAAGTATGAAGCTAAAAGTTTATCTCTCACCCTGCACAAATATAACTCAAAATGAATTAAAGATCTTGGAATTAGGCCAGAAATACTTCAACTCCTAGAAGAAAACAGAGTCAACACTCCAGCTTTTAGGCACAGGCAATGACTTTCTCAATAGGACCCCCAAAAGCTCAGGAAACAGTGCCAAGAATTAATAAGTGAGACAGCATCGAATTAAAAAAGCTTCTGCACAACAAAGGAAACAATTAGGAATGTGAAGAAACAACTCAGAATGGGAGAAAATCTTTGCTAGCTACTCTTCTCACATAGGATTACTATCTAGAATATAGAAAGAGCTCAAAAAAATTTATACCAAAAAATCAAATAGCCCAATAATAAATGGGCAAATGAACTAAATAGACATTTCTCAAAAGAAGAAATACAAATGGCTGACAAATACATGAAAAAATGTTCAACATCATTAGCAATGAGGGAAATGCAAATCAAAACTACTCTGATATTTCATCTCACACCAGTCAAAATGGCAATCATCAAGAATACAAATAAGGGGCCGGGGATGTGGCTCAGTGGCAGAGCACTTGCTTAGCATGTGTGAGGCACTGGGTTCCATTCCTGGCACCACATAAAAACAAACAAAGACATTGTATCCATCTACAACTTTAAAAAAAACCCACAAATAATAGCCAGGTGCAGTGGCACTGGGGTGTAATCCCAGCTGCTCCGGAGGCTGAGGCAGGAGGATTGTAGAATTCAAAGCCAGCCTCAGCAAAAGCAAGGCACTAAGCAACTCAGTGAGACCCTGTCTCTAAATAAAATACAAAATAGGGATAGGGATGTGGCTCAGTGGTTGAGTGCCCCTGATCAGTCCCCAGTACAAAAAAAAAAAAAGAATACAAATAATAATAATAAATACTGGAGAGGATGTGGAGAAAAACACTTACATTGGGGCTGGGGTTGTGACTCAGAGGTAGAGCGCTCACCTACCATGTGTGAGGCACTGGGTTCAATCCTCAGCACCACATAAAAATAAAAATAAAGATATTGTGTCCACCTATAACTAAAAAATAAATATTAAAAAAAAACCACTGTGGTGGGACTGTAAATTAGTACTATCGCTATGGAAATCAGCATGGAATCTTCTGAAAAAGACTAGGCATGGAACCACTATGTGACCCAGCTATATCACTTCTAGGTATTTACTCTGAAGAATTAAAGGCATCTTATTACAATGATACATACATAACCCATGTTTATAGCAGCACAATTCACAAAATAGCCAAACTATAGAACCAGTCTAGGTGTCTATCAAATGATGAATGGATAAACAAAATATGGTATATATACACAATGGAGTTTTATTTGGCCATAAAGAAAAATGAAATTATGTCATTTGCAGGAAAATAGAAATAGAAACCAGTAAGTGAAATAAGTCAAACTCAGAAGGTTGAGAGTCATATGTTTTCTCTCATTTGTGGAAGCTATAGAGGAAAAGGAAAGATATGGGTGAATCTCATGAAAATTAAAGAGTGATCAGTAGAGGAAAGGGACCAAGGGGTGGGAGGTGAGGGGGGAGGGAGGAAATGCTGGGAAGTTGGCCAAATTATATTATTATGCTGTGTGCATGTACAAATATATAACAACAGATCCTATCAATATGTACAACTATAATGCATCAATAAAAAAATGAGGAGGAAAAGAAAAAGGCAAGTAGCCCTGGACAAAAATCAGAAAAAGGGATATATAAAGTAGGATATATAAAATAATTTACAAAAGAGGAAAATAACTGGTTGAGAAACACATGAAAAGATGCTCAGTCTCATCTAGCAGATTGGCAAACATTAGCAATCTCCAGCAGGATGGACTGTGATTCTTTATTCTTTCTTGGTAACATGTTTTTGTGTATTTACCCACCTCCATTCACAAATCCTGGTGGACTAAAATCATAGTGCCACACTTTTCCTAACCATAGGAGTGGGGTATACAATTTGGCCTAGTAAATAATCTGATATCTTGTTTTTTGCTAGAGCAGTTGGTACATTGATGGGCAGGTGACCCAAGCTGGGCCAAACAGATTATCTGCAGTTCATTGAATTCTTTTTTTGTGGGGGAGGGGATGGGGAGTGGGGACCAGGGATGGAACTCAGGGGCACTAACCACTGAGCAACATCCCCAGCCTCCTGCCTCTCTCAATCCCAGGCATGGGATTTTTTTTTTTTTTTTTTAGAGAGAGAGAGAGAGAGAATTTTTTTAATATTTATTTTTTAATATTTATTTTTTAGTTTTCGGCAGACACAACATCTTTGTTTGTATGTGGTGCTGAGGATCGAACCCGGGCCGCACGCATGCCAGACGAGCGCGCTACCGCTTGAGCCACATCCCCAGCCCTGAATTCTTTTATCCAACAATTTTACCCCTAATGTTTTGAAGCCCTTCTCTTGTTGGAATATTTAGTTTTATTTTGCAATAAATTTGCACTGTATAGTTTTTGTATTATGAGACGTTTATATTATCCAAGGGGCAAAGATGCTAGTTAGTTAGGTGGGGATGGACAAGAACATTAAATGGGAAGATATGTTTGCAAACAGACTTACTTTTAAGTAGAAGTTGATGAGTGAATATTTTCATATTTTGATGACTTTTCCATACCCAAACTCTTACCTGTGGAGACTTAGTTAATGAATATTTAAAAAATGAGGATTCTTCTAATAATCACCCTTAGGGAAGGGCTGTTTGATAGTGATAAAGGGAGTTCTCTGTAGTAAGGGGACTTGAATCCCTTCATTGTCAGTGCAGTAATTTTAGCTTGTCTTTGTTTGAAAGAATCTTAATTAAATATGACTACTTTGTCATAGTTTTTGTCTTTGTTATTGTTGTTATTATTATTACTGTTTTTATTTTACAATGCTGGTGATGCAGGGCCTTACACATGCTAGCAAGTGCTCTTTCACTGAATGAACTACACTCCTGACCCCCATCATAGTTATTAGTGTTCTAGAATTGTGGAAGTGAAAGGCATTCTGAAGATCATAGTTTTCTACTTTTTTCTGAGCACAATTAAGTTTCTTCTCCCCTCACTCTCCAATTCTTGGCTTATTTTTGTGCTACACATTGAGGTTAAAAAAAATGAACAAAACCAGATGGTGGGGGGGAGGCTGCGAATGTTTTTTTTTTCTTTCCTCCTGGCAGTAAACCTTTATTGAATAGTTACTATGCACTTCTGTTCCTCTGCATGCAGTTGCAAAAAAACCTCTCACCATGTAAATCAGAGATAAAACAAAATGAAGAAAAGAGGAAAGAAATAAAAATATCTTTAAGTGAAGAAAATTTATTATTGATTTTGCTTTTTGGTCTGAGAAATGTTAACAATTTTATCTAAATTACCTTAAGGAACTCCTCCAATGTCCATACTTACTACAGGTCTAACAAAGAGGTTCACATTGGTGATTTAATTTCTAGAAAGGCTTTCTGTTCCAATAACAGAATGCCTCCAAACAAAATTTGTCCCCTCCCAAAAAAGAAAAATATGGATGAATACTGAGGGCTGGATCCCTTTCCTTCTCTTTCCTTCCCAGGGTTTGAGGCATACTAGGCAAATACTTTATCACAGAGGTACACCCTGCAGCTGCTTTAAAGGCTGTTTTGCCCATAATGTGTTGACTTCTTAACACACCACTAGGAGGCAGTGGTTTGCAACCCGTGGTTGGGAACAGCAGGAACCTAGCATCTTTATTTTTAAACAATAGAAAAAACAGCCTCCTAGTTATGCAAGATTCGCAAGGCCTGTCAATTCCTACCCTTCTAACTAAAAGTCTATATTTGTAAAAATGTGTTCATGAAATAGAGTTCAACTAACAGGTGGCAGAACCATATTTGTACCTCCTCTCTTTGTTTCCTGTAGCCTCACTCCCTTTCCACCCTCCACAAAAATTTATTGAGCACCTACCCTGTGCAACATATGCTAAGTTACTGGATATGCAGTGGTGAGTAAAGAAGTACCAGTGCAGCCCTCATGGATCTGATGGATAGCCCCTTATCAATGGATAGATAGGTCAGTTTCACTTCTTGTTAAAGCAAACATTACTACAAAGAGTAGATTATACGTGTGCATGGATTTCTCTAGGGCACCGGTTCTCAAAATGTGGTGTGGGTCAGGAAACCAAAATTATTTTCATAATTATTCTAAGATATTAAACCCAGGGGTACATCCCAGCTCCAGCCCCCCCCCCCTTTTTTTTGTATTTTATTTAGAGACAGGGTCTCACTGAATTGCTGGGGCCTTGCTAAATTGCTGAGGCTGGCTTTAAATTCACAATCCTCTTGTCTTAGCCTCCTGAGCCACTGGGATTACAGGCTTGTGCCACCACACCCAGCTATTTGCCTTTTTTCATGCTCATTCATGAATGTACAGTGGAGTTTTCCAGAGCCTACAGGACATGTAAAATTGTAACTGATTGACTTTAAAAACAGATGTGAGACTCAGGATATTTTCTATTAAGCCAGATGTGAAAGATTTGCAAAACCACAACACACAGTGACACTCTCCTTCCTAATTTTTTTTTTTTTTTGGTTGGGGAAATATTGTTATTTTAATTAAAATATTATTTATACTAATATGTAATAAGCTTTTTGTTATTTTAAATGAATTAAACGTTTTAACACTTTCTCAGCTTTAATTTCTTTTTTTTTTTTTAAAGAGAGAGGAGAAGGAGAGAGAGAGAGAGAGAGAGAGAGAGAGAGAGAGAATTTATTTATTTATTTTTAGTTTTTCGGCGGACACAACATCTTTGTTTGTACATGGTGCTGAGGATCGAACCGGGGCCGCACGCATGCCAGGCGAGCGCGCTACCGCTTGAGCCACATCCCCAGCCCTCTCAGCTTTAATTTCTAATATGGAAATATCAGTGGGCATCTTATGCATAAATAAAATTTTTTTGGTGTCTCCAATCTTTTGTTTTTCACAAAAGTAACAAGGTTTGAATTAGGCACATCTCGTAGAATGACATGGAAACCTACTCAAGATATCTATGAACCACAAGATCTCAATTACTTTTTTTTTTTTACTGTACTAGGAATTGAACCCAGAGGTGTTTTACCGCTCAGCTACATCCTCAGCTCTTTTTATATTTTATTTTGAGACAGGGTCTCACTAAGTTACCCAGGTTGGCCTTGAACATGCAATCCTCTTGTGCTATTGCACCCGATCCTCAATCATTTATTTTAAGAGTGTAATAAAGACCTGGTAACAAAGTTTGAGAACAACTTTTCTAGGGTATATATCCTAAAGTGGAGTTTCTGGGTCATAGGCATCCATAATTTCAGTTTTACTTGATGTTACCAAATTGTTCTCTGAAGTAGCTAAAGCTTTTAAAAATCTATATATATCCTTGGGCTGGGGTTGTAGCTCAGTGGTAGAGCACTTGCCTCGCATGTGTGAGACCCTGGGTTGGATCCCCAGCACCACATAAAAATAAATAAATAAAGATATTGTGTCTATCTATAACTAAAAAAATTTTTAAAAAAATCTATATATCTTGGTGTTTCGAGCTTTTTTTAAAACCACAAATCATAAAAAATTGTGGAGTTATTAAACTAGACCAATAATGTAACAGGGATTTGGTCTATGGAAATATTGATTGAATATTTTTTCCAAACTACAGTGAGAAATGCAGAGCAATATTTGTTTGTTTATTGTGCTGTAGATTGAAACCAGGGACTTGTGTATTCTAATCTCATGTACCATCACTGAGTTACAACCCCCAGCTTTAATATTTATTTATTTAAATAATTTAAAAAATTTTTTTTATGTAGATGGATATAATACCTTTTCTTTTTTTTTTTTTTTAGGGGAGAGCCCAAGGATTGAACCCAAGGGCACTTGGCCACTGAGATACATCCTCAGCCCAATTTTGTATTTTATCTAGAGTCGTGGTCTTACTGAGTTGCTTAGTGCCTTGAAGTTGCTGAGGCTGGTTTTGAATTTTCAATCCTCCTGTCTCAGTTTCCCGAACTGCTGGGATTATAGGCATGTGCCACCACTCCCAGCCATAATATTTTTTATAAATATTTTTTTATTTTTTAAAATATTTTTATTTTTTAAAAAATATTTATTTTTTAGTTGTAGTTGGACACAATACCTTTATTTTATTTATTTATTTTCATAATAGAGGTGCTGAGGATCGAACCTAAGGCCTTGCACATGCTAGGCAAACACTCTACTGTTGAGCCACAACCCCAGCCCCAATACATTTATTTTTATTTATTTATTTTTATATGGTACTGAGGATCGAACCCAGTGCCTCACATGTGCTTAGGCAAGCGCTCTACTCTTGAGCTAAAACCTCAGCCCAATATTTATTTTTAATGTACTCAGAGGAAGTAGCTTTGCAGAGTGTCAACATCAAATGTATCGGAAATTTTATTTTTGTTTGGTGGCTCATGGGAGGTAAAAGGGTAAAAGTCATGCAAATAAACTTATTTTTTACACAGGGGAATTTTGTTATTTTTAAATACTACTTTCTACAATTTTTGCTAAAACCATGTTCTAAAAAATGCCAAGGCTTCTAATGTTAACAAAAAAAAAATGCAATAACTGTTAGTGCACAAGTCTCTTTGTACATGACAGTATATTTTAAGCAATTTCGGGTTGGTTTTCGACTGTAGAATATTTATGCTATTTTAAATGTAACATCAAAAACTGCAACAGTGTTAAATTTTGGTAATAGACTATATGGATAAGTAAGAAAGGGACTGAGTTTTACAGTTTGAAGAGCCAAGGTGCAGTAATATAAATTGGTTGTCCATCTCTACCCCATCCCGTGTTGGGGACTGAATCTAAAGGTACTATACCAATGACCTATGTCTCTAAGACAGTCTCGCCAAGTTGCCAAGGCTGGCCTGGATCTTCCTGTCTCATCTTCTGAAGTAGCTGGGATTATAGGCCTATGCCACCAAACCCAGCTAATTGGCTGTTTCTTAACAGTGGTTTTGCACATAATGATCTGTGCACTCTGCTCTAGTAAAATGAAATGTGACTACAGTCAACTTTTACCTATTTATGGTGGAGAACTTTGAGAAATAAAGTGTCCAAAGCAGGACTCTTTTGAGAGGGAAAAAGGGTGCTATTAATAATGATACCAAAACTGGGCATAGTGGTACTTGCCTGTAATCCCAGCTACTCCAGAAGCTGAAGCAGGAAGATCGTGAGTTCCAGACCAGCATCAGCAATTTAGGGAGACCCTGTCTCAAAATAAAAAGGGCTGGGGATGTGGCTCAGTGGTAGAGTGCACCTGGGTTCAATCCTCAGTACCGGAAAATAAAATAGATACCAAGATTTCAAACAAAAGCCACAACTACCTGGCGCAAAACTGAATGGAGTTACCTTTGACTAAGACATAATCCTAACCCTTAAGGAGGCCAGTATCTAACGGGAAAAAGAGAGAGTAACCATAAGATGGTGATAATTATAAGTGCAAGAGAAGTGCTGAGGAAGGGTGCACATAGTCAACAAGGAAGGACCTCTCAGGGAAAATGATGCTCCAGCTGGCCCCCCTGCAGTTTATTGGATGAAAAAGAGAAAGTGTGTTCCCAGGTGAAGGAAAGGAATGTACAAAGCCTTAGCACCAATGTTATGCTTTAGGGGAGCTGCAGGTTCCCACAGTCAGAGGGTGGTGGGAGGAGAAGAGGTATTAAAACAAGGCCAGTGGACTGTAGGTTAACTGGTCTTGCGTCGTGTTCTAAGTATTTGGATTTTGTCCTTGTAGGCATAAGGGTCCACTGAAGGATTTTAAGGAGGACCATGACCTAATCAGGTTTGTGTTTTAGAAAGTTCCCTCCTGGTGGGGCATGGTGGAGTTTGCCTGTAACCCCGGCAACTCAGGAGGCTGAGGCAGGAGATGAAAAGTTTAAGGCCAGCCTTTGCAACTTAGTGAGACCCTGGTTCAAAATAAAAAGGGTGGAGGATGTAGCTTAGTGTTAGAGTGTGACTGTAACAGTAGCCCCCCCCCCCAAAAAAAAAGAAAGAAAAGAAAAGAAAATCGTTCAGCAAGTGGCAGATGGATTGAGTTAGGAGTAAAGAGGCTTTTTTTTTTTTCATTAAGTCAGATAAAAGATGTCAAGATCAAGATTAGGCAGTAATGGTGGGGATGGTACTAAAGGGCAGAATTGAAAGCATTTAAAGAATATTGTGTCATGTAACCAAAAAGTCTAGAGGTTATGCCTACGCTTATAAGGATTTGTATTCTCTTCTTAGCTTAGTGGCTTCTGTGAGAGGTTCTGACTTGAGAATTATATCATCTCAACTTCAAATCTAGTTTGAGAAAACCCCTGCCCTGGCTGTCTGTGCCTCTGGAGATGACCCATGTTCTCCCTTGAGTGTGTATTTCTTGGTTTACCCTAAACTGTTTCTCTCGAGGTTACCTCCATTTTCCCTTGGATATGTACTACTTTCCTAAGTAAACCTCTTTCTATGTCTTTGAAAAAATGTAATTGGATTAATAAAAATATAATTTATTCTTGTAAAAACAAAAACAAAATCCAAAAAAACGGGCCTTGTTCCCAAAGCTTCAACTGACCAATCACTGTGGCCAGGGGGATTTCTGATTGACCAGTCTGAGTTACATGCTCTACTTCTGAGCAGGAAGTGAGGCTTTACACAAATTGCAAACTGAGCAAACAGAAAGCAGATTTCATAGGAAAATCTGGAGCTTTTTCTGGAGAGAGTGGAATACGTACTATGGAGGTGAAGCGCAATCATCTATCATGGGAGCAAAGTTGGTCAGCAAAGATGACCCTCCAGGACTCTTCTCTGACTACTGCCTTGGAAGCTGTGGAGAGTAGTCCACAGAGCAAGGTCATCTCTTAGTCAAGAAGGAGTCTTATCCTCTTTCCCTCAATTTCCATAGATGAGTCCTTTTCTTTCTCCATGAGGAGCAGGAAGGGACTAACTTGTTGAAGTTGCAACTAAGACATTCACTGAGAATATGGATGAAGTTATTTTGCCTTGAAAGGAAGAATAAGCTCAAACCCTTCTCATTATCCGAAGTGCAGCTGCTCCTCCATTTTCTTTTCTCAGTAAGTGGCTGAGCAGATAAGAGGAGCTGATCTTCCCAGATTTGCCTGTATATAGAGTGATAACAAGGAGGCTCCCTTTTAATCTTGGGCCTAAAAGTGTAGGTTTATTTTAAATCATTAATTTTTTAATTTAATTTTTTCTAAGTAATATGAACTAAATATGCATTATCAGTATATGAAAACAATGTGTGATGCTTCAGCATCTGTACACAAGGGGTACTGGCAAAATCAGGATATTTGGTATTTCCAAATCTAGAACCATTTTATCTTTGGATGTATTTCAGGATAAATTGCACGCATCAACTTGTGTTCATATCATTAACTAGAGTTCAATATTTGTTTACACATTTTTTTGAGGTCCAATGTACATAGGTTGAAACCTAAAAATCTTCAATGTGCATCCACTGAGTTTTGACAAATGTCTCCACTGGTGTAACCACACCTGCAAGACTTACTAAGACTAATCATGAAAACCAATGGCACCTGCTTGAGATATTATCTAAGAGTGAAGGAAAGAACTAGTCCATGGGATTGTGCTTCAGGGAAGAGCAATAGGAAAGGAGGGAGAAGAAAGCTCTTGTCTGTTTACATCCCACCAGTCCTGCCTGTTCAATGTCATGGTTACAGTAGAGCCCCTAGAACACTGCTTGACACAGAGGAATATTCAGTTAGTGTCGGCTGCTATTAGTGTTGCTATTATTGTTACTATACATACCTGACTAGCAATTCTTTGTTTTTATTAGTCTGAACCCTGTAAGAGAAGAAAGGTGAATGGTAGAATCTAGACACCACACCTAAACCTGATCTAACTGCTGTGAAACTGTAACTGAAATTGGCTTCAGAGGTGTTTATTTTCCTGGTGAGCATTTCAGCCTTGAGGGAGGGGTAGGGTAGTCTGCCAGTCAGCCTGGAGCCAAATGTTACATCTCTTATATTGATGCTTCTTCCTGCAGAAACATCTTTGCCCTATGGTAAAGATGCACTGCTGCAGCTGTTAAGAGAACATCTCATTATGAGAGGGAGAGAACATCAGTCATGCAAGCAGCAAGTTAAAAAGCCCTGGGAATTTGCCATTTTGATGGCTCCTCAACAGTTTTACCCTTTGTGTTGTTTGGAGGTGGAGAGTTATGGGGAGTCATCCTGCTTTAATGATGTACCTGGTTTCTGACGTTGGTAAGACTGAGTGAGTGAGTGAAAGGAGAGGGAAAGGCACATATTGTGCTCTCAACAGCTAACAAGCTATGGGTTAAGGTCCCTGGGGTGCATTTTGCCCTTTTCCAGGGGCACCATGACTGTATCATTCCCCCTGAGTTTTCTACTTAATTAATCTTAAAGGTTGCTGAAGGTTGAAAATCTGTTTTCCAGCATTGAGCTGGAAAGGGATGTAGTTCTTACCTATTGAAGGGTATAGCAATCTCTGGAAGCCTAGTGCAAGAGTTCCAAGGGCGGAACACTAATATGTTGAGATTCCAAATAACATGGGCTGGGCTGAAATCCCCTCCTAACAGTTACATCATAGGCTGGAAAAGACAAACTTAACAAGGAATTCAAACAAGCGCTGGCCAAATGTCAGAAGACAATGGTGACTAAAGTCCCAGTATAGCCAGGAGCCAGGAAATATTGCGTAAAGATAACTTCATAATGGACCAAGTG
Organism: Marmota flaviventris; assembly: GCF_047511675.1. Taxonomy (NCBI): domain Eukaryota; kingdom Metazoa; phylum Chordata; class Mammalia; order Rodentia; family Sciuridae; genus Marmota; species Marmota flaviventris. The sequence goes on from NC_092514.1 coordinate 27,293,941, forward strand.
GTATTTGCATCAGTGCCTTGATTATATCTATGCAAACAAGTGGCCTGCTCATCAGTAGCATGAATGTTTTCTTCTACCTTCCCAGAATTGCTAACTTAGGTACAACAGGTTTTATTAATGACTGTACAAACTTCCCCTTATTCAGAAAGGAGAGAGTCTAAGGCAAGTCACTTGTCTAGGACTACACTGGCCAGGGAGTCTTAGTGAAGACTATAACCTAAAGTGAGTGTTCCTAGTAGATGTTGCTAAGGCTTCCAGAATAGTTTCTGAGAGGATGCGTGATAAATACGTTCACTGCATGGTGCGCCCAGTCTGATGGCAGCTCCTATATGAGCTAATACTAGTCCAATAGCCCTTATGGGCCTGGACTTTGTCATATTATATGTAGTTATTCCTATGCCTCTGGGGTTCAGAACTTCAAGGATACATTTTTAGGAGGGCATGGAAGGAAATTCCAAGCAGTGATGTGCCAAAATTATGTTGTGGAGTTTACAGAGAAACAGGTATCCTGAGGGAGCACATGCGTAATGGCCATCTTCCCTACTTAACCACATTTCTAATTGAGGGTACCAGGGTGGTGCATGGGTACAATCAGACCAGAAAGCTCCTGAGAGTGTAGACTCATTCCAAGGATGCATGTCCCATTTGCTTCTAGGTTATTGAGGCAACAATGGATTAGATTATTAGAGCAAGGAACATGACTGAACAAGGGGTAACCATAGAAGCATTTGTAGATCTTGTCCCTTGGTCACATGCCTGGATACATAAAGGGCAAATTAGCTTCTTCCTGGAGCAATGACAACAGAAGGAGGGTTTTTTGTTGTTTTGTTTTGTTTTTTGTGATGGCTTTTGACAGTGTTATGGTTCAACTTATAGAAGGCATTGTTTCAATTCTTCAACCTAAGGCCTGGATGTTTGCCAGAGAACAGAGTCTACAAAAGTTCACGAATAAAGGGACAGAAGGACATAACTCTTTACATAGCCACATAAGGGCACCAGATCCTAGAAAATAAAATTCAAATGTTCAATATATACATCTGCCATTTTCTTTTTTTTTTCTTTTTACTTTATATATGACAGCGGAATTCATTATAATTCTTATTACATATATAGAGCACAATTTTTCATATCTCTGGTTGAATACAAAGTATTTTCACACCAATTTGTGCCTTAATATATGTACTTTGGATAATAATGATCATCACATTCCACCATCATTAATAACCCTACGCCCCCTCCCTTCCCCTCCAACCCCTTTGCCCTATCTAGAGTTCGTCTATTCCTCACATGTTCCCCCTCCCTACCCCACTATGAATCAGCCTAGAAGGAGTTGTCTTTTTGACACCAAGGAGGGTAATGACATTGGGAAATTGGTTAAATGTGAGTATAAAAGAAGGAGTTAGGTATACACATGAAAGAAATGTGTCAGGTGGAAAGTTAACTATAAGGGGATTCCTTTTTTCAGGGCCTCATTCCCTGAGTAGGGTTAGGGTTAACATTTTCTCTAAAAGGGGTGAACTTCAATTTAGTGCTTGGGTGTGACAAATCCAACAGCTAGTAAGGTTTCTCCCCTGGGTTGTAATCTGGGAAATATTGACGCTATTATTTGTTTTCCAGCCTCTAAGAGCTATAGCCAATTAAGTATGAGCAGAAATAAATCTTACATCCTGGGAGACTTAAGTAATGAAAGAGTAGGATACCTGAAAGGGTTGGAATAGTTATTACCAGTATTTTTTCACAAGTTGTGCAACTTGCATCTTTTTATGAATTGATAGTTGAATCTTAACAATGTTTTTCTTAGAGACATATCTGAGGTCTTTTATCGGCTCACACAGGTATATTCAGCTTGATCTTTCTGGTTTTCTTATATGAGCTCAGAAGAAGCAGGTTTCATTCTAGAGAGATGTGCCCAAGTGGAAATGCCTAGCACTTTGACTGTGGTGGGGGTTCATAGCAACATTTGGCAGAATCCCTTTCATTTAGATTGAAACTGATCCTTTGGGAGTCCTCCATTGTAGTAGTATCCTGTTTCCATACTCCTGTAGTACTTTTTGAACCTGACCTAGGTACTGATGTGGTCTATTAGGTTGTTGGTAATTTCATCCACGAGTTGTGAAGAAGGACCTCCCATATGTCATTTCAAAAGGGCTAAGCTGGAGTTTTCTTTTGGGGGGCTACTGAACTTGCAGGAGACTAATGGGCAAAAAAGGAAGAAGTCAAGGCTCTGAGATCTCTTGGAAAGAGTTTGCCAAAGTTCTCTTGTTTTTGAGTCTGGTTTACTTTTTTTACCTTTCCAGAGAACTATGATCTCCAGGAGAAGTGGAGGTAGTTTTTTTATGCCCAGGGAGATGTGGAATGATTTTTAGGAGTATTAGCAGCACAGATATGGAAGGATTGGGTAATAGCTTTTGTTGTTTCAGGCAAACCTTTTCCCATGAAGATTTGGGCAATACATTTAAATAAAGCATTCTATTCCAGCAGGGTGTATCATCAAGGTGTTTAATTATCCCCCACTGGTGAACTTTAGGATGGAATAGTTTATCCCCTTTTTTTACCATTCTAACAGGTCCCATGTGAGCTCCCTGTGATTCACCCATTCCCGTTCTTCCTTAACATACTGAGGAGCAGTGAGCAGTGTGGGTAAGGTATCAGGGCTGCTTGGACTTGGGGTCCCTTGGTTGCTGCAGCCTTAGCAGTTTGTTTGGCCAGGTTTTCTCCCTGGATAATATAGGGGCCTCCCATTTGGTATCTTTTACTGCCACTTCTTCAGGGGAATGAACGGCCTCTAGCAGTTTTGTTGTCTCTGGTCCATGCTTTATGGAAGAGTGGCAATCCTGTAAGAGTCCCTTTTCCTTCCAAATAGCTGCACGAGCATGGAGTACCCAATGGGCATACTTAGAATCAGTATAGATATTAATCCTCGATGCTTCTCCTATCTGGAAAGCTCAATAGGACTATCAGCACTGCTTTTGGGGGTAAGATTAGGGGGTAGGGCTTGAGTTTCAATGGCTACATGTGAGCTCAGAACTGCATATCCCTTCTGGCTCCTTGCTGGATAGAAACTACTTCTATCTGAGCCAAGCACGATGATGCACACCTGTAATCTCAGCTACTCTGGAGGTTGAAGCAGGAGGATCATAAGTTTGAGCCCAGCCTGGTCAACTTAGCAAGATCCTATCTTAAAACAAAAATTAAAAAGTGCTGGGGATATTGTTCAGTGCTTGCCTAACATGTGCTAGGCCCTGGATTCAATCCCAGTACAACAAAAAACAAAGTCAAAAACAATCTACTTCCGGGGCTGGGGATGTGGCTCAAGCAGTAGCGCGCTTGCCTGGCATGCGTTCGGCCCGGGTTCAATCCTCAGCACCACATACAAAGATGTTGTGTCCGCCGAGAACTAAAAAATAAATATTAATAAATTCTCTCTCAAAAAAAAAAAATCTACTTCCATCTGTGAACCACTTAGCTTTGGCATTAGACATGAGCTTATCCTTAAGGTCAGTTCTACTGGCATGAATTTGGTTTATAACCTGTACATAGAGGCAGGGTGTAGCGATATGGCCAGGTTTAGAATTGACAGGACTTGATGATGACATCAGAAGGTTCCAGCAAGAGGATCTGATATTTAAGGATACGGGTTATCCACTGATGTCCCTTGATTTCTAATACTCCCCTTACCTTGTGAGAGGTCAGGACATTAATTATGGTCTGAAGTTGAGTTTTCTAGACTCTTCTATCAGAAGGGCTTTGTCCACTACTGACTATAAATATCCTGGCCATCCTGATGCTACCGAATCTAGGCATTTAGAAAAATATGCCACTGGTTTCTGTGTCTCCCAGTTTCTGGTTGAGCACTCCCAGAACTATCCCTGTTTCTCTGTCACATAGAGGGGAAAATGCTTTGCTAAATTTGGGAGCCTTAGGGCAGGGGTGGTCCCTAGGTTCTTTAAGGGGAGGAAAACTTGATGGCAGTCTTTATTCCATATTAAGAGTTCATTATCTTTGCCCTTTAGGGCTTCATAGAAAGGATTAGCTATAAATTCATAGCCTGAGATCCAAATCCAATAGAATCTGGTCATTCTCAAAAAGCCTATAACAGCTTTTTAGTTTGAGAAGGGAGGCTAAAGAGCTCAGATCGTCTCTTTCTGGGAATGAACCAGAGTCTGTGCCCTGTGTATAAGGACATAGCCTAAGTAAGTAACCTTTTGTACTGCTAACAGCTTTTATTGTTTGAGACAAGCCTCTTCTCCTGTTCTCTAGCCAGAGCATTTCCAAACAAGTTCATGCTGTTTCTAAATCCCTGGAGCAGGACTGTCCATATGAACTGGGAAGCAAGGTGACTCTCAGGGTCTTCCTATTCAAAGGCAAAAAGATATTGTATGAAGCCCAGTACTACAGCCCAAGGGAGGAGTAAACTTTTGGACCTTTGGCTGGCCACCAACCCTGATCACTGTATATGTCTGAGTGGGTAATGACCTAAAGAAATGAGTCAGAACAGAATAAGCAGCCCCCATATCTATCAAAAATGAAACATTCTGACCAGCCACTTCCAGAATTGCCCAAGGCCCAAGGTGGAAATGGCAAGCTGCTTTGTAGGAGCTGAAGGAAGCTTTGGGCCCCTACAGTTGTCCTGGGCCACCAGGATTTTAGATGACCCTGTGAACCAGTGGCAGTCCCCATTCCAGTGCCCCATTTGCTTGCAGAGAGAGCAGGTGGGTGTCAGTCTTTTCCCTCAAAGGTCATACCTTTTTTTCTAATGCCCCTCTCGTCTGCATAGGTGGCATTGCCCCTGTCCAGGGTCTTGGCTAGGCAGTGGCTCCATAGCTGGGGCTTCCTTGACTCTGCCCTTGCACTATTGCCTCTTGGTGGGCATCTCTTAAGTGGCATAGGGGGCCCAGGGCAGCAGCTGACAATGGAGACTTCTGTTTACTTCTGCGGACCTTTTCTGCTTCTTCTGTCCCTGTTATTATAGACTCCAAAAGCTGTATCTATTGGTTGATTTTATAGGTGTTAGAGCCTTTTGGAGTTCCTACCAAATATCTGGGGCAGGTATATTATAAAATGCATGCCCAGGAGGGCCCACCCTTCTGGCAACTCAGTATCAGTGTTAGGTTTCTTTTTAAGAGGTTCAACCAGCCATCTGTGAAAGGGGGCAGGATTTTCACCCTTCTTTTGGGTGATCTCAAGGACTTTGTCATAATTGACAGGTTGGGCAAGCATTTTTTCATTTCCTCTTTAAAGCAAGCAATCATACAGTCCCTCTTTTGCCAAGCCTTGCTGTCTCAGGTTGAAACCCCCACTCCCCATAGATTTCACTACCCAGTGTATGTGCTGCTGTGGCGTCTATGTGCTATTGAACTGCTTCCATGATCCTTTATTTTTCCTCTGCTGGACAAGTAGGCAATAAAATATGCAAATCTCCCCAGGTTAAGTCAAAGGAGGTTATTTTTTAAAATTCCTTAATAATTTGCCAGGGTCCTTTGAGAATTGTCTGAAATTCTCTCTGCACATGAGCCAGATCTGTCACAGAGAAGGGGGCATGAACCCCCATGGTCTCCCTGACCTCCTGATGCTATGTCTAGCAACGGGCACAGTTTTCCCTTGTTTTTCTGACAAACTGTCCTGATCTGAGTAGTACTAATTGAACTTGTACTCCTCAGACTCTCTAGCTGGGAGGCATATAAACTGGGGCCATTCTGATAAGGGGGGGGGATTCCAAACTGGAGATAGGTGATGAGGTCCTGGAGGCCTCTCCCTTCTCAGTTTGGGAACTGAAAGAGGTCCTGAAGGGCTGTAGCCTTCCTCCTAGGTGATACTATTAGGAGGGGATCATTTAAGATTCAGCCCACATAACTTTGGGAGGACTAGCAGGGGTCCAGGGGAGTATCATCTGTGGTACAGAAAGTTTTAGCAGTGACAAAAGCAACTGGAACCCACAGCTGCTTCTGCAGCTCAGGAACAAAGGTGTTAGGATGGCCCACTTAGCCATCTGCAAAGAATGCCAGTCTGGGTCTCAGGTCCTGCCTAGGAGTCTGTCTCAATCAATCCCCATTCTGGCCACTAAAATATGTCACTGGATTTCAGGTTCTTGTATCCAGCATTTTAAAAAATGAATGCTGGACCTGGAAAGAATTTAAACACAGACAGGCTTTATTAAAGGGTTTCTGCTTAAGTCAGAAGGGAGACATACAGTGTCAGGCTAGCTCTTCAAACCAAATGGCTAGTTTTTATTCCAGTGTAAAGGCTGCTTTCAGGGTAGGCTAGAGTTTAGGAATGTTAATTGGGTTGAGATGTATTTCAAAGATGTGTTTCTTTTCCTGATGAGCAATTCAGCCTTGGGAGAGGGGTAATCAGCTGGTCAGCTTGGCGCTGTTATGGGAGTCAAGCCTGACTTGCATAGTCCCACTATGCCAGGTCTGCCCACTCAGCCCAAAAACCATCAGAAAAGGTCATGGTGAGAGGAAATTTTAATCAGTATGTCCATATTGGGAAGGCCAAATGAAATCCGACATCTCACTTTGGGTTGTTAACAGGAGCTTTAGATTTAACTAGAGGAAGAATTGGGGTGGGATATGAGGGAGGTATGCATAGGTGAGCTGTCTTGGATATACTGTGATTGAGCATTCTTTTGGTCCTGATTCTGTGAGTTGACTTTGGAGAAGTCTTTATTGCTTGATTGGGCTTCTCAGGATACAGGGTGTTTACCTATTAAACATATGATCCTGGAAGGGGATAATCCAGTTTCTGTGAGATGATTGCTCCTGCTTAGGGAGCTGTTCCTGGAAGGTGTAGGATTAAGACTGGAGACTTCTAGATGCCACTCCAGGGATCTGAAACAAGATACTGCAAATCTCTGCAAATCTGACCCCAGTCTTGGAGGGGGACAAGACAAGTTAGGTAAATTTTGGGCTAATAAGCCTTTTATTACTAATATTTAGATGAACACTCCTAAAATGATTAATATGCTTTTATGCAGAGCTGAGCAGGACACACATTTAATTTAATAAAGAAGATAGATACCAAATGAAGCCAGAGATGTGAAGCTTTACCCTGCTGTCAGTTATCCATAGAGTATCTGCAAGCCTAGGTCAAGAGCCATGGCTTTAGCAAAAGCAGTCTTTTTAAGTCCTATTATATCACATCTCTTCTATGACATAACATCCTGCTGAAACATCTTTGCTCTGTGGTAGGGATACACTGCTGCAGCTGTTAAGAGAACATATCATTATGAAGAGGGAGAGAACATAAATCATGCAAGTAATAAGTTAAAGGCCCTGGGAATTTGCCATTTTGATGGCTCCCCAACAATTTTACCCCTTGTGTTATTTAGAGGTGGAGAGTTATGGTGAGGGCATCCTGCTTAATAATAGACCTGGTTTCTGAGGTCCAGGGACTGAGTGAATGAGTGAAAGGATGGAGAAAGGCACATATCAAGCTATGGGTTAAGGTGAGAAAGTGGGGAAAAGCACGTGCCATGCTTTTAATAGCTAAAAAGCTATAAATTAAAGTCCCTCAAGTGCATTTTCCCCTTTCTGCCCCTGACTGGCTCATTTGGAGGAAGAAATCTAAGCAAAATGTTGAAGGTGTGGCTTGGCTTCTCTTACTGCTTGTAGTAAAATGTGAAAAGAGAGAGATGAATTAAAATTAGGATTTATTATCAGAAGGGAACCAGAAGTTTAAAGATTTGGAACTGGGTGTAGTAGCACATGCCTATAATCCCCAGTGACTTCAGAGGTGGAGGCAGGGGGACTGGAAGTTCAATTAGTGAGATCCTGTCTCAAAAAAAAAAAAAAAGCTGTGGACATAGCAGCTCAGGAGTAAAATGCCCCGAAGTTCAATCCCTGTACTGCAAAATAAATAAAAATAAATTTTAAAATTGGAAAATTCTCAGCCTGACTGTATTATAAAGAATAAAAATACGTGTTCAAGAGAATGGCCAAGTGAACGTTTGATAAGGAGATTAATAGGGACAAATGGAACTCATCAAGAGGAGGGAAGAATAACCCTGAAGGCATTTTGGAGATCTTTGGGGTTCCCCTGCCCTTCACAGGCCAGAGTGCCAGAATGGTTTCAAGGCACTACCTCCTACAGCCTCCTGGGCCACCCCAGCTGTGGTTCCAGTGGGCCCAGGAGTAACTTAGGTCACCCCTCTGGAAGGTATAGATGGTACAGTGTGGTGACATCTGCACAGTGCTATCTCCACAGGTGCAGAAAGTGAGCAAGCTTTTAGGGTGTGGCTACTTCCATTTCAGTTTTAAGGAATAGCCTTAAGATCCAGGCAGAGAATGCCCCAGGCTGAGACACTACAGGAGCCCTTAGTATAGCAGTGCTCAGCAGCGACAGGGCCACCCCCAAGGTCCCAGAATGATAGAGCCACCAAAGAGCAATTCCAGCCTGAGAGAACTGCAGGCCCGACTTCAACCTATGAAAACTGCGGAGGGAAATGCACCCAACACAGCCAGAGAGGCCAGGCTTCTGAGAGCCGTGGGGGCCCAATCCTTACTCAGTCATGTCTGGAAGGTGTGACATAGTCAAAGGTTATTCTTGAGCCTTAAGATTTCAAGTTTTTGTCCTGTTGAATTTTTGATCATGTGGGATCTATTATCCTTCCTTCCTTCCTTCTTTCCTATTTCTCCATTTTGGAATGAAAATATCTATTGTACACCTGTCTTGCTGTTGTATTTTAGAAGCATATAACTTAATTGATTTCATAGGCTCATAGTTGGAAAGCAGTAGGCTCAGGATGAATCTGTACCTTTAATTTTACCCACATCTAGAATGAGTAGAAATTAAGTTTGACCAGCAGTCAAACCAGAGAATCTGTCTGTATCTCAGCTGGCTGGATTCAGTTGTCCACCCTCATAAGAAATAAGTGAGTGATATAAAAAGGAAAAATGAATGTTTATTAATAGAGTTTGGACAAAACTGGAGAGAAGCAGCTAATTTGTCTCTGCTGGTCCTATAGAAGCAGTTACAATATATTTAAAGTAAAAACCAAGGAATATACATATGTAGATTTAGGTAGGCTGTGCTAGCCAGAGAATATATCACAATTCCTGTTTAGGCCATGTGGTAGCTTCTCGGTTTCCATTCTCAGCATAAGGAAGTTCAGAGAGAAAAATAACTTGCCAGGAATCTGGGGACAAAAACTAACTCGGGGCTTTTATTTTTAAAGGAGTTCTGTCACATGTTGATACATAGAAGATACTTAGACTAAGAATTTAAAGTTGAAGTTGGAATGAGTTAAGACTTCGGGGCTAGATTAGGTAGAGGGGAATGAAGGGTGAAGAGGGAAGGGGACGGGGTATGGGAGTAGGAAGGATAGTAGAATGAATCAGACATTATTACCTTGTGCACATATAGAACTCTACAACCAGTGGGATTTAACATCATGTGTAGCCACAAGAATGAGATTTGGAGCTGAGGAGGTTATAGGAGGCAGCACCTTGAAATCATTCATCAAGGCCCTGGCACCCTAGCCCGTGAAGGGCAGAAGAACCTCAAAGATTTCCAAAATGCCTTCAGGGTTACTCTTCCATCCTCTTGATGAGTTCCATCTGTCCCTATTAATCTCCTTATCAAATGTTCACTTGGGGGCTGGGGATGTGGCTCAAGCGGTAGCGCGCTCGCCTGGCATGTGTGCGGCTTGGGTTCGATCCTCAGCACCACATACAAAGATGTTGTGTCCACCGAAAACTAAAAAAATAAATAAATAAATATTAAAATTCTCTCTCTCTCTCTCTCTCTCTCTCTCTCTCTCTCTCTCTCTCCCCTCCCTCCCTCTCTCTTTAAAAAAAAAAATGTTCACTTGGCCATTCTCTTGAACATGTATTTTTATTCTTTATAATGCAGTCAGGAAATTATACTACATTATATATGATGTATCAAAGTGCCTTTTACTGTCATGTATAGCTAATTAAAACAAATTTAAAAAATTAAAAAAGAAAGAAAGAAAAAATCAAATGAGTATATTTTGTATGTGAGAAGTACATGAATGGGGGGGCAGAGGCAAAAAAATATGCTTATGTTGAATTTACCCAAAATTCACATAATTGAAATCTGATCCCCAAGGTATTGGTATTAATTAAGAGGTAGGGTCTTTAGAAGGTGATTAGATGGTGAAGGCAGAGTCCTTGTGAATGGGATTAATGCCCCTATAAAAGAGAACCCAGAAAGCGATCTGTCTCTTCTACAATGTGGGATACAGCGAGATGGCACCATCTTTGAAGATGAGAACCAGTCCTAACTAGACACCAAATCTATTGGTGCCTGATCTTGGACTCTCCGGCCTCCAGAACTATGGACAATAAGTTTCTGTTGCCCAGTCTAAGGTATTTTGTTAAAGCAGATAAAATGGACAAAGACACAGTCATGTGACCAATCTAAGCCCATGAGACATTAGGGAACATTGCTGGGTGCTTCTGGGAAAGGGTTGTTTGTTGTTTTTTTTTAAATTTTTTAAATTGTCAATGGACCTTTATTTTATTTATATGAGGTGCTGAGAATTGAACACAGTGCCTTACACAAGCTGGACAAATGCTCTACCATAACCCCAGCCCTGGGAAAAGTTTTTGCTCTAAATAAAAAGATGTACATGGGAGGAAATACATCTTTCTTTCCTAATTTTGGATGTTAGCATGTAAGAATGACATGCTCAGAGCAATGGTAGCTATTTTGCCACATGAATTGGGGAGGGGGGTGAAAGACAGAAAAATATGCTTATGTTTCTTCCCCCAAAATGCACATAATTGAAATCTGGATAAAGTTAAAGGAGAAAGTTACGAGAGTCAAAGTCAGCCCATATGCTTAAGTCATGGTACCGCTGAATTCTGGAGTGCTCTTCTCTAGACTTCTTGTTTGTAAGAATTTATTTTTAGTTGGATAGTTTCTTGTGGCCTCAAGCATCATAACCCATACATAGGATTTATAAAATTTGTTACTGGTAATACCAATGCATTTCCTGAAAACAGGTTTGTTTTTTTTTTTTGGTTTGTTTGTTTCTTAGAGATAGACTGCAATTATTATAAAGAAAACTGGGGCTGCTGTTGTGGCTTAGTCGTAGAAGGCTTGCCTAGGCATATATGAGGCACTGGGTTCTATCCTCAGCATGATGCTGACCATGATTTTTCTTGGGAGGACCTACTTTTCCTGTAGCACCCTCAGCACACCTGTTGCAAAATGACACCTCTAGGTGTAAATGAGAAGATAGCTTCTGTCTTTGGTTGATTGTTCTAAGGCTACCTGTGAGCACAGGAGAAAACCTAGGTAAGAACTTGATTCTCTATAGTCATAAAAATAAGCAAATAAAAGTGTAAAAAATACACGAACATTTAAAAAAAATAGAAAACTATACTCCCCTGATATAGGGCATGAGTTTTCAAAACCATTTAGGTGATAGAATAGCAGTTATTTCAAAATGATGATTTTCACTATTTATAGGTATTCATCAGCATCATAGTTATCTTCAGGCCCAGTGTAACTCAGGATGGAAATTATCTTCTTTCTTTTCTCTCTTTCTTTCTGTTTCTCTCTCCTTTTCTCTCCCCACCCCATTTTCACTACTGGAAATTGAACCCAGAGGCCCTCTACCACTAAATTATACCACTCTAGCACTTTTTATTTTGAGACAAAGTCTCGCTAAATTGCCAAGGCTGGCCTTGAACTTGCCATCCTCCTAGCTCAGTCTCCATGAGTTGCTGGGATTACAAGTGTGGGCCACCTTGCCTGGCTGTATCTTCTTATTTTTAAGTGCTATTAAATCAACAGTGCTATTAAATCCCAAGTCACTGACTTGGGATTTCCAAAGGGGCTGGGATACATGCAAAGGTCCTGTGAAATCTTGATATATTTAGTCTGTCATCCAAACTGACAACAATTTCCTTGGAAGAAAACATGGCTTTATTACATGTGCTTGGTTTAAAGTCTCAATCAATTTACAAATGTCCAGGAAAACTTAATTTTTCTTGTTATTGTTGTGTAGACTTTCCATTAATATTCAACATTTGATAAATGTTTACTGAGTGCCGACCAACATAGGGATGAGGCAGACAAGTTCCCCCCCAAAGGAGTCCCCAGATTAGGAAGGGGGGAAGAAAGTCACCAGACAATTATAATGCAAAGGGAGAAGCTTTTCCATAGAGCTAAATATAGGGAGAAATGAGAACTCAGAGGTGTTTGCGCATTCACTCAATTCAATTGTCATCCGATTTATTTATTGAGCATCCATAATGTGCTAGGAACCAGGAAAACAATGGAGGAAAGAAAGACACAAACCCTATCCTCATGTTATTTTCAGCCAAATGGAAGAGAAAGACAAATGAACAGATCATTATGTGTACTAATGCTACAAGAAGACAGCATCTAAGAGAGCACCTGACCCAAATTTGGGGCGATAAGAAAAGGATACTTCAGATGAGATAGGTAGGATTGGAAAGTGGGGAAGGAGATTCCATACAGCAGGAACAGTGCTGTGCACAGGCACAAGGACAAGAGAAGCCATGGCAAAGGTGAGAACAAAAAATTGGAGAAAAGTGAAGATAGCAAGGAGGTGGGGGAAAAGGGGTTGGCAGGAAATAACCAGTAACCAGATCCTGATAAATCCTGCAAGCCAGGTTAGGAGTTTTTTTTTTTTTTTTTTTTTTCCCTGAGGTTAATGGGCAAAGAGGAGATTTAAGCAGGGGAATGAAGCAGTCAGATGTTCACTTTACAAAATCATTGGCTGTCATATAGCGAGTGATCTGGAGGAGGAGATGCCGGAGGCAGGACAACAGTAGGAAGCTGCTAAATTCTCTTGGCAAGCACTGGCCATGGCCTGACCTCAGAATGGTGATGGACACTGTGGGCTGAGACACAATCAACAGAAGGTGTGGAAAATGATGTAAACAGAAGGTAGAGAGAGGAGAAGGATGCTAATTTTTGACACCAGCAACTAAGAAGATAATAAAGCACAAATAGTTTGGACTTGGGAGTAGGTGATCAGTTTCTTTTGGCATATGTTGAACTTGAGGGTTCTACAGGATAATCATATTGAGATGTCCTGGAAGCAACCCAGGAGAGAGAGAAAAGGAGGGTGGGAAGGCCGAGGGTGGAGAGAGAGAGAGAGAGAGAGAGAGAGAGAGAGAGAGAGAGAGAGAGAGAGAGAGCGCGCTCAGCCGGAATCTGCAATTTGGAAGTCATCATAATGGAGGACACGAAGCTCATGGACAACGGTGAGACCATTCATAAGTATTTAGAGGGAGATGAGAGCAGGAATGGGGAAAGAACCCTGAGGAAGACCAGCATGGAAGAGAAGGAGCAATTATGAAAGTTACAGGTAGGTCAGGCGTGGTTGCGCATTTCCATAATTCCAGATACTCAGGAGGCTGAGGCAGTAGGATTGCAAGGTCAAGGCCAGCCTGGGCAACTTGGCAAGACCCTATCTCAAAATAATAATAATAATAAATAATAATAAACAAAAAGGGCTGGGAATGTTGCTCAGTGATAGAGCACCCATGGGTTCAATCTCCAGTACCAGAAAAAAAAAATAAGTAAATTATGGATGGGAGGGTTAAGTCCCCTGAACTCTTATCTTGAATATGCCATTGTTCAGTGATGCTGACCCATGATTTTTCTTGCTAGGACCTACTTTTCCTGTAGCACCCTCAGCACACCTGTTGCAAAATGACACCTCTAGGTGTAAATGAGAAGATAGCTTCTGTCTTTGGTTGATTGTTCTAAGGCTACCTGTGAGCACAGGAGAAAACCTAGGTAAGAACTTGATTCTCTATGGTCAGTGCCCTAAATCATATAAAGACATGGGGGCTTGGGGTGTGGTGTGTATAGATGGTGAGGTTGCTCAAGAATACAGTGCACTTTATGCACTGTAAAATTTGTAAAGTGTGAAGCGGTGACTTCTGAACAAGGGTGCTTGGCTGTAACAACCACCCACAGCCTCTCAGTGCAGGGTGGGTGGGGCGGAAGGAATACCTGCATGCTTTGCGAGGGCCTACCTGGGGATTGGAGCCTGGGAAACTCTGTACATCAAATACCAAGACATAAAATCACTGAGAACTGCATAAATCAAGAGAACAAAAGGAGAATGTTGAGAAATGAGACATTCGTCAGAGGTGTGAGCTTGGAGCCCAGTGGTGTACCCCATGAATACTTCCCCGACAGAAGCACAAAGGCTGACCTCTCTTGATTCTCAGGACCAAGCATCGTGTCTTTCCTCTGGCTACTATATCCAATCTCTGAGGCAGCTTCATCTAAGGTTCAGGAAGTGCTTTTCTTACAGAGCTTCATTAAATAACAACTGGCTTTCAGGACCCAGGGACCTATTCAAGTTCAACCATTCTTGATCATTTTAAAATAATCTGTGTGAACCCTCTTCCTCTTGTCAAAAAGAAGACATGGTTGTTTTAAAATGATGGCTTTCCGTATTTGCAGGTATTTCAACATCATCATAGTCATCTTCAGGCTCAATGTAGCCCAGGCTGGAAACAAGCTTCTTGTTTCTAACTTTATTCACTGATGAATACATAGGTGGTGACTGAGCTGGGATTTCCTGTAGGGCTAAAATACACAAAAAAGTCGTTACATGCAAAGCTATTGTGTATTGATGTATTTTTATTTAAGTGGCTCAGCATGGTTTCTATGGGTTTTGGTGATCTCACTTCCTGGTGGACCAGATTCCCCCATTTGTCAGAGGAAACTCAGATGTGACACAGGTCTCAGGATCACCCATGTGAGTGAATGACAAATATTGATCAGACATCCTGACTCTCACGTCTCTGACTAAGTCTGCACTGCTTGTGCACCGTGAGGCAAATGCTTAGGAAAGCAGAGCGGAGCTGTCAGCCAGTTGAATCCACTGTGTCTACAGATTCTCATTCTCACTAGGAAGTGAAACAAACCATTATTTCCTTGATGGTGCTTCCCTTCCAGTGACTTACACTGTTTCCTAGGACTATCTGAATTGCTCATGTACAAACTTCTCTGCTAAGGAGGAAGAAAATAGTGGTGTTTTCAAAAGCTGGAATTAGTGTAGAATGGCTCCATAGCAACATTAAGAGGTGGTGAAGCTTTTAAGTAATGGGACCTAGGGAGAGATTGTTATTGGTCCCTTCTCTGGCTTCCTGCTTCCCCATGTGATCTCTTACTGTCACACGCCCTCCCACCATGATGCCATCTGCCAAGATGTGATATATAGCTAGGAACACCTTCCCCAGATTTGGTGCCATGCTGTTTAGACTTTCAGCCTCCCAAACTGTGAGCTAAATAAACTTTTTTGTTTTGGGGGTAAGCTACCCCTTGCCTCGGGTATTTTGTTGGAGTAGTGGAAAATGGACTAATATAACAATGAAACAGCTCAGCTCTATCTGTGATGCGAATTGGAATTGCCTCTATGGCAATCTCTTCTTTTCCCATTTCATTTCTTGTAGAACTCAGCAGAGATCTGAGTTCATATCCAGATGCTAGTACTTATCTAAGCTTTGTGACCACAGGTAAGTCACCTAAGTTCCCCATGCCTCAGTGTTCTCATCTGTCAAAGGGAAATGACAGATAGAGTTGTTATAAGGATTAAATGAGGTCATGGCTAGAAGTGGGGCTGGCACACAGAGCATGCTCAATAAATATTAGCTAATATTATTATTTGTCCGTTCAGTCAAAACATTTTTTATTAAGTATCTCTTAAGCTCAGGACACTATTCCAGGTGGTGTATGAACATGGTAAACAACACAAGAAAGGCTCCTATTTTCCTCAAGTCTATATTCTCGTGGGGGAAATAGATAATAAACTAAGGATAATTCAAGACAATTTTGGATAACTGCTATAAGTTTCATAAAGGAAAACTGGCAGAAGTACTTTGATAGGATAGTCAGGTGACACCGGAAAGACCAGGCAAAGCCAGTTATGCAAAGAGCTGAAGGAGAACATTCCAGTCAGGGGAAAAGGTACGTTTATCTGATGGGAATAGTTGACAGTTGCTGGGCACAGTGGCACATTCCTGTAGTTCCAGCAACTCAGGAGGCTGGGAGGATCGCAAGTTTGAGGTCAGCCTCAGCCACTTAGTAAAGCCTTAAGCAACTTAGTGAGAACTTGTCTCAAAACAAAACATAAAAAAGACTAGGGATGTAATTCAGTGGTAAAGTGCCCCTGGGTTCAGTCTTCAATACCAAAAAAATAAAAACAATAAAAAAGAATAGTGACAATCTAAGTTCCTTTATACTCATGTTCTAAGCTGGGATTTGAACATGAATTTATACATTCACATTAGAGTATCAGGAACATTGGTATTTATTCTGGCCCCACCACTCTCTGCCCACACACACCTTTTTTGGCTAGGGATTGAGCTACATTCCCAGTCCTTTTTATTTTTTGAGACAGGGTCTCACTAAATTGTCCAGATTGGCCTCAAATTTGCCATTCTCTTGCCTCAGACTCTTGAGCTGCTGGGATTATAGGCATGTGCCACTAAATCTGGCATTTCTGACCTTGTTGAAACTTGTTTGTCATTTTTAAACAGGACGCTTCATCTGCCAGTCCTATTGTATGGACTACGTATTTGTGTTCCTCCAGAATTCATATGCTGAAGCCCTAACCCCACGGTGTGGCTCTATTTGGTCATAAGATATAAATCCAAAAGCATTTATATCTTTATAAGAAGACACACCAAAGAGCTGGCTCTCTTGCTTTCTTCCCCAGTTCAAATACCCTGAGGAAAGCCCATGTGAGAATATAGTAAAAAAGCAGCAGTCTGCAAACAGAGAAGAAATCCTTATCAGGAACCAATTCAGCCAGCACCCTGTTCTCAGACTTCTAGCATCCAGAACTGTGGGCAAATAATTTTTCTATTGTTTAAGCCACTTAGCCTATGGTATTTTTGTTATGGCAGTTTGACATGATCAAGTCATCTAGATAAATTTTCTATCCTACCTTGAATGAAACTGTTACCAGCAAAATGTACTTACAAGAATCTCCTAGAAAATGCAAATCTCTGGGTGGCAGAGGGGGTAACTGATCTGGTGATTGATTAATAACATTCCTGGAAAGAGAGAAAGAGGAATCAGTACTTGGTTTGGATCATGCCTACGTATTTATAAGAAAGCATCAAGGAAAATGAATGGGTTGAACATTCAAATCTTAATCCCTACAAATTGGAAGCATTTTCTTTCCTTTCGAGGTCCTACATCCCATTTGCAACTACCACCGTAAAGAAACCATTTCCTCTGGCCCAGTGAATGGCTGAAATTGAGGGCAGAGAGTTAAAGCTTTATAAATTAGTGTGTAAAGTGCAATCTCCTGTGTTCACCTGAACTGAATTAGGAGAGGGTGGTATGCATCGGGTGTATTTTTATTTGCAAAACATATGTTCTACTGAAGCTGAATGTACACACAACCCAAGACAGCAATTCTACCACCAAGTCTATAGCTTACCAAAATGTTTGCATATGTTCACCAAAAGACCTGTACTAGAATGTTCATGGCAGCGCTATTCATAACAGCCCTACTGAATGTCCCTCAGAGGCCCATGCATTAAAGTCTTTGTCCCCAGCTTGGTGCCATTGGGAGATAGTAGAAATGTTCTGGTCTCTTCCTCTTTCTTCCCTCCCTCCCTTCCCGCAATTCTCTTTCTTTCTTTCTTTTACCTGGCTATGAGGCAAGTGGTTTTGCTCTACCGTGTACTCTCCACCATAATGTGGTGGCCCAAAAGCATTGGGGCCAAACAGTCATGGATTAGGACCTTCAAAACTGTGAACCAAAATAAACCTTTTCTCTTTATAAGCTGATTGTCTCAAGTATTTGTTCTAGTAATGGAAAACTGATCAACATAAGGCCCAAACTGGATATGACCTATATTAACCTGGGTTCTCTAGAGAAAGAGACATATCAAATTAACCATCACACTACCCAAATGTCCCTCAGCAATAGAATGGATAAGTCAATCATGGTCTACTCCCACAATGGAATACTCTATTCCAGGTAGTAGGTACCTTTGGGTTTTCATGGCAGAGGGTGGTATAAGGCAAGTATCTGAGGTGCTGGTAATATTTTAGCTTGAACTGGGTGCTGATTACCTGGGTCTGCTCAGTTTGGGGAAATTCACTGAGTTGTGTACTTACTCTATGCATCTTTCTGTATTCATGTTATACTTTGGTAAGAAGTCTTAACTGCAGTACCAGTTTTATTCTTAATAAAAAGTGATATTTTGGTCATCTAGCTACCTTGTCTTACTTCTCAAGGGGATCAGAATGGGTTGGGTAGGGGTTTTATGTGCCGTGCACCCTGAGCACCAACAAAAGCCTTTTAGAAGAGCATAGATTTTGTTTTAAATAGTGCATATAAGGCAAAGAAAGAGCTCTTCTTGACTGGCTTCTGGGAGATCACAGCTTCCAGCTCTTGGAATGTCCTGACAGATAGTTTTATGCTCATGACATGATACATGGTGAATGTTTTTGTTTGCCTGGGACCCTGGACCATGCTGTGTCAATTTGACTCCTGGAGGCTCTGGAGATTGAGTTGCTAACTAGGTCAGTCATGTGGGCAATCTATGCCTACTTAACTAGTCCCCAGTGAACCCTGAACAGCAAGGCTCAGGAGAGTGTCTCTGTTTGGAGATACTTCAAATGTGTCATTGCATATCATTGCTGGGAGAATTAAGGGGATCCTTAAGACCACTGGGGGAGGACAACTGGAGGTTTGTATGTAGTAGATGCCACTCCATGTGTCTTTTTTCTTTGCTGTATACTTTTGCTGGATTAAACTGTAATGTTGAGTGTCATCGCTTCTGGATCCCAGGAGTCCTTCTAGTGAATTATCAAGCCTAAGGGTGGCCTTGGGGGCCACTTACACAGATACCACTCATAGATCCCCAAACACATCACATACAACAAAAGTAAAACAAAGAAGCATCTAAAGAAGAGATGTAGAGCAGGTGGTAGGCCTAGAGCACACAGCCCAACCTGCAACATCTGTCAAAATAGACTCAAGAAGGGAAGCCTTGGAGAACAGGGTGCCAGATAGTGCCTTTTCCTTAAAGTGGGAGCATTGGCACACAACAATGTTTTGCTAACTCCACAGGAAAAGTGGATGTCTCAGTCATACCAGAACAGTGGTGGAGGGGAAAGGTTAGAAGTGAACAGGTGATTCTCAAAATTAAGAAGCAGGATTCCCGCCCCCCCCCCCCACACACACACACTTACTCATACATCTCTTCTTCATCTCCATGGATTTGTTTCATGGACTTGGAAATTTTCCATTTCTTGCCTAAGGTGGGGGAAAACCAAAATGATTTAGGATGAATTCGCTAAAGTTGTGATTCTAGAGTTTAGAAGTCCTCAGAGACCAAGTGGGTCCAGAACATTTGGAAGAAGAACTGTCAAGAGGGAATACAAATAGACTTAGGAATACAAAGGTACTAGGTGATAGAGCTAGAATTTGTTTATTTGACATGGGGTGATGATATATTGCCTAGGCTGTCCTTGAATTTCTGATCCTCTTGCCTCAGCCTCCCAAGCAGCTGGGATCACAGGCATGCACCACTGCACCCAGCTTGATAGAGCTGCAATTTGACCCCAGGCCATCTGACCACAGAGGCTGGGAGCTAACCCAGTGAGGACAACAACCACATAGGCTGTGTTTCTTCATTGTCTGGTATTATGCCTGATACTTGGTTGGCACTCAGAAATGCAAGTCATATGAGCAACCAAAAGTAGTTGGGAAGAGATGAGAAAATGAATGGGAAAACCGGTTTGTAAATTGTGAAGTGTTAGACATATTAATTATAACTTACTTGTTAGTATGAGTAGTTTAAGATAAAAGAGAATAGGTAAGTTTTTTTTAAAATCTATTTTTTAGTTGTAGATGGACACAATACCTTTATTTTGTTTATTTATTTATTTTATACAGTGCTTAGGATTGAATCCAGTGCCTCACATGTGCGAGGCAAGCACTGTACTGCTGAGCCACAACCCTAGCCCAATAGGAAAGTTTTGTTTAGGGTCATACTTTGGTCCATAACTGAAAATGAAAAGTTTTAAGAAGGTAAATGGATAGAGGATTACAGGGGCCCAGAATGTACTTTTTTTTTTTTTCCAGTAATGAGGATCAAATCCAGGGCCTTACACATGCTAGGCAAATGCTCTACCTCTAAGCTATATCCCTATCCCAGGAGACAATTTTTGTATTAAAAAATTAATTATGTTAAGAGGTAGAGGAGAAAGAGCATTGAACTATAAGCCCAGCACATCTGAGTTCTAGTCCCAACTCTGCCACCAATTCCTATGGCACCTCTATTAAGGCTCTGTCTCCCTCTGAAATTTAATCTTCTTATTTCTAAAAAGAGATTGAGAAGAATAACAAAAAAATTTCACTTCTTATATAATCTCGACTTTTCAGCACGGGTTGAACCAGAATTTGAGGTTGTGTCTAGATGCCCAGGAGGACAGTGTCCTGTTTACTGAGGGATGTCTACCCAGGGTGCCCCAGGGGAAGGTGGCTGTACCTCTCAGTATGTTTACCATCCCCTATATACTACTGGTTTAGGTCATTTTTTTAAAGGGATAAACTCTCAAGAAAACACACCATACTTTGGAGAAGAAAGGCAAAGTTGAAAACTTAATTGTAGATAATCTAAAGTTAGTGTTAATCTTTAAGCAGTCGTGTGTGTGTGTGTGTGTGTGTGTGTGTGTGGTTGTCCAAATCCTTTGGTCAAGGAGGAGATAATACCAAATACCAGAAAGTTCAAGAGTATGGTCTTGTAGAAGGCAATCAGGGTTGCCAAACATGTTGGTCATGGGTCAAGTCTGTATTTCATTCCCAAACATAGTTTTTGATATTTTGTATATGTGTATTTTCTTTTAAGCTCCAGACACAAGATGCTGTAATCAATAGTCACATTTCAAAGACAAAGCTTTTGAGCATATTGTGCCTTGAAACAAATTTTGCTTCCATCCAAACCCTCTGGGCTGGAAGGGTCCCTGGAGATTAGTTAACCTCCCCCTTTCACTATGCATATGGGGAAATTGAGGCCTTGGGAACATAAGTTAGTGGCAGGAGTAGGACTCAAACCCAGAAAGCATGACCCTTAATTTAAAATTCAGCCCATAAGGCCCAGGACTCATCTTCCTGCCCGAAAGGAGCTCTAATGTCCTGACATCCATCCACCTGCCCAGATGAGATGACTGTTACCTTGTCTGAGCTGGCACCGACAGATAAAGTATAGGATGAGGCCTAGGACCAAGGAGACGACAATGATGGCCACAGCCAAGATGATCCAGAAATAGTTGATCCACAAAGACATTGCAGTGGAATCCTAAGAAGAATGCAGATAGAGAATAACACATGAATGAAAGGCATCCTGGAGTGGTGGTGAGGGCTGTTGTCTTCTGTGCTGTGTAGAGAGGCAGGCATTTGCTTAGGAATAAAATAGCCAGTGGTTCACAGTCAAACCCTACAGATCAGCAAGTAGGCAAGTCATTTAACCTTCTGTGAGCCTCAGTGTCTCCGTCTGTAATATGGAAACTCACTCATGCATATTCAAACGGTGCCATTTCAGATGTATGGTTTTGAGAATATTAATTATGTGAAAAGGCATCTAGGCAGGGATAGAGAAACAGACACCACCTACTACTTTACAGGGCTTTGTGAGGATTATAGACAAGATATGAATCTGCTAGGAGGCCTAGGAGTGGCGACTAATCCCCATAGAAGTGCAATGGTATTAGATTGGAAGGATCCTGAAGGATGTGAAGGAACTATACAGCCATATGTATTGGATCATCTTCCCGTAAATTTATGGGGACGAGATGTCCTAGATCAATTAGGTTTGACATTAACAAATAACATCAACCAAAATGCACCCACTATTATGACTAGACAAGGTTTTAGGAAAGGAAAAAGATTAGAAAAACAAGAACAAGGTATAGCAGCACCAATACAAATAGATCAAGGAACAGACAGACATGGGTTGGATTTTCAGAAAGGGCCACTGAGACAATAAAAATTACTTGGAAATCAGGAAGACCAGTATGGGTTCCTCAGTGGCCCCTGACTAAAGAAAAGATACAAGCAGCCCATGACCTGGTCAAACAACAATTAGCAGAAGGACATATACAACCTTCTGTATCTCCCCATAATACTCCCATTTTTGTCATCAAAAAGAAATCTGGTAAATGGAGATTATTGCAAGATTTAAGAGCCATTAATAATGAGATGGTTATTATGGGACCTGCTCAATCAGGGATTCCTCAATTGTCTGCTTTGCCAAAAACCTGGTATGTTTTAGTTATAGATATTAAAGATTGTTTTTTTTCAATTCCAATTCATCCTGAGGATAGTCCACGTTTTGCATTTACTATCCCTGCACTGAATCATGAAGGTCCTGATCAGAGATATGAATGGAAAGTACTCCCTCAAGGGATGGCTAACAGCCCAACTATGTGTCAAATTTATGTTAACAAAGCAATCCAGCCACTTAGAAATCAAAATTCTGAACTACAAATATTTCACTATATGGATGATGTATTATTAGCACACAAAGATAAAAACACATTGCTAGAATGTTATGCCACACTTACAAACTTATTAAAAAATTATAATCTAGAGATAGCAATAGATAAAGTACAATTAAATTTTCCAATTAATTATTTAGGAGTTCTATTATCCTCAACCATGGTCCGTCCACCAAAAATTCAAATACGAGTAGATCAACTCAAATCACTTAATGACTTTCAAAAGTTATTAGGAGACATAAATTGGATAAGGCCTTATTTAGGTATACCAACAGGAGAGTTGGGACCTTTATTTGATATCCTAAAAGGTCCATCAGATCCAAATTCACCCCGAATGTTAACGCCTGAAGCAAGAAAGGCATTAAAAATCATTGAAACATATATGGAAAATATGCATTTGGATAGAATTGATATAAGTTTGCCTTTATTATTTATTGTACTACCAACAAAAAATATTCCTACAGGAGTATTTTGGCAAGAAGGTCCATTATTATGGATACATTTATCTTATTCTCCTAACACTATTCTTACTAGGTATCCTGAGGCTGTAGGACAATTAATACTCAAAGGAATAAAAGCAGCAAAGGGAGTGTTTGGAATTTCTCCCAATAAAATTATTACTCCATATACTATGAATCAAATTGATGAGTTAGCTAATGAGTTAAATACTTGGGCAATAATCATGTGCAAATCTAATGTTTCATTTGATAACCACTTACCATCTAATCCTTTATTGTCTTTTTGGTCATTGCATCCTGTAATTTTTCCAAAAATGACAAGAAAAACACCTATCATGAATGCTCCAAATATATTCACTGATGGGTCAAATAATGGTACAGCAGCAGTAGTTACCCCTGATCAAACTTTTACATTTTTAGTACCCAAACAATCAGCTCAAAAGGTAGAGCTTAATGCAGTTTTACAAGCTTTTGTGATGTTTAAAGATTCTGTATTTAATTTATTTTCTGATAGTCAGTATGTAGTTAATGCTATAGTATCTCTTGAAGATGCTGGTAGGATTTCCCCTTCTTCTACTGTTTTCTCTTTGCTTTCCACTATACAAAGTCTAATCTGGGACAGAAAAGATCCATTCTTTATAGGACATATCAGGGCACATACAGGATTGCCTGGAGCCCTTAGTTTGGGCAATGATTTAGCAGATAAAACTACACATGACATACATATTTTCTCTACACTAGAAGAAGCTATAAATTTTCATAAAAAGTTCCATGTCAATGCTAATACTTTACAAAAGCGTTTTAAAATAACTAAGGAACAAGCTAGACAAATAATAAAACAATGTCAAAATTGTGTGACCTTTTTACCACAAGTTAATCTTGGAGTCAATCCTAGAGGATTGATACCTAACCATATTTGGCAGATGGACGTCACACACTTGCCAGAATTTGGAAAATTAAAATATTTGCATGTTACAGTTGATACTTCTTCTGGATTTTTGATGGGCTCCCTTCATGCCGGAGAAAAAACTAAAGATGTTATAGCTCATTGCTTACAAAATTTTGCCACTGTGGGTGTTCCAAAACAGTTAAAAACAGATAATGCCCCTGGTTATACTTCTACCTCTTTTAAACAATTTTGCTCAACATTTGGCATTACTCATATAACAGGAATCCCATACAATCCACAGGGACAAGGCATAGTTGAAAGAGCTCATCAAACTATTAAAATGTACTTATTAAAGCAAAAAGAAGGAATTGGGAAGGGGTATATATTCCCCAAAGATAAACTTAAAATAACCCTTTTTACTCTAAACTTTTTAAATTTGGATTCATCAGGACTTAGTGCTGTGGAAAGGCATATGTGTCCAAAAAATGTACATAAGCCCAAGGTACTTTGGAAGGATATTCTAACAGGACAATGGAAAGGTCCTGACCCAGTAATTGTCTGGAGTCGGGGGTCTGTTTGTGTGTTTCCACAGGGAGAACAGCAGCCGATTTGGATTCCAGAGAGATTAACCAAGGTCCTGACCCAGTGATTGTCTGGAGTCGGGGGTCTGTTTATGTGTTTCCACAGGGAGAACAGCAGCCGATTTGGATTCCAGAAAGATTAACTAAAGCGATTTCTACAGACCAAAAAGAAGATGATTTGGCTCAAATCCATAACAACTGATATCCAAAACTCCAGTTTGGCTATTCTTACATCTGCAACAGAACCAGGATGCTTTTTTCAATATCTATTTTATTATTGCCCTTTGCCATATCATGAAGTTCTATTTTGTTTTTTGAGCTCATACAGACCTAGGTTAATGTTTTGCTGATCAGTTCTATTTTTTGACTATAGAGTTTTTAAACATTGCAATGGAGATTTCACCTGTAAAAAGTTATAAGGCCTTTACTATAATGTTATGTGTTGTATGTATTATGTTATGTGTGCACACTTGTGTTTTGTGTTATATGTTTGAATGTCCATATATCATATATGATGAGCGCTCATGATAAAATGGATCCAAATATTTTTTTTTCACGTGATTTATATGGTTTAATTTATATTGGGTAAACAACTGTTGAGGATTGTTTTAATATGTAAACAAAAAAGAAGGTTAACAGATCTGTTTGTTTACTTTCACCTTTCCTTTTCATTATATTTAATAATTCTCTTAAAGATAATGTAAATTGTTAAGAAAATTGTTTTCTTTTAGTGCCTTCTGTAATGTTACATAATTTTTTCTTTAGCCATTATTGCCAGAATTCCTATCTTCATCCCAGTGCCGGTGAAGACAATGTAAATTGTTAAGAAAATTGTTTTCTTTTAGTGCCTTCTGTAATGTTACATAATTTTTTCTTTAGCCATTATTGCCAGAATTCCTATCTTCATCCCAGTGCCGGTGAAGACAATGTAAATTGTTAAGAAAATTGTTTTCTTTTAGTGCCTTCTGTAATGTTACATAATTTTTTCTTTAGCCATTATTGCCAGAATTCCTATCTTCATCCCAGTGCTGGTGAAGTCAAAGATAAAACCAATCTACACCTTCTACAATAGCCATCACTGAACTGCTTGCAGAACTTGCCTGGACACATTGTGAGCTCACCTGTATGCATTTTGAACTATCTGTTGGTGCAGCGACTTGTGGTAGTGTTGGGGTATTTTTGCTGATGATGTCACCGGTGGTACAATTTTTCAAAGGAGCCCTCAATTGGTTTAATGTCATGGCATTTTGCATCCTCCTCTACTAGTGATGGTCTAAAATTTGGGGGCCAACAGAGGTGAGGCAAAGAACCTCACCCCCCCACTGGTGCAAAGGCCTATCCACAAGTATAGCTGTATGCTGGACCGGTAGTCAGTGACGGGTATGATCCAATTGCAGTGGTACCAACCTAAGACAGGAGGCTGACGCCTAGAGGTCAGTTCATCCGATGACGGGTAAGGACCATATGTTGAATTGGACTGCCTAACAGGCACGGTCCCTAAGCCACATGCTTGTTGTTTAAACAGAGAGGGGGAGATGTTGAGAGCCACAGCCGAAGGGGCCCCAGCAAACTTCCAGCTGCCAGCAATCCAGCTGCCGGCTGATGATTGGCTCACAGCGGCCCCAGCAACATCTAGCTGATTGGCTCCTCGGCCCCAGCAACATCTAGCTGATTGGCTCCTCTGCGGTGATGCTCATTGGACTGTTTCCCTGCCCTTTCAGACCACGGAGCTGCTCATTGGGGGACTTTTTGGCTCTGCCCACGTGACCCAGCCAATCGGCCTCAAGAGCAGGAGGTTTGTGGGAGGTGGAGAAGAAGCTTGGGGGGGAGAGAGAGGCTTGAAAAAAGCCGGTGGTGGCAGTTGAGGCTCTGAGGATTTTTCCTGAGGAGCTGTTTTGTTTGGTGTGTGGTTCTAAAAATAAAGTTAGTTTCTTTTGACAAGTGGCTCCTGATTGTGCCCAGCCAGACTGCGGCACTAGGTACTCTAGAAACAGTAGACATCATCAATTTTGTTTCTTATATCGCAGATATAAGAAAATGCAGCAGAAGGGGAAAAGTGCCATTTAAAGAAATTATTGACTATAGTTCTTTTTTGTATCATAAAGATAAGATATAATTCATAACAGGGGAAAAAGAATTCTGAGGCTTTTTTTTTTTTTGAGGTGTGGATTAGAAAAAATACCTTGATGGATGCTATAGTTTGAATATGTGTTTTCCCCACCAAAACTCATATTGCAGTTTGGTGCCTAAAGTGACAAGTGTGTTGAGAGATGATGGGACTTTCAAAAGGCATTTGGGTCATAAGGAATCCACCCTCATGAAGGGATTAATGCCATCTCATGTGAGTGAGTTCTTTTGATTGCAAAACTAGGTTACAGCAAGACTTGCTTCTCTTCTGTATGTGCCTAATTCCCTTTCTGCCTTGAGTTAAATCTCCACAAGGCCCTCACCAGATGCAGCCATCTGACCTTGGATTTCTCAGCCTCCAGATCACTGAGCCAAAATAAACCTCTTTTCTTTAGAACTTACCAGTCTTAGGTGTTCTCTTACAGCAACAGAATGAGTCTCTTTGAGTGAGGCATGGTTAGGAGGGCAAAGCTGAAGATGTAGAACAAGCTTGAGTTAGCATAAGAAAAGTAACAAGAATCTGGGGTCTGAAGGTAGCAGACTAGAGAGGAGGAGAGACTTGGAACAGGTTAGCAGCAGAAGGAGAGGCCAAAGTCAGAGCTTAATTAGAAAGTCCCCATAGCAGAAAATAACCAGTGCATTTATGAGTATTTACATGTAATATTCAACTGTAAACGTCTGTCTGTATTACACTGTGTTGTAATATTCTGTTATCAGCACACCTTTAATAAAATTGTAGAATGTACAAAAGCTTGTATGAGCAGAACCTGTGGGGGCAGGTCAGGAATGACATTTAGGCAGTGGTTTTCCAAGCGGGGGTGGGGGTGGGGGTGGCGGGGCGGGACATACAGGCAAGAAGAGAGAATTACAGCTTCCTGCTTCAAGTGACAATGGGGAGCAGGCTGCAGGATGAACTATTTGGAATAGTCCCCAGGAATTCAAGGAATTCTTAGGGGAGAGAGAGTGTTCCCTTCATCCATGGAGTGAACACTTCGCCAGCTCATTTGGGTATCAGAGTAAAAGTGATCCTCCAGGGATCCTAAAAGATATCCTCTCATCTTGGTTACACAAGAACTTCCTGGGTCTCCATTTAGCCAATGGATATTCGTACAGTGCCATTTCAGCTGCATGGTTTTGAGTAATATTAATTATGTGAAAAGGCATCTAGGTAGGTGATAGAGAAACAGGGCAGTATCAGGCTGCTGTAAAGCCATTATTACTACTAAGTAAGACCTAACCTGGATGAAAATTTAATAATATGTTTGTATTAACAGCATAGTGTCTTTATTGGTTAAACTGATGTATCATAACTCAGATTTTCAGTTTCAAATTTAATTTCTTTATTCCAAGTTTTGACTTGGAGAAGTACAATGTTCTTTGGCTACTGATACACTTAACATGTGGTAAAATACAGTAACATATAACTAGTGTTTTTCTATATACATCACTCTGCAGTTTACTTTTTTACTCTATGTGACTTTTGTGATTTATCCATATTGGTAGATGTACTGTGGATTTCTTCTTTTTTTTTTTTTTTTCAACTTTTGCATTGAACTTTTATTGTTTGACATAGTTTTTGGTATTTTAAAGTACACTATAATTTTAAAAAGACAATCGTCTATATATACTTAAACATTTTAAGAGAAAGATTGATATATAAGACCAAACAGATCACATTTTGCTTCCCCCATGCCAGAAATTTGTATACCTTACATTTTAAATTCTGGAATGTACAACAGGTTAAAATAATGGAAAATTACACTTAAATAATGGGAAATTACTCTTGAAATAAAGATGCATTTTTCTAGGTGTGATTTATTGCAACTTTAGGTAAAGGCCAAATGCTATTTGAAAGAATTCCCTTCATGAAGGGGTTTCTCTTTTTAAAATTTGTTCTTTTTTAGTTATACATGACAGTCGAATGTATTTTGACATCTCATACATACATGGAGTATAACTTCCCATTCTTGTGGTTGTACATGATGTGGAGTTACACTAGTCATGTATTCATATATGAACACAGGAAAGTTATGTTCAATTCTACTGTCTTTCCCATTCACATTCCCCCTCTTTTTCCTTCAGTCCCCTTTGTCTACTGGGGATTTATTTTTAAGTGTCAGCTACTTAGGAAAACTCCACCCCTCAGTATGTACACAGAAGAGGTTTTTTTTTTTTGTCACAGTTCATTTATTTCAGGGTGTCCAAAAGAGAGCAGTAGAGAAAGAAGAATCAAGGGGAAAAGAAAAGCAAATGGGGACTGGGAATGGCTTTCAGTAAGGGGCTGTGAAATTTATTTTCACTGGACTTAAGAAAAAGCCATCTAGGGGCTGGGGATGTGTCTCAAGCAGTAGCGTGCTCGCCTGGCATGCGTGCGGCCGGGTTCGATCCTCAGCACCACATACAAAGAAAGATGTTGTGTCTGCTGAAAACTAAAAAATAAATAAAAAATTTAAAAAAAGATTACAGATCAGGGCTGAGAATATAGCTTAGTCAGTAGAGTGCTTATAAAAAAAAGAAAGAGCCATCTAACCAGCCAGTCAAAACAACTCTGTTAAGTCATAGATAAGTGACGATTTATCTATCTTAAACTCACTATGATTTAGTAGATACTGTAACAGTCAAAAGGAAGTGTAGGGGGGGACAGGAAGATGAAAGGAAAGAAGATCTGAGTAGAACTGTATAAAAAGAGGTTGGGACAAGAATATCAAGAAGTCACAGTCAGAAGTGAGAGAGACACGACGGAGATTGTCCTGCTGGCTTTTCAGAAGTAAATACCGTGACTATTGCCTGGGTTATGATCCATGTGGCAATAACTTGAGGGACAGCTTGTAGGAGCTGAAAGCTGTCTTCTGAAAGCCAGAAAAGAGAATTCAGTTTTTGAATTCTGCTAACAATTAGTGAGCCCGTAAGAGGACCTTGGACCTAAAGCTAGATCATAACCTTGACACAGAAACTACCATAATAAACTTGCATTTTTTTTTAATGCTGAAAAAAAAGGGGGCCATATATCAGAAAGCAGCCTCTTTGCTTAACAAGTGTAAATAGAAATGTCACCTTTACCCTTGGGTAAAGATATAGATAAATAGATAGGTAGATAGAGATAGGCAGCAGAGTAGACAGAAGTTGCTAATCAGCTGACTTTGAGATGGGGAAATACATTGGATGAACTCAATGTAACCATGAATCTGTGGCTTCTCTTCATTTTGTCAGTTTTTTTTTTTTCCTTCTTATTCAGATGTTTGTCTCCCTGTTCTTCATCTATCTTTCCTCTCATATTTTCTTTTCTTTCTTTTTTTTTTGTCTTTTTGTTTTACTCTGGAAGAATTTCTCCACAAAGCAACACAAACCTGATCTCTTTAGAACTACAGAAATTGATACCAGGACTTGAGGGTTAAAAGTCATTGTGTCAGAGGACGGGGTGGAAGGAAAGGTAGGAAAATGAGGGCCACAGCTCTTCACTGTAAACCCTCTATGTTACTTGATTTTTAAACTATTTGCATTCACTTTAATAAAACTGACCATGTAGTGTATTCAGTTTTTGTGAAAAGCCATTGTTCAAGTTTCAAGGTCAAAGAAATTTCATTGTCATCTGGTTCCTGGGAAAGAAATAGGAAGTAGAATGATGTTATTGAAAGTGAAACAGTGGGTCACTTCAGAACTTCTCAGAGGGATAAGTATTTTTATTTCTGATTTCTTGTTGGTTTTTTTTTTTTTTTTTTGGTTTTGGGTTTTTTTTTTTTTTTTTACTAATAAAACTGATTTGATTTGC
Source organism: Marmota flaviventris (assembly GCF_047511675.1). Classification (NCBI taxonomy): domain Eukaryota; kingdom Metazoa; phylum Chordata; class Mammalia; order Rodentia; family Sciuridae; genus Marmota; species Marmota flaviventris. The sequence goes on from NC_092514.1 coordinate 27,324,256, forward strand.
CATCAGATATTTTGAGCATGTTTAGTGCAGACTGAGCAGTCTGCCAAGTACAGTTCCACCTCTCACCTCATTTCATTCTCAACCACTACCCTGTTCCCCAGATGGGGAGCTAAGAACAGAGGGAAGTGAACTGCCCAAGTGACCCAGGAAGGCCAAAATGTTTTCTGTCCATGTCATGGGACGTTCCTCTGTTGATATTGATAATGATATCCTGAAATCATCAAGGAAAGGCCAAAAAGGGTTCCAGACATCTTGCTGTAGAAGGGGCATCACTGTGGCAGTGTCATGGTGGTGTGAGGGACCACAGAAGATCCTCCTAAGTGAATGGCCAGAGCCCACAATGAAAAATAAAAGTCTCAAGTTCCCCACTTTCTAAGACCAGAGAAATAGCATTGCAAGTCACCCTTCCCCATAGACCAATAGGAGGTATTTTTTCAATAGAACTGAGGAGAAGCTGTCTTTTGAAAGAGTACAGTTGTGAAAGAGGACTAAGAGAATCACATCCCACTCCCACTTAGATATTCCCTAGATCGGTCAGCCTAGTTTAATGGTGAAGGTGCTTTCAGACAGGGTAGAGGAGCTCCAGGGAGAGATGGTGAGAGAATACAGGGAATAGGCAATGGGCAGTGTCTACATGATCAAGTTCAGGCCTGAAGTTGGGACCACAGAGGGGTAGATAAGATTGTGGGGTGCAGGACAACTGAGAGCTACTGAAGCATGGGGCAGAGAAATGCTTGCATGAGAGGATGCTGAGAATCAGCCCAAGAGCTACAGCTCTTGGGGGGACCACAAAAGACTCTCAAGGCCAGGGGTTGAGGCCCTTATTACTGGGCTAGCTAGAAGTCCTAATGCCACCACCACAAACTTCATCAGTAGTTATGGCCCACTGATGGGATATTTCCCATGGACAATTGCTTGTCCTCTCTTTCTCCCTCAATCCAATGCTGGGAGGTAAGTTTAGGGAAGGGGATGTTAAGGGAACTGAGAATTCTCTACCCTGTCAATACTCCTCTCACCAGGACGAAGGATGAGCTCTGAGTCTAATATAAGGTTTCAAAATGAGTATAGCTAAATTTTAAAAAGCTAAAATGAGTCTGCTTAATAATCAAAAGTAACTAAAATAGTTTTTCTTTTTTTTTTCTTTCTGTTCTTTTTTTTTTTTTTTTTGGTACTGGGAATTGAACCCAGGGGTCCTTAATCACAGAGCCACATCCTCAGCACTTTTATTTTTTAATTTTGAGACAGGGTCTCACTAAGTTGCTGAGGGTCTCACCAAGTTGCTGAGGCTAGCCTCGAACTTGAGATCCTCCTGCCTCAGCCTTATAAGTTGCTGGGATTACAGGTGTATACCATCACGTCTGGCTTAAAAGTTTTGAAATTGAACTGAAATGTTTTTATGGGGAGGCCATGCCCCATGGTGATAAGCAGGAGCCCAGGTAGCAACAGTTGTCAGAATAAAGCTGTGTTCATTTCCTAGGACTGCTCTATCAAATTACTGGTGCAAAACAACACAAATTTATTATTCATTCCTGGTGTGGTGGTGCATGCCTGTTATCCACCTACTCAGGGGGCTGAGGCAGGAGGATCACTTAAGTGCAGAGAGAGATATAGGACCAGCCTGGGCAACATAGACAGGCCCTGCCTCTAAAAAAAAAAAAAAAATGATCTTAACCATTCTGGAGGTTAGAAGTCCACATAAGTCTCACTTATAGGGCTAAAATTAAAGTTGAAAGGACTATGTCCCTTCTGGAGAATCTATGGCTTTAGAAGCCACTCACTTTCCTTGACTCATGGTCTTCTCCCATATCTTCAGAGCCAACAGGGTCCCCATCTCTCTGATCATTCTTCCAAAGGCACATCTCCTTCTACTCTCCCATGTAAAAAGGCTCTTGTGGTTATTTTGGGTGCACCCAGTCTATTTCCCCATCTCAAAGTCAGCTATTAGCAACCTAATTCTGTCTTCTACCTTAATTCTCCTTTAACATGAAATCTGACACTGTCATAAGTTCCAGGGATTAGAATGTGGAAATACTGAGGGAGGAAGAGGTCCAGACACAAATGCTTCATGCTCATACCTCAATGGGATGACACTCTTCAGTTAAAGTAATTCCATGAGTTTATACATTTAAAAAGGTTTTTTTCTCCTTTCTTTTTTGCCATCTGAGTGATGTCTCAGGAAAATAAGGGGGAAGAAAAGTAATGATGATCTGCCTTCTTTGACCAGAAGCTCAGCTCGTGGTGAATTGCTGGCCCAGTCAGGAAGCAGCAGAGTCCTGCCACAAGGTGGACATAGGGGCAAGGCTGTCACTTGAGAGGGAAAAAAAAATTTTTTTAAAGAGGCTCAGAAGATAGGAGGGTTTTCAAGGCAGGACTCTGGTTTAAAGATAAAACAGGGCCCTGGGAACCAAAGAATATACGACCAAGATCCAGTCTAGGCTGACAGTGGAATCTAATAGGAGAGCAGACCTGGTCCCACCCCTCATCCATAGATCAGTGCTAGTCTCAGGGAATGGGGAGGGCTTGAGTGTGGAAGTGCAGGTGTAGGGGTCCCAGCTGCTGACCTGGAAGGACAGGGTCTGACCTCGTTTCCTGTAGACTTTGAAACAGTTGGTGGACTAAGAATTTAAGGTCTACCAGAAGTCCTCATCCCTGAATATTGGAGGGCCTTAAAAATTGCTGATGTCCACAACTTGAGACAGTGGTACATGCCTATAATCACAACAACTCAGAAGAATCAAGTTCAATACCAGCCTCAGCAACCTAGTGAGTCCCTAAGCAACTTAGCAAGACCCTGTCTCAAAATAAAAAATTAAAAGGGCTGAGGATGGAGCTCAGTGGCCAAACACCCCTGGGTTCTGTCCATAGTACCACCCCCCAAAAATGCCTATGTACAAAACACCATAGATTCTGATGAAATTGAGCTGGAGTAGGTCCTGCCTATAGGAATTTGGTTGTTTTTATAAAGTTCTCCAGATGATTCTAATATGAGGCCAAGGTTGAGAACTTCTGATATACATGTTATTGCTTAAAACTTTATTGTAAGGTCCCAAGGAAGGGGTTATTACTACAGTCCGAGGCATGTGGTAGAAGAAGGATTAGTTCCATGACTCTCCTTGGATACCAAAATCTGTTTAAGCTCAAGTCCTTTATATAAAATGATATAGTATTTGCACATAACCTATGTATATCCACCCATATATGGTACTTCAAATCACCTCTTGATTTCTTATATTACCCAGTACAGTGAATATGCTACATCAATGGCTGTTGCACTGTATTGTTTAGGGAATAATGACAAGGAAAAAAGTCTGTGTGTGTTCAGTTCAGATACAACTTTTTTTTTCCTGGTATGAGGATTGAACCCAGGGGTGCTCTATCACTAAGATATACCCCAGATCCTTTTTATTATTTATTTATCTACGTGCCAGGGACTGAATCCAGGGTGCTTAACCACTGAGCAACATCCCCAACCCCCTTTTTAAAAAAATATTTTATTTAGAGATAGGGTCTCACTGAGTTGCTTAGGGCCTCACTAAGTTGCTGAGGCTGGTCTCAAACTTGCAATCCTTCTGCCTTAGCCTTAAGGATAGCTGTTATTATAGGCATGTGCCACCACTCCTGGCAGGCAGGCAGGCAGGCAGGCAGGCAGACACAATATTTTTTTAAAATATATTTTCAATCTTATGTTGGTTGAATCTGTGAGTATGGAACCCATCAACATGGAGTACTAGCTGTACTTCCATTTTACAAATGAAGAAATAGAACTCAGAGAGGTTAAGAGATTTGCTAAGGTTTACACAGTCTAATTGACTTCCTGACATTCCATTTCAGTCTGGTCTGACACCATATTTGTACTTTGCCACCCTGACATGAAGGTGATAAATTCTTTCTTTTCATAATAGAACTGAAAGCAGAACCACGGTTCAAGAATTTCCAATATTGGCAAGATTTCGTTTAGTCTTTAGCTGTGACTTCTTTCCCCCAACCCCCTGCGGTACTGGGGATGGAACTCAGGGCTTCATGCATGTTAGGCAAGCATACTACCACTAAGCTATATCCCCAGTCCTAGCTGTGACTTCTTGTTGCACATTATGAGAAACTCAGTATGAAAATGCACTTTGGAAATATAACACTCATATGCCGACTTATCATAAGTTCTAACTACTCCACATGCCCCAGATCATTTAATTCTCACAATAGCTCTATAAGTCTATAAGGTAGAAAATTCTGATCATTATTCTGGTTTACAGATGAGAAAACAGAAGCTTAGGAGGACTTAACAACTTGCCCAAGGTTGCAGAGCTTGAGAGTGAAAAATCAGAAACCGAACCTAGATACATCTGACTCTAAGGCCTTAATTTTTGACCACCAAGCCTGGATTTCTCAAAAATTACATTAAATTACCTGAGAAATGTATTAAAATTCATTTTAATATAGGGGTCTATGGCCCACTCCACTCTCAATTCTGATCTGTAGATCTAGAATAGGATTTGAGCATCAACTTTTTTTTTTTTTTTCTGATTTGAACCCAAAGGTACTCTACTGCTGACCTACATCCCCAGTCCTTTTTATTTTGGAATAGGGGCTTGAAAAGTTGCCCAGACTGACCTCGAACTTGTGATGCTTCTGCTGTCAGTCTCCCAAATAGCTGGGACTACAGGTGTGTGCCACCAAGCATCAGTAATTTTAACAAGCACTCCAGGTGGTTCTCAGGCCTCAGTGAGCAACACTGTACTTCTCTGCAGAGTTCCCAACTGGGACTGGTGATGAGCTGGATCCTTATTCCCTGAAACGGTCATACGTGGCAGCAGAATGAGCCAGGTGAAAGGAAAGCCACCCAAACTCCTTGAACCCAAATAACTTTCCTATCTGCTTGTCACAGGGCCTGGAATCCCACCGGAAGCCCACTGTCAATGAATGAGTCATTTCTCTCCAGAGTAAGGCGCTGTCTCCTCTCTCTCCACTTCCTCTTCACTTTAAACCTACTTGCTTGAATGTGTAAACATGAAAGAAGACAAACTGAGTCATTGAATCCTGTTTTCCTTCCTTAGTGCTTTGGCAGGAGCAGGGACATCTGAGAATCTTTATCAAAGGTCTTTGGAGGATAGTTATAGCCAAATATGATGAGGATGTAGGAATGCAGTTCCTATGAAACCAAGAAGACCCAGAATCCCTCTCCCCCTTATCTAGACATGTGTCCTTCCTTCTTGGTATTTTTTTCCCAACTTCGTGGTGCTCCCTGCTCAGGAGCTCAGAAATCTCATACTTTCTCCCCTTCCTCCTCAATCATCCTGCCCTCAGGAAAGTCTCTGAGCCTCATTCACTTTGAGAAGATCAGAGGGAAAGATGGAATCCTAAAGAATCTATGCATCAAAGTAGAAGGAAAGAGAAAGAGGAACTTTCAAAGGAGGATGAGAAGGAATAACCAGAGGTAGATGCGAACAGGAGAGAAGGATATCCCAACAGGCAAGGAAAGCCTGAACTTCAAGAAGGAAGGGAATTGAGGCTGAGTAAAGGTTGTTTGTGTGCAGTATCAAAGACTTCGTGTGTGTTTATAAACCGTGACAGTGCCAGGAGCGAGGACCAGAGTGAAATACAGGGATAGGAGAGAGCAGGAACAATATCCGACATAAGAGAATGAGCTTTCAAAAGGGAACAAGGATGAAGACAGGGGGTTGAGGCTGAATGGAACCAGAGAAGACTGAGGTCTGAGGACAGGAAGTTGAGAGCTCACACCCCAAAGTTTCCATTTCCTCCAAAGTAGGAGGCAAAGTCAATTTTCTGGGGACGGGTTGGGGTGGTGGGCGAGGCTGGAGAACAGACTCCTCTTCCACATTCCAGCCCTGCCTCCCACATACTGTACATCCCCAGGGCACTTCCTTCTAGAGCTGCCTTCCTCCTCTCAGGCCCCTCCTGATGAGTGCTGCTCAGCCATTCAAAGGGACACTGCTACCCCGAAACATGTTATGATCAACAGGTGAAATGCATTCGCCCTCCAGATGAGACCATTACAACGACAGTTGTCTTCTGATGAGTTTGTTCTGTTAATTGTATTGCCTCCCACACTGGTGCACGGATCAACACACATGTCAGCTTGTGAGCAAGGCTTTGCTTCTTTCTTTACCCCTGTTTCTAGTTCCGAGAACATCACCTGGGACACAGTAAATGCTCCATATATGTCGGTGAATACATGAAGTCCATTATGGGCAGACTTCCCTTGTGACGATGCAGGGTCGTAGATCATTTGACTCAAGGCTCTGAAATTCGTGTGTCATGTCGTATATTTCCAAAGCCACCAGAGGCTGGCTGGGAAGCAGAACCGTGGGAGCTCTGGGGGAGGTGTGGGGGGGTCCAGCTTCCCCTTGGTTTCTTCCTATTCTTCTAGTTGCCCAAGACATTTTCAAGGAACATCAGTGAGAAGCCTGTTGCAATTCTGAGTGGTTTCTTCTTCGGGGGGGGGGGGGGGGGGGAAAGAATTGAGCAAGACATTCCACTGGGTGGGGGAGAAGGAGGGTGGGATGGGAGAGCAGCTAAAGGCAATCACATCTCAACCCCAAGACTCACATTCTCTAGAAGGTATTTCCAGGGAGACAGCAACAGAACCTTCATCAGAAATTCTAAATAAATTCACAATCTCACATCTGAGATTGTGAGTTTATTTAGCATTTATCTTTTTTTTTTCCAACCGAGATATCTTCTCAGTGAGAAATCATTTACAACACGAAAGGTACACACATATGCACATAAATATGAAATATTGAAGGGACCTGGGCTGGGCATCAAGAGAATAGGTTTCTTGTCTCCAGTGTGCTGGGAACCTGCTCAGAACAAGACCCTTAATGTCTCACCTGTCTTGTTAGGTGGAAATGCTTCCAAAAGATGAATACATGCTGAAGAGAAGAAGATTACCAGACATGGGGGCATTATTAAGAGCAAACCACAATGTTCTGTTAACAAATGCAAGTGCCAAGAAAGGAAGCCACTATCAGGAGGTCACTGCAGAACATTTAGGGGAGCAGGCTGGGCCAGGAGTGAAGTTTGCTAGTAGAAACTGGGGAGTGTTGGATTCCTCTGGGTCATAGAGGGAGAAGAACATGGAGTCGGTGGTAGGGGGTAATAAGAAGAGGGATGGGAGGAAGTGAAGTAGGGAAGCCAGGCAAAGGTGGGAGAAGCAATTGACAGAAAGTATTTAGAAGGGCTGGGGATGTAGCTCAGTGATAGAGAGCTTGCTTAGCACATGCGAGGCCCTGGGTTCAATTCCCAGCACTGGGGGAAAAGAAGTTCCCAGGAATGGGACTGCAAAGATGATTTCAGAACAGGCCTGTGTTATATTCAGTTTGTAGTTGTCATGCTGCACTACACACCCTACTGGTACCCCACTGCCCAATCTTTATGTAGTCTCTGCATCTACCGAGTGCTTTTGTGAGCAGATCTGTTTTGGTGACCTGGGAATCCAGGAAAAGGGCTCAGTTCACTCCTGGATCTGTGCAATACACTCCTCCAGAGATTGTGAGCCAGTGCTGACCAGCAGGAAAGAGGTGACCTCCTAGGGAAACTGCAGACATCCCAGGGAGGGCTTTGGAAGGCCCTGAAGCAGGCTGTGTAGTGAGAGTTTGAGCTGATCTCAACCTAGATCTCAAGGTCCTGGGAGACGGTAGATATCATCCAGGCTCATCAGCATCAGCAGTTCTTGCCTGATTCCCTTCTGGTTCCCAGACTCTCTGATCCTGTTTAGGGGCTCCATGCTCCCACCTGACCTTCTCGCTGACATCAGCACCAACAACAGCCCATGTGGATAGTTGACAATAACTTCAAATCAGAGTGTGCCAGGGGCAGAGCAGGGCTGGGTAAATTAGAAGGAGTCCAGTGTCTTTTCTTTCTCTATTCTTGCAATTCTGTGAAAAGCTGGAAGCCCCAGCCTCATTCTTCCTGTTCCCATGGGCCCGTGTCCACCCACCTCAGACAGACAGTCTACCTCTATATTTCACCTCCACTTGAGTCTTCAAATCCATTCCCTCTTCTCCATATCTTCTTTCCCTGCTTTAGTCCAAGTCTTCACTATCTCTGCACCTGGTCCATTGAATTTTTGCTGGCCCCTTATCACCTATCTGGCCCTCCACTTGCTGCCAAATGTAAATATGACCCTGGCCTTCCCTGTCATAAGCTTTTCAGTGATTCTTTATGATTGGAGCAAAGTGAAGACTGGTGTCACCTCTACTTAGCACGGTCAAGGGCATTCTCTATGGGCACCCTGCCCACCTCATCAGCCTCAGCACTCCCTTCCCCCACACTTCCTGTGCCCTGCTAACCCTCTGCCCTTTAAGTGTCCTGCAGTTCCCAGGATTCCCTGTGCCCTTCCTCACCCTAGGCTCAACTGGTTTAGAACAGCCATGCCCAGGGTATTTAACTTCCTACCAAAGTGGTAGCAGCTCTGTGGTTTGTACACAGGAGATATTTGGGGCAGCAGTCTCATTATCTTGAAGCTTTATTTGCATAACAGCATTCTTTTTTTATTTAGGTGTCAAGTAAAAATCAATAAAAATGGCAAGACTTTCTCCATAAGGGCGTAATTTACAAATTCACATTTGAAATAAACTTGAGAAAAATATCAATCCACCACACACAAATCTATGAATTATTTTATTCTGAAGACTTGGAGGTAGGGCATAAAACAAATGGAGGGGGGTGTTGAAGCATACCTCTTCTCCTTCCTAATCCTCCCCCTCCAATCCACTGCTTGATTCTGCATGGACACCAGGTCCTCTGAATGGGCTTTGAATGCATCCAAAAAAGTCAATGCTTTCCTCAAGTCTTTGGTCATTTGGCCTGCAATTTTATACACTTTCATTTTTACATGAAAATAAAGGACCAATAGTTTCTTAAATTATTAATAACTACTAAAATTTAATGTTCTTAAACTAAAATTAGCAGGCTCTTAGAGTTTGCTGAGGACTCCAAATAATATTCTGCCAGAAAGTCTAGCCACTATGGAACTCCTGGCAGTATCATTGAAATCACACACATCTTAGAAGCCTGGAATTCTTGCAACTCAAGAAAAAGCTACTGATCTTTATGGATGTGGTCCTAAGTGGGTCATGGAGTTTAGCTGCTGTGATTCTTGAATTTTTTTTAAAGAACATAAAAATTTTATTATGAGTCTAACATGGTAAAATTTGGAGTTATTTTTCAAGTAGGGGCAAGATGACTGAATCTTATATTGAGCTCTCTATATAAAGAGAGGGATAAAGGGCTTAGGCTTCTGGGGGAGAGGGAAGGGATGCAGGATATAAAAGGTTTCAGGGGAGGAGGTGCATGGTGAGCAAGTATTGTCTTACTGGGCTGGTTTTTTTGTTTGTTTTTGGTTTGATTTTTGTTGTTGTACTGAGGATTGAGCCCACAAGTGTCCTACCTATGAGTTATATCCCCAAGTCTTTGTTTTTTTAGGGTCTCGCTAAATTGCCCAAGCTGGTCTCAAACTTTTCATCCTCCTGCCTCGGCCTCTGGAGAAGCTGGGATTATAGGTGTGTTCCACTATGCCCAGCTAGCTTATTGATTTTTAATTATACATTATGATCTGTTTAGCTTCTGTCAATTAAGTACTATGATGTATGCATGTGTTAAAACAAACAGCATTGGGAAATTTTTTTTTTTAGCAAATTGACATGTATACATTGTATAAACATAAATTACAGTCATATGCTTAGTGCTAAAGAAGATATGTAAATATTTTTACATATATTATGTAGTTACTTTGTGTCATTGTGTGGGTGATGTTTTACTTGTGAATTTGTGTGATGGTTTTTGTGTGTGTTTATGGTGCTGGAGATTGAACCTAGGGCTTTGTGCATGCTAGGCAAGTGCTTTATCACTGGCGGACATCCCCAGCCATTTTTTTTTTTCCTACTGGGGATTAAACCCAGGGGCACTCAACCACTGAACCACACCTCCAGCTCTTTTTTTTTTTATTTTGAGATATGGGTCTCACTAAGCTGCTGAGACTGGCTTTGAACACTTGATCTGCCTGCCTCAGCCACCTGAGCCACTGGGATGCAGGCACCACCTAGCCCTTATTTTTTTAAAAAACTAACTTGTGATTACCTTGCTAAACCTTATAGAACAATAGAGATGCTTTTAATTTACAAACATTGTCTTATAATATAGAATTACAAAATTATTTTGTGATATAAAATGTGAGTAAGCTCATATTCCTGTATATGAAGTAAGTAATGTAGTGACAGGTTTACAGTAATTCATCTGCGTGTTGTGCACTTTGATAATATTCTTATTCTACATTCTTTATTTTGTATCATGCTGTAATACTGACATCATGTTAATTGTTCCACTAGAAAAAAAATATGGGATCTGAATATAAAGCTTACGGAATTGAGAAGGCCAGGCTAAACTGGACAGGTCATTGGCTGAGCTGAGTCATGCTCTTGCAAGTGCTTCTCCCAGTGGGATAGCTTGTCATACTATGACAGCTCTCAGATTAATCTTGAGCCTGATTTGTTTCATTACAGGACTTGATTCTGTTCATATGTGATCACCCATCATAACTGATTGCCTGTCAGGTGTATTTGTCAGCTCACAGCTAGAAATTACTTTTTCTACTTGCTAGGGGAAAAAAAAGAAAGAAAATAACAATAACATCTTAATCTGACAAAGCTGTGGGAAAATTGATCCTCCACTGGTCAATGGCAGTATATGTGAATATTAAATTTTTTTTTAATCAAATGGCAATACATTTTAAAATGGCCATGTCCTTTGATTCAGTATTTTTAGAAATCTAGTCTAAAAAGCAATCAGAAGAAAATAAATCCTAAATGCATAAATATATTCATCTACGTATAGGTAAACATGGAACTACCCAGAGATCAAATAGAGAGGGACTAGAAGTAAATTATATAATTACTTGATGGGCTAGGGTGCAGTAATAGGATGAAAGTTAACAACAAAACATCATGAGCAAATTACTGGGAGACTTTTGTTGTTGTTGATTGATTTTGAGGTGCTTGGGGGCTAAACCCAGAGGCATTCTACCACTGAGCCTCACCCCCAATCCTTTTTATCTTTTATTTTGAAATAAGGTCTCACTAAGTTGCTGAGGGTGGTCTCAAATTTGCAATCCTCCTCCTTTAGTCTCTGGAGTCCCTGGGATTTCAATAAGCAATGCCCAACTGTCACTTATTTTAAAAGCTTCTGGTTCCCTGCTCCCAAATAGGCTGATTTTCTAAAGTTTCTAAGATGTTCTGTATGATGTGTTTGCCCTCATTAGAGTCTTCCAGAGTTGGGGATTGCTCAGCTTCAGTTTACCCCTAGATTTCTCCCACTTGGAAGTCTTTCCTGGGGCCAAAAAAAATTGCTTATTTTACTTGTTTGGTTGGTTCTAAGAATGTGGAAGAAAACTTGAATTCTGCCACTCAGTGGCTCTCTGGCAGTAACACCATTAGAAGGCACCAGTGGTTCTAGGTGGCAAAATTTGGAGTTATTTTCCGCAACTTTCAAATTTTCAGAGGGGAAAAAAAATCCTAAAAAATTAAAAAGAAGATTGCAGCTTTGCGTTCTGCAGGCTCAGCAATGCTCACTTATTGTGTGTGTGTGTGTGTGTGCACGCGTGTGTGTGCACGCGTGTGTGTGCATGTTTAGTACTGGGGATTGAACCTAGGAGTACTCTACCACTGAGTTACACCCTCACCCTTTTTTGCTTTTTAGAGTCAGGGTCTCACTAAGCTGCCTGGGTTGGCTTTGAATTTGTGATCCTCCTGCCCCAGCCTCCTGAGTTGCTGGGATTACATTTCTTTTTTTTTTAGAGAGGATCTCACTATGTCAATCAGGCTGGATTCAGTCCAAACTCCTGGACTCAAATGATCCTCCTGACTCATGTCCTAAGTGCTGGGACTACAGGCGTGCACCACCACACCTGGCAGCTGTGCCACTTTGGGTATGTGTGTGCAAAGGCACCAGGGAAGAGAGTGGTTTTAGGAACAAGTGCATGAGGCAGTGGAAGTAGAAATGGAAAATCTGACCCCAGGTCTCCTCGAAAATTAAATTTCTAGAGGGCAAGAGCAGAGAGGTGAGTCAAGATCTCATCCCACCCAGGACACCATGATTCCGAGGCCTCTGGAAGGCGGAAAGGCTTATAAATCCCTAAACATCAGAAATGCAGAGACAAAGATACCCAAACTGATGATGTCCTAGTACTTTCATCTGAGAAACATACCCTAAAGTTTACCTAGTTGATGCCTTGGCCCCCGCCCCAACTCTAGCCCAGTGCCATGAGAATTCTCTCACAGGAGAACATACCAGATCTCACCATCAGTATCCAGGAATGATAATAAGCCTCTTACAGTTTACACACATCTCACTCCCTGTCATTCTCATTTCAACCTGAAAGGTAGAGTTCATCCTCCCAGACATACGCAAAGAAACAGAAACCCAGAGAGATGAAGTGATGCCTTAGGTCACACAACCAATGATAAGCAGAGTGGATATCTCAAGGCTGGTGTTTCTCCAACCCCACCCAGTGGTTGTCCCAAGGCTTTAGGTTCAGTTTATCCCTGGTTCATTTGCTCACATAGACACAGACCTAGATGCCAACACTGGCAGATACCTGGGGTAGAGAAAGCAGGAAATTGCCCCTGGGAAAGCCATAGTGCCTACCTGAACTGCCAGGGGGTCCAGATGCGAGCAGCTGAGGAGGCAGCGCTGGCCTGAGTGCTGTGCTCAGTTGCAGCTGGCGAGAGGCTCTTCCCCACCCCTAAAGCAATGAGCACCAGCCTGACCACACTTCTCCTTTCTGATCAGCCCACAGGCGAGAAACCCAGGCACCGTCACCATGCAACCATTCCCCTTTCCAGTGACACTGACTACCCCAAGCTTTTCAGAAGCTGGAGTCTTCTCTCTACCCTTTCTTGCTCCCTCAAAGTCCACCAAAGTACCTTCACAGTATGGGAGGGAGTCTGAGAGGGATTGGACTCCAGGGTGAAGACTCTGCATTGTGCATGGGCAAGATGTCCCCACAGAGGAGTCTTCCCTGTGCATTCCTGGACACAGCAGCCATGAGCTCAAGAAGAAAGACAGAACTCAGAGTCCACCCAATAACACGGGGGAAGAGACCAGCTCATGAGTGACAAACACACCATCTCAGAAGAGAGCGTCTTGAAACCCCTGGGAACCCTGGAACTACTAACCCAGCTTCTGCTCAGAAAAGGCAAGGAAAAGGGAAAGGCTTCCTGTTTCTAAAGGTGTGTGACATCCAGCATCATGAAATGTGTTCAGCCAGGCGCAGTGGTACTTGCCTGTAATCCCAGCTACTCAGGAAGCTGAGACAGGAGGATTGCAAGTTTGAGGCCAGCCCAGGCAACTCAGCAAGACCCTGACTCAAAAAAAACCCCAGAAAGGTCTGGGGGTGCAGCTCAGTGACGGAGCACTTGCCTAGCACATGCAAGGCCTCAGGTCCATCCCCAGTATCACAGAAAAGAAAAAAAAATGTGTCCAGTGGGCATTTTGACTGACTGAGTCACTCCCTACAATACTGTGAGACTAAATTTTCAGTGAGGGCTCTGAAAATGAGAAGTTGGGGTGGGGAAATCAAGAGACCATTTTGTTGAATGGGCTGCTTCTGACTGAAGTGAGCAGTCACGTCAGGAAAATACATAATGACGATAACCTGGAATGTCTGGTAAATTTAAAAACCTGCTCAGAAGATTCCTAATGTATGGAATTTGCTAATTTCATTGGTATAAATTCTCCCACCATGACTAGTTCTAAGATACCAATGTGACATTGATGGATTTGGAATTGGGAGGAAATGTGTGCAATCAGTTGCCTCTCCTGGGCCTTTCTGGGCCTGTGCAGCATTAATAAATCCTGTCATTGAGCACCTGCTGGGGACTCAGGCTTGGAACCGGTAGCTTAAATTCCTTATTTCGTCTGATCCTCAATAAGTGGAAGATTATCATCTCCACAGGTGAGAACAATAAACCCCTTTTAGCCTATGTGGGTCCTCACTGAACAACAAAAAGTTGGACCTTGTTTTTTTAAAAATCCATTCAGCCTCTTTATGTTTTTTTTTAATTAACTAATTTAGTTAGTTAATTAGTTATAGATGGACACAATAACTTTATTTTATTTATTTATTTTCATGTAGGGCTGAGGATCCAACCCAGTGCCTCTCATGTGTTTGGTGAGCACTCTAACTCTGAGCTACAACCCCAGCCCTCTTTATATTTTTTGATTGGAGAATTTAGTTCATTTCTATTTAAAGTAATTACTGATGGGTAAGGACTTACTATTGCCATTTTATTCATTATTTTCTGTGTATCTTCCTTTTTACTGTCTTCTTGCTGTTTTACTTGGTGAAAAATCTGGCTTATGTAAATTTTCAACTGGTGACTTAACTTCAGTTGTGTACAAAAGTGCTACAGTTTTAACTATCTCCTCCCATTTTAGGTTTTTGATGTCATAATTTACTGCTTTTTATATTATGTATCTGCTAATAGATTATTGTAGCTATAATTATTTTTAATACTTTTATATTTGAATCTTTAAATCAGAGTTGAACGTGATTTACATACCACAATTACAGTATTAGAGTATTCTAAATTTGAATGTTGACTTAACATTACCAGTGAGTCCTGTACTTTCATATTACTAATTACCATTCTTTCACTTTAGCTTAAAGAATCCCCTTTAGCATTTCTTTCTTTCTTTCTCCTCCTCCTCTGCGTCCTTCCTCTCCTCCTTCTTCTTCTTTTCCTTGAAGTACTAGAAATTTAAGCCAGGGGACTCTATTGTGGTACACCCCCAGACCTTTTTTATTTTGATTTTGATACAGGATCTTGCTAAGTTGCCAAGGCTGGTCTTGAACTTGCAATCCTCCTGCTTCGGTTTCCTGAGCTGCTAGGATTACAGGCGTGCACCACCATGCTAGCATCCTTTAGCATTATTATTTTTTAATATATATATTTTAGTTGTTGATAGACCTTTTTTTTATTCATATGTGGTGCTGCGAATTGAACCCAGTGCCTCACACATGCCAGGCAAGTGTGCTACCACTGAGCCACAGCCCAGCCTCTTTAGCACTTTTTGTAAAGCAGATCAAGTGGTGAACTGCCTCAGCTTCTCATATCTAGGAAAGACTTTGTCTCTCTTTTATTTCTAAAAGGGGCAGGTTTGCTGGGTAAGGTAGTTTGGGTTAGCAGTTTATTGATTTCAGCACTTTTAACATATCATCTCTCTCTCTCTCTCCTGGCCCATGGGGTTTCTGCAAGAAAATCTGCTGATAGTCTAATGGAGGTTCCCTTGTTTGTGATGAATCTTCTCTTCTCTTGCTGCTTCCAAGATTCATTCTCCTTTTGGGGACTGGGGTTATATCTCAGTGGTAGAGTGCCTGCTTAGCATGTGTGAGGCCCTGGGTTTGATCTCCAGTACTGCAAAAAAAAAAAAAAAAAAAAGAATCTCCTTTTGTTTGAGAAAACATGATTGTGTCTCAGTGAAGCAGTCCTCTTTGGGTTGATCTTGCTTGAGAACCTTTGAGCATTATGTACCTGGATGTCCTTATTGCTCCCCACATTTGGAAAGTTTTTAGCAATTATTTTCTTTAACTAATTTTCTCACCCTTTCCCTATTCTCCTAGAAATTCCTTCATCTGTATATTATTTCTCTTGACAGTATCCCTAAATTCTGTGATCTTTTTCCATCCCTTTTCATTCATTTTCCTTTTCCTCCTTTCAAATATCCTGTCTTCAAGTTCACAGATTCTTTCTTCTGTTTGACCAAGTCTGCTGCTGAAGCTCTGTATTGTGTTTTTAAAAAATTTTTCTAATTAGTTATACATGACAGCAGGAGCATTTTGTTTCATTGTACACAAACGAAGCACAGCTTTTCATTTCTCTGGTTGTACATGATATAGAGTCGTGCCATTTGTGTGTATTGTGCTTTTTAAAAAAATTATTTATTTTTTGTTGCAGTTGGACACAGTACCTTTATTTTATTTATTTTTATGTGAGGATCGAGCCCAGGTCTTTGAATAGTGCTAGGTGAGTGCTCTACCGCTGAGCCAGGACCCCAGTCCCTGTTATTGTGTTTTAAAATTTTCATTCATTGTATCTTCAGCTCCAGAATTTTTAAATTGATTTTTAAAAATAAATGACAGTGGAATGCATTACAATTCTTATTACATATATAGAGCACATTTTTTCATATCTCTGGTTGTATATAAAGTATGTTTACACCATATAAAGTGTCTTCATACATGTACTTTGGATAATGATGTCCATCACTTTCCACCATCCTTGCTAACCCCTGCCCCCTCCTTTTCCCTCCCACCCCTCTGCCCTATCTAGAGTTTGTCTATTCCTCCCATGCTCCCCTTCCCTACCCCACTATGAGTCAACCTCCTTATATCAGAGAAAACATTCGGCATTTGTTTTTTTGGGATTGGCTAACTTCACTTAGCATTATCTTCTCCAACGCCATCCATTTACCTGCATATGCCATGATTTTATTCTCTTTTACTGCTCAGTAATAGTCCATTGTGTATATATGCCACATTCTTTTTATCCATTCATCTATTGAAGGGCATCTAGGTTGGTTCCACAGTTTAGCTATTGTGAATTATGCTGCCGTAAACATTGATGTGGCTGTGTCCATGTAGTATGCTAATTTTAAGTCCTTTGGGTATAGACTGAGGAGTGGGATAGCTGGGTCAAATGGTGGTTCCATTCCCAGTTTTCCAAGGAATCTCCATACTGCTTTCCATATTGGCCGCAACAATTTGCAGTCTCACCATTCAGCTCCAGAAGTTTTAAAAAATAATCTTTATCTCTTTGTTGAACATTTCATTTTGTTCAAGTTTTGTTTTCCTGATTTGTTGTTGTTATTATCCATCTTTCTCTCTCTCTTTTTTTTTTCTTTTTTCCTTTTTCTTTTTGGTGCTGGGAATCAGACTCAAGGCCTCACACATACCAGGCAAGCACTCACTCACTTAGCCACATCCCCAGTTCTATCCATGTTCTCATAGCTTGCTGAGCTTCCTTAAAACAATAATTTTGAATTATTCATCAGGCAATTAATAGATCTTTGTTATTCAGCTTTCTGTCACTGTGACAAAATACCTGAAAAAATCAACTTAAAGAAGGAAATATTTATTTTGGCTCATGGTTTCAGAGGTTTCAGTCCATGGTCATTTGGATTTGTTGTTCTGGGCCTGTGGCAAGGCAGAACATCATGGCAGGGTGCATATGATAGAGCAGAGCTGCTTACTTCCTGGCAATTGGGAAGAATGGATGGGGCGAGCGTGGAGGGAAGTAGCTGGTGACAAGATCTAACCTTCAAGGACATGTCCCAGTGGTCTACTTCCTTCAACTAGACCTCACCTCCCAGTTTTTACCACCTCTCAATAGCACCACAGGTTGGTGATCAAACCTTTAGCACATGAGATTTGGGGGACATTTTAGATCCAAATCATAACAATCTCCATTTCTTTGAGGGTCAGTGACTGGAAAATGTTCCTTTGGTAGTGGTATGTCATGTTTTGTTGTCGTTTTTTTTGTGTGTGTGGGTGGGGGGGTGTTCCTTGAAGTGTCTTCCTTTTGCTGACTTTGTATCTGAAGAAGCAGTCTTTACTACTGGCTTCAAGAGAAAACCATCTTCAGCAGCCAGGCAGGCTAGGGATTCTGACACACTCTCAGATCTTTTCTGTGGATTCACCTGCTCCACCTCTCTTGTTCTCTCTCTTTTGTGTGTCTGGGAGGCGTTGTGGGGAGTCTTAAAATTGTATGGCTTTGTGCTCTCTTTGGCAGCATATTTACTAAAATTGGATTGATGCAGAGAATATTAGCAAGGCTAGTAGAAATTTTAAAAAAATATATTTATTTTTTAGTTGTAGATGGACATAATACCTTTATTTTATTTATTTTTTATGTGGTGCTGAGGATCGAACCCACGGCCTCGAATGTGCTAGGTGAGCACACTACCACTGAGCCACAATCCCAGCCCTAGAAACATTTTTTTTTAATAGAAAAACTTTTGAAAAGGTCTCATGTTTTCTCTTGATCTGGCAAAGCCAGGCCATGTGCTGAGTCTCCCAGTTGTTTTCCCTGGAATAGTGCCATGAAATGCTCAAATGTCAGTGCCTTCTCCCAACCCTTCAGAGTGAAACCAGCTGACTGTGTGCGCTTATGAGCCAGCTGCAGAGGCTCATACTTGCCATCAAAAGGCATATGCAGGGAACAAGCCACGGGGTTTGGGGTATGAGACATGCATTGGGGGTGTCCACAAGTTAGCTAGGGAGTCTGCAATTGCTGCATCCCAAACAGCTCATTGGCATGGCTCCTGATGGAGTCTATAAAGCAATTAGTATATGGTCCTTAGTTGAGTTTTGTTTGTTTGTTTTTATTTTTGTTGTGGTACTGGGGATTTAACCCAGGGATGCTTAACTAGTGAGCCATATCCCCAGTCATTTGTTTTTTAAAGAAAGAGAGAGAGAGAGAGAGAGAGAGAGAGAGAGAGAGAGAGAGAGTTTTAATATTTATTTTTTAGTTTTTGGTGGACACAACATCTTTATTTTTATTTTTATGTGGTGCTGAGGATAGGACCCAGCGCTCCACACATGCCAGGTGAGCGCACTACCGATTGAGCCACATCCCCAGCGCCCCCAGTCCTTTTTATTTTGAATAGGATCTTGCTAAATTGCTGAGTCTGGCATTGAACTTGCAATCCTCCTGCCTCAGTCTCCCAAGTCACTGGGATTACAGGCGTGCACAACTGTGCCCAGACTTACTTGAGTTTTGAACCCTGATTTTGTGGGGCACTGTTTTTCTTCCTTGCTTCCCATCTGCTCAGCCTTGCTGATCCCCTCAGTATTCTCGTTGGGGTAAGAAAGAGGCAAGGCTGTTGGCCAGTGTCCCACAAAGCTGGGAAAGCTGAACAGTCACTCATTTATACACTTGCTTCCTTCTGTGGAAGGACTTGTGGGCACAGGGCATATCTCCTGGCCCTGAGCTATATAGCTCCTTGGGGACATAGGTAAAATGAAACTACTCTTTACTCCTTGGGGACATAGGTAAAATGAAACTACTCTTTTTACTGTCTTCAATGTGCCAACTTACAGATTTTTTTGCTCCAGTGATGTGCTGGAACTCCTCCCACAAAGGTCCACTAGTCGGTGGATAATTGTCAAAACCAGTGAACTGGACTGGCATGGTGGTGCATGCCTGTAAACCCAGCTACATGGGAGGCTGAAGGATGAGAATCACAAGTTCAAGGCCAGCCTGGGCAACTTAGCAAGACCCTATCTCAAAATAATTTTTTTAAATGTATTTTTCAGTTATTGGACACAATAGCTTTATTTTATTTATTTATTTACTTTTATGTGGTGCTGAGGACCAAACCCAGGGCCTCGCACATGCCCGGCGAGCGCTCTACCACTGAGCCACAACCTCAGTCCCTTATAAAATTTTATAAGGGCTGGGGGTGTAACTCAGAGGTAAAATGCTTCTAGGTTCAATCCCAGTACTGCAACCCCCCCCAAAAAAAAACAATATTACACTATAAGGGAGATGAGAGAGAGAGTAGAAGATGCCTGTTCCAGCATCTTGAACTCTCTGTCTGCTTCGTCTCTTCTCCCCACGTGGTAAAATCCTGCAGAATAGGACATCTTCTAACTATCCTCCCCAACCATGGCACTCAACACTATCCTGAATCCAATAAAAATGCCTGACAAGTACTTGTTGACTGAATAAAGGAGCTGAGTCTTCCCCAGAGAGCAGTTAGCCACATACACTAAAGGAGGCAAAGTCATTCTACAAAGTCTGTCTGTGCTGGACAGTACAGGGACCAGAGAAAAGAATCAGACTAAGAGCCCACTGTCAAGAAAGTCCCTCGGGGCTGGGGATGTTGCTCAGTGGTAGAGTGCTTACCTAATCTGTACAAGGCCCTGGGAGTGATCCCCAGCACACACACAAAAAAAAAAAAAAAAAAAAAGAAGAAGAAGAAGAAGAAGAAGGAAAGAAAGAAAGAAAGAAAAAGAGGGAGGCAAGAAGAAAAGAAGGAAGAGAGAAAGTGAATGAGTGAGTAGCAAGTCCCTCAACCCTCTAGGTGCAGGAGGAAGGCAAAGACATAATATAATGCAGGTGAAGTTCAATGCTCTTCACTTTGTCCCAGGCCCTGTGTCACAGGGAGAGATGCAATGACTAGCCAAAGTGATGAGTGCTAGTTCTGTGGAAGCACAGAAATGGGAGGTCGAAGAAGATCCAAGTAGTGACATTGAACTGGACCTTGAAAGGATGTGCAGGAGCCCACCAAGTAGAGAGAATGTAGCCAAACAAAGCCAGAGTGTTTTGAGAGTAGCACATGATTGTGTGGCTGACCAGAAGTGAATGCAATAAGCAGAAGGAGACCTGAAAGCAAAACTGAGGGACCCACATCAGGGCATCTGAATCTGCCCATTTCCTTGCCACCTACACTCTTCCTATGACTGTACCACTTGTCTTTATGCCACAAAAGGAGGGAAGGAAATTGGGGTGGTCATATCTGGTCTTTTTTTTAACTGCATGTCTGAAATGCCACCTGCAGGGCCATGTGACTAAAGGAGGCCCCTTAGAGCTCCAGATTAGCTCTTAGAGAGGGTGGAGGAGGGTTAGGTGCACCCTCTGGTGGTCATCTGTGGTGCTTTCCCCTTCTCAGGAGTCCCATCCAGCCCTGACACTCCCACCCCACCCCCCCACCCCGGGGGGTGGGGTGGGGTGGGGGTGGGGATTGGCTTGACACACCAGACCTTCACCTCTTAAAGCTGAAGACTGTCAGATTAGAGGTGCCCAGAAGGAATCGTTCCACCCCATGATTTATGTCCTTGTCAACATCCTATCCGCCAGGTGGAACCTGCTTCTGCCTTTTGTTTCTTCTCATGGAGTCAGCCAAGTCACATATAAAATGAGGGCCTCAGCTCTGTGACCCTTCAAAAGTATCCTGAGCAACAAATAAAGAAAGGGCTGAAGTAATAGTTCAAGGGACAAATATTTATGCTTCTAATCATGGAACTGCTGACATTAAAGGTTCCACTTGTATTGTGTGGCATCAAAATATAGAACTAGAACCACTGAGTAGAAGCTTCTCGTGTGGCAGCTGGTACCATTGGAGGAAACCACAGAATGCTGGCAGCTTCAAGTTGCTGGAAAAGGTAAGGCTATGGATTCACCCTGGGACCAGGCTGTGGAGACAGTAGGAATTGCATTTCTCCCTGCTGGATTTTCTCTGCTCTTCTTCATTCCCAAATGCAAGTTCACTAGACTCATCCCTATTCATCTCTCACTGGGAGCCAAGTTGGTCATAATCTACCTCTTTTTTTTAACTTGTCAGTATTTTTTAGACATTGTCTGTGGCCTAACAATATAATCCAGCCTGGTTATCTACCACTCTTTCAGCATCTTCCCTTAAACTTAACTTTTCAGTGGCTTTAAACACGCCTATAAACTCTTTGACATTCCTCCTACTGAGTGATGAGAATCTATACCCATTTACTTGAATCTGGACTGTCCTTAGTGACTCACGCATGAACCACAGAATGTAGTGACAGAGTGAGTCTGCTTAACCTAGGAGGCTAGGCTGGAAAAGGTTATGCAGCTTCTAACTCATCCTCTTGATACACCTGTCTATGGGAATGCCAGCAACTCTATAAGAAGCCCAGCCTGCCAAGCAGGAGAGGCCACATAAGGTGGCCTCCACAGCCACCTGTGCGAGTGATCATCCAATTCTGTCTGGCCTTCAGAAGACATCTGACAACCACTGGAGATACACTGGGTGAGAGCTGCCTAAGAAAGTCCTTCCTAAATCCTTGGCCCAAAAATTAATGAGCAGGGGCTGAGGTTGTGGCTCAGTGGTAGAGTGCTGGCATGTGTGAGGCACTGGGTTCGATCCTAGGCACCACATAAAAAATAAATAAAATAAAATAAAGGTATTATGTTCATCTGCAACTAAAAAGATATTTTAAGGGCTCAAGCGGTAGCGCGCTCTCCTGGCATGTGCAGGGCGCTGGGTTCGATCCTCAGCACCACCTAAAAATAAAATAAAGATGTTGTGTCCACCAAAAACTAAAAATAAATAAATAAATACTTTAAAAAAAGATATTTTAAAAAGTTAATGAGCAAGGGGCTGGGGTTGTAGCTCAGCAGTAGAGCACTTGCCTCGTACGCATGAGGCACTGGGTTCAATTCTCAGCATCAGTACCACATATAAATAAGTAAATAAAATAAAGGTCCATCAACTACTTAAAAAAAAAAAGCTAATGAGGGGCTGAGGATATAGCTCAGTTGGTAGAGTACTTGCCTCCCATGCACATGGCCCTGGGTTTAATCCCCAGCACCACATACTAAATAAATAAATAAATTCTTCATCAATAAATAAAGGAATAAGTAATTGTATCATATTCAAACAATGAAATTTAAAAAAACAGTTAATGAGCAAGCTAAATGGTTTTACAAGTTACCATATTTTGGAGTATCTTGTTACATATCCATAATGACTGGAATAACTTTTTCTCTACAATTTCACCCACTGCTATGCCTCCAAGGATAACTCCCCTGTCACTGAAGACCTGGTACCTGGCCCACCTGTCTACCACAGCTAGCGTGGACACCTGCTATTCTGTCTCCTGGGGCCTTCACTCCTTCCTCAATGTGAATAACACTCCCCCTCAATCTCTATCCCTCTTATCAATCATATCTATATCTAGTCAGAGCCGTCATGTTCCCATTTACTGCTCCCCACCCCTACGGAGGAATGCAGGTGCCTCTAGAAGATTAAAAAAAAAAAAAAAAAAAGGTAAAGAAACTGATTCTTCCTTAGAGAACCCGTTTCAGACTGCAGAACTTTAGCTCTTCCAGAACTCTAAGAAAATGTCTGTGGTTTTTCTATTTTTGTCTTTGTGTGTGTGTGTGTGGTGCTGGGGAGGGGACCCAAGGCCTTGAACATTCTAGGAAGTGCTCTACTGCTGAGTTCCATCCCCTGCCTCATTTGTGTTGTTTTGAGGCACTAACTGTGTGATGCTTTGCTGCAATGCAACAGGAAACTAATATACCCTCAACACCTCTGGGGGCCTCCTGATACCTTCTTGCTTATGTCTAAATTAATCCAAGGAAGGTTACTGTCATTAGCTACCAAAACAACCCCTTCAGAACAATAGCAAGTACAGTCAGCCCTCCCCATCTGCTGGTTTGGCATTCATGGATTCAACCAATGGTGGATCTAAATCTTTTGGGAAAAATTGCATCCTGTACTGCATATGCACAAGGTTTTTTTTTTTTTTTTTTTTTCTTGTTGTTATCTCCCAAACAAATGGTATAGAAACTATTTACAAAGCATTTGCCTTGTAATAAGCTTAAAGGTGACTTAAAATATGAGAGAGGTACGTGTAGCTTATATTGCAAATACTGCCCCATTTTATTCAATATTCTTTTTATCTCCTTCATTCCTGTCCATGGACCCTTATTGATGGTGAGGTCACCATCAATAAGGTGATTTGGCTGAGAAATGAGGAGGGTGAGATGGAAGGAAAAAGGTTTACTTATTTATGTATTTTTAAAATCACAGTTAAACAAAAAAAAAGTGACCACACTCTGAGACCTGTGAACTCTTACCAATTTCAACTATCCCAACAGAAACCCACCAAGAACAGTATTCCAGTTGGCAAACCTTTCTTTTCTTCTTTATTGTAGCAAGCTGTATGTTTCATGAATCTTATCATTTTCATATTTTAGGTGTGTAGTTCTGTGGTGTTAGTGTACTCACATCGCCATGCATCCATTTCCAGCATCCAGGTCCAGAATATTTTCATCTTCCCAAAGTGGAATCCACTGAACACTAACTCCCTCCATTCTCCCCTCCCTACTGCCCATAGTAGCCAACTCTTCCTCTTTTTTTCTTTCTTTCTTTCTTGGACACTCTGAGCAATGTCCCTAGTGGCCTTTTTGTGTGTGTGTGTGTCTGGAAAATAAACTGAAACCCTATTTTTAAAATTTGTTCTAATTAGTTATACATAATAATAGAATGCATTTTGACACATCATACATAAATGGAGTATAACTTCTCATTCATCTGGTTGTACATAATGTAGAGTTACACAGGTCATGTAAATACATATGCACATAGGATAATAATGTCCGATTCATTGTACTATCATTCCTACCCCGTGTCCCCTCCACTCCCCTCTCTTCATTCCCCTCTGTCTGGTTCAAAATACCTCTATTCTTCCCACCCCCTTATTGTGAATTAGCATCCACATATCAAAGAACACATTCAGCCTTTAGTTCTTTGGAACTGGCTTATTTCGCTTAGTATAATATTCTCCAGTTCCATCCATTTACTGGCAAATGTAATAATTTCATTCTTCTTTAAGGTTGAGTAATATTCTATTGTGTGTATCTATACAGTTTCTTTATTTGTTCATCTGTTGAAGGGCACCTAGGTGGGTACCAGTTTAGTTATTGTGAATTGAGCTACTATAAACATTGATATGGCTGTGTCACTGTAGTATGCTGATTTTAAGTCTTTTAGGTATAAACCAAGGAGTGGGATGACTGGGTCAAATGGTAGTTCCATTCCAAGTTTTCTTAGGACCCAGCAGACTTTTTAATTTTTTTTTTAGGCTGGTCTTAAACTTGTGGTTCTCCTGCCTTAGCCTCCTGAATAACTGGGATTATAGTCACATGCCTCTGTCCCTGGCAGAAACTCTATCTTGAAAAAATCAAAAAAGCATTTCCAAAACTTTCAAAGCCAACCATTTTACCTCCTGGTAAATGCACTCATGGACAGGTTCCCAGTTGTCTGTTATTGAGCCAAACAAAACCAGACCTTCAAAGCAAGCATTCTCCAAGCCATTGCTATTTTGCCCTCATGCCAAACACAGGTGTGGTTTCCTTCAAGTCAGAGGTGTGCATCTCCACCAGAGGAGAATGGCCATTTGAAGGGGAGCCAGGTCACACCTGTTTTTCCTGTTGACAAGGGTCTCAATACTGAAGTAGGGCATTTGTGGGTGCAGGGACCTACTCAGTTTAATGTTAGAAGGTAATTTTAAAGAAAAGGTAAAATCAAAATCTCACGGTGATATAAAAATGAACACCTGTTAAACCAGGTATAGTGGCATAAGCTTGTGATCTCAGCAACTCAGGAGACCGAGGTGAGAGGGTCACCAGTTTGAGGCCAGGCTCAAACAATTAGTGAGACCCTTTCTCAAAATAAAAAATTAAAAGGGTAGGGTGTAGCCCAGTGGTAGAGTGCCTCTGGGTACCATCACCCAAACCAAAACAAAACAAAATAACCGTGAAATATTTTATTCTACTCATTAATCAATAAAAGAAGCATGGAGATGTTAAGTAGATTTAAAAGAAAAATCCAAAGACAAGACAACAGTTATAAATCCAGAATATTGAAATGCATATGCAAATGTAAGAAAAAATGATTTTCCCATAAGCAAGTAGGTTGGTGCTATAGTTTGGATCTCCAGCATTCTCTCAAGGCTCATGAGTTGAAGGCTGATGATGGTGCTATTGGAAAGTGGTGGAACCTTTAGGAGGTCAGACCTGCTGAGAGGAAGTTAGGTCATTGGGGGTGCCATGAAGGAGATATTGGGACTCTGACCCCTCCACTTTCTCTTTGATTCCCAGCTGCCATGAGATGAGCAACTTCCTCCACTATATGTTCTCACTATGAGGAACTGCTTTGCCATTGATCCAAAAGCAATGGACCAATCGACCATGGATTGAAACTGTGACCTGAAATAAGCCTTTCCTCCTTAAAGGTTGATTGTCTCAGGTATTTTGTCACAGTGACAGAATGCTAATATAGATGGAAAAGAAAGTCAGTTCAATTTTACAAACCAGAACAGCATTTCCCTATCTATAGGCAAGACGTATTTTTGCATTGCTATTGATTTTCTACACTTAATAGGGAATCGTGATCATATAACCTGGATGGGTAACCTCTCGAATTTAGACAATGCATAGTTTTATGCTGAAACAGAAAATTTTGTACAGCTGAGAGATGGGATGGTTGAATCTAAGGAACTAGAAAGAAGAGCAGGTCGATAGAGCTTGGGAGAAGAAGGGTATCAGAAAATGTTTCTGGACAAGAATGAGGGCCCTCCTAGTTCTGGGAGATAACAGAGCTTCCATTGCTATCTATTATCTGGGCTCCTGTTGAATTCCACAGTGAAATTCTTTGATGAAAGAGATGTGAGGGCTTACTTGAGGGACAGCCAGGAAGGAAGGAACCATAAAACAAGGTTGGATCCCAGAGCTTTGTTGGCAGGAGGCCCACCACCAGTTTTCAAGATGGAGGTAAAGCCAGAAGGGAAGGGCACTTTGGCCATTAGGGCAGCCTGATGAAAGCTAGGCCCCTTAAAGCAGGGGCAGCCTGGATGTTCTTCATGCCAGGGAGGCTCTCAGGGCCTGGCCTGAAAACGGGGAGGATCTTCACTCTAGAATTAGAGCCATATAGGACAGAACTACCCCAGTGGAACCCAGGGATTCTCTGAGGGAGGAATTTCAGGATTCAGTGAGGTGATTCCTGCTGGGAGTGGGGGCGCATCCTGGATCCCCGGTGAACATAGACCTGGGGAGTTCTGCCCATGGTCTCCATCCTGGCACTCCAAAGCTGAGTGAGAAGAACTTCAGTACCTGCTAAAGTGAAGAGATTCTCAAAGAGTTACAGCCTGGCTAGTGCCATTAAACCCTGCCTCTACCTCCATCCAACTTTGAGGGCAGGAGGCCCACCACCAGTTTTCAGTAGAAATTCCAAATTGCCAAAAGTTTGGAAACATTCCCACTTCTTCCACCAGATGATGCACATCATCCCCTCGTTGACTAATTGTGAAACTTTACAATAAGCCCTTATATCTACAAAGGAGTTTGTCAGAACCCAACCCATCCTGCTTCCCCAGGAGATATGAAGAAACTGTGGGAGCTTCAAGTCCCTGGGTGGAGGGGAGGAACAGAGGAAAACACTGCTGGGGTGGCTGAGAGCCCAGACAGGGAAAGGAAATCCTGGCCAGAAATTCTCACTCCAACTCTCTCTCAACTTTACCCTTATTCTTTTTATTGTTTCACTTTATTTCATATAAAGTTTTTTTTTTTTTTTATTTTTTTAGTTATCGGCAGACACAACATCTTTGTTGGTATGTGGTGCTGAGGATCGAACGCGGGCCGCACGCATGCCAGACGAGCGCGCTACCACTTGAGCCACATCCCCAGCCCCTCATATAAAGTTTTGAAATTCCAACCCAAAAGTATTTATCGGTAAGTTGTGTGCAGTGGCACATGCCAGCTACTGGGGAGGCAGAGACAGGAGAATCACCTGAGCCCAGGTATTTGGGGCCAACCTGGGCAACATAAGGAATCCCTTTCTCTTAAAAAGTAATAATAGAAAAAAATCATCCGTTTAGGACTGGAGGCGTAGCTCAGTGGGTAGACTGCTTTCCTAGCATGCACAAGGCCCTGAGTTTAATTCCTAGTGACACATACACACACACACACACACAAAAAAAAAAAAATAATTCAACAACAATAACAAAGCCAACGTGGTGGGAAAAAAATGACAATTTGAATAGACATTTCCCCAAGGAAGATAAGCAACAGGTCAACAAGCACACGGAAAGATGCTCAACATCACTAATGGGAACAAAAATCAAAATGATGATGAGGTATCATCTTATACCCATCACAATGGCTACTATGTAAAACAAAGAATTGGGAAGAAAGGCAACTATTGGCAAGGATGTAGAGAAACTGGAACCACTGTGTGCTGTCGGTGAGCACGTGAAATGGTGTGACTGCTATGGAAAGCCCTAGAGAAGTTTCTCAATAAATTAAAACATAAACTGGGCACGGTGGCACACACCAGTAATCCCAGCAGCTTGGGAGGCAGAGGCAGGGGGATCACAGACTCCAGGCCAGACTCTGCAACTTAGTGAGGCCCTAAGCAATTTAGTGAGACCCTGTATCAAAATAAATAATAATTTAAAAAAAAAAGAGCTGGGGTGTAGTTCCGTGGTAGGGAGTCCCTGAGTTCAATCCCCAGGACTAAAAAACAATTAATTAATTAATTTTAAAATTCCAAATAGATTTTAGTTAAAATTTAAATGTAAAAAAATAAAACAAACATTCTTGAATTGTGGTGAAGGGTTTCCAATTAGGTCTTTTTTGTTGTTGTTCTAATTAGTTATACATGACAGCAGAATGCATTTTGACTTTCTAATTATGTCTTAAGGTCAGAAAACATAATAGAAGAAGTGATAATTTAGCCAGGTGCAATGGTACACACCTGTAATCCCAGCAGCTCGAGAGGCTGAGGCAGGAGGATCCCAAGTTCAAAATCAGCCTCAGAAAATTAGTGAGACCCTAAGCAATTTAGCAAGACTCTGTTTCAAAATTTAAAAAAAAAAAATGGCTGGGGATATAGCTCAGTGGTTAAGCACCCCTGGGTTCAATCCCCTTAATCAAAATAAAAAATAAAGGATGTTTGAGCAGTGCACCGTAGCACATGCCTGTAATCCCAGCAGCTTGGGAGGCTGAGGCTAGCTTCAGCAGCTTAACAAGGCCCTAAACTCAGCAAGTTCCTGTCTCTAAATAAAACACACACACACGGCATTTCTTGTAGAAATAGATAAAGCAATCATGAAATTCATATGGAAAAATAAAAGACCCAGAATAGCAAAAACAACTCTAAGCAGGAAGTGTGAATCAAGCGGTATAGCGATACCAGACTTCAAACTATATTACAGAGCAATAGTAACAAAAACAGCATGGTACTGGTACCAAAACAGGCAGGTGGACCAATGGTACAGAATAGAGGACACAGAAACCAATACAATATTACAACTATCTTATATTTGATAAATGGGCTAAAAGCGTGCAATGGAGGAAGGATAGCATCTTCAACAAATGGTGCTGGGAAAACTGGAAATCCATATGCAACAAAATGAAACTGAATCCCTTTCTCTCGCCATGCACAAAAGTTAACTCAAAATGGATCAAGGAGCTTGATATCAAATCAGAGACACGGCGTCTGATAGAAGAAAAAGTTGGCTACGATCTACATACTGTGGGGTCGGGCTCCAAATTCCTCAATAGGACACCCATAGCACAAGAGTTAATAACTAGAATCAACAAATGGGACTTACTCAAACTAAAAAGTTTTTTCTCAGCAAAAGAAACAATAAGAGAGGTAAATAGGGAGCCTACATCCTGGGAACAAATCTTTACTCCTCACACTTCAGATAGAGCCCTAATATCCAGAGTATACAAAGAACTCAAAAAATTAAACAATAAGAAAACAAATAACCCAATCAACAAATGGGCCAAGGACCTGAACAGACACTTCTCAGAGGAGGACATACAATCAATCAACAAGTACATGAAAAAATGCTCACCATCTCTAGCAATCAGAGAAATGCAAATCAAAACCACCCTAAGATACCATCTCACTCCAGTAAGATTGGCAGCCATTACGAAGTCAAACAACAACAAGTGCTGGCGAGGATGTGGGGAAAAGGGTACACTTGTACATTGCTGGTGGGACTGCAAATTGTTGCGGCCAATTTGGAAAGCAGTATGGAGATTTCTTGGAAAGCTGGGAATGGAACCACCATTTGACCCAGCTATTCCCCTTCTTGGTCTATTCCCTAAATACCTAAAAAGAGCATACTACAGGGACACTGCTACATCGATGTTCATAGCAGCACAATTCACAATAGCAAGACTGTGGAACCAACCTAGATGCCCTTCAATAGACGAATGGATAAAAAAATGTGGCATTTATACACAATGGAGTATTACTCTGCATTAAAAAATGACAAAATCATAGAATTTGCAGGGAAATGGATGGCATTAGAGCAGATTATGCTAAGTGAAGCTAGCCAATCCCTAAAAAACAAATGCCAAATGTCTTCTTTGATATAAGGAGAGTAACCAAGAACAGAGTAGGGAAGAAGAGCATGAGAAGAAGATTAACATTAAACAGGGATGAGAGGTGGGAGGGAAAGGGAGAGAGAAGGGAAACTGCATGGAAATGGAAGGAGACCCTCAGGGTTATACAAAATTACATACAAGAGGAAGTGAGGGGAAAGGGAAAAAAAACAAGGGGGAGAAATGCATTACAGTAGATGGGGTAGAGAGAGAAGAGGGGAGGGGGGATAGTAGAGGATAGGAAAGGCAGCAGAATACAACAGACACTAGTATGGCAATATGTAAATCAGTGGATGTGTAACAGATGTGATTCTGCAATCTGTATACGGGGTAAAAATGGGAGTTCATAACCCACTTGAATCAAAATGTGAAATATGATATATCAAGAACTATGTAATGTTTTGAACAACCAACAATAAAAATTATTTAAAAAAAATAAAACACACACACACACACACACACACACACACATATATATATATATATATATATATATATATATATATATATATATATATATATGAAGGGCCAGGGATGTCTCTCAATGGTAAAATGCCCTGAGTTCAATCCCTGGTACCAAAAAATAAATAAATAAATGAAAAGAAATATAATGAATGTTTGCTTTCACTATTTGTTTTTGATAGTGTACTGGAAGTCCTAAGCAGAACAATAAAGTAGAGGAAATCAATAAAAGGAATCCAGATTGGAAAGAAAAAGTGAAACCATATTTAATCACGGAAGTTATCATTGTCTATGTGGGAAATTCCATAGAATGTATAGAAAAGATCCAAGAAATAATGGGTGAGTTTAACGATATTGCAGGATACAATACAGAACTAAATTTTATTTCTATATACAAGCAACAATCCATCAAATATTGAAATTTTAAAAATACTATTTACAAAACCATCAAAAGATATTAAATACTTAAGACTCTTCTGACATCTAACAAAAGATGTGTTTAAACATTGAAAACTACAAAAAATTCCTGAGAAAAATTTTTTAAAAACCTAAATATATGGAGAGTTATAATATGTTCATATATCATGTGACATTATAATTTATATTTTTTTGTTTTCATTTCCAGCTTCCAGCTCATATCTCCCTCTTCAACACAAGCATACAAACTGGAATTTAAAAAAAATCTTGAATTTCTCTTCTCCAAGACAGGCCATAGAAACTCAAACTTTCCCCCACCTTTCTGTCTTGGAGCTGGCCATAAAGAAGTTCTCTGGCCAGATGCAGTGGCACACATCTGTAATCCCAGTGACTTGGGAGGCTGAGGCAAGAGGATCACAAGTTCCAGGCCAGCCTCAACAACTTAGACCCTAAGCAACTTAGCAAGACCTGTCTCAAAATAAAAAAAATAAAAAGTGTTGGGGAGGTAGTTCAGTGGTAAAGCAACCCTGAATTCAATTCCCCATACCAAAGAAAAAAATTCTCTGACCTGCCCTTATTTTATAGTAGGTCATAAGACCCTCCTCATTCCAAAAGGGCCCTGCCTCTGCCGTGAAGGATGGAATGCTGCACAGAGAAGCCAAGAATGCTGAAGCAGCCAGGCCTTGATGAAATTTTCCACCCCATTTATTAGCATTACATCATACCCTTTTTATCCAATCACATTTCAACATGGTGGTCCATGCTTCAATCATGCCCATGCAATGAAATCTCCATAAAACTCCAAAAAGACAAGGTTTAGAGATCTTTCAGATAGCTGAACATGTGGAGGTTCCTGGAGGGAACTCAAGGAAGAGGTTGTGGGACCCCAATTATATAGTGAGTCAGAAGCACAAAGTGAATCAACCTAGAACTTGCAACTAGCATCTAAAATGTATAAGTGGAGGGCAGTTTGGACACTGAACCCCAACCTGTGGGATCTGACACTATCTCAGGTAGACAGTATCAGGACTGAATTAAATCAGATGACACCTGTCTGATGCCCACTGCTGCAGAGTTGCTTGCTGGCTGGCTGGTGGGGAGAAATCCACACCTGGAATCAGAGGTCTTCTGTGTTGCTTGTGGTGTGAGAGTACGGGGAGAAATACCCTTCTTTTTGGCTCACATAGATCAGAAGACTCAATATCAATAAAATGTCAGTTGTCTCCAAACTGATCTACAAAACAACACAGTTCCAACCTAAATCCCAGGTTTGGGATTTAGAGTGTGCTAATTCTATAATTCAGATAAGAATGCAAAGGAGCCAGAATGGTTAAAATAACATCGAAGAAAACAAGGTTAGAAGCCCTACTTAAGTCATTATAAAACTACACTAATAAAAATGATGTGTTCATTGGTGTGAATAATCACAAATATATCAGTGGAACAGAACCAAGAGTGAGGGAACAGACCTGTATATGAATGGGCAATTGATTTTTCACAAAGGTGTAAAGGCAATTCATCAGAGAAAGAATAGCTTTTCCATTCTTTAAATAAGTCAGTAGAACAGAATAGAGAGTCCAGAAATAGACCTACTATCTATGGTCAACTGATTTTCAACAAAGGTGCAAATGTGATTTGGTGAAGAAAGAAGTAATAGTCTTTTCAACAAATAGTGTTGGAACTGTAGGAAATCTGTGCACAAGAAACAAACCCTTTTTGTGTGTGTGGTATCGGGGACTGAACCCAGGGTCTTGCACATGCTAGGTAAGCGCTCTGCCACTGAACTACATTCCCAGTCCTTTTAATCTATTTTGGGCAGGATCTAGATAAGTTGCTGAGGCTGGCTTCAAACTTGTGATCCTTCTGCCTTGGTCTCCTGAGTAGCTGAGATGACAGGTGTGTGCCAGTGTGCTTGGACCCAAAGAAGCAAATTGAAAAACAAAAACCAAAAAACTCAAAATGGATCACAAACGCTTCTAGAAAAAAAGAAAATAGAAGAAAAATTTTTATGACCTTTGGTTCAACAAAGACTTCCTAGATACTGCATCAATAGCACTATCCATTCAAAAAACAATCAATATATTGAACTTCACTGAAATTAGAAACTTCTTTTTGAAAGACACTGTTAAGAGAATGAAAAGACAAGCTATGGCATGAGAAACAGTATTAGCAAATCACAAATCTGATAAAGTTTTATGCAAAATATATAAAGGATTCTCAAAATGTAATAAGAGAACAAGCAATCCCAATTAAAAAATGGAGGCAATATTTGAAAAGACACTTCACCAAGCTGGGTGTAGTGGTACACACCTGTAATCCCAGAAGCTCAGGAGGCTGAGGCAGGAGGATAGTGAATTCAAAGCCAGCTTCAGCAACTTAGCAAGGCTGTAAGCTACTAGGTGAGACCCTGTCTCTAAATAAAATATAAAAAAGGGCTGGGGATGTGGCTCAGTGAGTAAAAAACCCCAGGATCAATCCCTAATACAAAAAAAAAAAAAAAGACCACTTCATCCAAAAAGATATACAAATGACAACACATGAAAAAATGCTTAATATCATTAACTATCAGGGAAATGAAAATTTAAACCTTAATGAGATACCTACATATTCATTAGAATGGCTAAAATGAAATACTTGCCATTCAAGTGTTGGCAAGCATGTGGCGGGCACTGGAACTCTCATACACTGCTGATGGTAGTATAAAAAATAGAAATCAATTGGAAAAACATCTGGTAGTTTCTTAAAAAGTTAAATATGCACTTACTGTATAGCCAGTAATTGTGCTCCTACAAATTTACTCAAGAGAAGTAAAAACAAATTTCTATGCAAAGACATGTGTACAAATATTCATTCTTTATTTGAAAGAGTAAAAAACTGAAAACAACCTAAATGTTCAACAGTAAATACATAAACAAATTGTAATATATATATACAATGGAATACTACTCAGCAATAAAAAGAAATGAGCTCTTTCTTTGGGGGTGGGGTAGTGGAGATTGAATCTAATGGCACTCTACTAACTGAGCTACATCCCTTTTATTCATTCATTCATTTGTAATACTGGGGATTGAACTCAGGGACACTATACCACTAAGCTACATTCCCAGCCCCTTTTATTTTTTATTTTGAAACAGGGTCTCACTAGGTTGCCCAGGCTGGCCTAGAACTTGCCAGCCTCCCGAGTAGCAGGTGTTCATCACTGTGCCAAGCTAAGAAATGAGATCTTGATACACACACAGTAGCATAGATGAGTCTCAGAGTAAATACTCAGTGAAAGAAGCCAGACAAAAAGGTATAAAACTCCCCAAATTGCAAACTAGTCCATAGCAACAGAAAGCAGATCACTGGTTACTATAGTAGATGAGTTGGGGGGTATGGGGAGTGTGAGAAGGGCAAGAGGAAACTTTGAGGCTGAAAGATGTGTTTATTATTGTGATTGCAGTTTATTTCATGCCAAAAGAAAAAGACTGGAGGGGCTGGAGTTGTAGCTCAGTGGTAGAGCACTTGCCTGGCATATGTGGGGCCCTGGTTGGATCCGCAGCACTGCATATAAATAAATAAATAAATAAATAAGTAGATAGATAGGTAGATTGTTAGGTAGATAAAAGGATCCACTGACAACGAAAACATTTTTTAAAAAAAAGAAAGAAAGAAAAGAAAGAGGTGAGCCTGGTGGCTCATGCCTGTAATCCCAGCAACTCGGAAGGCTGAGGCAGGAGGATTCCAATTTCAAGGTTAGTCTGGGCAACTTAGTGAGACCCTGTCTTAAAAAAGGGCTGGGGATGTGATTCAGTGGTAGTGCCCCAAGGTTCAATGCTGAGTACCGTGAAAAAAACCCAAAAAGGTCAATCTAGGGTGAGGTGGAAATGGGAGACCAGGTATCAGAGCATGAAGGACTTTGGAGCCAGAATGAGAGGTATAGATGATTCCAAAGTGAGGGGCAAGCATCCAAGCACTTCAGACAGGATTTGATTGTGGAAAACCAATGCTGTGGGTAGGAGATCTGAAATAGATCACAGGAGAAAAGCAAGGAGTTGTGGTGATGAGGATGGATTCTAGAACTAAAAGGAAGGAGAAACAACTGGATCCATGATAATCTAGGGCTGATGCCCTACTCCCAGGGCAGGGTCACCTGATAAACCAAATCTGGGGCAAAGAAGGACCTTGGGAGCTTGTAAAAACAAATCCTGCCATATCTGCTTTTTTTTTTTTTTTTTTTTTTTATTTCTCCCTTATAAATGGTGTCCTGTGACTGCAGTTCTTTCTTCTGACTTCAGCTGGGTGTTACTGCCTGTCTAAGAACTACTGGCTCAGGTCTGGCTCACCCAGCAGGAAGGAGCCTGCCCCTGCATCTCCACCTCAAGGCGGCAAAGGCCTCCAGGGACCTGTTTTTCTTTCTGCTGATGACAAGGGCTCCCACTTTACCCTGTGCAAGCCAAGAAGTGATTTCTCTCTGAAGTCAAGTTCCTCCTTCTGGCTGTCCTCCAACTCTTTATGTGTAATGTAAAGCAGGCATTTTTCATCGTGCCTTGTGACTTGCTTAAATGAGCCTGGCATCAATGCCCGGTTTTCTTGCCCACTTTCTCGTCCCACCACAGTTGACTCTTGAAACTGCAGCTGCCACTGGGCCCTGATTCATGGGTGACCCCCATCAGGTGACAGAAATCTAAATATAACTGGCTAGCTGGCTTTCTGTGTGCAAAGGGCAAGAAACCAGAACATTTACCTTCACAAAGCTTATAGACCAGGATCTTTACTGCCTGGGGCAGCCAGCCACAAGGTCATAGTCTGATCGAACATATCCACAGAGATGGAGACAGAGCTTGGCCCAAAAGAAGCTGGGAGTCAAACCCAAAACAGAGGTAGAATTAAGAACCTTGCAGAATAACTAATATCCCTATGTGACAGATTTCTGTAAGGCTCATCCTGCCCAATGGGGAATCTGCCAGGAGCCTTTGATTGATATCCTAATAGCAAATGGGTGTCTGAATACTCTGCCCAACCCAAGTGTCTCATTCCTTCATCCCTTTATTCATTTATGAAAGCAAATATTTAGTTAACTCCTGGTTGAAGAACTACACCTTGCCTCAGAGACTGAAGACCACAAAACCATAAATCATTATAAACACTATATATAATAAGGGATCTGGGAGAGGGGATGGGTCAGGGAAGGTTTGCTGGAAGTGATCCCATTCAAACTCAAGTCCTGAAGTATTCGTAGGAATAAGCTAAGAGAGGTGTGCCAGGGTGGGACAGATGGGCTGAACTTGTCTTCAAGGAACCTTAAGTAGTCTGTATATTGGGTACTTAGGGTGAGATGGGTGTGCAGAATGGGATGTGGTGAGGCAAGGCTGGGCAGGTTGGCAGCTTCTGGATCTTGAAGGCCTTCATTCATTGGCTTACTTATTAACTCACTGAACAAATATATTGAGTACCTACTCTGGGTCAAACACTGTGCTAGGGCATTGAGAATATTCTATAGGGGGGCTGGGGATATAGCTCAGTTGATAGAGTACTTGCCTCGCATGCACACAAGGCCCTGGGTTCAAACCTTAGCACTGCTGCAACAACTACAACAAAAAATTAAAATGTCATATAGGGCTGCAGATTAGCTCAGTAGTATAGTCTTTGTCTAGTATACTTGATGCTCTGGGTTCAATCATCAGTACCAGAAAAAGAACGAAAGGAAGGAAGAAAGAAAGAACGAAAGAAAGAAAGGAAAAGAAAAGAAAAAGAACAATCCTAAATTCATTAAGAAATATGCAGTCACTGAAATAAAATGCTATCCAGATTTAAGTGAATCGAAACTGAACAGAACACTTTTTTTTTTCCTTTTTGGGGCCCGAAGAAAACATTTCAGTATACCCTTCTAATTTTTTTGTTTGTAATTGCTCATACTATTATGATTATTTTTCTTAAAACAGACTACACATCCAGGCAAGAAAGATCATTAACGATAGAGAATATAAACGTGTATTTCAAAACTCGTTTTTGATAATTTCTCTGACTCCCTCACTTGCTTGCTGGATTTTGGTCAGATCTGATTAGCTCATCTTGTTTTGGCCTCATAACGTTGCTGACAAAGAACTACCAAGCCAGGCACGGTGGCACACATCTATAATCTCAGTGACTCATGAGGCTGAGGCAGGAGGATTGCAAATTCAAGGTCAGCCTCAACACCTCAGTGAGACACTGTCTCAAAATAAAAAATAAAAAGGATTGGGGATATAGCTCAGTGGTAGAGGACACTTGGGTTCAATCCCCAGTACCAAAAACAAAGCAAAAACAACAACAACAACAACAACAAAAAAAAAAAAAAAAACAATTTCTACCAGGAATAGGAGAAGCATGAGATCTGTCATTTCCTTGTTTGGGAATTGTGCTGGCTTTATTAATTTATATTCAATGGGTGAATTTTTGTGAGCCTCATGTCCAGTTTTTGAGAGTTAGGTTAGTGATAACTGGATAATATAATTAGAAAATATACTTAACTGGGTCCATTTAAGCTGCAATGCATCACAATATGGTGAAATCAAAGATCATGGTTGCCACTGAGCTCCCCCCACTGGCAAGTGGCCTCTCCCTCACCTATCAGGACACCTGTGCACCCTGCTTTACTTGAAATGATCTGATCTACACATCAGGATGCCAGTGTCAACTACATAATATACCTAAACTGCATTTGATATATTTCACTGTTTGGGGATTTAATGCAAACTCACTTCAGGGGGTCATTTTATGGATGTGTGTGAACAGGTCCATGGCAATTGCCCTGTCTTATTTCAGGGGTGGAGAAAGCTCTGACATAGCCTTCAGGCAGTATCCAATGTGGGATCCTCAATTTCCCTGACTAAAATCCAAATCCCTTGCTGTGGCCCTTGAGTAGGGCAACTGTATAATTTATCTTCCAAACCCAAATAATTTTGAAAGGGGAAAGGCAGAACAAGCCAGACAATAGGTGTCAACTGGACCCTCTCAGGCTCCCAGGCAACTATATTTTCCACATAATCATAGCAGATTTTATGCTTTTTTTTTTTTTTTTTTTTGCAAAAAAAGAAGGGGTGGGACCATTTTATGAAGCTTTTCTATTTATTAATTTAAAGTAAATTTGGCTTACTCTTTTCTTGGGGGGTGCTGGAGATTGATCCAAAGGGTGTTTTACCACTAAGCTACATCTTTAAGCCCTTTATTTATTTATTTATTTATTTATTATTTTTTTGGTTGTTAATGGACCTTTATTTTATTTATTTATCTATATGCGGTGCTGAGAATCCAACCCAATGTCTCACACATGCTAGGCAAGCACTCTACCACTGAGCCACAACCCCAGCTCCAAGCCCTTTATTTTTTATTTTGAAACTGTCTTTGTTGCCCAGGGCCTCACTAAATTGCTGGAGCTAGCCTCAAACTTGTGATCCTCCTGCCTCAGCCTTCAGAGTCACTGGGATAATAATGCCTGGCTATGTGCCAGCATTACTTAAAAATCAGTTATTACTAAATCATCTTTGGGGCAAGATGCACAGAATATACTTGTGAATGTACGTTAAAACTGAACAGTCCAAATCAACACACACCATGTCTTTGTGATAGTTTAGTGAACATTTTTCTGGTCTGGAAAATAACATAAACACATTAGTTACTATTGATATGTGCATTACAATCAAAATATTACACTTGAGAAAATTTGCTACAGTGTTGCAAAGTAAAGACTTACATGGCTGGGGATGTGGCTCAAGCGGTAGCGCGCTCATCTGGCACGTGTGCCGCCCGGGTTCGATCCTCAGCACCACATACCAACAAAGATGTTGTGTCTGCCGATAACTAAAAAAATAAATAAATATTAAAAAAAAGTAAAGACTTACAAAATTTAATTTTCCTGTGTATGATAGATAATTTTGTACCTCTATCATTGGTTTTGTTGTCTGACTTGCCATCCTCAGCACCATTCAGATGATATGTTTACTTCTTCCCTCTGCCACAGTGCTTCACCTTCAGATCCATTTAGCACATTCAAAATTCCTTTTTTTTTTGGCATTGGGGATTGAACCCAGGGGCTCTTTACCACTGAGGTACATCCCCAGCGTTTTTTTTTTCATCTTCTTCTTCTTCTCCCCCAGCTCTTTTTATTTATCTATTTTTAGAAGGAGTCTCAGAAATTGCCCAAGATGGCCTTGAACTTGAGATCCTCCTGCCTCAGCCTCCAAAGTAGCTGGGATAACTGGCGGGCACCCAAAATTCCCGCCGTTTTGAAGCTTTTTCACTTCAGTGTAGTAAAAGATCCTAGCTCTTAATTACCCACGCTCATAACAGTTCCAAGGACAGGCCCTTAATATTTCCAACAGGCATCACCTCTCATCATGTACTGTTATAGAAACGCAGCAAGTGGACTTCAAAGATTTGTTTACATATACATCCAGTGGCTGCAAGAGAGATAAATGTTAGGCCACCGAGAATGACTTACCTGTTACATCTCATTTTCATGGAGGAGTTGCTTCACTTTGTTGTGATCTCAGAAACTACTGCGCTGCTACTAATAATCACGCAAGTCAGCTTTTGGAAATACACTGACCGTGCGCATGCGCTGAGAATTCTAGGTTCAAGGCTCGCAGCGGTCCAAGACCAAAGCGCATCCACATGCCGCTGGTGAACATGCTGCTGCTTTGTTTACTTTTAAGTGCCCCGAGGAACAGAATTATACTATGTAATGATTATAAGATGAAAGATTATAAACCAGTTTTTGGACTGAAAAACCAAAGTGCAATAATTTTGCAGTGTCATTTATGATGCAGTGAAATAGAGAAATTGGAATGAAACACCATCCTAGAACGTGACCCCAATCCTCTCTAATCTCAAGTCCCACAGTTTCGCTGCTCCTTTACAAAGCTCTAACCATGCTGGCCTTCCTTCTGGTCCTGCACAGTGCTAAGGGTTTTTCTACTTTTCGGGGACTTCACACTGGCTGGATCCTCCACCTGGAACACTGTTCCCTAGCTTTTGGCACAGCTGACTTCTCACCATTCCATCTTCAGTTGAAATATCACCTCAGAAAAATTGTCTCCAAACTCCTTACCTAAGTAGTGTCCTCCTGCCAGTAGATTGCCGCTCATTCCCACCCTATCCATTACTTCATTCTGTTTTTTTTTTTTTTTTTTAAACCACTGAGCCACATCCCAGCCCCCTTTATTTTTTATTTCAAGCAGTCTTACTGAACAGTTTAAGGCCTTGCTAAATTGCTGAGGCTGGCTTTGAACTTGCCATCCTCCTGTCTCAGCCTCCCAATCTGTTGCTGGCCTTGACTTTGATGGTTTAGAGGAGTACTGGCAAGGCATTTTATAGAATGTTCCTATACTGGAATTTGTCTCACATTTCTCATGTGAAGACTAGGCTTATTGGGCTGTGGCACAGTGCCTGTGATCCCAGCAAGTGGAGAGGCTGAGGCAGGAAGATGACAAATTCGAGGCCAGCCTTAG
Organism: Marmota flaviventris; assembly: GCF_047511675.1. Classification (NCBI taxonomy): domain Eukaryota; kingdom Metazoa; phylum Chordata; class Mammalia; order Rodentia; family Sciuridae; genus Marmota; species Marmota flaviventris. The sequence goes on from NC_092514.1 coordinate 27,364,562, forward strand.
CAAATTAGTGAGGCCTGAGCAATTTTGTGACACCCTGTCTCAAAATAAAAAATAAAAAGATCTAGGATGTAGCCCAGTGGTAAATTGTCCCAGTGCCAAAAAATAAGAAAAAAAATCACTGAGAGCATAAAGTATGTCTTTCTTTTTTCTTTTTCTTCTTGCAGTACTGGGAGATTGAATCCATGGGTGGTGATCTACTATTGAGCTACACCCCAAGGCCTTTTTTTATTTTGAGACAGGGTCTCCTTAATTTACTGAGACAGATCTGGAATTTGTGCTTCTCCTGCCTCAGTCTCCTGAGTTGCTGAGATTACAGGCATATGTCACTGTTCCCAATGTACCTATTACACCTGGAGAGTATGATTTTAGAATATTATTGGTCATTCACTTTTATGATACTTTCATCTCCTATCAAAATGAAACACTTTTGTATGAAGAGGTCTTTTGTAAAACTTCAGGTGGCTGGGCAAAGCACACCTGTAATCTCAGTGGCTCAGGAGGCTGAGGCAGGAGGACCACAAGTTCAAGGCCAGCTTCAGCAATTTAGAGAGGCCCTAAGCAACTTAACGAGACCCTGTCTCAAAAACTAAAAAGGTTTGGGGAGATAACCCAGTGGTATCCCTGGGTTTAATTCCTAGTTCTGTTAAAAAAATAAATAAAATAAGCCTCAGGAGGTTTTGGTTTGTGTTGTTTTGTGATATTCCTACCTCAGTCTTCCCAGTTGCTGGGATTACAGGCACATTATGAGGATCATAACTCGGGGCCTTGTGAATGGTGCAAGTGCTCTACCAGTGAGCTACTTCCTCATTCAAGCTTCAGAGATTTTTTTTTAATTCAATCAATGTATATCAATAATATGATATTGAATTCAATCGAAGATCTGTGCTTGTTGGCTAAGTGATTTGCATTATGTAAATGTAGAAAAATTTCATTACTGCCTTCTAGGATCTTAAGTTAGAACAGAAACCAAAGTTGCAGAACGCAGCAGCTGTGGAATATCCTGAAAAGGGTTTGGACTTGCTCCCACAAAATTCTTGGGATAGACTTGGCAGTCACTAATTAACTGTGTGACTTCAAATTCCAACCTTGGAGATTCACATTACTCACTTGCAAAATGGAAATTGACAACAAAAAATAAAACTATTGCAGCTGGGTGAAGTGGCGCATGCCTGTAAGTCCCAACTACTGAGAGGCTGAGACAGGAGGATGGCTCTAGCACAAGGATTCTAGACAACTCAGCTACAGAGCATCTCAAAAACAAAACAAAGCCTAGCTGGTGAGGCAGGCCTGTACTTCCAGCACTAGAGAAGTTGAGGCAGGAGGATCTCAAATTGGAGGCCAGCCTCTTTAATCCAGTGAGACCCTGTCTCAAACTAAAAAATAAAAAAGACTGGAGTTGTAACTTAGTGGTAAAGCATCCTTGGGTTCAATCCCTGGTCCCCCCACCCCCCCAAAAAAAACCTGAACAAAACAAAGAATATTAATGTAGGAAGTCTGAAAAGCAAAGGTGGGATTACTGAGGGCAGAGGGAAGATTAGCAGACCAAGATCAATAAAAAGAGGGATTATATATATGCAGTCAAATTTTATCCACTTTACCTTCTCCCATAGTCCAGGGTTAGAACTATGATGGAAAATGGATTTACACTGGTCACTGAAGGATGAGCCCAATTGCAAAATTAAAATTGCACCCATGAGGCTGGGTGTGGTGGTGCACACCTGCAATCCCAGAGACTGGAGGCTGAGACAGACAGGAGGACTGCAAATTTGAGGCTAGCCTCAGCAATTTAGCGAACCTCTAAACAACTTAGTGAAACCCTGTCTTAAAACAAAAAGGACTGAGGATGTAGCTTAGTGGTAAAATGCCTCTGGGTTCAATCCCCAGTACCCTCCTCCCCTTCAAAAAGAAAGAAAAAGAAATATAGACTCGAAACTATAAGACTCAAAACTTCAATTCAGCCTTGGAGGGGGCGGGGGGTGGGGAAAGCTTTGGGTCACAATATTTAATGAGAGGCCTGGAGAACAAGTATATTTTTTGCCAAAATTATTTGAGAATGCTAGCATTGTTCTGGTTATATCTTGGCAAGAAAGAAGAAAAGGTTAGATGATGGGAGACAAGCCAGGTGTCACCAAAGATCTAACTTGTGATTAAACTACACATGCTTGCTTCCCTGCCCTTGTGTTGGTAGTTCCTCTCACTGTGTTTACTGGTATTCATAGGAGAAGGAAGGAAAAGGATTCCATGAGCTATCCATCCATTACAGCACAAGAGGCTTTTTGTTGCTTAACCTCACAGGAATGTAACCTTTAACCACCAGTTTGGGGTAATAACAGAACTTGTAAAATGCATTTATTATGACATTATATTTACTCATTTAGGCTCCCAAAGATGCTTGTTGTAGTAAACTGAATTTGCTCGCTTGATTTGAAATGAGCTCAATGACTTTATGATAACTAATATGCCATTTTATAATGAAGGGTTTGCATTGCATGGAAAAATCAAAGACTGTGGACAAGCTGGAGAACCAAGTTTGAGATTTTATGGTAAGAACTACCACCAAAATTATGGCATAGAACTGCTGTGGTTGAGGACACCTCTGCTGCTATTCCAGAGGGGTAGGTGCTGCAGTGCCACAGCTGTTGTCACTGATGCCACCACTGCCACCATCTCCACTATTGCCAGTGAGGATGCTTCATTGCCTCTGTTTATTTCTTAGCTCCTGATTAAAAATGCAGTATAGTGCATCTGATTGAAGCACTTACGTCATGTGCTCAGTCCTCCATGAAAAGGAGAATGGGAGAGTATCTGGCAATTTCAGCTTCTGTGTTGGGAGGAGGGCTATGCCATTCAACAAAACTGTTAGGGTGGGGGAAATACAGGGAATATAGGAAAGGGGTTCCAATATGTAAGGACAGCTTTTGGAGTCTGAATAGCCAATAAAAAACAAGAAAGGCTTATTAGATCTGGCGAACCTAAATTATCCTCTTACTTTGCACCTGTGCCCAAACAAGTGCATATTGTAAGAAAAATCACTTCACTGTCCTAATTGAACTCATTCACAGTGTATGGCCACAGTCTCAAATAAACTTGCAACACTGCCGGACTATTCTATCCACTTTCCTAGTAAGTTCTTATATATTTTTTTGTCTCTTTCTTTTCTTCCTTCCTTCCTTCCTTCCGTCTTTCCTTCCTTTCTTTCTTATTTTGGGGACTGAACCACTGAGCCACATTTCCAGCCCTTCTAATTTTTTTTTTTTAATTTTGCTAAGTTGCTGAGGCTGGCTTTGAATTTGTGATCTTCCTGTCTCAGCCTCCTGAGTGGCTGGGATTACAGGCATGCACCACTATACCTGTTTTTTTTTTTTTTTAACTTTCTGAGATAGTATTTCATATTTCTCTCTACTCCATCTCCAATATCTCCCTTCATCCAATGATGTCTTTCTAAGCGATCCCTAGTTGAAATATGTGCAAATAGAAGAGGTCTATTCTATTGGTCTTCTCTTTCCACCACTGCCACCTTTCCCCTCCTCTCTGCATCCCATCCCCTCTCACTTACTCAAAGACTTTGCCCCTATAATCTCTTTCATGTTCTACTGGATCATCCTACCAGAATGGACATGTCTTAATATCACTCATCTTCAAAAACAAAACAAAAAATATATGTGCTCCAAACCCATATCCTCTTCTACCTCCTCTTTCCCAGTGAACCTCATCACTTGGATTTTCTATTTTTGTTCTCACTCTCCCTCATCTCCAACTTTTCTTTAAACCATTTCAATTGGGCTCTTGTTTTCACTCTGCAGTCAAGGTCATGACTGACCTACATCTTGCCAAAGCCAATGTTGATTTGTTTGATTTTTCTGTTGGCACTTATTGAACTTCTTAGTGACATTTGAGGCTGTTGAACATCTTGTCCTTTTTGAAACAGGGATTCTGAGAATCCCATGGCCTCATAGCCCCACTACCACCCCATTCCCCCCACCCTTTTTTTGGGTCTCCTTTTTCTCAAATCTACTTGGCTTTCTCTGGACTCTGGCCTTAGGTATGTGACAAACAGAAAGTCGGGTGGTTCATTTTCAAAATCTAGTATTCAGCCTTAATTGGATCTAATTGTAGTCCTTCCCTTTTGCTCGCCCTAATTCTAAGATTAGCCAATTGCTAGGGCTAATTGTTGGCAGACTGCCTGCCCAGGTGTGCTTGCTTGAGGATTCGCTTTGGGAGCGAGCGCACCCTTCTGAGTGCGTGTTTGATTTTTTGCAGCACCTCCTTACTTCCAACAGTTATCTTCTCTCCTCTAGCTACATTCTCTCCTTAAGTAATTTCTAGCCTCTCAACTTAATTTTTGCCTCCATGAATTTATTATATTTTCCCTCAACTTATTTTGAAAAATTCCGAGCTTACTGAAAAGCAGGAAGAAAGTGAACACCTAAATGCTCTTCAATGAAGTTCACCATTTGCTAGCAATTTACCAACATTTGTGTGCACACATTCTTTCTCACACTCCCCTACACACTTTTATTATTATTATTATTTGCCGAAGCATTTGAAAACTAGTTTCAATCAATATACTTCTCCTTAAAGCTTTAGGATATATATATCCCAAGATTGAAGTAAAGATTTTCTTTAAAAACTGTAATACTAGGGCTGGGGTTGTGGCTCAGTGGTAGAGTGCTTGCCTAGCATGCACAAGGCACTGGGTTCGATTCCCAGGCACCACATAAAAAATAAATCAATAAAATAAAAGTTAAAAAAAACTATAATACTATCATTTTATCTAAGAAAACTGGCAATAGGACTAGGGCTATAGCTCAGTGGTACCACACATGCTTAGCATGCATAAGACCCTGGGCACCGCCCACCCCAAAGAAAAAAGGAAGAAAGAAAAAAAATGAACACAAACTAATATCATTTAACATGCAGTCCATATCCAAATTTCCCCAGATCTCTAAAATATGACTTTCTAGAGAAGTTTTTCTTTTTAATCCAAGACCCCAACCCAATTAAGATTCACCTATTGCATTTAGTCACTATCTTTCTATTCCCATTTATTGTAGGATAAATAGACTCTTCGTCTTTATTTATTTTTTGCTTCATAACATTGACTTCTTTGAAGAGTCTGCTCTTGTAGAATGCATTGTCCATCAGTGGTTCTCAACCAGGGCAATTTTGCCCCCTAGGGGACATTTGACAATGCCTGGAGACATTTTTTGGTTGTCACAACTATGAAGGTACTACTGTCATCTAGTGGGAAGAGACCAGGGATGCTGCTAAGCATTCTACAATGCCCAAAACAGTCCCTACAGTTATCCAGTCCAAAATGTTGTTAATGAGCACCACATTGTCTCTCTTTGAGTGGAAGAACTCAAAGAAATGTATGAAAAGACTTTGCTCTTTTGGGTGACTTTGCTCTTTTGGTGGAGGAAGCGCCACTGGAAATTGAACCCAGGAACACTTTACCACCAAGCTACATCCTTTTATGTTATTTAAGTTACTTTGTTTTATGTGTGGTACTGGGGACCTAGAAGTGTTTTACCACTGAGTTACATACATAGCCTATTATTTTGGGGGTAGGGGCAGTGCTGCAGATCAAATCCAGGAACTTATGCACGCTAGACAAGAACTACTACTGAGTCACATCCCCAGACTCCATATTAGGGTAAAAATCAAAATGAAGTCACCCTAAAAGTTCCAAGCTGAAACCAAGCTGTTTATTTGACTTTCTAAGAAATTAGGATTACGGAGATAACGGCCACATTTCCCAAACAGACTGGTTTCAGTTGGCATGATACAAAAGAAGTTACCTGAAATAACCTGAGGTTAAACAATCAGTTATTTCTCTATTGTTCTATCTTCCTGCCCCACCTTGCAAGGAAAATAAATTTGAAATGACCAATCTGCTTTTTATTTCTCCTCCTCCTCCTTGGGAGGCTGAGACAGGAGAATTGAGTTTAAGTCCAGCCTGGGCAATTGAAAGAAACCCTGTCTCAAAATAAGATTTAAAAAGGCTGAGATGTAGCTCAGTGGTAGAGCACTTGAGGTCCTGAATTTGATCGCCAGTACCACATACATACCCAATGAAGGGAAAGTGAGGAACGAGAGCAAGAAAGATGGAGACCAGGCAGAGATACACACAAGAGTTTATTTGTCAGAGCTGACAAATAAAGGCCATCTCTCTATAGCAGAGAGAGGCAAAACAGGCTTGGGTCCAGGACTTTTATGGGGCAGGCTCAGGAATCAGAGCTGAGCAGGTCCTAATGCAGGCAGTTAGGGATTGGATTGGTATGAAGGAGTGGTGAGCCTTTCTCAGAAACGCCCTTGGGCGGGAAAGCAAAACTTTTTCCTTAAAATGGTGGCTGCCACTTAAGATGGCCGTCCATATGCTAAACAAGAAACTTACACCCAAAATAAAGCCAACAAAGATTGTTAAAAAAAAAAAAAAAAGTCAGGGGTGCTGAAGTTGAGAAACAATACTAGAGACTTATCTGATTGTTTACTCATGATTAAATTAGTATCCAACTTTTTGTTCCCAGAGAAAATTATACAAATGACCGAATGGTTTTTAGTGAATTTCATCAGGAGGCTCTTCCTGTCAAGTGTCCCTTTTGTTGGTCCCCAAGTCTGATCAGTTATTTAAGCAGGGACAACTCTATCTGTCCACTGCAAAGATATATCCTCCCCCTGCTTTTTTGCAATACTGGGGACCACCCCTTTTTATTTTTTGAGATAGGGTCTCAATAAGTTGCATAGGATTTTGCTTAATTGCTAATGCTGGCCTTGAACTCGAATTCTCCCACCTCAGTCTCTGAGTCACCAGCACTGCGAGACATTTACCTTTGTGTCCAGCTCCCATCTCCCCCTTTTAAGTAATCTGTGCAATAATACTTGGAGATATTGTGAGTATTCTATTGCCAAAATATATTTTTTTGCAATTTTCAGCATCTATCAATGATCCTTGCCTGAACCAACTATGACACTAATTGTTGTGTCTATGATTATTTGCTGGCACTCTTGTGTAAAGAAGAGTTTTCATTTGTTTTCCTCTTTGTCATTTTAGTATTACTATGGACTAATGGTAATTTTAAATTCAATATACTACAATAATTGTTACTAACATTATTCATTTTTATGCTCAAATCATCATTAATTTGGCCATTGGAATCACTTCAAATTGGCTTCTACATCCTTTTGACATTTGCCAATAGTCTTTGAGCACTTCTTTGCTTTCTGAAACAAAAATATGTCTCTGACTTACCTTCCACTTCCCCTGCACCTGCCCTGGAATCATCTATTTCATGATTTCTGTTAATAGAGCATGGTACTTAGGAACCAAGAAATGAGTGCTAGGTATATTCGTTGCTATTAGGTATCATTATTTTCAGGCCTTTTCATTAGATAGAGCAAAAAATCACAAACTCAAAACCTAACTAAATGTATAAAAATCATAATTCAGTGCCAATACCATAAATTCAAATCCAACAAATACCATTCCACCTTTATGCTTATACATTTGCTTTTTCCTTCTCCATCATGACAATCCTGGTTCTCAACAAAGTCAGTGTATTTTCTTACTAGCCCTATCCCATAATATCACAAAATATTAGTCCCTATAATAGCAATTTTTATTAGTTTCTGGTTTATCCTGAACTAATTTCCTTCCTTCCTTCCTTTCTTTCTGAATAAAAAATAACAGGCCAGGCTTGGTGATACATGCAATCCCAGTGACTTTTCATTTCTTGCAGAAGGACCCCAAGTTTGAGGCCAGCCTAGGCAACTTAGTGAGACCCTGTCTCAAAATAAAACATAAAAAAGACTAGGGATGCATCTTTGTGGTAAAACTCCCCTGAGTTCAAACCTATTGTGTCAAAAAAAGAAATACAGAAAAAAACATTTCCACAGTGGTTGAGTAAATATCTCTGAAAATCTGCTGTTTCATGTGTATCTGTGTCCATGTGTAAGTGCACATTCTTCTGGGGATTGATCCAGGGCCTTGCATATGCTAGACAAGTGTTTTGCCACTAGACCTCACCCACAGCCCTCTGCTCTTCCATAGTAACAATAATGCTGGCAAAAATTGTCAAAGCCAACTTTCTCAAAGCTCTGGAAATTAATCAAAATATCACAAAAATTGGAAGAGGATTTATTCAAGAAAAACAGCTGAATCTAGGTAAGAACAGAAAGCTCTATGCTGTCTTAAGTTAGCCTAGTCCCATTCTTCTCTAATTTTGCAGTGATCTTGAAACTACCATACCTGTGAAAACCAGCAGTCGCTCAAGGGGGCACAGTAGGCTTGAGCCTCCCCCTCAACTTGACATGCAGAGAATTGTCCCTATTTGATCTGTCTGACAGCCTGAAAACATCCATGAGTAAGATTTCTTTATCTATACTGACTCAGAGTTCAAACAGGCAAACATTCTATCCCCAGTGCATTTGCTGAAAAATAAAAAATCAGCTGCAACTGGTAATGCCAATTGGGGTTAACAGGAAGTTTAACAAAGAACTTGATTTTTTTTTTTTTTTTTTTTTGGCGGTGCTGGAGATTTAACTCAGGGGTTCTTTACCACTGAACTACATCCCCAGCCCTTTTTATTTTTGGGGATGGAGTCTCATAAACTGCCAAGGTTGGCTTCAAACTTGTGATTCTTCTGCCTCAGCCTTGATTACAGGCATGTGGTGGCACCAACCTGACTGACCAAAACATCCAAAAGAAAAACTGGTGAATGAGTTGTCTGCAGAGGGATTTGATACATTCTGACTTATTCTTGGAACACATGCCTGTGTAGAGCTATGCATATGCCAAAGAAAAATCTGGGAAATCCCCAGTTTTTCTTCACCTCTTGCTGACCTTGAGCCTTTGCATGAGGAGAAAGTGAAGGGTAAGGCAAAGTTGCAAACTATTGGTGCATTGAAGGTGTAATCCAATATACTCGAAGCCCCTTGGCAAGGGCTATGAGATTTATTGATTCAAGGCATTTAAGAAACTCTGTCCAATTGTTCACTGACCATTAAGTTAGTTGAGGAGAATGTCAGTAACTATATAAACAAGAAATAAAGACTTTATAGAATTATTCCAGGAGAGTTATTTAAAAATACAACAATAGCAACAACTACACACTGAAACAATGACAAATACTAGGAATAGGGGCATTTGATTTCTAGAGTTTCCTCATTTATTTATATATTTTTGTGCTGGGGACTGAATTTGATCCAGTCTCAGTGGTTAAGTGTTCCTGGGTTTAATCCCCACTATTAAACAACAAAACAAAAAAGTTGGTTGAGATTATCTAGTCTAAGAAACAGAAAGAGTAAAGAATAATGAACAAAGTCTAAGAGACTTGTGAGATACCATTAGGAAAATCAACCACTTAACCATTGAGCCACATCCCCAGCCCTTTTTATTTATTTATTTTTTATTTTGAGATTAACTATTAAGTTGCTGAGACTGGCTTTGAATTTGAGTCCCTCAGCTTCCTGAGTTGCTGGGATTACAGATGTGTGCCAACACATCCAGCCTCATTATATTATTAGAATATCCACTTTCTGACAAAAGAAAAAAAATGAACTACACAAAGAACAAAAGTATGGCACATACACAGGAAAAACATCATTTAATAAAAGTGGTACTTGAAGAAGTTCAAACATTGGATTTATTAAATATTTGAAGCCAGACATTACAAATATGTTCAAAAAAACAAAGAGAAAACATGTCGTAAGTCACTAAATTATTAAATTGATGTATCACAAAAATAGAAAAGAACAATAAAGATATGGAAATTTAAAAAGGGAGCAAATACAAATTTAGGAGTTGAAAAGTACAATAACTCAAATAAAAAATTCACTAGTGAGGCTGAACACAAGATTTGAACAAGCCGATGCTGTACTGTACCCCTGAAATCCCAGTAACTCTGGAGGCTGAGGGGGGAGGATCACAAGTTCAAGGCAACCCTCAGCAATCTAGTGAGACCCTTTCTCAAAATAAACAAAAATAAAAAGGTCTGGGGATGTAGCCAGTGGTAAAGCACCCCTAGATTCAATTCCCAGTGCCAAAACAAAATAAAATGAACTGCGGGGTGTAGCTCAGTGGTCAAGTGTCCCTGGGTTCAATCCCTAGTACCAGAAGCAAACAAAGAAAACCATATCAAAACCTGAACATGGTGGAATACACCTATAATCCCAGAAACTCTGGAGGCTGAGGCAGGAGAATCACAAATTTGAAACCAACCTCTGCAATTTAGCAAGGCCCTGTCTCAAAATGATTAAAAAAAAAAAAGTCTCAGTGGTTAAGTGTTCCTGGGTTTAATTCCCACTATCAAAAACAACAACAAAAAAAAAAAATTGTTTGAGATTATCTAGTCTAAGAAACAGAAAGAGTAAAGAATAATGAACAAAGTCTAAGAAACTTGTGAGATACCATTAAGAAAATCAATGTATGAATAATGAGGGCAAAAAGAACATTTAATGAAACAATGGCATAAAATTTCCCAAATTTGATGAAAAACATTCATTTGCTCATCCAAGAAATGCAACAAACATCGAGTATCATAAATTTAACTGATGCACACGTGAATGTCTCACAAACTGACCAAAGCCAAGACCAAAGAGTGAACCTTTTAAAACAGGAAGGAAAAAAAAAAAAAAACCAACTCCTCATGTACAAGAAATCCTCAATAACAGAAGACTTGTCATAAAAAAACCATAGTGGCCAAGTCTGGAGTGTTGACACACACCTGTAATCCCAGCATTTTGGGAAGCTGAGGCAGGAGGATCACAAATTCAAAGCCAGCCTCAGCAACTTAGTGAGACCTGTCTCAAAAGAAAAAAATAAAAAGAGGTGAGAATGTGGCTTAGTGGTTAAACACCCTTGGGTTTGATCCCCAGTATAAAAGAACAAAACCAGCCAAACACAAAAACCATAGTTGCAGATAGCAGGGGAATGGCATATTCAAAGTGATGAAGCAAAAGAACTGTCAATCAAGAAGGACAGATTTAGTAAAATTATCCTTAAAAATTAAGATATTCCCAGATAAACAAAGATAATACTTTTTTTTTAATTTATTTTTCAGTTGTAGTTGGATACAATACCTTTATTTTATTTATTTTTATGTGGTGCCCAGCCCAATAATGCATTTTTAGTAGACCTGCCCTACCAAGAATAAAAAGGGCTGGGGATGTGGCTCAGTGATTAAATACCCCTGAGTTAAACCCCCAGTACAAGAAAAAAAAAAAAGCAACAGTATTTATGTTTATGGATATATTTGTTTCCTATTCTATCATTAATTACATTAAATGTACATGGGCTAAATACTCCAATCAAATGTAAAGATAGGCAATGGATTAAAAAAAAAAAAACCTCATTAACTATGTATTGTACCAAGAGCAATATATAAAGTCAAATACACTAAATGTATGGAAAAAATAGTTAGTGCCAATAGTATTTTTTAAATTTTTTATTTTTAGCTGTAGATGGACACAAAACCTCCCAAGATGCTGGGATTCTTTATTTTATTTATTTTTATGTGGTGCTGAAGATTTAACCCAGTGCCTCACATGTGCTAGGCAGCGCTCTACCACTGAGCTACATCCCCAGCCCTGCCAATAGTATTTAAAAGAGAGAGAATGTGGTGTTACACAGTCAGGTATTCGTGTATAAACACAGGAAAGTTATATCCATTTCATTCTACTGTCTTTCCTAATTCCATCCTCTATCCCTTTCCTTCATTTTCCTTTGTCTAATTCAATGAACTTCTATTCTTCCCCACCTCTCTTGTTGTGTGTGAGCATCTACATATCAGGGAGAACATTTGGCCTTTTGTTTGGGGGGATTGGCTTATTTCACTTTGCACGATAGTCTCCAATTCTGTCCATTTACCAGCAAATGCCATAATTTCATTCTTCCGTAAGGCTGAGTAATATTCCATCATCTATATATACTTCAGTTTCTTTATCCATTCATCTGTTCAAGGGTACCTAGGTTGGTTCCGTAGCTTAGCTACTGTGAATTTAGCTGCTATAAACATTGATGTGGCTGTGTCACTGTAGCATGCTGATTTTAAGTCTTTGGGTATATGCCAAGGAGTGAAATAACTGGATCAAATGGTGGTTCCATTCCAAGTTTTCTGAGGGATTGCCATACTGTTTTCCAGAGTGATTGCGCCAATTTGTAGTCCCACCAACAATTTATGAGTGTATCTTTTCCCCCAGATCCTCAATAACATTTGTTTTTACTTGTATTATTTTAATTTACTTTATTTTTCACTGGGAATTAAACCCAAGGGCACTCCACCACTGAGCCACATCCCCAGACCTTCTTTATATATTTTTTTGAGACAGGGTCTTCTTGAGTTGCTTAGGGCCTCAATAAGTTGCTGAGGCAGCCTTTGAACTCACAATCCTCCTGCTTCAGCTTCCCAAGATGCTGGGATCCTTTTATTTAAAAAATATTTGGTTTTAGTTGTAAATGGACAGAATACCTTTATTTTATTTTATTTTTATGTGGTGCTGAGGATTGACCCTGTTTTTCAAAGTGGCTGCACTATTTCAAAATTCTACTTGCAATGTGGAATTTTTTTTAATATTTTTTTTTTTTTTTTTTTAGTTTTTGGCAGACACAACATCTTTGTTTGTATGTGGTGCTGAGGATCGAACCGAGCCGCATGGACACCAGGCAAGTGCGCTACCGCTTGAGCCACATCCCCAGCCCTGCAATGTAGAATTTTGTGCTAGGCAAACACTTTACCACTGAGCTACAACCGCAGTCCGGTTACTTGTATCCTTGATAATTGCCATTCTGACTGGAATGAGATGGAATCTCAGTGTCGTTTTAATTTGCATTTCTCTATTTGCTAGAGATGTTGAACATTTTTTCATATATTTGTTGACCATTTGCATTTCTTCTGTGAAGTGCCTGATCAGTTCCTTTGGGCAAAGGATTTAAATAGATATTTCTCCAAAGATATACAAATGGCACATGAAGCCATGTTCAATATGGTCATCAGAAAAATGCAGTTCAAACCACAAGACACCAGTTCACACTCTACGAGGATGGCTAAAAGTAAAAAGCCTATAAATAACAAGTATTGGCAAAAATGTGGAGAATTTGAAATCCTTCTACATTGCAAGTAGAATTTTGAAATGGTTCAGCCACTTTGAAAAACAGTTTGACAGTTCTTCAAAGTGCTAAACACAATGTTACCTTATGACTCAGCAATTCTACTCCTAGTTATATACACAAGTGAAATGAAAATATATGTCCACATAAACCATTGTACACAAATATTCATAGCAGTGTTACATGGAAATAACCCCAAATGTCTCTTAACTGGTAATGGATTAAAAAAAAGGTATATCCATATTATAAGAGGAAACACAATATTGATACATGTCACAACATGATGAAATTTAAAAACATAATGCCTAGTTAAAGAAGCCAGACGCTATATATATATATATATATATATATATATATATATATATATCCTATATTTTCTGTATTACTTAATTTTTTAACATAAAATTCACCATTTTATAATATATACTCCACTGGTTTTTAGTTACATTCACAAACATATATAACCATCGCTATGATCAATTTTAGAACTTTTTCATGAGTACACAAAGGAACCCTGTACCCTAGGCCTCTTTCCCACCAACCATTGACATCTACTGATCTGTTTTCCTCATCTATGGATTTTCCTATTCTGGACATTTCATATAAATGGAATCATACAAGTTGTCTTTTTTATTTAATTTTTTTAAGTTGTTGATGAACCTTTATTTTATTCATTTATTTACATGCGGTTCTGAGAATTGAACCCATTGACTCACACAAGCTAGGCAAGTGCTCTATCACTGAGCCACAAGCCCAGCCCAATTTTATGACCTTCATTTTGCTATGAAAAACAACATTATAAATAATAAATTTGTGCACTCATTTCATTTTTTTCAGATGTCTCCTTGGGATAATTTACTATGAAAGAGATTGCTGGGTCAGAGAATAAATAAATATGAATACAAAATTTTGTTAAATATTGCCAAATATTTCCTCTGTAATATTTGTTCCATTTTGCATTTCCAACAGCAGTGGAATAGAGTACTTATTTTCCTCATATTTTCATGAAGAGAACGGCGACAAATTTATTTGAATTTTTCCAATAAATGATTCAAAACCACTATATCAGTGTAGTTTCAGTTTGAATCATATTTTGAGTGATGTGGACATCTTTTCATATATTTTTTAAAAAAGCGTTTGATGCTTTTTTTTTTTTTAATGTGGTACTGGGGATTGAGCCTAGGGCCTCATACATACTAGGCAAGTAATTTACTACTAAACCTCATCTCAAGCCCTTTTGTCTGCTTTTTATAGACATGGTTTTACTAAATTATCCAGGCAGGCTTTGACTTGCAGTCCTCCTGTATCAGCCTCCTGAGTAGCTGAGATTATAGGCATGTGCCACTGAGTCCTGCCATACCTTAAAATGGACTTCCATATTCTTTGCCCATTTTTAAAAATCAGGTGTTTAGTCTTGGTTCTCTAGATTTTTAAAAAGAGCTCTTTATATATTTCCATCCATTTATAGCCCCATATTTATAGCCCCATATCTGAGCTGCAGATTTGTATATGCAATATCTACCTGACACTTAGATGCTAAACAGGTGACTCAGTTCTACCACTGTAAAGATAGAACTAGCTGGGTGTGGTGGCACATGCCTGTAATCCCAGTGGCTCTGGAGGCTGAGGCAGGAGATGGTAAGTTCAAAACCATCCTCAGCAATTTAGAGAAGCCCTAAGCAATTTAGCAAGATCCTGTCTCAAAATAAAATATAAAAAGGGCTGGAGATGTGGCTCAGTGGTTAAACACCCCTGAGTTCAATCCCTAGTACAAAAAAAAAAATTCCTTATTGTTTGCTTTGTGTACTGTTATTGATAGTCATTTGTTTATTCATTCATTCAAAAATCATTAATTAAGGACTTGTTATGTTGGTTGTAGACATACAGTGTTAGAAATAGACTCTGACCCTATTTTTGTGGACTTGACATTTTCCTCAGTGGGAGAAAGACATACATAGCTAGCTGGCTGGCCACGTATCATGGTGATTATGCATATGGACACTGGCCCCAAACAACACGAATCTCTCACTTATCATCTTTGTGACCTTAGATGCATTATTTAACCTCTTTGTTTGTTGTAGATGGAACTCAGGGCCTCATACTTAGTAGGCAAACACTCTTTGGTCAAGCTACATCTCTAGTCTTTTTTATTTTTATTTTGAGACAGCATCTCACTAAGTTTCTTGGGCTGGGCTTCATGATCCTCCTGCTTCTCAGCCTTCTGGGTAGCTGGGATTATAGGCATGGGCCACTGCCAGGCTCTTAACCTCTTTGGTCTCATCATCTACAAAACGAGGTTGACAACAGTTTCCCCACAACCAATATCCCCATAATAAGGTTTTTAAGGGGATTAAAAAAGTTAAGACATGTGCCTGGCACATGATATACATTAGAAAATGACAGTTGTTTTTTATCTCCAGACAATTTTGCCATTGTGTGGTTAATGTTATAAAAGGGTAATTGCAAGAGAAGGGAGCATGCACAAGCTCTGAAAATACTGGTCTATCTAAGAAGCTACATATATAACTAATAGTGAATCTCTCTTTGCATTATTAATTGATAGCTGATAAAGAACTGAAATAAGAGCCCTAATCATCATGAGATAAGAAATGTGATATAATTTCTATTCAAAGCCAAGAAACTTGACATTTTAACCCCAGTACCTTATCTAGTGTAAATGGAACAGCTCCGTTAGACTTTTGTAAATATTGGTAATTTTGCCCTGGATTCCCAGGAAAACTTTCACATAGTAAAGTCTATGGTCTAGACCCCTATTTCCCAGGATGGAAACTACTCTTTGAGGATAAAAAGGAGAGAGGGAAAGGAGAAAGCAGGTATTTACAGAGCAACCACCATGGGTCAGGATATTTGGGGTCTTCAGTTTCCTGATGCACCATAAATTTGGTCTATTAGAGATATGTACATATCTCTAATAGATTAAATAATATGTTTTGGGTGAACACTTAATCCTTGCCAGAATTTCCAGATCTGATCTGAAGCCTGGAGCTCTTCCCTGGATAGCAGGCTGCATCTTGGGAAGGTATAAGAGAAGCCAGTGTTCTGTTTGGGGCACTCCTCCCATAGGCTCTTTGCTTAGGAGAGGGATGGAGGGCAAGGGTAGATTGGAGCAATTATAGGCACCTGCCATTTTTTCTTCTCTAGGTTCCAGATACTTTTGGTCAAATGGATCAGGAGATAACTGGAGAAGAAGGGACCAGTATAGGGAATCATCTTGGCTGAACACATCATGGGTGTCTATTCTTGATGGGCTTTTCCTGGAAGGCTGCAGTAAGGAAACCGGTACCCAGGCTGTGACTTTATATGAATCTCCAAATGTCTGGGAATAGACAAATTCTCTAGGGGAGAGTGTCTGATTCTGATCCCTATTCCCATAGCCTGCATTGCAAATGTCCCTTATTGCTGGGCAAAGTGGCACACACTTGTAATCCAGCTATTTGGGAGGCTGAGGCAGGAAAATTGAAAAGTTCAAGAACAACCTTAGCAATTTAGTGAGTCCCTACGGACTTAGCAAGATCCAGTCTCATTTTTTTTTTCTTATTGAAGCCCAGGGAAGTATGGTGCTCCTATCCTACTCTGAAGACTCTAAGTGTGAGGGAGAACACTTAAAGTGGTGAATACTATCAGCTGAGTGCTAAGTTGGAACACCTGATCTATACTTAACAGAAATTACAGGGTAGAATTTTTCAAGAAGAATTTGGGCTATCTATTTTGTATTTATTGCTACCCTTTGGGTTGTTGTGAGGAGTAAAATGAAATAATATTCGTGGGAAAGCACCTAAGAAAATTAAATGCTGCAAAAATATGTAGTAAACCACCAGGCCTGGTAGCCCATTCCCATAATCCCAGCAACTTAAGAGGCTGAAGCAGGTCACAGTCAGCCCAGGCAACTTAGTGAGACCCTGCCTCAAAATAAAAAATAACAGTAATTTTAAGAAGCTGGGTATATTAGCTCAGTGGTAGAGTGCTCCTGAATTCAATTTCTAGTACCAAAAACAAACAAACAAACAAACCGTAAAATTATTGTCATTAGCATTTTGGAGACTTGGGAGCTATAAAAGTCTTGTCATTAGTATTATGGAGACTTGGGAGCTATAAAATTATTGTCATTAATATTATGGAGACTTGGGAGCTGAAGATAATAAAATAGTCCAGTCTAATACCCTGATCATAGCAAGGATTCCTTGTCTAGCATGTCTGAATCACCAGCCATCTCTGCTTGCATTCTTAATTATTTTTATTATTTATTACTTTTATGGAACTGGTGATTGAACCCAGGGGCATTTTACCATGGAGCTAAAACTCCAGTCCATTTTTTTGTTTTGCTTTTGATGACAGGTCTAAGTTGCTTAGGGCCTTGCTAAGTGCTGAGGCTGGCCACAAACTTTTCATTCTCCTGCCTCAGCCTCCCAAATCACTAGAATTACAGACGTGTACTATCATGCCTGGCTCTGCTTGCACTCTTGTAGCAACCAGAGTTAATTCCCTGGAAGGCAGAACCTTATTTTTCTGATCTCTGGGCATTGTACCTACTCAAATCCAGCGATTTGAGGAAACTCTTCATGGCCCAGGTCATTTCTTTATACAGAATAATTTTTAGATTCTGCATTCCCTGGGGTTCCATTCACTGCAGCTGGTCATTGTCACCTTGCTAATAATGGTGCCCAGAACAAACACAATCAACACTGCTGATGTGACCCTATCAGGGCAAACTGCATGCAAGGCATCACCACCTATAATCTACATGGTATGAATCTATTAATGAAACACAAAGTGAGTCCTTTCCAAAAGTTCCATCAAATTTGCTCATTTTAGTTTTCTAACTGGCAAATATCACTAAATGTTTTTTTTTCCACCTAAATAATATAAAAATTTGTGCTCCTCGGATTTAGTCAACTTTCTCTATCCGTGGGAATTGGTTCCAAGATGTAGCCCCCACTCTCCACCACATGGATGCTAGAGTCCCTTCTATATAATGTCTTATATAAGTGTTTGCAATATAACCTGGGTACATCCTCCCGTATATTTTAAATTGTTCTAGGTTATTTATAATATATAACACTGTGTAAATGATATGTAAATTGTTATGCTATATTGTTTAGGGAATAATGACAAGAGAAAAATTGTATATGTTCAGTACATATGCAATATTTTCCAAAATATTTTCAACATGAAGGTGGTTGAATTTGCAAATGTGGAATCCATGGTTATGGAGGGCCAATTAAATGGACCCAAATTAAGAAATATCACGGGCTGGGGATGTGGCTCAAGCGGTAGCGCGCTCACCTGGCATGCGTGCGGCCCAGGTTCGATCCTCAGCACCACATACAAACAAAGATGTTGTGTCCGCCGAAAACTGAAAAATAAATATTAAAAAAAAAAAAAAAGAAATATCACATTGGGGAGCTGGGGTTGTAGCTCAGCGGTAGAGCACTTGCCTAGCATAAGTGAGGCACTGGGTTTGATCCTCAGCACCATATAAAAAATAAATAAATAAAGATATTGTGTTCATCTACAACTAAAAAAAAAAAAAAAAAAAGAAATTTCACATTGGAGCTGGACACAGTGGTGCAAGCCTGTAATCCAAGTGACTCAGGAGGCTGAGGCAGGAGGATTGAAAGTGTAAGACCAGCTTTAGCAATTTAGGGAGACCCTTGTCTCAAAATAAAAAATAAAAAGGACTGGGGATGTAGCTCAGTGGTAGATCTCCTCTGGTTCAGTCTCTATTATCAGAAAATGAAAATCACAAAGCCAGCCTCCTAGAAGGTATTCTTTTAGGCATCCTTATTAACAGCATGCCAGAACCAGTCATGACTAAGTTCATTCTGTGATATTGGTTCTCTTCCTCTCTTTACAGCGTATCTCCTATTCACTCATTATGTTTACTTGTTTTGGAACTTTATATAAGTAGAATCATGCTATATGATTTTATCATTTCTTTTAAAATTATATTTGTGAGATTCGCCTATATTGACTATGTGGCTCTAGTTTGCTCATTTTATTGCTATAGAGTATTCCATTAAATATCCAATATAATGAATATTTAATTCAAAAAATTTAAATTATTGTTGATGAATGTTTGAGTCACTTATTGTATCATGAACCATGCTCCTATGAATATTCTTTTTTTTTTTTTTGGTGGTACTGGGGATTGAACCAGGGGCTTCCTGCCAATGATCTTCATCCCCAGTCCTTTTCCCTTTTTTTTTTCCTTTGTTCTCTTTAGATGTACATGACTCTAGAGTGTATTTTGACATATTATACATCCATAGAGTATAACTTATTCTAATTAGGATCCTATTCTTGTCTTTCTCACTTTTTTGTTTTGAGAAAGGGTCTTGCCAAGTTGCTCTGTCCTTGAACTTGTGGTCCTCCTGCCTCAGCTTTCTGAGTGGCCTATTAACATTCTTGCATTTGTCTACTGGTGCATACATGCAATATAATTGACATGTCATTATTTCATGTCTTATCTCTCAATTTTCTTCAGAATCCAAGAGTCACTTCTTTTATACTTAATAAAGCCTTTGAGCACACACTAGTTTTCTCTAGCATATATACTTAGGAGTTGAATTGCTGTATCTTAGGGTTTACCTAAAAATATAAAAATGTAGGTAACTCTGATTTGATTTCAGAATTGCTTTTTCAACCCTTGGCGGTGCCAGGGCACGGGGCTGGGGGCTGGGGGCGGGGGGGGGGGGGAGGGGGGGCGGGGATTCTGGGTGTCCAAATCAGATGCCTGACCCGTTCAGAATGACCTTGATCTTAAGGGCCTGGTTTCAAGCCTGATTATCAATGGCAATAAATGAGCAACTCATTCACTGAGAGAAGCCCTCCTGTAGAGGGCATTAGTGTCTGTTATCTTTATGGCCCTTATGTCCTGTTAATCATCACAACTACTGGGGCTGCTTATCCTGGCCAAAGGTCTCTGTGCTTAGTATGGATTTGCTCACTCAGGAAAGTCATGTAAGGGTAGTGGTGGAAAAGGGCCCTGCTTGCTCTTTCTTTTTTGATGTTGGGGATTGAACCCAGGGGCACTTAAACACTGAGCCATATCCCCAGGCCTTTTTATTTTGAGACAGAGTCTCATTAAGTTACTTAGGGCTTTGGTAAGTTGCAGAGGCTGGCTTTGAACTTGTAATCTTCCTGTTTCAGCCTCCTGAGTTGCCACGGTTACAGGCATATGACACTGTGCCCAGCCTTGCTTGCTATTTCTAAGGTACACCAGCCGTGAGGATGTTAACTGCTCAAAAACTCAAAAAAAAAAAAAAAAAAAAAAAAGTCGGAATAAAGCTCCTCTCCCCTAATGTTAGGAAGACCTGGGCAAAAGATCAAATAGATGTCACATGTCTGCCTAAATTATTTAATATTGCAAACCACTGGTTAACTGATAACCTTAATATAGTCTATTCTTCTATTTTGACAAATATGCTATCTTTAATGACCCTGAAGAGTGGCCTTGAATTTAGATTTGCTGGACTCCTGGGCTTTATGCAATAGAATGAGGTGGTGAGGGTAGCATAAGCTCTGGCTGAACTATTGGCCCATGGCTCACATATCTTCTTTTTTTTACCTTAGTCTTGCATCACCAGGAATCTGTGGACATAACAGCTTAAATATTCAAGTGCTGAGGCCACCTCCTCAAAACTTAGCTGCCCTTTGACACTTTAGGGAATGCCCAGATTCTGCCCTAGAAAGAATGAACTTGGGAAAGAGGCCACAGCTTCAGTCATTTGGGGAGGGAATTCTGGGGTCACACGTTCCCAGCATTTGGTCCTAATGTGCCAGATTCTATTAAGTACTCACTCTAGGGTAAGCTGGGGTGGGTAGAGAGGAGCCTGTGAAGTATGGGGCCTAGGGCAGGCCCAGGTATAAAAACAGTACTTTCTGTATATTATTTCTCTTTTCCTGTCATGAGTACAGGCAATGTCTGGCTGTATCCCTAGCAAGCTCTTTCTGTGCCTGGCAACTAAGAGTTATTGCTTAATGGAAAGTAAACCAGCCTCTGCAACACAAGACTGGCCCCAGTTCTGTCAGAAACAGTTTTTCCTAATTTTTTTTTTTATCCTATTTAAACTGTTCTTAGCCGTTATTAGGATGGATGTTCCAAGAGATTAAGTGACTCTCCCAAGGTCACACAGTTAGGGAGATAGAGGATTGATTTACTCTCCACCATTCGGTCTCTTCTCGTCCTTTTCTTTTTTGCCTCAGTGCTGGGAGCGGACCCTCCCGGAGGCCGAGCCTTTCCCGCCGGAGTTGCAAATTCACTTCTTCCTCTGTATTAAACCTCCCTCCAGTGCCTATCGACCCCTCCCCTCCACTCCAGAGCCTAACCTCCCCGCGCTACCCCCACCCTCCCGAAGCCCCTCCCCTCCCCTCAGGCCAACGTCACGTGCCGCCCCATCCCCCCGCGCCTGCGCAGTGCTTATTTCCCGCTGTCAGGATGAGGAGGCGGAGGTCGGCGCTCGGGTCCGTCTCTGCCCGCGGCTGTGGCGGCGCCGGCGGCTCCAGCCTTAGCGGTTCCTCCCTGGGCAGCGGCGGCGGCGGCTCGGTCGACGCCTCCTCCGCCAGCTGAGCCCGCGGCATCCCGGGACGCCGCTTCCCCGCCCATCCCCGCTCCCCGAGGCCGGTCCCTGGCCATGGCGCAGCCGGGCCCGGCTCCCCAGCCTGACGGTGAGGCGCCCACCATGGCAGGCGCGGCGGGCGCGGCCTGCCCGGCGCCGGCGTCGCGGGGGAACCTTGGGGCGTGCGGCGGGAAGGGCGTGCGCAGGCCCCGGGGGTGACCCCGCCGGGCGGAGGCGGGAGCGCGCGGGACAGGCGCGGGCGGCGCGCGAAGGCGGCGCGGGGGCCTGGGCGGCCGTCGCTGGGGAGGGGGCGAGAGGCTTCGGCTGCTGCACCCGCAGGCGGGCCGAGGGAAGGGCGTGGGGAGGCTGCGGGGACCTGGGAGAAGCAGGGGAACGTGGTGAGGAAGCTGCTGTGCGACCGGCACGTGGGTTCCGTGGGGAGGATGGAGACCGGGAACATGTGCTGTATTCGTTAATGGAAGGGAAAAAAAAAAAAAAAAAAAACCACAACCCAACAACAAAATCTTGGTTGTGCTGATGTATCCTCTCACACCAGCTCCCTCCTCCCAAGTCCACGCTCTTTGCACCCAGTTTTGTGGCATACAACTAGTTCGGATCAGTAAATGGATTTAGTAGCATTCCTTGAGTGGCAGTGTTCCTTAATGGTTAAATGTTAGGGCTTGGGATCCTTAACTAACAAACTCTGACCATATTATCCTCTTAGAGCCTCAGTATATTCAGATGAGGTTAATTTCTGCCTGTTTTATTTATTAAGATGGTAACATTATTTACTTAACCGATAGCTTTGTATTTTTCTGAGAGTGTTAGGAATAATGAGAATACCGAAATCGAGAAATGTTTATTATTAAATATTAAATATTTTTGTGGTGGAGGAAATTGAACCCGGGGCCTCATGCCTGCTAGGCAAGTGCTCTACCATTGAACCACACCCCCAGCCCTATTATTATTTTCAAAGAGATCTGGTTCTCTCTTACTCAGGTTGACCTCCTCTTGGGTTCAGAAGATCCCCCAGAGTAGCAGGGATTACAGGTGCGCACCCAGGTTTTTTTTTTTTTTAGTTGCAGATGGACACAATACCTTTATTTTTATGTGGTGCTGATGATCGAACCCAGTGCCTCACACAGGCCAGGCAAGCGCTCTACCACTGAGCCACAACCCCAGCCCAGCTGTTTCTTATAGCATTTATGTTCTTGGGAGGAAATAGAGCCTCATCCTGAATGATCCAAGTTAGTTGTCAGAGCCCTTCATTACTCTCAGGGAAGTGGACTAAGCTCTGCTTCAGAGATTGACCACATTTACCCAGAATTTACTACTTGGAGTTATGTTTGGAAAGAATATGCTTAGTCTTTGTCAAGAGCCTCCTTTATGTAGTGAATGTATAATCGACCTTTGTGCCTAGCATCTTTGAGTGTGAATAGAATGTTGAGATACGGTGCTTGGCATAGAAGCTACTTAAAAATTTGCTTTGCCCAGGGTAGTCTCTTGTAATAACCTTTCATGAAAACCTTAGTGTTTGTTCTTGCCTTTGGGGAACTGGAAACAATGTTATCAGATTTTAAGGCTTCTGCTCTCTTTGCACTCCAAAGCCTGTTAGCCTGAAATGTTGGGTTATATTAGTTGCCTAAGGTAAGATGTCCAGCACCCAAAGTGGACATAAGAATCACCTTGCTGGTTCTATTCCAGCAGAGGAGAAGGGAGGCATGTCTGGTGGGCTGTCCGAGGAAACCTAGGATGTTTTCAGGTGACAATTTATTCCTCACCTTTTGCATTTGATGCCAGGGAAGAAAACTTAGCACTTGACAAACCTTTGATACTGCAGAGTGAGGCAGAATACAGAGAAAGCTCAGTGGCTTCTGTCTCTGATCTGGGGTGCTAGGTATGCCTTGCTGCTTCTGCTTTCTCTTGAGTTGCATGGAAACAAATGGCTAGGGCAGCTCAGGTGACATGACAGTCTGTGATCTAAATTCTCTGCCTCTTTCAAGATGTGAAATGGTCTTCCTTGTAAATAGACAGAAGTGACTAAGCACTTGAAAGAGGCTAGGAAAACATTAGCTTTGGGAAATCTTGTATTCTTGCTATTCTTAGTGCAGGTTTATTTCCTATTTTTCAAATCTTATGACTATTGGATGAGATTTAGCTTGCATAAATTGCAGTTTTTATTATAAATTAATGTAGTAAATGGGTGGCTACAGCTACTGTTCACAAAAGGAGAGAATTTCCTGTGTTTTGAGTGCTTTGTATCATTGTCTGCTTCACAATTCATCTTAGGATTTAATTTTTCTCTGCAGTTGAACTCATTGGTCAAAAGCACACTTGAATTTCCTAGCTTCTGCTGATTTAAAAAACAAAACTATTGCAGAATTCTTTTGCATGAAACCGACAGTAAAAGGTAACTGCTTAGTCTTTGATTTTGTTTGCTTTTATTCCATTTCAAAAGCAATTGTCTTTTATGACATTTGTTTTCCTTTTTGAAATATATTGAATTTCTTTTCATGGGATTAAGAAAAGAGTAGATTTGTGTGTAAATCGATAGGATGAAATGTTATTAAAATTTCTCTTTAATTCCTTATTTTATAGATTTTTGAAAAAGTCTTGCTTTTTTTTGGGTGGTTCATCTTAGTTTACTAATTTAGATTAATGGTAATTGTAATAGTCATATTTCAGTTAATTAATTTGTTTTCCCTTGAGAACTCAGATTGTAGAAATCTTCATATTTTAATTTAACCTTAAATTATATTTTAGAAGCATTTATTCTAATTTTACTTCATTACTTTATTTAAGCTTTCTATTTTTTATAATCCCTCCATTAAAAATACATATATATGGGGGCTGTGGTTGTAGCTCAGTGGTAGATCACTTGCCTAGCATATGTGAGGCATTGGGTTCGATCCTCAGCATGACATAAATATAAGTAAAATAAAGGTATTCTGTCATTTACAACTATATATATATATATATATATAGTGGGGAGAGGAGAGGGCCTGGGGAGAGCAAGCCCCCCAGGTATGGTGGCATAGGCCTGTAACTCAGCTTCTTGGGAGTCTTGAGTTAGGAAGGCGGCAAGTTGAAGGTCAGGCTGGATAACTTAGTGAGACCCTATCTCAAAATAAAAAAGCTGGAGATATGGCTCAGTGGTAAAGGGTCCATGGGTTCAATTCTCAGTTAGAAAAAAGAAAGGACTGGGATGTAGCACCAAAAAAAAAAAAAAAAAGTATGTGTGTATATAGAAAGGATTTTGAATGTTTTCACCATAAAAGATAGTATGTTTAAAATGATTTAAACATTTCACATTACATACAAGTATCAAAATGTGACATGGTATGCTTTTTTAAAAAAATATTTTTAAAAATTGTCGATGGACCTTTATTTATTAATTTATTTATATGTGGTGCTGAGAATCAAACCCAGTGCCTCACAGGTGCTAGGCAAGCGCTCTACCACTGAGCCACAACCCCAGTCCCATGGTACGCTTTTAATATGTGCAACTTTTATGCTTTTATGTATCAGAAAAAATGTATATATTAAAAAGTAGAAGTATGTTTTCCTTCATTTCCCAGAGGTAACCACTCAATAAGTTTTCTGTTAGTTACATAGACTCAGGCAACCTTTTATCCCTGCTGGACATGGCTTGCATACATAGTTCTACAACTTGCCTGTCTCACTTAACAAATGTTAGCATCATAATTACTTGCCTGTACATGGACCATGTAAATGACCATGGAATGTTATATAAGCTTTGTTGGTAATATCTCAGGAAATCTTCATGTTAGTGAAGTGGATATTGCTTCTGTTTTAGTGATGAGGAAACTGAAACAGAGAAGTTAAAGAAATATGCCTTAAGTTATACAGCTAGTAAATAGGGGACCCAGAATTCAAATAGACTCTTTGATGCCAGCACCCTCTGACTGAGTTGCTAGACCATATGGAGCACTTCCATGTCAGGATTATAAGTCTGTCTCATCCTTGTTAACCCCACTACCTCACCCCCACCTCAAGGGGTGGAACTCAGGTACTTTACCATTGAGCCACCTCCCCAGCCCTTTATTATTTATTATTTTTTGGTACTGGGGATTGAACCCAAGGGTGCTTAACCACTGAGTCACATCCCCAGCCTTTTTTTAATTTTTTGAGACAGGGCCTCACTAAGTTGCTGGCCTTGTGATCCTCTTGCCTGGGCCTCCTCAGTTGTTGGGATTATAGGTGCATGCCACCATGCCCAGCCCAGCCTTTTATTTTTTATTTTGAAACAGTGTCTCATTAAGTTACTCAGGCAGGCCTTGATTTTGTGGTCTCCCTCCTGTATTTCCCAAAAGCTGGGATTTTCTGATTGATTTTTTTTTTTTTAAAGTATACTTTTTTTTTTGGTGGTATTGGGGATTGAACCCAGGGGTAATCTACCAGCCTTTTTTTTTGATACTAATGATTGAACTCAGGGACACTTAGCCACTGAGCCACATCCCTAGCCCTTTTTTTTTTGTATTTTTATTTAGAGACAGGGTCTTGCTAAGTTGCTGAAGCTAGCTTTGAACTTATGATCCTCCTGCCTTAGCCTCCTGAGCTGCTGTGATCACAGGTGTGTGCTATTTCACCCGGCCCTTTTTAAATTTTTTATTTTGATACAAGGACTTGCTCAGTTGCTCAGGCTGGCCTTGAACTTGTGATCCTTCTGGCACAGTCTCAAGTCACTGGGATTACAGGTGTATGCCATCACACCCAGCTAAAAAATGTAGTATTCTTCATTTAACTAGTAGTTGGGTATCTGCATCATGCCAAGCCCTCTGTTAGTCTCTAGGAAATGCAGGGATGAAGTAAACCAGACCTAGTCCCTATTCCTACGTGTGAATGATTTAGTCATTAATTAGAGATCTCATAGGTATAAAACCATTTATTTATTCAATTAATATGAATGTGTACTACTTTCCAGGCACAGTTCTAGGTATTTGGAATACCTCAGTTGTTACAGTCTGTAAACAAGTCAAAATAACACCTGGCATTTTGCCAGGGGAATGTTAGAGTTCGTAAACAAGTCTGGATGGTACCTGGCAAAATGCCAGAGGGAATGGTTTAAGAAGTAACAAAAGCGAGCCATTAAGTGTGGAGATTCCTTATTGGTTGACTGATGTATCTAGTTTATGCTAATTAGATAAGCTGTGTGGAATGTATAAATACTGCTCCTGTCCTGCAATAAATGGCTCCTACTCCTGCTGTATCAACGTTCACAAGTTGTTCGTCACCCCCCAGTTATTTTGCTGCAGCCGGACTGCGGCACTCAGTGAGTAACACAGATAATAATGCTGCCCTAGTGGGACAAAAAGATGCTGAACAACAAACATGAAAGATGGATTGTTAGGTGAAAAGTGCATAGAAACAAAAAAGAACAGAATAAAGGGAATGGGTGGGGCTCGCCTTAAATAGAGTATAATGGTAATCTTACTGAGAAAATGACAGTTGTGCAAACACTTGAAGGAGGCAGACTGAAGGAATCTGGACAAAGAGTGTTACAGAGGGATCTTTTTTATTTTTTTGCAAATACCTTGAAGGAACATGTCTGCCATGTTGGAGATCAGTGTGACCAGAATGGTGATGAGAGAGGGGAAAGTAATAGGATATTGAGATCAGAGAGGCAATGAGGTAGGGGTATATTTTTGTAGGGCCCTAGAAGCAATATTAAGTATTGGCTTTCACTATGGGGAACCATTGAAAAAGTTTTGAACAGAAGAGTGATATGATCTGACTTAAGTTTTTAAAAAATTACTCTGGTTGCTGGATCGGCAGTAAGGTAATAGGGAAACAAGGGAGGCATGAATCCAGGAAAAAAGATGTTGGGTTTTGGAGAAGGAAGTATTGATGGAAGTTACTTTTTGAAAGTATGGCCAATAGGGTTTTCTGATACATTGGATATGGGGTGGAAGAGAAAGAGCAGAGTCAAGGAATTCTAAAGGTTTTTAGCTCGAACAACTGTGAGATATACATAGTATTATGATGCCTGTAATTGAGGAAGGTATTTGACTCATTGAGGGGAGGTTGGGAAAGGTTTCTGAGGAAGTGGTCCTGAATCTGAGATATAATGGATGAACAGGAGTCCCTTTCTCAGAGGAAGCAGGATGAGTGAAAGAACTGAAGAAAGGTCTGTGTGCCTGGACTAGAGAGAGAGAACAAGTGTGTAAAATGGGCATGGGCTAGCCTGTGTGGCCTTTTATCCTTAGAGCTGTAGAGGAAGCCATTCTCTAAGTAGGTTTTAAGCAGGTAGATGACATGTTAACTTTGTAATTTGCACTTTGCTAATCATTAGTAATCATATTGGTATGTGGGTCGTGGTCTCCCCCCCGCCCCCCGCTTCACACACACACACACATTTAAAATTTTTTTTATTTGGAGATAGGGTCTCACTAAGTAAGTTGTGGAGGCTGGCCTGGAATTTGGGATTCCCCCTTGTCTCAGCCTCTCAAGTATCTGGAATTACAGAAGTGTGCCACCTGGCTTGGCTGATTATATTGTTAATTATAGCATATTTTTAGCTTATTGCCACCTTTATTTCTTTTATGAATTGGCAATTTAAATCTATTTTCTTTTTCTTTTTTTGTATCAGGGATTGAACCCAGGGGTGCTTATTCACTGTGCCACATCCCCAACACATTTTTTTTTTAAATTTAAATTTTTATTATTTTTTAGTCATACATGATAGCAGAATGTATTTTGACATATAATACATACATGCCCAACACATTTTTTATTTTGAGATAGGGTGTCACTAAATTGCTCAGTTCCCTGCTAAATTGCATAGACTGGCTTTGAACTCATCCTCTTGCCTCAGCCTGCTGAGCTGCTGGTATTGCAAGTGTGCACCACCATGCCCAGCCTTTTTTTTTTTCCCCCCTATTGGATTGTTCTTTTCACATTAATTTAAGGTGGTCTTTGTAAACTATATTAGCTTTTCTGTATGTTTTAGAAATTTTGGTCTCCAAGTTTGTTGTTTATCTCTATTTTCTTTTATTCTGCAGAAATCAGTTTTTATGTAGATCTTACCATTGTTTTCATTTGTGGTGCTGAGTTTCTTGTTCTTTGAGGAAGGCCTCCCCAGCTCTCTTGCTGTCCACCTCACATCTCTTTCTACACCTTTATAGTTGTCATTTGTCTAGTATTTTAATTCATCTGGAGTTTATTTTTAAGTTTAAACAGTGGAAGTTTAATATAAAGGATCATTAACAGATTACCTGGTAAAGAGAAAAGAAAATCTTACAAAAAGCAGTAATAATAGAGAGGAGTAGCCACTTTTCCAGGGCTGAGGAAGAGCAAGGAAGGAGCATATCTAGAAGAAGCAGTTTTCAGAACTGAGATCCAGACCAGGGTGAAGAGGACAAAACTGTGGCTTTTTACAGGACAGAGTTCATTGAAGTGCTGCTACAGCAGAACTTGCTTGTAAACAAACAGCTTCGTAGATTGCTGCGGGAAATTGTCTACATCTGGAGTTTATTTTTGCTATGACATAGGGATATGAGCTTATGTTTGCCCCAAATGGACAGCCAGTTGTCTTAACACTATTTATTCAAATAATCCTTGCATTTGGTCACCTGAGTAGCTAGGATTACAGGCATGTGCTACTGAGTGTAGTTTATCTATTTTTTAAATCAGTTTTCTGTATTTTTTTTTTTTAATTGTATCTGGAATGGTACCTGATACATGGTAGTCACTGAGTGAAAATTGAATTAGTATTATAATATAGAAGACAATAATGAAAGAATAGAAATACAACCTTTATAAAGGAGGTGAGCCTTTGGGAGTGGGATTATGGGGAATGATAATATTCAAATTTATGTATGTAAACATATGCATTACTTTTATAAGACTCTGCACATATACATATATGCTTATTTTTTTCTCTACATATTATGTTGGTGCATTATAGTTGTACATGGTGATGAATTTTGGTATGTATTTGTACATGCACACAATATAACAATATAATTGAGCCAATATCACTCCCCAGTATTTTTAATTTTTCTTTTTTGTGGTACTGGAGATTGAACCCAGGAGTGCTTTACCCCTGAGCTACATTCCTAATCCTTATTCTCTTTTGAGACAGCATCTCACTGAGTTGCCAAGGCTGGCCCCCTGCCTCAGCTTCCCAAGTTGCCAGAATTACAAGCGTTTGTTACCTGCCTGGCTGTGCCTTGTTTATTGCGTGAAATTTGATATGTTCTTGTATAGTCATTATAACAATAATGAGTTTAGTCTTTATAATAATATCTACTAGGCATTTATTGTTTATTTTTGTGTGGTACTGTTGTGCCAGATAATGTGTGTTTGGGGAATAGAAATTAATCATGTATAAGCCCAGTGTGGTGTGTGCTGTAATTCCAGTGACTTGGCATGGTAGGGCAGGAGGACCCCAAGTTCCAGGCCAGCCGTGGCAACTTAGTAAGACCCTTTGCAAAATAAAAAATAGTTAAAAAAAAAAAAAAAAAAGGTGGGGTGGGGATGTAACTCAGTGGTGGTAGTGTCCCTGAGTTCATCCCTAGTACTGGAAAAAAACCCAAAAACCCCCAAATTTTTAATAGTTTTATGTGCTCTAGTGAAGGAATAGGCTTTAGTAACATGTGAACTGAGAAGGTGCCCAGTGAGAAAATGGAAATTGTCAGTGCTATTGGATTTAAGGAAGAAAAGGAAGAGCTATGAAGAAAGATCTTTTTTAAAAAAGTGATTTTATTAGTATATTATAATTATATATAAATGGGGTTCATTTGATATAATCATACTCATAGAAGATAATTTGTTCCATTTCAGTCCCCAGTATTTCATTATCCCTCCTCTCTCTCCCTGTTGAAGGAAGGTATCTTCGGTCAATTTTATCATTAGACACCTGAATCTCTTTCAAGTGGTAGCCTGAGTTCTGTTCCTTTTGGAGAGGATCTTACTACCTCCTAGTTTAACTGGGTCTGATACTTATTTTACCTTTAATTAAATTGAAACTTGTCTCACTCTAACTTCTACCTATTGTTTTACATTCTCTTCCCTAGAACCACGCGGAGGAAAAGATTTTTTCTACATATTGGTCCTGAAGAAAATTTTTTTTTAGTTGTAGATGGACACAGTACTTTCATTTTATTTTTATGTGGTGCTGAGGGTCTAACCAGTGCCTCACATGTGCTAGGCATATGTTCTACCACTGAACTACAACACTCCCTAGTCCTGAAGAAACGTGATGATAATCCTTTTTTCCCCAGAGTATTTTGTTTATTTCTCCTAATATATGAATTGAACCTACTTAATGTTCTTTTGGTTCTCTCTTTTTTTTTTTTTAATTTTTTTAAATTGTAGATGGACATATAGTACCTTTATTTTGTTTATGTGGTGCTGAGGATCGCCAGGCAAGGGCTCTATCGCTGAGCCACAACCCCAGCCCTCTTTTGGTTCTCTTTCAGACAGATTCCAGTTGTTAATGACTTTTGATGGTACTGATGTTCTAGATCTCCTTACACAAAATAGTGGAGTCATAAAACTGAAAGGAATCCTGGACACTCACTATCTTTCTCATTTTACAGATTAGGAAACTAAGTACCAAATAGAAGTGATTTGCATTATAGTAAAGCCAGTACTGGAATTTAGGAATAGCAAGGAGCCCTCACCTCTTTGCTGGTTACTGTTTCTTTTTATGTAGAATAAGCTTTCTTTAGAACCAGATATTTCCTGGAAAGAATCATGAATTAATAGAGACTGATTATAGTCAGAACACTTAAGACTGTCTTGATAATCATTTATTTTTCTTTAATACATTTATTTATTTATTTTGGTGTTGGAGATCAGACCCCAGGCTTTATGTATGCAAAGCATGCATTCTATCACTGAGCTATACCTGTAGCCCCAGTACTTCCATTTTTAAAAGATAATTTATTGTGTGTGCTTATTGATAATGGGTATTGCATTGGAGATAATATAGCAAAATGAAATGGTCCTTATGAGGCTTAAAAGTCTAATGCGGAATATAGATACCACAAGGAAAGAACAATTCTGATAGTGGTGTATCTTTCTCTCTGTGTGTCAAAAGTATAGACAGATTTATTTAGGAAAGTGGATAACCTAGCCAAGGAGAATGGGGTAATCTCAAGAGAGATACCTTTGGGGTAAAGCAAGGAATACACATTTAAGGGAGAACATCTACAGAGGGAGAGACAGCCTGCTAGTGTATGAGTGGTAATTATTTGTTGAAGGAAAGTCAAACAAAAGCATGCAGTTACAATTATGTGGTAATTCTTTCCCATTCACTCCCCCCCCTCTGTGTGTGTGTGTGTGTGTGTGTGTGTGTATTTATATATGTAAATATAAACATGTGTGGGTGTGTTTCTTTGGTACTTAAATCCAGGGGTGCTGTACCACTGAACTGCATTTCCAATGCCCCACACAGCCTTTGAGATAGTCTTTCGAAGTTGCTTAGGCTGGCCTTGAAACTGAAAACCTGCCTGAGCCTACTCAGTAGCTGGGATTTTAGGTGTGCATCACTTTCCCTGGCTCCAGTCACAATATTTTGTTAATCCAGCAGAGACATTTTATGAAGAGTCTTGAGAGTTATGTAGAATTTTGTTTTCCTGTTTCAGATCTCACCTATAGATACTTCCCTATGAGCTACATATCTAACCCTTTAAAAATTTTTTTTTAGACAGATTCTTTTGTAAAATTTTTATTTATTTATTTTAGTTAGGTATATAAGACAGCAGAATGCATTTTGATTCATTGTACACAACTGCAGCACACCTTTTCATTTCTCTGTACACGATGTAGCATTGCACCAAATATGCAGTCATACATGTAACTGTTGTCCTACAATAGTTGAGACAGGTTTTTGCTAAGTTTCCTAGGCTGGCCCCAAGCTTGCCATCCTCCTGTTTTAGTCTCCTACTTTGGTGGGATTATAGGTGTGCACTACTGTGCCCAGCTTGTATAGATATTTTGAAAGATGGAGAAGAAATGGATAATTTCCTGGACATATGAAAAACCTGCCAAGATTGAATCATGAAGAAAAGAAATCTAAACAGTCCAATAATGAGTAAGAAGATTAAATTGGTAATAAAAAGTCTCCCAAGAGAAAAGTCCAGAACCTGATGGTTTCACTGCTGAATTCTACCAAAGATTTACAGAAGAATTGACATTAGTTCTTCTCAAACATTATGAAAATTGAATGCCAATATCACCATGGTACCTAAATCAGGCAAGAATACAAGAAAGAAAGAAAAACAGGCCAATACCCTTGATGAACATAGAGGCAAAAATCTTCAACAGAAAATTAGCAAACCAAATTCAATAAATTAACAAGATTATTCACCCTGACAAAGTAGGATTGAATGATGATGTTTCAACATAGGAAACTCAGTAGAAGTGATCTCACCAACATAAAATCATTTCAATAGATGCAGATAAAGCATATTTGACAAAATTCAATATCCCTTCATGACCAAAACACAAGAAATTAGGTCTAGAAGAAAAAAAAACCTCAACACAATAAAGGCCAGAGATGACAAAACCACAGTAAATATATTGAATAGGGAAGAGTTGAAAGCTTTTTCTTAATGTCTGGAACAAGACAGGGATACCCATGTTTACCATATTAAAAAAATTTTTTTTAGTTGTAAATGGACACAATGCCTTTATTTTGTTTATTTATTTTTATGTGGTGCTGAGGATCAAACCCAGTGCCTCACACATGTGAGGCAAGCACTCTACCGTTGAGCTACAACCCCAGTCCCATCACTTTAAAAATAAATAAATAAGTAAATAAATAAATTTCTTTATAAATTACTCTGTCTCAGCCATACTCTTAGGTAGCAACATAATGGACTAACATTTTTCTGTTTATGCTATAAACAAACTATTTCAAACTTCGTGGCTTAAAATAACACTTCTATTAACCTTTACTTCTAGAGGCCAGAAGCTTGAAATTGGCTTCACTGAGCTAAAATCAAGCTGTTGGCAGGCTCCTATTGGAGGCTTTAGGAGAGAATCCGTTTCCTTACCTTTTCCAGCTTCTAGAATCTGCTGCATTTCTGGACTCATGGCTCCTTCCATCTTTAAGCCAGAAGGGTGGCATCTTCAAACCTCTCTGACTGCCTCTTCTGCTTCCCTCTTTAAGGAAATTTGGGGTACATTTGGCCCATTCAGATAATACAGGATAATCCCCCACATTTACAGTGAGATTATTAACCTTGATTTGCAATCTTAATTCTTCTTGGCCATGTATCCTAACATTCACAGGTTCCAGGTAGCAGAATGTAGGCATCTTTGGGTACCATTATCTTGTTCACATTTTTTTATGTCTTCATATTCATTATATGATAGGAAAATTTAAAGTTTTAAATCTAAATTCCTGGATTTTTAAAAATTCTTTTTAGATGTGCATGACAGTAGAATGTATTTTGATATATTATACATAAATGGATGTAACTTCCCATTCTTGTGGTTGTCATATTTACCACTTCTGTTTGGAATAGTACTGGAATTACTGAAGCCCTTACCTAGAGCTTTAGGCAAGAGAAAGTACTAAAAGGAATCCAGTTTGAAAGGAAGAAGTTAAACTGCCCTAGTTTGCTAATGATATATTTAAAAACCCTCAAACTCTACCAAATAAACTGTTAGAATGTATAAAATAATTCAGTAAAGTTGCAGGCACACAACAACATTACAAAAATTAGTAGTGTTTCTGTGTACTAACAACAGATTATCTGAAAAAGAAGTGAAGAAAACAGTTTCATTTACAATAGCTACAGAAAACAATTTAGGAAAAAGTTTAGCTAAGGAAGTAAAAGATCTTAGCACTAAAAATTTTGAAACATTGATGAAAGATGATATAAATGGAAATATATCCCATGTTCATGGATTGGAAGAATTAATATTGTTTAAATGTCCATACCAAAAGCAATCTATGGATTAATTGAAATTCTCATCAAACTACCCATAATATTCATTAGAGAAATATGAAACACTAGTAAGATTTGTATAGAATCAGAAAAAATCTTGCATAGCCTAGGCAACTCTGAACAAAAATAATAAAGCTGGAAGCATCATGCTATTTGGTATCAAAATATGCCAGGAACCTATAGTAATCAAAACAATGTGATATTGGCTTAAAAACTGACACGTAGACCAATGGAACAGAATAGAGCATCTGGAAATAAGTCCACATGTACAACAGAACTGACTTTCAACAAAGATGCCAAGAATACATAGGCAAATGATGTCAGAACACTGAATATCCACAAGCAGAAAATGAAATTAGACCTTTTTTTTGGGCTGGGGATGTGGCTCAAGGGGTAGTGTGCTCGCCTGGCATGCGTGCGGCCCGGGTTCGATCCTCAGCACCATATACAGAAAGATGTATCCGCCGATAACTAAAAAATAAATATTAAAAAAATTCTTTCTCCTCTCTCACTCTCTCTTTACAAAAAAAAAAAGAAACTAGACCTTTTTACCATGTACAAAAATTAACTCAAAGTTGATGAAGGGCTGTGTATGGTGGGTGGCACAAGCCTATAATTCAAGCTGCTTGGGAGGCTGATGCAGGATCACAAGTTTGAGGCCAGCCTGGGCAACTTAGCAAGACCCTGTCTCCAAATAAAAGGATGGGGATGGAACTCAGTAATTAGATTTACTTGCCTAGCATATGCACTTGGCCCCTAAGTTCAATCTCCAGTATTGCCAAAATAAATAAATACAAACAAAAGCCAGTCAAGGACATAAATGTAAGGTCCCAAACTATGAAACTACTAGAAGAAAAAGGGGGAAATCTCACATTATTCTGGTCAGTGATTTTTTTTTTTTAAATGTGACCTCAAATATCTAGCATAGACAACAAAAAGCAAAAATAGACCAATGAGAGAACATCAGACTAAGAAGCAAATGCAAAGGGAAGGAAACGATAGTGAAGAAAACCCTACATAGTGGGAGACAAGATCTGGAAACCAGACATTAAAGGGTTAATGTCCGTGCTATATAAGGAACTCTATAGCAAGAAAACAATCTAGTTAAAAAAAATGAGCAAAACACCTGAATAGACATTCCTCAAAATAAGATATACAGATGGCCAACAGGTATATGAAAAAATGTGCACTGTTGCTAATTAAGGAAATATAAATCAAAACCACAGTGAAATAACACCTCACTCCAGTTAGA
The DNA here is from genome assembly GCF_047511675.1 of Marmota flaviventris. Lineage (NCBI taxonomy): Eukaryota > Metazoa > Chordata > Mammalia > Rodentia > Sciuridae > Marmota > Marmota flaviventris. Next base: position 27,400,424 of record NC_092514.1, read on the forward strand.
ATGATAGTTGTCAAGAAGATAAAAGATTACTGGGTGCAATGGTGCATGCCTGAGGATTGCAAGTTTATGGCCAACCAACCTCAGCAACCTAGACCCTGTCTCCAAAAAAAAGTGCTCAGTGGTAAAGCGCCCCTAAGTTCAGTTCCCAATGTTATATATTTTTATTTTATTTTATTTTTTTTTAGATTTGGCAATGCAGGAGAAAACTCACATTCTGAGAATGTAGATAACTGTTTATCAACTTAAGTCAATGGAAATGGAGAGAAGGAGATAATAGATATTAGAAATACTGTACTGGTGAAATAGTAACTTGCTGAAATTTTGGTTTGGGAGGTGGATAGGAGAGAAATTGAAGAGGATATTGAGAATGTAGATGCTGTGTACCAGTCTAGAGAGCTAGGCAAATTTTATAGTAGGAAGTGGCAATTTGGTTTTAGGTAGGTTACTCTGGAGTACTAGTAGAGCAGCCATGTAGAAATATATAGTAAATAGCTAGAAATATAGGCCTAGAGTTCAGGGAAGAAGTCGGTGATGTAGATGTATTTTGGGAGTGAAGTGGCTTATAAATCATGAAAGATGAACAGTGCTCAGGGAGAAAAGTATAGGTGATAAGGAAGGCCACAGATAAACCAATAGGTTGGATGAAGAAGGGAAGCCAGTGAACCTGGTTAGAAAGATTAGTAGGAGAAATCAACACTAGAGAAAGTCTGAGGGAGGAGAGGGGATGATCATCAATCTGAATGAATATTGCAGAGAATTCAGATAATATCTCTGAAATTAGCAATTAAGCGATTATCAAGACCTCTAAGAAGAATTTCAATAAAGAAGGAGTAAATAGGCAGCATGTGTAGACTAAACTTTTTAAGTTATGGAGATAAGCATAAAAGTAGGACAGTCACTTCTTGGAATAGAAAGGTGTGTGTGTGTGTGTGTGTGTGTGTGTGTGTGTGTGTAAGAAGAGAAATTTAAATAATTGGATGCTGGGGAAACTACCAGTGGAAAGGGAGAGCCTGAAAATGTAAAAATAAGGAGATGATAGGTGGGGCTAGGCCTCAGGAAAATGGAGAGCAGATGAGATGGATCAAGAGGATGAGTCAGTAGGAGAGACAGGGACCTTATCCTTCATAACAGAAGAGAGGAAAGGATGAGTGAGAAAACTGAGGTAGAAGAGACTGACTAGATATACTCTGCATACCTTTATTTTCTTTCTTTCTTTTTTTTTTTGGTACAAGGGATTGAACCCCCACAGTTGCTTAACCTCTGGAGCCACATCCCCAGCCCTTTTTATTGTTACTATTAAGGTCTCACTGGATTGCTTAGGGCCTTGCTAAATTGTTGAGGCTGGCCTCAAACTTGCGATTGTTCTGCCTCAGCCTCTGGACCTCCATTCTTTTGTACATTTCTTCAGACATATGATTTGAGTAAACACTCTGAACAAGGTAAATCAGATGCCTGTACTCATGGAGGTTATATTTTTGAGAATTTTTCTGTCAGATAGATTACATTGTTTATTTTCTTCTGGGTCTTTCCTGGGTTATTTTTTGTTGTTGTAGATGGATACGATAACTTTATTTTATTTTTACGTGGTGCTAAGGATTGAACCCAGTGTCTCAAATGTGCTAGGCAAGTGCTGTACTACTGAGCCACAACCCTAGCCCCCCTCCTGGGTTATCTTAACTAAAGAACACAAAATAATTTGGCCATTTTCCCAATTATCTTAAATATGTTATAACCAGTACCATTATAGATATGCAGGGAAGAAGTTAATTCTTTATATATATCAAGTGCCCTGGGCATTAGAGCTTAGTTCTTTCATGGAAACTGCGGTAAAAATGACTAGTAGAGTAATAATAAGTGCAGGATATGATTAGGTTTGTATTATAAATTTGATGAATTGTGGGGAGCAGACCATGATGTGAGTTTCTGTTCCTTTGGTTAAAGCAATCAAAGATTGAGATGAACTTTTTTTCCCTTTTTAGCCTCAGTTGATGTCTACTTTCTGCTACCCCTCTTCATCTCGATCTTACTTCCCCAGCTTTCTAAATTACTCAAGTGTCAGAATATTTCTGAAACTGCTGCTTTATTTTAATACACTGTGAACCTGTTAGGGCTCTGCAGAGTGTCATGAAAGGACATTAACAGTTTAAGTCTGTCTCTATTGCAAGAAAATGTTTTGCAAACAGATGGAAATCTAGTTTCTTTAGAAAATTTCCATTCTTTTGGGATAGTATTAAGTATGAGTATTCTTAATTTTATTGGGCCCATATTACTTCCCCTCTTCACCTTGGTTCTAGGCTCTTTGAACAAATCAAAATGGGCTGATTTATCTTGTACACAAAAGATCTTAAGATATTGAGCTTTCTTTTCATTTGGGCATTTCCTCACATGAGGGTACAATACCTGCAGCATGTTGTACTTGTCTCCTGTTAACTTTCTGTTAACTCCTGCTACATTTAAGCTAGCCAGATACTGTAATACCATGTAGTTTGCTAGTGTTCTTCTTAAATTGGTACATCAAAAATTGGCAAAAACATTCCATATATAGAACCTATGTGACTTGTGCAAAGAACAGTAAAAACATTTCTTTCTCAATAAGAACCCCTAACTATCTTCAGTGTAGACCAACTTCCCTCAGTTTTGTTTGGTGGGGTATGGGGATTGAATTCAGGGGAATTGTACCACTGAGCTACATCCCCACTGTTTTTTATTTTATTTTTGATACAGGATCTAAGTTGTCCAGGGGAACCTTTAACTTTTGATTCTCTTGCCTCAGCCACTGGAGTATCTGAAATTACAGGCTTCCCACCGTTCTTGGCCCTCAATTTGTTTTAATCCACTGTATCACATTCATAATAAAAATAGCAGTTCCCTAATGACATATGATACTAAACATCTTTTTATATGTCTACTTACCGTCCGTATATCTTCTTTGATGAGGTATCCATTTTGATCGCATCCATTTTTTCATTGGGTTGTTCATTTTTCCATTGTTGAATTTTAAGAGTTCTTTTTATATTTTATATTTTGGATAACTGCCCTTTCTTTATCAGACATGACATTTGCAAATAATTTTTATGGCTTGTCTTTTTTTTTTTTGGTACCAGGGATTGAACTCAGAGGTGCTTAATCACTGAGTCACATTCCCAGCTCTGTTTTTTATTTTATTTAGAGACAGGGTCTTGCTGAGTTGCTTAGGGCCTTGATAAGTTGCTGGCTTTGTATTTGCAATCCTTTTGCCTCAGCTTCCCCAGCCTCTGAGACTATAGACGTGCGCCTGGCATGACTTATCTTTTCATTCTCTTGACAGTGTCTTTGGTGTAGCAGAAGGTTTTAATTTTAATGAAGTCCAATTTATCAGTTATTTCTTTTAGGGATTAAACTTTTGGTGTTATATCCGAAAAGTCATCTCCAAAGCCAAGATCATCCAGATTTTTCTCCCATGTTGTATTTTAAGAAGTTTATCATTTTGCATTTATTTTAGGTCTGTGATCTCTTTTGAGTTTATTATTTTTTTTGTGAAGAATGTAAGGGCAGTGTTTAGGGTCATTTTTTCTGCATGTGAATATGCAGTTGTTCTTAGCACCATTTGTTAAATTGTTAAATTTAACAAGGGCCTTGTTAAATTTCTGAGGTTGGGCTTGAACTTGCGATCCTCCTGCCTCAGCCTCCTGAGTTGCAGGGATTACATATATCCACCACCATGCCCAGCCTTTTTTCTTTTTTTAAATATTTTTAGTTATAGATGGACACAATATCTTTATTTTATTTATTTTTTTAATGTAATGCTGAGAATCAAACCTAGTGTTTCACACATGTTAGGTAAGCATTCTACTGCTGAACCACAACCCAACCCCAGATACAATTCTTAATGAAATTAATTTTTTTTTGCATCAAAAGTAATACTTTTGGGGAAACAATTTGTAAGTGTTTGAAACAATTTGAAAGGAAAATCCATATGGAAGCTAATAAACTTTATTTACTTTGGTACTGGGGATTGGACCTAGGGGTGCTCTACCACTGAGCTACATCCCCATATCTTTTTATTTTTTATTTTGAGACAGGGTCTTACTAAGTGGGCAGGCTGGTTTATGATCCTCCTGCCTTGACCTCCCAAGTCACTGGGATTATAAGCATGTATCACTGTGCCTGTCCTGTCCTTTGTCTTAATATAGCTTTTGGGGTAATTTTTGTATAGGGAAATCTATGATTCATTTGAACAATTTTTTTGGTAATGCTTTGACAGTTTCAAATACCTATTCTATCTATCTTGGCTGGGTGTGAAGGCTCATGTTTGTAATGCCAGTGATCTGGGAAGGCTAATGCAGGATTACAAATTCTTGAGCCTCTGGTATTACAGGTGTATGCGACTGCACCTGGCTCAATATCATTTTTAATCAAATTATTTATTTTTGCCAGGCGTGTTGGTACATGCCTGTAATCCCAGTAACTTGGGAGGCTGAGGCAGGAGTATTGAAAATTCAAGGCTAGCCCCAGCAATTTAGTGAAGCCCTTAGCAATTTAGACCTATCTTAAAAAAATCTAAAAGGGCCAGGGATGTGGCTCAGTGATACTCCCAGTACCCTCCTCCCCCTCCAAAAAAATTATTTCTTTGTGAGCTGTTTTTCAAGTTAGGTCTTTTACATTTTATATTGCTATTTTTCTTTTCTGCAACAGTTATAATTTTAGACAAAATTTATTGCGCATTGCAAACAACTCAGGAAACAAAAGCATTATAAGACTTTTTTTTGGTACTAGGTATTGAACCCAGGGGCAGTTTACCACTGAGCTACATCTCCAGTACTTTTTTTTTGTATTTTGAGACATGGTCTCACTAAGTTGCTTTGTCATTCTCCTGCTTAGTCTCCTGAGTCACTGGGATTTCAGTTGTGTGCCACAGTGCCCAGCCATTATAACACTTTTACAGCCTGTTGTTTTCCACTTAAATAAAGTGATGTTTGACATATTATTAAAAACCATTATTTTAAACAGTACTCAACAACTAATAATATTCTAATGAATGGAATTCATTATGTTTAATCTTCTGATAAATATTTAAAATTAATTAAAAGGGTTTTTTTCTCATTCCAAATGATGCTATCATAAACATCTGAATATCTCTCTCTTAATTATTTGTCCAAATACTTCAATCTAATCTGTTGTTTCAAATGTTATATATATTTAAAAATTGATATTTTTGATATATTTAAATTTTGACCTTTTTTTGGCATCCGGCATTGGAACCCAGGAGTCCAACAACTCCAGCCCTTTTTATTTTGAGACAGGGTCTTGCTAAATTGCTTAGGGCCTTGCTAAATTGCTGAGGCTGACTTTGAACTTGTGATCTTATTCTCCCAAGACTCTGGGATTACAGGTATGCACCACAGTGCCCAGCAGATGTATTCCTTTGTATGAGTTAGGAATACCTTTAACTGAAAGCAATTGGAATGTCAACTCCCAGTGGCTTAAAAAAGTAAAAGGCTCAGATTTTTTTATGTATAACACATTCATAAATAGGGCATTTTAAGGCTGGTTTGACTATTCAAATATGTCAGAGATTCAAATTTTTTGTTTTCTACTTTACCGTTAATGTTTTTTGTGGATCTTTCTTTCTAAAGATATCACTACCAGGTATTGGCATGTTCACACACTGCTGATGAGAGCAAAAACTATGACAACCTTATAGGACAAAATATTAATAAAATATTAATCACGTTTCATGTAGATTTAATAGAATTTGTGTTCTTTTTCAAGTTTCATCTTGAAATTTGTGAATACAATTTTTTTATACCTTTATTTTATTTATTTTTATGTGGTGCTAAGGATCGAACCCAGGGCCTCGAATATGCTAGGCAAGTGTACTAATGCTAAGCCACAATCCAAGCCCCTGTATACAATTTTTGTATTTTTTATTGTTAGAGATGGCATAGTCCCCCTTAACCATGGGGCCCCAGGTGGTTGCTTGAAACTCTGGATAGTACCAAACCTTATATACTATGTTTTTTCCTCCATGTACATACTCATGATAAAATGTAATCTATAAATTAGTATGAAATTGATACTAATTATAAAATATAATGATTATAAGAGTATAATAATTTAATTAAGTTACATAGATGTGTTCTTTCTCTCTCAAAATATCTTATTGTACTTTAATCTTTTTGCTAAAGGAAGCACTTAATGGCTTCAGTTTGGCAAATACAAATTGCCAGCGTCACTACTCTTATGTTTTAAAACCATTATTAAGTAAAATAAGGATTACTTAAACACAAGTACTGTGATACTGTGACAGTGGACCTGATAGCCTAGATGGTTACTGGGTAACTAAAGGGTGGCTGGTGTATATACCATAGATATATTGGACAAAATTGATTTGTATCCTGGGCAGGTGGGAGTGGATGACATGAAATTTCATCATGCTATTCAGAATAGTGTACAATTTAATACTTCTTAAATGGAAGAATTCTATATTTCCTGCAGCTGACTCCTGGTAACTGAAACCATGGAAAGTGAAACCATAAAGGAGGACCACTGTATTGGCTTTTCCTAATGTTTTAGAAATTTAACTGATACTGTAGTCAGTATTCTTACAATTAAAGCTTTATACATCATCTATGATTATTTCTTTATATGTTAAGTTCCTGGCAGTGAAATTGCTTAAAAAATAAACAAAATGTTAAAGAGTTTTACTATTGATTATCACATAGCCGTCTGTCTTGAAATGTACCCTGGATTTTTAAGATCGTGTGTAAGGAGACAACTGTCTTTAAAAGAAGAGTTTATTACTTACAGGTCCCAGGAGAAAGGGCATGCCTTGCCACATAGAGCTACCCAAGAGAGTGAGAAGCAGAAAGATCACAGGACAGCATGGGCCAGACCTTTATAGTGGTTTCTATGGGAAGGAATGGACAGGGCAGGTAAAGTACACAAGTCTGAGTAAGTTTAAGATTGGATAGTTTGGGGCTGGGGATGTGGCTCAAGCGGTAGCACACTCGCCTGGCATGCGTGCGGCCCGGGTTCGATCCTCAGCACCACATACAAACAAAGATGTTGTGTCTGCCAAATAAATAAATATTAAAAAAAAAAAGATTGGATAATTTGAATATTGTTGGTGTATTTCTAACTGTAGGGGTAGTCTTTAGTTGTTACCTGGCCCTTGGAGTGATTAGGGCTTGAGCAATTGTGGCTTGATGTGCCTTAGACAAAAGAGGTGGTTGGTTTGCAAATGAAAGGTATACTCTTGTCGGGTGGGAGGGAGGAATTGTTTGCTCTCAATATTTGATGATTCTTGGAGGGGCAGTTTCCCTGTTAAGCATTATTTCTACAACGTCAAAGAGTTATATTGAAAATAAGAAACATGATTAATATTTTGTCCTATAAGGTTGTCAGAGGTTTTGATCTCATCAGCAGTGTGTGAGCATGCCAATACCTGGTAGTGGTATCTTTAGAAAGAGATCCACAAAAACATTATCTATTTTTGTTTTGTTTTCATTTCATGGTGCTGGGGATCAAACCCAGGGCCTTGCACGTGCTAGGCAACACTCTATCACCAAGCCCCCAAAATAGGATTTTTTTTTTTTTTTTTTGGTACTAGGAATTGAATCAGGAGCACTTTACCACTGAGCTATACCCCCAGTCCTTTTTATTTTGAGACATGTTCTTGATAAGTTGCTGAGGCTAGCCTTAAACTTTTGATCCTCCTGTTGCAGCCTCCTGAGTCACCAGGATTACATGCATGTGCCACCATCTCTGGCAAGTTAGCTAATTTTGATGAGCAAAAAAATATTGTTTAAATTTATTTCTTTGGTTTCTGTTGGAGTTTGGAGTTATTTTGCAAGTTATCTTTTTACTGATATGAGGAGCTTTCTGCACAAGGACATTACTCCAACCTTTTTTTTCTGGTGGGGGGCTGAAATTCTATTGCCATAATTTGAGTTGGTTTGTCAAAATCATCAAAGGAAAACAAGCGATGGAATTGTGGGATTAATGTGGACATTGGTACCCTTCATCACCTAATGTGACTGTGTAATTGATGCAAACATTGGTATCTATGGACCTTGTTTATTTTTTGAAGATCCTTGAAGATTGTACAGAAGACACTTAAAGATAAAGCTTTTTCTTTTTATTCCCATAATTAGAATATTTCTTGTTTGGTGATAAGAAAGTAGAAGCCTTTTTGTTTGAGTATTATTGAGAGACCTGGTTGATTTGGAACAAGAAATCAAATTTATTTACTTATGACTCTCTTCTTAATTAACAAAAAAAGTTTTTAGAACTTTAACTCTGGCGACATGCGAGCCTGAGGCAGGAGGATAACAAGTTTGAGGCCAGCCTGGGCAACCTAGTACGACCCTGTCTCAAAATAAAAAGGGTTGGGGTTGTAGCTCAATTGACAGAGCACCCCTGGGTTCAATTCCCAGTAATACCAAAAACAAAACACTCCCAAACAACCCCCCAAGTAAAAACCTCTCAAACCCCAACAGTATAATGCCCTTATTTCTATAGAGGAAACTAATTTATAATTAAATAATCTGTATTTCATGTAAATGAACAGTGGGAATACATTAAAAGAACACCTTTAGGAGAGATGGTATTATATTTGTAACTCCTGCTCATGTGATATATGAATCTTCTATATTAGTGTCTTATATTAAATACTTGTAGTCAAAGAGAAATCCAACTAGGTCAGTTCAACTTGTCAGTGTTTGAACTCTGCCACTTATTAGCTATATAACAACAGAGAGATTATTCAGTCTCTTAGGGAATATTTTTGTGTAACTGGGGGTGATGATGCCTGCATTGTTCATTGTTTTGAAGATTTATTTAGCCAGTATATAAAATTACTTTTCTGACACTCAATAAAGAGCTTTGTTTGGATTATTTAATCTTTACATCCTAAGCAGAAGTACTATTAACTGCTCCTATTTTTGCATATAGAGCAAAGGAATCAGTTTATAAATGGTAGAGCTGGGATTCAAATCTTAATTTAATTCTGGAGCCTGTTTTCCCAACTATTATGTTATACTGTTTCCCATATAATACGAGGCATATCATTGATACTTAATTTTTTATCTCCTGTTATTTTCTGTTTCATTTTTTTGTGCAATACGGTTAATACTGCATCAGTAGTCTATTGAACATTCACTCACATCCAGTCATCCCAAAATAATTGCCCTAAAAATACTACCTCTTCTTTGTTCTCCCGACACTTAAATCTTAACATTAGCATTCTGTCCTTGAAACTTCTTTGACCTGTTGGTTCTTATGTTCCCCTCCTTAGACACACAGTTAATCTTCTTCATCCACATGTAGGTAAGATGGGTATTTCTTAAAATTCAAATCCATATCTATGAACTTGATATTTCTGAAAAGCTCATAAATAATGCATTCAACTTTCTTGTAAATAAAATATGATCCTCGTGTTTTTATTACTTATTTATGATGAACTTTTATTCTGATAAGTAATCCGTGGAATAGAATATGTAGCTATAGTGTAACCTTTTTATAACACAAGTGTGGGGAAAAGAATAATTATGTCTACATTTAAAATTTTGTGTTAAAGGATAATAAATACATGGGGAAGTTGATTGTTTTTTGGTTTAATCAAACATGGTTCTAAGAGATGGTTTTTGTTGCATTAGGCATTTCCCCCTAAAAATGGTAAAGATATTCAGAATATTTTAATCTAACTACAATTTTATATTAAAAGAAGTTAATAAGGGCATATGTGTATATGTGTTTTTTGGTGGTGATACAGGGGCCTTATCCATGCTAGGCAGGTATTCCGCCAAGCTACATACCACCCTAATAATTAAAAATTTTAAATTAATAGTTCTCTATTGTGAAGTATATGTGTGTGTGTGTGTGTGTATGTATGTATGTGTATGTGTATAATGCCCCATTAACTGGAATGGTGGAGCAGTGGTATTATTTGGGTAAATTATTTTTTGGTAAAAACCCTCAGGTACAGAAATGACAAAATGGAAATAAAGATTAGCCTGACTCCTTTGTCTTATTTAAAAACATTTTTATGCTGGGCACAGTGGTACATGCCTGTAATCCCAGCTGCTTGCATGTTCGAAGCAGGACGATCACAAATTTGAGGCCAGCCTTAGCAGTTTATCAAGGCACATGAACTTAAGAGTAATCCTGACTCAAAAAATAATAGGGACTAGGGATGTAGCTCAATGGTTAAGTGCCCCTGGTTCAATTTCAGGTTACTCGCCCCTGCCTGCCAAAAAAACCCAAACAACAAACAAACAAAAACCAGCTTTATGTGGAACTTTTTAAAGTTGAAAATATTCACTTAAAAAGCAAAAGATTAGTATGTAGATTTACCACCTTCCACATGTCATGATTGTTAATGTTAATGAACAATAGCACCTCCATATATGTATTTTATATATATACCATATATGTGCACACGTACACACACACACCCGTGTATATATACTGGGGATGGAACCTAGGACACTTTGTCACTGAGCTACATCTCTAGCATTTATTTTTATTTTGAGAAGCCATCTTGCCCAGACTGGCCTTGAGTTTATAACCCTTCTGCCTCAGCCTCATGGGCTGCTGGGGTTACTGGCATGTGCCATCACACCTGGCTTCTATAGTATATTTCAGCTGTATAATAGATTCTAAAAGAATCCTGTTTTAGCCCTTTTCATGGTTACATTGTCACTGGGTGTTCCATTTGGCAATACATATGATGATAATAAAGGAATAAACCCTGCAATACGGTTAATACTGCATCAGTAGTCTATTGAACATTCACTCACATCCAGTCATCCCAAAATAATTGCCCTAAATATACTATCTCTTCTTTGCTCTCCTGCCCCTCATTATTATCCCAGACCTTCCTGTTTTCCCTTTCCGGAGCCTACTGATTTTTTTCTCTATTTGTATTTCCATTCTTATCTTTTCTATTATACTGCAAAAAAACTATTAATTTTTCACAGTTATTTCCCCTTTGTATTTTTGCTTTTTCTCAAAGTATTTTTTTTTTACTTGTGTGTCTTAATTTGTTATCTTGCTTGAATACAATTTATGGAACATTTGAAAATGTGTGGATTATTACACATAAGTAGCTTATGAGCATTTTAGAAAGTAAAGTGATATAGTTGTTACTAGAATGAATCCCCAGAAAAAGTTGGACCAAATGAACATCTTCATTTCTTAGCAGAATTAAGAACCTGAAATTGTTAATAACAGCTATTATTTGATTGTATTTATGTGAAATTTTTAAAAAAATATGCTGTGTTTAATGCTCATAATCTGTGATACTGTGCATTTTAATAATGAAACCTAATGCAAAAAGTTTAACCTTTCCAACATTTGGCCAACTTTCTCTTACTTAAAAATTTTGGTTAGCTTACTTTTTAATTTTTTATTATTTTTGGTACTGAGGATTGAACCCATGGGCCCTCTACACAGAGCTATATTGTGAGATCTTTTTATGTTTCATTTTGAGATAGGGTCTCACAAAGTTGCTTAGGATCTCGCTGAGACTGTCTTGAAATTTATAATCTTCTTGCCTTAGCTTCCTGAGTCACTGGGATTATAGGCCTGCACACCACTCCTGGCACTTTTTAATTTTTATAAAGTCATGGGTAAGAGGAAGAAATATATTTTGATACTAAAGATGATTGGATAGAACAATCTTTCTAATATATTAGTATTAACCTCTACTAAGATCTCATGATAATGTGCCAAAATCCAAGCTTAAAACTTTGCAAATAACAACAACCCTCCAACATTACTAAAACTATACTAGGTTTAGGTTGGAGAGAGTGTTGGCTTAATAGCAGTTTAAGTGGAAAGGATTTTGAGAACAGTGTAAGATTATGTCAGTCTTGTGGGCTAACATTAACAATGTGGAGTTGTGGTCCAAAACAAACAAAAAACCCCACTAGGATAAGCTTACTGAATATTATTAAGAGTTCCTGTTGGTCATGTGGGTTTGCCCTGCCAAAATAAATTTTCAAACATTTTAGTTCCTGTTGATCATACCTGTGATCCCAGGGACTCAGAAAGCTGAGGCAGGAGGATCACAAGTTCAGAGACTAGCTTCAGCAATTTAGTGAGCCCCTAAGCAACTTATGGGACCCTGTATCAAAAAAATAAAAATAAAGCCAGGCATGGTGGTGCATGCCTGCAATCTCAGCTACTCAGGAGGCTGAGGCAAGAAGACTGTAAGTTTGAGGACAGCCTCAGCAACTTTGCAGGGCCCTAAGCAATTTAGGAAGACCCTGCCTTAAAAAATAATAATAAAGGACCGGTTAATGGGGCTTAGTGGTAAAGTAACTCTGGTTTCAATTCCCAGTACAAAAAAAAAAAAAGGTTTATTTTTGTAAATGGGCAGGACAAAAGGATGCATTTTCTACAAGTTGTCAAAGTCAGGTGTCTTTGGGATTATATGAATTGAATTGAAATGAAATTATGTAAGGTGGGACAATTTTTTTCTTGCACTAAAGAACTGATTATCTTTGGTACTATGGAAAAACTGAATAAGATTTGATTACCTAATACCATCTGTTTTTTCAAATATTGTAAAATGTTTGGTATGTTAATGCAATTACCTTTACGTGGACTACTATTTGTCTGTCATGAGTATTTGTTAGAGAACAGTGTAAGATTATCCCTACCATCCCTACCATCCGCATTGTACTTTCTCCTTCCCACCCTTCCTCTGTGAGGTATGCTATGTATAATTCAGTGGATTTACAGTAAATAATAATCACTTTTATTGTTAGAAAAGGCTGGAGTGATAAGTTTTAGAGCACACATGAGAGCTTGCTAGGTGGAAATGTTTGAAAATTTATTTTGGCAGGGCAAGTTGGCTCATGCCTGTAATCACAGCTAACTAGGGAGGCTGAGGCAGGAGGATTGCAAATTCAAGGGCAGCCTGGGCAATATAGTGAGACCTTGTCTAAAAAAAAAAAAAAAAAGGCACTGGGGATCTAACTCAGTGGTAGAACACCCTGGGGTTCAATTCTCAGTATCACTCCCTGGCACTTTCCATCTCCCTCCTTGCTTCCTGCCCACAGTATTGATCTCCCTTTGATTTTCATTAGACCCCTGCCCCCATTTTCCTTTATTTTTTTTCCTCTCTGTTTTACATAATAAGAGAAAACATACAACCCTTGACCTTTTGAGTTTGGCTTATTTCTATTAAATAATGGTTTCTAGTTCCATCTATTGTTCTGCAAATGACATAATTTCATTTTTCTTTATGGCTGAATAAAACTCCATTGTGTATATATACCATGTTTTCTTTTTTTTAAATCCATTCAACTGTTGAAGGATACCTAGGCTGGTTCGATAGTTTGGCTGTTGTGAATTGTGCTGTTATAAACATGGGCATGCATATATCACTGTAGTATGATGACTTTAATTCTTTAGAATAAATACCAAGAAGTGGTATAACTGGGTCATATAGTGATTTCAGGCCTGGTCTTTTGAGGAATGTCCATACTGATTTCCATAGTAGTCATCCTAATTTACAATCCCACTAACAGTATAAAAGTGTTTCTTTTTCTCCATATCATCTCCAGCATTTATTATTATTTGTATTCTTGATGGCTACCATTCTGACTGGTGTGAGATGAAATCTCAGTGTAGTTTTTTTAATATCTTTATTTTATTTACTGATTTTTATGTGGTGCTGAGGGTTGAACCCAGGGTCTCGCACGTGCTAGGCAAGTGCTTTACCACTGAGCCACAACCCCAGCCCCTCAGTGTAGTTTTGATTTGTATTTCCCTAATTGCTAAAGATGGTAAACATTTTTTTAATATATATTTGTTGGCTATTTGTATTTCTTTTTTTGAGAAGTGTCTGTTTAATTCATTTGCCCATTTATTTATTAAGTACAGTGTTTTCCTTGTTAGAAAATGTAGTAATAGGATGTAGTGAGGGGCTTAAAAATAATTTCAAGTTGTTGCAAAATTAGGAAAAATAAAGTATCTAAAAATTGTTATTAGTTTTGACCACAAACTGGGTCCTTTTTCTTTCTTAGAATCTTGTAATGAATAAATGAGACAAAGCCTGGATTGAGCAGTAAAGAAAGGGTATTCTTGGCCAAAAAGAATGGAAGCTGGAAGAAAGGCCCCCATATCAGCTTCTTGACCCTTGGATGTCAGGAGGCTATGGATATAGGGTAAAAGAATGAGGAGAGAAAGGTTAATAGAGGGGAGGAACATTGATGTCTTTTCTGAGAATAGATTGGGATGTTCAGGGATTCAGATGCTCTTTTTGTTCCTTTTGTGGCTAAAATAATTTTTTGTTGGTGCCTTTTAATTATAACAGTGGGATTCATTACATTATTATTACATGAGCACACCATAATTTGCTTTTATGGTTCTTTTTTTTGTAGCCATGGCATTTGTCACTGTGTGGGAGAGGTGTGTGTCTGTGTATGTGAGAGAGAAAAAGAGAGATAGCATGCAGATAGAATTAAGTGAAATTAGAGGTTGTCTGGTGGTCATTTTGGCAGCCATCTTAGATATTTATTTATTTATTTGTACTGGGGATTTTTAGTACTGGGTACAGAGATGTACTGAGCTAAATCTCCAGCCTTATTTATTTATTTATTACCACCCAGGGATTGGACCCAAGGGTGCTTTACCATTGAGACATATCCCAGTCCTTTTTACTATTTTATATAGAGTCTTGCTGAGTTACCTAGGGCCTTACTAAATTGCTGAGGCTGGCTTGAACTTGCAATCCTCCTATCTCAGCTTCCCAAGCCACTGGGATTACTGGAGTAAGCTACCATGCCAGTCCCCTTTTTATTTTGAGATAGGTCTCATCAAATTGCTGAGGCTGTCCTTGAATTTGAGATCCTCCTGCCTCAGCCTCCTGAGTCCCAGGGATTATAGAATCACTGGGATTACAAGTGTACACTCCCTTGCCTGGCTAGATTGAACTGGTTCTGACTAGCCTGTCTGAAAAGGAATTTGTGGCTTCAGGCATTCTGTTGCAAATATAAACAAGATTAGAGTGGGATAGAGATTCAGCTAGGTCATGTAGGCAATATATTGGGTAACCAAAGTATTGGCTTTTTCCTTTATGATATTCTTCTTTTTTCTTTTTCCTTTCTTTCTGTATTACTGTTGCTTAATTTACATATTTTCAGTAAATGGTATAGTAATTTTTCCCTTTGGATGTCAAACATTAGGTTTTCCCTTTTTCTTATTACTTAAATGAAGGTAACAGTATATGGAATGTGTGGGATGACTCAGAAAGGCTGATGACTAAAACTCTGAACTGGTAAATTTCAGAAGGTTTAGTACGATTGAAGGCTGTCATTGACACTAATTAGTTTGTTCATGATGCTGTGAAATACATGGTATAAAAGAAAAGTGTGAGCTGGAAGTCTAAGCATGGAACTGAGTCAAAATCATGAGATTGGAAGTGACTTCTGGTCTTCTGTGGCTACATACAAAGGTACCTAATCACTCTGCTTTTCTTTTTTTTATTTATTCATTACCCCCTCAATCCCCCAGGACTAGGGATATGACTTGGTAATACAGTGCCTTGCATGTACAAGGCCCAGGGTTTAGTCACCAGCACTAGGGATGAGAGTGGGCTGGAAGATGCACTTAATACTTATTCCCTCTCATCAAGTGATGAGCTGCACTGCCTCAGGACTCTGCCAACAAGTTACACACCCTTCATCTTGGACCTTCAGGAGCCAAAATAAACCTCTCCTTGTTAAACCTTAAATACCACTAGTTTAATAAATGCTCATAGTTTTCTATATGCAATGCTAAGTACTTGAACTATTATCTAATTATTACCATGTTAGAAAAATAATGCGGTATTTTGTGTGATGAGAGCCGTTTTCAGTTTGTTTTGTAGTTGCTTGCTAATGTATTATACTTATTTGTAATTTTGCCTTTGTTCAGAATGATTGTTGATTTTTTTTTTTTAAGACATGATAGTAAAGGCATTCTTATAAGAAGTAGTTATTTGGGTCTGTCAGTATTTATACAATTGTAGTATGTTAGAAGTGCTTGAGATATCCATGTTATTTAAAAATTAACAGCAAAAATAAAATGAGAATAGGGAGTTACTTGGTATACCCTCAAATGGATCGTGATTCCTGGAATTGAAAACTGTCCTGAATCTTACAGAGAGCCAGTAAGATGTGTGGGTAAAAGCCAGAATGGGGTTGGGAGCAGTGGAGAAACACATTTAATTTTTGGCTGCAATTTTTTTTTCACCCTTTGGGTGGTACTGGGGCTCAACTGAGGAAGATTCTACTTTGAGTTATACTTTCAGTTCTTGTTTCTTTCTTTTTCTTCTATTCTTTCTTAATTTGGTTTGTTTTGCTTAATATGATATTCTCAAATTCCATTATTGTTTATTTCTTTCTTTCATTTTTTAAAAATTTTGTATTGAGACAGGATCTTGCTAAGTTAAGCAGGCCTTGAAGTTTTGATTCTCCTGCCTCAGTCTCCTGAGCAGCTTTATTAAAGTAGTGTGCTGCAATTTTATTTTATTTTTTTGGGCACTGGATACTGACTCTAGGGGCACTTTACCACTGAGCCATATTCCCAGTCCTTTTTTTTGTTGTTTTTTGAGACAGAGTCTCACTAAATTCTTAGGGCTAAATTGCTGAGGCTGGCCTCCAGCTTGCAGTCCTCCAGTCTCTACCTTCCAAGGCACAGGGGTTATAGACTTCTGCTAATTTTGTGTTGTGGTTTCATTAGCCTTGTTTGACCTAAATGTAATAATGTTAAATGGCAGGCATTTTGTGCATGCATGTCTGTGATTTGGTGGAAGGTAGGGATTGGGACGGGGATGTAGTTGTTAGGGAAAGAAAGAGGAGAGGCTCTTGTTTTTTCTTCAATTTACTTATTTATTTATTTGGTAATAGGAATTGAACCCAGGGGTACTTAACCACTGAGCAACATCCCTAGCCCTTTTTATTTTAAGACAAGTTCTTACTAAGTTGCTGAGGCTGGCTTTGAACTTCTGATCCTCCTTCCTTAGCCTTCCGAGTCACTGGGATTATAGGCGTTCACCACCGCACCCAGCTGTTTATTTTAAATTGATAGAAAAATATTGTGTGTTTTTATCATGTCCAACATGGTGTTTTGATGTATACATACAGTGTGGAATTGTTATCTCTTTTATTCACTCCTCAGAGCCTCTCCCTTGCTCTTTTTTCCTCCTTTCTTTTTATGGTACAGAGGATTGAACCCAGGGTGCTTAGCCACTGAGCCACATACATAGCCACTTTAAAAAAATTTTTATTTGAGACAGGGTCTTACTAAGTTGCTTAGGACTTAGCTAAGTTGCTGAGGGTATCTTTGGACTTGTGATTCTTCTGCTTTATCCTCTTGAGTTACTGGGATTACCAGCATGTGCTGCCAGGCCAGGCTCCCTTCCCTGTTTTTGCAGTAATTAAGAGCTACCAGTAATAATAAAGTGTTAAGGCTCATTCCTGTAGTCCCAGTGGTGGTGAGGTTGAGGCAGGAGGATTGCAAGTTTGGGGCCAACCTCAGCAATTTAGTGAAACCATGCTTGTCTCAAAATATAAAAAGGACTGGGGATATAGCACACTGGTAGAGCATCCTCAGTTCAATCCCTAACACGAACAAATAAAGTGTTTGATGGATTAGTTATTTATTTAGCTGTTGTAATTTAACGATAAAAATACCAGCAGAGATAAAGATCCCAGAGAACAAATTTCCTTCATGATTTTACATGGTAAAAATAACATAATCTGGCCAGGTGCCAGTGGCACACACCTGTAATCCCAGCTGCTCAGGAGGCTGAGGTAGGAGGATCTTGAATTCAAAGCCAGCCTCAGCAGTGGTGAAGTGCTAGCAACTCAGTGAGAGAGACCTTGTCTCTAAATAAAATACAGAATAGGGCTGGGGATGTGGCTCAGTGGTTGAGTGCCCCTGAGTTCAATGTCCAGTACCAAAAAAAAAAAAAAATTAAAAAAATGTTAAAAAATCACATATTTTCTCCTTCTGATGTATTCCCCATCTCTCTCTCTCAACAAGTTTTTAAGCCTTCATATGAGGTCATTGCTTTAACCCGAAGACTCTAGATATTTGTCCCTCACAATGACTCCTTAACTGTAATGATATATAACTCAAAGCAGTGGTCATTTCCTCATTTTGCCATGGGTTATATTAATAATGATAAATTTAGTGAGGCTAGTTTGTTATGGAAATGAATAAATACCGATTTTAGTTTTTATGTATTATCAGAGAAGTGTATACCCTCATTGTAGAGAACTTTGCAAAGTATAGAGAAGCAAATTATGAGTCATAATTCTATTATGTGTAGATATATCATTCATATTTTTCCTAGTCTTTTTTTCTATGCATTATAAAATTAGCTCTGAATTAAATTGAACAATGGGCTGGGGAGTAGGTATGCCTTCAAAAATAATCTCAGATCTTGGTAAAAATTATAGGCAAGGGCTGGGACTGTAGCTCAGTGGCAGAGTGCTTGCCTAGCATATGTGTGAGGCACTGGGTTTGATCCTCAGCACCACATTAAAAAAAAAAAAAGACAAAGGCATTCTGCTCATCTATAACTATATTTTTTTAAAAAATTCAGACAAATTATTATCCTAGGGTAGTTTATAGTAGGGAACTTAGACCTCTTATCCAAATAATTAGTGGCTAATTAGTACTGATGGATATCTCCTGAAGGGATTATGGTCTTAAGGTTGGGCTTCAGTTGGAGCAAAGGAGGAGGTCAAGAGTATGTTCTTCAGCCAAAACGGTCGCTGGACTTGGCCAGAGCAGGCAGTCATTTAATGAGTTTTGGCCAAATTTAAAGTCCCTATGACAAAAATGTGTCCCAGACCCTGCCACACCATGATCAATGGTAATTTGAAAACCATGTAATCTTTAGTGTTTTTGAGATTTCATACAGAATGAACAGTTCTTTATTCTACCTATTTGATTTTGATTTCAGAATACTGTTAATGAATTTCTTTGAAACTGGAAAAATAGTTCTGACTGGTATGGCTGCTCCAATCAGGGAACCCATTAGATTTTGTTTGTAACACTTGAGAGAAACAGGAACTAGCAGTATTGGCAGTGGGCTTCATTGTAGGATAATTGTAGGATAATTACCTTAAATAATCCAATACTTAATTTTAAAAGTGGATTTGTTACCAGATAAGGTCTGAGGAGATCCCCAGAAGAGAAAAAGGGACCTCAGCTCAGTTCTGGCAGGTTCTTGATTTATATCACAGAATGGGATTTGAGGGTACACATATTATTTGGAAAGCATGCCTTATGTGGTGGTATATGCCTGTAATCCTACTGACTTTGGAGGTTGAGGCAGAAGAATCTCCAGTTTGAGGTCAATCTCAGCAACTTGGTGAGACCCTGTCTCAATAAAAAGGGGTAGGGGTATATAACTCAGTGGTAGAGTGTCCATGGGTTCAATCCCCAGAATCAAAAGGAAAAAAGGAAAGCAAGATTTATTCCGGAAAGCAAGCCAAGGTGTGCCAGTATTCCAAAGTGAGCCGTTTTTGGGGGTCTCAGGCTTCCTTTATTTTTTTAGTACTGAGGATTAAACCTAAGCACACTTTACCACTGAGTTACATCTCCAGGCCTTATATTTTTTATTTTGAGACAGCATCTGATTAAATATCTTACGTTGGCCTTGAAATTCAGATCTTCCTGTTTCAATCTCTCTAGTCACTGGAATCACAGGTGTGTGCCATTCAGCCTGGCCAGGTTTCTTTCAAAGGAAACCTTGAAAATGGGGAATATGAAATGTGTAAGGGAGTGGTGTCAGCCTAATGATTGTGGAGCACAGAGCAGGTCGTGGTGGTCTGATTCTTAGAATCTTCAGACTGTACCCATATCATGGGTCTCTAACAATCTCTCTGTAAGTTTCTTTTAACTTGTCTAAAAATATATTCTGTAAGCAATAAGGTATATAAGCACTAATTAACTGGACTTACAGTAGTTTAAGATTTATTGGACCTGTTAAGAATTCAGGCCTGCAAGAAAACAGATGAAGGGGTGAAGGGAAGGACATTTATGGAGTTTTTAGATTTAAAGCTATAGGCCTTCTTTCTTTCCTTGTTTCTGTCCTTTCTACCTGTTCGTGTTTCTTCTATCCTACCTCAAGTTGACATTCTGCCAATTGTACAAAAGAACTTTGGAAGCTATTTTGGGATTTGGCTTTATGTGATTCTCTGTTTATATGCTGTTTTACTATACATGACTCATTCGCAGTTTGTTTATTAAGTTTAATAGAAGTTTTAAAATGAGAATTTCTAAGAATATAGTAGATCTTGGGAATAGCTTGACTACTTGTTCCATGTATGGCATTGTTTGGTTGAAATACTAATTTATTCTTGTTACTTAATTTGTAAACAAAATTACTTGTTAACTTAGTTTTTTTTTTTTCCAGTTTCTCTTCAGCAACGGGTAGCAGAATTGGAAAAAATTAATGCAGAATTTTTACGTGCACAGCAGCAGCTTGAGCAAGAATTTAATCAAAAGAGAGCAAAATTTAAGGAGCTATATTTGGCTAAAGAGGGTAAGTTTATAAAGTCTCCTCCAAACCCTCAAGCTAAAACTGCCTTTAAATGTTAAGTTTTTTGGTAGTACAGTGTTAATTTTGTCATTGCATAAAGCTTGATTTTATGTGTACTTATAACAAAATAATACTATTGAAAAGGCCTGATGTGGTGGCACACTCCTGTGATCCCAGCTACTGAGGAGGCTGAGGTGAGAGGATTGTAGGTTCAAGGCCAGCCTCAGCAAGTTAGTGAGGCCCTAAGCAGCTCAGTGAGACCCTGTCTCAAATTAGAAAATAAAAAAGGGCTGGGGATGTCGCTCAGTGGTAAAGTATCCCTGGGTTCACTCCCTAGTACACATCCCTTCCCCCCGAAAAAAAAAAAAAACTATTTAAAGGTTAGGGTTAATAATGAAATTGAAAAACAAGTGGAACATGCATTATTTTTATTTTTTTTCTTGTTTTCTGATCTTAAGTGTTGATACTTAATCCTGAGACTTGACACTTTCAGTGCTCTTGAACACTTGAGGTATATCTCCAGGACCGTTGGCATTCTAATAATAGTTTTTAATCACGTTATATCAAAACTGACATTTCATGGAATTAATATGACAAATGTTTGGTAATTTTTCAGTGAATACTTAAGTATCTACTCTGAGACATTGTACTTAGGTGCTGGGTATACAGAAGATGCAAGATTCATATAGTTCTTTAGTTGGATTGAATTTAAGTGAGGAAAAGAGATGTAGACTAAATATGTGGAAAGTGTATAGGTAAATATATGAAAGAACATGATAGGGGACCTAATTCAAAAGGTTGGGATATTGACTTATAGCAATATGGATATAGTTTCCATGTCCTACAGACCCAGGGCTCTCAGAGTGTTATTGTAGACAGCATTATCAGCATCACCAGGAAAAGTTGTTAAAAATGCTCAATTTTGGCAGCGCACAGTGGTGCACACCTATAATCCTAGCAGCTTGGGAGCTGAGACAGGAGGATCGCGGGTTCGAAGCCAGCCTCAGCAACAGTGAGGTGCTAAGCAACTCAGTGAGACCTTGTCTCTAAATAAAATACAAAATAGGGCTAGAGATGTGGCTCAGTGATTAAGTGTCCCTGAGTTCAATCCCCAGTATCCCCCCCAAAAAATATGCTCAATTTTGGGGTCCCATCTCACATTTTCTAAGAACTGGGATTAGCATTAGGTTGGTGTTTTCTACAAGCTTTCCATAGTGATTTAGATGCATGCTAAAATTTTAAAACTGCTTTAGTCTAGAACAGTGCTCTCAAACTTTAACTTGGATAAAAGTCACCTAGAGAAATGATTAACCACAATATATTTGGGTGTGGTCTAAAATTTGTATCTATTAAGCTTTACCACTGAACTATATCCCGAGCCCCTTTTAGTTTTTGAGACAGGGTCTTGCTGAGTTATTGAGGACCTCGCTAAATGGTTGAAGCTGGCCTCTAACCTGGGATCCTCCTGCCTCAGCCTACTGGGTTGCTGAGATTATAAGTGTGAACCACCAACCCTGCTTAAGTTGATATTTAACATTTTTAAAGTTTACCCAGGCACTGTGGTGCATGCTTATAATCCCACTTACTTGGAAGCCTGAGGTAGGAGGATTACAATTTCAAGGCCAGCTTTGGCAATTTATTGGGATCCCATCCCTAAATAAAATAATGAAAAGAGCTGGGGATATAGCTCAGTGGTAAAGTGCCACTGAGTTCAATCCTCACTTCCAAAATAATAAATAAACTAATTATTTTATGTTTCAAAAGATATGAACAGTGCTTGTTACAGTAGCACACATACTAAAATTAGAATTATATATGGCTCCTGCACAATAATTATTTGCAAATTCATGAAGCATTACATATTTTAAAAATATATGAAGTATACATTCTATCATCAGTACATAAAA
Organism: Marmota flaviventris; assembly: GCF_047511675.1. Taxonomy (NCBI): domain Eukaryota; kingdom Metazoa; phylum Chordata; class Mammalia; order Rodentia; family Sciuridae; genus Marmota; species Marmota flaviventris. Next base: position 27,422,864 of record NC_092514.1, read on the forward strand.
TTCAAATTAAAACTTCATGATTTGAAACATTTAGTGCAATCAAATCTTCAAGGAACAAGTAGTCTCAGTCTTTTCTCCTGGGTCAGAGCTATACAATTTATTTTGTGGGATTACTATAACCTTAATACCTGACAAGAAGCACTAATACTACTGTAACTGACCAATTTTACTTATGATCCTAGAGCTTAAAATCTTAAATAAAATTGATGTTAGTAGTGTTAAAAAACGGTATACTACTAGAAGTGCTTACTATGGATGCAAAAGTAATTTACCATTGAACATCTGTTGATATAACTGACTTCATTAGCTGATTAGTGGATTCCCTTGGATTTCCAGGACAAAAGACTATGTCATTTGAGAATAGTAAATAGTTTCACATCTTATATGACTTCTTTTCCAATATAGATTCCTTTTATTTATTTTTTCTTCATTTCCCCACTTTGGTCTAATGGTCCTGAACAGAACCTCAGTCTAGTGCTAAAATAAATGGTAAGAATGGACATCACTGTCTTGTTCTATATTAGGACGAAAGCATTCAGACTGTAAACATGGCTGATTTTAGCTGTGAGTTTTTCTAGATACCCATTATCAGCTTGACAGTTTCCTTCTATTCCTGGTTTAGTGTTTCTACAATGGAAGAGTTTTGGATCTTATAAAGGTCTTTGTCTACTGGAATGATTATGTAGTGTTTTTTTTTTTTTTAATCTATTGATGGGTCAAGTGCTGAACCATCCTTGCATTCCTGAGATATATTCCACTTGGTTATGCTGTGTTATTTTTTTTGGTGTGTGTTGTTGAATTTGATTTGTTGGTACTTTGTTGAGTATTTCTACATTCATATTTCTAAGAGATATTTTTCCAAGTTTCTTTGTTCTAAAGTCTTTTTTGGTTTTAATATCAGGATAATACTCACCTCAAAGAATGTCCCCCCAGTCTATTTTTTTTTTTGGCCATAGTTTTAGAAAGTAATGGTGTTAGCTCTGCCTTTAAATTTAGTAATATGGGGGCTGGGGATGTGGCTTAAGTGGTAGCGCGCTCGCCTGGCATGCGTGCGGCCCAGGTTCGATCCTCAGCACCACATACAAAACAAAGATGTTGTATCCGCCGATAACTAAAAAAATAAATATTAAAATTCTCTCTCTCTCTCTCCTCTCTCTTAAAAAAAAAAAAGTAAAATGTAAAAAATAAATAAATAAATAAATAAATTTAGTAATATGTTATATTCAATAATATGCCATTATATAGCCTCACATACATAATAGTGGAATTCATTGCTAATGCTGAATAATTCTTAAATCATATTATGATCTCCTCATGAGGGAAAAACTTAAATTTTATAATTTTATAATTATTATTATTTTTTAATTTTAGTGAGTTGGCTAGGGATACTTCTGGTAAAATAAAGAATCAGAGAACTGATAACAGGCCTTCTTGATTCACCAGGAGATATATGTTATAGGTTTCTATTACAAACATTGTCACAGAGTAAGATAATTCCCCTTTAGTTACTAGTTTAGAGTTTCCACTACCAAGGAGTATTAAATTTTATTGATTGTCTTTTTCTGTTTTTTTCATTTTCAAAAGCATTAACATAAATAATATACTTAATAAAAGTAGTAAAATAAGTTCAAAACTTGTATTCTGAAAACTTCAAAACACTGTTAAGTTACAGGAAATCTACATAAATGGAAAGACATCCCATATTCATCGATCAGAGGACTTAATATTATTATGAGGCATTATTCCTCAAATTGATCTATAGATCAGTGTAGTATCTTTCAGTATCCTGTATGGTGTCTTTGTAGAAATTGACAAGCTGATCCTAAAATCTGCGTGGAAATTCTAGAGATCTAGAATAGTCACAATAATCTTTTTAAAAAGAACACAATGCAAATATTCACTTTCTATAACTTTGAGACTTACTACAAAGCAACAATAATCAAACATAGCACTAGTATAAGGACAGACATAAATCAATGGAATAGAATTAAGACTCCAGAAATACACCCTTACATATATCATTAGTTGCTTTTCTACAGATGCAAAACAATTCAGCGGGACAAAGATTCATCTTTTCATCAAATTCTGCTGACATTTGGATACCTACATGCAAAAGAATTAAGTTGAACCTCTACCATTAATCCCCAAAATTAGTGCAAAATGCATAAAGACAGATGTGAAAAATGAAAACATAGAGGTAAATCTTTTTGATCTTAGATCAGGCAATATATTTTGTATAAGAGACTAAAAGTAGGAGCAACCAAAGAAAAATCAGACTTCATACCAAAACAAAACAAAACAAAAACCACCACCAACAACAAACTTTTGTGCTTTCAAGGACACCATCAAGAAAGTGAAAAGAAAGGGGCTGGGATTGTGGCTCAGGGGTAGAGCGCTCGCCTAGCATGCATGAGGCACTAGGTTCGATTCTCAGCATCACATACAAATAAATAAATTTAAAAAAAAAGAATCTCTTTAAAAAAAAAGAAAGTGAAAAGAAAATAAACAAATAGCTAGTAGACATATGAGAAGGTGCTCAAAAGTCATCAGGAAAACAAAAAATTTGAGAATCAGGTATGGTGGCTTACTTCTGTAATCCTAGTGACTCAGGAGGCTTAGGCAGGATTCCAAATTTGAGGACAGCCTCAGCAACTTAGCCACACCCTGCCTTATAATTAAAAAAAGAGGGTGGGGATGGGTTGTTGGGGATGTAGCTCAAGTAGTGTAGCCCTGGGTTTAACCTACTAGTTCTGGGGGTAAAAATGATAGCCAGATGCAGTGGTGCATATTTGTAATCTCAGCAATTTGTGAGGCTAAGGCAGGAAAATTGCATATTTGAAGCCAGCCTCCACAATTTAGTGAGATCTTGTCATAAAAAAAAAAAAAAAAAAAAAAAAAAAAAGCCTGGTTTTGTAGCTTAGTGTAACAGTATAGCAGAGAAAAACAAAAAATGTAGTGGTGGAATTAAACCCAGAGCCTTGTGCATGCTACACAAGTGAGCCTCATCCCCATCGTTTTAAAACTTTATTTTAAAACAGATATCCCATTAAGTTGCCCAGCCTGGCCTGGAACTTTGGATCTTCCTGCCTCAGCCCTCTGAGTAGCTAAGATTGTAGGCATGTACCACTGTGCCCAGCTGCTAACATTAGTCTTGTCTTTTTTTTTTTTTTTTTTAATGGAATGCTTTATGAATTTGTGTATCATCCTTGTGCAGGGGCCATGTTAATTTCTTCTGTATTGTTCCAGTTTTAGTATATGTGCTGCTGAAGTGAGAATTTATTTTCCGTTTTTTAAATGGGTGCATTATAAGTATAGATAATAGTGGAATTTATTGCTACATATTTATACATGCCACAATATAAGAATATAATTTGGTCAACATCATTTCCTAGCAATAACATGATTCTTATTATGAGAAACTTGAAGCTTTCCTACTAAAATCAGGAGCAACAATCTCACTATTGATTTTTTTGGGGGGCGGGTGGGGGGTGGGGTTACCAGGGATTGAACTCAGGGGCACTGGGCCACATCCCCAGCCCTGCTTTGTATTTTACTTAGAGACAGGGTCTCACTGAGTTGCTAAGTGCCTTGCTTTTGCTGAGGCTGGCTTTGGACCCGTGATCCTCCTGTTTCAGCCTCCTGAGCTGCTGGAAGTATAGGCAAGTGGTACTGCGCCCAGCTCACCATTGATTTTTAACATAGTCCTACCTAATGCAGTTAGATGAGAAAAGGAAATGAAAGGTATATGGATTGGGAAAGAATAATAAAACTTTATTTGTTCACAGATGACATGATATCTATGTAGAAAATGCAAAAAAAAAAAAAAAAAAAAAAACTGGGTATGATGGGGACTTCTGGAACTAGCAAGTGTAGCAATGTTCATGATAAAAGATTAATGAAGAAAAGTCAGTTGCTTTCCTACATACCAGAATGAACAAATGGAATTTGAAATTAAAAACACATTGCCATTTACATTAACATGAAAAAATAAAAATGTTCAGATATAATCTAATAATAGGTATAAGATCTATATGAGTGAAACTATAAAACCATGATGAAAGAATAAAGAGCTGTGCATGGTGGCACATGCCTGTAATCCTAGTTACATAGGAAGTTGAGACAGGGAGATCTCAAGTTCAAGGCCAGCCTCTGCAAATTAGCGAGAACTTGTCTCAAAAAGGGCTGGAGAGGGCAGGGGATATAGTTCAGTTGGTAGAGTGCTTGCCTTGCATGTACAAGGCCCTGGGTTCAATCCCCAGCACCATTTAAACAAACAAAAAAAAAGGCTGGAGATATGGTTCAATATGATCATTGATTCAATCCCCAGTACTGCAATGGAAAAAAAAGGAGCAAAGTAAATAGAGTAATGTCCTATATTCTTGGACAGGAATACTTAGTACGGTCAAGGGGTGAGTTCTTCACAACCTGATCTGTAGATTCAGAGTAATCCTAGCATGTTATTTTGTAGACACTGACAAAATGATTCAAAAGTTCATATGGCAAGGCAAAAAGACCTAGAATAGTGAATTCAGTATTGGAGGTGAATAACAAAGTATGAGGACTGATGCAACCTGACTTTAGGACTTTACATAATGCTACATTATTATTAAGTGAAAGAATAGATAAATAGCTCAGTAGAACACAAGTAGAGAGTAGAACAGAGTAGAGAGCCCCCAAAATACACACTTGTAAATATAGTTCAGCTGATTCTTGCCAAAGGAGCAAAGATAATATTTGGAGAAAAATGGTCTTTTCAAATGATGTTGGACATCCACATACAAAACAGTTAGAGACTATTATCCAAAGTGTACAAAGAACTCTTAAAATGCAATGATAGGAAAATAAGCAAAGACCCAAACAGAAATCTCTCTAAAGAAGATATGCAGTTGGCAAGTAAGTATATGAAAATATGTTCAATATTATATGTTATTAAGGAATTGTAAATTAAAACAATGAGCCAGATGTGGTGGCACATGCTTATAATCCTATCAACTCAGGAGACTGAGGAAGGAGGATCACAAGTTCTTGAGCAACTTAGCAAGGCCCTGTCTCAAAAATAAATAAAAATGGCTGGGGGTGTGGCTTAGTGGTAAAGCTCTCCTGGGTTCAATCCCCAATGCCAAAAATAAAAAATAAATAAAACAATGAAATAATAAATATTATAAAGTAATATAAGTAATGCTGTGTTAGACAGTATAATATTAGCATGAGAATAGACAATTTTACACCTATTAGAATGGTCCAGATTCAAAATACAGATAATACCAAATCCTTGTAAGGACACAGAGCAATAAGAATTTTCATTCATTGCTGAGGAGAATGCAGAATGGTGTATCCACTTTAGAAGACTGTTTATGGTTTATTTTAAAACTAAACATAATTCATATTTGATTTTGCAGTCATTATACTTGCAATTTATACAAATATCTTGGAAACCTATGTTTGCACAAAAATCTGCACACAGATGTGTATAGCAACTTTATCCATAATTGTCACAACTTGTCGTACTTTTTTCCTCCTGTTTTGTGGTACTGGGAATGGACACTGGCTTTCAACATGATAGGCAAGCACTCTATCATTGAGTTACATCCCCAGCAAATTGTCACAACTTTGAAGCAACTGAGATGCCCATCAGTCAGTGAATGGATAAATAAATTGATATAGCCAGACAGTGGTATATAACTATGCTAAAAGAAATAAGCTGTCAAGTCATGAACAGAGAGGAACTTTAAATGTATATTACTAAATGAAAGAAGGGAAATTGAAAAGATGATATAATAAGTGACTCCAAGTAAAAGACATTTTAGAAAAGGCAAAACGGGGCTGGGTTTGCGCAATAAAAAGAGCAGTGATTGCTAGGAGTGGAATGAGGGAGGAATGAATAGGAAGAGCTCAGGATTTTTAGGGCAGTGAAACTATTTGGACAATAGATACTACAGTGATGATACATGTCATTATACATTTGTCAAAACCCATAGAATGTATACCAGGAGTGAACCTTAATGTAAATTATGTATGGACTATGGGTGATAATTGCCAATGTAGGTTCACCAGTTATATGATTATATTATTGTGGTGCAGGATATCTAGAGGGGAGAGAGTGGTGTGTATATTAGAATATGGGGTGTGTGGGAAATATTTTATACTTCTCAATTTTTTTTGTGAATCTAAAGCTGCTCAGAAAAAGTTTGTTAATTAAAAAATAAATCTGAGATTTGGCTCGGTATATGTGGAGTGCATATGGATGGATCAGGCAAGATATGTGTATGGTTGATGGAGCTGGCTGGTAGATTCACGGGGCTTATAATAACTTTGGATATTTGGTGGGGGAAATCCCCCTATATTATTTGAAACTATTATGACCTTTGTTATTAAACTTTTATTATGTAAAAATTTAAATGTGCACACACCTGTAATTGCTGCAACTCAGGAGGCTGAGACAGGAGGATGGCAAGTTCAAGGTTAGGTTCAGCAACTTTTCCCCTGTCTCAAAAAAAATAAATAAATAAGGGCTGTGGATGTAGCTCAGTGGTAAAGCACCCCTGGGTTCAATCCCCAATACAAAAGAAAACAAGTATACAAGAGTAGACAAAGTAATATAAGTAATGCTGTGTTAGACAGTATAATATTAGCATGAGAATAGACAAATAGATCATATTTATACAGTGGAGTTCCCAAACCAGACCTGTGTATATGGAGATTTGATGATGATGAAGATGGCAGTATCAAATTGTGAAAAGACTGGAATGGTGGTTATAGAACAATGAGAACTCACAGTTGTTGTACTGATAATTTTTAATCCCCATTTTGTACTTGTGGACACTTAGGCCAGAGAGTTTAAATAAATTGCCAGATTTCATTTAGTCAGTGATGGAAGAGCCTAAATATAGCTCTAAAACTATGACCTTAACCACTGTATCATTAGATAGTTAATAATTTACTTGTGGTACCCAGCATAGTTAAATCTTATCTCTTGCAAATGGTGTCACTTTCTGTGTTAACCTTTTCTTTTTTTTTTTTTTTTTTCTTTTTTTGTGGTGCTGGGATTGAACCCAGGGCCTTGTACATTCGAGGCAAGCACTCTTACCGACTGAGCTATATCCCCAGCCTAACATTTTAAAATCTAAATTTCTTCACTAGATTGTCAGCCTGATAAAGTGAGCGCCTCATTAATAGAATGTCTTTACTTTTTTCCAGAGGATCTGAAGAGGCAAAATGCAGTATTACAAGCTGCGCAGGATGATTTGGGACACCTTCGGACACAGCTGTGGGAAGCTCAAGCAGAGATGGAGAATATTAAGGCAATTGCGACAGTCTCTGAGAATACCAAGCAAGAAGCTATAGATGAAGTGAAAAGGCAGTGGAGGGAAGAAGTTGCTTCCCTTCAGGCAGTTATGAAAGGTAAAGACAAAGATCAGTTCTATGGCTTTCTAAGATAACCAAATTTTAGCAATAAGAATATTTTCACACAGTCTGAATGTATATCCTGAGTTCATTTGTGGCTTTATGTGCTGTCATCTTCAAAGATGTACTGTCAAATAAAAGGGAAGTAGGACAGGTGTAGTGACATGTACCTATAATCTCAGCTACTTAGGAGGCTGAGGCAGAAGGATTGAAATTTTGAGCCTGGGTGATTCAGCAAGACCCTCTCTCAAAATTAAATTTAAAAGCCAGGTGCGGTGGTGCATGGCTGTAATCCCGGCGGCTTGGGATGCCGAGGCAGAAGGATTGCAAGTTCAAAGCCAACCTTGGCAACTTAATGAGACCCTGTCTCAAAATAAAAAATAAAAAGGGCTGGGGATGTAGCTCCATGATTAAGTGCCTCTGGGTACAATCTCTGCTAAAGTACTTGGTTAGCTCATACAAGGTCCTGAGTTCTATCCCCACCACTGCTGGGGGTGGCGGGGGAGGAAGTCAGCCGTGATACTGTAAATGGATGTATTATTCTGTCTTTAACAGATTTAGTAATAAAGAGTATAATGAGAGTATTATAGAGATAATACATTAAATGAAGACTACAGTTAATTGTTAGGTATAAAGCAGGGCTTAAATATGGGATTTATGAGTTAGGTATATAATGTTATTGAATAAGGTGTGGGCACAGGGAATGTAATAAACTAGAGAGAGCTGCCATGCAGAAGACAAAGCGATTACACTTAATAGCTGTAGCTGATTATTGCTTTTCTGGTCTAGTGTTGCCATGTTGTTTAGATTTTTGTACGTGAAATCTTCACTGCACTAAAGGGGATAGAATGATCTAAGAGTTAGGATATCTTTATGGGCTTCTAGTCTGAGACATTTGTTTGAAGGAAGTATTGTAGTTTGGCCTCTATCTCCTTTTGGGACTAATATTGAATTGCATTTTCCACATTTCTGAGAAGATAATGACAAAAATGAAATAACTTCTCCCTGAACCTTTGTGATTGTAGAATTAGTTAACATGATAAATGTGACTCCTTCAGTATCTTCACATTTGTATGTCATTTTTTCCTTAGTGTTCTTTGTGAGAAGACAAGCCCTAATTCTGAGTCTCTAGTTATCAAGTAAAGATTACTCTAGGCTTCCTTTAACAAATCTGATTATAGTGGTTTCCTCAAACAGGAGTTAGTTTTTCTCATTAAAGTCCAGCAGGTAATCTAGGACAAGTTAAATGGTCCTGTGATGTCACTAGAGTCCCTAACTTCTGCAGTCCTTCTGTTCCTTCATCCTTGCATGTGGTTTTCAACTTTGTTTTTGCCTCATAGCTCACAAATGATTGCTCTTCCTCTAGTCTGCATCAGAAAAGCAAGTTTTCAAGAAACTACCAACATACATTCCCCTCATACTTTGTTGACCAAGTGTATAGTCACCATAATTACAAGGAAACTGGAAAGTGTAGTTCCTATTTTTATTTTTTGTGGTGTGGTAATCCAACCCAAGGCTCATGCATGTGAGAAAAGCACTGAAATACACCCGCAGCATGAAAATGTTTATTTTATTTTTGTGCTGGGGATTGAACTTAGGGTTACTTAACCATTGAGCCACATCCCCACCACTTTTTGCATTGTTGTTGTTTTGTTTTTGAGACAGGGTCTTGCTAAGTTACTTAGGGCCTCGGTAAGTTGCTGAGGATGGCCTCAAACTTGAGACCCTCCTGCCTTAACCTCCAGTGTCACTGGGATTACAGGGTGTGCCACCACACCTGACTTGAAAATGTAGATTTTAAATTGGGCACATTGACTTCCTAAACAAAACTTGGTTTTATTAGTAAAGAAGACGGAGTGAAAATTAATAATCAATGTGTCTATCACATAATGTTTTAAGATTACATTTAAATGTAAATATAAATACTTCATAGAATTTATTTCAATTAGTATCTTTGGTTATAGTACAATATTCAAGAAATAAATCCATTTCCTCCACTTCTAGGTATTTAGACATGTTGTAATTGTCTTGGGTGCCTTGATGGTAGAACACAGATTTTGGAGTTGACTTTTGAGTTCAAGCCTTGTTTATTTATGGTTATGAAACATCGGGTAGACTATTTAATCTATCCTTTGGTTTCTCATCTGTTTATAAAATGTATGTCATAGATTTATTATGAAGATTGGAGATCATAGCTTAATAAAGCCCTTTAATTCTACATATAATAACTAAAAAAAAGGAAAACAAATTAAAAAAAAGAACTAGGAATGTTAGCTTCATTTTTGTGTGAGAGTTAATAGATTTTCAGAAATTAAGCATAAGATCTTTTTATGACTACAAAATTTTAGTGTACCAATGCTTAGACATGAAATACGTGGTGATGTTTTATAGAAACAGTTCGCGACTATGAGCACCAGTTTCACCTTAGGCTGGAACAGGAGCGAGCACAATGGTCACAATATCGAGAATCTGCAGAAAGGGAAATAGCTGATTTAAGAAGAAGACTGTCTGAAGGTCAAGAGGAGGAAAATTTAGAAAACGAAATGAAAAAGGTACCAAAGAATATGTTCATCTTTAGAAATATTTGAATCCAGGTGCAAGTGCTTTAATGAATATGGTTATAATACTAGATAATGTGTTCCCCTTCTCCTAGACAATGCATGTGACTCACTCCCTTATCTTCAAATCTCTGATTAGACATGAGCACCTCATGAGGCTGTCCTGACCTCCCTATTTCACATTGTAATCTCCCTTTCCCACCTACCACAACTCCTGAGTTCCCATATTTTACTCCAGTTTTTCCTCTTTCCATGTCTTTCACATAATGTATTTTATATTAAAGTAATCTTTAAAATATGGTATATATAGGAGCTGGGATTGTGGCTCAGTGGTAGAGCGCTTGCCTAGCACGTGCAAGGCCCTGGGTTCGATCCTCACTCAGCTCCACATAAAAATAAAATAAAGATATTGGGTCCAACTACAACTAAAAAAAAATATTGTGTGTGTGTACACACACACACACACACACACACACAAGTGCTTGCCTAGCATGTGTCAAGCACTGGGTTCAATCCTCAGCACCACAATGGAATATTATACACACAATGGAATATTATTCAGCCTTAAAGAAGAATGAAATGATGACAATTGCTAGTAAATGGATGGAACCAGAGAATATTATGCTAAGCGAAATAAGCCAATCCCAAAGAACTAAAGGCTAAATGTTTTCTCTGATATGTGGATGCTAATTCACAATGGGGGTGGTGAGAATAGAGGTATTTTGGACTATACAGAAGGGAGTGAAGAAGGAGATGGGTATGGGGGTAGGAATAATAATAGAATGAATCAGAGATTATTACCCTATATGCATATATGACTGTACGACCTGTGTAACTCTACATCATGTATAACCAGACGAATGATGTTATAACTCCGTTTATGTATGATGTGTCAAAATGCATTCTGCTGTCAGTGTTTAACTAATTAAAACAAATAAAAATATATTACAAATAATAAAGTCATCTTTATAAAGATTTCCTTAGAATTGTCTCAATTTAAATTCTTGGGTTATAGTAAAATATCGAAATAAGCCCCTTTTTTCCTACTTTCAGATAGGTAGATAAGGTGTCATGTTGTATTTGTCTTGGGGACCATAAAAAACATCCTATTTCTTTATAAAACAATGCATGTATTTTTTTAAACATTTTTTTTAAAGTTGTCAATGCATCTTAATTTGCTTATTTATATGTGATGCCGAGGATCGAACCTGTGCCTCACACATGTCAGGCAAGTGCTCTACCCCTGAGCTACAAACCCAGCCCTCAATGCATGTATTTTTATAAGCACATATTTCTTTAAAATAGTTTGTTTTTTATTGTGTTTATTATTCGCCACCTTTCTTTGTTAGAATAAAATTCCATGTTAGTAGAAATCTTTTTTATTTGCCTAGAATAGAATCTAACACATAGGTTTTTTTTTAATATTTATTTTTTAGTTGTAGTTGGACACAATACCTTTATTTATTTTTATGTGGTGCTGAGGATCGAACCCAGGGCCTTGCACATGCTAGGCGAGTGCTCTAATGCTGAGCCACAACTCCAGCTCCACATAGGTGTTTAATAAATGTTTTTTGCATAAGGCTCATTGCTTAATGATTGCACTTAAACCAAAATTTTAGAACAGGTGTCAGTTTTCCTTCTTTCTCAGTTTACCTTGGTTCCTGTGTGACAGAATGCTTGAGATATTACCATCTGATGCCTGAACACAAGGCTACTAAATATGAGACATTTTATCATTGAGAAAATATAAATAACCTTTTGCCCAGTTTGATAATTAAGCTAAGTATTTTTTTATTTATATATATACATATTTTTAAATATACATACATATTTTGTTATTGGACCTTTATTTAATTTATTTATTCATTTATATGTTGTGCTGAGATGGAACCCAATGTCTCACCCATACTAGGCAAGTGCTCCACTACTGAGTTACAACTTCAGTTTACATCCATGTTTTTAAAACCACATTATCTTAAAATTTTCAAAATAAATTTTTGTCAATAGGAGCATGATCTTCTATTACTAATCCAAATAATGTACATATTTGTTACTTCTGTAATATGCCACTTTGTTATTTAAAGTGCTTTAATTTTTAAAATAAACTTTACTTTAGAACCATTTCTGATTAACAGAAAATTTATAAGATAGTAGACAGTTCCTATATGTTCCATGCCCAGTTTTTCTTATTGATTTTTATATTAATATGATATATTTGTCACAGTTAATAAACTCATATCCACTCATTATTACTAAGATACATTCTTTGTATTCAGATTACTTTAGTTTTCACCTAATATCCATTTTTTTCTGTTCATAGATCTTTGTCCGGGATACCACATTGACTCTTCTTGGTTATTACAGTTTCTCAGATTTTCCTTGCCTTTAATGACCTTTCTTTGATTTTTAACGATGCTCTTTAAAACTTTGTTTACAATGACATCTAACACTTGGAATTGTGAGGTTATATTTGTATTAATAAATAACTATGGGGGCTGGGGTTGTGGCTCAGTGGTAGAGTGCTTGCCTAGCATGTGTGAGGCACTGGGTTCAATCCTCAGCACCACATAAAAGTAAATAAATAAAAGGTCCATTGACAACTACAACTAAAAAAAAAAAGATAATAATAAAAAAATAAATAACTATGATACACTTTTTACTTTCTCTCACCTTTTCCCCCTACCTCCAAATGATCTTTGTCAAGTGATCCCAAACTAACTGTGAAGATGTTTAAAACTAACATGTCTTTTCCAAACAGTACTTAGTTCAAAATAAAATAAATGAAGATTGTAAGGATTTAAAAACAAAGTGAATATGAATTGTTCTTTTCCAGGGGATGTTTTTTTTTTTTTGAAAGTCCCTTTTATATTTGTGCATATGTTTCCCTGTCCTAAACAATTTGGGATAAATTTTTGCTCATTTACATTGAGTGACTAAGGTTAATTTTCATATTTATTAGCAGGAAGAACTCCAGCTTTTCGAGTTGTCGTTTCTCTGTATGTGTATGTAATGTATATATTAAAAAATGAAAATTTAGTTTCTCATCAGTTTACTAATTTATAGTAATGGATTATTAGTATATTTATTATTATAAATATACTAATTTATAGTAACGTGTCAAAAGAAAAATAAAGAAGGGCTGGGGATGTCACTCAGTGAAGAGCACCCGAGTTAAAAAAAAAAAAAAGGAAATTATGTTTTATTAACATAGTAACCAGGAGTTGAAAAAATATTTATTGTGTGCATTTTCGGTTATACATGAGATACTTACTAACTCAGTTACTCAATTAAAAAATCAATTTTTCTATTTCAAATTGTAAATTAAATATTTGGCAAAACCCTGATTATGACTTGACATTTAAAGTTAGATTCAGTTTAATTTTCTGAATGTCAGTAAAGTGCTTGGTGTAGTTATTTGTAATACTAGTTTTTATGAGTAAGTTGTACCATTTAATTCTTTTTAACCATAGGCCCAAGAAGATGCTGAAAAACTTCGGTCTGTTGTGATGCCAATGGAGAAGGAAATTGCAGCTTTGAAAGATAAACTGACAGAGGCTGAAGACAAGATTAAAGAGCTGGAGGCCTCAAAGGTTGTGAAACATTGAAATCCATCTGCCCTAATGCCATGAGCAAAATTAGAATCATTAAGGGGGAAAAACTAATTTAGACTATGAGTCTTAAAAATCTTGGCTTTTGGCGGGCACGGTGGAGCACACCTGTAATCCTAGCCACTCAGGAGGCTGAGGCAGGAGGATTGTGAGTTCAAAGCCAGCCTCAAGCAACTTGGTGAGGCATTTAGCAACTCGGTGAGACCCTGGCTCTAAATAAAATACCAAAAAGGGGCTGAGGATGTTGCCCAGTAGTTAAGCACCACTGGCTTCAATCCCCGGTACCAAAAAAAAGAATCTTGCTTTTGTTTATAATATAAAAAAACTGCCTGGTTGAGAACACCTGTAATTCCAGCTACTCAGGAGACTGAGGAAGGATTGCAAGTTGAGGCCAGTGTGGGCAATTCAGGGAGACCCTGTCACAAAATAAAAGGAGCCGGGCATGGTGGCGCACACCTGTAACCCTAGCAGCTTGGGAGTCTGAGGCAAGAGGGATTGCAAACTCAAAGCCAGCCTCAGCAACATAGTAAGACCCTGTCTCAAAATAAAAAATAAAAAGGGGTGGGGATGTGGTCCCTGGGTTCAATCCCTGGTACTAATAAATAAGTAAGTAAGTAAATAAAATAGAGTGAGGGTGGGGTGAGGGAGCTGGTGTACCTCAGTAGTTGAGTATCTGCCTTGCACATGTGAAGTCCTTGGTTGAATCCCTAGTCCCACCACCATCACCACTAAAGCAAACAAACAAACAAATAAAAGCATTGAGATGATTTCTCTCTTATGGATATTTTAAATAATTATAATAATGATGTCCTATCATAAATTGCTACCTTGTTTCAAATTTAATGTTTATTTTCTTATCAAAATGATTCAATCTCATTAATTTTTTTTTTATCTTGGAAAATAAACTGTTCAATGTTGACTGTTTTTTGATGCCAGCCCTAGACTTGATCTTTTAACAAGAATGTAACTGTAATAATGACTGACTTTGTTGTCCATAAAGACACACCAGAGAAAATACAAATGGATTGTTGGAAATTTTATTAGGGCCAAGTGTGGTAGTGCAAACATCTAATCTGAGAGATTTGAGAGCGCTGAGGCAGGAGTGTCACAGGTTCGAGGCCAGCCTGAGCAACTTAGCAAGGCCCTAAGCAACTTAGTGAGATTCTCTCTCAAAATAAAAAGGCCTGGGGATGTAGCTCAATGGTAAAGTGCCCTGGGTTTAATCCCAGTAACAAAAAAATGAAAGTAGAAGTATAGCTCAGTGGTAGAGTGCTTGCCTAGCATGTATGAAACTCTGGGTTGGATCTCCGGGACCACCAAAATTAAAAAAAAAAAAAAAAAGTAAAGATTAAAAGTAGGAAAGAAACAAATAATGAAAAATGATAACAGCAGAAAACAGGAATATAAAAAAATGGTAATGTATCTGTAATCCTAGTAAATGTAAATTGAGACCTACTAAAAGATTTATCAGTTTAACTGATAAACATAAGTTGATATTGCTTATAAGAGATTCACCTAAAATAAAACCCCAAAGTAAGATTGAAAATAAATACAACTTAGATCCTGTCTCAAAAAGAAATAGGGTATAGATCAGCAGTAGAAGTTCTCTGGGTTCAATCCCCAGAGCCACAAACAAAGAAAAACCAAAATAGAAAAATATACTGTATAAATTCCAGCCAATAGAAAACTGATAGAGGAAGTGTAATATCAAATGGATAGGATAAGGAGGAAAAAACTAATAAAGAGGGAACCTACTTAATAATTCATCAGTAAGATAATTATGAACTTGAATGTGCCTTATGTAGTCTTGAAATATGTGAACTAAAAAGTGACAACCACAAGGAGAAATTGACACAGTTACAGTACGCAATTTGAACTGATCTTTAGAGCAAGGAGAAAAAAATATTAGTAGGGCTACAGGAATTTTGAAAAATCAGGATCATAATTTAGATTTAATATACACATCAAATTTAGATTTAATAGTCAAAAAAGAAAGATAATATTTTGTAGAGCATAGAAGTTAAAATCTCAGCATTTAGTAGTGTGGGTGACCTTGGGAAAAGCTACTTAATCTTACTCTGTTTTTCTTTTCTCAGCTATAAAATGGGGACATTTTATAATACCCTTTATAATACCTTATAAGGATATTATAAGGATGGTTCGAGTTAATAAATATGAACCCTTAGGATAGCATATGGGATATATTATTATTATTAGATACATTATCCTTTTCATGATATATATTAGCATTATGATACATCAAGCTTTTTATTTATTTTTTTTATTTTTTGTGGTGCTGGGAATTGAACCCAGGGCCTTATGCATGGGAGGCAAGCACTCTACCAACTGAGCTATATCCCCAGCCCATTAAGCTTTTTATAGTGTATTTTCAGATACATTTTTTCATAAGGTCAGAAAGGAATTGTTGACAAATTTCAAAGAATTGATGTTCTACAGATCCAGTTGTCCAATCCCAGATTATTCAGTTATTCACAATAAAAAAGATAGTCAAAATAAAATGCTTGGAAAAGGGGGGAAAATCATGGAAAAAGTAATCACAAAATATGTAGAGTGATGGGGATATTTAGCTCAAGAATATTAAGGAAAAAAGAGCTAGGCACAGTGGCCTACGTCTGTAATCTCAGTGGCTTAGGAGGCTGAGGCAGGAGGATCATAAGTTCAATGCCAGCCTCAGCAACGGTGAGGCATTAAGCAACTCAGTGAGACCCTGTCTCTAAATAAAATACAAAATACGGCTGGGGGTGTGGCTCAGTGGTTAAATGTGCCTGAGTTCAAACCCTAACCCTAACCCTAACCCATGCCCCCAATTCCCCCCAAAAAAATGTAAAGGAGAAAATAATAATGGTAAAAACCGAAAGTAAGTGGAAGGAAATAGTACAAGTAAGAGCAGAAGTTAGTGAGATAGAAAAGCAAAAGAGTAATAGAGAATAATCAACATATGAGAAATTGGAAAAAGTAATTAGACAATCTCTAATATTAAAGTCTTATCAGGAAAAGTGAAAAAATTTTCTAATCATTAGAAATGAAATGGGACATGATTGCAAATCCTTAGTTAAAAATAGTAAATGCTACAGTGATATACTAATAAACTTGAAAAAATGAAATGAAAAAAATTCTCATGAAATATATTTAGTCAGAATTTTCCCAAGATGACATAGGCAAGGTAAAGTAGTAATTATTGAAGAAAATTAGTCTAGAATCAAATTTTTGTTCTTCCTGCCTCCTCTTTCCAAGACATTAAACTCAGTTGATTTTCCAGGCACATTTTTCAGAATCTTTTGGAAAGAGAATCCTTATATTTTACACACTGTGTCAGAGAATAGAAGAGGAAAAAAAATTCTCCTTTCATTTCTGAGACTAGTAGATCCTTACTATAATGAACCAACACATAGAAAGGTAGTATAAAAAAACAAAATCATAGATTTGTCTCAGGAATCTGGAAGTTAAATTTTTTTTTAAACATTTGTTAAACTGTTGGGGGTAGGGGTGGAAAATAGCCAGACTTGGTTGTGTACATCGGTAATCCCAGTGATTAGGGAGGCCAAGGCCATAGGATTGCAAGCTCAAAGGGCCCATGGGTAATCTAACAAGTCTCTGTCTCAAAAGACAAACAAAAACTGGAGAAGTAGCTCAGTGGTACAGCACTAGCCTGTGTTCAATCCCCAGTACTGAAGAAGAAGGGAAAAACATATCACAACCAAGTAGGGAGTATTCCCAGCAACTTAAGGATGGCATATCATTCTTTCATGTATCAGGATGGCGTATTACTGTGATGTACCACAAAAAAGACTGCAGAAGAGCAATGTTTGTCTTGGATTCCGAAGGCCTTTGATAAATTTAAACGTTAAACAAAGGGCTGTTTATCAAACCTTCAGTAAGCACAGTTAACAAATGTTTAGCAGTGTTGGGAACACTATGTGGAGACCTGTGCTCAGGAATTTTGTTGAGGTTGTTTTTGTGGTCCTAGATGATATAGCAAGGCAACATAAAGAAATGAGAAGAACTGGAAAGAATCTGATGAAACTGATTTGATTGTCTACATAGAAAAGCCAGAAAATGCACAACAGATTGTTAGACCAAGTAAGAATTCAACTAGTTGAAAGCTGTTCCAGCAAGGTCAACATAAAAAAAAAAAAAGAGATGTTTCTATACTCCAGTAATGTCCAATTATAGAATGTAGCAGAAAGAAGGATCCCGTTCACAACAGCAGAAAAAACTCTTGATTACCTAAGAATAAACAAAGGTGGGTAAGACCTTTATAGAATACATTATAAATGAAGACCTGTGTGTATACTCCTGATAAAAAGCATTGTAAAGTAATCGGTATACTCCCAATTTAATCTGTAAATTCAGATTAGATCATAGCATTCCTACAGGGAAATAACAGATCAGGAATACACCCAGCAAAATTTTAAAGAAGACATGGCAGTAGACTTGCTCTACCTACTATTTATTAAGATAGTTTGTCCCTGGTTTCTGGATAAACAAATGGATCAATGAAACAGAATAGTGAGCCCAGAGATAGATTCATATGTCTGGAAATTGGTAAGTGGCAGGTGACATTACAAATTAGTGGAGAAGGGTGGGCTGAAGGTATAGCTCAGTTGGTAGAGTGCTTGCCTCGCATGTACAAGGCCCTGGGTTTGATCCCTAGCACCACAAAAAAACAACAGCAAACAAAACCAAGACAAATTAGTGGCGAAGGTACAGATTGTTTGAAATATACTTTTTGCTGAACACTGATGCATACTTGTAATCCCAATGATTCTGGAAGTGGAGGCAGGAGGATTTCAAGTTTGAGTCCGGCCTGAGCAGCTTAATGAGACCCTGTTTCAAAATAAAAAGGGCTGGGGTTGAAGTTCAATGGTAGAGCACCCTTGTTCAATCTTCAGTATAAGGGATTGGGGGCAGGAAGATTTTCAAATAGTTATATGTTCAGAATAAAGTGAAATGAACTTTATACCTTATACCTTATGGAAATTAATTTCGGTTAATTAAAAATCTAAAAGTGAAAATTAAATCTTTAAAACTTTCAGATATTAAAAAACAGTATGGGGCTAGGGTATGGCTCATTGGTAAAGCACTTGCCTAGCACGTGCAAGGCCTTGGAGTTCACAAATGTGCACACAAAAATTGGGGTCAAAAAGAAAACACTATTGATTATGGACAAAACACTGACAAATTTGACTACCTTAGAATATAATATTCCTTGTTAAAAGGTCTACAAAAAGTTGAAAAAGAGAAGCTGTAGACTGTGAGAAGATATGTATAGCTCCTATTCCTGACAATTAATAGCCCAAATTTATAAAGATTGCCAAGTCCGTGCATGACAAAAGGCCCATTGGCAAAACAGGTAAAGTATATGAATGAGTAGCTACAAAAGAGGAAATTAGATAGTCAAGGAATGTAAAAAAATAATATCTGGCTATACTAAGAAATCAGAAAAATACAGATGAAAGTGGGATACCATTTTAACCAGGTTATAAATCTTACAGAATAAATTTGTTACATTCAACTTACTGCTGTAGTGTTTCAGCTACTGTCATAACATCAGATCCCAAGTTCACTATTTTGGGGTTCTTGATGTGGGGGAGTCCTTGTTACTTCTTTCTACTTTCTCCTGATACCATATGGATCTCTCTCTCTCTCTCTCTCTCTCTCTCTCTCTCTCTCTCTCTCTCTCTCTCTCTCTGTTTTTGTGGTACTGGGCCTCATTCAGGTTTCTCTTTCAGTCTTTCAGTGGTTTGCCCTCAGCTATACTATTACTCTGTGTTACCTGGATTTTTGTAGATGTCCGTAAGTTTTTGATGAGTTGTTAGGGTTGTAGAATTCAAAGAAATAAAAATATTATGCTGCTGCTTCCACTATCTTCCCAGAGTCTTCTTAATAGCTTTCAAATATTAGAAATTCACTAATTTTTAATTCAGTTGAAATCTTTATTCTAAGAAGTTAGAGCTGATAGAGTTAGCAGTTGTATACCGTCATTTATAATGGCTCTTTTGTCTCTTCATTACCATTTGATGATAACAGGTGTCAGGGAAAGCACTTTGCTTTGTTTGGTTAGTGCCTTGTGGTTGACTGACGACCTCCAGTAAAGCATCAAATTGCAGTGTCAGTAATCATTTTAGTCTGACTAGTACGGTGTAATGGTCTAGGAATAAGGATAACTGAAAACAGATAAGCCAGCTGTTTGAAGAAATAGAAAAAGGCTGAAAGTGACCTTGAGTATGAAGTTAGATATAGTATAGCCATGTAAAAAGCTAAAAGTTAACTAAATGGTTAGAATTTAGAATGAACAATTTATGTGAAAGTATAAAAAAATGACTTACAATCCTAGATTTTCTGGTTATATCTATTTCAAATATTAGGCTGTGTTGTTAATATTCTAGGTATTACAGTTTAATTGTTTAACAAAAATAAAGCACTTTATAAAATGATGTGATTTTAAAAAATATTATGCCCTTATGTGATTAGTGGCACATAAGGGCACTACTTCTCATCAAGACTTCCTTTTTAATTTCCATGAATAAGTATTGGTGAAAATTTCTCCTTTTTATAAATTTAAGATATTTGGAATTACCTTACCAGAAATTGAAGAAAATCAAAGTTACAAGAATAGGTTGTCATTTTTATCTTTAGAAATTAGCTGCTATTTAAAAAACTCAATCCATACCTGATATTACTAAGTATGGGATAAAATAAGCACCTGCATTGCTCTGAAAATGAAAATGGAACTTTTTTGAAAAGCAGACTATAAAACAATTATGTGTAATTTCAGTTGCATATTTATTCAGGTGATGGAATTATGGATAACATCTATTAATTATGTTATTTTCCAAGTTTTCTTTCATAAGTATATATTTGTTTTAGAATTAAAATTATTAATGTTAATTTTGTGTATACATAAATTTATGTAAAAGTAAATGTAAATTTTTTCCAGAACTTACCTTTTTTTATTTTTTTAAGTACTGGACATTATACCTAATGTAGAAACTGTTGTGAAATTTCAGTTTGATAGATGCATCATCTTTCAGGTTAAAGAACTGAATCATTATTTGGAAGCTGAGAAATCTTGTAGGACTGATCTAGAGATGTACGTAGCTGTTTTGAATACTCAGAAATCTGTTCTACAGGAAGATGCTGAGAAACTCCGGAAAGAATTGCATGAAGGTAAATGTATGTTCTAAATATTTTTATTTCAGTCTTAAAGATAACTATGTTAGCAATTTGATATTAACTAATAATAACAAATTTTGAAATTCCAATTCAAGCTGGGCACTGTGGCACACATCTGTAATCCCAGCAGCTTGGGAGGCAGAGGCAGGAGGATGGCAAGTTCAAAGCCAGCCTCAGCAACAGTGAGGCATTTAACAACTCAGTGAGACCCTGTATCTAAATAAAATACAAAATAGTGCTGGGGATTTGGCTCAGTGGCTGTGATTCAGTGGTCTAGTGATTCAGTTTAAGCTTTGTAGTCAATTTGAATGTTCTTACGCAAAGCTGAAGCTGTGAGAACTACTAAAGGTCCTTGGATTGATAGTGCTTTTATGTTCCTCCATAACTTCAGCAATAACTGTACAAGGTGTGAGCTCTTAGCAGAAAGATAATAAGGCTGGAAATGTGTGCTTATACTGCTTTTGCTTGCATACCCTGTTTGATGGATGTGAATTAGCAAAAGTGAGAATGCGATTGAGAGGGCAGACAATCTATTCTGTGGGCCTTATTAACATTCCTTTTTTTAAAACAGTACTGGGACTTGAATCCAGGGTCTTAGACTTGCTAAGCAAGCACTCTTTCACTGAGCTATATCCATAGCCCTCTTTGTTTTTTATTTTGAGACAAGGGTCTCACTAAGTTACTCATGCTGGCCTTTAATTTGTGATTGTCTTGTCTCAGCCTCCCGAGTTGCTGGGTTACATGTTTGCACCATTGTGTCCAGTTTAACATCCTTTTATTTTTTCCTAGTTGTGGATATTGAACCCAGGACCTCCTGCTTGTTGGCAAGCTAACCCCCAGCCTCCACCCGCTTTTTTATTTAAATGTTTTTAGTTGTACATGCAGCGTCTTTATTTTGTTGATTTACTTTTATGTGGTGCTGAGAATCAAACCCAGTGCCTCACACATGGAGGCAGGTGCTTTACTGCTGAGCCACACCCCAGCCACCACCCCCAGCCCTTTTTGGAATTACCTTACCAGAGATTGTTTTACTATTTATTTATTTATTTTTGTTTTATTATTTATTTATTTATTTTTAACAGGCCTGGGGATTGAACCCAGGGGCACTCTACTACTGAGCTACACCCCTAACCCTTTTTTTAAAAATACTTATTTTTCAGTTTTCGGTGGACACAACATCTTTATTTTATTTTTATGTGGTGCTAAGGATCGAACCTAGCACCCCGTGCATGCCAGGCGAGCGCGTTACCACTTGAGCCACATCCCCAGCCCAACTCCTAACCCTTTTTAAACTTTGAGACAGCCACACTAAGTAAGTTGCCCAGGCTGGCCTCAAACTTGTGATCTTCTTGACTCAGCCTCCATTGTAGTTGAGAGTAGTTGTAGATATAGTTGTAGATGTTCATATCTATATACTCAGTTAACATCCCTATTTTTTTTTTTTTTTTTTTGGCACCTGGGACTGAACTTGGGTACTTGACCACTGAGTCACATCCCCAGCCCCATTTTGTATTTTATTTAGAGACAGGGTCTCACTGAGTTGCTTAGCGCCTCGCAGTTGCTGAGGTTGGCTTTGAACTCTTGATCATCCTGTCTCGTCCTCCTATGCTGCAGGGATTATAGGCGTGCGCCCAGCAGTAACATCCTTGTTTTTAAGGGACTATTTTGGATTTTACTAGTCTTGTAGGAGAGTGACGTATACATTGACTCTGTATTTTCTAAAACAGGTATGGAAGGAAAAAGTAACCCTAAAACTTACAAATGAGCTAATTTTATACACTAAATAACAAGGTCTAGCAGCAGATTTAATAACTGCTTTTTTTCTTTTTGTACTGGGAACTGAACCCATTTAGCCTTTTTATTTTTGTTTAGAGACAGGGTCTTGCTAAATTGCTGAGGCTGGCCTCAAACTTTTGATCCTCTTGCCTCAGCCTCCCAAGTTGCAAGGATTATAGTTGTGCTCCACCATGCTGGGTTTAACTACTGTCATTTTGAAATAGTGTTGTGCATAAATGATACATTAAGAGGTCTGCTGGATTGGGGATATAGTTGGTAGAGTGCTTGCCTTGCATGCACAAGGCCCTGGGTTCAATCCCCAGCACCCCCCGCAAAAAAAAAAATCTGCAACAACTGTAGTACAGATAAAAATATCTATGATTTCTAATGATGGTCAAGTCATGTTTTTTCTTCTACTGTATTGCCTAGACTTTACAATGAAGGAAATGGTGAATTTCAGTTAGAGAATATTGAAAATAAAGATTTTTTTTTCCTTATCCTAGTATATGGATTCCTTGAAATCCTAGACTTGTTGCAGCTTATACTAGCAACATTTTAATGTGCAGGATTTGGAGTGTGTTGATAGAATTCTAACAGAATTTAAGTACATTCAGTGCTATGGAAAACAGAGTCATAAATAACTTAGCCATATATTTATTTTTTTCCAAATAGTGGAATGCTAAAATGATATAAACCTAAAAAATTGTTTCAGAAAACATTATGAAAATAACCCAAACTTTGAGTGGGTCTTTGGCCTTCAGGACATACTTTTCAAATATTACTACTGTTACAATCAAACAGATAACCATACTGTCAAAGGGTTTCCAAAAGAAGTACAATCTTGGTTTAAACTTTGTATCCCAGCTCTTTTAGAATAAGTTGTTGAGGTTATCAAACCTTCTAATATATCTGAGACAAGTAATTGAGAAATTATAATGAAAATGAGGAAGGGATAAGAGAAGTAATTTTGTTCTAAAATGACTACAAAAAATAGTGTTTTTGAGTGAAAGAGAGAAAAGTTGAGCAGCAGTTTAATTTGCTGCCTAAATTGGGGGAATTAGATATGCAATCAAATTAATTTAAGTGCCTGTTATAGGTGCTATGCTGGGAAGTATGTTAGGATATAGCAATGTCACCAACAAAGGCCCAATTCTTTTTTCTTAGGAATAGATGAGTTTTTTAAAAGAAATTATTCTTTAATTTTTTTTTTTTTTTTTTTTTTTTTTTAGATGGAACTCTCACTGTGTTTTCTAGACTGATCTTGAACTTCTAGGCTTAGGTGATGTTTCCACCTCAACTCCCCAAGTAGCTGGCACTACAGCATGTCCCATTGTGCCTGGCTGAAAAAAGTTATTCTTAGTAGAGTTTAGCTTGTTCTTTTTTTGTCATTGTTTTGTTTTCTTTTATTAAGTGAAGTTTTAAGAGAGGGGTGAATACTTGACAGGAGTCTGAGGGGAGTATGGCATGCAAGGCCATTTGCATGTAGTACAGCTAGTTAAGGAAGTAGAAGAGAGTAGTTCAGCGCGATTAGGATGCAAGAGAAAATGGGCAAAGTGTAATATTGGAACAGTGAACATGGACTAGATCATGGTGGTCTTATGCTCAGGATGTTGAACTTTATCAGATTGGCTTTAAAGAGCCTCTTCAGAGGCTTTTTTTTTTTTTTTTTTTGGTACTTGGGATTTAACCTAGTGGCAGTTTACCAGTGAGCTACATCCCTAGCTCTTTACTTTTTGAGACAGGGTCTCACTATGTTGCCTTAGGGCCTTGCTAAGTTGCTGAGGCTGCCTCAAACTTGCGATTTTCCTGTCTCAGTTATTTTTAAGTAACAGCTTTATCAAGATATAATTTACATTCAGCCTCTTAAAGTGTACAATTGAATTTTTTTTCTTTTGAGAGTAAGTAAGAATTTATTTTTGAAACAGAAAGTGGAGCACACATAGGAAGGGGTTCCAAGAGGGTTGCCCAGTGGTTTTTAATATAGAATTATATGTCATCAACTACTATCTAATTCCAAAACAGTTCATTACCTCAGAAATCCTTACCCATTTGTAGTCATTCACAATTTCTCTTTTCCCATGCCCCTGGCAATCACAAATCTACTTTTTGTCTCCAGGTTTTCCTGTTCTGACTTTTCATTTGAACAGAATTTTGTAATATATGATATATGCCCCTTTGTGTCTGGCTTCTCTGAAGGATTTTAAACTGGGGAGTCATATCATTTTTGAGTTTTAGAAAGTTCAGTTTAAGCTGGCACAGTGGTGCATGCCTGTAATTCCAGCAGTTTGAGAGGCTGAGGCAGGAGGATCCCAAGTTCAAAGTTAGCATTAGCAACTTAATGAGGCCCTGTCTCAAAATAAAACAAACAAACAAACAAAAGAAAAGGGCTGGAGATGTGGCTCAATGGTTGATTGAGCATGGCTGGGTTCAATCTCTGGTACCAAAAAAAAAAAAAAAAAAAAAGTTTCGGTTTAATAGCAGTGTGGAGGATAGGAAAGAGAGAGCAAGACCAATCTAAAGGCCAGCTCAGGAAGAATGAAAATGGGACTACCATTGAAGTTGTCTTAAATCCTAAGGGCTGGTCTAAGGCAGAAGCCAGAAATCAGAAGATAGATGGGGATACGAAGTCAGAAATATGATTCTCTCAGGTTTCTGACTCGGGTGGTTGGGTGGATGAGTGGATGGGTAGATAGATAGTGCTTTTATCTATTGATAAAGATAAACATAGATAGATGTTTTCAAAGTAAGATGGCTGAGCTGATGGTATCAACAATGTATATATTTTACAAATTTTTTTTTTTTTAACTTATCCTAAGGAGGCAGAACTAAATGGGCCCAGGAAGGATTCCTGAATGACAGATTTATCAAAACGTATTAAGCATATTTAGGAGTAGTTACCACACATGGGCCTTTAGAACAACATTTGCCAAAGTGTATTCCCTTCATTTATTTAAACTGAACTGTAAAAATTGTTTTTATTTGTTTATATTTTTGTGATACTGGGGATTGAACCCAGGACCTCACTTATGACAGGCAAGTGTTCTACCACTGAGCCACATCCCCAGTCCTTGTTATTATTTGTCTAATAAATTTGGGAAATGCTATATTACATATTACCTTTTTTGGGGGGGCGGGTACTGGAGATTGAACCTAAGAGCCCTTTACCACTAAGCTACATTTCTAGCCCTTTTTGGTTTTTATTTTGAGACAGGGTCTCACTAAGTTGCTTAGGGCCTGGTTTACTTGATGGGGCCAGCCTTGAACTTGTAATCTTCCTGCCTCAGCCTCCTAAACTGCTGGAATTATAGGTGTGTAGCCCTCATGCCCAGCATATATCACCTTCTAAGAGAAAATACATATAATGAAGACCCTCAACTCAAAATCCTGCTGTAGTCTTTAACAATTTACTTAACCCAGAATTTCTTAAACTTAAATGGACACAGAAGTCCTTTCTTCATATATTCTTGGGCGCACTTTGGGAGGCTCTGCAGTAGAGAGATGGTGTAGAGATACCTGCCATATTCATCTGTAGATTGCCTCTTGGGGCCAATCAAGAACAAACATATAGATAAAATAGACCACTGGTTCTGGTCTAGTAGCCCTATGCTAAAGAAATTTTCTTCCATTAAAATTCAGTGTTTTTGATTGGGGTTCCTAATAGTTTGCCATCTCTTGGAGCAAGAGCGACAACAACATAACCAGTTAAAACATACATGGCAGAAGGCCAATGACCAGTTTCTGGAATCTCAGCGTTTACTGATGAGAGACATGCAGCGAATGGAGATTGTGTTAACTTCAGAACAGCTCCGACAAGTAGAAGAACTAAAGAAGAAAGATCAGGTGAATACTATTTTTTTAGGATTTGCTTATGTTGTTAATAACAGCACCCCTCCTCCTGATTGCATTATTGTATGATTTTTTTTGTGTTGATTTAAGCTGGAACAAGGTAATGTGTACCACTTTATTATCATCATTGCCATTATTATCGAGGGCTGGGAATGGAATCCAGGACATTGCCCATGTTAGGGGCAGCTGAGCTGCATGTACTTGTTTATAGTTTTTTGTTTGTTTTGTTACTTTTTTCTTTTTTTGAATGCCACTTAAAAAAAAAGATAATAGCTGTGTTTGAGGAATTTTGTTTTTTAGCTTCATATATCGCCTTATCTCAGAAGGGGGATACTGATTTATAAATGATCCTCTTCGAGATTGCAGGATGTGGCAGTGCCTGTTTCTGAGAAATCTTTGTCTGCAGTGCTGTCTTTTGGTGACTTTGTTCTAAAAGCCTGATTAGAAGATGACAAGATGGGGATGGAAAAACTGAGTGATATGAAAGATAGTTGTCCAGGGTGCTGCAAAGTTTCTCCTCATTATTTAAAAATAATTACTTATATGAATAATGCACAAATGCATTTTCATGTTGAAAGTTGCTTGTTTAAAATTCAAAATGAAATAGTAAAGTCATATGAAGTGATCAAGGTGAAATCCCTCTCGATACCTCTTTTCCAGAAATAACTGCATTTAGCAGTTTGATAGTTTCCCAGATCAGTTCTGTGTGTTTGTTAGCATATAGTTAGGGTGATTCCTTCCTCTACCCCAAATACTTGGATCATAAAAGTATTTCTTCCATAACTTATTTTTTCATAAGCATCATCTTGGATATATTTTCATACCAGAGTTCTATCTCATTAACTGGCAGCAGGTATATATCATAATTTAATATTTCTCCATGTGGACATCTAGATTTCCACCCCCCCCCCTTATTTTGTCATCTTAAGTAATGCCATAGCTAATCCAGACTCATGGATTCAGACTCATTTATCTTGTGTGACAGCAGTCACACAAAGGGTTAGCCTAAGGGTTTAGATTCTAAAATACAGATTTTGTCATGCCTTTCTTGCTGCTCATTGAAACAGTCTAAGCTTACTAAGATTGTTGTTTAAGGCCATTATTAACATATCTTATACCATATTGTATACGTGCACAGATATTTCCCTAGGTGGCTATATAAAAGTTTGCATTGATTTTCTAGGTATTTTAAGAAGTATTTTAAATTGCCTTATGTGACTTAGGTTGGATTTTACTTACTTATTTATTTAGGTACTAGAGACTGAATCCTGGAATGTTCTGCTACTGAGATACAACCCCATCCCTTTTTAGTATTTATTCTGAGACAGGGTCTTAATAAGCTGCCCAGGCTGGCCTCAAACTTGTGATCCTCCTGCCTTTGCCTCTCAAGCAGCTGGGATCACAAGCATGTCCCACTGTGCCCAGCTAAATTTTGTTTTGCAGAAGTTTCTCTTTTAAATTTCTTCTTTTTCATTAGCATGGTATTGCATTTCTGTAATCCCAGCAACCCAGGGGCTGAGGCAGGAGGATCAGAAGTTTGAAGCTAGCCTCAGCAACTTAGTGAGGCCCTAAGCAACTTAGTAAGACCCTGTCTCAAAATAACACAAAGGGATGGGAGGGCTGGTGTTGTGGCTCAGCAGTAGAGCACTTACCTTGCACATGTGAGGCACTGGATTTGATCCTTAGTACCACATAAAAATAAACAAACAAAATAAAGGTATTGTGGCCATCTACAACTAAAATATATATTTGTGTGTGTGTGTGTGTGTGTGTGTGTGTGTGTATGGGGTTGCTGGGGACTTAGCTCAGTGATAAAGCTCAGTGATAAAGTACTGCTGGGTTGAATCTGCAGTATCATTCATAAATAAATTTCTTTTTTTATCACTTAATTCAGACTCATTCATCTTGTGTGACAGCAGTCACACAAAGGGTTAGCCTAAGGGTTTAGATTCTAAAGTACAAATTGCCATGCCTTTCTTGCTGCTCATTGAAACAGTCTAAGCTTACTAAGATCGTTGTTTAAGGCCATTATTAACATTTATTGAGCTCTAACTATGTGTTTATGTGCTAGCATGGTGCTAAGGCTTTATATGTAAAGCTTTATCTCAAGTGGTTGTCAGAAAACAGCAAAACCGTCCATACGAGGTAGGCACTACAGAACTGTTCTTATGTTATAAATGAGGAAGCAGGCTGTGAGAAGTAATGGCAGCTCTGAGGTTTGAGCCAATTTCTGATTCTAGAGTCTAAGCACTTAATCATTGCCTCTTTCCTGTGTCCTTCACTTTTTATGTACCTGTCCACTTTTCAGACACATTGAATTATTCAGCATTCCACCATAAGCCTGCCTTCCCAGGCTTCTTTGTTTTGTACATGCTTCCTTTCTCCCTGGAACCCTTGCCTACCTTCTCTTAGGCAAGTGGCAAGCTCATCTTACTGATCTTCCATGATCCAGCTGAAGTATTGCCTCCTTTAGGGCTCCTTTGCTCGATCCCTCAAATGAAATCAATCTTGTATTTCTCCTGCAGAACGTTGTACCTCCTTGTAATGTAATTGTATGTTTGTCTCTCCTTACTAAACAGTCTTTGGGGGAACCCAGAAGGTATCTTATTCACCTTTGTTGAATGAATTTCTACATCAACTTTGATCATTGTTTTTGTATTTTATACAAATTTTTATGTGTTTCTAATGGATGTGTAGTGTCATAACAACTTTTTTTCCTATTTTCTACAATAATCAGAAGGAATGTTCTATGTAAAAAAAATATTTTTTGATCATTTGAAGGGAGAAGTTAGTTTTCTTTTGCTTTACTTTCATATATATGCTTTTCTTGAAAGCTGTTTCCTGATATTTTTCTTTGTAGCAGGGTTCTTATTTTGTGCTTGCAGTTTTAAAATATTTTGTCATGACCAGAGGCCCCTAAATATTATTACAAAACAAATAAGCTTTAAGTGTCCAATTTTCTATTGGTATAAAGCTCTTTGTTCTTTTTATTTGTTTAGTGTGATTAAAGAACTGTGACTTGTTAAGATTACCTTGATAAATGTTTTTTCTTCCTTTTAGGAGGACGATGAACAACAAAGAATTAATAAGAGAAAGGATCACAAAAAAACAGATATTGAGGAAGAAGTAAAAATACCAGTAGTATGTGCTTTACCTCAAGAAGAATCTTCTGCCCAGTTATCAAATGAAGAGGTATAGTGAATCTGTAATTAAAATTTTTGCATTAGCCAGGCACAGAACGTGTCTGTAAGTCCCTGAACTTGGGAGGCTGAGGTGGGAGGATCACTTGAGCCCAGGAGTTGAAGGCATCTCAGAAAACAAAAATACTATATGTTCAGTGTCACATACGGTTCACTTACTCAAACATCAGCCAATTACATTGTTCATATTGGAAGTAAATAGCTAGAAATTAGATAAAATAATAGTATTTTCTTTTGGTTGCTTAGAAAGTATTATAGGTAGCACTATCTGAAATATGTTGGAGTTTCATTCACCCTATGAAATAATTTTTTTACCAGTAATTTCAAAATTTGATACTTTAGAATCTTTTAAGTGACGTGTATAAAATCTTTTTTGAAGTGAATGGTGTTACTAATACTTGGAGTTTGTTTAAAGGAGATTAAAGTGTGGAAACATTTAGCTTCCTGTAGCACATGTAAGAGTTTTAACTAGTACTAGGATTATTATTTTTTTTTCCTTGTGGCACTGGGGATAGAGCCCAAGGTGCTTTACCTCTGAGCTACATCCCAAGACCTTTCTAAATTTTATTTTGAGACAGGGTCTTGCCAACTTGCTGAGGCTGGCCTCAAACTTGGAGTCTTCCTGCCTCAGTCTCCCAAATCACTGGGATTACAGGAGTGCACCACCACATTTGGCAGAAATAGGTCTTTAGTGCTGAGAATAGAGGGTGAAGTTTGACAGATTGTGGTGAGGCCTGGTAGAACATTGCAGATGTTGAGAATGGATATAGTAGAGAGTCCCAGAGGTGCAAAGTATAAGATGGTGTTCTTGTAGTCTCATGATCTCTCACCTGCAGTGTCACAAAGACCTCCTCATTGGGTTTCTTGCCTTCAGCCTTTTCTACTCCATTGTACACTTGCATCATTGTCAAATTAATTTTCTTAAGTGCAGCTGCATTCAGGCCACTCCTTTACTTAAAAACCACAACTCATTCCCATTATGTATATCACTGAATACAGATCCTTCAATGAGGGGATTGAAATTCTTCATAATAAGGATTCCATTTTGGCCACATTGGTTATTGTATTGTGCTACACTCTGTATTGCATGATGTTTCCTTCATGTGGAATTCTTTTTTTATTTTTTAAATTTTTTTATTTGTATTAATTAGTTACACATGACAGTACAATGATCTTGACATATCATACATTTGAATCAGATGGGGTATAATTTCTCATTTTTCTGAATGTACAGGTTGCAGAATCACATTGGTCATGCAGTCACGTATATACCCACAGCAATAATAAAGTCTATTTTATTCTGCTGTCCTTCCTTTCCCCCCTTCCTCTTCCCTCCCCTCCCATCACTTCTCTCTACCCAATCTAATGTGACACACTTCTTTTTATTTTTTCCCTCACATCGTCATACATGTATTCTGTATAACAGTGAGGGTCTCCTTCCATCTTCCATGCAATTCCCCTTTTCCCTCCCCTTCCCTCCCACCTCTCTTCCCTATTTAGTGATAATCTTCTTCTCATGCTCTTCCTCCCTACCTCATTTTGAGTCATATATCAGAGAAGACATTCGGCATTTGCTTTTTAGGGTTTGGCTAACTTCACTTAGCCTAATCTGCTCTAATGCCATCCATTTCCCTGCAAATGCCATGATCTTGTTATTTTTTAGTGCTGAGTAATATTCCATTGTGTATATATGCCACATTTTTTGTATCCATTCATCCATTGAAGGGCATCTAGGTTGGCTCCACAGTTTAGCTATTGTGAATTGTGTTGCTATAAACATTGATGTGGCTGTGTCCCTGTAGTATGCTGTTTTTAGGTCTTTTGGGTATAGTCCGAGAAGAAGAATAGCTGGGTCAAATGGTGGTTCTATTCCCAGCTTTCCAAGGAATCTCCATACTGCTTTCCAAATTGGCTGCCTTCAAGTAGAATTTTTGTCTTTCTCTGCCTTTCTTTCTTTTCTGCTTCCCCCGCCTCCCCACCATTAGAGATTGAACCCAGGGCCTTGCACATACTAAGCAAGAGTTCTACCACTGAGCTATATCCCTAGTGCTTCCCTCCATCTTTCTGAATGTTGAAATCCTTTTACTCATCCTTCAAAGCTCATGCTGATATCTTCTCTTTAATTAAGAAAAATGTTTCCCTTATTTCCTTTAGGAGAAAAAAGTAAGTTCTTAGCTTGGCTTTCCTAACTGAACATCCCTTCAGTTCTTAATCCCTGCTCTCATTTCACTACAAACAGACCTGTCTGCTTGCTGTTCATGTTTATATGCCTTGTTTTTACTGTCCCTGCTACTTAGAATTTTGTACTCAGAGGGGCTAGAGATGTGGCTAGTTCCAGCACTCCAGCCCTTCTGAGTGTGAGGTCCTGGATTTCGTCCCTAATACCAAACAAAAAAGAATTCCCTGCACACCTGCTCAACCTTAATTCCCAGTCTGGTGAACAAGCATCAGTTAAACTGGGATAAAGGGCTGGACACAGTGGCAGACACCTGTAATCCCAGCAGCTTGGGAGGCAGAGGCAAGATGATCACAAGTTCAAAGCCCAGCCTCAGCAACTTAGCAAGGCCCTGAGCAACTTAACAAGATCCTGTCTTAAAATAAAAAATAAAAAGGGCTTGGGATGTGACTCAGAGGTTTAAGTGTCCCCAGGTTCAATCCCTGATTAAAAAAAAAAAAGGGTGGCGGGTGAAATATTTTTTTCTTTGAGAGGCATCACATTTCTCTGTAGTTTAAGGATTTATTCTGATTCATGTATGATCTACATCTTGGTGGCTTATATTTTCATGATTATGGATAGTTTAATGTTAAGACTTTTAAAAATATCCTCATAGACACTGAAAATTACAATGTAATTGTTTTTGCACATTCTTCATTTTGGAACATACACTGAGAACTACTTGGCCGTATTGTGCTGTGTGTTTTTTAAATAGTTAACTCCAGGAGAATCTCTCAATTTTGGGATACAGCCAAATATTATGTGGTTTTTGCATCATGTAGTTATCTACCCAGGAATGTTTGAAAATCAGGAAAACAGGAAAGGGAAATTTGCTATGATTTATGATAAAGTACTTTTCTTATTTTTGCTTATGTCTTAACAAATCTGTATGACATTGTATATATACTTTCTAACATTTGAAATACCTTTTAGATTTTTCAGATGAGTTTGAATTTTGAGTATACTTTATTGTGTTAAAAGTCATGACGAGGGCTGAGGATGTGGCTCAAGCGGTAGCACACTCGCCTGGCATGTGCGTGCGGCCTGGGTTTGATCCTCAGCACCACATACAAAGAAAGATGTTGTGTCCGCCGAAAAAAAAACAATAAAAAAATAAAATAAATATTAAAAGTTCTCTCTCTCTCTCTAAAAAAAAAAAAAAAGTCATGACGATTTTACTTTAGTCAATAGTTTAAAATTAATATGTAATGCTGTGGAGACTTAGATTTATTGCTAAAGACATTTGAAATTTATAGGATCGTACATAGTCTTTAACCTGATGCTTAAAATATGCTTTTCTCAATACAAAAATAATATGGAAATACTATGTAAAATTTGGAAAGTACAAGAAAAGGTCATGAAAATCCTGTAACCCAGAGATAACCTTACCTCTAACATTTTTGATGTGTGTTTCTTCTTTCCCTCTATTTTCTTTTTCAAAGATAGCATAAAAGTTTCTATTTGTATTTTTAAAACATATTTTATATTGCAACTACATAATAGATACATTTTCCTCCCACTTAAATGTACTCTAAGGTTTTGGCACATCATTGTTTTCCCAAAAAATGACATTTGATGGCTGATAGAATTTCAGCAATGTAAATGTACCAAAATTCCGTTAGTCAGTTTCCAACTAATTTGTGCCCAAGTTTTAATTTATAAAGGTGACTAGGTGTTAACATGGAGAGGCCAATGTCATTAGTCCCTCCCCCCTCCAAAAATTGTGAATTGAACCCAGGGTTCTTGCATGCTGGGTAAGAATTCCTTCATTGAGCTCAAAATTCCCCTAGAAATGAGAGGTGCAGCATGACTTGTAGGACCTCATTGGGAAACACCAGAGCTGGTCTGGAGCCAGAAGGAGCAAAGGGAAAGCATGGACCACAGTCATTGGGGTTTCCTTAAGCAGAGCAGGGCAAACAGTACAGGACTGGCTAATTTGAATGATTCCCATGGACTTTGTAGTTTATGGGGTATCTTTCATTTGGTTCCTATCTGTTCCTGGGATGATTTAGGGCAGGGAAAGTAGTGGCTTGGTATGGGAATCAGATAAAGGAGGTGGTTAGAGTATGGTTTTGGGATTGACTGGTTTACTTATGAAAGGTATGTTATAGTCAAGTGAATTGTTTATTATCTTTAGGCATTAGCTGACTCTGGGAGGCACAGTCTCTCTCTAGCCATCAGGGCCTCCAAGACACTAAAACATCATGAAATATAGGAAATAAAAAATGTGATAATTAATCATCAGGTTGGTTCTGTTTTTTTACTACCATGAAGTTTTCATTAAGTAATGCTATTATATATAATTTTTCCTTAGGCAAAAATCAGTATGGATATATCTGATTATTTTCATAGTATGTTTTCCCCCCTCTGTACTGGTGCTTGAACACAGGGCCTCACACATGCTAGGCAAGTGCTTTACCACTGAGCTATATTCCTGTCCCTTTTAAAATTTTATTTTGAGAAAGGATTTCACTAAATTACTTAGGCTGGCCTTGAATTTGTGATCCTCTTGCCTCAGCCTCGTGAGTAGCTAGGATTACAGCTATGCACCACCATGCTTGGCTGAAGAAAAAATTTTTTGTGAGCTACCAGAATTGGTTCTTATTCTAGTTTTTATTAGGTTACTTATTTGGGACTTTCACCATCATTACCTTCATATAGCCTAGGTTTGTGTTTTCAGACATCTGTTTCAGAAAAGTAAAAATCTTTGAAAATAAAGAAATGGTGGAATTAACATAAAAGATGCCAATTTTTTACTATACCAAGTGAAAATATTTTCCTAATTAATTAATTAATTAATTTTTGTGCTGGGAATTGAACCCAAAGGTGCTTTACCACTGAGCCACATCCCCGGCTCTTTTTTATTATTTGTTGTGTGACTGGGTCTTGCTAAGTTGCTTAGGGCCTCGCTAAGTTGCTGAGGCTGGCTTTGAATTTGAAATCCTCTTGCCTCAGTCTCCCAGGGGTGCTTAACTACTGAACTATATCCCTGGCCCTTTTTATTTTTTATTTTGAGACAGGATTAGGCTGATTTGATTAGTCTTGCTAAGTTGCTGAGTCTGGTCTTGAACTTGTGATCCTCCTGCCTTAACCTCCTAAGTCATTGGAATATGGGCATGTGCCACTGTGTCTAGCTTATGCACCTGCTTAGTGCCCAACATATTTAGATACTGAATAATGATTAAATGAAGGTTGTGTTAATGATTGTCACGTGTAATGTGGTAAAATATGCCAAGTGTATGATATATTTTGAAGATACAGAACATTGTCTAATTTGGCAATATCTCTTTTCACATTTCAGGAGCACTTAGACAGCACCCATGGTTCAGTTCATTCCTTAGATGCAGACTTGCTATTACCATCTGGAGATCCATTTAGTAAATCGGACAATGACATGTTTAAAGATGGACTCAGGAGAGCACAGTCTACAGACAGCTTGGGAACCTCGGGCTCATTGCAATCCAAAGCTTTAGGCTATAATTACAAAGCAAAATCTGCTGGAAACCTGGATGAGTCGGATTTTGGACCACTGGTAGGAGCAGATTCAGTATCTGAGAACTTTGATACTGCATCCCTTGGGTCACTGCAGATGCCAAGTGGGTTTATGTTAACCAAAGATCAGGAAAGAGCAATCAAGGCTATGACACCAGAACAGGAAGAGACGGCATCCCTTCTCTCCAGTGTTACCCAGGGTATGGAGAGTGCTTACGTGTCCCCCAGTGGTTACCGCTTAGTCAGTGAGACTGAGTGGAATCTCCTGCAGAAAGAGGTGAGTTATTCATGATCTGTTCCTCTTGTTCAGTCTGAGGGACATTACTGTAACTCTGGGATTTATTGGTCATTGAGTAGATAGTCCCTGGAGTCAATGCAGGCTTGTGTTTCCAGCAAGTAGGTGTTAACCCAGATTATCCGGTACCTGTCATAGTCTGCTTTGGTTCTTCCTGCTGCCTGTGAGAGAGAAGGGTGTTAACCAGCTATTGGTGTTGATTGTGAATTTCTCCCCCTGAGGTCATACTTCAGAAGCTGGGACAACCTTCCTAACATTACTAAGTTAGAATAGCTGAATTTGTTTTGAAGTTTTCTTAAATCTGAGTGTATTTCAGGATTCAGTTTGTCTTTCCTTTAGGTCTGGAATGCAAATGCTTATCATTGATTGATGCAGAGTAGTGGTTTAAGGAGTAGGTAGAAAATATGGGAGAAAAAAGGAAGCAAACTAATAAGAAGTCAGACTTTAATAAACTTTAATTTTCCTCCTCAGGGTATTTGCAAACTCAGAAAATTAGAAGATAGAAACTTAAATATGTATTGGCATAATGCGTTACAGATTACAAAGCCCTTTTACTTACCTCATCTCTTTGAATTTTCTTATCAGAATGAGGCAATCAGGGCATGATTGTCCCCAATTTCCAGATGAGGAAATTGGCTCTGAGAGATCAAGCATTGCTTAAGTGTTCCCCTTGACCTAGTAGCAAAACCTGGGTTAGAATCCTGGTTTTCTGAATTCCAGGGCTTTCCTTTGCTCAGGGCTACTTCTCTTTAAAGAAGTGCTTGATAAGTAAGTGGAATAGCCTGTTGAGCCTGAAAGAAACTATTCTTGGCCTCATGCAAAACGTATGTGAGAAGGTGCTTGTTAATAGTTTCACACCTATTTCATAAGTGGAGCTGGTGAAATGGGGAATTGGCACTGTTTGTGTTTTCTGCCTTTTTCATTGGTCCGGTTGTATTGATTTAAATTATGAGTGCCGCGGTGTAGCATTGTCTGCTTGCTTTGTGTTTTCCTCAAATATGGTGTTTTGTGGCCCTCAGCCTCTTGTTGATGTGTTGTTTCCCTCCTTTTCCTCTCATACTTGTACTGGAGATTATGACTTTTTAGAATTATAGCTTAGTTGGTAGAGTGCTTAACTCCTATGCACAGTACCCTGAGTTCAATCCCCAGTATCACCAAAAAAAAAAAAAAAAAAAAGTGTGACCCTGAATTGAAACTCTTTCTGAAAGTCCATGGAGAAATTGTTTATTCTGTACTATACTTTGAGTAACATCAGTAGAATACTATGCATGTATTCCTCAAGTATGTGATGAAGAATTATTTTGTTCTGCCTGATAAAAAGTAATTTTGGTGCCCTTCAGGTACATAATGCTGGAAATAAACTTGGTAGACGTTGTGATATGTGTTCCAATTATGAAAAACAGTTACAAGGAATTCAAATTCAGGAGGCTGAAACAAGAGACCAGGTGAGTTTCATTTGGATATGCCAAATTGGAGCTGTTGTAGTCTTCATTGGAGGTACAGAATTACCCCCCATTTGCTTTAATGAAGCATATCTGTCTTGTTAAATTATGAAATAATCTGGCACATACAGTGGCAGTTAAATTTCCAGCGGGAGTCCCTTGGTGTTACCTGTGTTTTATTAATGTGCCAATACTATTTGGATCACCTCAGCTCTTAGAGGAGCACCCTCACTCCTCTCCCACCCTACCCTTTCCACCCACTGTCTACACTTGATATTGGCATTGATCTGGAATACTTCATGATATGAAGACTAGGGACAGAAGAGATTGAACATGGCCTCTGTAGAACAAAAGCTTAATTGAATGTGATTAATCAGAATTTGGAATCTTCATTGCTTATTGCCTACTTCTTGGCATAAATTTGTTGAATTGATTAAGGTTAATTTACAGGGTCACAGAGATTAAGTTTGGTAAATTTGGAATGCTGAAATTGACAGTTAAGTACTTGTCCAAACACAGTGTTGAAAGATGAGTACCTTGATACAATTTAGGAAATAATGTAGAATTTCATGAGAGTAGATTTGTTGAAAGTATATGTAAGGAAAAGATTATTTTTCTTCTATTTCTTAACTGACCTTTGGTTGTTTTGAACATTATTCTCTTAGTCTTCAAAAGAACTTTAAGCAGGGCTGGGGTTGTGGCTCACTGGTAGAACAATTGCCTACTATATGTGAGACACTGAGTTCGATTCTCAGTACTACATATAAATAAATGAATAAAATAAATTTCCATCAACAACTGAAAATAAAAAGAACTTCAAGCAAATTAGAATGGTGGTTTAATATTTTCAAATGTCAGCTGGACACAGTGGTGCATACCTGTAATCCCAGTAGCTTTGGAGGCTGAGGCAGGAGGATCACAAGTTCAAAGCTAACCACAGCAATTTAGTGAGACCCTGTCTCAAAATCAAAAATAAAAAGGGGATGGGGATGTTGCTCAGTGGTAGAGTGCCCGGGGTTCAATTCTCAGTACCAAACAAACAAAAATATACATATATTTTCAATGTTGTTGGCATTGAGTTCTTCCATATATGCTTTTTTTCTTAAATAGTTCAAAGGTAAATTTCTAAAGGTATTTGCAAAACTAATATAGTTTGTCTTTGGTAGTGTAGCATGGGAATGGGCTATCTTGGGTTCCTTAGCCATTTCCATAAACATTCACTGATGCCTCATCTACACCTGGCATTATGCTGGGTCCTGGTGATTCAGATGCAGCTAGAAGAAAATTTCAACCCCCGTGAAGCTTTTAGTGTTTCGAACCAAAACAGTAGTTCAATATAGTTTGTTCCTGGAGAGGTACACATAGAAATTAAGGAGGGCATCTACCTTAACCATGGGTTCAGGAAAGGCAACATTTGAGCTAAGTTTTTGTAGAGCCTGGGTAAAAGTTAGTTGGGAAAAGAAGTGGTGAAGGAGGGGCTGGGATTGTGGCTCAGCAGTAGAGCACTTGCCTAGCATGAGCGGGACCCGGGTTCGATTCTCAGCACCACATAAAAATAAAGGCATTGTGTTGTGTCCATCTACACCTAAAAATAAATAAATAAATAAATTAAAAAAAAAAAAAAAGAAGTGGTGAAGGAGAGATAGGGAGTTCAGGGAGAAGAAAGAGGTCTAGAGGAAAGAGTTACGAAAGAAAAGTGTGTGTTCTAGGAAGTGTCTGAGTGGTTCTGTGGCTGGGCATGAGGGTGTTTAAAGGAACCCTAGGCCAGAATGAGATCACTAAGGGCCAGTGATGGGAGGGGTTTAAATTGATCAGAAGGCTTTTGGGAGGCATTCATGTGCTTTTAAGTAGAGAAATTATTGTATTTCAGTTTTGTAAAGTTTATAGTGTTCGTGTGGATTATAGATCAGAGGCAGAGGATAGAGGAGAACTAGGTAGTTCATTGTTAGGGCTGAGAGTGTCCAGAAGAAAGGCAATTTTCAAGTGAGATGTATGTGAAAAAATGACTTGTTAACTGTAAAGCACAGCACAGTTGTCTCTTGAGGTCATTCATCTCATTTATTTCAGAATGACAAATCTTATGGTGTTTTTCAGGAAAAAATAGACTTAAAAAGAGTTTTTGCCTTTTTTTGTTTTTTAATTCACTAAATAATTCTGGACTTGTGATATAGCTTAGTAGTAAAGCACTTGCCAATATGTGCGAGGCCCTCCATTTGATCCTT
Organism: Marmota flaviventris; assembly: GCF_047511675.1. Taxonomy (NCBI): domain Eukaryota; kingdom Metazoa; phylum Chordata; class Mammalia; order Rodentia; family Sciuridae; genus Marmota; species Marmota flaviventris. Next base: position 27,462,119 of record NC_092514.1, read on the forward strand.
TTCACCAAAAAGAAAAAATACCTAGTTCTCCCTTTTAATTGACGTTTTTAATTACACAGGTGAAAAAACTGCAGGTGATGCTAAGGCAAGCTAATGACCAGCTGGAGAAGACAATGAAAGATAAACAGGAGCTGGAAGACTTCATTAAGCAGAGCACTGAGGACTCAAGCCATCAGGTAAATGGGGTTTTAGATTGTAACCCATAGGAATGACAGGGTAAAAATATAGTCATCTTTCTTTTTTTTTTTTTTTTCTTTTGGTACCGGGGATTGAACTCAGGGGCACTTGACCACTGAGCCACATCCCCAGCTTTATTTTGTATTTTATTTAGAGACAGGGTCTCGCTGAGTTGCTTAGCATCACTAAGCTGCTGAGGCTAGTTTTGAACTTGTAATCCTCCTGCCTCAGCCTCACAAGCTGCTGGGATTAAGGTGTGCGCCACTGTGCCCAGCTAGTTATGTTTCTTTTGCCCTTAATAATCAGTTAACATCAGGGGGCTCTGATTCTCCTTCTCCCCTTTGTTAGTTATTATTTGTTTATGCTGGGGATTGAACCTAGGGGTTCTGTACTACTGAGCTACATCCCCAGCCCTCCGCCTTTTTTTTTTTTTTTGCCAAATTTAGAGACAAGGTCTCACTAATTTGCCAAGGCTGACCTCAAACATTTGATCCTCCTGCTTCCACCTTAGAATAGATGGAATTAAAAGTGTACAGCACTGTGCCCAGCTTTTTATTATTATGATTTTTAGATAAAACATTCGTATAAATAATCCAATAACTATATCAAGCATATCACAAATAACATCTTTGTAACCATCCCTTCGATCAAGTTGAACATTAGCCAGTATCCCAGAAGCCTTCACTTAAGCCCCATCACTTACAGCCTCCTACACAGAAGTAACTGTTGTCCTAACACCATTAGTTTTGTCCATTTTCTGATTTTTAAAAAGAGACATAGTAGGTATTCTTTTGCATTTGTCTTCCTTCACTTGGCAGGGTATGAAAGTACTGCCTTGATGCATGTAGTGGTTATTTTACTTTTTGATACCGGGTATTAAACTCGGGGGCACTTAACCACTGAGCCACACCCCCAGCCCTTTTAAAAAAATATTTTATTGTTTAGAGACAGGGTCTCGCTGAATTGCTTAGGGCCTCACTAAGTTGCTGAGGCTGGCTTTGAACTCATGATCCTCATGTCTCAGCCTCCTGAGCTGCTAGGATTATAAGTATATGCCACTGTGCCTGGTGGATTTTCAATGTCATGTGTTGTACTATTGAGTGGATATACCATAGTTTATCTGTACTAATGTTGATGGACATTTTAGTTGTTTCCAGTTCTGGGATATTATGAATAATGTTACTTTGAAATTTCTGTATAGGGTTTGGTGAACATGTTTCTTTTAGGTCTATATCTAGGAGAAAGAATATCTGGTTCAAAATGCTCAAAATAGCCAGACACAGTGGTGGATGCTGGTAATTCCAGCTACTCAGAAGGAAGGAGGATTAAAAGTTCAAGGCCAGCCTTGGCAATTTAGCCAAACCTTGTCTCAAAAAAGAGAGAGAAGAGGGAAAAAAAAAAAAAAAAGCTGGGAATATAGCTCAATGGTAGAGTATCTCTGGGCTTAGTTTCTAGTACTGCAAATAAAAAAGGTCAAAACATGTATATTCACCTTTAGTAGATAAAAATACCTGTCTCTTTTCCAAAGTGGTTATACCAGTTTATACTCCCACCAGTGATGTATGAGAAGAACCCAAGGTCTTGAAAAACTTCATCTTATTACTTTAATTATAGTCATTTTGGTGGATGTGTAATGAATGATATTTTATTGTGGCTTAGTTTGCATTTCTTTGATGACCACTGAAATTATTTAGCATTTTTTACATTTATTGGTTGTTGGATATTGTGTGTGTGCATATACACTTACGAGAGAACGAGAGAGAGAGAGAGAGAATCCTGCTCTTTTTTCATCTTTTTTGTTGGTTCTTGATTTGCTTGGTGCTTGTTATATGATCTCATCAGAGCCTTTTGATTATATTTGCTGCATACATTTTCTACTCAGTAGCTTATGTCTTAAATAGTACTCTGATGTGTAGAAGTTTTTCTTTTTAATATACTCAGATTTATTGATCTTTATGGTTATTGATTTTTGTCCTTTTCTTAAGTTGTTGATGGACCTTTATCTAATTTATTTATTTATATTGTGGTATTGAGTATTGAACCCAGTGCCTCACACATGCTAGGCAAGTGCTCTACCACTGAGCCAAAACCCCAGCCCTGTCCTGATTTTTAAAATAGTCTTCTCTTATACTGTAATTATGAAGATATTTTCATATTTAGCTTAATAGAAGTTGCATTGAATGAAGTTGTTTATGTTTATATAAAAATTTATATGGAATTGGTTTATACATACATGCCACTATCTATTTGATGTAGGTATGGGTAAAATTTTATTTTTTCACATATATAGCCAAGGGAACTGGGATGTAGTATGTACTTAGTATCTTGTATAAAGATGGGTTCAATCTCCATAGCTACAGGTAAATAAACAAAAATAAAAAATAATTTAGGTAGTCAGTTTGTGTACTGTGTTGTGAAAATATCATCTTTTCCCCATTGCCCTGCAAGGTCATCTTTATCATTTATCAAGTGTATATATGTGTGGGTTAATTTCACGACTTTGTTCCATTGGTCTGTTTTTATGCCAAATTCTATACTGATTTATAATAAAATTTTATTTAGTTCTTTTTTTTTTTTTGAGAGAGCTATCTTTTCATTCATTTCAAAGCATTTACTTTTACCTCATGAAGCTTAGTTATAATAGCCATTTCAATACCTTTGATAATCTAACTTGGATCATTATGGTTTGGCATCTGTTGATTTTCTTTCCTCTTGAGCATTGGTCACATTTTTCTTGTTCTTTCTGTGTCAAATTTATTTATAGTGTCTTGGGAATTAGGAATATTTTATTATGAGACTCTGGGTTCTGTTAAAATCCTTTGGATAATGTTGATGGTTTTGTATTGTTTTGTTATAGGAGGTAGTCAACATGATTGGATTCAGTGCCCAAGTTCTCTCTTTTACTTATTTATTTTAATTTTTTATTTGTTCTTTTTAGTTATACTTGATAGTAGAATATATTGACATACATATATGAAGTATAACTTACCATTTTTGTCATTGTACATCATATGAGTTACATTGGTTGTATATTTGTATATGAACATAGGAAAATTATGTCCAGTTCATTTTACTGTCTCTCCTATTCCCATCTTCCCTTCCTTCCCATTCATTCACCCTTTTCTATTCCAGTGAACTTCTACTCCCCACTCCCTTACTGTGAGTTAGCATTCACATATCAGAGAGAACATTTGGCCTTTGGTTTTGGGGGGATTGGTTTACTTTGCTTAGCATGATAGTCTCCAGTTCCATCTGTTTACTGGCAAATGCCATAATTTCATTCTTCTTTATGGCTGAGTAATCTTCCATTGTGTGTATATATTACATTTTCTTTATCCACTCATTTGTTGAAGGGCAACTAAGTTGGTTCCATAACTTAGCTGCCGTGAATTTAGTTGCTATAAACATTGATGTGGCTGTGTCACTGTGGTATGCATATTTTAAGTCCTTTGGGTGTATGTCAAGGAGTGGGATAATTGGATCAAATGGTGGTTTCATTCCAAGCTTTCTGAGGAATCTCCATACTGCTTTCCAGGGTGGTTGCACCAATTTGCAGTTCCATCAGCATTGTATGAGTGTACTTTTCCCCTGACATTCTTGCCAACATTTATTTTTACTTATATTCTTGATAATTGCCATCTGGTTGGAGTGAGGTGAAATATCAGTTAGTTTTAATTTCAAGTTCTCTTTTAATTTGTTTGAATTGGTAGTTTCTCTAATGCCTGTTCAGTTTTCCAAAGTCTTTGTTATGCTGCTTTGGGTCTGGCCTTCTGTGCCAACTCACAGGTGAGTATAGGACCATTGCTGGTTCATATTCATAATTTGGGGATCCTTTTTCTAGTTCTCATCTCTCTAAGATTATCCCCATGCTGTGTGGCTCACAGAGAACCTGTTCTTGGCATCCTGGCCAGAAAGTATTATCTCCTATCCTGCTGCAGTTCACAGTTAGGACTGCATTCAGATTGATGCAGTGAGAAAGTGGGGTAAAAAGAGCAAGTAAACAGGAAACTCTTTTCTGTATAAATTGCTTTTTCTGGTTTTGATTTTTTTTTCTTCTTAATCTTTCTACTTTTGCCTCTTTTTCATGGTCCTCAGTAATGGCTTTTTATATTTTTATCCATAGTTTTTAGTTGTAATCAGTGAAAGTAAGGTCTTAATGGCAGAGTCCATCTCAGACAGCACCAGAAGTCTTGATTCTCTCACATTTAGTTTCTCAGAGGTAACTTTTTCTTTCTACTTTCTTGCAAGATGGACACTTTTGCCAGTGTTAGAATTCTAATTACTTATACTATTTTCTTAAGCACTTTGAGATTATTATTCCATTGCTTCTGGCTTCCATGTTTCTGGTGAAAAGCCAGCTATTGGTCTTATTTTGGCTTCTTTAAAGCTAAATGCATATTTTTTCTAGCTATTTTAAAGATGTTCATTTTGTCTTGTTTTTCATTGTTTTACTTAGCTACACCTGGGTATATTTTTCCTGTTTGGGTTTCACAGTGTTTCTTGGATCTCCAAGTTGATGTCTTATATCATAACTGGAAAATTCCCAGCCATTATCTCTCCTTAAGAGCTCATTTTTTTGTTGAACAGTATACAAAGTGAAGTTCACAAATCTCAAGTGTATAGTTTGATGAATTTTAACATGTGAAAGATATTACCAGGATCATCATCTAGATCAAGATTCAGATCATTTCTCATACACCTCATGCCCTTTCTTGGTCAGTAAATACTCCACCTACCTGCATATAGAGGTGGCCATTGTTATGAATTTTGACACTGTTTCAGTTATTTCTTGTTTTTGAACTTCATATAATTGGAATTGTATAGTGTATAGCCTTTAGTGTCTTGTTTCTTTGCTCTTAATCATGTATCTTCATCCATATTCTCTGTGTTAGCAGTTATTTTTAATACTTTGAATATTATATTGATAAAACTGAGGGACTTTGGGTTTTTTCTGATTTTTGGTGTCAAGTTTTCTATGAATATTCTTGTACATGTTTTTTGGTACACATGTGGGCTCGTTTCTGTTGAATACATCCAGAATTTAGGAGTAAAATTACAAGGTTATTGCATAGGCTTATTTTTCAGCTCTACTAGATATTTCCATTAGCTGTTATTTCTTTAAATGTTTATATACATATTAGACTTTCTCATTTCATCCATGCACCTTTTAACTTCTATATTTTCCATTATATTACCTTTGTTTTTTTCAAATGTATTGTTTTTAGTGCACTAATTTTTTCTTCAAATGGATCTTTTCTGTAAACCCATCCTTTAAATTTATCATTTGAGTAATTTGTTTTTTTCAATGTATTATTTTCCATTTGGTTACTCTTCATTAGTTCTCTGGCAGTTCCAAATTTTGTCTTTTCAATCTTTAAATAAGTTTCTAATAATTTACATATCTGGTATTGTAGACCTGTTTCTTTTGTCTGTTTTTAAGTATATTTCTTCTGTAGTTACATTTGAGTGCTGCATATTGTAAGTTGAAAAGTTATTGAAATAATAATAAAGCCTACGATGATGTCATTTTCCTTACGAGAGGGAGGCCTCGTGGTATTCAAAGTGCTGAATCACTTTAATCTAGTTACAGGAATTGGGATTATATATAGTTTTTTTTTTTTTTAAACTTTGAGACAAGGTTTTGCTGAGTTGCTTAGGGCCTTGCTAAGTTGCTGAGGCTGGCTTTGAACTTGCAATCCTCCTGCCTCAGCCTCCCAAACCACTGAGATTACAGGCATGCATCACTGTGCCTGGCTTATATATATAGTTATGAAGGTTAGATTATTTAAAATTGTTCCCTTTCCCTAGGATGTGGGCCTCTGGGAACCCAACCCAAGTGTGGGATGTTAACCCCGGGGGTCCCTTTGCTTGATGTGTTCTGGGCTCTTCACTTTTGCTACCCTATCCTGGGGTTTTTAAACATCCTACTCAGCTTCTGAGTGTCATGTCTATTTCTTCTGAAGTAGGTACATGCTTCTAGAGAACTATTTCAGATACTATACTCTCCACATGTCCTCAGCCTGGTCCTTAGCTCTGAGATTTTTTTTTTTCTTTGTTAGTTTTCCAGTGTCTTCAAGTAATATAATTTATAATTTCATACAGTTTTTCTGATTCTCAGGTAGGTTAGTTGGTTCATATTATACTTTTTAAGTCATCAAAGTCCCTAAGAACATTAAAACTAATTCAAAGGTGTTAATTCAGTGATGTTAATTGTGTAGGTATTGCCCTTCAGTATTCCATCTTAGAAGATTGTAGCTAGTTCAGAAAAGATTAATTTTTTTTTCTTTGAAATGTATACCTTTTGTGTGTGGAGACAGCTCCAATTTTTTATTGATTTTTTTAAAAAAATTTTAGTCTTTTATTTTTTTTTGTCTTTTTTAAAAATTTTTATTTTTTTATTGATTTTTTTTAAAATAAGTGACAGTGGAATGCCTTACAATTCTTATTATACATATATAGCAAAATTTTTCATATCTCTCGTTGTATATGAAGTATGTTGACACCAATTCATGTCTTCATACATGTACTTTGTATAATGATGTCCATCACATTCCACCATCCTTGCTAACCCCCTGCCCCTTCCCTTTCCCTCCCACCCCTCTGCCTTATCTAGAGTTTGTCTATTCCTCCCATGCTCCCGCTCCCTACCCCACTATGAATCAGACTCCTTATATCAGAGAAAACATTCAGCATTTGTTTTTTTGGGATTGGCTAACTTCACTTAGCATTATCTTCCCCAATGCCATCCATTTACCTGCAAATGCCATGAAAAAATTTTAGTCTTTTAAAAACTGTTATCTGTCACTAGTTCACTTGGTTTCACATCTGTCTAGAAAGCCATATAATGCTGTTTGGTCATGGCAGCACCTTGGGTTATCTGAAAGGTTGGTACTTTATATACAACACATGAGCATGTGTCTGTTAAAAGGAGAGATGGTCACCACGGACCAGTAAAATATTCATTCTGAACCCAGAATAATCAGAAGATGGCACTGTTAATTTCAGAATAATTAATTTGCTAACTGTATATTTTTCATGTATGCATTTTGTTTAAGATCTCTGCACTTGTCCTAAGAGCCCAAGCATCAGAAATCTTACTTGAAGAGTTGCAGCAGGGCTTTTCCCAGGCAAAGAGGGATGTTCAAGAACAGATGGTAAGTCAATATTTTAAATACGTGTTACATACATTTATTCCTTGTCCATCTTTAAATCATCCGACGTGACTTTATCACCCTGTTCAAAGTGGTTACTGTTATGTTCTACAGAGCCTATGGGATGAAAGTAGTAGACAAAATCCTGCAAAGACATCTTTCTTTTTTTTTTAACCAACCTCACCCTTCTCCTCAATCTCTCATCTTTATTTAACACAATTTATTTTTCTGATTTTGGAAACTTAAACACAATGAAGTGTGGATCAATGTTTAATTTTTCAATTCCAAATACAAGCTAAAAAATTGAAATCTCTCATGAGTTTTAGTTGGTACAGCTTTTTGAATAGTCATTATGCTTTTCCTGGACAGCTAATTTACTTTGAATAACTTCAGTAATTTTGTGGGGATTATGAAAAAAATATATATTGTGCCTATTGTGGATTAGGGGAACTTTCTGAAGGCCATCAATTCTGAAAGGGATGAAAGCAGAGAGCTTTAAGAACAAGGGTTGGCTGGAGCCTTTGCAAAATAGTTCCCAAGCTCAGGCCTCCTTCATCACAAGCCTGGCTATATTTGCCTCATGCATCCTTTTTCTCAAAGTTGGAACCCTGCATCTGGTAGCCTGAGTAAATTATGGCAGAGTTGGTCCTGCTGGCATGACCATACAAAGCTGCTTCTTACTCAGTTCATCTAGGGCTGACAATTTTTTTTGGTGCATAATTATACATAATAGTGGGATTCAGTTACATATTCATACATGCATTGGCCAGTATTTCTCCAGTCCCTCTATTCCTTCCTTTACTCTACTGGTCTCCCTTAGATTTTCATGAGACCCCTGCTCCCCACTTTCTTTTCCTTTTTAGTTTCAGGCATGACTGATTAAAAAAAAAAGGACAGAAACAAAAGTCTGTATGTGGAATGGTAATGATTTGTTTTTGATTGGCATTCAGCCATTGTCTGGAATGCACTTGGAGCAGATCCCTGAGTCCTGGCCCTCTTGGCTGGGAAGACCCATCCTAATCATTGACTGGAGAGTTCAAATTGATTCTCAGATCAGAGAAGACAAAATAACAATCAAATAAATGATGACAAGGTTTCCTGCTGTGGTCCCCTTGCACCTTCTTCTTTCTTGTCTTTTGGAGGCCCTCTTCCTTTGCAGACACTTTTCAGGTTGATTCCACTTTAAACAAGTGTGTTGCAGGATGACATTGGAGAATTGTTGGAATTAAGGTTGAGGTCTTGTTAACTCCAATCTTTTTATCATTTTCTCAAAATTAGCACGAATAGTTCTTATGCTGAGAGAAAAGCTCAATCTCTCAGACCACTGCAGAGTGACTATAGTGGACTTAGGAATCTTAATATTTTCCCCTAACATTTTATTTTGAAAAATTTCAAACCTGCAGGGAAGTTTATGGAATCAACTCCTGAGATACCTTCATGTTAGTACACCAGTTGCTAATCTTTTGCTACTTCAGTGCATTTGCTGTATCATTTGTGCTTATGTATGTTGTGGTTTGTTTCTGCTACTTATTTGGAATTGAGTCATAGACATCATGATACTTGTAAATTCTCAATATTCCTAAGATGTTCTATATGACCATAATACTTATTACATTCTTTTTTTTTTTTTTTTTGGTGGTACTGGAGATTGAACCCAGGGCCTTGTGCATGTAAGGCAAGCACTCTACCAACTGAGCTATATCCCAGCCCTCATTACATTCTCAAAGTTTATCTAATTGTCCCTAATATTTCTTGATTTTTTTTTTTTTTTTTTTTGGTGTGGTGGTTGTGACTTTTTTTTTCTTTTTTGGTTCAGGAACCAATCAAGGATCTCATTGCATTTTAAAAAAATATTTATTTTTTAGTTGTAGTTGGACACAGTACCTTTATTTTTTATTTTTTTTAATTCAGTGTTGATTATCGAACCCAGGGCCTTGAACGTGCTAGGTGAGCACTCTACCGCTGAGCCACAACCCCAGCCCCTACATATTTCATTTTGTTATCATGTTATTTTAGTCTCCTTTAATCTAGAACAGACCTCCCCCTTTTAATGACCTTAATGTTTTTGAAGAGTCCAGTCCAGTTGCCTTGTAGAATGTTTTAAGCTAATTGTCTTGCAGAATGTATTTCTATCTGCTCCCATACATAATTATTTCAGTTTGTGTTTGACTTATTCTGATTTTTTCCTCATGATTAAGTTTAAGTCAGACATTTGGGCAAGAATATTACCTAAGTTTATAACATCATGAGGCACGTAACGATGAGTAGTTCCATTATTAGTGATGTTAAATATGATTAATTGGTTAAGGTGGAGATAAAATAATTTCAGGCTGCATCAGTATTGCTATTAACAGTTAACTTTTGGGCTGGGGATGTGGCTCAAGTGGTAGCGCGCTCGCCTGGCATGCGTGCGGCCCGGGTTTGATCCTCAGCACCACATACACATAAAGATGTTGTGTCCGCCAAAAACTGAAAAATAAATATTAAAAAATTCTTTCAAAAAAAAACAGTTAACTTACCAAGTAAAATTCAACATTTCTTTGTAGTTGTTTCTCCCCTTAGAATGTATACAAGGTAAAGGATTCCAGTTTGGGTACTGTGTTCAGAAGTTACATGAGTTGAATTTTCTTTTTGGTTATATTATCAATTTGATAGTTTGTTTTGTACTTTGTTTTGTATCTTTGTTTCTGTTTGTACTACATTTTCATATGTCCACTTTTCTTTCTTGATTACTTTTTTTTAAAAAAAAATATGTAGCCTGGTTAAATGTGTATACTCTTCTCTTTCCTATCCTGCCGCAGTCCGGCTGCAGCAAAATAACTGGGGGGGTGACGAGCAACTTGTGTAGATTGATACAGCAGGAGTGGGAGCCGTTTATTGTAGGACAGGAGGGGTACATATGCATTCCACACAGCTTATCTTAATTAACATAAACTAGATACAGCAGTCAACCAATAAGGAATCTCCACACTTAATGGCTTGCTGGAGCCACCTCACAAACCACTCCCCCTGGCAAAATGCCAGGCACCATCCTGACTTGTTTACAGACTCTAACACTATCCCTTTTACCCAATTTCTTTTTTAAAAAATATTCTTTTAATATTTATTTTTTAGGTGTAGTTGGACACAATACCTTTATTTTATTTATTTTTATGTGGTGCTGAGGATCAAACCCAGGGCCTTGCACGTGCTGAGCAAGCACTTTACCGCTGAGCCACAACCCCAGCCCCTTTCACCCAATTTCTATCTGCTCCCATACATAATCATTTCAGTTTGTGTTTGACTTATTCTTCTGTTTAAAAAAAATTTTTTTTTGGTACTGGGGATTGAACCCAGGGTGTTTAATCATAGAGCTACATCTCCAGCCCCCCTTTTTTTTTTAAACATGCCAACCGCACACAACTATTTTTTTTTTAATAAAAGGGAGAGAGGAAGAAACACTCATTTTCTTCTTTTTCTTTTTTCATACTCAAAAGGTAGTAGGATGCTAATATTTAGTTATAAATGAATGGAAAATGATCATAAAACACAGCTGATTGTAGCCTAAAGAAAATAAGAGCCAGGACTGGGGTTGTGGCTCAGAGGAAGAGTGCTTGCCTAGCATGTGTGAAGCACTGGGTTCATTCCTCAGTACCACATAAAAATAAAATAAAGGTATTGTGTCCACCTACAACTAAAAAATAAATATTTAAAATAAAAAAAAATAAAATAAGAGCCGGTGGAGCTTAACCAAAATTTGTCAATGATTTTGACTGCCTATCTGCAGCTCATTCATCGCCTCCTCTTCCTTCCCCTAATTAGGTACCCCTTTGTCCTTTTATTGCTCAGTATAGTTTTTGTTACAGCACTTGCTTTGGTATACTTGTCTTTCTCTACTTGACTTTTAGCTTTTTCAGAGCAAAGTCTCTCTCTCTCTCTCTTGTCTTTACATTCCCTGTGGGCAGAAAAACATCTACCACAGAGTAGTAGCTGCTGAATAAATATTAGATGAGTGAGTAATCTACATTATGTATGCCCTTATGGCAAATGACTTAGTATTAAAAATTAGCAGAAATGAAATACTTTTGTAGTACAATAACTTCTACTCAAATTAGCTAGAATAACTTTTATATTTATACAAATTAATATGAAATATCTAAAATTATTTTACACTTGAGCAAGTGGAAGAATATAAGCATATTCTGTTGTAAGAATGAGCTTCTCAAGGGCCATGTTAACTGAGCTTAGATCCTCTTGATGGCTTGCAGCATTGGGACTGCTGGGACATTCACAGTGATCCTAGATTTGAACAGACATGCATGTAATGGAAGAGGAAGACACTGCTTTTTATTTTGCTACACTTCCTGTTGAATACATGCCCTAAGGACAGGAGTTGTCTTAGAGGACATCTCTATTTGATGCGGTCTTTTTCTTCTCTTTCTACTCCTGGATATTGAACCCGGAGGTGCTTAACCACTGAGCCACATTCCCAGTCCTTTTCAGATTTTTAATATTTGAGACAGGGTCTCACTAAGTTGCTTAGTGCCTCCTAAATCTTTTACCTCAGCCCCCAAAGCTGCTGGGATTGCAAGTATACGCCACTGTGTCCAGCTCTCAGTCCTTTTTATTCTTTATTTTGAGACAGAATATTGCTAAGATATCTAGTCTTGAACTTGTGATTCTCCTGCTTCTGCCTCCCAAGTAGTTTGGATTATAGGCCTGTTCTGCTACGCACCTCCATATAGGCCTTGATTCTATTGGTAACTTCCATTGAGCTGGAGATCGTGGTCTTCTATAGCCCAGAGATGGGGGCAGGGGGAAAACCTCATTATTTTTGAGATATTGATAGAAATATGGAAGAATGAGCTTAGTTCTTTGTCTCATTGCCCATCTCCTTGTTGAATACAAAAGCTGCAATCAGAAAAAAAAATTCTTGAGTTGCTCTTTCTAAGTCTTGCCGATCTTTATTACACACCCCTCCATCCTCAAATCTCATTGGGTTTGGCCTTATTTTTCTCTGGTCTGGCTATCACTAGACCAGAATTACTTTTCTGGCTGTGATTAGTATCTATTTCTATTTCAGGCAGTGCTGATGCAGTCACGGGAACAAGTTTCAGAAGAGCTGCTGAGGTTACAGAAAGACAATGACAGCCTCCAGGGAAAGCATAGCTTACATGTGTCCTTGCAGCAAGCAGAAGACTTCATCCTCCCAGACACGATAGAGGTTAGTGTATTTCCTGTGTGATCCAAAATGTAAACAAGTGTGTTTTTTGAAATGGCTATAAATTCTTTTTTAAAACAACTTTATTGAGATTTACTAAACAATTTAATCTTTTTAAAGTATACAATTCAGTGTTTTCTAGTATATTCATAAATAAGTGTAGCCACTATGACAGTCACTCTTAGAACATTTTCATCACCTAAAAACAAACATACATAAAAAAACAACAAACTCTTACCCTTTAGCCATCACTCCTGTTCCCCCTCTACCCCAACATTAACCAACTACTAATTTACCTTCTATCTCTATAGATTGCCTATTCTGGCCTTTCATGTGAATGGAATCATATCACATTCCATAGTATTTTGGGTCTGACTTCTTTCATTGGGCAGCACTATTTATTTCTTCAGTGATTGAATAAAACTCCATTGTATGGATGTTTTATCTGTTGATGGACATTTGGGTTGTTTCCATTTGGGGACTGTTACAAATAATGCTGCATAAACATCCACATGCAGAGTTTGGTATGGCCATGTTTTCATCTCTCTGGGTATATACCTTGTAGTGGAATTGCTAGGTTATGTGGGAACTCTGTTTAAATCATTGGAATCTAATTAAACTGTTTTCTAAAGCGGTGGCACAGAACTATCTTGTCTTCCCATCATCAGTGTGTAAAAGCTTGGATTCCTCTACATCCTTGCCAACACTTCTTGTTATTTTTGATTATAGCCATCCTAATGAGTTTGAGATGGTAATTCATTGTGGTTTTCATTTGCATTTCCCTAATGACCAGTGGTAATGAACATCTCTTCATGTGCTTATTGGCCTTTTGTATATCTTCCCTAGATACATGTTTATTTAGATCCTTTGTTAATTTAAAAATCAGATTATTTGTCTTTTTCTTACTGAGTCATAAGAGTTCTTTATATTATTTAGAATAAGTCCTGTATGAGATACAATTTGCAAATGTTTTCTTCCATTTGAGGGGTTGTCTTTTTTGACTTTCTTGGTGGTATCGTTTGAAGCACAAAATATTTTAATTTTAATGAAGTCCAGTTTGTCTATTCTTTTCTACTGTTCCTTGTGCTTTTGGGGTCATGTGTAAGAATCTTTTGCCAAATTCAAGATCTGTGTAGTTATTCAGAACTAGATAGAGAGAATGCCAGAAATTAAAATTTAAATTAAATTAAAAACAGTCACCACATTGGCTCCTTATATTTATTTTTTTTCTAGCTCTGAAAGGTCAAAGTACACCCATCATCTTTCTGTTCATAAAGAAAATACTTTGGGTCACTTATATTCTTCTGTGGTTGGGTGAATCTGGGCTATAAAATCAGTTTCCTTTGGAAATTTGTCCCCTTAACTTGATCCTACTTTTATACCCTTTTCTTTTTCTTTTTTTTTTTATTTTTACTTTTATTTCTAGATGTTTGTTAGATGAGCACTCTACCACTGAGCCACAACCCCAGCCTAATTATTTCTAGAGTTTGAACATATAAAAATTATCTTCTTAGACTAAACCTATTAAACCCTATAAGCAGTACAGGTGAAGATGAGATTTCTTAGAGCAATTTCAAAGTGAAGCAGAAAAATATTGTTTGTAAGGTCCCTTTTTCTTTTGTATTTTAAATTATAATTGTTTAAAAAATGTATTTAAAAATCAAACATTAAATAAATTTATAGTTTTGTGTGTTTCCCTTAAACCTGTTCTGTAGATTCAACCTCTACAATATGGACCTCATTCTTTTTTCTTATGCACATCTTAACATTATTGTTATTTTTTACTTTTATTTGATGATTTATATTCAATTGTTTATCTTGCCTTTAGCCACATGCAGTCATGCAGTCACCTCCCACAGCTTGTGTCTAGTTCAGGTTCCTGGCTTTCATAGGAGAGCCTTCTTCCTTGCTCATGAGAAGGTATTGGAAACCTGGGTGCTTTGCTTATTAGCTTAAAATCACTATACTATCACCTGCTGTCTATAGAAAATTATAGTTGTTATACTTTTCTCTTTTGGTCAGAAAGACTTCTCTGTTCTGTATTCTCTACAGACTTTTTTATTTCTAGATTTTAAAGGTTATCTAAAAATACCAGTTTTTACTTTACAGTTGCTTTAGGATATAACTGGAAATATTTTTAGAAGATGCCAGTACTAAAATTTAGGGGAAAATAAGATTCGCACTGAATTTATTATAGAAAAACAGCTAATCACCTTAGAAGCATCCTTTGCTACTTAGCTCTGGCTTGAGATACTATTTTGCCTATGGTAGATATTCAGTTTAAATGAATAAATAGGTAAGTAATTAAATTTCATTCTCTTAGAGTTCACACTTACTCCTGAGGATTTTTCCCCCCTTCACTTAAGCTACTATTTCTAGTGAACCTAGTATTGCAAGTCATTTAACATTTTAATTGTTTTGCTTAGGAAATAGGTTGAGGGAAACATGTAGTTCACAACACACATTTTTGACTGGAATTGTCTTTCTTCTGAAACATTGGGCATTAACATGACATGTCATGTGCCTTTGAAGCCCTATGTGGGTTAAAGATCAGAGTCTTAATATTTGAATCATTTAGAACAATATCTGAAATTCTGGTTGTAGAAGATCTTTTGTTTCTTTACTTCCTTTCACCATCACAAATCCAATAACTACTTGTTTCTTGAATCCAGGTGCTCCGGGAATTGGTATTAAAATACCGTGAGAACATCATTCATGTGCGGACAGCAGCAGACCACATGGAAGAAAAGCTGAAGGCTGAGATACTTTTCCTAAAAGAGCAGATTCAAGCAGAACAGTGTTTAAAAGAAAACCTTGAAGAAACTCTGCAGCTAGAAATAGAAAACTGCAAGGAGGAAATAGGTGAAGATAAAAGTGATATAGTGTAGAATTGGTTACTAAATAAAACTTTTACTTCCTTTTTTTCTTGGCGGGGGTTGGGGGGGCAGCGGTACTAGAGATTTAACCCAGGGGTGCTCTACCACTGAGCTATACCTGGCCCTTCATTATTTTTATTTTGAGATAGGGTCTCAGTAAGTTGCTGAGGCTGGCCTAGAACTTAGGATCTTCCTGACTTAGCCTCCCGAGTCACTGGGATTAAATAAAACTTCTCTGATTGTGAAAATTAATAGTTGGTCATAGGATGTGGAAAAGAGGAAAGTATAGGAAAAAAGTAAGGATTCAACCCATTTTTCTCAGATGTTCTGATATATCTAGTAATATGGCAACTAAAAAACTGAAAACAAAAAATCTTGTGTTTTTTAGGAGCTCTGATGACCTTTCTTTGTCAGTTACTAACAGAAAACAACACTGGAATCCAGGCCACTGGGAATGCAGTTAGATGGGTGATATTTCCAAGTAGAACTTTGATGTGTTAACTGCTAGGAGTATCTTTTCCCCCTGACAGTCAGATGTGTATACTTGATGGAGAGGTAGTTTATAATAGTGTCCTTTCATGTGGACTCTGCCTTTACCTGAGCTTGATAATGATGCTGCTTGGTTGGGGATAGTTTTGAGAAAGGACCTTTTCCCCCATGTTCAGTATATATTTGAGTCCTTTGGTATAGCTTAAGGAAAAAATAATAATGCACAATAATAAATGATTGCTAATATTTCTCCCCTTTCCTCTTACAGCTTCCATTTCTAGTCTGAAGGCTGAATTAGAAAGAATAAAAGTAGAAAAAGAACAGGTGAGTCATAAGTTTAAAATTAATTCTGTCAACAATCAGTTGATATTTAATCTTAGAGCCAAGGAATAAGAAATAGTTGAGCACAATACTTGGCCTTTAAGGAACTTTGGATGATGATGAACATTTATTGAGAGGCTGTTGTGTGTCAGGCTGTGTTGACTGGAGGAGGAAAGGGGAAGAGGATGACTTGACTGTAGCCTGGAGTCTCCATTGTCGTGGGAAACAGGCAGGCATGGTCCTGACATGATGTACACATAAAGCTACCGTAGGAGTGTGTAGAAAACATTTCTAAGTAGAGCATGCTGTCTAGCTGGCTTGGAGTCCTCTTAGACAACACAACACCTGTGGCAGGTAACCCATTCAGTTCCTGGCCTCCTTATTCCTTTAGTCAGAGATCTTGGCCTCCACTCTGCCCTCCTTGGCCACAGCTTTCATCATCCTGGTCTTACTCCTACAGGTCCTTCTGGGTACTTCCTCCACTTCTTTACTTCCCTAACTTTTAACTTTTCCTTTCTCTTGGATTAAGTAACTCCTTCTTGGCTTTGCTTTCTTTACTTCCAAGCTGCAACTTAAACACCTTGCCTCTTCAGCTAGTCTTCCATGCACATTCTCCAATCCCCAGATTCCTTGTTCTTCTGCTGCCCTCATTTAATTACTGCCCAACTTTGGCTTAGACCTGGTGTCCCCAGGCTGCTGATGCCATCAGTTCTGCTTGTGCTGTTAGATGGGGCTCTGGTGTTCCCAGACAGCCTTTCATTTGTCCTAAGGTGTCTCTCTTCCATCCCCTGTGGGGACTACTTCAGTCATTATCACCTCAAATCCCTCACACTCAGCAGATGCTGAGCTCACTCTGCAGTCAAAATGCAGGACCATCTTCAGGCTCCTCGGTCACTTGTTCTCCTGCTCTTATTCCCAGCCTTCTCTCTTCTTTCTTGAGAAAATGATGATCTATTTCTCACCATAGTATGTCACTGCAGAGGTGCTTTCACTGAATCCCTCTCGTGTTTTCCAGCCTTCCACTCTGAGTCTTGGGCTCTTTGTTGATCTTTCCTATTACTCAGATATGTTCAGGTGTCTCCCATTAAAAGGGAAAGTTTCTCTTTGCACTTCTCTCAAGCCACCTTTCTTTTCTTGACTGCCACATTTTTGTTTTTAGTGCTTAGGATTGTGTCCTTGGATTTGCATGTGCTAGGCAGGCACTGAGCTACATTCTCAGCCCTTGTTTAGTTTTATTTTGAGACAGGGTCTCACTGAGTTGCTCAGGCTGGCCTTGAATTCTAGGTCTTAAGCTGTCCTGCCTCAGCCTTACAAGTAGCTGAGATTACATGAATGCCTGGCTTTTGTGCAACATCTTTTTTTTTTTTTTTTTTTTTTTTCTTTTAAGGTAGGGCCTCACACATACTAGGCAAGTACTCCACCACTGAGCTGTACCCCAGCCCTTTTTATTTTTTATTTTGAGGCAGGGTCTCACTGGTTGCCCAGGCTGGCCTTGAACTTGTGATCTTCCTGCCTTGCTGGAATTAATAGGTGTGTGCCACTGTTCCTGGCTTGCTGACACTCTTGAAGAGGGGCCTCACAAGCAGTCCTTACCTGCTGCAGCCTGCCTCTGCCTCCACTTGGCTACTATGATTGCATTATAGAGATGACTATAGGGCTGGTAGTGTGGCTCAGTGAGCCACGTGTGTGAAGCTCTGGGCTCAGTCCCTAGTGCCAGAAAGCAGGGGTGCGGGTGGGAGAAATGAGAGAGGGAATAAACTGTACTCAGATAACTAACACCTTATCATTTTACTCCACTGTCACCCTGTGTGGTTTCAGACTCACTTCTCACCTTAAATATTTTAAGAGCTTGTTTCCTAGCCAGGTGAGGTGGTACACACCTGTAATCCCAGCAGCTCAAGAGGCTGAGGCAGGAGGATCATGAGCCAGCCTCAGCAACTTAGTGAGGCCCTAAGCAACTCAGTGAGACCCTGTCTCTAAATAAAATATATACACACACAAAAGCGCTGAGGATGTGCTTCAAAAAAGAGCTTGTTTCCTGTCTCCTGAATTTAGCATCTTGAAATTCATCTCTATATTAAAAGCAAGGTGATCTTCAAAAAATTACAAACTCAACTATGACGTCTCTTGTTGAAAAACCTTCCAGTGGCTTCCTTTATCCACAGGACAAGTTGGTATTCCTTAGCCAGCCAGAGATCTCTTCTTGCCTGACATGCCTCAAATTCTACAGCCCGGACACTGCTGTGGGTAAGAACCCACCACCATTCCTGAAGGCATTTTTATGCATGCCACCATTTCCCTCTTTTTTGAGTGTCTCTGTTTCTTTTCTCCCTGTTTTCCTGCCTCTATAAACATTTTCATCTTTTAATAGTCAAGCAGCATTTCTTCTAGGAAATACTTCTTAAGTTTTCTGGCAGAATTAAGTACTTTTTCCTTCTTCTGGGTTCACATGCCATAATTATTAACATGTCTGGTCTCTCCTGATTTCTCCAGCTCTAAGCCTTAGAACATGGTAGGTACCCAATAAGTAGTTAATGAAAAAATAGTTCTGGAAGGAAAAACAGAATCCAGACATTAAAAGGTGAGAAGTACATTCCAAACATAGCCTGTAGGCTTTTCTAGGCAGCATGCTCTGGCCTATAGGGAGTTTGTAAGGTTCAGCTTTTTCCTTTTTAATTTTACAGTTGGATTCTACATTTAGAGAGAAGTCTCAACAGCTTGAGAATCTTCAGGAGATAAAGATCAATTTGGAAGACCAGTTAAAGAAAGAGACTGCTGCTAAGGTGATATTTTTGTGGTTATTTAACTTTTAAGGCTAAGAATGTAGGAACACATCTTAATTGTTTACAAAACCAAATCAAACCAATATTGCTGGTATGGAATATCACCTTCTGAAAGTAGGGAAGACTAGCTGCTTGCAAAAAGAAAATGAATTTGAATCAGAGTTGGAGTAAATCTTCATTCTGCCAGCCCTAGAGGCCTGTCATAGGCTTTAGTAGGCCAGACTGGCCATCAGGGCCATTAAACCAAGCTTGGGCAATGCCCAGTTAGAAACATGCTTTGAAATGTTCATTTCATTTGAATGATGTGTCAGATCATATGATTGTATTGAACCACATTTACTGCCTGAATTGATTGATCCAGTTAGAATTGAAGGGCATTTGGCTAATTGTAGGGAGAGTTGCCTAGAAAGCATCTTAGTGAACTGTGTGGTCAGACATTTAGGTGCAGAAATGTTCTGTTGGTGTTATTCAATAGCCACTTGTCTTTAGAAAGGCAACAGTTCACATCCTGCTGAAGTTTTGTGCTATAAGGAAGACTGGGGCATATTTACTGAGAATTTTCCTGGTGGATATTTGTCTGTTGTGATTGTCAGAGGAAATCCCTGAGGTTTCTATCCCTGTTGCTGTGACAGCTACTGATCTTAGCAGCTGTTTTTATATTAATCACTGTCACCAGTTGCTAGAGGTAGCTGGTGCAGTACTTTAATCCATTTTTATACTGGCTTTTGTGTCCAATTCATTTTAGATCCTAGAGCAGATATCTTGGCCAGTTTGCACCCTTGTCCTATAGATAAAGAGAGATTAGTGGGATATGGGAGATATCTTCCCTAGGAGTAGGTAACAAGTTTAAGTTTCTGAGTAATTCTGACTTTTGCCTCTTTGGCATTAACATTCAAAACTTTTATATTTTAGGCTGCTGTTGAGCAACTAATGTTTGAAGAGAAGAACAAAGCTCAGAGATTACAGACAGAATTAGATGTCAGTGAACAAGTCCAGAGAGATTTTGTAAAGCTTTCTCAAACCCTTCAGGTGAGGCATTTGGGGAACCACTGTGAAACTGTGGGGAGAGAATCTTGCCATCCTTGAGCACTAGAGTAGCTAGCAATGTAGTGACTGCAGCTGCTTTTACCTCTACCCCAAATGTCTACCTAGACAATCAAGCCAGAACCTACAGAACCTTGATCTCTTTCCTCTATACCTTGCTATATGAGTATAAACTTGTATTTTATGACCTAAATTTTTAAAAAACTACTTAGTGTCCAGCCAAGAGCATGGTGTTCCCTCCAGTAAATTCCTTGTCTCCCCCTGACTCCTTTCCTTGAGGGCCCAGCTTATGTTTGTCCTCTCAGTGGAACCTTCTAGGTCCCTGAGCTGAGTCTGAAGTACTTCCTTCCTCCACCATGCTCCCTCGGCACTCTGTCAATGTCTAGTGACATTTAGTAGACTGTCAGCTTGTTTTCTTCCCAGCTGAACTGTGTCTTCTTGGGGATTGAGTCAGGTCTCCATAATCACAGCATTTATATTCATAATACTAGATTGTTACAAAGTAGCTTTGGGGAATTTTAAAAATTAAATTGTTCTTGCTGCTGCCTTCCTTCTCTGAAATGACTGCTCTGGTGAATTAATCTGCTGCATCTCAGCTAAACCAAAGGCTGAGAAAATCTAGGCAATGGGCCACCTGCACATATCTCACCATTGTTTCTCCAGGTGCAGTTAGAGCGGATCCGGCAAGCAGACTCCTTGGAGAGAATCCGGGCAATTCTGAATGATACCAAACTGACAGACATTAACCAGCTCCCTGAGACATGACACCCTGACAGCAGGATTCTAGTCTGCACTTTGGGGTTTTTAACTCATCTTTAGATCAACATTAATTATTATTTAACTCTTAACTGAAGAAGCCGAAGTCACAACAAAAGGACGATTGGAGAAATGCTTATTTCTGGTGAGAGAAGACTGTGCAGCACAGGGACAGCCAGCAGCCAGGGTCATTTGCAGCCAACAGACCTTTCCAATGAACACTAACCAGACTCCGGGCTTGATTCCAACAGGTGTGGGATCAGATTTGGTGATGGAAAAGGGCTGTATCTTTGCCTGATTTCTCCAACATAAAATTTTCAAACACATTTTCTTACCCTAAAGCAACTTCCCAGTAGTGTTTGGAATTACATTTTCTGTTCATAGTGAGAGAATTTCTTTTTCTGTTGTCTAGAGAGCTCATCAGTAACAGTATTCAGATAGCAGACAGAGGTGTAGTATGCTGTATGAATATTTTATATTAAAATATGAAGTTTGAGAGCAGGCCATTGGCTACTGACTGTATTTCCCTCGTTTAGTGCATTTTCTTCTTTTTACCATTTTATCTTATATTGGAGGATTTTTAAATGCTACTGAAACTTGCCTAAGAACTTTAAGACTGTGGCAAACCAAACCAGTTCAAGTACAGAATTAGGAGGATTTGAAAACTTGGCTGAGATTATATATGGATAATTATATATATGTATGTATATATGTATGTATGTATACATATATATGTATGTATTGTAAGTTGAGTTTAAAGGAAAAGCACAAGAAACTATTTGGAAGCACTTTTTCTGCATACCTGGAAGATCTTCGTGGGCCCCACAGGTGCCGGGGTTGAACTGGCACCAGACTTTTGATGTTTTGGCCTAGTTATTGGATCAGTGAAAAAATAATAAACAAACTATACCTGACATCATCTATCATATATTTATAAATCTACTTATTTTCAACTTGAATCAGTGGGCTTAAATACTATTTGTTTTAAAAGTGTCAAATATAGAAAAGTAATGAGGTTTGGCAGATACTTACTTGATGTTTTTTTTTACAATTTTGATCTGGAGTGTAAGTGACAATGCTCACAGTGAAATTGGGGGGAAATCCATTTAGTGTATCAATCAGTTTGGAAATCTGCTCTGTCATTTTCCAAGAGTGTGAGTTTCTTGTGTGAAGAAAACCTTGGTGGAACAAGTTGTTTTTGCCATAGCTTCATGAAGTGTTGCAGAAACAGTAAATTTGTGTCATGCTCACTGTTCACCTGCTGCAGTACTGCCCCAAGAGCAGCTAGTGGAAGGCTCTGTTTAATTCACCATGTACAACATTCAAAAGGAAAAATGTTTAAGTACTTTTTTTTAATTGATGTTGAATAGCAGAGGGATACCTGAAGGAACCTTATAGGAATTAGTGAACTTTGTTATAAATGAAGTCAGTATGGATTTGTCCTAAAGATCTTTCTTCCACAGGATAAATGATAAGGACTACATTACATCATCCCATGGATTATTTTTGTAGTCTTGCATTCATGATTATGAATTTAAAAGTAAATACTAATTATGAAAGTAGTGCTAAAGGCTTGTCATGCATGAAGCATTATAATTGATTGAAGTCCTTTTGTATAAAGTCTACTTGGTTTAAAGGAAACATGTCCTCTTTGAGTTACAGGGAATTTTGTTAGTTACAGAATATGATTTACACAGTTAAGACTAGTTCCTTGCATAGGCCCCAAGCTTATTTAGCACTATAAATCATGAGGAGTAATTCGTAATCTTTCTGAACCATTGTTTCCAGTTAACTGCTGAGACTGAGCACCTTTTTTTTCTCCAGAAGATGGGTATTGGGGCAATAAAATCATGATTAGGGAACTCTTCATGGTCTGTACTATGGCAGATGCAAACTGTTGGAATCCACTAAATTGAGAAAAATATCCTAGAAAAACCCAAATTGAGACTGCATTTTAACAGTCTGGTATGAAACAAACTGCTGTGATACTCTCCAGGTAGGATTTTCTGAATAAATCTCCAGGTGGGATTTTCTGAATAAATGAAATCTGATTTAAGAAGGTGAAATTTATCCCTTCTAAGGAAAAGATCAGTTGGGTTTCACAAGTGTTCCTGTGCTTGTATTCAGTCTGTGTACACCTGTTCTCTCGCATGTCTAACCCAATTTACCTCTTACCTGTAATGTACCTTACAATGTGGTTTTTAATTGGCAGTCACTTGGCCATTTCTAGGCAGGTATGGTTATTACCTTTCAGAACTCATATTGGCAGGTACAAAAAGATGTAAAGCTGAGACAAAACCATATACTGCCTACCAAGCTATTTCTTTCTTTCTTTAAGGTGCTAACACTTGCACCTTGTACCTACTCAGTCGAGACACAGCACAGCCAAACTCAGCTCTGAAAGGTAATAGTGCCTGTGAGAAGTGAGCAGAGGTGGCCTTGGCAATTGTGGATCTTTAGCTCTGCTCTGAGCAGATTGCAGGTGTAACTGTTGCTAACTGTACTGAAGGTGTTTCCTTAAGAAGAAGTGTTCAAATTAAAAAAAGCTGCTGCCCAGTAGACTGTGTGGCCTTTTCCTTTGAATTCTAGTGTTGTGATGCTACTTTAAAATGCAGCTCTTATTCTGGCTTCAATAGAGAGAAAGTTCAGTAGGGTCAAGGAGACTTGGAAGTGTACAGCTGAAAGCCTGTGTCTCAGGGTGGTTTTGTTTTTGAAAATGATACTGGGCCCTTGTTGCATACGATCACTGAGTTTAGTTATAAAGCACATTCCAATTTTTAAATATATTTATTCAATAATTATAAAACAAATATTAAAAATGATAAACCACACCAAATTCATCCAAAAAAATGCTTCTTTATAAATTAGTGCTGTTTGGTTTACAGTATGGGTTTGAATCTTCAGTTTTGTTAATTTCAGTTGTGAATCTAATCCTGGTGTCAGAAGTTTACATGATTTCGGATATCATTGATTTGCTTCACCATTTCCCTTATGTGTTCACCCCTGTAAAATCATAAAGTCACTCATTTTTAGAGATGAAAGTCATTAGTACAGAATCTTAAGAACTGAAACGAGTAATGCTGAATTATCTAAGAACTTCTTTGCTTAAATTAACAACTTACGGTTCCAGATGGATAGTAGGTATTTACTCATTTAAGGCGGCAAACTGGTTCAACTACTGGAATTTATTTTTTGTGGCTAAGTACTGGGGATAGAACCCAGGATCTTGTGTATGCTACTTGATTGCTCTACCACTGAGCTGTATACCTCCAGCCCCAAGAATTTTTTTTTTAATATTTATTTTTTAGTTGAAGGTGGACACATGATATCTTTATTTCATTTTTATGTGGTGCTGAGGATCGAACCCAGTGCCTCACACATGCTAGGCGAGCATTCTACCATTGAGCAACAACCCCAGGAAATATTTTTGAACATAGTCTCTCTCTGGGAAAATACTTTTGACCACACAACAAAATCACATTATAGAAAAGCCATCATATTCCATACTCATTGCTTAAGTCCCTATTCTAGTAATTAGTGATGTGCAGACACTAAAACTTGGGAATCTTTACCTGGGCAGACAGAGGTCGACTTTGGCATACTCCAGAGAAAAAAACTATTTTTACAACAATAGCAAGTTTATAAGCATTTACTTACTCCTCCTTCAGAATGGACTGGATGCATTTCCGCTGGTAGGCACTGAGGGTGATGCTCGGTTTTTGAGGACTTGGCACCTTTTCCATCTTTCGCTGTTGATAGTCTTTTTTCATAGTAACCTTAAGTAATCAAACAGAACATGAATATTTTAGTATGCTTTGCCACACGTTTTTACATGTTTTAATCTGTTCTTGTTATATTTTATGAAATTATTTTCTGTAGCATAATGCTTAAAAAATAAGACTGAATTTAACCACCTTGTACCCATTCCTACCTGTTTGATGGCATTGCCCAAATGTCGAAGTTGATCCGGTATCAGCTGTAATTCTTTCTTCATGTCTCTCTCACTATCAGAGAGAACTGGGAGCTGAGAGTGAAAACTGTGAAGTACTTTTTTCATCCTTTAGATAAGGTAAGCAAACATCTCAGCTTAAGATCTCCGCTAATTATGAGAAATATAATCACAATAAAGCTTGTAATTCAAGACTCTGGTATCTGGGGAGGAGGTCTCCACAGGATAGATTAGGGGAAAATGACATATCTTTCCTAACATATACTTCAGAGGAGAAACAGGGATCCATTCAATTCTATAGGTATGTGAGCAACTGCTAAGGTCTATTTTCTTCATAATACTATTAGTACTTAATAAGGTTGCTAGTATCTGAGTAGGGAACTGAATATTACACAGCCCACTGACCTATTCATGATATCTTCTTGTTTCTCCTTGGCTTCCTCATATTTGTCAGCTAAGCGCTCAGCCATTTCCCGTAGACTCTTCCTGATGGCATAAGAAACAAAGACTCTTGGGGTTCACTGATGTGTTCAACATCTTGAGGTGAGATTCAGTCCCCTACATTACTGTTTCATTCTCCCTAGTTTTGACACTTACCTCTCCTCTCGACAATAATTGAGATCTTCTAGCTGTTTCTTTTTTTGGTCACATAATAATTTGACCCTTTAAGAAGGAAAATAAAGTTTAATCAGAAGCCAGGCCTGGGCTATTAATACAGCACCAGCTACCAACCAGGGACTAATGGTTGTGAACATAAGACATCCTACCTCCGCTGAATCTCTTCCTTTGCCAAGTCCTGCTTAAGAATGTACTGTTCTCTGAACACCTGGGTGGCTCTGCTGATAAGCTGAAGGCATTCCTCAGGAGGAGGGGCCAAATCCTTTTCAGATGATCTTAAAATGAAAATTTCTATCATTTTCCTTAGCCAAGTAAGACTAGTGAAAACAGAATGAGTCAGCTGCTTTTTTCCTTTTTTGCACTTATTTATTTTAAAACAAGGTCTTGCTAAGTTGCTGAGGCTGGCCTCAAACTTATGATCCTCTTGCCTTAGTCTCCAAAGCCATTGGGATTATAGGCATCCACCCCCATGCCCAGCTTCCTTTTTCACTTTGTTTATCACTCTCAGGTGTCACTTCTCTTCCTCTACTCACTAACTGATGAGATATGCCCTGTGTCTCTTCCACCTCCACCACAGTAAAGCAGATATGAAATAGCTGAGGACAGAAAGGATGAACAATAATTTTGAAGAGAGAGAACAAAACCCATTCTTAAAATCTGGATGCTCAAATCACATACTTGAGAAATGCTGGATTGGCAACACTACGTTGCAAAATGCTTCTAATATGCTTTTCAAAGGAATCTGGGGTCTCAGCCAGAATACGGAGAGGGGACTCTGTCACTTCAACATCTTCTCGGGTACACAGCAGGGGAGGAGAAGCTGGATGGACAGTACTTCTATAAAACAGATAAATGAAAGTCTACCAATGGAGTTATTTACTATATGAAAGCATAAACCAAACTTATCCAGAACTTGGAGAACATAAACAAAAAGTTGTTACTCAAAAGCACAAGAATGTATGTTTTCCACCTTGAAGAGATCACGTTCAGAAGTTGTCCCTTTATGCTGCCATGTGTGAAAGCATTTTGGACTCTTAACAACAGATCCTTTCCGCAAAGGACTCAAGAACTTGTTTTATACGCTAGAGCCACAAACAAGTCACTCCTTTCTTAGGTACAGACTTGATCAACACCAATTTAAGACAGATAACAACTATATGCCATATGCAGTTGTATATAACTTGATTCCTAAAAATTGTATGCCCTCAATCATAAATATTTGCAAAGGCAATTTTAGAAAGTGCTTGAAAGAGTATAAAATTTTGGCAACATGGTAACTAACTTACTTTGAAAATGACAATTTAAATTCACAAGGTTTGTTAAACAGTGACATTACTTTATAGATAATCTGTATTTTAGGGAGTTGGCAGAAACATGATTTGAAGGTATCCAGATAATTGAGTTTTTTCATCATTTAGGATTCATATCTTTACTCTGAAATTGGTGTGACTAGGTCCTATTTTACTAAAGGTATGTGGACTTTTGAAAAATATGCTGAGGCAAACAGCAAATATTTTTCCAGTGACTTTATTTTGTTTAGTCTTGCTAATTTTCAGTCTCTTTTAGTATAAGCAACACAAAATTTATAATTTTTTCCCCATCTAAGTAGTATTAGTGTCATTTTTTTTTTTAATGTGGAAGACTTTTTTTTTTTTTTGGTACTGGGGATTGAACTTGAGGCACTTGGCCATTGAGCCACACCCTCAGCCCTATTTTGTATTTTATTTAGAGACAGGGTCTCACCAAGTCACTTAGTGCCTTGCCATTGCTGAGGCTTAGCTTTGAATTCATAATCCTCCTGTCTCAGCCTCCCCAAGTTGCTGGGTTTACAGGCATGCAATATCGCGCCTGGCTCACAGAAGACCTTCTAAGGACAGTAAATGAATGCTAGTATTTTCTACATAAATCAGTATATAGAAGCACATGCTCCAAACTGACACCAGGAGACTAGGCTTTAACATTCAGAACTGACTTTTGATTTTGATATTCCCACTCCTGCATTTGTAAAACTCAGAATGACCTTCCAAAGCTGTTGGAAAAGGAAAATGATGATTACAGCTTAATATCTGAGTTTCTTAAAAAGCAACAAGGACTGCTGATTTTGGCTTTATACCACCTTTCTTCTAGAGTTTACACACTCCCTGATGAGGCTGGTAGAGAAGAAATTAAGACTGAATATGAACTTTAGAATCAGTCAGACCTAAATCCCAGTTGTCTTTTCCTTGACTTCTGCATTGGCTTAAACTCTCAAGTCTGTTTCCTCTTCTGTAAGATGGGGAACAGTGTTCTTTTTGAAGGCTACTCTGATAATTCCAGGACATGATGCAGGAACATGGCTTACTTCTGAGCCTGGCACATACAGCATGATGACTATTAAATCTAGTTCATTATTAATAATGGAATTCATTATTAACTTTAGTATTTTTTCCCACACTTTAAGGAAAAGCTCTCAATTTTCAGCTATTTGATGGAGATACCAGAAACCATGTCTAAAATGAACACTTCCAGACACAGCAGGGAAAACGGACATATCCACCCTTTCAACCCTCAAGCCAGAAGCTAAAACAAACTGTAATATGTCAGGTGTGGTGGTGAACTCCTGTAATCCCAGGAACTTGGAGGCTAAGGCAGGAGGACTACAAGTTCAAGGCCAGCCTCGGCAACTTAGGCTCTAAGCAACTTGGTGAGATCTTGTCTTAAAAATAAGAAGGCTGGGATGTGGCTTAGTGGTAAATTGCCTCTGGGTTCAATTCTTAGTACCAAAAATTAAAAAAAAAAAAAAAAATTATGTATAAGTTTGTAACAGTTACTATGTAGAAAATATAAAAAGGACATACAATAAAGGCCTTGTGAGGCACTCGTAGGTACTGGTGATGCAGATCATTGTGGGCCCAAGAATATCAGGGACAATCCAGAATCCTCGAATTGGAGCTGGCTGCCTGGAGGAAAAAATTCAGTTAAGTTACAAAGCGGCAGATGCAATCATACTAAGAACAAAGACATAACCCAATGATACCAAGAACAAAGAACGTAACCAGCCTGTGGCCTTTTCAGGCCTAGGCTGATAGTTACCTGGGATATGCTATCAGTGCCATAATCTCAAAAGTGGTGATATGGAAGCCTGTAATAAACCTCTGATCAGTCTAAACCAAACTGCCACTTATCAGTCTAAGAGGCCATTTACCAAGTCCCTCAGGAACCTACAGGCTCACAGGGTTTATGATAATCTCAGAGGTCACAGTACACTCAAGTTCACTCTTGATGTATCAGCTCACACGTAAATACCAGCTATATGTGTGTGTCTCATCTAGTGCCTAACAGATTCAATGAACTTTAGGGTATATCTCACATTACACATTCAGTGAAGCCAACATCTATCATAGGACTTCATTTAGTGCACCTAGCATACACCTCCCTCTAACTTCCTTCCTACTTCACCTAAAGAAACTGCAAACTGTGGCTCTCAAATGGGAACTGTATCCCTGCCAACACACTCTACAACTGGCCCCCATGAAATCCCACCCTCAGGCCACAGCACGTTTTTGTCCCTGAACATTTGTGCCATTTTCTCATCTGAAAATTGCACACTGACCAATTCTCCTTTTCCCCCTTTAGAATAGCAGTCTCTAGACAGTAACAAACAACACATTTCCTATCCTCTTTCTAAAGGGGAGGGAATCTGGGAAATTCTAGAATTTTACTTTTGTTATCAGTGTGAAGCCCACATTGAGAGAGTGCTTACATATTATATAACCAGTACCCAGGTCAAAAATTAGAATGCCGCAGCAGCCTCAGTCCTATGGTTCTTTGTACTGCCAAGTCTATGATCACTGCTCACCAGTTCCTTGCTGCCTTCTCCTAGAAACAGCTCCTCCCTGGTATCCTTGACATCCTTCCCTCAGGTTCTCTCCTTCAGTGTCTCTGGCAGCCCTTTATTCACGTTTCCTTCCAGGGCTGGGCTCCTGTCTCTACCCACTGCTCATACTTTAAGATCTTCACGCAGATCTCCTCCACTCGTCTCAGGCCCTTTACTGGGTAACCTTACATTGGAGCCAGAATCATCGCTCCAATGCTGACAATTCCCCATCTCTAGTGTCCTATACAAGATCACTCCAAACTTCAGACCTATTATCTCCAACTGCTAGTAGGCTCCTCCACCTGGATGGCCTACAGAGAACATAAAACTCTAGATGCCTGCGTAATTCATCTTCCGTCTTCCCAAATTCACTCATTATGTCTCCAATTGTCTGAAAAGTATCACATTTATCCTTAGAAGAAACTTTGGAATCATATTTACTGAGTGGCACTCTGGTACACACTGAGTAAACAAAAGACCAACAGAATATACTAAGAATAAGAAACTGCTTTCTTCAAACATATTGCAGTAGTAGTGACAGACATTAAGCAAACACAAGTTACAATACAAGAATATGATAAAAAAGAACAGGAGGTCCTCTGAAGGAATCAATCAAGGAAGTCCTCTGAAGAAATAACAGATTAGCAAGAATGGTGGTACAACCTTTAATCCTAGCTACTTGAGAGGCTGAAGCAAGAGGCTCACTTGAGCCCAGGCATGTGAGGCCAGTCTACAATATAGCAAGACCCTGTCTCAAAAACAAGAGTAAGAGTTAACCAAGAGGATAGTAAGCTAGGGTCAGGACTGGGACAGAGAAAATAACATGTGGAATGGCCTTGAAACAGGAGAAAGGTTTAACATGATACTCTTGGGGTGAAGTATTCTAAGTATGTACGTACTTGAATTACTGAAATGAACTAGTATTATCATTGTATACATGGGAGAGATGAGCTTTACCTGCATGGCAGTGGCTTTGTACAAAGGATATGTTCTACAAAGCATTTCTGTTCTGTAGCAAGTTCTTGTAAACTATCCTTATCTTCTTCATCTATAAAGGAAAGCATATAAATTAATTGATGCTTAGACAAATCTCCATATTAAATGCAATTAAAAGTACTTTTCTCAAACCATTGCTTCTAAAGGATTATTCCCTTCTAACAAATATCCTTACTTCAGGCGTCTAGATTTCTGCTGTGGAAAGGAAATTAAGGTTTTTCTTGGTCAGGTTGTAAATGGAGAAACGTTTCACTGAGAATAATCTCAGGAATAATTCCCTTCCACAGTCTTCCTTTTCAACACTAATTTTTTTTTTTTTTTTTTAATAATACCCTTTGGGCTACCAAACTCTCCCATTCTGAAGTGTACAATCCAGTGGGTTTTACTATATTAATAGAACTGGATAGCCATCACTACAATTAATTTACAATATTTTCATTTCTCTAAAAGAAACCCCCAGACCTATTAATGATCACTCTCAGTTTCTACCAACTTTCTCAGAGCTAGGCAACCACTCATCTTTCTGCCTCTATGGATTTGTCTATACTGGACTTTTCATATAGATGGTATCATAAAATTCATAGTTTAATTGACTTCTTTCACTTAGCATGTTTTCAAGTTATCCATGTTCATCCATATTGGAACATGTTATTAGTACTACATTCCTTCTTATGTGTGAATAATATTTCATTGTGTGGATGGATAGACCCATTTTTAATAATCTATCAGTTGATACACACTTATGTGGCTACTATGAATAATGTTGCTATGACCACCTGTATACAAGTATTTGTGTGGACATGTTTTCATTTCTCTTTGAGTATATACACAGGGGAACTGCTGGATATATTGTAACTATGCTTAATCTTTTCCAGAACTGCCAAGCTGTTTTTCAACCACTGCACCTTTTACATTCTCATTAAGCAATCTGTTAGATTGGCTGTGTTAGATTGGCTGTGGAAGAATGGGAGTCCCCATTCTTCCACAGCCTCATCAATACTTGCAATTGTCCATTTTTTTTCCTTTTGGCCATCTCAGAAGATATTCAATGATATTTTATTGTGGTTTTGTGATATTTCATTTCCATAACGACTAAGGATGTTGTAAAAAATTTTCTGTTATTTATATATCATTGAAGGAACAATACGTATGCAAATCTTCTGCATTCCCCACCACCCTGCACCCTTTTGTGGTTCTTGGGATGGAACCTGGGATCTCATGCATGCTAGATAAGCACTATACCAATGAGCTACACTCCCAGCCCCACTTTACCCATTATTAGGTTGGACAAGTCATTTTATATTATTGAATTCTAAGAGTTCTTTGTTCTAGTAAGTCCATTATCAAATATACCATTTACAAATATTTTCCCTGTTCTGTGGATTTTCATTTTTGTGACAGTGTCCTTTAATAATAAAGTTTTAAATTTTGATGATAAACAAGTTATCTATTCTTTCTCTAATTGTGCTTTTGATGATATACCAAAGAAACCACTGCCTAAGCCATGTTGACAAAGATTTATGCCTCTTTTCTTCTAAAAACTTTATTGTGGTAGGTCTTTCATTTGGGTCTGATCCAATTTGAGTTCATTTCCACAAATGGTATAAAGCAGGAGTCCAAGGTAATTTTTTTGTATGCAGATACTCATTTGTGCCAGCATCACTTGTTGAAAAGACTATTCTGTCTCCACTGAATCGTTCTGGCATCACTGAAACCAAATGACTGTATATATAAGGTTTATTCCTACACTCCCAATTTCTATTTCATTGACCTGTTTTTGTATCCTTATGCCAAAATCGTACTGTTTTGATTACTATGGTTTTGTGTGAAGTTTTGAAATTGCAAAGTGTGGACTCGCCAATTTTGTTTTTCAAGACTGTTTTGGATATTCCAGTCTACCTGCATTTCCATATGAATTTTAAGGGTAATCTTGTCAATTTCTGCAAAGAAGTCAGCTACAACTTTGAGAAGGATTGCACTTAATTTTTAGGTCAACTTAGGAAGTACTGCCATTTAACAACATTAAGTTCTCTGATCCATGAATATGGGATGTTTTTCATTCATTTAGGTTTTATTTTCTTTCGTTGTCTGGTAGTATTAACTGTATATCCTGCGTCTGGCACAGTGATGCACACCTGTAATCCCAGCAGCTTGGCAGCCTGAGGCAGGAGGATCAAAAGTTCGAAGCCAGCCTGAGCAACTTAGTAAGGCTAGGGCCTTACTAAGTTAACAAGACCCTGTCTCAAAAAATAAAAAGGACTGGGGATGTAAAGTACCCCTGGGTTCATTCCCCAGGACCAAAAGAGAGAGGGAAAAAAGTATATTCATCACTTCTTTTGTTAAATTCATATTTTATTCATTTTGATTCCAGTGTAAACAGAAATGTTTTCTTAGCTTTTATATTGTTCATTGATAGTGCACAGAAATGAAACTGCTATTTATACACTGGTCTTATATCTTACAAATTTGAACATAATTACTAGTTCAAATAGTTTTTTGGCAGATTCCCTAGAATTTTCTATATAAAAGGTCATGGTATCTAAGAAGAGAGTTTGTTTTTTCCTTTCCAGTCTGGATATCTTTTATTACCTTTTCTCAGCTAACTTCCTAAGACTTCTGTTACAATGCTGAAGTGGTATGAAGAGTTACAGCTCTGTTTTGCACCTTACGGGGAAAGAACATGTTTACAATTAAGTTGGTCACTGACTTGGGGTGATTACCAAGCAAAGCCTTGAAGTACATGCAGGCTAGTGGTTTCTTCTTGCTATTAGTACAATACAAGGAAAGATAAAATCAAGGGAAGAAGTTAATAAAATGGAACAAGGACCTGATGACATGAGAAATTCTCAGTCTATCTGGATGGCAAAAGATGATAAAGAGATTCACTGTCAGAAAATCATGCTATAGACAAAAGGCTATGAGTGTGGCTGTACTACTTTATTAAATACCCCATGAAGGTCAGAATATTTAGTCACACAGAATAGAGATTGCAAGTGTGACTTATTCAGCCCTCACATCAGAAATCCAGAAGTAGAGTTGGGATTATCTAGGAAGGATCTGTGGTAGATAAACCACTTACCTACTGAAATGAATCTCTATGATACACACAAGAAATCCAAAAGTTTCTTGAGAATTTTATAACAGCTAGAACAGTGCTGGTTTGGACTAAAAAGACTAGAAAGAAGATGAGAGAAGGCAGTTCTACCCTAAAATTCTACAGGTAAGAAACAAGCTGATGAAACTATATAGCTACAAACAAATGCTACCATCCCTAAAAGACGCAGGACAAGTCAACTTGAGGATTATCCCCAGGCCTTCAAATCTATGAGTATTGGGATTTGGAAATTGCTTCATCCTGTAACAATTTCTTCCCCTTTGAATTGAAATGTCTGCAAATGGTATCTTTTGCCGCTCCTGCCACTGTGTTCTGGGAACTAGTAAGTTGTTGTGTTTCATGGTCCATAAATAGAAAAACTTCACCCATAGTTGATTTAAATGATGAGATATGGGACTTTTTAAAAACTCATGAGATTTGGATGAGATGTTGAACTAGTGTTGCTGTTGTATTGTTTGAGATTTTTGAGAATGTTAAGGTGAATATATTTTGCATTTGAGTCAGATGTGAATCCTGGAGGTAGACAAGGAGTGGACTGTAGTACACAGAATAATGGATTCTCAAAAGATGTCCACATCTCAATCACTAGAAACTGACTATATAGCAAAGTAGAATTAAGATCACAATTAAGATCATGCAGAACTTCTAACCTACAAAACTGTAGTAAAGTTGTGGTATTTTAAGCCAGTTTTTGTGAATTATTATAGCAGCAGTAGAAAGCTATATAGAAAGCATTATTCTGTCAGCTACGGATTCTTCGGAGATGCTCTTTATCGGTCTGAGAATAAGTTCCTTTCTATTACTAGTTTGTTGACTGCTTTTTAACATGAAAGCTGTTGGATTTTCTTAAATGCTTTTTCTGCATCTATAGAGATGATCACATGGTTTTTGACCCTTATTCTATTCACATGTACACTAAATGATTTTCAAATGTTAAACTAACCGTGTATTCCACGGATAAATCCCACTTGGTTGGGGTGTACAATCCTTTTTACATGTTGCTGGATTTTGGTTTGCTAGTATTTTGTTGAGGACTTTTTGTCTACATTCATAAGAGATATCTGTCCATTGTTTTGTTTCCTTGGATGTCTTAGTCTGGTTTTAGTACAAATGTCATCCTGACCTCACAGAATGAGTTAAGAAGTGTTCCCTTCTCATCTACTTTTTTCTACTTTTTTGGAGAAGCTTGTAAAGAATTCTTTAAAAGTAAAGCCAACTAATCCTAGAATTTCTTTTTGAATAGTGTTTTTTGTTGCTTAGTTATTTTCCCTATCAATTTCTTGTTATAGATCTATTCAATTTTTAAATTTTGTCTTGAGTCAATTTTGGTAGTTTCTTTCTTTCTTGAAATGTGTCCATTCCACCTAGATTATCTAACTGGCATACACTTTTTCACAGTACCCTTTCCCTTTTTTTCCTTCTTTGGTTTCTGTAAGCTTGGTAGTAATATTCCTTTTTTTGTACCAGATTGTTATAATTTTGGTTTTTTTTCTGTTCTAGTTTTTGGTACTCTAACTAAAGATCTGTCTTTTTTTTTTTTGGTACCAGGGATTGAACCCAGGGGCACTTAACCACGAGCAACCACCCCAGCCCTTTTTATTTTTTTATTTTGAGACAAGGTGTCACTAAGTTGCTTAGGGCCTCAGTAAATTGCTGAGGCTGGCTTTGAACTTGTGATCCTTCTGCCTCACCTTCCAGAGCTGCCAGGATTACAAGCATGTGTTTTCATGCCTGGCAAGGTTTGTCAATTTTGCTGAACTTTCTAGAGAACAAACCTTTTACCAATTTTCTATAGTTTCCCTGTACCAAACTACTTGTTTGACAGAACATCTAAAACCTACCGAAAAACACATAAAGTTAGTAAACTCACCTGATCCAAGAAACTTATGAAGTTTATGAATCCAGGTTAACCCAACACTATGTACACCAGCTTCATGAGTACAGTGATATCTTGACGGACACTTGGGGTCTGCAAATAGACTCATTAATGACATAAAGGTATCCATTAGAAAACTGAAATAATTTATCTTAGTAGTCTGCAAAAACATTTGTTGATGGAAGTCTGTAGGAATTTCATACTGTGGCACCACATCAAGGAGTTTGAAATTTTTAACTTTTAAGTTCAATTTTCAAATATATTTTAAGTAAAAAGTCCAATAAAATTCAAATGTTAATTTTCTAGAAAACAACAAAGTGGAATCCACCAAAGCATGAAAACTTGCTGTCAGGTAACTCATTATGCCTTTTGGTCTATGTATACATTTATTTAAAGTTCTTCAAGATAAATGGTGATAAAGAATGATAGCTCTGTAGAAAACTTATGCTTCACATCTGCTTAGATGAACTAGTTGAAGTAAGTGCACTCCTACAGCACAGGTACTACACTGACTCCAGCATAACCCCTCAGTGAATATTCTGTCATAAGTAATAAGTTAGGCATCAAATGAGATGTGAAGTTTTGTATTTTCATAATGTTGATTTACAGATAGGTCCAAAGTTTATGACACTAAGAAATGGGAGCAATTGTTAATTAAGATAATGTAACTGGCTTTGAACCAAAATTTTCTGTACTGCCTTTGAGTCTAGTAACAATTAGGACAATCCTGAGGGTTGGAGTTGTAGCTCAGTGGTAGAGCACTTGCCTAGCACATGTGAGGGCCTGGGTTTCATCCTCAGGACCAAATAAAGATAAATAAATAAAATAAAAGTATCGTGTCCATCTACAACTAAAAAAAAAAGTTAAAGATGAGCTCCTGAATATATTATTATTTGTAAACATTTATCTCTGTGGTTAAGAATTTTAAAATATTGAAATAACAAAATATACAAATAATGTACATAGTAAATTTATTTTTTCATGTACCAGGGATTGAACTCAGGAGCACTAAGCCACATCCCCAGCCCTATTTTGTATTTTATTTAGAAACAGGGTCTCACTGAGTTGCTTAGCACTTCGCTTTTGCTGAGGCTGGCTTTGAACTCAGGATCCTCCTGTTTCAGCCTCTCCAACTCGGATTATAGGTGTGTGCCATAGCGCCCAGCTTGTACATAGTAAATTGGATAAGATGGCAATAATAATCCATAAGCATCTAAATTAAAATTTCCTACTAACAGCATACTTCCTTAATGTTAAATTTACAATAAGTTAATGTTATATTATCTTTATGTTTTATATACTAGAGTTCTGCATAACACTTTTTTCTCTTTCCACATTTTTTTATTGGTGCATTATAGTTGTACATGATGATGGGATTTGTTATTACATATTTGTACATGCACACAATTATTTGGCCAGTATTGTTCCCTAGCACTCTACCACTAACCACGAAATCTACTTTTTATAGGTGCAGGAAAAAGTCACTATTGTACATCTGAGTGAATTCATACTGAGGAACACTATCTTAAAATTTGAGAATCATTTGTTTAATATTCACTGGAGAGAAAGAGTACTGTGTAGTGACTAAAAGGCAAAAAAGAACCCAGTTAACTTTTTAATTTTTTTATTTTTTAGGTGTAGATGGACACAACACAATGCCTTTATTTTTACGTGGTGCTGAGAATCGAACCCGGGTCCCGCCCGTGCTAGACGAGCGCTCTATCGCTGAGCCAGACTCCCCAGCCCCCCCAGTTAACTTTTTTAAAGGCTGGAACCACAAAACAAATAAATTACCTGTGAACAGGCTGTGACTACTTAGTACAAATATATACAATGGAATAAAAGAACTACATTTAATGAATTCCTTACCTTTGTGAAGTTTAATTGGACATGAAAAGTCAGAATCAAAGGGATCATCCTCTCCAGATGCCAATTTCAGGGCGAGTTCCAGTTCAACACATTCAAACACATACAGAGAAGGAATGAAGTCAGCCTTGGAATCCCAGGACTTTTCTGACTGTAAAAGAAGTACTATAATTTTGATACTGCATATTCATTTGAAAATAATCACAATTAAAAACAGGAGAGGGGCTGGGGATGTGGCTCAAGCGGTAGCGCGCTCGCCTGGCATGTATGCGGCCCGGGTTCGATCCTCAGCACCACATACAAACAAAGATGTTGTGTCCGCCAAAAACTAAAAAATATATAAATATTAAAAAATTCTCTCTCTCTCTCTTTTAAAAAAAAAAAAAAAAAACAGGAGAAAAAAGCTGGATCAAACAATGCTCTCAAATTCTTCTTAATTCCATCCCCTTTCTTTTCTTTTTTTTTTTTTTTTAAATTTTTTATTGTTGGCTGTTCAAACCATCCCCTTTCTTAAGAATGTGTTGATCTTCTTGAGAGGAAAAATGTATCCTTCTTTAGAAAGATTATTATATGTTAATAAGTAAGTCTATAGAAAAGTCAGCTGAGTGATTCAAAGGTTCCTTTACTTGCTACCAGAGACTGCAATACAGAGGTCAGAAAAATAAATAGGCAAATTGGTGGACCAACTAAATAGTGCAACCTAACTTCTATCTGTCTAGGTTTTTAATATGCTTCAATTATTTGTGTTTAATTTCCAAAGGACCAGATGTGTCAGATATAAGCTAAAATTCCTCATGTATTAAATATTCATATTGGGCCAAGAAGTATACCTGGTGTTAAAGATCTGAAATAGACCAATACTAGCCTGCACTTACTGTTTGGTCATCTTCTTCTTCCCCCTCTAGCACAACACAGTGATACAGCATTCCTGATTCAGTAGCAATCACTAAGATGTTGGGAACACAGGGTAAGCAGAGTATAGCACAAGCATCATAACCATAGTTATCTTCAGCAGCAGGATGCATGGGCAATGGACCCAACAGTTTTCCAATATTCCCAGGGCTAAAGAAAAAATAAAAACATGTTTAGGAAATGTTAACAGAAGATAGATATGCCCATCCCCTAAAACCATTCTTTGACTTGGTCTTCCTCCAGATATTATAAAATCCCCATATACAATATAATATATTCCCAATGTCTCTACTTTTTCACTTTCCCACTAACATTCCAACACTCTTGTGGTTCTCAACCAGAGTTGATTTTGCCCTTGAGGGGATACTGTTAATATCTGAAAGCACTTTGGATTGTCACAACAGGGATCTGGGTGTGAAAATTAGTATCTTGTGGGTAGAAGCCAGAGATGCTGCTAGACATTCCTCCACAGGTCAGCCCATCACAACAAAAAAATCATTCACTTCTTTCTTTTCTCCTGGTACTTGGAATTGAACCCAGGGGCACTCTATCACTGAGCTACATCCCAGGCCTTTTTGTTGTTGCTGTTTTGAGACTGGATCTTGCTAAGTTGCCTAAGCTAGGTCAAACTTGTACTCCTGCTCAGACTTTCTAAGTAGCTGGAATTATTGCTGTGTTATCACCACATCCCACAACCAAGAATTATACAGAACAAAATGCCAATAATGCAGAGATTGAAAGGTTTTACCCTAAGCTGCCTATGGTAGCCCTTTTACCAATCTATTGAAATTACTCTGGCAAAGATCATCCATATGGTTCTCATTGTGAAATCCAAAAGGCTTAAGTGATGTTCTGCTACATTAATTTTGGTTAACAAGGACTGCTTCTTGACACCTTAACACACTATAACAATTTTTTCTTTCTTTCTCTTTTCTTTTTCCTCTCTTTTTTTTTTTTTTTTTTGCAGTATAAAGGTGGAACCCAAGGCCTTGTACATTGCTAGGTAAGCATTCTACCAATAACCTACATCCCTGACCCTCTAATGTCCTTTGCTAATTTAATTTCTTTCTTAAATACTGCTGTACTCCAGTGGTCTGCTGTTTTCAAAATACACATTTACATGGTAGCATATTAAATTGTGCCTGCTTTAACTACCCATATATTCTGACAACTCCCAAATCTTTTCTTCTGAGATGCAGCTACTCTTCAGAGCTCTGGATGCACGTTTTATTTAATTAGACAAACATATATATTTAGTCCTGGATGGTACACCCAATAACTGATGACTGAGATGGGGAAGCAGACATTTAACCAGAATTATTACACCATGTAATAAGTGTGACCAAAAAAAAAAAAAAAGGATGTACTGGGTACAATGGAACAACAAAAAGGTACAAAGACATGAGTCAGGTAAAAAGGTGTAAAAAATTGGAAACAAATTATCTTGGGGGGTAGGAGGGACATAGTTTATACAAAGTTCTGGAAACATGAAAGGCAAGGAACTAAGAGGGAGGAAACTTAGCTTACTATGATAGGAAGCAAAGTAAAAGCTCTAAAGCAACAGAAAAGTAGCTAGACAGATATCTAGAATTGATTTATGAAGCAGACAGATTTTATATTCAGAGTTATTCTGGGTGAGTATATCACTAGAAGTGTAAGTCAGGAGTTACAGAGCTTCATTTTATAAAGCTCATCTGGTAACACTGAGGAGGACAGGAAGGGTCCAAAATTGGATTAAAGGAAACTACTTAAGAGAATATGATCTGGGCAGAAGATAAACATCTGAAGCAGGAACAAAAGAATGGTGATAAGGATGTAAACATTCAAGAAACTTTTATCATAAAAATCAATAAAATTTGGGACAATTAGATGCAAGAGGATGTAGATGACTACAAGTTTGGGACTAACACTACTAGGTAGATCATGATATGGAAAAATTAAGGGGAAGAAGGGTAAGGATGATAATGTTACCACAAAATCTCCCCAAGATGGGGTGGGAGTGTAACTCAGTGGAAGAGTGCTTGCCTAGGTGTATACAAGGCTCTGGGTTTACCTCTCCAGCACTACAAAAAACCAAAACAACAACAACATAAAAAACCCTCCCAGGAAAAATATGTGTGAAAGGTAAAGAACATTTCTGCCAAGGGAATGTACTCAAGAGTAAATCTTCACCATTCTGCAACATCAAACTCTTTCATCTTTCTAATCTTCATCAGTTGGTGTACCCTCTTCTCTCTCCAGGAATCACTTCAGCTTCCAATTCCTTCTACTAAATCCTTCAAGTTCAAGCTTTAATATTACAATTTCCTCAAAGTCTTCTAAGATAATAGGACTAAGCATTTACTTCATCAGATGCTTGTAACAACCTGTGATGACCTAAGCACATTACACTGCACTTTACTACAGTTATTTAGTTGAATGCCCTTTTGTTAGACAAGGAACCACACAGTAGGGACCTTGTCTCCAAACTTGTATTTCCATAGTCTGCCACAAGGTGCACCCTGAATAAATATGTCAAGTTGATTGGTAAGTAAGTAAATAAACTAATGTTCAGCGTTTGCCCATTTGCCTTTGGTTACAAACCTTGCCCAAATCTTATCCTCTATTTACTCTCTCAACCTAACAGATGACTTTCACATCTTCTCAATTGTCTCTCACCGTTCTACATTTTCCAAGCATCCATACAATATTTCCACTTTATTCAGTACTGTCTCACATTGATCATTTATAAGAAGAAATCTCCCCCTGAAAAATAGTTTCCTTTCTTGATCTCAGTATTTCTGTTAATGGCTCATTTCCTTATCCAAACTGTAACTAAGTCTTACTGATCACTCCTCTGTAGCATCTACTATGCTTCATTTCTCCCTTTAAACTACCACCACCCTTGTTCAAACTCCTAGAACACAATCGATTTTGCAAAACTTTCCTTACATGAATCTTCTGCTCTAGCCCAAGATGTCTAATCGTTGACCCTTGAATGAAACTTGTAACTTGCTTGTTTTTACATTGTGCTTTATGCTGCCCTTATGACTGAAATGGTTTTACTCTTCCTTGATGCTTCACTTAATCCTGCATGAGACTAAATCCCACATGGCATGAATCTTTCTCCATGAAAATTTTCTTAATTTCTCCAGTCAGAATGATCTCTCCTTGCTCTGGATTCTTACTGTGTCCCAGTAATGTGGTATGGGTAATTACCTCTTCATGTGTATATTTATCTTTTTCTCCAAAAAGTGTATATTTATCTTTTTCTCCACAAAAGGGCAAAAGAAACCAGATTATTATCTAATCATTTCCATAGTGCCTTGTTCATATAAGATAAACCATAAATACTTTTTTAGTTAGCCTTTTGAACACAAGCAAATTGTATCTTATTCTAAACTATAGAGCTTACTCAAAAATGAGGAAATGAAAGTTCAAATGATCTGTACCAACTCTTTCTCCAAAATGAGCAAAGCAAATGTTTAAAGGGAGCTCATTTCCACAAACTCAGAAATATGGTTTCCCAAATCTAATCATGACAATCAGCACAAGCTTAGTTTCATTTCAGGTAGATTACCACCCCAACTTACCCATGTAACAGACTGACATATGTAAGGAAAGTCTCCCCATTCTCATATAAGATGTACAGTGGGTATGCCACTACTTCATCTTTGCCTTTTTGTCCAAATATATTCTTTGGAACTGCTGTCAATGGCCCAAAGTCAAATGCAACTGCAGTTTCACCTAGAGATGCGGTATATGCCCTTCTGCAAAGAGATTTGAAAAAACAACTTGTTGAAACAAAAACAAAAAAATCTCTAGTAACAGGAGGTGGGTAAATACAAAATTTAGACTTAATGGAGTGAAAAGACAAAAAAATATGATTATAAAGAATGTTAACACTGGAAAAATTTCATAAAATTAAGTGAAAAAAGAAGGCCATAAAATTGGGCTGGAGTTGTAGCTCAGTGAAAGCACTCGCCTAGCATGTGTGAGGCCCTGGGTTTGATCCTCAGCACCACATATAAGTAAATAAAATAAAGGTATTGTGTCCACCTAAAATGAAAAAAAAAAAAAAATTTAAATGAAAGCCATAAAATTATTTGGTGCTGCTTTAATTTTAAATGGTTTAAATTCAGATATATAAATAACAAAAACATTCATGCATACATGTATAAATATAAATAAAAACATGGATTAGTTGTCTCCAAGAAGCAGGATTCATTAATTCCACAAATATTTAACCACTTGCTCTGTCAGGCACTATTTTAGGTTCTGGGAATACATCAGCAAAATTAAAGGCCCTGCCATCTGGTGAGAGATGTACAATAAACAGAGAAGAAATAAACATAATAGGGGCTGGGATTGTAGCTCAGCGGTAGCACGCATGCCTAGCATGCTTGAGGCACTGGGTTCGATTCTCAGCACCACATACAAATAAGTGAAAATAAAAGTCCATCAACAACTAAAAAATGTTTAAAAAACAGAAAAGGGGGAAAAAAGAAGAAATAAACATAGTATAAGTTCAGAAAACGATGTAATGAATGAAAATAAAATACGGCAAAAGCATATTGATGGAGATGTAACTTTAGGCTAGGTAGTTGGGAAGGACTCTGA
The DNA here is from genome assembly GCF_047511675.1 of Marmota flaviventris. NCBI lineage: Eukaryota > Metazoa > Chordata > Mammalia > Rodentia > Sciuridae > Marmota > Marmota flaviventris. The sequence goes on from NC_092514.1 coordinate 27,504,703, forward strand.
AAAGGTAATATTTGCGCAAAGATCTGAAGGAAGTAAGGAAACAGCTCTATAGTTATCTGGAGAAGGCACAATTGAGGTGGAAGAAAAACACATGCCAAAGATCTTAGGTAGAAGGTGCTTGGTATCTGAAGAATGTCAAGGAGGACAAGGTGGCTGTTGCTCTGACAGCCAAGGCACAGTGGGAGGAATGAAGCTGGAGAGGGAGTCAGGTGATAGGCATATAAGTCTTGGTAGATTCTGGGAAATCAATGGGGTGAGGAGAGCAGGGAAGTAGAGTGTCTGAACTAAATCAAAAGCATCATTTTGGCAGCTCTAATGAAGCTAGGGAATAAGAGATTATAAAAGATTTCTATTTTCTTCCTAATATTTTTCTCTATTTTCCCCAATTTTCTACAATAGATATGTTACATGTATAATCTGGAAGGACAAATTATAAAATCATGCTGCTATTATATTTTAAAGTAAAGTATAGTTATCTAAAAAGACTTAATCTATAAAAGGTTAATAAATATTGTTAAACTAAAATCACAATTTCACCAAGTTTAGAAAGTCAACATCATTAGAAGGTATTATAAGTAACATCTCTCTTCCAAACACTAGAATAAAAGGAGAGTTAAATTAAAAACCAAAAAAGAAAGGGAACAGAGAAGTTAATTTAAGTTAAATTTAATTGACACTTAATAAATATTGTAATATACCTAATCATATTAGGTATCAATGAATGAGTATTCTGTGCAAACCCCATGCCAAGCACTTTTTTATTATAAACATTAGCTCATATTAATTGTACAAATTCATGGATTTCACAGTGACACTTTCCCATGTGCACAATACTGTGCTTTCATTGTAGTCACCCTTCCTACTTTCCTCAGTAACTCTCCCTTTTCTCTTCCTTACCCTTTGTCTAATCGTTCCTCTTCTACTTTTAGGACATCATTTTTCTGTTTATTTCCATATATGAGAAGAAACATGTCTTTCTGTGTCTGGCTTACTTTGCTTAACATGATGACCTCAGTTCCAATTCTTTTTCTACAAATGACAGGATTTCCTCCTCCTTTATGGCAAAATAATATTCCATTATGCGTGTATGTGCATACATCATATTTTCTTTAAACATTCATCTGCTGACAAGCACCTAAGCTGATTCCATAGCTTTGATATTGTGAATAGTGCTGCAATAAAGATAGGTATGTAGGTATCTCATTCATATGCTGACTTTATTTCCTTCAGGTATACACCCAGGAGCTAAGCAATTCTTTATGCATCTCATTTATTATGTACAATAACCTAAGAAATAACCAGTAATTTTTTTTATACTCATGGAATACAGTCACGAAAATGAAGCTCAGTGCAATTGGGAAATATGCCCAGATACCACAGCTGGCAAGGATTGGTAGGTTGATACCAGGGGCAAACCTCTGGACAACACTGCATTTACTCTGCTGCCTTTTATCTAGATCATGTGTCTCTCAAAAGAAAGTAAGTTGATTAGCTATGGAAAACATGTTGCAGGAGAAAAATGCCCTGACCCAATAACAGGATCAACCCCAGAGGCAGGTATTTGCCAATGAGGAGATGGATGCACTAGAATTTAAGCTGGTGCTATAAAACATTCACATCTTATAACTGAAATCTTCAGTTCTGGGGCCATCAAAGAGAATTAATGGTCCCAGGTTAGTAACAACCCCTGGCTCCTAGCAGAAACAGTTGTAAATCTTTTCTGGAGGAACATACCCCCAATTTAGGCTCTCAATAATCCCAAATATTAGGATTAAGTAAATGTAAGTTCACAGTCAGTGATCAGCAATAAGAAAAGCAACATGATTGCAACTGAAGAACAAGGACTTCAGATACTGAAACTGTCAAATATAGAATAACTATGTATAAAAGAGTAACAAAAACTAAATAAGAAATATTAGATATGACCATCACAGAGACATGGAACTTCAGAAATATTGCTACTGTGTGATCGTGTATGTATGGTAATCACCAGAAACACTTATCAGGAGGCAAGAGGAATGGGATTTGTGAGTTCAAAGGGTCATTCCTTTAACTGGTCAAAGCAGACAGGAACATGTGCCTGTAGTGGGTAAGAAAACATGAAAAGAAGCCAAGGTCATGGGAGAATCAAAGGGTTTAAGTAGGTCTCCAACCCAATACTCACTTTTCACAATTATGTAATTATTTCATAATGTATTCTCTTATTAATTTACAATAGGAAAATCCATTTCTGCACTCATTTTAGATTTTTCTTGAAAAGAAAATAATGTTACAATAACATTCAGATTTATAACTTCTTGTTACCTATTTACATTGCCTACCTTTGCTTACTTCTCACATTACCAAAAGCATGCAAAGTCACCTCTGAAAAATCTTGAAATCTCTTAAAACTACATTTATGATCTCAACAAACAACTGAACAAACATTTCATGACACAAATAAAAACATACCCTTTATTGAGTATTAGACTCTCCTCTTCTGCTTCTGAAAGTACAATCACCTTAATAGGTGTCTGTGGCTCACGGAGAGAATAAATTCTAGCAATCAAGAGAGAAGAAAACAAGTACTTAAAATTCTCCTTCATTTCCTAAAATTGTACTTTCCTCTCAATCTAGTCAGTTTTTACTTGAGAAATTTCCTACCAATTATTAAAACCCATTATGTCCCAAATATTCAGTTCTCCAAATAGTGCAATGAAACTGACAAAAGTGCATTAGAATGGGTTGGAAATTATCTATAGCTTATATATCCTTTACGTATTTTTTCATATATTTATGAAATATATTTTTCTTATATGTGTGAAATACATTTATTTTTCAAGTACTCTAAATTATTCACCTATTACTTTTCTCAATAGAACTCCAAAAACAATATTTTAAGGTGACCATAAGTGGTATATTTGTTGTTTAAGTTTTATAGTGTTCTACATATATGATGATGGGATATCATCAGTTAACCATTTCTTTGCCAAAGATTTTGTTATTGACAAAGAAGCCTGCTTCCTTTGTTCTTTATATAAGAGGGAAGTTTCTTTAGGACCTGAAGTAATGTTCTCTATCCATATCAAAATTTCTTTTTTTTTTACTTGCAGTGTTGGGGCCTTGAGCATGATGCTAAACAAGTGCTCTACCATGACCCAAGCCCCCTTAAAAAAATTCTCTCTCCTCCCTGGCTATGAACCCAGCCCCCTTTCCAAAATTCCCATTCCCCCCCCCCCCCCCCGCAATGGGGATTGAACCCATGGGTATCTACCACTGAGCTACATTCCCAGCCCTTTTTATTATTTGAGACAGGATCTTGTTAAGTTGCCCAGGCTGGCCTCGAACTTGCAATCCTCTGCTTTAGTCTCCCAAGTCAGTTAGATTACAAGTGTGCATCAGATTAGTCAGTCAGATTATAAGTGTTCAGCCTTATTCAAAAACTCCGAGAAGCCTATACCATTGCACCTCATGTTTTCCATCCTGGGTCCTCAGCTGTACTCTCTGCCTAATCATTTCACTATTGCCCCAAGCCTGCTAGCTTCCCTTTAGTTATAATTATCTGTCTCTATTAGACACCTAAAGGAAATATCTTCTTTACATTCCAAATGCCCAAATATGAATAACATTTAGCTTGCAATCTATATGTGTTTTGTTATATGAAAACACTATATCATATCATCCATATTTTCTCAAGGGAAAAGTATAAAAGTCAAAAAAAATTTTTTTCCAAAAATCATTTAAATTGAAAGTAATTTAACCAGTGTGGTGACACATGCCAGTAACCCCAGCAACTCAGGAGGATGAGGCAGGAGGATAGCAAGTTCAAGTAGACCCTATCTTGAAATAAAAATAAAAAAAGGGCTGGGGTGTAGAGCTCAGTGGTGTCTCTGCATTAAATCCCTAGTGTAAAAAACAAACAAAAAAAGGTAACATATTTCACAGTGTGTATGGCTATATTAAAAGGGAAACTATTTTTCAAAAGGCTGGTAATGTCATTATTAGAAATCAAATGTCGCCCCCAAAGTCTGCACTAAATTGGTCACTTATCTTTTTTCCACCAAGAATTTTTTTTTTTTTTTTTTTTTTTTTTTGAGAGAGAGAGAGAGAGAGAGAGGGAGAGAGGAGAGAGAGAGAATTTTAATATTTATTTTTTAGTTTTCGGTGAACACATCTTTGTTTGTATGTGGTGCTGAGGATCGAACCCAGTGCCTCACACATGCTAGGCGAGTGTACCACTGAGCTACAACCCCAGTCCTCCACCAAGAATTTTTAAACTTGGTTTACTCCATTATCAATAAAATGTGACAAGTACTTAAAAAAATATTTGTAATGACAAATTGCTCCAAATAAACGCACATTCACTTTGGTCTTCCTAGGTTCCTACAAGTCATCACTGACTTCAAAAGACACAGTAGTAATTCAAGCAATATTTTGTTGGAGAACAATAAAAGAAATGTTTCTTATAACAATGAGTGGGAATTTCCTTTTGCCCTCAATGTTCTTTCTGTCAAAGTTTAGGGAATGAGAACCGCTAAATAACCCATATTTTTAAAAGAATCTTCAATATTTAGGACCAGCCAGATAGGGTAATCCCAGACACTCAAGAGGCTGAGGTAGGAGGATCACAAGTTCGAGGTCAGCCTCAGCAACTAAGCAAGGCTCTAAACAACTTAATGAGACCCTGATTTAAAATTAAAAAATAATAAGGGCTAGGGATTTGGCTCAGTGGTAAAGTACCTTTGGCTGGGTTCAATACCCCAGTACCTAAAAAAAAGAAGAAAGAAATGGGACCAGATACTTCCTTTAAAGCTTAACATGAGTTAACATGAGGAAGTAAGGACGAGACCTATGCTATCTCACTACCATTTTCCCAGCATATATAACAAGAAGGTTAAGAAGAGAAAGTGTCTAAGAGTTCTTGGGATTACAGAATCATGTTTGTAATGGGGCAGTTTCCCTTCCCCTCTTTCTTTACCTTCAACTTCAAAGCCAAATGGGTGAGCAAGGAAGGCTCTTAGAGAAGGACCAGGCAGATTTGGAGGTACTTATAATAAGGGAGAATGGTGCTTACCTGAATGCAAGGTAAGTTGCAGAAATCTATAAGCCATCAAGGAAATTCTAGGATGAATCTCCTGTTACATCCAAGGGTCTAAGAGCATGCATATACTTTAAGTATTTATCTGGAAATTTCTAAAGAAGGTATGCTAGAGCAGCCTAAGAAAGGATTATGGTATAGTACATCCAGTTCTCTGCAGCCCTTGGAAGGCAGAGAAGAGACTTCTGCTCCATATAAAAGACCACAGCAGGTGATAAGGCACAGGAGATAACAAGTTTGCAAATACTCCATCTTCAGAGAGGGTTTAGGGCATGGATAGCTGACAGAAGCCATGGGAGAGAGATCTCCTCAGTGATGGAGGTAGCTAACAGTTAAACACTGGGCCCCCAAAACACCCCATCTGTGCAGAGATTACCATATCATTAGAGATAATAAGCAACAGATGCAATAAATTCAACCAAGATCAGGAATACCTGCCCTTCCCTGAAAGCAATCAGTCAGGTAAGATCTCTGCCTCACCCACTCACCCTCTCTATCCCCACTCTGAAGAAGAGAAGAAAGAGGAGGCAGCCTCAATCTCTACACTTCACTGTGTGGAGTGAAATTATGAAAAAGGAGCACACCCTCTCTAATCATTTCAGGTCCCTCCAGACATAGGTCTGACCTATGAAGGGTCTTGGATAATGGTTTTGAAAACTGACTTCACAAGCAGAGCTTTAAATGAGACACACTAAGTTTTAGTAATTAAAAGTAACCAGAAAGCCAAGGAATCTGTATAAGATGCTATTAAGGGGGTCAACCATTCCGCAGGGAAGCAAGATTTGGTAGAGAACAGGTAAAAAGCAGTGATTAGGAAAAAAAATATAACTGGAGATATTTATACCTCTGTTTAGTTGAGTTCTCCTGATAAAACTTTTTACAAAAGACAGATCCAGAAAGTTAACTGAGTGGGGATAGAGCATTTAATCACAGAGTACAAAGCTTGGAAGGGGCTTCAGAAATTATCAAATCAAATCTGCTCATTTTAAAAATTGGAAACTAAGCCCCTTTGCCTCCAAAAGAAGCTTAAGATCTCAAAGATAATAGAAGTGGCTGTGGAGGAAAGATTCAAATTTCTCATTTCTACTTATATTCTCTTTCCCCTGTGATACACTATCACCAAAGGGTGACATGATAAAAAGTTTGGGGAAAACAGTACTTATAGGAAGGAATAGGAACAGAGATACTGGAGGCAGGAAGACTAGTTGAGAAGGAACAGCAGAAATTAAAGCATGTAACTTAGGGAAAGCAGTTTGGCAATTCTTATGAATGAGAATGAGTTACAATAGCCATCAAATAAAAGCATTCGAACATCCAGTGACTCATTTAGTGTAAACCTGAGCTGTGAATGAGCAAAGTGAAAAAGAGCCTTCACACTTGCAAAGGTACAAGAGAGGTAAAAAGAAAATTTACCTTATTAAATTGTCTGATGTTAACAGCACTATGTGAGGATCTAGCATTTCACTTGGATACCAGGCAGCATGCTTTAGAGTCAGAGAGGTAGAACTGGTGAAAAATCTCTCAGCAATTGGAGTGGTGCTAAAATAAAGATAACAAATTTCTCAAAAATATTTTTAGAACATGGATGAAACAATAATCTATTTTAATATTCACTGCTTTTCTTTCCTTCAAATTTTTCTGTTAAATCTTGAGGAGACAGCATTCAAAGCACTTATTCAATCAATATTACAGAATTGAAATAAAAGCATTTTCTCAATTGTAGCATATTTTATCAGTGCTTTACAAACATTTTTCAAAACAGTATTTGATCTGATCTTTTTATTAGTAAGAAATTATCATTATTATTTTGAAATTTAGGAATCAGATCTAGAAAATATACAAAGGGATTTCACTTATATACTATAGAGCTAATAAAAGGTCTCCACCTTATATTCTTTTCAGTAATCATTCAGATCTTCATTTTTCTTTATTTTTTCAAAAAGAAATTATATATAAAAATAAACATCTAAGCAAACTTCTGGCTCCTAGACAATATGTGCTTTTTAAAGATCATATTTCTAACAAATTCAAAACATAGCCTAACTTCCAATAAGACAGAAATGTGACAATTCAAGCAGAATAAAAGAATAACGATACATATACTATAAGCATTCATATCACAGAAGCCAGTCTGAAGACCATAAGGAATGGTCAGGTTCAACAGTAACATACTAACCATACTTTAAGAATCCCTGATATTGAATAATTCTCTGTACGTATAACAAATTATGTAGACATACAACTTACCTACAATTCACTGTTGCTTTTCCACCTTCAAATTCAGAATTCTTCCCCCATCTTTTAGGTAATTCTAATACCATAAGTCCTTTTATTCCGATGAGTGCTACATGATGTTGGGTTGGACTTAACAAGACTTGATAAATTTCAAAAAGAGGTGGATTTATGCAAAGTAATCTCTGAAAATTAAAGCAAATTGGTCAGCATAGTTATTTTTAATGTAAATATACATGGTAGACATTTGAAACCACTATAATGCTCTAATTTTCTATAATTATAGGACAACAAAGCATTCCGGGTAAGTACCAACACTTGGGTTGATGAAACATTTTTAGTCATTTAGACTGAAATAATAAACAAATGCATCAGATTTCCCCACTTTATGATAATTAAAGACTATTACACCTAATTTTTCAAGCCTCAACCTACACCTACAACTCCAGTTTCAAATTCCACCATTCCCCACTTGTTCTTTACACCAATCAGATGAATCTGTATTTCTGGGAAACCATGATTATGCCTCTTTGTTTTGGTGCAACCGTTCCTCTTGCTACAGTGCCACTTTTCTTATTAGCCAGCTAACAAGACTTAACACATTCTCAGAAACTGGGCTTCTATGCCTTTTTCTCCCCAAGAAAATATTCCTGATCTTATGAGCAAGAATAAATGTATCTTTTCTGTAGTTTCACAGTTCCTTCTGGATAATTCCACTATTCTGCATTCTAACTGACTTTTTTACTTGCTCAATTCACACATATAACTATGGATTACTTGAAATGTGCCACTCTTCTCTGTATCCTAGCTTAGCATGTGGCACATCATAGACTTTCAATATGTGCTTAGTGCAACTTACGAGACCATGTCTCAAAATAAAATAAAAACTGGGCTCAGGATATGATTCAGTGATTAAGCACCCCCTGGGTTCAATCCCCAGTACCCCTCCAATATATATATGTGTGTGTGTGTATATATATGTGTGTGTGTGTGTGTGTATTTAATGAGTAGACAAAATAAACTCAGAAGTATTAATAAATAACTATTATAATACAATAAAATGGTTTCAAGAACTTTTGCAGCAAGCAGAATGCTGCTTTAATGCTGATATAGAAAAGATGAGACACGATATTTTAAGGGGGTTCCAATAAGTTATTTGTCTTGGTATATGTCCTCAAAAAATTCACTTTTTCTATTGGTACTTTCCATTTTTTCTCTCATAACTACCTCAGATCCCCATTTTCTTTCTACTTTCAGTTATAAAATTATGAGACTGCCAATATGTCACCTTTTTTATGTTTAGAGAAACATCCTAAGTCAAAATCATTTTAGATCAGACTGTTCCAAAATATGAGACTTCTACTTATTGTTATGGATGTCTGTAAGCATGTGTCTTTTAGCTGCCTTTGCTGTTTCTAAACACATTGACTTTTTTTCTCATCAGAGGTTCTTTCCTTCTGTTCTCTATATTCAATCCCCAACTTCTTTCTACTTGATTTTGACTGAAACTCAAACCAAATAGAGGATTGAAACCTTGCTTCTGATACATATCTGATCACATTAGTTTATTTGTAACAATCCCAGAAACTAAGTTTTTGTTATTGTTGTTCTTAAAGTCACTACTCATGCTTTTATTAATATTCAATGTTATAATGCATGATAACTGCTTTCTTTTTAACCTTGAGTTTTTGAGATTCTAGAAGTCTGAAGGTTTTGAAGATGGTCACTAGTATTTACTGAGAGCTTACATATTCCAGGCACTGTCATGCGCTGGGGAAACAAAAATGAGTTAGGGTAGACACACACACACACACACAAATACACACATTCCCAATTTTGTGGTCTAGAAAGAAGACAATAAATAAATAATTTTAAATAGTTTACTGTGCAAAATGCTACATAGCATATAGAATGCTATGATAATACTGTGTGCTGGATCCAGATGCAATGGTGTGCACCTGTGGTCCCAGCTACTTGGGAAGCTGAGAGGATCATCTGAGACCAGGAATTGAGGGCCAGCCTGTGCAACATACAAAGTCCCCATCTCTTAAAAAAGAGGGTAAAGAAAAAAGAAAAGAAAAAAATTGGGTGCTGAACACCTAATAATTATTCTTAACTTAAGTTTTACAGTAAACAGATTCTAGACTCTTGACTTTGTTTGAAAACTGCAGAAGCATTAGTAGTAGCTTGTTAAAATCAAATCACCTTTCAAAAAGAATTAGTCCATGGCACGTAACAGATGTTATTCACTAAAATGGTTGCCACACTTACTTTTAAAATGAAAAAGGAGGGCCAATTTCCTACAAATAAACATCTACACAAAGCGATGTTTGATCCCTGCAAGTCTGGCATACTTTCCGATCACACTCACTTTCACGAGCTACTGGCGATACCAAAAATTTCCAATTTGGGGAATGAACTAATTTACTAAAAGGAAATAATAATTAAAAATTAGTTCCTCCATCTCAGGCTTGAAACTTGCTTTCAACTCCACTATCTTGGCAATGCTCACAACCCAAGAGAAAGTTATGATTATACCCATTTGAGTGTCACGACATAAAATACGGTTCTCTAGAACAACCTCTAAAAATAGCCACTCCGCCACACATTCTCTATCCCTTTACCCTACTGGTTTTCTTCAGAGTACTTAACCATCACCGACGTTTTATTAAGTATTCCACGGTCCTCCCCTTCCTCCCAGACCCCCGGAACACAAGCACCGAACAGCGTGAGTTCCGCCAAGTGTCGGGCAGGGTAGGAGTCAATAAACATGCTGGATAGAAAGGGCTTTTCCGCTTGAAGTGGGTTGTCCCCGAACAGCACAGCACACCCACCAGAAGATGAAAAACAGCCAAGATGAGAACGAAACACAAAAACAAGTTCAGATCCCGACCGAGGGTCTCGTTCAAGATGGCCAGGCCGTACCTGGTACTGGGAGAGCGAAGGCTCCTCACTACCACCGACGAGGCCTCGGAGGCGAACCACTAAGAAGGAACTGCCTTCTCCGTCCCACAGGAAGAGCTCTCCGCCGAGGCCGAAGATCAGGTTTCTCGTCAGCAACTGCGGCGGCAAAGGCGGCGATGAGGGCAATGATGAAGAAGCCGGTTTCTCAGAGTCTGTTGGGCTCTGGTTTTTCAGTCCCTCCCGGAGCCGCAAAAACACAACGTGATTAGGAAGCCAGGTCTGCCACAGATCACCGTCGCCTACCGGCCCCTCGGCAGTCGCCATCTTGACCCAACTGCTTTCCTCGCTACAGTTGCTTGACCCGCCGCTGAGCACAGCCTATCCTCGGCTAGCCATCCATTGCTTCAGCCAATCATCGAACAGGAAGCCCAGAAACACGACTTTAGCGCTAGGGGCGGGACTTAGGAGAACTAGCCTATCAAGCAAGGGCATCTTCAAGGGCAAGCCAATTGCCAGGTTGGTATTCATTAAGAAGTCAAAGTGGGCGGGCCAAGGTGAATAGAACAGTGCTTCTTTAGAGTCAGCCTTGGTTCTCTGCTCGGAATCTAATACCTAAGGTAAAGACGGAGGTCTGCGTATGTCATTGCATCTCGAACACCTCCATACGGGTAAACCCAGGCATCCAGAACTTTCCTTCAGGACTTACCGCTCTTAGTCCAGATTGGCTTGACTTCATAAACGACACTTCTTTATCCACCTACCTACCCTTAGGTGGCCCAAATCAGTCTCGTGTGGGGCTGATCTGTAAAACACTTCCCAGAATTCCTTGCTATCCACGCGCGATCTTCTACAGAAACTATAACTCCCAGAGGTCTATGCGCGTTCTCAGGGGCGGGGCAATTGGCAGCGACTCCCTCTAAGGGATGGCAGAACCTGCTGGATCTCGGCGACGCTCGCTGTACAAACAGGTGGGCTCGGCGTCCTGGAAAGAGGCTTTCAGGCAGGTGAGTGTGGGGTTTGGGCCATGGTCACTCCTTGAATCCATCCCAAGGGCCGTTGTCCTCTGTGCCTTCAACTCTTCAATGCTCTATGAGGCAGGTGCCTAGAGACCCTGGCCAGTGGAGGTGGACCCGGAACCCAAACTTCCTGCTGCTTCCTGGGTTTTGGTCACCGCCTGCCCCTTCCCGGGTTTTTGGCCCGATGGGTGTGGGATTACCCTGTGTGGGCTCAGACTCTCTAAGCTTTGCTTTTTGAATTCTGGCCAGTTTCAAAACTTGAAGTGTGATCGTGATCGCACTCTCCTCACCTCTACAATAACACCATCCCCTATTATTAATTGGACACGGAAAGAAGCACTTTGTATAGTTTTGACATGTGAGGTAGAAATTGTTTTTATTCTAGAGAGGAGTCAGAAGAGTTTGTTGCCAAGTTTGTATTGTTAACTCTCCTCAGTTCTGTCCTCTTCTTTAGACAACATAGTCCCTAGTAAGATACTGCCTCTCCAAGTGTGTATATTCCAGGAAAATAATCTGATATTAGAAAAATTTTGTTTCTCAACCGTGGCTGTTGACATTTTGAGAGAGAGAGTTTTTATTGTGTAGGGCTGTTCTGTACTTTGTAAAATTTTTAAATGTAGTATCCCTGGCCTCTAGCCCATTAAATATTATTATGGTCTTACCACAAGAGTTGTGACAACCAAAAATATCACCCAGGCTTTGTCACATGTACCCTGGTGAATAAAATCACCTTGAGTTGAGAAACATTGTTACCATAGCCACCTCTAAAGTAGCAAGAATTTGAAAGCAATATAAATGTCCTCTAATAGGATAGTAAATAAGATATTATGCACCCAATCGTTAAGGATAACATTAAATTATTCTAGGTCAGTGGTTCCTAAATACTAGATTGTAGACCTGCTACATACTTGGCATTGAAGATAGAATATGAAATATGGTGATCTGGAAATATGTGAACAAAGTATTATAATTTTACTCATCTACATGCGATTAAGGACTGGACAAGGATATGCAAAAATAACAGTAGTTAGGAGTATAATGGAAATTTTGTGTCTATAAATTTTCTTTAACATTTTGTCAAGTAATCTGAGGTGTTTTTTTTTTTTTTTTTTTTTTATGGAATTGATTTCCCCCCATCTTGCTGCTTTTTCCAAGGGATGCCTGGAGAGAATGAGAAACAGCCGGGACAGGCTCCTGAACAGTTACCGCCAGATTGGGAGCAGTATGCCAGGGAGAGGTCAGAATGCCCTTCTAGTGCAAGAGGTGATGGAAGAAGAATGGAAGTCTTTGCAGTCAAGCGAGTACTGTCCAGAGGCTTTGGCTCAGGTCAGGCTTGGATAAGTGTTTTCAGAGAAGGAGTTGCACCATGAAGAAATCCTAGTGTCTTCTTTGTACCTATTTATGCATTCCCTCTAAACCCACTGACTCTCCAACCCCTAATTTGAATTCTAACAGCCTTTGATCCAGGCTCTTCTGCCTTTAACATTAAATTATTCTAGGTCAGTGGTTCCTAAATACTAGACTGTAGACCTGCTATATACTTGCAACATAATCACTTATGAAACTGTAAAGAAATTTTTGTCTCCACTCTTGGGAATTTTGATTAATTAGGCATGAACTAGGAATTTGACTTCTTAAAAGTCTCTAGGAACATTCTGATTACAGTCTCAGCCAAAGTTGGAAACTGAATATGAATAGGAAATCGTTTATGGTGTATCAGGAAGAGTACTAGATTGGAGGTCAGGAGTTCAGGAATCCTAATTCTGGTTTTGCTACTGACTCTTAACTTCACTCTCTTTGAGCTTTAGCTTTTACATTTATAAAATGAAGAAAATAATGTCAATGTTGTAAGGACTATATGAAAAAAACTCCGAAACTGCTTTGAAACTATCAAGGCACTATATTATAGGAAGGCACTGTTCAGTGGCTTGCCTTACATCACCACAGTTACTACTCATGATAGTCCTCTTGGGTGGATTTTATTCCCACTTTACAGAGGTCAAAACTGAGGCTTATAAAGACTAAGAACTCTTCCTGGTTATATAACCTTGGGAGAACATATATTTAACTACAGCCCTATACTGTCTGCCCCAAATTTGACAGTGTTATTTTATCACTGGCTAGTTTGATCATTTGTCAATGACTTAACATGACCACATTACCCCGTTTTCAGCATAGTCTGTTGGAGGACTGGACTGATTTTTCAGGTAAATCTGTTTTCTTATTTTGTTTTTGGTACTAGAGATTGAAGCCAGGGGCACTTAACCACTAAACTACATTCTGACCCCTTTTTATTTATCTCCTAAGTGGCTTAGGACCTCTCTATGCTGAGACTGGCCTTGAACTTGTGATCCTCTTGCCTCAGCCTTCTAAATTTCTGGGCTTATAGGCATGTGCCACCATGCCCAGCAAATCTGGGTTCTTAAGCCAGCCTCTAAGTATGAATTACTGTTGGGTTTGGGGACAGATTAATAATTCAAATTTAAGATGATTCCACTTTCTTTTATAGTTGAGCTTGCCAATGGACTTGGCTGTGCTAGAGGAAATCCAGCAGGAGCTGATTGATCAAGGTAACCCTAGGCAGTGGTCCTTCCTGTATTTAACCACTCTTAGTACTGGCCTTTTCTATCACTATCTTCAGTCAAGTGTCTAGAATTCTTTGGTTTTACTCTGAATTTTTGACTGTCTGTCTTCCTAATAATAAGAATCTCTAGGGTTCTGGGCTTTGCTGTTTTGTGCTAACAACTTTTTTTCATTCTATGGTATTGCTTTCCCTTTATCTACCCTGTAAGATCTTATTATATTAGAAAGTGGTGTTCTCACACAGATTGTACAATTAATGAATCAGTGGAGCTGGGAAGCAAAATTTTGTGAATCCACTTCCCACATTTGTTCTGTCCTGCTCTTTAATAGGTTTAGCCAGGTGCAGTGTCCTGAACCTATGGTTCCATCTACTCCAGAGGCTGAGATGGGAGGATTGCTTGGGCCCAAGACTTTGAGGCCAGCCAGCCTGGGCAATATAGTAAGACTCCTCATTTAAAAAATAAAACAAAGAAAAAATGGTTAATAGTAAACATGTCACTTTACAGGATGCAGTGGAGTGGTGCATGGTCATATCCCTTGCTTTAACCAATTTAAATGCCATCTCTCTCATCCATTCTTTATTGATTCCCCAGGATCTTGTGAACATTACTCCTTGAGATGTCATAGCATTATGGAGAATACATAATTTTAGCACCTCATATAATTGTCTTTTATTCCATATAGTCTTATCTTGACTAGGTTTCATCTTTATCATCTGTAAAATAGAGATGATAGGCCTGCCCTGTAAGTTTGTCATAAGGCTTAAATAATATGTGTAGAGAACTTAGAGCAATGTCTGACATGCAGAAAGCTTTCAGTAATCAGTAGCTATTATTATGGTAATGCATGAGCACACATTCTTGAACCAGACCGTAAAGAGACATTTCTCAGCTTTACCACTTATAAATTGTGTGGAACTGAGCAAAGTAATTAATTTTCCCATGCCTCAGTTTCTTCACCTTTGAAATAAAGATATTTATAGTGAAGAAACTAATATATGTAAAGGATTTAAGCAGCATTTAAAGCATAGTAAGTGCTCTGCAAAAGATAGCTGTTATGATTGACTTCAGTTGGATTGTGAAGTTCTTAAAGTTTAGTTATCTTCTTTTTGTAATTGATTCTCTCTTCCCCCTGCCTACAGAACCTGTCTGAATGATGAAACATATGACCCAGTAAATCTTTCTTTCAGAGTATATTTAACTAAAAATTCTAAAATGATAAGGTTTTACTGTGCTGTGCTACCGTCAGCCAGTTGGAACATTCTAAAACAGGGGTCAGCAACCTTTCTATAAAAGGCCAGCTATCCCAAGTACTCTCTACTGTTGTGATGGAAAAGCAGTTACAGACAGTATGTAAACAAATGAGCACAGCCGTAGTTGGTTGCTTCTGTGTCTAAAGTCTGGATTGTGAGTTCATCAAGGGCAGAGCAATCTTTTTTATCTCTGTGCCCCTGTGACTAGCACACATTAGGTACTGTTGTACTTTTGCTGAATCAGTCAACACAGATTCTGAACAACATAGGTTCTGAGTACTCAGCCATTGAGAAACTGATCACTTGAGGCTTAACAGTGAGCCTAATGTCAGAAGTAAATGCTCTGTAAGTATCAGCTTTCTCCATTTGCTCTTGAGACTCCGACATTTCACACCTTTACTCCTGTGGCCTGTAGAGATATGTGAAAATTATCTCCTTGTCCCTTAGCCTACTTTATCTCCTGTGCTCACAAGGAGGTGGTAGATGGGGGCTGCGGAGATCCAACAAGATGTTAGCCTGAGTTTTGCCTGAATCTTTACCTTAGGTGGAAGAGACTTTTGAAGGTGAAACCTGGCATTAAATACAGGACATCCCCGGGAAAACATGGTGAGGCACTCCTGCTGCCTTTTGCCTTGCAGAACAGTCCATTATCAGCGAGTATGAGAAGAGCTTGCAGTTTGATGAACAGTATCTCAGCATCATGCTGGCTGAGTGGGAAGCGAAGCCCCTCATTTGTCCTGTTTGTACAAAGTAAGAGTCTTCAAATTTTTTAGCATTATTGGTTCCCATCCCTCATTCCAAGGTGAGTGGGATCCCCCTCCCCGCCAAAAATTTGTTGCTTGAGAAGTTCGGAGGGCCCAGGTCTGACCACCATGATAATAGAAGATCCTAATTCTGATTCTAGGTACAACCTGAGAATAACAAATGGTGTGGTTGTGTGTCAATGTGGCCTGTACATCCCATCTCATGTAAGTATTCCACATAAAGGTTTTGTGCTATCTCTTTCCAAATACATCTGTTTTTTAAAGAACCTTCAGTCATGGGCTGAAGCTTATATACACATCTCTTCCTGATTTTGTGTTCAGCAACACCAGATTGGTAGCCTCACATCAGCCATGGGAAGAACATATGCAGCATGGAAATTGGCAAACACTTCATACAAATCAGGGCTTTTGTCCCCTTCTCCCCCACCCCGTAGGCAGTGTGTCTCCCACCACTGCTTCCAGTCTATAGAGTGATCACAGAGGTTTGGAAACACTTGTCTCTGATCTTCCATAGAAAGTTTCTGTATATGAAGACACCAATATTTAGAATGTAAACCTCAGTAACCTTAAAATGCATAAGGAACCCTCTTTTCAGACATGCTGGGGCAGCAAGTTTGCCAGTTCATTGAGCAGTTGCTTAAAATGGCAAATTATAAAAATGAATAATTTTATAGTGAGTTCCTAACAACTTTGAAAACAACTCCTATATTGCTTAGTCCAAAGTTGTACAGTTTCATCCCTTTGAAGTTGATCAAGAAGCTGAATATAGAACTTTAGGATTTTTCTTTTACTTAACAGATTTTTTTTAAACAACTTATCCTTTTGAATGTTTCCTAAACTCTATTATCATAAAAATAAAACTTTATTTTCATACAGTATCATTAGTTTACATAAATAAAATCTCAGAGATACAGTAGCAAGTTCAGTTAGCACAAATAGATCTGGGAGCAGACACTGCTGATTCTTAGTAAGAATACACTGAGCCAGTGGCTGCAGAAGCAGGTTGTTAGAAAGTAGCCTGCTCTTCCTGAATGTTCCTGCTGTGAGTGGCAGTCAGTGTTTTGAAGACCGAATGGATAGTACTGGAGAGGCAGTTAAATACGGAGATCTTCGCACAGTCTTAGGCCCAGGACTGTCTTTAAAGCTTCAAGGAATCAATCCAATCACAGCAATTGAGCTAGAGTTACATTGGTTGGCATGAGGAATAATTATTTTGAACCTGTTGACAATCACGTAACTTAGTTGCAGTTGAATTTTATTTTTCAGTCTCCAGAATTGTCAGAACAGAAGCTTCGTACCTATTTAGAAGATAGTGTAAATGACCACAGTACACATTGTCCCCATACCCCTGAATTTTCAGTCACTGATGGAACAGAAGAAAAGCCCAGTCTTCTCATGTACTGTCTGGTAAGCTTCCCATGGGACCCAGTGGTAAGAGCAGATCAGCAGTTTCTTTTATTCCCATTTTGGTGGAAATAATCTTTAGAGACAGGTAAATGTTTAATGGTTTATTTTTTGAAGCATTTACTTCATAGAAAGTGAAGTTAACTTCACCTAAAAGATCAGTCATTCATTTTCATTTGCTGAAAAGCAAAGAGGCAGCCTAGGATCATGGTGTCCAGCTGCACTGTCTGCTCGTTAGATCTGCTTCAGTGGTCTTGGACTCCTCAGATCAGGTCACGGTCATAAAACCCAGGTAGCCATCCTGGCACCACCTCTGCAAATGGATATGGGACAAGAAGCACAGCACAGCAGCATAAGGCTAGTCTCTCAACAAGAATCTTCATAGAGGTACAAGGTCAGATTCTAGGTCCCTAAGTAGTAACTCATGTGTGAGGGACAGGACTCTAAGTAGGTATGGGTGTCATTTGTCTTGAAACCTTAAGCTTCTTATAAGAACTAGTGTCTCTTACAGTAATCAATGTAATGAAGTAGTCATCACTATGACATGTTATAGCTTCTAGGCCTCCCGGCAAGGGGAACTTCGGGATTAGTGAACACTACAGCATGCCAGATACTCAGTAAAACCTAACCCTTCAGTTAGGCCAGTCTTTTATGGGCTCCCAACTGTACCTGATACCATGAGCCCTCTTAATGCTGCTGCACGTGGTGAGCCACTCTGAATGACCATGCCTTCCAGTCCTGAAGCATGAGGCTCTGACCAATCACAAGGCATGGCTCCAGGTGTAGGGGTCACCTGCTACCTGCAGGGATTGAGCTATTCCTTTGTAATCCTACCCCTTACCTCATTTGCATGGCTTTTTCACAATAAAAAAGGGTTCAGAACTTTGCTCCTCTCTCTTTCCATGGACCCCTAAGGTCAGAGGAGCCATCACAGGACCCAAAGAAAAAGGTATTTCTGTCTCTGTAATTATTTCATTTTGCACAGCCCAGTTCACCTAGAGTGTGTAGTTGTGAAATGTGAGGGCTGCAGTTACCTGTTGATGTCTTTTGTCCTTTAGGGCAAGGATCATACCTTTATTTTACTCCCAATGCCTAGCATCTAAATAGGTGCTTAATCTTTATATAAATGGAGGAAGAAGAGCTGAAGAGGCACGGGTCAGATGGCCTTAACTTTTGCCTTCTTAGGATAATGAACTAGTGAGTCACCTGCACAGATGATTGTAGTAGCTCCTGGAGTATGAAAGTCTCAGGCCAAATGCTAGAGAGATAAGAATGACAGTTAAAAGAGGAAACCAGCCAGGACAGTGGCATGTCCCTAGAATTCCAGCTACTCAGCACGCTAAGGCAAGATCCTTGAGCCTAGGAGTTCAAGACCAACCTGGGCTACTTATTGAGACTCTTTTGTCTCCAAAAAACAAAAAAAGCAAAAAGATTGCCTAATTACTGAATATACATCTGTGCCTCTCCCTGGATTTGTAGATCTAGTGAGATCAGGCTATAGGGCCATTTAGCATAGATGGGGATGAGGTAGAAGTAAATAGGTGTGGGTAGAAAAGATGGTGGTCTATGACAAGGGCTTGGACTGAGATATGAAAATGTGAAACTGGCCAGGGGATGGAATGTTCCAAGCTATCTGTTAGGGTTATAGCATCTTTCAGAAAAAGCCAAATATATTCTCTATGGAGTCAAGTAAAGGACAGATGTGATTCCTTAGCGTAGTGGTGGGGCCAAGCCAGCGAGGAATGTTCACTGATCATATTATGGGATATCGAGGGAAGGCTTGTGGGATTACGATTGAATTTATGCTAACTTGTTTTCTGTTTAAATTTAGGTTTGTGATACATGGGCTGTGATCCTCTAGAGCCAACCTGGACTCATGTCAAATCCTCAAATCCTGTAAGAGGATTTCCTGTATATACAGATCTTTTACTTAGAATTTATCTTTTATTAAAATTTTTCAAACATGTCTGTTTTGGTGTTTTGATGCAGGTTGAAGGTGAAGAAATAGAAAAGACAAACTTCCTTGGAGGAGATCAAAGAATTTTATTGTCCATCATTATGTTATACAAAAATCTAGAAATAATAGTTTGTACAGGAAAACTACCAAATGAATAGTAAATGAGAGCATGATAGCAATAATTTAAATTTGCTTATTTTTCCCCCATGATGTTAGGATTATAACCACTTCAAAGCACATAGTCTGGTGTCAGGGTAGTTTTTGTTCACTGGTCAAAGCTCACCATAATATTAAGGCCTTCAAGTGTCTCTGATTGCTCTACTGGCTCTTGACGAAACTTTTGAGGTCTTCAAGAAAACTAATGTACTCCTGGTGCTCCAGGGCTGTGCTGAGTTCCACCAACTCATCTGCAAAAGTGTTGTCCACCCCTCGGTCCGCAAGGAAATCCATTAGGTGGTCATACAAGGCCTATAAGGAAACATTTATTAGTTTAAAGAAGTACAACAACAATCAGTAATGCTTACTAATTAAAATGCTGCTTCTTGTCCTTGAACCGAGACCCTCCCCTACAAGGCGTAATTATCCCCCATCCTACCCAGAACTCACCCAGTCCAGGGAATCTGTGTTCAGTGTGTAGTTAGTGTCTTTCCATTCTGACTCGCCAGTGGCCTGAAAGCTGACTTCCTTAATAGAGAAAATGTCACTCTCGGCTTCCTCCTCTTGTCCAATCTGAGAAGAAATAGCATTTAGGAAAACTGAAGGGTTCTCCAGGAAAAGCCAGAATCAGGCAAAGAAAGGCTTTGCAGCCTGAAACTCCCAGGTTCTAACTACCGTCTCTCCTCACCCCCACATCTTTCCCTGCTTTGCTGGTCTAGAAAGTTTCACAAGTATCTACTAAAAGGACCAGAAAGATCCCAGGACACACTCCTTGCCTGGGGGAGTGCCAAGGGACTGTCACTCCAGCTTACATACCTCATCCTCTGGATAGTGACAATCTAGTACAAGAGCTTTCTTGCCATCACTCTTTGTAACTTCAACCACAAAATTCGGAGTGGATGTCAGTTCAGGCTGGGGAAAAAAAACAAGTCAGTACAAGTCACTGTTGCAAAGGCATCAGGTAGTTCAGTGATGGCCACCACTATTAGGATATCTAGCCATTTTCATAGTCCTATGCTATGGTGTTCAAATAAGGAGCCCAGGATCTTTAACACAGTATTACAAAGAGTTTTACTTCTGTTAGCACTCTACTTTTAAAAACACATAGGGTTTAATAAGAAATCTGAATTCCTGTTAATGGTACCAGTTAATTGAGATCTAGATTAGTCCCTCAACCTTCCTGGGCCTGTTCTTTCTCCACCGAGACACTGAAAAGACGGCCCAAAGCTCTAAGACACTCTTTCCAGTTTAGTTGTTTCAGGAATCCTTTCTGTATTACAGACCAGGATCAAAGGCTGGCACACTGGTTCTGGTCAAATGGCTATCCCTACTGGCTGAGTAATAGCAGAAGCTTTTCTGATGGTGACCCTGGGAGCAGTCCAAGGTCAGGGAAAATCCACTCAGGGTAGCTAAGACAAGCACACAAGAGCTCTGCTCCCATAGTAGGCCAGAAGACGGCACTGTTCAAACAGACAGTCTGGGGACCCCAGGGCCCTCTCACTAGTTGGCCACTTCCTAAAATGTCTCAAGACAAAGCACCACCTAGATCCAACAAAGAAAACCAGCAACCTAAGAAATGATCTCACCTAACCAAGTGTTAAAATCTCTGAGGCCCTTGGCTTTCCTACCTTGGTTAAATGGTCAGTATTTACTACCAGCTTAAGACCTGTTAGGAACATTCCTTAAGGAGTAAAAGTTTCAGTTCCTTTCCATTAATAGAAAACAGGCCTAACTATGAAGCCTGAGCTGGCTCCTGGCAGTGTATTCAGCCCCTGGGAAAGGAGGGGCCACAAACCCAGGGGCTAACACTGGCCAGAACCTATTGACTCTGTTGCTCTGTAAGTCCACTGTCTTCAAGTATTGAGAAAAAATTAAAAGAAAAAAGAACCAGTTGTTCTTGCCTGTTAGAACTGATGGAAAGTCTGGTTAACAGCACAGGCTTACCTCCTGTTCTTCAGCCTTCTGCCCTTGTGAGGGCTCTTCCTCACCATCAAATGTTGGTGGGATGCTATTGTTAATGTTGAAAGTGACAGTAATCCTAGAAAGGCAAATGAAGACACAATAGCAAGGTATACTTTTAACTGAGTAACAGAACAGGTTAAGTATGGAGGCTTATTGAAACAATGTCTCTATCCTAGGTGGCTGTACATCTTATCTGTAGAACTCTAAAACAGGCAAATTACCTACATGTGCCAATGGCTCAAAGTTAAATTACTAGGCCCTGGCTGGGGGGGTGTGGTTCAATGGTAGAACACTTGCCTGCTATGTATGAAACCCTGGGTTCTGTCCCAAGCACAAGGAGTGGGGTGGTAGAATTAGCAAGGCCTGTTATCTCAACCAAACCCAGTCATACCTGGGCTACTTCCATCAGGCAAGCATCCCAGGGCCCAATGCCACATGTCCACTGGCCATCTCATAATACTGCCTGCCCTAGTCTTTCCAGGTATCCACTGGAGATGAGCAGCTGAGAAGCTGATGAGATGGAACAGAAGTCCCTTCAAAAACTTCCCCATCCCAAAATCTGCCCCTGAGAAGGTGGCATCACAATAAATGCTGCAGTATCAATTCATTCTTCACAATCACAAAACAGGCCAGAAACATCAACTAATAACTTTAAGAGTTAAGAATCCTGACCTGGCAAATCATGTTTGGGTCAAAATTCCTGTGATAAAGAGATCTGAAACGAAGTGCTGGGCTACTCCGGCAGGTCCCACCCCATATAAGAGTACATTAAATGCTGCTCCCTGGATTCATACTGACTGGTTGCCTTACCATGAAGCTGCTTTCCTATAAGAATGGCAATTTGAGGTTCTGCCACAAATCTCTGATCTGTAACACTGCTGATCAAGCTGAATTCCAGGGCATGGAAATGCAGTATGTTCACCAGAGCATTATTTATAATGGCCCCAAACTGGTCATGAAAACCCTACGCAAATGACTTATAATCCCAGTGACTCAGGGGGCTGAGGATGGAGAATCATAAGTTTGATCAACTCGGCAAGACCCTATCTTAAACAAAAAGGGCTGGAGGGGTGCTGGTGTTGTAGCTCAGAGAAAGAACACTTGCCTAGCATGTATGAGGCACTGGATTCAATCCTTAGCACCACATAAAAATAAAGAAAATAAAGGTATTATGTCCACCTACAGCTAAAAATATCTAAAAAAAAAAAAAAAAAAAAGGATGTAGCTCAGTGGTAGAATGCCCCAGGTGTAGTCACCAGTAGGTGAAGTTAAGAATATACAACTGACATATGCACGGAGAAAAAAAACACTATACCATAGGCAAAAATGAATCAGAGTCCTACTTCACACCACACAAAAAAGTTAATGCAAAATGGATCATAGACCTAAACATAAGAGCTAAAACTCTAAAACTTTTAAGAGAAAAAACAAGCATAAATCTCCACAACCTGGCCCTGGTTTCCTAAAGATGAAACTAATAATACAAGTGACAAAAGGAAATAAACCCTTTTTGGCTGGAAGCGTAGTTCAGTGGCAAAGCACTTGCATCGAAGGCACAAGGCCCTGGTTCAACTCCTACTACTGGGGGGGAAAATAAAGACAAAATTTTAAACTTTTTCTGGGGGAGGGGCACTTGGTGATAGAACAAGTGCTTACATATGTGAGGCCCTGTATTCAATCCCCAGCACCACAAAAATAAAGAGAAGCAGAAGCCAGAAATAAATTTAGGGAGGGCACAGCATCCCTAACAATCAGCCCAGAGCAGATTTGTGTTCAGTGAATAAGCAACCTCAAGCTCATAAGGTCCAACAAATCCTCTCTTGAAAACCATGTTAACAAAGTACTGGGCCTAATCCAAGGCTCTGTTGGGGATTGTTCAGGACAGGTCCTGCAAGGTCATGGATTTGATCACTTGGAGTCCCCAGTCCCTAGAACAATACTTACTTTTCCCCAGCAACTTTCCGCACTAATTTAGCTTCTGTCCCGTTCACTTCCAGGTCCCAACCACCAGACATCTTGGGAAGGGACTTATGCTTCTGGATTTTCTTTTCTTCCTTGATTTCATCCGTCAGGAATTCTACAAAAGCTTTGTCTCCTAGAAAGGAAATACAGATGATTCAAAAATAGAAAAGTCAATTAGTTTAAATAACACCACAAAGCTTGAGTTTCATATTTTCAACCACGACTTTGGGCCTTCCCAAAGTTCCATTTTCAAGAGACTAAGGATAACGGGGCGTGGTGGCACACGCCCAGCAGGATGATCTAAGTTTGAGGTCAGCCTCAGCAACTCTGCGAGACTGTCTCAAAACAAAAAGTGAAAAGGACTGAGGATGTGATGAGGACTTAACACGGTGGTAAAGCGCCCCAGGGTATGAAAAATTTTAAAAAAAGGAAGAATGAGACTAAGAGAAACTAAAGATAAAAGTATCCTCCAGTATTTAATATTATTTCCACTTCAACACAAAAACAAAATCACGAAACCCTTGGTGAATGGGGGAGGAGGGTGCGATCACAAGTTCAACCCGTTGGTCGTCAACCAACGGGAAAGTGTCCCGGCCCCGCGTGTCTGTTCAGGGGAGTTCTCTCCGTGCTGCTCTCTCCCTCCCGGGCTCCCACGACCATGCCCGGGTGCGCGAACCTCACCTTCCGTGTGCAGCGCGCCGCAGCCGCAGCCGCAGCCGCAGGGCGCGGGAGGCTGCAGGAGGCCGGGCCGCCGCTCCGACCCGGCTCGCACGCAGAGCAGTCCGAAGGGCCGGACGCACGGCCGCGGCGCCGGCTGCAGCAGTTGCCGGAGAGGAGGGGCGGGCGTAACGGTGCGGAGGCCGGCGACGGCGGCGCCCAGGGCTCGGGGAACACAGCGCAGCAGAGGCAGCATCCCGAGAGACTTAGCAGACACGTGCGAGAGCAAAGGACAACCCCGGCCAAGGCCCCCGTGACCTAACGCGGCGCCGGAAGCCCCGCCCTCTCCCGGGAGTGTTTCCGACTTCTGCGCCCTGAAGACCGAAGGCAACGGGACGGGATCGCGCCCTCTGCTGGGGACCTCCGGGGAGTCCTTGGTTCGGAGTAGTTGCTCTTAGGCGACTTTGCCCTGTCTCTATCCAGTGGCTGCTTACTCTTCAACTTCCTATGTACTGTTCTCAAACCATGGCAGACTTTCTGACTTCGTGGAACACGCTCTTGTCGCTTCAACTCCCACCACCCCAGTCTCCAAGGTTACCTCCCTTAAGTGGCCTTCCTGGAACTTCATCCTTTTCACCAGAACTCACCCAACACCTTTGCTGCTTCTCCTTTCAACACAATCCTTTTGGCAGTAGCACTGTACCTGGCAGCTTCACCTCACCCACCCCAGATGATGACATCCTCAAGGGCAGGATCCATGATTAATTTCAGTGACCATTCTCCGCAGCATCCAACTTTGCATCTTAACTCTAATGGAACATTTTTCTGGGGGCAAGAAGCCGTGGCCTAAATCAGATTTAGGTAAGAACCAGTGATCTACAGGCATATATATGGCCACGTATGTAATCTCAGCTACAAAATGGAGACCAGCTTGGGCAATTTAGCAAGCCCCTGTCTCAAAATAAAATATTAAAAGCGGCTGTGGATGTGGCTTATAGATAGAGTTCTTCTGGATTCAATCCTCACTACTGTCACAAAAGCTCCTTTTGTAATAAACTTTTTTCTGACTCTGCATAAATTTTTCAGACACATTTTTAATTTTACCAAATGAGAGCAAGTACAATTAGAAACATGAATACTAATAGAGGGTGCTGCTACAATGGTTCATTCTCTAATGAGATTTTTGAAGCAATATATAATGGTATTTAAAACGTCTTTTGGAAGCTGGGTATTAATCCCAGCTATTTGGGAGGCTAAGGTAGAATGATCTCAAGATCAGGACCAGCCTGGACAACGTAGATTAATACTATCTCAAAATTTTAAGAAGGGTTGGATGTAGTTCAGTAGTAGAGGGCCCCACTACTACTTACAAAAAGAAAAAGGAAAAAAAAACACAATGATCTTACTTCCTAGGAACATGGGATATATACTGTACTAAAAAAATATGGCTTACCAAATGAGTGCCAATGAGAAGACTTAATAGTTCCTAAACAGTACCCTGTAAATTAGGGAAAGAAAATCCAACAAAGAAGCCACACACAAAATGTACAGGTTTCATTTTTATGGATTTGATAGTCAAGTGCAAATTTGAGCATTATATACAGAGATGTTTTCATAGTTGTATTGGCTAAGACCAGACTCTCAAAATTCAGCATAAGCTTGAGTCACCCCACTAGCTTTTTCTGCAAGTTGTAACAATCTAATCAAATACAGTATAATAAAATTCTTATTTTCTTTATAAATTCCTCTTGCTCAAGCATTGGCATCTTAGATGCATAGCCAGAGTTCTAAGCAGTTCCTGATGGCTGAATTACTTGGATTTATGTACCATAGTAAAATTTAGTTTTATACACAGTGCAAAAATTTGCTCCCCTTTAGTATCTCTAAATAGTAGAGATGCAGTAGCATTAAGGATTTTCACCAAGGACCTGTGTTTGCAGTCCTTTCCCCTGTAATAGAATGTATTACCTGGATGTTTCATACTTCATGGTTACTGGCAATAGAAGATAAACACCTGATGCATGCAGAGCTGCTTGGAATGGTAACTAGTGATTTGTCCATATATGGATTGCACAGATTGGAAAAGAAGCATCACACTATCTGATATTTTACCAATTGAAAGAGTAGCTTGAGATTATACTGCATTATCATTGTGAAACAGTCAACTTTCTTAAGAAAGTTTAAGTTTAAAGTGCACTGTCCCCTGCAGCTCAATATAAATAACCATTTATTTCTCTGTAGTAATATGTTGAGTCAGATGGGTTTT
This sequence comes from Marmota flaviventris, assembly GCF_047511675.1. Taxonomy (NCBI): domain Eukaryota; kingdom Metazoa; phylum Chordata; class Mammalia; order Rodentia; family Sciuridae; genus Marmota; species Marmota flaviventris. The sequence goes on from NC_092514.1 coordinate 27,530,895, forward strand.
CCATCCGATTTAATCCCTGAGCAGCTATGTTAAAAGTCAGCTTTTAAAAAAGCCCAATAGAAAAAACTACTCTATTAAAATCCTACCACAATGTTATAGTGATAAACAGGTATCTATACAGAAACATTAAAGCTACTTAGAAGCTCTTTACATTCTTTACTCCTCAGAGAATATACATTTCCAGAAACTGTTCAGGTATTTAAGCTGGACAAAACTCAAGGTTTACTTGACCCCCCAAACTCCTCTATATAGAGATAATTTGTTGAGGAATAAACTACCCCACTCCCCATTGATTACCAGCAATGATGAATGTTTTATTAAAAATACAGTATTTTTAGTCAGGCGCAGTGTCGCACACCTATAATCCCAGTAGCTTTGGAGGCTGAGGCAGGAGGATCACAAATTCAAAGCCAGCCTCAGCAACTCAGCAAGGCTCTAAGCAACTAGAGAGACCCTGTTTCTAAGTAAACTATAAAGAAAGGGCTGAGGATGTGACCAAGTCAGAAAACACAAAAACAATATTTCGCTCTGTTTCCTGTTCATCCAGTGAGCTGCTTCCCTATGCCACATGCTTCCGCCATGATGTTCAGCCTCACCTGGAGTCCCAAGGAATGGAGCCGTCACTGAGACCTCTGAAACCTGAATGGAAGTTCTAAAAAGATGACCCTTTATCAAGATTTCTCAATATAACTGATTCTGGCAATTCCTGCCTTACATTGGATGAGGTCAACTATAAAACTCATATCAAGAATGTCCCAAAAGAAGAATAACACGAAGCTGCTAATCGGTCCAGGAAAACATGAAGCAAAAAATGACCCTGGGAAACCAAAAAATAGAACCTTATCTGACAACAGTGATGCTGAGAGTCAAAAGGAAGACATGGTTGAAACCACTCTTGTACAACCAATCAACATAAAGAGCAATTACAATCCCTTCTTTTCATCAGTTGGTTCAAAGAGCAGCTGGTTCCAGGACCTTAAGGGCTTTCTTTGCCTCAGGAGGAGCCAGGAAGGTTGCAGCTCTGACTTGAGAACATGTTCAGCAAGAGGAAAACCCCTGTCTATCCCTGAAGTCTGAGGAAGGTCTTTGCCAAAGCTTCTAGAGAAGTTTTTCTTAATTATCCAACAAGGAAGTGTTTGCTTTCTAGAAAGTTCCGAAGTACTTCTTTTGGTGCTTTGGATACAACAGAGAACAAAAACGGACAAAAGATTCCTCTCTCTGGAAGTGTACATTTCTCTGAGACACAGAAAATATTTAATATAAGTTACATGAAATGTTTGGAAATAAGTGTTATTGAAATGAAAGAAGAAAGACAATTTGGAATGTCCTCTCTTGGTAGGAATTAAATGAGGCTAACAAGTCACAAAGGATGATTTCAACAAGAAATGAAAGCAACTGCAAAGCCCTCTGTAATGCAAAATTCATCATAAATTCTATGAAAATGAAATCACCAGTAGAAAGAAAGAGGAGTGATCCATTTTTAATCCTGAATAAAGTCCTGCAAAAACAGCCCATTACCAGTGTGACACTGCTGATTGATGGACGGATAGAACTCAAGAGAGGCCTACAGAGGCAGAAGTAGCATCTCTTTCTTTACAGTAATCTATTCTGATGAAAATCAAACATAACTTAAAGGTAAAAAACAAAATAAAACTGATATGTGCAGAGCAAGCTGTGTAGATGAAACGGGAGAAGGGAACATCAATTCTGTGACATCCTTTGTCTTGGGCTGGCCCGCAGTGAACAACTTGGCCACTTTTAGATCTCCAGAGCAAAAGGACAAATGGCTTTCTCTCCTACATCAATCTGAAGAAAGAGAAGGACTATCCAGAGGATTCCCATTAAAATATTCACCAGGGACATTGGGAATTGTGTCTATGTAAGTGTTTGTAAGCCATAAAATTAAATTCAGAATTCTTGCATAAGGCAGAAAAGTCCATGGTTAAAAAGAGAGACAATCAGGCAGGGAGAGAGTGCACATGCTATGGAAGTAAGTGTGTAGAAATATCATGAGAAGCTAGGCATGGTGGATCACACCTGTAATCCCAGGAAGCTCAGGAAGCTGAGGCAGGAGGACCATGAGTTCAAAGCCAGCCTCAGCAACTTAGTGAGGCCTTCAACAACTGAGAACCTGTCTCTAAATAAAATATAAAAAAAGGCTGGGGATGTAGCTCAGAGGTTAAGTGACCCTGGGTTCAATTTCTGGTACCCCCCCCCCCAAAAAAAGAAACATCATGAGGGCGAAACATTTTCTAGGGTGTGTGTTATCTTTGTGTGTATAAAAAGTAAACTAAAAGAAATGGAACAAGAGAAATTAGTATTGATTCAGGTATTTCATATTTATGCTTGGAAAGATTATTGCGTGTCAGATGTATCTTTCTTCCCTCTGATGTGAATGTTTCTCTCAGACCTTTTTAAGAGAAAATGGAGAGGCTTAAAGATACTTCCACAGGGAGGGATTCCCTATTAGCATAAAGCAAGTGTCTCCAGACCTGTCACTTCTTGAAAGTGGTTTTGAAAAGTTCTTCATGCTTTCAGATTTTCTAGTTTGAGTATTTCCAGATAAAAAGTGGATGATCTGGGATAGAGAATATTTTTAATGGATTCGATTGTTTATATCATATCAATATCATATTGTCAAAGATTAAATCTTTTACCCAAGTTATTATGTATAATTTTTTGACTGAAGTTGTCGTACAACAGCAAAGATTTTATCAATGAGGAAAAGATGGAAACATTTTTATAATACTATCAATTGTCATACTTCACAGCAGCTCAAGATCACAAGGAATAGTTTTGCTTGTGGAAAATATGTAGAGCAAAAATGTTACAGCTCAATAAAAATAAAAGATTATACAAAAGTTCTGACCAAAAAAAGCACAATATTTTCTTCTACCAAGTCAGGCTAAACATCCTAGCCCCCTCTTATGAATGATAAAAATATACTTAAAAAGAAAACTTTCTGGAGAACTTTTCAGGAAGTCAGTAATGGTAAGAACAAGCTGATTTGTGGAAGAACCAGTTCAAGTTTAAGAATTCTCTACAATAAGGTCCACAGGAACTGTTAGATTTCTGTGGACATAACTGTAACCATTTCTAACAGAAATAAGTACCTAGACAACCCTAAATACGGGCTAAAAAGTCAAATTGCTCAGACTACAGATAATTTTATAAATAAAGACCAGGCCAGATTAAATTTAGACAACTGTGCACCAATGAGACCCTTTAATGGAGGTGAGCAATCAGGAGACAGTCTGAAAAGAGCTCATGGGACCCCGATTGAAGAGACTGCCCACTTTCTTTGAAGAAGCAGTTTGGCCCCCTGCTTAATGGATTGTGCAATTCACTATGTAAAGTAATGACAAAATTGCATTTTGGAACAATTAAGCACAACTTTTATCATGCTAAATCTTGGTTGCTTCTAGGTCCAAGCATTCTCCGGGGAAAGATTATTTGCTTTTGATATAAACTAGCTAATAAGAACCTTTAGTCTTTCCCCAGTAGGAAGAGACTGTGTAGATCCTCAAATTCCCTCTGACAAATGTAGACAATGAAGGTTAGAGACATCTGCAAAGCCAGATGTCCCCATGTCCCTATAAAGAAAAAAAGACAGAAAATCAACAAGATACAAGACTATAACAGCCAGTTGTGGTGAATGGGAGGAGTAGATGCCCTCTGGGTTCTCACTGACCATGAACCTCTTCCTTCCCTCTTACCCCCAGCACCTCTGACCAGGGGCCCTGCTCACAGAGAAACAGTTGAAACAGAGCACAGAATTACTCTTCATGTGCACACATTTATAGGTGCTCAGTTAAAGAGAAAAATGACAACTGGGTGTGTAAGGAGACTACTACACCAACAGGTTGGTTTCTTGTGTCTACATCTGACATGATTCAGAAGGTACAATCAACTTTCACCCAAGTAACTTACATGTCTCCTGAAAGCACTGATGTGGACATGCGCCAAGGGCCAAGAGACTCCTTCACTGATCTCTGGTTCGAGATGGGCAAAGACTAGTCTGCACCCTGAGACATGAGGCTCAGTAGGGATGGCCATCCCAGGAGATAAGAGACAACAGCACCTCCCTCTTGAAACTTCTACAGAAGTCAATTTCTTATGTTTCTACTTTAAAGCTGTATAAAGAATGACATTAAATAGAATCAAGGACAACATCCAAGCTCCATGCCTGTCAGTCACAAGAACTCATGGTATCTTGTTGTACTTAATTCACATCAGATAGAAAACAGTAACATTATGCATAATGGCTCATAATTTACTATGTGTGTATCTGTGTCAGGCAAAGCTCTAGGTAATTTTCCATTCATTTTCTCTCAACTTCATGACACCAATCTTATAAGTTAGTATGATTATTATCTCCAATTGAGGCTCACGAATTAACTAAGTTACCCAAAGTCACCCACCGTGGACCAAAAGCATAATTCTGAAATGCCCAAGGTTGAAATGATATGTACACATCTACACAGTTCAGTCTGAGGAGTTTCAGCAAAGATGATTTCAAGCCTCTGGAGATTAGGCACATATAGCTGTGCTGAAACTCACAGCTTCTCGAGGTGCCAGCCTGGGAGTATGCCACGAGGCCACTGTGGTCCAAGCTCCAGGCACAGCCACAGTGCCACAGCCTGGGGCAGCTCAGTTTCTGGTGGTTCTCAGCTTTCTCCTGAAGTACTCAGGGGCAGCCTCATACAGCCACTCAGCATCCACGACGCAGAGGTCTCTCATGTAGCACTTGTTGGTGTACAGCAGCTCAGTGTATACGACGCAGGCTGGCTTGCAGTGGAAGAGGACAGATGAGGGATGGATGGCCACTGGCTGGTGGGTGTCCGTGGTGGCATAAGTACCATCAGGCTGGAGCTCAGCAGTGCTCATAAAGAGGCTGTGAGCCAAGCAGCGGCGGATGCTCTCCATGTCTCCTCGTGATGACATGACTGGCATTGACATCTGTTTCAGGAGATATGGAGAGATGGAAAGACCCCAAACATAAACACTGCTCAACACTACACAAGTGCATTGGAACAACGGGACCTAAAATGAAGCATCCTGCCAAGTCTGTCAAAACACACTTTGACATTCTACAGTGGTTGACTCAATGGCCTTAGGCATCAGCACAGGCAGGGGATGAAGGCACAGTGCAAGAGAAGACTGAGAACAGAAATATTTGCCAGGGAGCATTCATGCAATGACCAGACCACAGGCAGGTCCATCAGGTCATCCCTGGAAGGAAAAGCCTTTCCCTTTCATTTTGACCACATCATCTACTGCTCACTCACATATTGCTGCCAAATTAATCTTCCTGAAGCACAACTCCAGTCCCTCTTCATTCACTCAAAACCCTTAGTGTCTTTATTGCTGTTGGCAAAAAGTGCAAAGTTCCTATGATAAAGCTGAAGATGAGCCACTGCCAGGCCACCCCATCAGTTCTTGGCCCCACCCCTCTTCTGCAGACATTCTCTATAATCAATAGTCTTTTCTTCTCTAGATCCATGCATTGACTCTTAGCTGTTGGCCCCTGCATATGCCGCTCCTACTGGAAATGCTGTCCTCATCTCTGCATTGAGAATGTCAGTCATCAGTCAATGTCCTTGCTCTGTGCCCTTGCTGAGTGGGTAGTGGAACCTTGTACCACTGGTTATGGCTCAACAGACCAGTGGTGGACACTTACTTACCTGACCTAGGCTAGCATGTTTAGGTCTAAAATAGGAGATCTAATCAATCTCTGTCAGGCTCCTGCTCACCGGCCCCCGGGTGGATAGACCATGTAAAGCCATCATGTGCATGTGGAGGCAGAAGTGAGAAGGAGAAACAAAGCAAGCAGACAGAACAAGAGAACCAGCGATTCCTGATGGCTTGTTCCAGTCGCTTATTCCAGTCTCTTGTGAAGTATGACTACTTCCTGTCCTCTTCATCCTTTGAAACATCCCCCATTTTCCTCAAGGGCTTTTGTTTTTGGCAATCAGCTGTTCCTTTTTATTTTTTTTCCCTAGTGTCCTGTGATCAAACCCAGAGTTCTCATACATGCTAAGCAAGTGGTCTCCCATTGAGCTACATTCCCAGCCTTTTCTTTTAAATTTTCTTTTGCAACAGGGTCTTGATAAATTTGCCTTGAACTTGTGATCCTCTTAACATGGACTCCTGAGTAGCTGGGATTACAGATATGTGCTGGCCAGCTTATTTCTTGCCTTTATCTCATCTGTCAAGATGGAGCTCAAGGTGTAGCTTAATGGTAAAACATTTGCCTAGCATGCATAAGGCCCTAGGTTCCATCCCAAGCATAGCAAACAAAGTTTATAAATCTGAACATAAACTATATGTACATTTCTCTCTCTCCCTCCCTCTCTCTCCCTCCCTCTCTCTCTCTCTCTCTCACACACACACACACACACATACAGTAACTGTAAAAAATGAAATAATTTAAAAAATAGTGTTATTATGAAGTAGAACAAAATAGTAAAAGGTAGAATTATGGGTAATTCTTACTTCCTACTTAGTTTTAAATTTTTTTACAATGAGAATTCCTTTTATAATCACTAGTGATAGGCAACTTAAAATATTACCCTAGAAAAGACTGACAGGTTAGTTCCCCAAAGAGCATCAGGAAGAGACAATACCTTTAGGCAGATTTCCCTCAGTTGTGCTCTCACTTCAGCTACTAACAGCATATTCTTGCTGTTCACAAAATTCTCTTTGCACCAGTCCTGAATAGGAGAAAAAGAAATATCACAATCCTCTCGTTTCTACACTGAAAAAGAATGTGTGAGTGTGTGTATGTAAATAAAACTTTGAGAACACAGTTGAATTCAGAGGGAAAATTTCCAGTGTCAAAAAGGACTATCAGAAAACCTCTTGCCAGGCACAGTGGCACATGCTTATAATCACAGCAACTTAGGAGGCTGAAGCAAGGATGATCACAAATTCAAAGGCCATTTAGTGAGATCCCATCTCAAAATAAAAAATCAAGGGCTGGGGTTGTGGCTCAGTGGTAGAGCACTTCAACTCAGAAGGTGTAGGGAGAACATCACAAGTTGGAGGCCAGCTTCAGCACGAGTGAGGCCCTGGGTTTGATCCTCAGCACCACATAAAAATAAATAAATAAAATAAAGGTATTATGTCCAACTACAACTAAAATATAAAGATTTTTAAAAATAAATAAAAAGGGCTGGGAATACAGTTCAGAGGTAAAGTGCCCCTACTATAAATCCCCAGTAGCACCAAACAAAAAAATAAATTAATAGTTTAAAGAGAAACTAAAATATTCCTTATTTCAATTCACCATGAGAAAAGCGATAGACTGATATATTTTGCATCATACCCTATAAAATATTAGTACCTCCAGAATATATTTGTAAAAAACAACCCAGGAGGAAAATGGACGAAGGATATGAACTGATTGAACTCACAGAAGAGGGAATATAAACACCCAATAAACTTATGTGAGAAAGTTGAGTCTCTTGAGGAATCACGGCAATGAAGTTTAGAATAACTGAGATACAATTTCACATCCATCAACTAGGTTAAAATTGAAGTTATTTCAACTTAGAGTTGGAGAGGGTGGTGGAAATGGAAACTCTTATACAGAATGAGGGACCACAGATAATTTGAGAGAGCCACTTTCCAACTTGGTAAAACTGAACTACAGCTATCCCAAGGCCTGGCAGATACACTCTTAGGTGTTGATCCCAGTGTGCATAGGGAGACCTGTACCAGATGGTCACTCAGTGTTGTAAGTAGAAAGAAGCTGCCAAAGGATAGTGGAAGAAAATATTTATGTTTAGAGTATACAATGTGGATGGATATGAAATACAGTCGCCCATATGGGAAATACACACCAGCTATAGGATAGTGCTCAATAAGGGAGGAAAAACTTGGCGTTTTTACTGCATCAGCAATATTTTGTTTGCTTAAGAATAAATTAAAGCACTGGTGTAGCGGTGAACACCTGTAATCTCAGGAGCTCTGGAGGCTGAGGCAGAAGGATCACAAGGAACCTCAGCAACTTCATGAGGCCCTAAGTAACTTAGGAAGACCCTGTCTCAAAATAAAATATTAAAAAGGCTAGGGATATGGCTTAGAGATGAAGGATCCCTGGGTCCAATCCCTAAAATAAATAAATAAGTAGAACTAAGGTACACGTACAAAAAAGTATAGAAATGTTAAAGCTGAATGGTGTTTTTTTTTGTGTGTGTGTGTAGTTGTAGATGGAGAGAAGGCATTTATTTTATTTATTTTTAAGTAGTGCTGAGGATCAAACCCAGTGCCTCATGCATGCTAGGCAAGCGCTCTACCACTGAGCTATAGCCCCAGCCCTGAGTGGTGGCATTTTTTTAAAGTAAAAATGTGCACGCTATGGCATAATTGCGGATTTTACTAATATACAAGAGAACATATTGTCATTTTCTATCTTGGTACAAGGAACTATCACACTAGCAAAAACTACTGTGAAGAAAGTTTGAGGTAGGTGAGGGGAAAAAACATTTTGTGATTGCTGTCGTCTAGATATGGTATGAACGTTTCCTAAAGCTTCTCTCAACTCAGAAGGCTTAGGCAGGAACATCACAAGTCGGAGGCCAGCTTCAGCAACTTAGCAAGATCCTGTCTTAAAAAGTAAAAAGGTATGGGGATAAAGCTCGGTGGTAAAGCTTCCATAGGTTCAACCTCAAGTATCAAAACAAAAAATAAATGAAAGAAATTTAATCCCCATTGTGAGGTTCAACAAGTAGAAACTTAATCCAATTATGATGTTTACAGGTGGGGCCTCTGGAAAGTGGCTAGGTTTAGATAAAGCCACTAGATCGAATCCCTCACCATTGAATCCTTTCTATGTGATGTCTTCTATGTGATGCTCTGTGCCATCTCAGGGTTCTGCTAGAAGACTACCACAAGATGAGGCCCACAGATCTAGCACTTCCAGAACTGTGAGCCCAAATAAACCTCTTTTCTTAATAAACAAATTAGTCTGCCTCAGGTACTATGTTATAGTAACAAAAAACAAACTAATAAAATAGCTACAAAATTGAAGCACCAAACACATAACTGATTTGGTCCACATCAAGTACAAATTAAACACAAGCAGAACAAAGTCCACAATTAAATTTATTCCTAGGTGATATCCCACTACTCAGACATTTCTGAAATAAAACCTGGCATTCTTTGTGTGGCTCTTCAGATGATCCAGCCAAAAAGGGAAGGGGCATGCCTATAACCCCAGTAACTTGGGAAGCTGAGAAAGGGAATCACAAAAAAAAAAGGCCACCCTTGGAAATTCAGGTATCTTTTGTCTCAAAATAAAAAATAAAAGGCCAGGAGTGTGTTGCTGGGCACGATGGTGCACGTCTGTAATCCCAACATCCTGGGAGGCTGAGGCAGGAGAATAGTGAGTTCAAAGCCAGCCTCAGCAATCTAGCAAGGCCCTGAGCAATTCAGTGAGATCCTGTCTCTTTAAATAAAATACAAAAAAGGGCTGGGGATATTGCTCAGTGGTTACATGCCCTGGGTTCAAACCCCAGCACTGAAATAGGAAAAAAATATATATGCCTGAAAAAAGGAGTTAGCATTTGAGAAAAGGAACAAAACAAGGCTTACCTTATTTCCACCTATGTTTTTGAAAGTCCGATAAATATTGAGCAGGGTGATGTGATCCCCCTCGCTGGATATGAACTTCTTCCGGACACCGTGCACTTCATCCCGCCGGGCAGGAGGATTATAGAGAACACTGTCCACAGACAGCAGGGAAACGATGGTCAGAATTTCTTCTGTACAGTGGAATTTGGGGGATAGAAGGATGGTCTGAAAATCAAAATTAAAAATGTATAAACCAACTATTTTCCTAGCTTCTGAATACAGTCTTTCTGTATACTCTTTCTAGCTTTTATTCAAAGGAATTAAAGGGCAAGGTCTCTAAAACCATAACTTTATATGTAAAGTCATGTCATTTTACATTTTTGTAAAAGGGATGACTGCCTTCCCTGACTAATTCCAAATCCCTGTGGGCAGGGCTCATGACTTATATGCCTTTGAATCCCACACACAACATTATACAAAAGTAGGGGTTAGTAATTATTTAAGAGAACAAGTGAGATTAGAACCACAGGGCTCAATTGTTTGCTTTGGGATAGCTAACCTGTAACAGACAGAAAAGGGACTGAGGAGAAGGTATCATTTACTTTGGCAAATTTGGGCTCTAAAGGAAATGCTGCCATCTTTCTTCCAATTGGAGTCAGTGTAAGCTGGTCATCCTTATGTTCAAGAGCACCTAACAGGTCCAGTTGGGCAATGGCCGCCTGAATGTGATCTAAAAAAACAGAGACATAAAAAGGATCAAAATTCCAAAAAGAAGTCACAGCTAGTTCAGTACTTCTAGGAGCTTTTGACAACTCCACACCAAATAACAGCAAAACCCACCCAACCACTGCCCAGCACACTATTCACAGCTATTAATGATACCACTAAAAAGCCAAAAACTTACAAATAAAATACAGGAGGGCAGTTGTTCTGAGGGAGTGGGAAGGAGGCAGAAGCAGCCAAGTGGGGTCCCTGGGGATTCAATGGCACCGGTAACAGCGACACAGACATTGGTTTTATTGCTCCTTACACCTTATACATATCATCCTTTGTAGAAATTTAGCAGTGAAAAGAAAAACCCAAGTGTAGAACAGTACATGATATGTGTTGCTATGTGTGTTTTTATTTCTGTGACTTTTTTCCTTTTTTTTTAAACAGTGCTGGAGCTACATCCATGCTCCTCCATGGAGCTATATCCTAGCCCATTCACCTTATTTATTTATTTATGAATTATTTTATTTATGACACGGGATTGAACCCAGGGGCACTTAACCATTAAGCCATATCCCCAGCTCTTTTTACTTTTTTATGTTGAGACAGGGTTTCCCTAAGTTGCTTAGAAGCTTTACCAAGTTGCTGAGGTGGCCCTTGAACTTGCGATTACCCCACCTCAGCCTCCTGAGCTGCTAGGATTACAGACATGTGCCACTGCCCCCAACTAGTCCTTTTATTTTTGACACAAGGTCTTACTAAGTTGCCCAGTCTGGCTTTGCACTTTCTACCCTCTTGTCTGGGATTATAGGTGTGTGCCACCCGCCTGGCAGGGCTATGGGTGTTTTTAAAGAGACTGTGCATTCTTGCATATGCATACATTTTCTGTAGAAGACAACTAGAAAATGAACACAACAGCTGCTCTAGGAAAGGAAAACTAAGAACTTGAGGATCAGAGCAGGACCCTTTATAACCATCAATTGTTTATATTTTCTCTCTTTCTTTCTTTTCTATGATTGCATTTTTTTTTTTTTTAATTGTAAAAAGAGGAAAATCAAGCCAGGCACAGTGGTGCACGCCTGAAATCCCAGCAACCCAGGAGGCTGAGAAAAGAGGATCACAAGTTCTGGGTGAGCCTCAGTAATTTAGCAAGGCCCTAAGCAACTTCGCAAGACCCTGTCTCAAATAAAAATAAATAAATAAAAAGGTTTGGAGATGTAACTCTGTGATAAAGCAGCCCTGGGTTCCATTCCAAACAACAAAATAAATAAATAAAAGGACAACAGAGTAGTGATGTGATGTCATATGCCACAAGCTACAATCATTAGGACTCTAGTTGTTATTTTCTTCCACCATGGGGAGATTACCTACAAAAGGCAGGGAACAATCAAATTCCAATTTAAAGCCAAGAAATTTGATCTTTGCTGTCCTTTTGCATACCCAAGCACAATTCATTTCTGTAGTATCCCATGGATTACCCTTAATGACCTTCACTGGTTCCAGAGGTCAAGTCCCCTGACTGTAAGTCCCTGCATGATGGGTCTGACAGCATAGAATCTGTCATTTCATGATTTTGAGACCCTTCTCTGAAAGACAACATTGTTATTCAACAAGTTAAATTAGCAAAAGGAGATGATGGAAATACTTGTTTTTCTTCCCAAATACTTGTTTTGGGGAAGAGTACACTTGTTAGCTACTCATTTACCTTCTGTCACACTGAGGACTCCACTTACCTGGAGATGGTTTGGACATGAAGTCAAAGGTGAGCACATTTGGGACTTTCATAGCTAGAAGCTGAAGCATCACACTTGCCAGGTTACACCTGTGAAGAGTACGAGACCAGGATTGTTACTCATCTCTGACCCCTAGCAAGTCAGTCAGAACCATTGACTGAAGAGCATTAACAAAAACCACAGCTCTGGAAAACAAGCCAACAGGAAAGAGTGACACAGGGGCAGTCAGCAAGGGTGCAAGCATGCCTTGAACCGACCTCTGGATCTCTGGCACAGTCATCTTCTCAAACTTCTCAAACTCCTCTTCTGTGTACAGCCGGTAACAGATGCCACTGTCCTCTCTGCCAGCCCTCCCTGTGCGCTGCCAGGCCTGAGTCTTTGACACACGTTGCACAGCTAACACCTCGAGACCACTGTCTAGAGGGAGAATGGGACTCATCAGTGCTTTGCACATCACATAAAAAAACTGTTTCCACAGTGATGACAAAAAGTAACAGTCCTCAGAATACCAGTGAGCCTTTTACAATACGGGGGTTCAGAAAAACTCAAGGCTAAATGTGAAAGCACAAAACTAGATTGCTCCAGTGCTTTGGTCCCATAGTAAAAAAGGGCCTTGCAATGAGCCCTGTGTAAATCTGTTATGAAAATATCAGAAAAGCCTCATGCTCCTAGCAAGGGGCCTGAAGAGTAGTTTCAGAAGTCATGGATTAGATCGCATGGATTAGTCAACCACCCTAGTATGCTTGGGACTGAAGGTTTCTAGGATATAAGACTTTTTTTTTTGGTACTGGGGACCGAACCCAGGGGTGCTTAACCAGTAAGCCACATCCACAGCCTTTTAAATTTTTTACTTTGAAACAGGGCCTCACTAAATTGTTGAGGCTGGCTTTGAACTTGTGATCCTTCTGCCTCTTGAGCCACTGGGATTACAGGTGTGTGCCACTGCACCCAGTGGATATGGGAATTTTGATGCTAACACTGAGACAGTTTCTAGCAAGCTAGGAATGTTGGTCATACTACTGATCAATGACTCAGAAAGTGAATGCCTCGAGTCACTAGTGTGCTTTTTCTCTCTGTTGTTTTTTTGGTACCTGGGATTGAACTCAGGGGCATTCAACCACTGAGCCACATCCCCAGCCCTATTTTATATTTTATTTAGAGACAGGGTCTCAATGAGATGCTTAGTGCCTCGCCTTTGCTGAGGCTAGCTTTGAACTCACAATCCTCTTGCCTCAGCCTCCCGAGCTGCTGGGATTACAGGTGTGCACCATCATGCCTGGCTATCCTCTGTTTTCTGTGAGAAAACAGGTCATGTGAAGTTTTTTTCCTAGGAATAAATGACATTAAAACTTTTCTTTTTCCTTTTGGTAGTGGGGATTGAACCCAGCTTTACCATTGAGTACATCCACAACCCTTTTATTGCTCGGATTACAGACATGAACCAGCTGCCTGGCTAACATCTGTTCTGGACAAAGGTGTACTCCTGTGCCAGGCCATGAAAACCCACAACATTTCACATATGCTGTCTCTAGGAAATCTACACATGACAGTCAGCCCCACCAGTGGCTACAGAGCACTTCAATTAAATACTGGGGAGTGGTAATTTCAGCTGAAACAGAAATGAGCAAAAATAACTTCCAGCAAGTCTCCCACTGCATATTTGTAGGAGACAGATGGTGGTCCACCTGCTGCCCATTACCCCAGATTAAAGGATCCTTCTGCTTCCTCGGAAACCTGGGAGCACACACCAGCCATACACAAAATACTATTTCTCATAAGAGCCTTTGATTGCTAACAGATTGTCTGTGGTCTTCCAGCAATCATTCTTGCCCAACTTCCAGTGGGCTTTCAAATGTTCTGCCCAAGTCCCTGATCATGTTCTTAGGTTTGCTAAATGTGGGCTCCTTTCCTGTCTTGACTTCTTGTCTCATACCTGCATTAGGTCTGTCTCCTTTTTGGACTTGATTTCTAGACTATCTCACTTATGGTCCCTGCCATTCAAATCTCAGTTACTTATAAACATGAAATGCTCACTTGGGGAAAATTGTGGGACTAGTTTCAATGGTTGCTCACTATATACAGGAGAGACATTCATGAGCTACAAATTCTCACCAGGGTTATACTTCTTTGCTTTAACCATGCCCGTGTCAACTACATATTTTATTCCTGTAATGGTTATGGAGGTTTCAGCGATGTTGGTTGAAATGATCACTTTGCGATAGCCCTAAAAGGAGGAAAAAAACCAAAAAGCCACATGACACATATATGATTCAGAAGTTTAAAACATACTCTCACCATTAATTTCCACCATCACTCACGACAGAGAAAAGATGACTTCATTATTAATGGTGGTCATCAGTATTAATAGTTGGTCATTAAACTAGACAGGGATGGGAAGGCAGAAAATGACACTGCAGTTCTAAAGATTAACTTGAGGTGATGAGATGTAATGGGACAAGCACAAGATTCAAAAACAATTAGATGAGACCTGGAATCCTGGCCTTGCCAATTTCATATGTGCCCAGTGAGCACTGCCTACTTCCCCTCTGGGGCCTCAATACCCCTGTAGGAGCCTGAATGACGGGAGTGCACATGAGCATTATCACTGTGACTGGCACAGCAGAGGCACACAATAAATCATAATATGGACAAACTGTGATTTATACTAGCCCTTACAAGAGTCACTCACTTACCTTTCATCTTGGCCTTTGTACTTTCCCTCATCCCCTAAAAACTGTTTCCTTGTTCTTCTCAGAGGACAGTTCCACCTGTAGCTGTGCGATATATATCTGTATTTTCTCAACTAGCTCACTGATGCCTGGACAACCCCTCCCACGTATCTTATCTGGAGCCCAGTGAAAGTCACACGGGCCCCACTGGTGGATCTGACTGGGTGCCCAGGGATGGAGCTGGACAGAAGCAGGAACTCACCTTAGGGGCCCCTTGGAAGACTCGGAGCTGCTGTGCATAGGGCAAGGAGGCATACAGAGGAAGGACTAACATCCCAGGGCAGCCATCAGGGAGGTGTTTTGCGATGTCTCGGCAGGTCTTGCTCATTGCTTCGATCTCCTCCTGACCAGTGAGGAACACTAGTATGTCCTGAGAAGAAGGGGCTTCCTTTAAAAAAAGAGGGGGAAAAAATGATGTTTACTGATAACATTTCACAAAGTGAGGAGATGTAAGAAGCCTAAATGTTGATAGCTCCCTGGGAGAAGAGTTTTACCAGCAACACATAGAATGTAACAGGTGTGAGTTAACCAGCCATGTTTAGAAACCAGCCAAGGACATTTTGAAGGAAAATTACCAGGTTGCTTTTTTGAAGGGACAATACCAGGGAAAGCACAATCAGGCAAGAAAATAAAATCTACATAAAGCTGCCTTCCTTTCCCAAACATCTTAAAAGATGAAACTGATAAAACAGAAGGCAACTTAAGGAAATCCTCATCAATGGAAGTCTCCAGAAGCAATCATGCTGGAAAAGGAGTACTTATTCAATGATGCCATCATATACCAAAAAGGTTTCCCATAGCTGGGCATGGTGGCACATGCCTATAATCTCAGTGACTCAGGAGGCTGAGGCAGGAGGTTCACAAATTCAAGGCCAGCCTCTGCAACTTAGCTAGGCCCTAAGTAACTGAGCAAGACCTTATCTCCCTCCACCAAAAAAAGAAATAAGAAAGAGCTGGGGATATAGCTCAGTGGTAAGCACCCGGGGTCCAATCCCCAATACCAGAAAAAAAAAAAAAAAGTACCCTATATAACTGCTTGAGACACTGAGGTTAACTGGGTTGTTCACCTTCAAAGAGAATGATCAAGTAAATGATATGCCCATTTACCTGATTTTTCTTTGACATCTGTTCAATCAGTCAGATTATACATATGGCAAAATAACTGAAAAATATTTAGCAATAATTATGTGCCTACGTATGTGTATACAGTTGGCCCTCCACATCCTCAGGGTTCACATCCACAGATTCAAACACCTATAGATCTGACCCAGTTATCCCACTCCTTGGTATACACCCAAACGACTTAAATCAGCACACTACAGCGATATAGCCATATTAATGTTTATAGCAGCTGAATTCACAATAGCAAACCTATGGAACCAACCTAGGTGCCCTTCAACAGAAGAACGGATAAAGAAAATGTGGTATGCTGGGCATGGAGGTGCATGCCCCTAATCCTAGTGGCTCAGGAGGTTGAAGCCCTACGCAAGACCCTGTTTCTAAATAAAATATTTTTTAAAAGGGCTGGGAGCCAGGTGGTGCACGCCCGTAATCCCAACAGCTCAGGATGCTGAGGCAGGAGGATTGCATGTTCAAACCCAGCCTCAGCAACAGCAAGGTGCTAAGCAACTCAGTGAGACCCTAAGTAAAATACAAAATAGGGCTGGGGATGTGGCTCAGTGGTTGAGTGTTCCCAAGTTCAAGCCCCAGTACATGTCCCTCCTGCCAAAACAATGCGGGTGGCTGGGGATGTGGCTCAGTGGTTAAGCACCCCTATGTTCAATCCCCTGTAACCAAAAAAAAAAAAAAAAATGTGGTACATACACACCAATGGAATATTTCTCAGCTGTAACGAAGAATGAAATTATGACATTTGCCAGAAAGTGGATGAAACTGGAAACTATCTTGTTAAGTGAGATAAGCCAGTACCAAAAACCCAATGCTGAATATTCTCTCTTGATATGTGAATGTTAACACACAATAAGTGAGGATGGGGAGTAGAAGTTCATTGAATTAGACAAAGGGGAGAGGAGTTACAATTAGGAAAGAACAGAATGAATCACACATAACTTTCCTATGTTCATATATGAATACATGAACAATGAAACTCCACATCATGTACAACCACAAGAATGGGATCCTAATTAGAATAAGTTATGTACGTACGTCAAAATATACATTAATACAATATACATCTAAAAAAAATTTTAAACTATTTTAAAAAACTAAGTCTGTATTAAACAGACTTCTTGTCATTATTTGCTAAACAATCTAACAATTATTTGCATAGCATTTACATAGTACTAAGTATTATAAGTAATACAGAGATGGTTTAAATTATGCAGGATGATATGTGTAGATTATATGCAAATACCATGACATTTTATAAAGAACTAGAGTATTCTCAAATTTTGGTATCCAAGTGGGGGGTCCTGGAACTAACCCCCACTTTGAATGCTGAAGGATGAGTATATACTTAAGTACATATACACATTCATATATTTATATGTGTGTGTATTTTTTAACTTATGGGGTACTAGGGTTGAACCCAAGGTACTTTACCACTGAACTACTTCCCCAACTCTTTTTATTTTTTATTCTGAGATAGCGTCTCACTAAGTTGTTTAGGGCCTCACTAATTTGTTGAGGCTGGCCTCAAACTTGCCATCTTCCTACTTCAGCTTCCCGAGTCACTGAGATTTCAGGCGTGCACCACTACAACCAGCTCCTGTGTGTATTTTTTTGAGCCTAATATGAATAGGACAAATTTCAGAGGTATATACAGACAGAATAAAGTGTAAAACGGTCAAAACTTTATCAGTAGCAGAATTCATCAAAGCTACTATATACCCTGGAATGTACCAGTAGCCACCATTCATGAAAAATCCATCATTTCAAGTTTGCTTTTGGCAGTTAAACAAGGCGGACTGACCTTTTCTCTTTCCCAAATACCATCAAATTGACAATAAGGGTCACTGTCCCAAAATGGCACAACAATGAGATGAGTGTGTTCAACTCAGTTTTGAAAGATGGAAGAGATGGGGGGGAGACACTGAATGATAGGCATAGGAAGCTGTGTCCTGGGTGCCTACTAAGGGGACCAGTGACAAGAGATGAGGTGATTTCCCTAGAGGAGCCAGAAAGGCTCAGGACTTGGGGGAGCAAGGTAAAGATAAGTTGTGAGAGGATGAAACCTGGAATTTGACTCAAAGTCTTGAGTATGGTCTAGTTAAACTTACAGGTTCCCTCTCCTACCCAGTGCAGCCAGACTGGGAAGCCAGAGGAAGCAGTAACGGGCATCACCGTGGGCACTGTGGGAGAGTGGCGAGAGTGTCAATATGACAGTTGCACAGACCTAATAAAAGTTAATTCTTTGCCTTTAGATTTTCTCAGGAAAATTAAAAACAATTTTATACAAATCAAACAAAAATGAGGTGATTTAATTATTCAAGTTTTTAAAGTAAATATTTAATAAAATGAGAAGGGATTTTGAAATAGTTCTTTAATGAAGTTAAAAAAACACCTCTTTTTTTTTTTTTTTGGTGGTGGTGCTGGGATCAAACCCAGAGCCTCACGCATGCTAGGCAAGCAATCTACCCAAGCCACACTCCCAACCCTAAAAAACAACTCTTAATTGCAACCCATTATTGAGTCAATTTTTACTTTTTTAATGAGGTAGAAAATAACAGACTATATCACAAGTAATGAAGGAGACAGTTTTTCATAGACTTAATATAGTTTATATATATCCATATGTACATATACATATATGTGTGTGTGTGTGTGTGTGTGTGTGTGTGTATGCAAAGAGAGAGAAAGAGGGAGAAGGTTATAATATAAAATGTACTTCTTTAGTGGGGCTTCTGATAAATTAAAAAAAAAAAAAACCAAGTAGGGCAGTGCTCTAACATATGATAGTTTTCTAGTTCAGTGGAGGAAAGTTGCTGGTCAGAGTTGAATTATTTTTCTTTTCAGAGAAAATAAGAGAAGCAGAATAGAATAGACAATATGATTGATGTATGTACATTCCATGTATGTATTATATGTCAAAATACATTCTGCTGTCATGTATGACTAAAAAATTTAAAAATAAATAAATAACAATCTTGCTAAAAAAAATAAATAAATAAGAGATACCATAAACATGACTAAAAACCTAGACATAGCAATTGAATTCCTTATTTAACTTTCTGTGTGTTTGTGTATGTGTGTGTGTGTGTGTGTGTGTGTTACACATTAGGCAAATGTTCTACCACTGAGCTACACCCTCAACCTTTCATATTTATCTTGATGACATGCTCACAAAGTGGTGTATTCACTGGTTTTTCTTTTCTTTTTTTGGTACTGAATATTGAACCCAGGGGTACTCTCTCACTGAGCTACATCCCCAGACTTTTTATTTACTTTTAGACAAGTCTCGTTAAGTTGCTTCGGCCTCACTAAGTTGCTGAGGCTGGCCTTGAAGTTGCCGAGGCTGGCCTTGAAGTTGCCATCCTCCTGTTTCCAGCCTCCTGTCACTAGGATTACAAGTGTGTGCCACTGCACCTGACAGTGGCTTTTCTCTTCAAGGCTGAATGTTCTCACTACCAAATGTACAGAACACAGAATTTGTCAGGAATTTGAACCCCATTCCATACCTGGTGGATCTGGAAGACCGAGACAAGAGCTGCATGTAGGTAATCATGCTGAGGCTGTTTGGTGTAAAAAATCTGGATTGGATGCTGCCGACCTTCCAGGTAGAGGACAGGGGCTCCATTGAAATACTGAGAAAACAGGTCCACATCCATGGTAGCTGACATCACAATCACCTTCGCAAGAGAACAAAAAGGAGGATAGCAAGTAGGCATTGGACAGCCTTTCTATGCCCCTCCCAAGCCCTAAAAGCAGATGGTCAAGGCCTGTGCCACTCCCATCATGTTCATCTTTCTCTGTGGTTCTGAAGCAAGAAAACACATGGGAAAGAAACAAGCCTGTTTCCTTAAATTGGCTGCACATACTTTGAGAGGCAGTTTCCCCAGTTCCTTTCGCCTCTTCTGAGCAGCTTTCACCACTCCAAAGAGCACATCTGTATGGATAGTCCGTTCGTGGGCTTCATCCAAAATGATACAGCTGTACTTCCGAAGCAGGGAGTCTGAAATTGCTTCACGCAATAACATGCCATCAGTTAGGAACTTGATCCTGGTGTCTTCTGAGGTGACATCCTCAAAGCGCACTGTATAACCAACCTATATGGAGGAACAACTCATTCATGCACCAAACATCTGTTGAGCATCCCCTTGTATCCAGCACTGTCCTAAACACATATCACAGTGCACAAGACCAACACTACCCTGGCCTGCTCCCTTGGGGATCGTATGGTTTACTCAGTGGACATGCACCTTTAACTGCAATTATGCTGAGCATCTGCATTATGGACGAAACTGGAAACTGACTTGCTAAGTGAAATAAGCCAGTACAAAAAACCAAAGGCTGAATATTCTCTCTTGATATGTGGATGTTAACACACAATAAGCGAGGAAGGGGACATGTACCTTTAACTGCAATTATGGTGAGCATTACAAAGAATTTTAAACTAACCTCCTACCAGCTACTTAATAAGTTTCACATGAAGCTGTATATAGATATGAAAAAGATGTCCAAGATGTTTTTAAGTAAAGCTAGAATACATGCACATAAACATAAATCTGTCTTCTATAAAATTCTGAAACTCATCTTAAATACCTACATATATGTTAGAGAGATGCTTACAATGTTTCTAGAAATATATAAAAATATTTAACAGAGGTTACTAAAGTCTCAAAATTTATCTAACTTTCCAAAGGGTTTTTTTTTTTTTGGGGGGGGGGTGGTGGTGGTACTAGGAATTGACTTAACCACTGAGCCACATTCCCAACACTTTTTATTTTTATTTTTTATTTTGAGAGAGGGTCTCACTAAGTTGCTGAGGCTGCTTTTGAACTTGTGATCCTCCTGCCTCAGCAGGATCCTGAACAGCTGGGATCTCAGGCCTGTGCCACCCTGCCTGGCTCCAATAGCTTTTGAAAGCAAAGCAAACAGAATTGCAACCCTATTAGAGTCTCTGATCTCTCCAGAACTGGGAAAGAACTCCGAGAATGGCCTAAACAGCTGTGGCAAAAAAAGAAGTTTGCCATGTATAAGAAATTTTGTTCAGAAAAACATAAAAAGGCAAAAGGCACAGTGAGAGCACTGCTCAGTAAACAGTACTGATTTTAAACAAGAAAATGAAGTACCAGTTTCCCAAGTTCAGTTCTCTTCTCATCTGACACTCTAGTAGCAAGAGAGATGGCTGCTACTCGGCGGGGCTGGGTCACAGCAATGATGCCCTGGCGGCTGATGCCCCCTTCATAGAGGTACTGAGGGATCTGAGTTGTCTTCCCAGAGCCAGTTTCCCCTAGGAATGAAAAAAAAAAAAGTCTCACTTAGATGTAAATTGACACAGAATTCTCCAATCAAACAGCTTAAAGTCATTATATATATATATATATATATATATATATATATATATATATGAAAATACCTTGAGTTAAAGGCCTCAGAAAAATGTGCACTCATGTTTACTGCTGCAGAGTGTTTGCTGGAATTGTTTCTGGGGAAGTTAAACTATATTTTTAAAAATTTGAAATGTTGGTGCCATTTGACCCACAATTCCACTTTCAGGGATTGATTCTAAGGAAATAATTAAAGATGACTTCTTCAACTTGGCTCATAAAAATTAGAAGGGAGATCAGTAGCATACAGGAAGGGGACCAGAGGAAGGGAGGAATAGGGGAAAGGGGGAGGTACCAGAGAAAAAACTTAACTAAATTGTGCTATGTGCATGTATGATATGTCACAATGAATCCTATTACATTTAATTATAAAAAATAAAAAATAAATAAAAAAAACTTCGGCTCTTGACATTTAAAAATTGGAAACAATATATATGTTCAACAAGAGGTAGCTAGTAGAGTTATAAGATAAAATGAAATACAACTGTTATACAGATTGGTATGTATTAGCAAGAAAAGATGTCATTTACACATGCAACCATAACAAACTCCGGACCATTCCCTGACCTGCCACTTTCTTTCAATCCCTCTGCCTCTGTCCACACTATTCCAGAACTAGATACCTGCCCTCATACTGCTACCTAGAAAACGATAAGATGGGTAAGCCCTTAATGGGGCCCAAGGGCTGCACTAGTGGCCCTCATCTGGGCTCCTTTGTGTTCTGTTTATTCCTCTCCTAGCACTGAACAGACTAGTTTGTATAGAATGTTTAAATGTTTCTGTCCTTTTCCAATACCAGAAGGCACTGGAAAGCAGAGTCAGTCTCTGTCTTTCCATGGACTTGAGTACCCTGCATACAGTAAGTATCCAATAAATGTTATTTCCTACCCTCTGTGGGTCCCTTTAACAGTGTCTAATTAGATCAAAGAACTCAGGGAGCTCAAAAACATCTGCATAGAAGCAGCCTTCCTATTCAGCTCCTCCACAGTTTAGAATAGAACAAGTACTTGGGAAACCTGGGCATCCTCTTTCCTTGCTATCATGAACCCTCTCTAGCTTCAAAGTCTTATAGTCCCATTTCTCTCAGTCATCAGAGCCCTTTAACTGCTCATCCTTCCTGACCCAGCCAAGAATCACAGACTAAGAATTTGAGTATTCTGCAATCTTCCTGCTGAATCTCCTAGGCACAATCCTAACAAGTTGGATCCATGTCTCCCCTTCCTGCTCCTATACCAGAATAACTGAGCATTGCTAAAGTAAAACAACCAAATGCTGCAGATGTAGGGCTAAGAGACATCTGGGCACCAACTCTACCATTGATCTTGTTCCTGTTTTTGCAGCCTGTTTTCTGTGTCTATCTTCCCCAAGGACCTACTTGAGGCTCTGAGACTCCCATTCTCAGCAGAACTCTTTCAAGAAAAAAAAAAAAAAGTCCTCTAATGTGATTTCCCTCTACAAGTGCATCTGCAATCACACCATTCTTGCTTCCTTTCTCCAGGGCCCACAGTCCTGAGACAGCATTCCTCCTATCTAGGCCAGCTCTCCTCTAGTCCTTGTTGCCAAGTGGCCCCCACCCAACCTTTACTATTAGTTCTATCCTATCTTCAGCCTCCCTCTCTGCTGAGTTCTTTCCCTTAACCTATGAATATCTGTAAGTTCTTCTCAACCTCTCTTTTTTTCTCAAAACAGAAAACTGATCCCTCTACTTTCTTTCCTTCACCTTCTGCCTACTTAACTCAATGCCACATTAGCTCTTACCACCATGGTTCCGTTGAAATATGCCCCAAAGAGGGCTGGGGTTGTGGCTCAGAGGTAGAGCGCTGGCCTAGCATGGGTGAGGCACTGGGTTCGATCCTCAGCACCACATAAAGTAAAATAAAGACATTATGTCCACCTATAACTAAAAAATAAATATTAAAAAAAAAAAGAAATATGCCCCAACCAAATCTAGTGGGCAATTTTTTGAGTGGTCCACCTATTACTGAACGTTACAGTTGCATCTACTCACTGCCTTCTTACAGCTATATTCCTCTGATAAGCAGCAGTCCTGGGTCTCCTTTCCGTCTTTGATAGCTCATCTTCATGAGATCTTTACTAAATGTGGGTGATCAAAGCTCCTTGAAATTAATCCCTGCCTTACAGCTCTGCTCAGCTCCTTACATGCATCAGAATTACAACTTCCCAACCCATCGGCTTGTTTCCAGTCTCCAGTCTCTCAGGCACGGTCTCTTCTACATAGAAAGCACTCCCTCCAGGTTCACCTCCCCAGCCGTCTCCTCACAGATTAGTGTGGATCCACTCATCTAAGCTTCCAAAGCCCCCATACGCTTCTCTACCCTTTCAGCGAAAGTGAGTCTTTCTCTACAACCGTCGGTAACTTCCACTCTTCTCCGACGTCCCTCTCCAGGTCTGGCACAGAAGGGGCGTTCAAGTTTAAAAAAAAAAAAAAAAAAAAAAAACAACAAAAACGAATGAAAGGGAGAAGCACTTAAGAAACTGTTCCCGCAAAGCAGGAACCGAGTAAAAAGGAACCCGCTGGCGCGGCCACTCACCAATGAAGACCGCGCTGTCCAGGTTTCGGAGCTGGGCCAAGAGCTGCCCCCGCGCCTGGAAGATGGGCAGACTCCGGCGCTGCAACTCCAGGGCCTCACGGTAGGGACTGGCCGGGGGCTGGGCCAGGGGCGGCTGCTGTCGCCGGCCTCCTCCTCCACCTCTACCGCAGCCGCCGCCCGCAGTCAGCAGCATCACTACTTGCCTCTCGGGAGGGTAGGAACCGGCGCGGCTCGGAGGCCCACAGCCCGGCCGGAATCTCTTGGCCGGCGGGAAGCCCGCCTCCTCCGGCATGTCGGGAGGACGCCGCCGCAGGAGGCGCAAGAGCAGGACGCCGCGGCAGGAGGCGCAAGAGTAGGAAGCTCCTGCCCCTCTCGGTTGCCGGCACCAAGTAAGCACCGCCCCTTTCTCTCCACGTGCAGCCGGTTCCGGGCGACCACCAACGACCTCACGGCCGCCCCCAAGCTTTAGGGAGGGGACTACAATTCCCAGAACGCATTGGGGGTTTGGGAAGACGTTCAATTCTTAGGGGCGATGAGAGTAGAGGCTGATGTACAACCACAAAAAAGCCCGGAGCAACAACAGAGAAAGATAGGGTATGCGGTTCCGTGGGACATTGGTCTAGAATAACGACTTTCTTCTCCTTGACGTTAACACCGGTTTACTTCCAGCAAAAATGCGTTTCTCGCCTGGCGCCGTGGCGCACGCCTGTAGTCCCAGCGGCTCCGGAGGTTGAGGCAGTAGGATCGCGAGTTCAAAGCCAGCCTTAGCAAAAGCGAGGTGCTAAGCAATCAGTGAGACCCTGTCTCTAAATAAAATGCAAAATGGGGCTGGGGATGTGGCTCAGTGGTCGAGTGCCCGAGTTCAGTCCCCTGTACATTTCCCCCCCCCCACCGCCCAAAAACAAGTTTCTCCTTCTCTGTGCACAAAAATCGTCACTCTTCAAGGAATTACTTATTTAAAGTCAATGAGAGGGGCTGGGGTTATAGCCCAGTTGGTAGAGTGCTTGCTTTGCATGCACAAGGCCCTGGGTTCAATCTCCAGTACCCCACCCCCCAAAAAATCAATGAGAAATACAAAGGTTTGCATTGATCTTCTAGAGTTAAATGGTAGATCCTGATACCCTCAATTTACAAATGAAGAAATTGAGTTTTCTGAAATTAAAGTCATTCAAATGTCACAAAATCTTAATTTTGAAAAGGGCAATGTAATCATCCTTATTAACAGAAAAGAAAGACGAATTCTATGACTCTGACAATCATATTTTCCTAAGAAAGTGATCATCTGGATGGATGCTGTGTGCTTCAGCAACACAAGCAGGGAAAGAGGGAATTGAATGGAACTAAAATGGTCTTTAACGCTTCCTTTCTCCCAATCATTACTGCCAGACTCTCAAATTCCTTTCACAACTCTCCAGCCCTGTCATGATACTCTAACCAATGAAAACATCTAGAACTCCAGCAGAGAAAATATTACTAGTTCCTCTGTTCCTTCCTAAAAGCTTTGAGAGGAGCCGGTTGCAGTGGCGCACACCTGTAATCCCAGTGGCTCAGGAGGCTAAGACAGGAGCTTCTCAAGTTCAAAGCCAGCCTCAACAATGGCGAGGCACTAAGCAACTCAGTGACACCGTCTCTAGAGAAAATACAACATAGGGCTGGGGATGTAGCTCAGTTGTTGAGTGCCCCAGAGTTCAATGTCTGGTACAAAAAAAAAAAGAAAGAAAGAAATAAACAAAAAACTAATTCACTCCAGGAAGATTGGCTCTGCATACAGGAAATATGACCTCCAGAGAATAAAGGATAAGTTTCAACCTAACGTGAAAGAACATCTTCTGGAGTTTATTTCCGTGAAACTCAGTATGTGGAAAAAAAATTCTCCTCAGTATGTGTTTAAAATCCTCCTTTCCCTTTCCTCTAGGTCAAGAGATCATTTTTCTTCAGTTCTTGACAGTGTAATAATGGGGGTTACTAAAAATGTACATTGAACCAACAACAGACGTTTTTCAGAATTGACAATTTTTTGCTTTTTAATTCTTAAATATTAATTTAGAAAGGTGATCTAAAACTACAAGGGAAAATAAATGTTGTAATGGACCGGAAATAAACAAAAAATACAAAAACAGAACAAAAAAAGTAAAAGATCCCAGTCCTTTTCCAAACTAACCTATTGTTATATATGTTACAAGAATCCAGGTAGGTGATATGAATGAGCGAAATAATTTCTTGATAGGGGACATGCCTTGTCCCTAGAAGCGGCCATTAATTGCTTCTAGGCAACAGCTGTCATGCAGGCTATTTTTCTTCCTATTTTTTCAAGAAAAGCGAAAAAATGAAGATTTTATGTGACATGTGTTTAAAATATTGACTAAAAAAATTTTGACATGTATAATTAGAACAAATTAAAAAATATGTATTATATATGCTCTCCCCCCAAAAAAGTGTTTCTTGAAATGCAAAACATGGCACATTGAGCTGGGCATGGAGGCTGATGCTTGTAATCCCAGAAATTATGGGTGAAGTAGGAAGTACAAGTTTGAGGCCAGTCCCAGCAATTTAGTGAGACCTTGTCTTAAAATGAAAATATTAAAAAGGACTGGAAATGTAGCTCAGTGGTAAAGCGCCCCTGGGTTCAATCCCTAATACCAAAGAACACAGTACTTCTATACGAAACTCTTCCATAAACTCTGGCTTAGTAATCCTGTTCTGCAGCCTCTAAGCTCAGTCAGTTGAAAAAATTAAATCCTACACAAGCATCAAGTTATATTGCCCACATTTCCCCCATTAGTAGAGTGAAATCTTCTGCCCCTCCAAATAGTCTCTTGTGGTTCAGCAGCTTTCATTTACAGATGTTGACACACTAATAATACTATTCAAAGTATATTCTGGCTCTTCCTCTAAAAGGTCATGTATCAGACACATTTCATTCTTAACTTGTCTGAATAGTTGTGTGGACTTATCAGGTCTGACCATGACCATACCAGCTGGTGGTCATTGTGAAGGTTTGGATGTGTCTCCCCAAAACTCCTATTGATGTAGGAATGTTCAGAGGTGAAATAATTATATTATTATGAAGGCTGTAACCCAATTAATGAATTAATCCATTTGATGGACTAATAATTTGAATGGACTAACCGGGTGGTAATGATAGGCTGGTGGGACATGGCTGGAGGAAGTAAGTCACTGGGGTTTGTATTTTGTCCCTGATGCCTTGCCCTCTTCCCTCCTGCTCTGCTGAGTAGTTTTCCTCCACCAGTCCCTTCTGCCATGAAGTTCTGCCTTACCTTAGGCCCAGAGCAATGGTGTTGGCCATTTATGGATTGAAACCTCTGAAATCCTGAGCCAAAATAAACTTTCCCTCATCTACATTTCCTTGTCAGTTATATTGGTCACAGCGAGGAAAAGCTAACAGTCACCTGACCACCAAACCATGGTCCCTGATCACATTCAGTTCTGCTCCAATCCAAATTTCAGAGACAATCATAAGCCTCAGCAATTAGGCACAAGCTTGCATGCATACATATGAATCCCTTTGTAATTAAAAATACCAGATAATAGTTTGCTGATTAATAAACAAAGTATTTATTCAGCACCCATGTGCCAAGCACTGTGCTAGGCACTGTGGTGGATACAAAAATTAAGACATGGTCCCTGCCCTTAAGGAGCTTACATTCTCATGAGGGAGACAAGACTAATATACATGTACCAGCTAGGAACAGTACAAGACAATATATAATTTGGTGTAAGAATATGTCATACAGATTTGAAGCTTTATAGAGATTCAAAGAAGACAATGAAATAGGCTTTAGAATCAAGATTTCTTGAGGTGTCAGGAACAAGTCCAGGCCTTGAAGGATTAGAGAGGCTTAACTTGAGGTCCCTGTTAGGTAAAAGTGGGAATAAGGTTCAGAAGACAAAAAGTATGCATTTAATATAGGGGCTAAGAATTCACTGGATTTTTGAGCAGGTAAGTAACTTGACCATATAAGGTTCAACAACTTTAATGAAAACTCATAAAATATGTAAGTAATTTAGGGGCATCCTGCAGAGCACTAAAAATGATGACAGGATCTTAGCTAACACCAAAGATGAAACTCACCTGTCAAAGGAAAACAGAACCATGACTTAAAACACTGGCAGGAGAGATGACAATTCTAGGAAGCCAGTTACTCAACACAGCATAGCTCTCATATTTCCTAATTTTCAGAAGCCCAGAGAGACTGAGTGAGGCTTTCCTTAACAAGATCCAGGACAAGGGTGCTTTGCTTTGAGAGAATACAGAAGTATGAAAGATATTAGGACATACAATAGTGACACAGAAAAAAAAAAAAAAAAAAAAAGAACCAAGTGGAAGAGAGAAACAAATAGAAATCCATAGTGAAAACACACACCAAAATGTGTATAAAATGTATCTCCTAGGGAGATGCAATTTGCTCGTCCATTTATTTTCAAATGAACATATATTGTATTTCTGTAACAAAAAAACATGTTTTAATCAGGTGTGTGCTTTTCAGTATAACTAGAATTCAGGAATCTTTCAAATTATATGTATGTAAGGTTGATAGGTCACAAAAATTCCATATATCAAATCTCACTTTTCAATTGACTTGCATTATGAAAAGGAAATGTTCTGGAAGACTCAAGATCAAGAGGTAAGCTGGGAAAGAAGTAAGGACTTTTCCTTAGGTTCAGGTAAGCCTGGGGATCCTGTCAAGCAACACAGGGCTGGGGATGGGTGGGAGTGGGACTGGCCAAACTGATAAGAGGTCAGTGATTTAAATCACCACTGCCAAGGACACAGTGTAGTAGCATAGCAGGGCGTCCTGCCACTAGGAATTTATACCCTACAAAAGCAGAGAAACAAAATCCTATAAATGACTGCCTTTAGGCTATACATTCAAAATGTGTTTCCTGTTTTACCCAGTCATGAATGTGTACAGATACTCCCTAATTAAATGAACAGTCAGTGAATAGATTTTAGGATTAAAATTTTACCACAAAAATTCCATTAATTGGATAATCCAAAATTAAGTCAAGGATAACAAATAAAACTAGAGAAACCCATTTCTAGCCCCAAAGCAAACAAACAAACAAAAAAACTCCTAAAAGTCATTGGTAAAACTTTCTAGACAAAGACAAAGATGATTAAATTTAAGAATCCCGTAAGGATTATACAATCTAAGTATGGCATTTAAACTTTAAAAACACTTCTTAAACTGCTTAGAGGAAAAAGCAGTCCCATTGACCCAAATTCCATAAAACTGCAACAATCATATTCAAAGTTACTTACTAGCAACGTGTAAAATACGCGTACGAAATTCCATACTTATGCATATTCCAATTTTAAAGACATTAAAATACTTTGTACTTTAACAATAATCTGAAAATTCCCACTTAAGATGTTTTTATGTTTGATCTAAGCCTATGTCAATCTGAGGAAATCTCACTCTGTAAAGCTATCCCTAACCAAGACAAAACTGAAGACAATCCAGTTGGGGGACAGGATCTTGTACCTACATGCTATTCATAAAAAACTGAGATCATTTCTTTCTTAGGGGTGCACTCTTTTACTTTCCTGAGTTCTGATTAAGCAGTATGAACACAAACCTGCTGGGATTCGGGAAGAACTTACTATTTTGGACAAGTATTTGTTGAACCACAGGCATGATTTAAAGGCCTGCTTCTGTGGACCCTAATTTCTGCCTAATTGGGAAGGTAACCATTTACTTGGCTCTGAAAAGGTTTTCAACTTTTCATGAAGTAAATGACAAATATTAACCAGCCAATGACCCGGGAGGAAAGTATGCCTAGCTGCTACTCATTCATCTTCCCATAGTTTTCAAAAAAATGTGGCCATTACCAGTCACTCCCTGGATAGTTCTTAATGGAGAAAAGCAAGCAGAATAAATAAGATACCACATGAGCCTTTTACTTACAGCTGACTTTTCTACAGCTGAATTTCTGCTACAAGAATCACCCTCCCTTCTCTTTCTTGTGTTCTGATGACTTGAAGTTTTGCAATTCCCAGATGGAAAACAAGCTATCTGAATGACAGAAATAAATCTTTCTACTGAAGCTAGCACTCTGAATTAGTAAGATGTACATAGCTACAGCACTATAGTCATGTTTTCAATCTTGAAATGAAATCTATCTGAAAGCTGTGAAGACACAGGAAGAGCAGGCCTGTAAACTGCTCAGTCCAGACCTACTTGGGAGAACTAGCATACACTATCATAATTTAAAAAGATCACACACAAAAGCTTTAATACAGTGAAAGAGAGATGGAACTCAGTTTTATTTTGTCCTCTCTGAAACTTTCATTTACACCATGGCCTCGTCTATCAAAGAAGAAGAAAAAGCCCTGCCTTATGCCACAGAATTCAAGTACTTATGTACTTGTTAGAGGCAGCAGGATATCTTTCTCCAGTTTTTTGGCTCCAAGAGATTACACTTTCAGTACCAGTGTAGTGAGGAACCACTGGCAAACTGCTGGAAATGTCTTCTGGATTAGTCAGTGTACCATTTCATAAAGTGCTTCTGGAGTTAAAATCTGTCAAGCTGTCAAAAGTGTCCACACTTTTGCAACAAAGGATAAAAGAATCCCAATGGGGATTTCACCAAGTCCTTCCCAGCTGGGTTTCATTATTGGCACAGCTGCTTTAACCTCCGAGACGTTGGCCCTCACCCCAGGCAAAGCCTCCTGGCCGTTCTTCAGGTAGTGGATTGTAATTTGGATCCTCATCTGGTGTATCAAAAATAGTCCTCCTAAAATACACATGACAGATATAATTTAGTCCCAGAATCATCTTAGGTTTGAAGTACTATAAGGTCAGTTCCCTCCCACAGGGGTTTCCACTATTGGAGGAGCACTGGGTCTGCCTGCTAATTAAACAGTTATCATTTTAATTATTTAACATTTACATTAACTTTTACCTCCTTACTAATTTTATCACAAAAGCACTACATGTTAATTGTAGAGAAACAGGAAATGTAGATGAGTAAAATATCCTAAGTTCCCAGATAATTTCCACTGATACCTTAATTATTCTTCTAGAATAAATAATTGTGGTTTTACAAAAGGTACATCACACTTCTATTTTTTAACCTTTTTTTTTTTTTTTTATACCCAGGATTGAACCCAGGGCCTCTTAGCCACTGAGCCACATCCTCACTCCTATTTTGTATTTTGTTAGAGACAGGGTATCACTGAATTGCTGAGCACCTCGTCATTGCTGAGACTGGCTTTGAACTAAAGATTCTCCTGTCTCAGCTTCCCAAGTCACTGGGACTACAGGCATGCGTGCACTCTGCCTAACCTAGCTTTCATTTAATTTGGTAAGAATGTCTCACCATAACAAAAGCTAAGTGCCCATCAACAGACAAATGAATATACAAAATACAATATATACATATGACAGAACATTAACCTTACAAAGGAAGGAATTGGTTGGGGGTGTTGCACGGTGGTATAATATTCAATCTTGCATTCAATCCCTGGCAACAACCAAAAAACATTAAAAAAAGAAAAAATAATGGAAGAAACGATATTCTGACACATGTGCTCCAATATGGACAAACCTTGACAGCGTTATGCTAAGTTAATAAGTCACTCAAAAAATACTGCATGTTTTTACTTATATATTTATATGAGGTTCCTAGAGTAGTTAAATTCAGAGAAAGAGAAATAAAATGGTAATTGTCAGGGACTACAGGAAGGGGATAATAGCGAGTATCTAAAGGGCACTGAGTTTCAGTTCTCTAAGATGAAAAGAATTCTATGAATGATGGCGGCACTATCATATGAATGTATTTAACACCACTGAACTGTACATTTAAAAATGGTAAATTTTAGGGGCTGGGGTTGTGGCTCAGTGGCAGAACACTTGCCTAGCATGTGTGAGGCACTGAGTTCAATCCTTAGCACTGCATATAAATAAATAAAAAATAAAGATATATCAATAACTAAAAAATATTTTTTTAAAAAATGATAAATTTTGTTAGGTAATACAAATTAAATTTAAAATCAATTAACAAGGTATCCCAATAAAAATTACTGCAGAACATAAGTACAGATAATAAATTCCCAAGTCTTTTTTTTTGGGGGGTGGGGGGGTGGGTACTGGCGTTTGAACCCAGAGGCACTTTACCAAAGCTATATCCCCAGCCCAGCCTTTTTTATTTGAACTTGAAGATCCTCCTGCCTCAGTCTCCTAAAGAGCCGGGATTATAGGTATGGGCCATCATGCCTAGCTTTCAAGACTTTTTAAATACTATTACAAAATAATTCAAAATTTCATTAAAGTATGAACCATTAAAGCAGCATCCTCTACTACGAGTCACATATGTAATTCTACTTGCTGTCAAGGCTGTCAATTGGTAAAATCAGAAATGTATTCAAAAACTTCTACTTTATATTAGAGTCAGAAACAAGTATTTATGTTTCAAAAGGAGCTTTGGTTCTTACAAACTAACAACAAAAAAACGAACACACCAATAGGAAAATGGGAACTGATATTTAATAAGGGATATTTATAGTCTCAAAGTACTTTCCTACAAAAGGGAAAAGAGTATCTTTACAATGGAAAAGCCTGACAGACACCTTAAGTAATCAAAATGATTATCATCACCTTGATAAATACAAGTCAAAATCCCATGCTAACAGGCTGCAATCAGAACAGTGTCATTTATCTGATATTCCCACCAAAGGTGAAAAACTTGAATCAAAATATGTGAGGAACATCAGACAAACACAAACTGGGGAGATATTCTATACAACGAACCCAAAATATTCAAACAAACCCATGTCACGAAAGCCAAGGAGAGAATAAGGAGCTGTTCCAAATGGAAGGACACTAAAGAAACGTGTCAATAAATAAAACACCTGAATCTGAGCTGGATTCTTTTGTCGATTTACTTTAAAAATAGCTAAGGGAAAAATGTCTTTTGTACTCTATTTGTTTCTTTCTGTAATTCTGAAATGAATTTTTAAAATTGTTTAAATTATAAAAAATGAGACACCATCTTATTCAATAGAAAAGGGTAAATAAGGGTATTTGATAGGGTTGTCAGGAAATAAATACATACATTGCTGGTGGAAATGTAAACTTGAACATCCACCTGGAAAGTTCTGGCAACTAAAAAAACAAAAACACCAGCAATTCCACCTCTATGGACTTATCCTTTGAACATAACCCATGGATATGTTCAGACTTATCACCATTCCAATTAGAGAAGGGAAAAGCAAAAGCTAACATCAATGTCCATCAATATAAGATTAGGAAAATTATGCAAAATCCACATCATGAAATATCATGTAACTTACAATTTTGTAGGACATTTATGATGGACAAGTGATCATAACATATTAAATTTAAAAGGCTATGAAATAGGATTTTTAAAAACTATACAGATGGGCCGAGATTGTGGCTCAGTGGTGGAGCACTTGCCTAGCATGTGTTGGGTACTGGGGGTTGAATCCTCAGCACCACATAAAAATAAATAAAATAAAATGTGTCTGTCTACTTAAAAAAAAAAAAAAAAAAAAAGTATACAGACAAGCCAGACATGGTGGTACACACTTAAAATTCCAGCCACTTAGGAAGCTGAGGCATGAGGATCACAAGCTCAAGATCAGTCTAGTCAACTTAGCAAGACCCTGACTCAAAATAAAATTAAAAATAAAAAAGGTTGGAAATGTAGCTCATGGTATAGCACTTGTATAGGGCCCTAGGTTTAATCTCCAGTACCACACAAAGGGGAGAAAAAAAAAAAATAGACAGTAAAAGACTAAAGAATACTTATAAAAAAGTGAACAATGGTAGCCAATGCTATGTCTAAGTAGTGAGATCATGGATGATTTTATTTTCTTTTTGCTTAACTGTCTACAACAAACATTTTAATACAAAAACTTAAAATTTTCCCTCAATTGAACTCTTCTTAATGTAATATTTCCCAAAGACACAAAATTCTGGAATAGAAGAGGTCTTATTTGCTTAAAATCATAACCAGTCAATAGAACAACTACACCTGATTTCTGGTCCCAAGCTATTTCTACTCCACTGTCTCTCCCACCTGTTCTGCAGGACAGAAATCCTACCATTAGAAACTTTCATCTGTGTTGCTCATTTTGCTACCTCACCTGTCTAAACTGGACAGCAGCCTCATAAAACCAGCAGACTCCCCTGGGATAGGAAGTTCTAGTGGTCCCCTGAAGCAATAATTACCACGGCATCCCATGACATCCTGAGCCTGTTAACCTTGCTTTTGCCACAACCTTGGCACTGCCTGTTCCCACTCAATCCAACTGCTCCTAAACTGCGGCTAGATTCCTCAATCTGCAAATATTTACTGACCTGAACTATGTGTACCAGGAGCTCTGAGAGCCCCAAAATACCCAAACATGGGTCTTGTACTGGTTTGTCTGCAAGGAGCACAAACCATAGGGTTAAATACTCACAAAATAGATGGTGTTTTCAGAATTCTTATCCCTCCAGGCTGATTGGGAAATACATCTTCCAAGAAAAAATATATGTGTCCAACTGCAATACCTAGAGTCAACCAGAAATAAAAGATGAGAAAGAGTATTAAAATTTCAACTGCAGGTGGACCTACCAACATAAGTTGCTTATTTTTAGGATAACAACTAAAACTTAATGAACTGATATGGTAGTCTTTGAGATATACCTATCAAATAATTCTATAATAGTTATTCATGAAAGCCAGACAGAATAAATGTGAAAACAGTGACAAAATAAACTTAAATTAATATGATAGAAAAAGTAGTGATAAGACTCTTACCCAAGAGGTCCACAATGATTGAGTTCCCCAACAATAAGGAAAACCCCATGAGCACCCAGGGCAGAAAAGGGGCCTGGAAGTTGAGAAGACCAAAGAAGTTCATGCGGACATATGGGTTCCTTCGGCTCCATACATAGACGAGCATTATTGTAAAGGCCTGTCCCAAGAAAACTAAGCTCACAAACAAACCAAAAAGCTAACAAATGGCATTAAGGAAAATATCAACATTAAAAGCATAACAGGGAAGACTAAGAGAACTAAAGATTGAGTTGTAATGAAAGCTTAAATGAGAAAAGTTGAGAAGTTACATCTTTAGAAAAGAAGGAAAAAACCCTGAAGATAATTACTAGAGCAATCAGACAAAAACTGACTTCAGTGAAATCATCTGGAGTATAGCTATTTCGAACTAATATTCTACTTTTGTGAAGTTCTTGCTTCTGGAAAATGTTAATTCTTTAGTCAATAATTACAATAAAGCTCACTCACCATAAGCACTTTTACCGATGAATGTCAGCAGGAACAAAATCATCTCTTCAGACAGTACTACATCCAAGTCTGTTTTACAGGATAAATTTTTTTTCTTCTAAATGCATCATTTTTTTTTTAGTATTTTTTTTTTTTAGGTGTAGATGGACACAACACAATGCCTTTACTTTTATGAGGTGCTGCCTGTGTTAGGCGAGCACTCTACCACTGAGCCACAATCCCAGCCCCAAATGCATCATTTTTGATAGTGACTAAATGCATGTCTCACCAACTTAGTTTAAAAATGAAATACACTCATCAGTGATATAAC
Organism: Marmota flaviventris; assembly: GCF_047511675.1. Taxonomy (NCBI): domain Eukaryota; kingdom Metazoa; phylum Chordata; class Mammalia; order Rodentia; family Sciuridae; genus Marmota; species Marmota flaviventris. The sequence goes on from NC_092514.1 coordinate 27,566,292, forward strand.
GTGAGATGTTTCATAATAACCCACCTGGGTTAAAAGTTCCTCTGTCTTGCTCATAGTAGAAAAAGCATCCTGTCCAACATCTATGCTTGGAAAGCTGTTACAGAAGGTGTGCTGTAAAATAAACGGTCATACTCTAAAGAGCTAAAATCTGGAAGTCTACTTTAATGTGTTTGTTCAGAATATTTAATGAATCATGGGAGACAGATGAAACATTTTAGGAAGAGACTGGCTGTTCTTTAACATTTTCCTGTATTTGTTCTATTGTTTTTGAAGGATACAGTCATTAAGAATCCACCAAAAAGGAACATAAATACAAAGTCTGCTGTCCGACCTCGGAAAGAGCCTTCTTCTAGCATTCGACAGTAACGATATCTTAAGTTCCAAGTTAAGAAAATGTCAATCATACTAATTGGAAGAAAGTAAAGTTTAACGTATCATTTAAGTACACCTGGACTCCACATTATCTATAAGCATTCAGGCTTCATTTTTATAAGCATGTTTGAGTGATAAGGTAAATACTTTTAGTTTTATTTTTTAGGTATAGATGGACACAACACAATGCCTTTACTTTTATGTGGTGCTGCCTGTGCTAGGCAAGCACTCTACCACTGAGCCACAATCCCAGCCCAAAACTAGCACCATATTTTACTACGAATGTCCCTAGCTGGGGAACCAATCCGATGTTACAGAAATATGCTTCCAGTCACCTTTAAACATTTTGAAATTTATAGTATTATCTTTCCCACACTCAGCCTAGCCTTGATCCTCACCATTCTTACTTTTCCATGAAGAAATCCCCATAAAGAAAACTTATGTGATAAACTACTTTTCCAGGCCAGGCAGGTAAAGCATTTCTATATTTACATCAGTCAATAAAGATGCATTAAAATGAAAAGACTATCATCACTTTCCAGAATAAAGTATTACATAGGAGAAACAGGAATCATCCTAGGACAAGAGTCCTGCCATGGCTACAAGTCCCTCTGTCCACTGCTGATGAACTGAATTACAACTCAGTGGCCCCAGATCATGGCTTTTAACAATCTGGAACATGACAAGCTCAGCAGACATTATGGTACTATGCTTTTGGCCAGGAGAACCAGCAATCAAGACCCAAGATTTCAAGTTCTCCATTTCTCATGAACCCATGGCAAACTCTTGCTAATTAAATTATGACCATGTACAGGTTATGTATTACTTATACCTACTGATACCATTTTATAAGTATGCTTCTATTAAATGTTTCCCCCCCCTTGATTAGGTTTGTAAGCAACTTAAGTAATGATCTCTCATAATTAGACCTCCCATGTAAAGAGTGAGCTACAACTCCTTCAAAATGTTGCTGACCATCTACTCTATGTACAACTGACTCAGAAATCATAGATAAGAGTATCAGAATTAAATCTTAATTTACTCTATCCTAAGTAAACCTAAAGTTTTGATGCTGACTTCACTTAATAAAGGATACAGAAAAATCATGTTAAATAAAAAATTGAATCCAACTGGTCCAAAAAATAAGAAATTGGTGATTAACCTCCATATCTGTAGAGGAAAAAAAAAAGAGAGAGAAAGAAAGATTAGGTAAAATTTATCAGCAGGAAACATTTTATGATTACAATGGTTGAAAAGCCATAAAGGGTGATATTTTATTACGGATCCCAAACTGGAAGACACAATCTGACAATGGATTTTTGTGCTGCTTCGACCATAAAGTCAGAAAAATACTGTATGTACCATAAAGTCAAAAAAATACTGTATGGACTGTAAAATTTATAAAGCTAAAAAAGCAGAAAATTTGAACTGTGATTGTCCTTAAAACAACTCACAATGATTAGGTAAATTATGGAAAAAGTTTGAAGACAAGACTAGGTTGAGCCAGGCACAGTGGCATGTGCTTGTAATCCCAGCAACTTCAGATACTGAGGCAGGAGGATCACAAGTTTGGGGAAATCCCAGGCAATTTACAGAGACCCTATCTCAAAATAAAATTTTAAAGAGGGGCAAGCCCACTGCAACCTATTTTTAAAATGGACATGTTTCTTTCTTTTTCTCTCTCTGCTCCTCCCTAATCTCAGGGGAAACAGGACTTTTCATTCCTATCCTAGGAAGATTTATCTGTTCTGAGTACACACCCACCATAGGAATGAAGTAATCCAGACTTTGGGGATGATACCAGAAGATCTCAGAAATGACTATCTCCCAAATTAACAAGTAAATTTCAACTCCAGACAGAGAACACATGGAATGTAGCCTTTGAATCACTTCTTTAAAAGTTCCTCTTCCTGCTGATGGGCAGAATCACAGCCTTTGGGACAGAGTCCCCTGTGTTTCTCCTTTACTAGCAAAGCAATAAACCTTCTTTTTTCCTTTTTCTCAAAAATAAATAAATAAAAAGGGGCAGGGGATATAGTTTAGTGGTGGGAGCATGTCTCCCTGTCACCAAACCCCAGTACCACTAAAAATAAATAAATAAATAAAAATTTAAAAATAGGTTCATCCGCATAACAGAAGAGTGCGCTTACATATGTAATATAGTCATCTCAGGTAACTTTTTTTTTTTTTTTTTTTAAATACCAGATATTGAACCTAGGGGTCTCGCTAAATTGCTGAGGCTGGCCTCAAACTTTCAATCCTCCTGCCTCAAGAGTCCCTACTCACTGGGATTATAGGCATGTGCCACTACGCTCAGTATAAATGAAACATTTGAGACAGAGAGAACACTATGTTTGGGGCAGAACTACTGGTTTTGGGTTTTTCCTCCTCTCCAACAATAATCTGTATGATCATCCAGAAGTAGAAAAATGCATCTCTCTCTCTGAATTCTGATTGCTAGAAAAGACTATCTTCCATTGCAATTTAATATATTGTTTAGTATATTGTTTTAGATACTGGTCTTTTACTGTTATGTTACTACAGTCTGATCCTGGAAGGTTAATTATTTCAGTACTGGGAATTAAACTCAGGGGTACTCTACCACTGAGCTATATTCCCAACACTTTTTCATTCTTATTTTTGAGGCAGGCTCTGCACAATCAGGCTGGCCTCAAACATGTGATCCTCCGAGTCATTGGAATTATATGCATGAACCACTGCACAGGGCAAGATGAACTGACTTAAAAGTGTTGTCAGAATTGAATTTATGAAAGCCAGAAGAATGAATCAGACATAAGTTTCCTATGTTTATATATGAATACATGACTAGTGAAACTTCACATCATGTATAACCACAAGAATGGGATCCTAATTAGAATGTTACACTCCATGTATGTATGTCAAAATACACTCTACTGGGCTAGAGCTGTGGCTTAGCGGTAGCATACTTGCCTGGCATGTGTGAGGCACTGGGTTCGATTCTCAGCACCACATACAAATAAATAAAGGCCTATCAACAACTTAAATAAATAAATAAATAAATATATATATATATATGTATATATATATATATATATATGAAAAAATACACTCTACTGGCATGTATATCTAAAAAAAAAATTTTAAAAAAAGAATTGAATTTATGAACTGAATTATGATGATAACAAGAAGGTGGTGTGAACAGGTGGTGAAGGACAAAATAAAGCCATCCTGCAAAACTCCCTGGGCACCTTGCTAATCAGTCTCCTTTTAAAACTACAATAAACTATAAGACAGTGAGATACCCAATACAGGAACTGAACACATGAAAACCATGCAAGGAACCTTAAAGATAAAATTCCTAACCCTGGTGATTCTGATTTAGTACAGAATTAAAAAGCTTCTACAGATAAAAAGCTTGTGAATCTCTTAAAAGTTCCCTAAGTGACTCTGAAACCCAGCCAGCTTGCAGAATCATTGCTTTACACCTCAACAATATGATTTACAATCTCAGGACCCCAGTGGACTCTTTTCTGAGATGCCACATGGCAGAGTTTGCTACTTAACAGCTCAAAACAGAAGCAACAGAAACATTAACTATGGTTTTGAAGGGCCACTTACTTGAAAGTGTTTAAAAATTAATTCAGGATTGAAGTACAGCTGAAAAGGTGTGATCAATTCCAGCTGCTGAAATAGAAAAAGAACGTCTTAAAACAAATCAATCAAAAAAATTTCATCACTTACAGCAAAGGATTAGTAAATAGGTCTAGCAAGTGCCAATTCTCAAATCACTTAGGATGAATTACTTTTAAGCCTTTCTTAGGCCAGAGGAAGAAGCTGGTAAAGAATTGTCTACACCTGGCACAACTCTTTGTATCCTCAATAACACAACATTTTAAAAAAATGTTACAATGCTTGAGGATCACATGAATGCATAGGAGGCAGGCAGGTGATGGTACTTTTAGATTTAGTCTACGTAAGAGCAGCTATTACTAATTTGCCCATTACGTGGGCACCACCGAAACAGATGGGTGGAAAACACAACTTACTTGAAATAACGAGATTGGAGACCCTGCCATCATTAGGACTGGGTGCTACCGCCAGCCCCTTTTATCTACAGACCCCTATGATGTTTCCCTCTCGATACTTTTCTATATTCAATACCTAAGTCTCTTCACTTAGCGGACCTTTCTCCCACAAATCACTACGTTACCACCTAAAAATTACTATAACTTTCGGACACATTTTGGGTGGGCGGCTCCCGCAGCCCTTACCACCTATAGGTCCGGTTTCATCTCTGAGAGACTGATCTGATCCCTCATGGAGCAGCACTCCCTTCTCGGGCCATTGAATTAGCACTCTTGGAACCACCCCGAACCCAGGAGTGTGCCTTGTATGCCTCTACCCACCCCTGGGACCAGACCCTCTGGGCTTCCTCGAGGCCCAACCCCAGTTTCCTGAAGAACCAGTCATATCCAGCCCGGAAAAGGAGAAGGAGGCGCTGCAGCTGCTCACCACAGCGGCGGTGGTGAGGACGCAGGCGGTGGTGTAGGCGCGGCTAACCGGTGGGATTTGCAGATACTCCAGCCGGAGGCTCTGGTACGCCATCTTTCCCACCGCCGCCTGCCCACCCCCCAACTTCCCCTTCCGCCAGTATGCCCAAGCGGCAGGGCGGACTCAGAGCGTCCCAGGCTTTAGCTTACCCGCTACTGTCCAATCAGCGCCGCACAATCGGCCAGCCACCAATCACTAGAGCGTTAAGAATCGCTGACCCACCAATCACGAGTTGCGTCTCCGTGGCGCCCCGGCCCACCTTCTCCTCCTTCCAACGTAGGAAAGAAGAGAGAAAAGATCGATTCCTTCCGCCAATCCCCGCCGGCCACAGCTAGCTTTCCCTTCTGGCCCCTTTCCGTCACCAATCGAGGTGCCCACTCCGACCCGACAGTCAGCCAATCGGGAGGGCGATAGCATCCCGCCTTTGCTTTCGTTCGTGGAGGCACGTATCAGTCGGAATTTTGAGGTGCCAGCAGTGCCGCCCATCTTTGGCAGATCGCGGTGCCTTAAAGGAGATAGCGGGACGCTTGTGTGTGATCGACTTCATCACCTCCATGGTAGCTACGGTAAATGCTGCGGGGCCGCTTTTTCGCTGAGGGGAGGCGGGAACTAGGTTCCCCCACGTAGAGGGACCTGAGCGGCCTGTGGGTGAGCCGCGCCGCCCTGCTGCGGGCCCCGACCTGAAGGTCCCGGCATGCAGCGGGATCGCAGTGCCGGATGGGAGCCGGGAGCTGCCCGGAAGCTTCTCCAGCTCTGCCGCTTCTGGGTCCTGTCCAGAGTGTTCGCGAGCTCTTAAAGCATCTAAGTCCGCCGAGATGGCCTGGGCGTCTCCCGCCCTGAATCTCGTCTTACCTTAAGGAACTCTAAGGCTAGCAGAGAAGATGAGACCGTAGGACTAGATCAGTCAGTTGCGAAGAGAGCAACTGATGGGAATTCAGAGTAGGGTGTGGTGGGTCATCAGGAAAGGGTGCTTGCAGTGGCCCTTAAAGGCTGTTTACCCAAGGCATGCCTACTGGAGGGCAAGAAAAATAGCTCGTTTTGGTCGGAGCAAAGACTAGCCTAATCATTGCAGGAGAGGTTAAGAGCATCATACTTTATTGGGTGGGCTAACAAAGTTAGAAAACGCTAAAGAATTCCGGAGCAATGAAGCTGGAGGATCCCAGATTCAAGGCCAGTCTCAGCAACTTAGCGAGACCCTGTCTCAAAAGAAAAGGGACTGGGGATGTGGCTTAGTGGTTAAGCACCCCCTGGCTTCAATCCCCGGTACCAAAAAAAAAAAAAAAGAATTTCGGAACAAGGAACGGAGCATCAAGTCTGGTGTGGTAAGGAAGGAAAGAACCAAATAAAAGTTTGGCTAGCACTTTCACAGGTCCTCCCCTGGGCAGTGGGGCCAGGATTTGGTAGCTGGTGCTGAGAGAAAACCATTGATTGCATTCTTGCCCTGGTACTGTAACAGTGGCAACTGTCACTCAATGGAACAGAGAAGAAAAACAAAACAAATAACAGGTTGGAGAAAGTGGTTCAACAACATCATCAACAACAAAAAGACCAGGTGCAGTGGCACGAGCTTATAGTCCCAGCTGCTAGGGGGTTTGAGGCAGGAGGATCACATGAGTCTCACGTTGGAGGTTAGCCTAGGCAACTTGTCTAGATCCCCTCACAAAACAAAACCTACAGTAAAAAGGGGGTATGAATGGGTAGTTCACAGAAAAAGAAATCTTCACAGCCTGTTGATTAAACAATGGTTGTTTGTTACTTAGTGTGAGACCACCATCTCAGTAGAGCATTGACAGTGTCTCTTAGGGGAGAAGGATAAGATTGGAATTTTTTGAGACTTCTAAGTTTGGTTTCAAGTATATTTCCCAATGTATGGGGCTTGATTACAGTGTGCTATGTATCATAATACAACAATCCAAGATAGATGGAAACTTGAGGTAAAGGTTAGAGAATGGTAGCATACAGATTGTTGATAGTTTCCACTAAGAGTGGACCATCTTTTAGGGAGTTTGTAAGGAACAACCAAGCCATTTGAACAGTGGGAATATTCTAGTCTTCTAGAATATTAAAGTCATGCTAATGTGGACATGAGGTTGGGGGGGAGGGAACATAGACAGTTTCAGTTCTCAGTGTTCAGTTAGTGTCTGAGGGTAGATGATTTTGGTTTTCTAAAAATAACTTGTGTGAAACATTTTTACATCTGCCAAATTGGCAAAAGTTAGAATGTTGAATACTGTTGAGTGTTGGCAAAGATATGAGGAAGAAACTGTCATCTAGCACAAGTGTGAATGTAAATCAGCCCACATGTTCTGGAAAACATTTTGGCAATATTTGGTGAAGTTATCAATGAGTAAACTCTTTGGCCTAGCAATGACTTGCCTTTGAAAAACCTGGCAAGTCCCCAAGGAGACATCATAGGAAGATGTTCATTTAATTTCTGGTAGCAAGATGCTAAGAACAGGCCAGGCACGGTGGTGCACACCTGTAATCCAGTGGCTGGGAGGCTGAGGTAGGAGGATCACAAGTTCAAAGCCAGCCTCAGCAAAAGCGGGGTGCTAAGCAACTCAGACCCTATCTCTAAATAAAATACAAAATAGGGCTGGGGATGTGGCTCAGTGACTGACTGCCCTTGATTTCAATCCCTGGTACTCCCCCCCACCCCCAAAGAAAATGCTAGGAACAAATGAGGTGTTTGTCATAAGAAGAATGAATCTTTTTTTTTTTTTTAAAGAGAGAGTGAGAGAGGAGAGAGAGGGGGAGAGAGAGAATCTTAATATTTATTTTCTAGGTTTTTTTTGGCGGACACAACATCCTTTTTTGTATGTGGTGCTGAGAATCGAACCCGGGCCGCATGCCCACTGCCTGAGCCACATCCCCAGCCTCAAGAATGAATCTTTAAATGTGATAGAGTTGATGGAATACTTTAGTCAGAACAAATGAAGTAAACTTAAATAATAATATGAAGTTATCAAAAAAATAAATGTATATGTATAAAATACATATATAAAATATCTATTCACAGATAAATATGAATTTAAAAGACACACATTAAAAACACTATAATTAGGTTCCTACTAAGGATGGGAGGTGAAAAGTAAAAGGATAAGTAATAGAGGACAAAAATAGAAGTTTTAACTCAAATTAGACATGTAGAGTACTTAAAAAAAAAAGTGTGGTTAGTAAGAGTCAGATGATGAAGGCCCTTATAAACCACATTGAGAGGGTTTGAGTTGATCCTGGAGGCATAGGGAAGTATTGAAAATAAAAATTCAGAGAATCCTCTACAAAATAGAAAAGAAAGCAATTTTATTATTGAATAACATCAAGATTATAATGTTTTATAGACAATCTCTAAACAAAGAAATTCTACCTTGTTTAAACAATCACACAGTTACAATCACTCTATTTTAAATCATTATATACATAAAATTTCAAGATTAGTGGTATCTGTTTTCTATAAGAAGATTGGATACACCATTTCCTGCATGTTGTCATGAAGTCCATCCTAAATTAACCTGGTAATTGAAATGTCAGTTATTATTCCCTATGTACCTTTATCTAAAGGAGTTAAGAAAAAAACTCCTTATTTCTATGATAGGCATATGGTTACAACTAGGACAAAGATGTCTAGATTGATCTCATTGTGACAGGGAGATATGTGATATTTTCCTAGATGTTTACATTTGAAAGAAATGAAACCCCCTCCCCCAACACACACACCCTTGAAAAAACAAGTCAGTGTTGTAAAGCCCCCTTGTTCATCTTTTGATAGGGATTTTTTTCAGATGGCTGGGGTGGAAGGCAAGGGATTGAGGCCACTGGCAATAGGGTATTTAAAGTAATAGAAGATCACGAGGCTTGAAAGGACTGGGGAAAGAACTGAAGAGACTGAGAGCAAGAAAGAGAAGGTTATTAGATTAAAGTACAATGAGAATATGTGAATGATAGTTGGAAGAATAGTATAGGAGGTTGTGGTCAAAAAGTAGGAGTTGTTGGGGAGAGAAGTTAACAAATATCAAGAACCAGGTGGCTGAAAGAATGGAGATGTAGATATTGAAATTCATGTCTCTGGGGCAATCTCATAGGTCATCTATGTAAATTTTAAAATTGTCCAAGATGATAACAGAGCCAGAAGATTGATCTGTGTGCCAAAGACTTCAGCACATGAGAGGTGGAGACAAATGAATAATGAGGAGAGGGGCAAGTCGGTTCTAGAATGAGGAAAGAGCCTCAGAGAAGCATGGTTTGTATCCTTTTATGGACAATCAAGGCTGGAAATAAAAGCAGGTATCAAGGAACACAAACTTATTTTTTTCTTTGAGTCCTTGTTTGTGATGTGATCTATTACTTTCTTCATTTTTTTTATCCAAATGAATTTTTGTTTTCTTTTTACATTTGCAGATTTTTCATAATTGAAAATAGCAAATAAACCAAGATGTCAATGGATCCAATGACCTATGAGGCCCAGTTCTTTGGCTTCACACCAGAGACTTGCATGCTTAGGATCTATATTGCATTTCAAGATTACCTATTTGAAGTGATGCAGGCTGTTGAACAGGTTATTATGAAGAAGCTGGAGGGAATCCCAGACTGTGATATTAGCCCAGTCCAGATTCGTAAATGCACAGAGAAGTTTCTTTGCTTCATGAAAGGACGTTTTGATAAACTTTTTGGCAAAATGGAGCAGCTGTTTTTGCAGTTGATTTTGCGTATTCCCCCAAATATCTTGCTTCCTGAAGACAAATGTCAGGAGACGCATCCTTATAGTGAAGAAGAATTCCAGCTTCTCCAAAAAGAAATTGAAGAATTACAGGAAAAGTATAAGACTGAATTATGTACTAAGCAGGCCCTTCTTGCAGAATTAGAAGAGCAAAAAATTGTTCAAGCCAAACTCAAACAGACTTTGACTTTGTTTGATGAGCTTGAAAATGTTGGCAGAGATCATGGGACTAGTGATTTTAGGGAGAGTTTGGTGTCCCTGGTCCAGAAATGTAGGAAACTCCAGAACATTAAAGACAATGTGGAAAAGGAAAGCAAAAGACTGAAAATATCTTAATTTCTCAGTAGCAAAAACAAAGAACCTGTAAAAAAGTAGTTTTCCTTTGTTCACTCTTTCTTATGTTCCCCATCTTTTTTGGTCCACTCTTCTCAAGTAGCTGTACTGCCTTGAACTAGTCTTTGAAGCATCTGTTCATTAGAGTTTTCTAATAAGTAGAGAGAGATTCTTGATTCAATAATGGCTCATTTGGGGGCATGATTGAAGAAGTAAAACTCAGCTGAAAATATATAATTGTACCTTGTTTATAAGTCTTTGTGATCCTGGTCCTTTTGGCTTATTCTTTGGATAATACCAGGTGAGAAAAGGGTTAAATGGGTGGCTTCTTTATTAACCAGCCATTATACTATGAAATAGCCAGCATAGGGTGCTGCTCTTGCCCAGTAACTTTGCTTTACATGAAGATGTTATAACTGGTTGAAGAAGCAAGCAGCAAAAAAAAAAAAAAAAAAAGACCCATCTTTGATCTTTGGTAAACAAGAAAGTTGTTTTTATTTCTATAATAAATCTCTCCTTTTAAAAAATATTTTTAGTTATAAATGGACAATACCTTTATTTTATTTGTTATGTTTTATGTGGTGCTGAAGATTGAACCCAGTGCCTCACACGTGCTAGGCGAGCTCTCTATCAGTGAACCACAACCCCAGCCCAAATAGATCTTTTTATAAATGAGGCCCTGGTGATGTTAAGCAATTTAATACCTTGGGGTCCTGCAGAAGATAACATTGGACAAAAAAGAAGCAGATACCATTGGAATAGAAAAGGAAGCATGGGGTGGGGGGTCATGGCTCAGCGGTAGGGCACTCGCCTAGCATGTGCGAGGCCCTGGATTTGATCCTCAGCACACATAAAAACAAGTAAATAAAAAAAAAAGAAAAGGAAGCATGGGGCATACACAATAATGAAGTTTGTATTTATTGACTCAGGTTTTATACCTTTTTTATAGTAAAATTAGTTTTAGACTCTGCCTTATAACTAATATTTAATTAACATTTATTCATACTGAGGGTAATAAGCATCAAATGTTTAGTACCCTCAGATTATCTAAGGGAAGGGGAGAAATATTAATGATTGATTTTTTTTTTTTTTTTTTTGCATGCAATGTTGAGAATCGAACCCAGTGCCTCACACATGCTTGGCAAGCACTCTACCACTGAGCCACAACCCTAGATCTAGTGACTGATCTTAATGTGTTATTTGCTTTTCATGTCTTCCTAAAGAACAGGGTTTTGAGTTTTTCCTGTAAAGAAGGAGTTACTTGGAGTATTAATATTTGCAACTAAATATTCATAGACTTAGGAAACTTGTGCTTATTATCAAAAGGTCTTTTGGGCTGGGGATGTGGCTCAAGCGTTAGCGCGCTCGCCTGGCATGTGTGCGGCTCGGGTTTGATCCTCAGCACCACATACAAACAAAGATGTTGTGTCCGCCGAAAACTAAGAAATAAATATTAAAAAAATTTTTTAATTTAATTCTTGTTTCTAATCCTGTGCATTAAATATATATGTTCTAAAAGCTTTGGATTTTGATTTTGTGTTGTCTATAATATCATGATTTATGTTTTTTTTCTCAGTATGGCTTTTTACTCAAATGAAAACTTCCATTTCACATTTGAGCTTATTCAAAATCACCTAGTGTAATAGGTTGAATGGTAATCCCTTAAAAGATATGACTATGTTCTAATTCCTGGAGCCTTTGAATGTAGCCTTATTTACAAAAAGGGTCTTTGCAGATATAATTGATTTAAGGATTTGGAGATGATGACATCATCTTGAAATATGAGCCCCAAATCCAATGAAAAGTGATAAGTTAGGCAGAGGGAGACTTTGAAACAAGAGTAGAAGGCATAAATGCAGGTTGGAGTAATGCAGTCGTAAGTCGGGAATGCCAGCAGCCACCACAAGCTAGAAGAGACAAAGAACAGATTCTTCCTTAGAGCCTGCAGAAAGGATGTGGCTCTGCTGACCTCATACCTAGTGTCCCAAACATATTCCAACTGTCTCCCTCAATTTAAATTATATCCCATAATATTCAGAAACCACTGCTTAATTCACTGTCTGCATATATCTGCTCTTTACAGACAATACATAATAGAACACTTTCCCCAATCAATAGGTTCTATATCATTTGTGATCTGCTGCAGAGCTGTTATTTTTACCTGCCTAACATCCATGGCACCTGAGTGTTCTTCAGGGAAGGAATTTCTTTCCTACTACTTGCCATTTTCATGGGATTGCCCTTTGAGGTGCCTTGTCTTTTTTTTTTTTTTTAACCAAAAGGTATGTTACCTAGAATTTTTTTTTTCCTAGTGCTGGATTTAAACCTAAACCTTGCACATGCTAGGCTAGTGCCATATTACTGTTACACCCCTGAACCCCCTAGAATTTGACTCTTGAACAAGAAAGCACAAGTACCAAAAAATGGGCACAATCATGATGGAATTTTGAAAAGACTATCCATTAATAGGAGAGAAAGGCTTGATATTTTTAGTTACAGGTGAACACAGTGTCTTTGTTTTACTTTATGTGGTGCTGAGGATAGAACCCAGTGCCTCATGCATGCTAGGTGAGCACTCTACTTCTGAGTCACAACTCCAGCCCCCCCCCCCAATAGGGGAAACTCTTACTAGAAGCCCAGAAATTGAGGGACACTTGAGAAAATTCAATATAGAGAAGTCACCATGAAATAGGGGGGCAAAAGGTGTATAGGAGGCAATTAGGATATGTGACCAAATATCCTGGGATACTTAACTATAGAAGAGGAAAATTGGCTATATTAGACATGATGATGCTAAAGGCAAATGTGGATGGCATGAAAGTAATGGAAATTTAATATTGATTAGAAAATATAGCTGGGCATAGTGACACACATCTGTAATCCCAGTGACTTGGGAGGCTGAGGCAGGAGGATTGCAAGTTCAAGGCCAGCCTCAGCAATTTATCGAGGCCCTAGGTAATTTAATGAGATCCTGTCTCAAAAAAGGGCTGGGGATGTACCTCAATGGTAAAGTGCCCCTGGGTTCAATCCCCAATATCCCCCTGCTCCAACAAATAGGTATACATATGAAAAAAAAGAGTGTGTATGAATGTGTGTGTGTGTATGTATTTTTTTGAGTGAGAAAAGTAATGGGTGAATAGAAAAAAATATGAGGCTATGAGAAGAGTAATGGAATCTTGGTGCAGGGCGGGGATAGCAGTGAATGTTAAGGAAGGTCAGAGTGCAGCATTAGACCAACTGGGGAGAAATGCAGTAGATTCTGAAATAAGGGGATCCAATGGGCCTGGATATTTAGGAGTATTAAAATCACTATTAAAAGATTGTAGAGGCAGTAGGATCTAACCATTGATTGATTGATTGATTGATTTTGGTGCTGGGGATCAAACCCAGGGCCTTGTGCATGCAAGGCAAGCACTCTACCAACTGAGCTATATCCCCAGGCCCAGGATCTAATTAATCATAGTATCAGCAAAGCAACCAGATATTTGAATATGGGATAGAAAATGGAGACCCAGATTTGGTAGCACAACAGTTATTGTGGAACAATAACAAAGATTGAGGAACAGAGGACTTTGGTTTGGGGATGGGAAAGGAGTCTGCCATCAGGTGATTAAGTGACCAAAGGATATTGGGGGATAATATTCTGAAGTCACCAAAGGATTGTTAAATGAGAGATAATAGGGGATATGTGAATGAGAAACAATAGGAGCAAATGTTTGGAATACACTAGGCCATATCTTGGGATTCAGTGGGAATCAATACTAAGGGATAGTAGAAGATCCAATATCCAAGTTTAAAAACTGGAAAAGAGGTGTATATTGAGGTACCTAAGAGCTGTGATTTGAGGAAATGGTGTCACCAATTGTTGGAGGAAATTATTTTAAACTGTGGCTATAAAGCACAGGCTGATGTTAGGGAAACAGCGGATGGCACACTTGTAGCATTGAAGTAAGATGTAGAGGGGCAAGATACCAAGGTACACAGTGATATGGGATTAGGGGAAATCAGAATTGGGAAATGACAAGGCTTTATTATTGGAAAACAGTTTATAAAAACCTAAGCTGGATGAAACGGGCAAATGCCAGAGCTTAATTGGGGGACTGAACTGGGCCAGAAGTGTCTTGATATGGAAGCAAGTGGGGACTAAATCCTGAGGAGTAATAGACCTGCTGTTAGGAGACAGCAAGATTGGATCCTGGCATGTTGGAGCAGACTAGGAAGTCTGAAGGGGTCCATTGTACAGTTGGAAATTAATGAAGAACTAAATACAGAGGAGACTGAAAAAGATTTATTCCATCAGAGGTGCCACGATTACAGATATTTCCGTAAAGAATATGCAGTGTTATAGTGCTGTATTTGGACATTTGACATTCATGAGCAAACAAAGAAAGCAAGTGGGTTAATAACCTGCCACGGTGGGTTCTGGTATTAGAATTTGGGGTCGGAGATGACAAACCCTCTGCAGGATTTCTTCAATGGATACATCCCCCAGCCCCTTCATCTTGGGTCTCATAGTTTGTGAAGGGCTACTGAATAGAGTGAAGCCACCCCAGAGTCTCCAAGTAGAGATTTCCCGTGAACCCCAGTTAGGGCCTCCAGTCTCATACAGTGGACCCAGCGAAATCGGCCTGCGTCCTGGGAAGTGTGCAGCTGCAGATCCCACGCAGTTCCGGATACGTCCTGAGCGTAGCTTTCTGGAACGACCCTCCTCTGGCTACAGGTCTTGGCTCCGCCTGGCAGCGACAACAAAGCCTGAGGCAGGAAAAGCGCACATTCCGGATCAGTCCGAACCCGGGAGGTGTGGCACCATACCTTGACAAATGCCCCTCACCTTGTCCAGGGTTCCAGCGGTACCCGCTGCTCACCCAGGTCCGCCAGCTCCCCGAGCTCTGAGTACTGACTGCGCCAGCTCTGAGGCACAGCTGGCTCCTGGGGGCCATGCAGCATCACAGGGCTCCGGCCCAATCTGGGCCAGGGCGCCAATCCTTCCCATGGGACCCTCTCTGGAAGGCCGTGGGCCCAGATCTGGCTCATCCCTTGAAGAACAGAAGGTTGGGCTCACCAAGCACAAAATGCTGGGCTCGCTGCGCAAGCCCCCACATCACAAAGTGGTAGGTTACAGCGACTTTATCCTAACTATAAACGGGGTTCAATTGCACCCCAGCATTCTAAACATTAGGAGCGGGCTGTGCCCCCGCCCCCTGTCTGCGGGTGCTATTGCACCGTTATTTCATTGCCAATGGCTACTTTGGACCTTCCTCCTCCTGATGGACAGTTAAACAAAGAGAGCGACAACAGAGATGAAAAGAAACAAGCATCGAAAGCTAGATGAAGGGGGTGCAGCTAGTCTCCACAACAAATTGCTGCGCCCTTCTTTCCCTTTCCCTCCCCCCTCCCCTCTGCGCCCACCCCTTCCCGCCCTATCGACTTAGGCAAGCTGTAAATGGATATAGGTGAAGATGCAGGAGGTGATGGAGAAAGCGATAGCCGCGTAAATAAAGATGGAGAGGTGCGGGAAATGATCGAGATAGCAGCCCTCGTCCAGTGGAGGCGCCTCTTCCTTGAGCTGGGGACGAGCGGCGGCCTTGGGGGGCTGCCCGGCGCGGATCCCCTGCGCCTTCCCGCCCGCACGCCGACCAGACTTCTTGCCCGCAGCGGACGCCGACTTGGGCGCGCTGGCAGCTGGAAGATCTTCTGGGGGAGGCTTATCAAACAGGCCTTCGGACTCAGGGTCGGAGTCGGTGGGCATCTGTTCGGTGCCCCAGGGTTTGCGCTGAAAGAGACCGTCAGCCATTGGCACTGGGCGCGGGCAGGTGGGGGTCTGCTGGATCCAGGCGATCAAATCCAAACCCGACAGTCAAGTCCCAACCGGGTCGAATGCAGTGGGCGGCGGCTGGGGCTGCAGCTGTATTTCTACTACCCAGAGTGGGGGCACAGGGGGCGGAGCCAGTGAGGTAGAGGGCCTCTGCAGGGTATGCTGGGCCTCTCAGCGGCGGCGCCACTTCCCTTGACTCCTCCCTCTGCCCCCTGCCTGTTGCAGAGGTTGGCTCTCCCAGTTCCATCTCCCCGGCCAGCGGCCAGAGGCTAGCAAGTCTCCACAAAGCCAGGTTTTGTCTCCCTGGCAACCACACAGACGACCAGCGTAGATGCATGCACTGGAAGCTAGCTGGGAACCCCTGGCGGGAAAAGAGAGCTTGGCGCGCAGGAAGGTGGAATGCAGACCCTCAGGCAACAGCTGCGTGCGGAGCTTCCCCAGGGTTTACCTCTCCTTCCTAAAACTATTGTTAGTATTAGTATTATTGACTAGGTACCAGGGGTTGAACCCAGGGGTGCTTACCACTGAGCAACATCCCCAGCCCTTTTTATTTTTTGAGACAGGGTGTCGCTAAGTTGTTAAGGCCTCCGTAAAGTTGCCAAGGCTGGCTTTGAATTTGCAATCCTCCTGCCTCAACCTCTGAAGGTGCTGGGATCATAGACGCGCACCACCGCCCAGCTAAAACAAATATTCATTGAAGAGTTGTATTATTATTATTATTATTTTTTTTTTTTTTTGATACATGAAAAGGAAATCTTGTAGAAAACTTAAAATTTAGAAAGCAATATAAAAAACACTTAACAATTTCAAGGTCCTGAAATTGCACCGTTAAAGAGTTGATGCCTTTCCCTCCCTCCTTCTTTCTCTACCCATCCACATTTGTATCTATACATTGTGTTGTTGTTGTTTTGTTTGTTTTGGCTTTTGTGCAAGAGGATGAACCCAGGACCTTGGGCATGCTGAGCATGATCCTCAACCCCTACATCCTGCTTTCTCTTTTTGCTATTGAACTACATATGGACTCCAGCGTTTGAGCATGAACCCAAATCCTTTCAAAGACCTCTTATCTGAGCCCATTTCTTTCCCACCCTCACCACCCCGCCCCCCCCCCAACTCAAGCCCCTCTCTGGCTTCCACTAGTACTGCCACAGTCATTGGGCATTACCATCTCCTGACACTTCTGTTGTGTCTGAATTCCAAGGCCGGGTTAGTGGAATGGAGAACTTGGTTTTATATGGGTCCCAGTGGGTCGGAGGGGTCCTTTTGCAGACCCTGGCAAATGCAACTCATGGGACTTTAACTGCCATCAGGGAACTTGTTACCTCACCCACTAGATCCTCCACCAGGACTCAGGTCCAGGATGCTGTTTTTCTCAGTCTTACAGTGTTGCCAAAGACTTCTCCCCCCACCCCTTTGGTACTGGGAATGGAACCCAATGATGCTTCTCCACTGAGCTACATCCCCAGTCTGTTTTTGTTTTTTATTTTCAGACAGGGTCTCTGTTAGGTGCAGGACAGGCTGAGTAAGTTGTCTGCAGAGCATGCCAAACAAAGTTAGCTGCAGGATGACCTGGCCACTCAAACCCTCTGTCTGGTTCTTTATCACCTGTTTGCTTCAAGCCCAAACGCCCAAGCCCCTGCTCAAGACTGAGCGCTTCCCCCCCCCCCCTTAAGGCTGAACACTCAACCCGCTGCCTTTCAAGGCCGAGCACTTAACCCCCTTGTGTGCCAACAAGGCAGCTTGCCGACCCAGAGACCCCATTAGATTTGGGCTATAAAAACTCCCTCCTGCAGGGCCCTTCTCTCTTGCTCTCTCTCTCTCTCTTGCTCTTGCTCTCTCTTTCTTCTTTCTCTCTCTCTCTCTCTGCCTCTGTTTCACTGCTGCAATAAAGATCTCTTGGTTGCTCCAAACGTTGTGGTCACTTTCCTTTCAGTCTCTAAATTGCTAAAGCTGGTATTGCCTTAGCCTCCTGAATCATTGGGATTAGAGGTGTGTGCCACTGGGCCAAGCTGCCAAGGATTTCTTGCATAGGCAGACACTACCAGGTAGTGGTAGGTATTCACTTAATTTGTTTTTGAATGAATGGCTCAGCCAAAGGATTGGCTCTTTGCAGCAGACTCGCATTCTCTTGCTAACAAAAGGAGACTTAAAACTCCAGCTACAAGACTGCAGAATATGGATTCTTTTAATCCCAGTCCACTAAAAACTGGTAGCTTCATAAAAGGTTTAGCATACACTTACCATATGACCCAGCAATTCCACTCCTAGGTTTCTACCTGAAAGAAACAAAAGCATATGATGACATAGAGACTAGTACAAGAATAGTCATAGCAGCATTACTGGTAATAGCCCCAAACTGGAAACAATCCAAATATCCATCAAATGGTGACTGGATAAAAAAATATATATATGGTTTATCTATGCAATTGAATATTATTCAGCAATAAATAGAAGTGAACTACTGATACATGCTAAATTTGTATGGACCTCAAAAACATTACACTAAGTAGAAAAAGCTAGATGTAAAAGACCACAGAGTATATGATCCTTTTATATTTAATGTCCAGAAAAGATACATTTATTGAGATAGAAAGCAGATTAGTGATCACCTGGGGCTGGAGTGGAAGAAATCATTAACTGCAGTTTCAAGGCAACTTTTTAGTGATAGAAATGTTCTAAAACTGGATTGCAGTGATGATTGCACACTTCTATACATTTTCTAAAATTAACTGACTTACATAAAGTAGGTGAATTTTGTTTGTTTGTTTGGTACTGGGGATCAGACCCATGCCCTCACATACATTACACAAGTACTCTAGCACTGAGCTACATCCCCAGTCCTTTTTATTTTATTTTGAGACAGGGTCTGCTAAATTGCTCAGGGCTGGCCTCAAACTTGTAATCCTCCAGTCTCAACCTCCTGAGTAGCTGGAGGTGTGTACCACTATCACAGGAAAGCAGGAAGCTGAAACTCCAAATCTTACTCGGTTCTTGTGTTTTGACAAAAGAAAATTTAAAGTCAGACACCAAAAGCCATGCAAGAGACGTTTAATATAAGTCACGGTAGAGTGTGGTGGGGCACTCCTGTAAATCACCTCAGCTTGGGAGGCTGAGACAGGAGGATAGTGAGTTCAAAGCCAGCAAGGTGCTAAGCAACTCAGCGAGACCCCGTCTCTAAACAAAATACAAAATAGGGATGGGGATATGGCTCAATGGTTGAGTGCCCCTGAGTTCAATCCCCAGTATCTCCCCCACCTCCCCCCAAAAATTAATTAATTAAAAGTGCTGGGGATGCAGTTCAGTAGTAGAGTGCCCTGGGTTTGACCCCAAGTAATGCCAAGGCAGAGGGAAAAAGAGTTAAGATGGTAAATTGTATTTTATGTATATTTTGCCACAAAGTTGTAAAGAACCATAGAGATATATTTTGTTCTCCCCAAACTATAAAAACGGTCTATTTCAAAGGTCTTGTAAATCAAGACCTTTGTTGACTGGGATTGTAGCTCGGTGGCAGAATGCTTGCCTCACATTCCTGAGGGCTTAGGTTGGATCCTCAGCACCACATAAAAATAGATAGATAGATAGATAAACAAACAAATAAATAAATAAATAAAAATTGTCTTACTCTGCCTCATCTCTCCATTCACTGCCTGCAAATGACCATGAGCTCCATAACCCTAGGAACTAAGTGGTCCTTATTTGTAGCTATATCCACATGGCCTGCCACATTGCAACATTCAATAAACGTTATTTAATGAAGGGACTTGGGGCCTGGTTCCAAACTCTGTTGCAACCACACTTCTATAATATAATAGGTTGTTCTTTTTTTTTTTTTTCTTTTATTTTTTTGTATCAGGGATTGAACCCAAGGGTGCTTAACCCCTGAGCCACATCCCCAGCCCTTTTTATTTTTATTTTGAGACAAGGTCTCACTAAGCTGCTTAGAGCCATGCTAAAAACTGAGGCTGGCTTTGAACCTGCAATCCTCCTGCCTCAGCCTCCCAAGTCGCTGGGATTACAGGGATTTGCCACCACACCAAGCGATGGGTTGTTCTGATTAGTTATGAGACCAGCTAAGTCACCAGTCCAAGTAAAAGGGCTTGGGATTTGTGTCAGTAGTGACTGGTCTAACTATCCCCAAGGATCCTCTCCTTCAAACAGGACTTATAAAGTATTTTTCTATCTTTCAACACAAACACACTCTCAAAATGTTTGGTTGAGAAAAGAATTACACTATAGCCTGCACTGTGCAATAAGAGCTGGTAGATAGATGAGGAGGTACATAGAACCTTCCTGACTTGATCCAAACTCAGTGATGGAAGTGTCTGTGCTGATGTCCAAGAGGGGAGTCAGACCAGGGACCTAGAACAAGTTCTGTGTGACCTTGGGCCAATTCCTTCTCTCCAATGGGTCTCAGTTTCCCACTTAACAAGTGAAGAAATGTCAATACTTTGCAGGTGGGGTACAATCAGTCCATTTCTCATTCTGAAGGAAACGGAAACCAGCTGTGAGGGAAGCAAACAAGACAGACTGTCATGAGAATATTCATGTCCTTTTATATAATCATCCCATCCCTTAATATTGATTTTGATGCAATGATCTAAAAGAAAGAAAAGCTGTCTGCAAGAGGATGCATATTGCAGTACTGTTCATCATGGCAAAAAAAAAAAAAAAAGGAAGCAAACTCATTGTCGGAACAAGAGGAGAATAGTTAATTAGATGATGCTGCAGCCAGGGCTGGGGTGTAATATGGTTTCCATCCTGAGATCTGGAAAAACAAAACAAAACTGTGGCTACTGCATGAGTCATCCAGTCATCAGAGATGAGTATCCTGAAAACTCATATGTGGCTTGAGGGATTCTTGTGATAATCCAAATTAAAGTCAAAAAGAAAATTAATCTACATTGAAATCATCCAAACACAAGATTTAAAAGGACAATAAAAAGAAAATAATGCTCCTGCAGAGAAAGACTGGGATGGAAAGAGTAAAGATGGTAATTTTTACCTTATTTGGATGTTGAATTCATAGGTAACCTCTTTCTCATTTTTCTAGATCTTGTGTACCATTGATGTGTGTGTGTGTGTGTGTGTGCGCGTTGTACAGTAAAATCAATTAATAGGTGAACCCTGTGATATTCTGGTTGGTGGCCACAAGACTAAGGTCCTTACCCAACTGTCTGGATGGCCCCATATTGCTTAGCAACCACCTGCTGAACAGCAGTTGCTAGGAAACCAGGAACAGAGCTGGTCTCCTGAATAATAGTCCAGCATAAATACCAGTGCCAGCCTCTTGCCCTCAAGTTCTCTCTGGCAGTGTCTCTCTCCAGCTCCCCTCCTCTGGGTTCCTACCTTCCTGGAGCTAACCTGCCGGTTGCACTCAGTAGAACCCCATGATTGTAGAGTCCACCAGAGCACAGGTGATGACTGTTTCCATAGGACCCTATTATTTCCCCCGCTCCAGAATTAGGGCCTAGACCAGAGTATATACACAACTCTAAGTTTAACTTTGTAGTTAACCCATCATTGGAGTAAGTATTACCCACAGACTCCAGAAGGCCCTTGACCCTGGGAACCTCTTCTCTGCCTGCTTTTTCCTGCAAAAAAAAAAAGCATGGACCTCAGTATGGGCTTCCACAACCCCAGCAGGTGTCTGACTCAACAGAAGCATGAAATCCACAACTCTTGAATGAGTTCTTTGACAGGGTCATGTGGACATCTCCATGTTTCAAGTAGCCCACCTTGAAAAGAAAATTAATCTACATTGAGTTCATCTAAACCCAACAATCCTGAAACACCCTCCAACTTCCCACTATGGTTAAAAATGATCTTGCACTTGTTCCTGTCATCTCTACCACTTTGCTATACCATCACCTTCATCCTGAGGAAGTCATTTTCCGACTCTACCTAATACCCACTGACTGCTCTATTTAAAAAAGAAAGAAAAAAGAAGCGAGGAAGATGGACCAGGATAAGCTGATAACAATATGAAATGCAGCCAGAAAGCCTCCCAGACAGGCCCTCCTGGGAATAGCGGTGGCCCTCTTCTTCTAAATGGGACCTTGATGTGAGTGAATGAACTCACCCTGAGATCAGCCATGGACTGGTTTCTTGACTCATAGAGGTCTCCCTGGAATGTGTCTTGGGTCCATCATTGGGGTCTAAGTTGCTTTTTTCTGACCTACTGATTGGTCAAAATTGTCAGAGGTGTCTTCAAAGTACATAACCTGAGATTCTGAAGGATCATACGTGTCTCTTGAGAACCAACAAATCGGAAGAGAGCCAGGGGAAGGGCAGACACTCTCTTCTAAGTGGGACGATGGCAAAGAGCTAACCTGCTGGTTGCACTCAGTTACTAAGAACTCCTGGGTCAAGGGCATTTAATATGCAAGGGGGAAAGGTTTCAAAGATGCAATATATTGTATTTGCCAAAGATGGTTGCTCCAATACATATGTCACATATTCTTCTTGCAAAGTGACTGACCTACCAACCACTGAGAAGTGGGGGGTTAAGTTCCTCCCCTTGGATCTGGACTGGGGGCATGATTGCTCTATTAGAGTATGGTAGAAAGGATGCAATGTGGCTTCTAAGGCTTAATCATAAAAGGGTGCAGCTTCTGCCTGACTCTCTTGGAATGCTCACCCTTGGAACCCAACCACCATGTTGTAAGGGAACTGTGCAGGTGTTCCAGCCAGTAGCCCAGCTAACATCTCAACTCACAGCAAGCATCAGCCACCAGTCATGTGAATGAGCAGCCTCTAGATGACTCAGGCCCCCAGCTTTTGAGTTTCTTCATCTAATTTGAGTGGAACTAAGACAAGTTCCCATTTTGCAGTGTCTGTGTGGAATCTTGTCATTGTTTAAGCCACTAAAGTTTAGGATGCTTTGTTATACAGCCATAATAACTGGAACAGTGGATAACTAGAAATCGAGTGTAGCTACATGAGAAACTAGGCAAGAGACTTAGTTGGAAATCAAGAAGTGACACTATGTACTGAGGTTTGTCCCCACCATAACTCACATTGAGGCTTAATTCCCCCCACTGAAATGTTGAGGTGGTAGGGACTTTCAGGGGGAGACTTCCAAGGTCATGGGATACCACCTTCTGAAGGGATTAATGCCTGTCTCTTGGGAGTGTGGTAGATCTCAAAGGACTGGATTATTTTCTGAGAGAGCAAGTTATTGTAACCATCTAGCCCCCTTCATTCCCTTTCTCTTTCTCATGCTATTGACCTCTCACACTTGCTCCCATCATGATATGGTTCACCACATTGTGACACAGTAGAGGCCCTCTCCAAGGGCAATTGCCCATCTACTCTTCAGAAGTATGAGCCACAAGAAATCTCTTTTCTTTATAAAGTTCCCAGCCTTGGGTATTTTGTTATAGCAATAGAAAAGGGACAAAGGGCTGTGGTGCACACCTGTAACCCCAACAGCTTAGGAGGCTGAGGCAGAAGGATTGCAAGTTTGAGAGCAGCTTCCTCAAGCTAACGAGACTTGTGTCAAAATAAAAAATAGAAAAGGGGCTGGGGATGTGGCTCAGTAGTTAAGTGCCCCTAGGTTCAATCCCTACCTCCATAAAAAAAAAAAAAGAAAAGAAAATGGGAAGAACCAACCTGAGCCCTTAGATAGTTGTTCAGTATGATCATCCTAGTGGCAGGACGAAATCTTCCAGTGCAATTGGGGTTCTTATTTTTTTTTAATATTTATTTTTTAGTTTTCGGCGGACACAACATCTTTGTTTGTATGTGGTGCTGAGGATCAAACCCGGGCCGCACGCATGCCAGGCGAGCGCGCTACCGCTTGAGCCACATCCCCAGCCCCAGTTGGGGTTCTTCTATCCTTGGTAAACCAACATCTTGCTCCCAGGAAATCTTGTGGATTCACAGTTGTATACACATGTCAAACATCAAATCCACCATGCGGCCTGCGCATTGGTTTCATTAATGAGGTTCTTGGCATAAAAGTTAGCTAGCAGAGATCGAAATAAACACACAGACTCAGTTACCTTTTTCTATGACCAGGTCCGAGACGGCTCCCCTCTCTGGCTCCAACCTCGAACCACCCGTAGGGCAGCAAGGATTACTCAGGGCTAGCAGGAGAGAGAGAGAGAGCACGCCAGGGAGTAGCCTTTTATTGGGGAAAAAGAAATTCAGGGGAGAATTCCATCCAATGAAGGTTGAGGGGGGCGCCGCACTCCAAGGTCAGGGTCAGTGATTGGGCCCCCGGGGTCAGTGGTCAGTAACACCCCCACACAGACGGGTTCTCTCATCAGGAGAGGGCCGGTAAAATTCCGACACAGCCAGAAGCCTCAGGCCCAAACCGGGAGTCACCCAGTCACGCGTGAGAATGGCTCTCCACAATCAAATATATTGTATGTCAATTGTACCTTAATAAAGCTGGACATGTGCTTTTGATTCTCCTCTTGGGTAAGCAGGGAGGAGTAGAATGGCTTAGGTTATAATCCTGGCACCATGAGAGTCTAATGAAGAATGGTGCCTGTGTGTGTGTGTGTGTGTGTGTGTGTGTGTGTGTGTGTGTGTGTCCCAATGGGAGGATGTCAACCTTCAATAAAGCCCTGCACTCTTTACAGCACAGGGCCTCACTCTGCTGTCTAATTTGTGGCTGATTTTCCTGAATCCAGAGACTGACTGGTTCAGCCCCTAAAGAGACTCAACATTCATGAAGCCTTCTGCAGGATTAGGGGAGCCACAGTGCTGGTAAGGATGGGAGAGGTCTAGGGGCCTAACTCCTGGCTGCTCCTAATCCAGACTTTGAACAAATCCTGCTACCTTTGGCATCTCTGTGCCCATGTGGGATAGACCCCTCACTTCCAGGTCCTGATCTTTCCTGGGTCCTGCAGTGCAAATTGTTAAGTGCCCCTAGGTTTCTTTTGAAACTCTGCAGGCTCAGGCTTAGCTTTCCCTGTTCTGCCACAGCAGAGCTTATATTTGCTTACCATCTTCCAATATTTGTACTGACATTCTTCATTTCTTGTATTTTTCCCTAGTTCTCATTACTCTGGGACTGTACTTGTTTTATTCCTTTATGGATATTTTAGTGGGATTTCGGGAGGGAACAGGGATAACTAAGTATATAGAATCCACATCCAGGGCTATCAAGATACGTACAGGGACCACTACCGTGGGGTCTTATGGTTGGGGGAAAAAATGGGGCCCAATTCCAAATATAACAAGGAAAATTATATATATTCATAACTAGAAGCACTGCTGGTTACCATGATATAAATTATGTATATATATTCATTTATTCAATGACTTGTTGAGTATCATCATATGCCGGGGACTCCCCTAAGGCATGTGAAATGCGTCAGTGATTTATACATTTATACATCAGTGGAAGTGTGTGCTTCGCATGGAAATAGAGCTCTGAGTTTGAAAATGGAAATAATTAGGGTAGAGTAGAGAGAATCAAGAGTATGGGGGTGGAATATATTAGAGAGGGTATGCCTGATTGAGAACGCAAGATTCAAGTCAAACTTAAAGGAGGTGAGGGAGTTGGTCTTGTGGCTATGGAGGAAAGAACGTTCCAGGCAGAGAAAATAGTAGAAAAGATGGAAGCGTGTCTGTTAAGGAGACCCCGTGGCAGGAGCAGATGGAGAGGGGGTTAGAGAAATTGGGAGGCAAGGGTAGATCTTTTACATTTAACCCTATTTTATAAATCAAACAAAAACCCTGTGTGTGAGGGTATGTATATTTAAGAAATGACATGACTCTTGGTAAATTGGAAAGACAGACTTTATTTAGGATTTAATGGGGTTTTATAGTAGGGTAGAAAAATTGGGTCCAACTTTCATGTATAGCCAAGGAACAGAGTGGGACTTGTATGAACTGGGGTAGGTCGTTGGATGGAAAATTATCAAAAAGGTAGGTGCCATGTTTGAATTTTTCCCTCCAAAGAGGGAACTAACTATTTGCTGGGAACTAATCCCCAAAGCAATAGTGTTGAGAGGTAACTGGGCCATGAGCACTGGGTCATTACTTTGGCGTTATCGGCTCAGTGGCTTTTTTGTACTCTCCATCAGAAGAATCAGACAAAGGCACAACGGTGACAGGGACAAGACTCTACTGGGAATTCTAGCTGGAGCAGAGGGGAAATAGCATTGACCATAAAGTGACAGTCTGGCTCCCTGGACAAAGGAGAGAGCCTGTTTTATTCATGCGAAAGTGTTGCTTGTAGGGATGAGCTAGGGTCTAGGAATTTTGATTGGCTTTGGGCACATTTTCTAAGGTGTTTTCTTTGTGGAAGGGTGTTCAGTCTGAAGCCAAATGTCACAGCTCTTCCTGTATATTCATCTTTGCCTTGGGATAAGGATGAGTCTGCAGCTATTAAGGAAACACAGGTGGGGAGTGGAAGAAAACACAAACCATGCAAATAACAGATTAAGGGTCCAGAGAATTGGCTGTTTCAGTGATCCCTCAACAGTATTACTCTTTATGTTGTTTGTCCTTGCAGAGTCAAGGTGCAAGCATCTGGTTTTATGATGCACCTGATTTCTGGAGCAGTAAGACGAGTGAGAGAGTGAGGAGCTAGGGAAAGGCACACGCCACTCTCTCATCAGCTAACAAGCTAAGAAAGCATTTGCCCTTTTTGGGTGGGGGATGCCTATATCTCATTCACTCCTTGGGTGTTTTACTCCTTTAACCTTAAGGGATGCTTCTTTTCATGGGAGTGAGGTCCCTACAGATAATTGTTGTGGATAAGTTATCAAGGGGGTAGTTTCTTGATAGAAAGATGAGTTCAGGAACAGGGTGCCATGGTACACACTTGTAATCCCAGTGGCTCAGGAGGCTGAGGCAGGAGGATCCCGAGTTCAAAGCCAGCCTTAGCAACTTAGCGAGGCCCTAGCACCTTGTTAAGACCCTGTCTCTAAATAAAATACAAAAAGGTGTTATGTGGCTCAGTGGTTAAGTGCCCCTTGGTTCAATCCCAGTACCAAAAAAAGAAAAAAAGAAAGATGAGTTCAGGCCCCCTTCTTCCCTCTTTGGAGCACTCTCTCCCTATGTGATGCCTTCCATCATTGAATGGTGGAGCAAAAAAACCCTCACCAGATACAGCTCCTCAGTCTCACACTTCTCAGCTTCTAGATCTGAAATAAATAAGAAAAAAATTTTTTTTATGAATCACCTAGTCTGTGGTATTCTATTATAGCAGCACAAAATGGCCTAATGAAACAGAGAGCTCCTGAATTTCCTCATGATGAGAATAAAAACCTCCTCATGCTGATGACAGAGGCCAAGGAAAGTAAAACTGTGTTATATTCTGTAGCTAAGCATAGTCTAGCTCAATCTATATATGTATATCACCTAGCTTTTGCTTCTACAAATTATAACCTCTTCTGTGACATCAGTGGAGAAGCAATCTAGCTGCTTCTCCCCAGTTTCATAAAATTGCATAAAGTTCATTTCACCTTTTGGCACTATTTCTTATGTGGGCAGGTGGGTGAATCAGGCCAGCTGGGATCTAGGCAGTGTCCCTGGGCGAGGCTGCCTGGTCAGTCCAGTCCAGTGGGTCTTTGCTGAACTGACCTAACAAGATTCTTGCTGAAGGCAGGCTAGGGTGATTAGCTATCACCTGGGGGATGAATAATCTTATCAGATATTCAGGATGAACAGATATTGAGAGTGTGGCATTCTGGCTACACTGATTTAGCAGAGTTCTTGGTGAAATCAGACAAGGCAAAGGACACAGAAGTCATAAAGTGTAGGCATCATCTGAAAGAGGATTCAGAGGAGTCTGACCAAAGTTTGGTCAAGAAGAGATTGTCAGTGTGAATATAAAAGGATATGAAGATTGGAAATAGAGGTGGGCACAGTGGTGCATGCCTGTAATCCCAGAGGCTTAGGAGGCTGAGGTAGGAGAATCAAGAGTTCAAAGTCAGCCTCAGCAAAGGCGAGGTGCTAAGCAACTCAGTGAGACCCTGTCTCTAAATAAAATACAAAATAGGGCTGGGGATGTGGCTCAGTGGTTGAGTGCTCCTGAGTTCAATCCCGTGTACCTGCCCCCACCCCCCCAAAAAAGATTGGAAATGGGTATGGAAGGAGACATATAGAGATTGTTGTTACAGAGCTGGGGCCTTTCGGGAAACTGAGGCAGCACAAAGACACTTCCCTCCCAAACCTGATTCTTATGATCAAGTCAGAAAGATTTCAGACATGTTGTTCAAAGTAACAGGCATGAGTCTATCGAAGGGATAGAAAAGGGAAAGGAGGACACTTTCAAGGGAGAAAATGGGTCCTCTCAGAGGAGAGGGACCGTCTACTTCTCCTGCACTCCAGTTTTATTGGGGTCCCAGAGAAGTTTCCAGAGAGTCCTGCCCACGTCCACCTCTTGACTTTTGACTGACAAAAGGATGACATCAGACTTTCAAGTTCCCACTGCCATGACAACTCTGACCCGGGGCCCCTGCTCACTGGTTCTAATTGAATTCATAACCATAAATTCTTACAGATTTTATGGTTAGGAGGAATTATCCTTATCTCCCTGAGTTTCAGGAACTGGTTCATGAAAAAAGTCACAAAAGTTCCCCCTTTAGAGTAACTTGCATTCTTCTTCTTGACATTATTTTGGGCCTGCATTTCTCCTGCAGATAACAGGTAGTTTACTGAAGAATGTGACACAGCATGTCCACTTAGGCAAGGTAGGGCTGCAGTTCAATTGCTTCTTGGAAAAGAAAGCATGAGAGGGTCAGCACAGTGGGCCCATTTTATAGAATTATTGTCTTAATCTTGTGTTCCCACTATTTGCACCTATGTCCCCTAACATAGTTATCAAAACTCTTGTATTTGTAAGGTCCAAACCCACAGCAGTACTCCAAATAGCAAGGATGTCTGTGAGCAAAGGTCTGACCTAAATGTCACCCCCTCAGGAAGATCCTCTCATCCTAATTAGAGTGGTACATACAACCACTGAAACCAGAGTTTAGAGATGAGACTATATCCCCTGCCTCACCAACTCCCTTTGAGTTCTTGTCTTGCAAATTTTGAAGAATAAAATGCATGGACAATCATGGAAGGGAAGAGTAAATGGAGCAGATTTATTTAAGCAAGAAGAGACAGAACTCCCGCCCTGTGGGAGGGGGCCTAAGAGCAGAAAAACCCATTTTGGTGTGCCAGTTTAGGAGTTTATATATGGTTCTGGGCAGAGGAGCAAAAACTGTTAAACAGGCATGGAGAAGGTATCAGGGCGATCATTGTTCTTTCCATTCAGTTCACCCCCACCTTCCCTCCAATAACTTCATCTGGGTTCATCCCGACCTTCCTTTTTCTACCTCTGGGACAAAGGAGTTGGCTGGAGGTATTCCCACAGGGGAGCTTCAAAGCCTTTTACACTTACTTGAATTAGGCCTTGATGGCGCTCATTAATATGTCTACCAGTTAGCCTCCAGTTGTGGTAGAATGGAGGCTAACTGGTAGACATTTTAACTGCCTGGTCATTTTACCCCCTCATTCACCACCTCTATCTTCCTCCTCAATTTTTTTCCCTTTCCCTTTTCTTTTTCTTTTTCCTTTGGCAGCACTGGGGACTGAATCCAGGGCTCTGTGCATGCTAGGCAAGTGCTTTACCACTCCACCACTGAGCAACACCCTTACCCCTACCAATTTTATTTTCTTAAAGCACCTCCCAGTGTCTGAAATGATCTTATCTATTTGTTTATTTACTATTTCTTATCTCCTTGACATTAAGAATGTACATTGCTAGAGGGCAGATACTTTGGCTTTGCCTGCTCACTGGCACCTAGAGCAGCCCCAGGCACAAGGGAGCTAGGTTCGTTTGCCCAATGATTGTTCTCTGAATGAGTAACTGTATAGGAACTTCACATCCATTAGCCCTCATAATCAAACAACCCTTTCACTCAAGTACGGAAAATTGAGGTTCAGAGAGGTTTATACCATTCCAGGATCACACAACTAGAGGACAGCAGAGCCGGGATCTGATTCCCAATTCTCTATCTGTTCCTTAAAATCCCAGTTGTCACTCTTAGAACTGGGATCCAAAGCAGACGTGCATCTCTCTCCCACTCACACACACTTGTTTGCTTCTGGCTTTTCTCCTACTCCTCCACTGGCCCCACTTCGGAGCTGGCTGCCATGGAAACAGCTCCCGATTTGGGTGGGAGTAGTTTCTGCTGCGTCAGACAACAAAAGTTCCAGACAGGCGGAGGGAGGAGAAAGGAAGGGGGCTTCTCGGAAGGGGGCGGGGCTGGGTGGCCTGGGGCAGGGGTGGAGCCGCAGCTGCGGTGCCCCTCCTCGCACTCCACCCTCCCCTTCTTCTCATTTCTGTGCACAGGGGTGTGTCCCGAGCGCGGTCCACTGCGAGCTAAAGCAGACCCCATCCCCAAGGCGCGCGCAAGAAAACCACCCTGCGTTCCCGAACTGGTCTACCAAGCCTGCTGCCCCAGTTTTCCCCAGATTTCCTCCTCAGAGGTCGGGGCGAGCCTCCCGCGTCCGCCACGAGACGTCCTCGCCTTCCCTACATAGGCATCTGGGTGGTCGCCCCAGGAGGTCGGGGCTGGATCTGATCCGAGAGGACGCGGGAGGGCCCAGCGACCTGAACGCTTCTCTGGACGGGGGTACCACCTCGTCCGCGGCGGTGCCCTCGACCTCCATTTGAGTCTTTAAATTCAAACATTCAGGTCTCCGAGACTTCTATACAAAATAGGGCTGGGGATGTGGCTCAGTGGTTGAGTGGGGCAGGCTTGGAGGGATGGGTGGGAATGAAAATAGGTGAGACGCGTCATCTGGTGATTTGGGGGAGCATTCTCTAGTACTTGTCTAGATATCGGTCTCTGGACCTGTTTGTTCCTCATCTCTTCTTCCAGTGAGTAAAGATAAACTGATGACCGATAAATGCAATCACCGGAATACGGAGGAGAGCATTTTGTACCAGAATATCTTTTCTAACTTTACTGGGAGTCTGTTGCTGAATCCTACTTTGTGCGCTCAATTGTGGTGTCATTTGAGGAGCTATCCCTACCTAGAATTTGTTGGTCCACCTGGAAGAGAATGTTCTTCCTTTGGGGAATGGTTGTTCCCGAGCCATGGGGGTTGCCTCATCCTCTCTGGCCCCTTGGATGGATGGATGGGCTTAGGGTAGTGGGCTTGGGGAGTCTGGAAAGTAGAGACCTCCTTGCCCCTCTCCCTCAGCCTAGGAGTCTCTTCGTCGTTTTCCGTTATTGCACTGTCTGCAAATCCATGGGTAGGCTCCAGGTCTTCCTGCAGAGCCAAATTTGGGTAGCCGCCCTCCGAAGAGGGTCTCCTGGGGAGAGTCGATGCTTTGGCCTGCTTGGACTGGAGCCCTGTAAATGCTGCATCGCCCAGAAGAGGAGCCAGCTGTGCCTCAGAGTTGAGGCGGGTCGAGGGAGGACACCAGCGCTCAGCAGATGTCCGGACGTCTGTTGGGTTATATTGTTTCGCACCCAGGGGCTCTGGCTGACCTGGACTTTGGGAGTTTTGTTTTTTGCTTTATTTTGCCTAAGGCTTTGTCGCTACTGCAGAGCTTGGAAGACACTCCTAAGCCTAAGGAACCGTCCTCTTTGGAGTCCCCCGCCGCACTTGTCCTGAACGAGGAGATTCCCCGGCTGCAGATCTTCCTGGACACAGGCCTAGAACTCGCTTGCTGAGTAGTCTTTGGGTACTGTGGTGGCAAGCTTTTACAGGCATGGGAAGGATATTGAAATCTAAGAGACCTATTCAGTATTAAAATTGTTAAGGTGAAAAGTTATGGAGTGAATGGCTCAAACATGCTCAAAGGGAGAAAGGCAGGCCTAATGGAAAAAACTAGTAGGTGGGTGGGAGGAATGGGGGGAAGGGATGACTTATACAACTTTTTAAAGTGTATCGCTGCTTGAAAATCCATTCATTGCTTGCCTGTAGCAAACTTGGACTAGCACATGCGCTGTAATAGATGCTAATGGTGCACTATGTATATTCTTGTTTGGCCAAGGAAGTAGTGAGGATGCAATCTTTGGATTTGCTTATGCGGGGGAGGGGGATATTACTAGCCAGTCACTCCATTGTGCTGGGGGAATCCTTAATGAATGCATGTGATACTGCTCCAGTTAGAGGCCAGAGGCTTTGTGAATGTTGCTGTTTATATCCATATGGTGTAGAAATGGTCCTCTGGGGGAATAAGCAATAAAGCTTTGGTTCCCTGTGCATTGATCAGCTGAGCCCTTTTGCACTCCTAAAGGCTGAGCCTTTGAGTAAAGGAAGGAATTCCTTCCCTGGTTGTAGTGGCACCCCCCTCCTCCACAGAAAATCTTAATGAAGCTTCTCCAGAAAGCTTCACCATAATTGATCTCAGGACTATCAGCAAAAGGATCTCTGCAAAAGAGTTCAACTGTAGTTTTAAGCTTCTCATTTCCTGTTGCTCTATCTTAAAATTAATAAATTTGGCCAGGGGCCTGAAAGAGATTAGCATTCCAGGTGCTGAATGCCCTTTTACTAGTTTTTCCACAAATATTTATGGACTTTCTAGTATAGTAACAATATACATATTAGTTTGTAAAAGATTTCAAGTGGGAAGTGTGTTTGCAAACGCTGAGTGTGATAAGGAAGACAGATTTTTTAATGAGGCCTCTTGGGCCAGAGGCCTTAGGGCCTGGAGCTTCACAGAGATGTTTACATTTCAAAGAGAAGAGAAGATGTTACTAATTGGGCTCCTTGGTAACTGGCAGGAGGAGAGAAGAAAGGGGAGAAGAAGCTCTCCCTTGTCATTCTGACTGTCCTTGAAGGGTTAATTTGCCTAGAACAGTGAAAGAAAGAGCTGCTTTTGTGTGAACTTCCGCATACTGTGAACTTCTGAGCCCCTCCCCTTACACACTGGGTATAAAGTTCTGAAACTGCCTGAACTCAGGGTTCAGGGGGATTGATTGATTGCAGTGAAAACTTTCCCTTCTGAACCTGGTTGCAATCAAATAAGCCTGCTTCCTGTTTCTTTTTGTTTTCTTTTTTTTTTTTAATATATTTTTTTAGTTGTCAATAGATCTTTTTTTTTTTTTTTAATTTATTTATATGTGGTGCTGAGAATCATGTGCCTCACACATGCTAGGCAAGCGCTCCGCCACTGAGCCCCAGCCCCAGCCCTGCTTCCTGATTTCCTATCTGGTGTCCTGACTAGTCTGTCCCTACAACATGGTCATACTGTGACTTTCAAGGAACTGCCTCTTCTCAAGGGGACAAGGTACCTCTTGGACCAAAGGCAACAGGGAAAATCTAGGGCAACGAAGGGGCTGGCCTTTCAGGACCGGCTCTGCTTTTTAATGAATGACCCATCAGTATTTGGGCTCATCCTTTCTTGCGACATTCCTGCTTCTTTTCTCCTAATAATAGGCCTTCTCCTGCCTTCCCTTGTCTTGCCCTGAGAGCTTGGCACCTCCCTGTACTGTTCCTCTGTATTGTCTCCTAGTAATCAGTCTAAAGTCTAACATCTTCCATATATTCCTCAATTGTAGTGCCCTGTCTACTCAATATGCTGCTTTGCCATTTGCTCACTGAGGAATGCAGTTCAGAATAGGGTTGGGGCAGGGGAGTTCATACCCTATAGTATCTGTTGGGCCCCATTTGAACCTTAGATTGACAGGGGCTGATAGACACAAATTTAATGTTCTAATAAGTAGTATATATGAAAAATGACACCCCCCCCCCCCCCAAATAGTGAGACCTGGGAAAAGAGGAGTGAGAAGGAAAGCCATACATTGAGAGCATTGATCCTTTCCCAATTCATTCATTCCTGGTGATAAAACAAACCCTGGGGAAGAGGTGTCCATCAAACCTAGAAAGGCAGTCTCTGGGAAGAGGACAAAGCATTAATCCTTTTCAGATACCAACCACTGACCCCAGGGCCTCCATCAGGTGTAGTAAGATAAGTCCCAGAGACTGACTGCTGACCCTAGACTCCCTCCCTTTTTGCCCAATAAAAGAGATCCCAAATTCCTGAGTGCCCAAGCTGACATACTCATTAATTAATTCACCTCTCAGTATAACCTACATAAGCCCAGTCCCTTCCTTTGTTCTGGGGCTCATTTTCCACCAGGAAAGTGGGTCCATTCCTGTAGGTGTAGTCCCGTTCCTGAATAAAGGCTGACATGATCTGTGAAGTTTGCATCCATCCTAGACTCTTTGTTCTAACAATAAGGAGCTGAATATATTGTATTAGTAGGAACACAATAATGATTTTTTTAAAAGTATTAATCATTTCATTATCATAGTGACAAGAAAAAATGGTTTTTCATATCATCATTACACTCATGCTAGAGATAACAATACTTTCTGTTTTACAGATGCTACTTGGTGTTTTTTTTTAATATTTATTTTTTAGGTGTAGATGGACACAACACAATGCCTTTATTTTTATGTGGTGCTGAGGATGGAACCTGGGTCCCACCCGTGCTAGGCGAGCGCTTTACCGCTGAGCCACAATCCCAGCCCCTACTTGATCTTTTTTAAACACATTACTTATTATGCTTGGAATAAATGAGCATGCTTGGGCTGGGGATGTGGCTCAAGCGGTAGCGTGCTCACCTGGCATGCGTGTGGCCCGGGTTCGATCCTCAGCACCACATACAAACAAAGATGTTGTGTCTGCCAATAACTAAAAAATAAATATTAAAATTCTCAAAAAAAATAAGTCTTAAAAAAAATAAATGAGCATGCTTAATAAAATTTAAAAAGTTATAAAACATTCCAAGATTTTTAATTAACAAAAATACCTACTCTTATACAGTTTACATACCACTTTCAATGTTAGTAATAGAAACAATGAAATTATTTCTTGATATTTAACAATAACAACACTAACTTCCCAAGACATGCACTACAACCATATGATAGATTCTGTCATTGATATGATGGTCTTGGCATCTTAATATATTATGTTCGCTTTTTAAATTAAGTCCTGTTTACTAAAATAAAAACAGATGAAGGCTCAGTTGGTAAGAGTGCTTGCCTTACATATATAAGGCCCTGGGTTCAATCCCCAGCATCAATCAACCAAACAAACAGATGAAGACAATGAACAAGATGATCATTAAAAAAAAAGGAATACAAATAACCCGTAATGTTTTTTTTATCAACCCCATTTGTAATGAAAGAAATACAAATTTTAAAAAATAATACAACATTCTTCAGTTATTCTGACAAAGATTAAATATGGAGGAAAAAAATAAAAGATAATACCTACAGTTGACCAGGGAGTATACAGATAGGCATGGTCACACATACTGTACTAAATGGAAGTGTAAATTGGACAGCTTTTTTGAAGAACAATATGGTAATACTTACCAAAACTCTAAAAATGTTTAAGCCCTTTGGATCAGTCACTCCACTTCTGAAAACTTAATTTTTTTTAAAATTTTTAGTTGTAGTTGGACACAATACCTTTATTTTATTTATTTATTTTCATGAGGTGCTGAGGATCCAACCCAGGGCCTCACATGTGCTAGCTGAGCACTGTACAGCTGAGCCACAACCCCAGCCCCTCTAAAGAGTTTCTTAAAGACATAATTAAGCAAGTGCCTCAAAATGTACTGGGACATTCACTGCACCACTTACAGTAACATAATGCAGACGATCAAAAATGCCTAACAACAGAAAATAAGTTCATTATGGCACATCTTTCTTATGGCAAGTAGTGGGCTTCATCTCAATGCCATAATCCCAAACCTCCTTTAGCTTTTTCCTTTCCAACAGGGTCTACTTCTAACAGAGGCCAAAAGAATGTCAGATGCTAGCTTTCTCTATGACCAAATCTGAGTTGATGGAAAATGAGGGGAAATCATTTGGAGGCTAAGAGGAGAAAACTTCCACACCCATAAAATAAATGTTACAGGAAAAATGGTCTTTCGTGCCTTGTAGATGCAATTTTAGGAAGATATAAGACTAGAAGTTATAGCATTATGCTGGAGAGTGGGATGAGCCTAAGGCAAAATCAATAAATTGAGGCCAAAAATAAAAAATCCTTAGAACCGCTAAAAGTTTATATAACAGAGGTATTATGAAGAGTTTTAAAAATGTACAAAACAGTATTTCCCATTAAAAAAAAAAGTTAACATGGATTCAATGGCCAAAAAAAGTCTGGAAAGATAACTCAGAGTTAAAGAGTAATTTATCTCTGAAAGATGGGATCCAAATGTTTCCTTATTCCATATTTGCACTATTTTTTTTTTCTATAATGAACATGTAAAATTCTGCCAGCCTTTTTCCATCAATTCAATGCAGTTTCTGACTGGAAGAGGTAAGTAAACGTATTGTTTCAGAAGTCTTTTTTAAAATATTTATTTCCTTTAGTTTTCGGCGGACCCAACATCTTTGTTTGTATGTGGTGCTGAGGATCGAACCCGGGCCACACGCATGCCAGGCGAGCGCGCTACTGCTTGAGCCACATTCCCAGCCCCCAGAAGTCTGTTTTTTTAGTAGTAAAAGTTTTCAGTTTTTAAAAAATTGTTTTGTGAAATAAAATTTGATACCATCGGGCACTGATATTTTTTTTCTGCGAATATGGAAGATTACAATTTTCAGTTCCCTTTATTATGTAGGGAATCTTGTCATGACTTTGTGCCATTTTGGATTGGAATTTCTTCTGTGAAGCAAAAATAGTCCCCAAATAAAGGATTTTTCATGGGAACAGCAGATGATATTAAATCATTAAATCTGGGAATAGTAAACTGCCTCTGGGTTGGTATAGAATCATCTTGGGATGAAACATCCTTGTGTCTAGATCCACTGGATTTCCTAAGAACTGCAAAAAAAAAAAAAAAAAAAATGGGGTTCATATATTTTGCTTTCCTCAGATGCCCATTATTTTTCTTTCTCTCCATCCAGGAACAAACGTGTTTCTTTATAAACTTGGCCTATATCCAAGTTTAATGGAGATATATCAAATTCAAGCCGCTGCAATTCAAATCCCTTCAGCATCCAATTCCTATAAAACACATCTAGCTGAGTCCATTCAGCCTTAAAGCTTCTGATTATTTCCCATTCTTTGTTGGTAAACTTCCTTTTCATAATATGAAAGAACTCTGGAATTGAACCTCAGCCTGGAAAACTAGTCTTCATTATATCAATTCCAACTTGTAGCTCAGGTTCCGTAGTAAGCACTGCATAATCCCCTTGATGAGAGATGTTAAAGTTGAAATTAGGATAAGGATTCAATGAGTCCTTTGCAAGGACTGGATTTCCTTTTGCTGTTCTTTGCAAGCGGATATGGTGCTTGAGGGATATTCAGTTTCTCTGCAGCTAATTTCCTTATCATCAGACCACCAGCCATAGCTGTCTTAGTGTCCAGGGCAAAGACAAACTGGCCGATGTGCTCCTTCTCGGGCCGGAGAATTGCCTTTCACTCAAGGAGGTCAGCTGTTTGTTCTTTTCAGGCCTACGACTGATTGGATGAGGCCTCCCCACACTGTGGAAGGCAATTTGCTTTATTCAAAGTCCTCCAAGTTAAATTAGTCTCCTCCAAAATCACCTTCACAGAAACATCCAGAGTAATATTTGATCGACACCTACATCTGAAGACATACCCTCACAAACCCTATGATCACAAGTACTATTCTCATCTTTATCCTTGATTTACAAGGAAACCAAGGCAGAGAAAGATGTTAGATAACTTCCCTAGAGTCCCACAGGAAGTTTACCAACAAAGAATGGGAAACAATCACAGCCTAGAGGCAGTTTTCTATTCCCAGCTTTAATGATTTAATATCATTAAACAGTAAATAAATATATAAATAAATAAATGGTGGAGATGGAACTCAGCCCCTTGCAAACTAGCTCCAGAGTCCCCACCCATGCCTCAGTTGGACAAATAGCCTGCTGTCATTGAAGACCTGGAAATGCATCCAATGTAGAGATTCCTGGAACTTGTTATTGCCCACTAAGGGGCCAAGAAGATAAATTTGTCAAAAACTATAGGTTTCTACTCCTTTTGTGACCCTGAAATATATTGTTTTTAATTTCCTGTGGCACCCACCAAATTCCAAGAAGCTCTAATTTTCTTTAACCAGTGGTATATAGCCAACTGGTAAAACAGCTCTTTTCAGAATCTGTATTTTGCCCTACATATAATTGTCTGCTCTCATCTATTTTACCCATCTGACAAAAATGACTTTGATGTGGGAAATGTCCATATTTCCTGTAGGAAATACTTGGGGTGATCCTAGTACTCCTGCCTTGAGGTTAACCACTCCCCTGGAAAACTAATAGAACCCCCAGTCCCTCCAGAGGAACTGTCATGTCTCCACCATTACACCCCTGCTTGCAGAAACATGGATTTTTAGAGGATGTCTTCATTGCAGAGGGCAATTACTATTTGCTATTTTGTATAACAAAAGGGGATTAAATTGGGCCAGGGCATCTTTGAAATAGTGTGGATGAAGGAAAGCTTGGCTGTGTGGGTGGTATATGTAACGTTTGTATGTTCTGATGAGTGTGTGTGTCCTCATGTGAGGGGCAATCAAGTGGCAGAATATAATGGACATGTCCCGATTGCTCCATTCCCCAGCACGTTAAATGGTAGCAGAAATAGCCATGTTTGTAACTGACCTTTTCTCCCTAGCCCTAGCAGACAGGTCATGGAGGAGATGTTAGCAGGGACCATTTCCTGGGAATAACAGAGGAAGGCCGGCTGCAGGATTACAAGGGACAGGTGAGTGTAATTCAACCCAAAGGGTGACACCTACATCTGAAGACACGCCCTCGACTTCCTGAGCCGGGACAATGCCCAAGTCACTTCGAAATGTAGTGATCCATAGGTCAGAGCCTCTTGCTTCAAGATGGAAGGCGTGGGTCATTCAGAGTGGCTCCCCACACTAGCCTACCCTGCAAATTTTGGATTTGCCAGCCTCCATAATAATGTGAGCCAATTCCTTAAAAATCTCTCTCTCTCTGTACATCATATTGATACTGTTTCTCTGGAGAATCCTGAGACATACAGGGTTGTCATTAGAATTAGATGAGCTCCTGGACATAACACTTTTCAAACAGGGCAGGGTTGGGGGCCATGCTAAGAGACTTCAGTATTCACACATCTGGTTGAACTTCAAAGATACCTGTGCTCTCTTGCTCTTTGAACACATCCCAAAGCTATTGAAAATGCCCTAATGCCGCAGTCTGGCTGGGCACAATTCAGGAGCCACTTGTCAAAAGAAACAAACTTTATTTTTAGAACACACACACCAAACCACACAGCTCCTCAGGAAAACCTTCAGAGCCCAACTGCCACCACCGGCTTCCCACAAGCCTCTCAACACCCCCACTCCTCCTGCTCTTGAGGCTGATTGGCTGGGTTGTGTGGGCGGAGCCAAAAGAGTCCCCGAATGAGCAGCTCTGTGGTCTGAAAGGGCGGGGAAACAGCCCAATGAGCATCACCTCAGAGGAGTCAATCAGCTGGCAGCTGGAAGTTTGCTGGGGCCACTGTGAGCCAATCATCAACTGGCAGCTGGAAGTTTGCTGGCAGCCGGAAGTTTGCTGGGGCCCCTTCGGCTGTGGCTCTCAACACCCTTCTACCTTCAGCAAGTCAGCAAGAGACACTTGGGTCTCCCTGCAAGTCAGACACTCAGAGGTGGCACAGCAGGAAGTTGGAGGCTGCCTTCAATGACTCTTGGTGTTGCAGCCCCAACAACTGTGGCACCTCCAGCTGGGAGCTACAACTTGAAGGACAGCTCCTTGGACAGATCCTGAGCTAATAGTCTCCACCTGCAGCTTCCTGGTGGTGTGGCTCAGAGCTTCCTCTAGATTAGAACTGTGATGTGCAGTGCAAGGCAAAAGAAGCAAATAGTTTGATCTCTCTATGCTTCTGAGAGACTTCTATGAGGCCTTCAGTCATGTAGAGAAGAAACAAAGTCTAAGACAAATATGGTCTCCTGTCCTTAAGATAGCTGAGGAATCAAATTCAGATGCAAGTTTTGAATCTGCCACATTTAGCAGAAAACATAAAACGCTGTGTGGACACAGGGAACTGATATGGAATCCATCTAAAGCAGCAAGTTCATTATGTATAGCTTTCTTGTCTTTGGAAGTGAACAGAGTCTTGGCTGTAGGGTCCTGAGAGGCCTTAGGGTCTTATACAGTTAGCAGCAGAAAGTAGCCACAGTTATCTTGATCTTAAGTAAAAACATCCTTTTCAAAGTATGAGACTCCTTTTCCATTATGGGGCACATCTAAGAGCTGGCATACAAAAATTCGGAGACATTCTCATCCCCTTACGAGGATCCTGATAGAATCAACCAAATTTATGGAACTTGTTAACAGTGTGGCCTGAGCATGAAGATCAGTGGGTCCAGAAAGTGGCATCTCTCTGGCTCATGCTTGTGAGGCAGCTGGGACTAATGTCACATGTGTGAATCCCTCCCTTTCCAATTTGTTTTATGCTTATGCACTAACCTTATTAAATTCTCTGTAGGGATAGTTGTGGGTGGTTGAGCTATGCTGACCTCTCTCACCCATCCAGTGAGCAGGGAAGCCAAGAGATTGTACCTACCCTTTATTGCTGCTGTAGTCCCTCCCAGCCACCCCAACATGGTTTCAATTTGTGCAGTTTGTTACCCAAGGTCAAATGTATCCCAAGAATATTAAGTGGAAAATTCCATAAATAAACAATTCCTAAGTTTTAAATTGTGTGTCATTCTGAGTAGCA
The DNA here is from genome assembly GCF_047511675.1 of Marmota flaviventris. Lineage (NCBI taxonomy): Eukaryota > Metazoa > Chordata > Mammalia > Rodentia > Sciuridae > Marmota > Marmota flaviventris. Next base: position 27,606,711 of record NC_092514.1, read on the forward strand.
TGATGCAATCTCTCGCTGTCCTGCTGTGTACAGTCTGGGAAGTGAATCATCCCTGTTTTGTGTGTGCACATGATGCTGCATATGCTGCTGTCTGTTAGTCACTCAGTAGCTGTCTGGGTTATCAGACCAACTGTCATAGACCTTGGGTTCAAGTAATTCCTTTTCCTTAATGGCTCCAATGTGCAAGAGTAGTGATGCTAAGAATTCAGATATGCCCAAGAGAAGCCACAAAGAGCTTCCTTTAAGAAAAAGGCAAAGTACAATAAGATATTTTGAGAAAGAGGGACACATTCATTTAACTATCTACACACACACATATATTGTATTTTGTTATTGATCATTGTTGTTCCCCCTGCCTGCTTTGTGCCAGGGATTGAACTTAGGAGGCTTAACCACTGAGCAATATCCTTAGTTCTTTTTATTTTTCATTTTGAGGCAGGGTCTTGCTAAGTTGTTTAGGGCCTCAGTAAATTATAGAGGCTGGTTTTGAACTTGGGATCCTCCTGACTCAGCCTCCTGAGCCACTAGGATTACAGGTGTGCCCCACTGTACCCAGCTATTGTTTATCTCTCATTGTACCTAATTTATAAATTAACTCTATCATAGGTAGGTATGTATAGGAAAAGTATAATTATAAGCTTCAGTACTATCCACAGATTCAGGCTTCCACTTGGGGGTCTTGGAATGTATCCCCTGCAGAAAAGGGGGGACTGCTGTACAAACTATATGCTTGACACTGATCTGAGCACCTACATGTATTATCTCCTGACACTCTTAGAACAACCTCAAGTCAGGGACACCATGGAAGAGATCCCTCCACCCAGAGAGACCCGCCCCACCACTGTACAGTGGATGGGAAGGGCACAGGGTGGGGACTTAAGTGTGTTGGCGATAAGATCAACTTGTGGTTCTGAATCTTGGGCAGGGGTAATGGGAGGGAAGTTTTGCTCTCATGAGTCAAAGGCAACCTTTGTATAAATGTCACAATACCAATGGGTTCAATTCTTTTTTTTCTTCTTGCTTCATGAACTTTATTATTTTTCAAAATTTTTTATTTGTCCTTTTTAGTTACACGCGAGTCTCTCAGTAGAATGTATTTTGACATATCATACATACATGGAGTATACTTCCCATTCTTGTGGTTGTACATGATGTGGAATTTCACTGGTCATGTACTCATATATGAACATAGGAAAGTTGTGTCCGATTCATTCTTCCCTTCTACTGTGTTTCCCATTCCCACTACCCCTCCATTCCATTCCCCCCCACCCACCGCCCCACATTCCAATCCAGTGAACCTCTATTCCTTTGATTTTTTGGGATTGTCTTATTTTACTTATCATGATAATCTCCCGTTCCATTCATTTACTGGCAAATGCCATAATTTCATTCTTCTTTATGGCTGAGTAATATTCTGGTGGATTCAATTCTAAGATTACCATTCACTGGAGTCATGGGTGGTCTATTAACTTGGAGATGATTAGTAAGGTGGACCCTGGCATCACATGGATAATGTGATGGTCAGGGAAGGAACTAAGGGAGATATCTAGAGAAAGTTCCTTTACCATTTACCTATTAATAAGTTCCCCATGTGCCAAGCAGTATACTAGGCACCGGGAAGGAATTGATGAGCACATTTGACATGGCTCCTTCCCTCAGGAAGCTTACTATTTAGTGGAAGGAGATGAGCAATGAAGTAGCATGGATGATGCCATGTCTGATGGGCAAGAGGGAAACAGGATGCTTCAGGAGCACAGGGCAGTGTGATACCTAAACCCAGTGGAAGGGCATGGCATCACTTTCTACAGGAGGACATCTCTCAGCTAAAACCTAGACTCCATCCCCCGCCCCCCCAGGCCACCTTCTTTATCTTTCCTGGCTCTAGGAATACATCTAGATTTCAGAAACAACATTTGAACCAAGATCAAAGCCAAGTCCAACATGACAATGGGAGGTGCCCACAGTCTTGCCCCCCTTTCTTTATTTTTCTAAGTCAAACAGATAACCTTGACTGCTCTGTTACCTGGCCAGCTGCATGTTTTCCTCTGAAGGATGGAACCCAAGCTGTGGCCTTGGCCATTCCTAGGTACTGATAAAGTTGTCTAGATTAAACAATGAGAGAGCAAACATGTAGAAACTATCCCTGCTCCTGAATTTCCATGAACTCTATGACCCAACCCTCTTTCATGGATCTGCCTGCATAAAACATGTCCTTTTCTTGATTTTCATCTAGAGGATGCTGATACCCTCTATAATAAATGCTTTAGATAAGATCACCCTGGCATTTAGTGCATTATTTTTCCTTTGGAACCCCAACCAGCTCTATCTTGGGATGATTTGGGATAGTACCTGGCAGCAATTCCCCTGTCATTACTTTAGGTGAAACTCCAGCTCTGAGTTTGGCTGGATAGAATAACTGAAAAATAAATCATTCCCTCTCCTATTCACAGGTCATTCACACTCTCCAAGTACACATGTCCATTTTTCCATTGTCTCAAGTCAGAGGCCAACAGCCCCATGACCTCCCTGCTCCTGTGTGCATCTGGATGGGACAAGGAGTGCTCTGGGCCCCAAGACCAAGACCAAGCTCTTCAAGATCTGCAGGAATCTCGCCAGCCTCAGAGGAATATTCCCCGAGATGCTGTTATCCCACCTGGACAGTAGGCTGTGAAAGTCAAAGGAGGTAGTCTGGGGATCTGTGAGGCATCTCAGGGCAGGAATGTCCATCAGGGGGCATCATCCATCCCTTTATAGCTAGACAGCAAACTCAAATGATAACTTATTAATGATGAAGAAACTGAGACCCAAAGAAGGATCAGACAGAGCCAGGACTCAACTGCGAGCTCTCAAGACTTCAGGTGTTGAGCTTGTCAGAGACTCCCTAAGTCTCCCCCCCACTTCTCCCAGAGTTCCACAATCAGATGAGGATGGATCTCCTTCAAGGCTCGGTAGAGCTGGTCTTTGCAGGCCCAGTCCCAGGACCGGCTGAAGCTAAAGAGCTTGCGCATCTGGCCCGGCTTGGTGGGCTCTGCCCGTACCTTCTCATACTGTTCTTCGCTCAGTACCTGTCCATGCAGCTTGTCCAAGACAGGGTCCACAGATGTCACTCGGGCCACCAGCTGTTCCCGATGCCGGTCCACAAAGTGCAGTGAGCCCAAGGTATCTGGGGAGTAAAGGTGAGGCTGGAAATGAGCAAGGAAAGGCTCCCACCGTAAGCTCTACCCCTGATCCCACAGTTCTGGCTCTTGTCACTTATCTCATCTGCATCTCTGGCTTCATATTCCCTCTGGAAAGGCATTGGACACCAGCAAGGCACCTCAGCCCTTCCTCATGCCAGCATCTAGCCTGGCATTCTGATGGAGTGGGGAGGAAGGATTCCTGATGGGTCATTGTGGCAGAGGGTGGGGGTGCTAGGGCCTCCATGGGCAGGAGCAAGGTGGATGGGGAGGAACTCTGCCCTGGGCATGCATCACTCTTTAATCAGATCCCTGCTGAGGCTTGCAAAGAGAAGTTCCTCCAAGACCAGACAGTACACCCTAGGGCTATACCTGGCTCCTGTGGTCTCTGACAGTTGTTACTGACCTTTGGTGACTGGAGGGATCGGAGTGGCTGCAGGTCTGAGGTCTCCTGGAGGAAAAGAGAGATGTAGAAGCATTCGTAAAGGTTATAAATATGTATGGCACACCTTGAGACTCCCCACTTCTGAGATTCTTTGATTCTGAGAACAAGCTACAGACCAATTGGGGTAGAATCTGGAAAAAGTCCTGGAGGGCTTTTAGGGATTATCTAGATGAATCCCTTCCTTAGGCAGACAGGGAAACTGACTCAGAGGGGGATAATCATGGACTAATAAAGAGAGAAATTATCTGAATGAGCAATAGCAATTTCTCCCTCAATGTCTCAGACTCAAGGTTTTATCCTGTCTTGGCCAGCACTGAATCTGTGATGGAGAACTAGCCAAGTCCCTTGCCATATAGCTTAAACTATTTGACATCTTATTCTGAGCGAAAACACTCTCTTTGTACTTGTTTGATCTTCCATGCACACAGACCGAATATGTGTGTTCTGAATTAGGATGTCAGAATCAAGAACAAGCAAAACCTTTGCACATGGGAATAATGAGTGAATTTTAATAGGAAAGTCAGTGGCAGAGGCAGCAGCAAAACAGCAGCAAATGAAGTGGCTTAAATAATTAATTCCATAGAGGGGAAGGGGCAGTTCACATCAGTTTACATGAATGAGGTCTGAGAGTTTGAGCAGACCCTAAATTCAGGGGACCCAAAGGGTAGGGAAGTGAGTACAAGGACCCAGGCTGTGGTACTGGGGGCACTGGGTCCATTTGTATGCTGCGGTGGGTTTTAGGGGATGGTGTTCCTCATACTCAATTTTGACTCAGAAATCTTGGAGTCAATCCTGACTCATGCACAAACTGGAGCATCTATTGAGAAAGGTGACAGGGAGACCCAGGATTAAAAACCAAAGTATAAGAAGAATGATAGAGGGAACTGGAGATGTTTAGCTTGCATAAGGGTAGACATAAGGAGGCCGTGAATTCAGTCTTCCAGTATCTGAAGACATTTCCCTGGGGAGGGAGGTAGACTTCTGTGAGCTTCAAGGGACGGAAGTAAGATAGGAGAAAGAGGTTGGCTTAACATGAGAAAGAAGAAGAATATTGCTACTATTTATTAAGGATCACGGCTTGAGGCATGGGCAGACAACATTTTATTTAGTCTTTCCAACAATCCTACTAGTTGGTCATTTTGATCCTCATTTTACAGATGAAGAATCCCAGACTCAAACAAGTTCAGTAATTTCCCAAGGTTATCCAGCAAGTAAATGCTGGGGTGGGATTCAAACCAGGTCTGAGGCTGGGGCTGGTTATTTCTCCCGCTGTAGTTGTACCCAAGCCAAGGCTGAGTCCAGCCTATCCCCTTTCCACCATGCTGTGGAGCCTGTGTGTCAGTCCAGGTGGTGCCATCACCATTGTTTGACAGCTGACAAGGGCTGGTTGTCCCTAAAAGTACTGATTATGGGATTTTGGTTTTGGGGGGCGTTGGTGCTGGGCTAAGAAACTATAAGTTTTCTTTACTCCTGAAAGTTCATTATTTGATTTTCTCTTGTGTATTTTGAAAATACTGACTGATCTTGGTCTATATAATGTTGGTGCAAGGTTGGCAAAAGTGGTTTAATCCATCAATGGCAGAACCGTCTAGTGCTTTCTCTCTCTCATTTCATATCCAAGCTATCATGAGGAACTCTGTCAAAAGCCCAGTGGATGTCAAAATACTGTTTCAAAAGCAGTGTGGAGCCCGGTGTGGTGGCATATGACTGAAATCCCAGTGACTCCTGAGGCTGAGACAGGAGAGTTGCAAGTAGGAGGCTAGCTTCAGCAGTGTAGCCAGATCCTAACCAACTTAGCAAGACCCTGTCTCAAAATAAAAAATAAAAAAGGACTGGGAATGTGGCTTAGTAGTATATCGCCTCTGGGTTCAATCCCAGTATCAAAATCAAACAAACAAACATAGAAATAAATACCCCCCGCCCCCCCCCCCCCCAGTGTGGAGACACAACAGTATACTGGAGAGAAAATGGGGCTTAACTAATCTCCAGGATATATAAATAACTCAAAAAAAAAATCCCTCCAAAACAACCAATCAATAAATGAGCTAAGGAGCTAAAAAGACATTTCTCAGAAGAAGATATACAATTGATCAATAAATATACGAAAAAATGTTTAACATCTCTAGTAATTAGAGAAATAAAAATCAAAACTACTCTAAGATTTCATTTCACACCAAACAGAATGGCAGTTATCAAGAATACAAACAACAGTAAGTGTTGGTGAGGATGCGGGGGGAAAAGGTACACTCATACATTGCTGATGGGACTGCAAATTGTTGCAACCAATATGGAAAGCATTATGGAGATTCCTTGGAAAAGAGAAGTTATGTAACAGATGATATAACTGGAATTTAAGTCCTTTGGGTATAAACCAAGGAGTGAGATAGCTGGTTTGATCCAGCTATCTCACTCCTTGGTTTATACCCAAAGGACTTAAAAATCAGCATACTATAGTAACGCAGCCACATCAATGTTTATAGCAGCTCAATTCACAATAACTAAACTGTGGAACCAACCTAGATGCCCTTCAGTAGATGAATGGGTTAAGAAACTATGGTGTATATACACAATGAAATATTAGTCAGCATTGAAAGAGAATAAAATTATGGCATTTTGCAGGTAAATGGATGGAGTTGAAGAATATCATGCTAAGGGAAGAAAGCCAATCCCAAAAAACCAAAGGCCAATTGTTCTCTCTGATAAGTGGAAGCTGATACATAATAGGGGAGAGGCATGAAAAACATGGAGGAACTTTAGATAGGGCAAAGGGGAGGGAGAGAAGGGGAGGTGGCATGGGAGCAGTAAAGATGGTGGATTTAGATGGACATCATTACCCTAGGTATATGTATCACTGCACATATGGTGTGATGCTACATTGTGTACAACCAGAGAAATGAAAAGCTGTGCTGCAATTGCATACAATGAATCAAAATGCATTCTGCTGTCATACATACCTAATTAGAATAAATAAATAAATTAATTAAAAAAAAAAGAAAATGGGTGCTTAAAGTTATATGGACTTGAGTTTAAATTCCAGTTATATCATCTGTTACATAACTTGAAAAAGCCACAAAATTTCTCTGGGCTATTCTCCTTAATGAATTATGAACTCCCCTTCCCCCCCCCCCCACTGATCTTCTTTCCCCCACTTCTGAGCTGTCTAGACTTGTCCTGGTTTTACCTGGTTTCAGCAGGGCCTTCCATACTACAGTTCCACCTTTCTTGTTTTTGATTTGCAGCTTGATCCCTGACCCCAAGTGGCCAATGTAGAACTCAGAGAAAAGCTGAGGTTCTCTGGGGCTCCGATAGCAGAGCTCCAATTCCTGAGGAGACAAAGAGTTGCCATGTGAGAAGCCACTATTCATCCTGCAAATAAGGTCTTTCCTTACCTGATACCTTCCTGGCCCGGCCCAACCCCATTAAGGATACTGATTATCTCTTTTACTGCATTCTCTGTGGGGAATCACTCTGAATGACCCACACCTTCCTTCCTGAAGCAAGAGGCTCTGATGGATCACTACATTTCATAGTGACTTGGGCATTGTCCCGGTTCAGGAAGTTGAGGGCGTATCTTCAGATGTGGGCATGTCACCCATGAGGTTGACTTACATTCATCTATTCCTTTGTAATATTACCCCTTTGCCCTGTTTGGGATAGAATGTTCCATGAAATGCCCTTTGTGTGTCCCCTTCTCTTGCTTTGTCCTTCCTTCCTTCCTTCCTTCCTTCCTTCCTTCCTTCCTTCCTTCCTTCCTTCCTTCCTTCCTTCCTTCTTTCCTTCCTTCCTTCTTTCCCTCCCTCCCTCCTTCCTTCCTTCCTTCCTTTCTTCCTTCAGTACTGGGGATTAAACCCAGGGGCACTCTATCAATGATCTACATCCCCAGCCCTTTTTAAAAACCATTTTATTGTGAACTTGCAATCCTCCTGGATTATAAGCATGTACCACTATGCCTGGATATAATTGCTTTCTTTAGATTGCCCTCCTAGAGATAAGATTTATTGAGATGCTCAATCATAGAATTCTCCTGCTTCCTGATAATATCCAATCTAAAGTAAATCTGTTTCCTTAGAAATTTCCTCAAATTATTCAACTGAGGCCCAGATGCTATGTTAGTTTCTTTCTTTCTTTTATTTTTCTTTTTAAGTTGTCAATGGACCTTTTATTTTATTTATTTATATGTGGTGCTGAGGACTGAACCCAAGTGCCTCACACATGCCAGGCAAGCGCTCTACCACTGAGCCACAACCCCAGCCCATATGGTAGCTTCTTTTCAACATTCTTTTACTGAAATGCCCTATGATTTCCCATGGTGTGTATTCTCCTGCTGCAGTAAGTAATAAACCCAGAGTGTTTGATTACAGGTGTGTTCCTGGTGCATTTTGGCCGGAAGGCATTGATACCCTGTAGTCCAAATACTTCCCAGTGCCCTCAGGTTGAACCCCATCATCCTCCCCATCCTGAATGTGATCCTTCCTCCCTTAATTTCCTTTCTTTCAATCTTTGAAGCATTCTTACTCACCCTGAATCCCACTTGTTTTCTGCCCAATCTCAATTTACCTAGTCCCTGGGAGAGCCCTGAGACCTGCCCCCATACACTCTCCTAAACATGACTTCTGACTCACTGAGGGGCAAACATCCGGATTGCTCACCTTGGGGATGATTTCCAGCTTCCTTGAAGCAGACACAGTATAGCGGGATCCCAGGTAAAGGGGGGTCACTGGGGGTGGCTTATGTATTCGCACAAATTGGAACTTCTTTTCTTCATCATCTATGGCCTGAGGGATATACAGAAAATTGGGTAAGGGAGATCTGCCCTACAGAATCTGGTCTGAATACGGTGAGAATGGTGTATGGGTATGTCAGTGGGTTTGTGTTGGGGACCACACCACCTCTGCCTCCCTCTTCTGCAGAGTACTGTCACGTAGATAGCCCCAAGCTTGGCCTCTGCTATGTTCAGGGTAGAAAAGAGGTCATTGTGAGAGAAGAAGGGAGAATAGAGAAAGGAGACAATTTGGCTATCCTTTTGACTCTTAGAAACAGGTTGCAAAAGGTTATCTAGAGGTGAGTAGTGGAGCAGTGAACCCAGTTTGGGGGGACTTGAGTGTCAGAAGACTAGTCCACCCTGAGCAGAGGGTAAGATTATTCCCCATTAAGGTTCCTTCAAGAGTCCCATCCTTATTCCCAGTTGAGGATCCCTCTAGGTGTCTCTCTGGCTGCATCTCATGGTCAATGTCAGCCCACCCTGGCCCTATCTTTTTGGTTCTTAGCCTCACCTTCTGAATGGAGCAGTCACTAGGGATCAGGTAGAGGTGGAAGGAGGTGATCTCCTTGGGATGGAGTTGATGGTACAGCAGTGTGGTGGAGGTGATGGGGATGAAGCACAGGGCGGTGGGGATCATTCTCAGCAAGATTCCCATCGGGGAGAAGCTGGGGTCCTCCAGGACTGCATAGTGTGGCTCCACCCTGCTTGGCTTCTCCAGGAGCATCCCTTCCTCTTTAAAGTGGGCCACATGGAACAGGGAGATGTCCACATGCCCCTCTGTCAAAGAACGGATTTGAGAGGTGTGGATTCAGTGTCCTCACAAGGTCAGGCTTGGCTGAGGTAGAAGGATATCGGGGTTTTCGCTCAGAGATCATCCTCGGGAAAACCTAAAGCTGTGGTCTGAATGTTTGGGTCCTCCAAAATTCACACGTTTAGATCCTAACCCCCAAGGTGATGGCACCAGAAGTATTTGGGAGGTGAGGAGGTCATGAAAGTAGAACCTTCATGAATAGAATTAGCGCCCTTGTAAAAGAGACCCCAGGGATCCCTCTATCCTGGGAAGACACAACTAGAAGATTCTATCCAATGAAGAAGAGGGCCCTTGCTAGTCACTGAATCTAAGTGCACCTTGATCTTGAACTTCTTAGCCTCCAGATCTGTGAGAAACAAATTTATTTTTTATACACTATTGAGTGAATAATATTTTACTAGAGCAGCCCAAATGGACCAAGACACCCAGAAAAGGGAAGAGGGAGCATGTCTGGGCAGTAGGGGAAGGTGGCTTCAGTGGCCATGGGCAATACTGTCTCTAGGGTGAGAGTACCACAGGAACCCCAACGGCTGAGCTTCTAAACTCAGACACGGGTCCAGCTCCTGGCCCTGGAGATGGAACGGATACTGAAACTGTGGTTTCCTGTGCTAGTGTGGATTCTGTAACTGAATGTTGAGTGTTTTTGTTGTTGTTGTTGTTGATGATGATGATGATGATGATGATGATGATGACCTAGAACCACTCCTAACAGCCTACGACTCAGAAGACAGCAGGCATTTCAAATAAGATGGAAGTGATCTGTTCCATACAAACAGCTGTTTGCCATTTAATTCCTGGCTTGAGTTTAACCTGTAATGAATTAACCCACAACTTAAGTGTATATTTCAAAGAAGAAATTTACATAATACATCACTCTTCTGTTGAGTGATGCTGGCAGGTTTGACTCTAGGCAGGTAGAGAGTAAGAAGGAGGATGTGGTGGTGGGAAAATGGAGTGACCAAGGGCAGCCTACCTTGTTTATCTGTTTAGCTACCATTCAGACTATTATTTTGGGGCCGGGTGCAGAAGTGCATGCCTGTAATCCCAGGGGCTCAGAAGGCAGAGACGAAGGATTATGAGTTTAAAGCCAGCCTCAGAAATGGCGAGGTGCTAAGCAATTGAGACTCTGTCTCTAAATAAAATACAAAATAGGGCTGGGGATGTGGCTCAGTGGTTGAGGGTCCCTGAGTTCAATCCCTGGTTACCTCTCCCCCCAAACACACACATGCACACACACAAAACCAAAACAAAAAAAAAATCTCTACTATTTTGGGAAGAACCACAAAACACAAAAACAAAACAAAAAAATCCCTACTATTTTGGGAAGAACCCCTTTCTCTACTGTTGGGTGGGTATTGGCAGGAGATAAACTGAGACTCCCACCCCGGAAGCAGCTACTCCTTGGCAGCTATGACACAAGTATGTGACCAAGACTTAAAAGGGTGATCCTAATCAGGACCTAGAGTCTAGAGGGGTGAATTTCAGATGAAGAGATGGCTGGAAATAATTTTGGCAGTTGCAGTGGGGTCAAGAGTCCAATGGTCCCATGGCAGGAGGATCCCACAGGGACTGTGACTGCAGTAGATATTGCTTTATATTTTCTTGGCGTGACCTTGGCTGTGTCCTTGGTTTCTTACCATCATTGGTTCACTGACTTTTCCCACCTCTTAGACTTGTCGCATGACCTTTTGTTAAGAATATGGCTACTCAAGAATATTCTAATATATTCCTTTACTTCCTAAACAAATCAGAATTTGTTTCTTTGATTGTAATCTCTGACTAGTTTACCAAGTAGGGATGTTGAAGCCATAAGAGACAGCTCAAGCGATGAAGGCTGGGCATGGGAGAGACACTGGCTTAGAGATCAAGAGTTCGGGCTTCACCTCTATGTTGTCTAGCAACCACTGCAATGCAGGTGGCATCTGGGCAGCAAGCCATCCATCTAGCTGGACAAGGTCCTTAGTGAGGCATCAATCAGAACATTACCGAATGATATTAATTCTGGAAGGGGCCATGAGGACCATTACTTAAGACAAAGCACTTATTAATTGCATTTTTGGATGAAAAATAATGTCACAGTGGTGGACATCTTAAAAAATTCAAGAATTCACCTACGAATTTCACCAATCAAGCAACACAGCTATTATGATCATTGTTCCCTTTTCTGTTATAGCTGTTCCTTGCAGCAACACTTTTTCCACATATCCATCCTAGTCCAGGTAGCTTTTTCTCCTGCTTTTTCTCACACTGGTTTAAATTGTTGCAAGCATCAACAATTTAATCTTTTTTCTAACCACAGCATGGGATCCCTGCCAGTGGATGCCTCTCTCTGTAATTCTCAATCTGCATCTGGTTGCAGTGTTGAGTTTGCTTCCAGGTTTTCACCATGATGAATAGTACTGCAGTACACACATTTCTGCAGAGAGCTTTTCTATTTCCTTTGGGTAATTGACTTGGAATCAATCAGTACCAAAGGATGAGAAAAGGACATGAAAGCATATGGCCTTCCCCTGGTCTCCCAAATTGCTTTTCTAAGGGGTGGTACTGCTTGCTTGGCACTGTCATCGGTGACACTAGGTGAATGGGCTCACCTGGACCTCCACAGTACCAAAATGTCTGTAATCCTGGGAAGGAAGCCCTTTTCCCAAGGTCCCACAGCCAGCCACAGCCCTAGTGACAAATTCTGACATTCTGACCATAGTCTGTGGCACTTACAGATGCTCTAATTTTGACTGAATTCTGGAAGGTGCTCTGATTCTCCGGCTTACTTTCTTGCTACAGTATCCTGAGAAGTTTTCTGGAATGCAGAAGTTTCAGTGCTAAGATCAAGAAGGTCCTGGGCCATCTAAGATGATTTGGTCAATTCTCTTTAATACATATTTTGTCCCTCCCACAGACTGTAGCAGAATTTCCTTCTCCCAACTTCCTGACCAACAGTGTGTTCGTCTGATAGACTAGAGGGAGAAGATTGTGGTTTGAAGGGGAAGAAGCTTGAGGGATGACTGGGGCGAGTATCATTGGCAGGAAGACCAAGGCCTTCAGCCTGGAGCTGCCTTTGGCTGGTCTCATTAGACATATTCAGAATAAGCCATCAGAGGTAAGAGTGTTTCTGTTGCAAGGCCTGGGACCAAGGCCTTCTATTTACTTATGGATGCTCCATGGATGTAGTTGGGAACTGGGATACATAAACACTGCAGTGCTGGAGCTTGTGGTCCAATAAGGAAGATAGACAGCGAATAGATCACTGTCTAAGGATCACAAGTGCTCTGTCAGGTGAAGCACCATGTTACCCTCCTTTTCCCCAGCCTCATGCCCAGCAATTGTCTTGGTCACTGCTGCTCCCATTCTCTAGGTGGATCTTAATTCTGTGGGACCTGCCCTTGGGCCTGTGACCTGATGCCACCCTGGCCCTGTCCTTTGCTGAGAGTTGTCCACACCTTCCAGACTCAGGTGAGCTATTGACTTTTCTGCTCAAAGAGGGACAGTGGGATTCATACATGAAGACTGTCCATCAGAGCGGTTAAATGATAAGGATTGCCTGAACTTGACTCCTAGCAATGTAGCTCAGAGCAAACTACAAAACATCCCCATACGTCATCTGAAAAGTGCAACCAAGAACAGTCGACCTCCTATTGTGGTTATGAAGATTGAGTGAGTTTGTGTCTTAGGGTAGCAGGGACTTCCTTATTATCATGGAAATGCAGCTTGACCAACTATATCATCACTCGACTCTTGTGGTTCTTTCCTCAAACAACTTGGCTCAGTCCTCCTGGGAACCCTTGGGGTCTGGGAAGGAAAAAGTAGTAAGATCTTTTGAAGATGCATTTTGCTGAACCTGAGTAGATCTGGGGCTCTCTACTGCTGTACAATCAGAAGGTATTGGTCCCAGAGAGCCAATATGGGTCCCAGCAGTCTAATCTGGGTGAGCTCCTTGGATGGGTGGATAAAAGGAGTGAGTACAGTAAACATGAGGGACTTCACCTTGCCAGAGGGCAGGCCATGAGGAGAACAGGGGTCTGTGTGCCCTGTTTGTTTCATTTATTTATTTTGTTGGTACAAGGGATGGAACCCAGGGATGCTTTACCACTGAGGCGCATCCCTAGCACTTTTATTTTTTGAGACATGGCTTTGTTTAGTTGCTTAGGGTGGCTTTGAACTCGTAATCCTCCTGCCTCAACCTCCTGAGCTGCTGAGATTACAGGCATGCACCTCTGTAGTAATCTTATCTCTTGGAGCATGTTATATACACTTTTTCTCTGTTCTATTTCTGATAATTTCAGTAACTGAAGCATTTAAAGGGCTTATCTGGTACCTGGTGGTTCCTCTGGCTCTTACTTGTGGTGGTTGTTAATGATAGCGAGATTTTTTTTTACCATGAGGCTATAGTATTTGGCACTTTATTTGTAGGAAGTCTTTCGAGGTGACTGAGGACAGAAGACTTTATAACTACTGTCTTCTTTTAGGAAGTCCCTCTTCCATGACTCCAGCTCTCCAGTGGAACTGGGCAACTCTGTCTTCTCCCTGCCTACAGGGTTGTAATGGCTTACCATTGTTGATAGGCCCTGGCTACTAAATATTCCCTGTTAGTTCACTTTGCCTTACTTTGACATAATCGTGTCTTTAAAAATCTCCTTGAAAATCTCAACTGAGCATCTCACCTGTCTCTTGCTGGAACCCTGAGTGGTACAATCTCTGTCCACAAGCCCCTGCCCTAGGGCTGCATCCAGTAGGTGTTCAAGGAGTAAAGAACACTTAACATTAATATGCTAGTTAATATTGTGATTTAGGGTTGATCATTTTTTATTTAGGGAAACTTTCAGGTAAGCTTAGGTAAAAATAATTATAGCTGGGGTTGTGGCTCAGTGGTAGAGTGCTCACCTAGCATGCATGAGGCACTGGGTTCGATCCTCAGCACCACATAAATGGGTAAAATAAAGATATTGTGTCCATCTAAAACTAAAAAATAAATATTAAAAAAATATTTATAGGGGCTGGGGTTGTGGCTCAGCGGTAGAGCACTAGCTTAGCACGTGTGAGGCCCTGGGTTTGATCCTCAGCACCATATAAAAATAAATAAAATAAAGGTATGTGTCCAACTACAACTGAAAAAAATTAAAAAAAAATTCTTAAAAAAATAATTATAAGGCTGAGAGACATATACTTAAAAAAATATCTATCTATCTATCTATCTATCTATCTATCTCCAGGCAAGAATGGAATGAGGGAAAACCTCAGTCTCTGCCTCTGTAACCTTACTCTCTTCCTTAGTAAGGAAGACACAAGCTCCTTTCTCATCATCCATTATTCTATATTCTCAGGCCCATTGTTACCACCCTCCTCCTTAATCTGCCCTCATTTACCTTGGAGGGCCACAAAGTGAGGCAGGTACACAGCGGCCACAGCTCCCTGTTCAGCTTTGATGTCAAACAGAGGCCCTGCCACCATCCAGCTCTGCGGTGGGATAGTGTTGCCCAGGAACTGGTCCCACACACAGAACTCAATCTTGATGGTCACCGCCCTTCTCACCACAAAGGTGAGACCCGTGTTGGACCAACAGTAGGAGCCAGCCATGGGGAAATGAACTCTAGGAAGAAGAGGGAGATGATACTAAATGACACAAACTCCTCAAACACCTACTGGAAGCAGCCCTGGGGCAGGGGCTTGTGGACAGAGCGGAGCAGCTATAACCTCAGACTGTAAATAGGAATAATAGGGATGTGAGTGATGAGTCATCTAATATACGTCAGCATAGAGGCCTGGGAGCCCTTAGCTATTTCTATTACCATGACAACCATGATGAAATGAGCAAGCGTTCTTATTATTAAAGGACCTATCCACCAGTAGTTAATAGCAATCTACATACTGATATTAACGATAACCCTTGGAGCTAAAAACAATGCTTTTTTAGAGATCTTAAGAGATTTTCTCTTGGTTTTCCAGGTGGCACATGGTCGGGTAGACAGATGCCACTTTCTGTGAATGCAAGTTGGGAGTGACACTATCTCCCATCAGCTGAGAGACATATACTTTGACAGTGTTTGGTGAGTGGTAATGTGTTATATAAGAGATCATGATTTTGATTATAGGCATTTATGACTCATGAGACTACAAATGCTTGGAGGGCAGGGTTACCATATTCATCTTAGGGTTCCCCCTTTCCAGTAGGTAATTATCACATAGTATAGCTATTAATACAATGGAAGCACATAGATTAAAGGAGAGTTAAGGGACATAACCAAATATAACGAGCAGATCTTGTTTGGATCACCGGCAAGCATGCATTTTAGATAACCGAGCCAATTAGAATACAGTCTGGGTGTTAGATGACATAAACTCATGTCAGCTTTGTTAGATGTCATAATGGCATGGTGGTTATAGAAGAAAAAGTATTTTTATTTTCTGGGTATGCCAAATGAAATACTTAAGGATAAAATAACCCAATGTCTTGAATTTAAAATATTGTAACAGGGGGCTGTGGTTGTAGCTCAGTGGTAGGTAGAGTGCTTGCCTAGCATGTGTGAGGCCCTGGGTTCGGTTCTCAGCACCAGATAAAAATAAATAAATAGAGGTCCATCAACAACTAATAAGATTGCTTTGCATGCCCAAAGCCCTGGGTTCAATCCCCAGCATCACCAAAAAAAAAAAAAAAAAAAAAAAAAAAAAAAAAATAAATAAATAAATAAAATAAAAAAATAAAAAGCAACCAATAAGAATATTAAAAAATAAAATATTGTAACAATAATGAAAAAGGATAAAAGAGAATAATTGAATTTGGCAAAATGGCGGCTGAAATTGGGCAATGGGATGTGGAAGTTCCTTGTACTATTTTTGTGTATGGTTGAAACTTTTCATAATAAAACATATTTTTTTCCCATAATAAAAAGCACAAAACCAGGATCTTAGTCCTGTCCCTTCCTGCTGATTTGGTAAGGGGAGAGTTCCCAGGGGGAATGGGGAAGAGAAGGCCAGCCTGAGACAGGCAGAGACCCCTCACTCACCGGTACAAGCTCTTCTCTTTGTCTACCATCTCAGTAGCCACAGGCCCTGTGGGGCCCCAGAAGTTATCTTCAGTCCCCAGAAGCTCCATGTGCAAGTCCTCATTAGAGGCATGAGAAGACAGATGGAAGGGTTCCACTTGTGCTACTTGTGGGGAGCTTTCCTCTGGAATAGGCAGGACAGTGGTCAGCTGTATGTTCTCTTGTCTGTTCTCCCCAGCCCCCTACAGCAGGCTTTCCTGGGGCTGTCCACTATCTGAGAATATCCCCCCACTGACCCTTGACCCAGCCTCTGTCCACCTCCCCTTTCCCACTGGATCAGATGTGTCACTCTGCTGGGCGCGGTGGGCACACCTGTAATCCCAGCAGCTCGGGAGGCTGAGATAGGAGGATCACAAGTTCAAAACCAGCCTCAGCAACCATTAGGTGCTAAGCAACTCAGTGAGACCCTATCTCTAAATAAAATACAAAATTGGGCTGGGAATGTGGCTCAGTGGCTGAGTGCCCCCTAGGTTCAATCTTTGGTACCAAAACAACAACAACAGCAGCAACAACAACAAAAATCCCAGAGGTGTCACTGTTTTCAGCATGCCCTAGGTAGACAGATCAAAAGATGGATGGGCAGTGATGGAGAGGTGATTCTTTGAACTCAGGAGCCCAGAATGGGGGACAAGGCCTTGCTTCAGAGTCTGATGCATGCCATAGACATTGGAGAGGGGCAGCAGCAGCCCCCAAATCTGGGAGAGAGGGGAACAGAAATTCGTCCAGGTTCTTGCAAGAATATCTTGCATGAGGCAGGACCCTTCTAGATGGGGAACCCCATCCTACTCCAGAGTTAGGGAGATGGAGATCATCCCATATCTTACAGGTACCCACTCCATCATGATGCCCCCAGTCCAGTCCCTTCAAATACCTGATTGTGGTCTCTGCCGCTTGAGTGAGGACATGTTCTCACCCATCTGTCCTTCATCCGGGTCCCCAATAGGGATCATCACACTTGGCTTCCTGCTAGAGATGTTCATTCTCCCTCAGATCTTGGGGAAAGCTAGGGTTGTCTATATGACATCCCCACTTGAAATTCAACTTATCTAAATTCAAATCCAGTCCCATACTGCTTCTATAGTCCCTGTCTCAGTGAATGGTCTCCATCCACACATGCATCCATGCTAGAACTGGAGCATCATCCTGACTCCTTCCTCCCTGCTGTGGTTTGATATGTCCCCAAAAGATCATGCATAAGAAAGTTAATCCCCTATGCAATGGTATTGGGAGGTGGGAGCTTTTTAAGCATGATGAGGTTAGGAGGGCAGTGCTCTCATCAGTAGGTTGATGTCATCATCACAGGGGGTGGATTTGTTGAGGCTGAAGTGGGTTTGTTATAAAAGCAAGTTCAGCCTCATTTTTTCTCTCTCACATGTAGTCTCTGGCCCTTCTGCCTTCTGCCATGGATGATGCAGAGAGAAGGGCCTTTCCAGATGCAAGTTTCTCCACCTTGGACTTCCCAGCCTTGAGAACTGTAAGAAACAATCTCTGTTCTTTATAGAGCACCAAGTCTCAGATATCCTGTTATGGCAGCACAAAAGAAAGTAAGACATTTGCCCACAGCAGACCACCTTGATAATACCTCCCAGTAGCTCTCCTTTCTGTTCTCCATTCTCTGCCCCCAGCACCTCTATTCTAGTCCCAGGGCCTTGCATCTGTGGCCTGAACCACTACAGCATCCCACCAAAGGTTTCCCTGCTTTTGCTCTGGATCTCTCTCCAGTGCATTTTCTGCACAGTAGCTGATATTAAAATATGCATCTAACATATCATTTTACTGTGAAAGTCCTGTAATGTCTCTTTATTGCTTCTGGGGGAGGGGGCGGGGGAACGAGAAGTTCCTAAAATGGTCCAAAGGGCCTTGCTATGGCCCTTGTCTCTCTCCAACCCCATCTGGGCCATTTTATCCCTACTCACTGATCTCTAGACAGGTGGCTCTCAAACTCTGTGTGCTTAAAAATGGAACGGAGCGTTTGTTCAAACAGATTCCATTGAGGGAAACTGGCTCCACCCCAGAGATTCCAATTCAGTAGGTCTGGAGAGGGGCCTGAGAATTTGCGTTTTTGAGAAGTTCCTCCGTGATGGGGAGGCTGATGCTGCTGGTCTGTGGACAACACTTTGAGTGGCACTGTCCATATACCTGGCCTCCTGCTACTCCTCAAAGGAGCCAAGCTATATTCTGCTTCAGAGCCTCTGTCTGGAATCCTCCCCCTTCTCAGTTCAGCTGACCTTTCCCCATCTTTCAGAACTTCCCTCAGCTCCTTGGACAAGATCAAACAGGTTGGTGCTCACACCAACCCCAGGTGCAATTACACAGGCTTGTGGCAGGACTTGTACCTGTCTCTCTATTGGACTTGAGATAGAATCGAAGACATAAGAGATAGAGAAGAGTCAAAAGAAAGCAAAAGGGGACTGTCACTTTAATCTGAAAGCCTTGTGCTAAAGTTCCTCACACTTTCACATCCTAGGCCAGGATCCCTCACAGGCCTGTTACTTCCCAAACCAATTTCCCCCCCCTCCCCCCCGAGGCCTGTCACTCCCAAATTTCTGAGAAGTCTCCAAATCTTTATTCACAATCTTAGTGTTACTGGAAATTCACTCAGGAAAATGTGCCATGTACTTTTAGAACAGATGGAGCAAAGGGAGATGTGATATTTTAAGTAACCTGTAACATAGGGAACGTTCCAAACATTATCTATTGATCAGATAATGCAGACAATGTCAAAGATCCTGAGAACAGCCAGACCACCATAAAAAATGTCATCTCCCCATACCTTCCCAAGTCCAACCCTTACAAAGTTTGCTTTTTTTTTTTTTTAAAGAACACAAGATCCCCAAAGTGCTTTCTCACTTAAGATAGCCCACATTCTGTCTTGAATATGTACTCCTTGCTTTTGTGAACAAATCTCTTCTTGTGCCTCTCTGACACATTGAAATTCTTTTTTTCTGATGTATGTCAAGGACCTCGTTATTCTGAGTTGAGGTCCAGGACTTCCTGTCCAGGACCTCCCTCACCCCTTCCAGTGATAGACTGAGCTCTTGGAGGTTGGACTGTGTCTTGTTTATTTTTGTGTCCTCAGATCCCCAAATAGTGCCTCATGTTCTTCTGATGAATGGATGACTCTGTGGCTTAAGCCTAGGAGCCCTTTTCTTTCCATTAATGGTGAGGCACACAGCCTCCAGGAACTTGAGGACAGAAGGATTTCACAGTCAGGTGCTGAAATGTGCCAAACTAAGAGAACATGGGGGCTACAGTGCATTCCCTGGGGTGGAGGATGGACTCTCTTGCTCTGAGGTGCTCACTCAAGTCCAGGGGATGGGTACAGTGTGGGTGGGTGGTGGGGTGGTGGTGGGGAGGGGGTGGGGGTGGTGATGGTGGTGGTGATAGGGGAGATGTGATGGTGGTCTTTCCTCCAAAGGTTTCTCAGTGTCTTTGTCTTTGTCTCCCCCTTATGGTCATTGTTTTCACTGTTCCAAATCTCCAGTCCCGGTGGCCATTCCTTATCTGTTTGTCTTTCCCACCACCCCAAGACCCTTTGTCCACCTCTTAGTTCTGGACCAGCGGCAAGGGCTCAGCCCTGGGCCTGGGTGGGTCAGAGGGAGACCTGGTTCACCCCTTACCATCTGCTGGAGATGAGCAGCCTGGGTATCTCTTCTTCCAGGGCCTTCAGCTCTTCCCTCACCTGGTCACTCAAAGGGATGTAGTCCAGCCTGCAAGCACAGGGGCGGGGTCTGGTTCTCCTGGGATTCTCCCTGTGATCCTAAGTTCCTCAAGGACCCAGCTCCTGGGTTCCACCACCTGCTAAAGGAATCTGCCACAGGTTCCCTGGAAATCAGGCTCTGAGTTGGAGGTAGAGTGAGGAGGTTTATTAGGGAGTGTTCTTGGGCCAACACCAGGACAAGGGGAGGGAGGGCAGCAGAACTGGGCAGGGGTGGAAACTGCTGTGATATAGTCTAAATGGCAGCCTTGGCTAGCTCACGGGGGTTTCTGAAGCCAGGATGAAATGATACTTTGGAAATGGGATGAGGGACTGGGAGTTTACACCCCAACATGGGTCAGTCATTGGATGCAGGCTATCCCAGGAAGGGGATGTCCTTGGGTGAGGTGGCACTCATTGGCACAGGACATCCCTGTGGCCAGCTGCCATCGCATCTCCAGTGGTGGAGGGATACGTCTTCATTCCTGAAGAGACTCTGGGCTACATTTCACAGTGTCCACCACAGAATGGCTATTCAGAGTGACCACCTAGGGCTTAGGTCTGGGGTTTCCTTCCCAGAGGCTGGAAGGACAGAGTCCTGGCGTTTCCGTTGTATTTGAAGTAGTTACTCTCTTCTCTGGGCCCCTGTGTCCTCAATCTACAACCTGGGATTTGTCACTCCTGCTTTGCTCATGGTGAGGCAGGGTGAAAAGAGCCTACATCTGCAAAAGCTGTGCATTGTCACCGTTACTGCTGTTGAACTGTTCTTTGGGGGAAGAAGATGGAGCTCTTGAAGTGAAGCTTGTCCCTGTTTACCACACCCTGGGCTCCAAGAGGGAGGATGCAGAAGCCATCTCAGAATTTCACGGAGCAAGATCTGAATCCAGATCTACCCACAGCATCAGCTCTGGAGAGACTTCTGAAAGAGCTCTGTGGGGAACCAAGGCACTAGCACCCAGGGTAGAGTTCCCCTGGTTGTAAATGGCCAGTTTTAACCACGGGAGAACCTGAATGTAAGTTCTTCATTCCCATTATCTTGCCCAACTACTCCTTTAGGTTTGGGAGTCAAGACAGAAGGCCTGGCTGAAGAAAGCCTGAAGGTACAGGCTTTCTGGACCCCTCCTGAGAGCCAGATAGAACCAGATGGCTCTAAACCGTAGTTCTCTGAGCACATGGCCCTGGCGGGGAGCTGTAGAGAAGTGTTCTGCTAGAAATGGTCTAGGGGCTGTGTTCAGTGAGGTTGAAGAAAGAGGAAATGGTGGAAAGTGTGGTGGTGGCTGCTTGGAGAAGGGCAGGTATCTCCACGGCTACAGGATGGGGACTTTGCTGGCTTGCATGACCTTATAGGGCTGGGACTCAGTTCATTTCAACTACGTAGGGCCTGCCTGGCCCTCCCTCCAGGGCTCAAGTCCCCTTTTGTTCCAGAGCCTTTCCTCATACTGTGCCTTTGCTCTTTTTTGGCCCAGTCAACTCCTATTTCTCCTTCAGGTCTCAGAGAAGCCCTCCCTGGCCCTTCAATCCAACTCCACCCTCTCCCAGCATTGCACTCTCTTAATACTCCATACTTGTACCTCATAGCACTCAACAGAGCTTGTAAATACACATTGGTGTCTTGACAGGTGGTCAATGACACTCTCTTTCCCATTGGAGTGTACGCTTTGGGAGGGCAGGGCCCATTTCTGTTTGCTCATTATTGTATCCCTAGGGCCTGGGCAGTGCCTGACACATGGGAAGCCTGCCAGGCATTGGTGTATGAGTAAATAATGGATGAAGTACTACCCTGGAATGAGGTGAACATGGGAGAGACCCTTAGAACATGCAGTCTCCCCAATAATTATCATGTGATCATGCTCAATTCTCTTCCTGGTACCATCTTTGTTTTTATATGCAGTTCATTATAACCCAAAAGGTGGGCATGATATTTCCATTACATAGATGAAGAAACCAAGTTTTAGGCGAGATAAATGACTTATCCAACTCACACAGTATGAGTGGCACAGATGAAAAGGAGCCCAGGCCACCTGGGCTATGCATTTATCCATTTTCCTTCCTTTGTCCCATCTCTCAGCACCCCACCTCTACCCCTGTCCCTGACCAGAAAGGACCCACAGGGCTCTTACCACAGGAGTGTGAGTTGGCAGGCTGGATGCTTGAGCCCCTTGTAGAGCAGCCTCACTCCATGGTCGCCCAGGTCATTCTGTTGCAGGTCTAGCTCCAACAGTCTGGGGCTGACGCTGAGTGCAGAGGCTAGGTCCTGGCAGCAGCTGGAAGTGAGGCCACAGTTGACCAGTCTGCCGGAGAGACGCACACGGACCACTGGTCATTGTCCTGAGGACTCATTCCTTTGGGTAACTGGGGTCTGGTCTCGTTTTCTAATTATTGTGGCCCTTTGGTGTTCCCAAGTGATGTTAAAGGAACATAAAGACCTTCCTGACTTGTGGTAATCTGGGAGGTTTTAATTTTTCTTTCAGGAAAACTAATCATTAAATTATTAAATTTAATTTGCAACCCAGGAGCCATTCAGGATGCAGGCCACCTCCCTTTTATGCTCCTGTGGGAGTCACATGAAATCTGCCCATGCACTGTATCCACCTTGTATGAACAATTTACTCAGTGTCCCATTGGTGTGTCTGGGTTTAGTTGTTAACCACATTGGCTTGGCCAAATACTCAAAGTCAGTGGACACAGGATGCTCTGGTGGGTTTCAATATTAAGGGGATCCACAGTCTAGGAGAAAAACTACTGAGTTTCTAATATATGAACAGAAGTTGAGGGGGATATGATAGGTTCTACTGGAATCGAGGGCCTTTCCTATATTCTCCAGTACATATGGGTAAATATTGGGTACATATGCTGGCCCAAGCCAGGGCCAGGTCTGACATGCTGCATGCTGCTCTGAGCAGTGCTAAGCTCTAATGCCTTGTCTTATCTGTTGGATAACTCTGTATCTCTTATAGTCGAGCTGCAGGTCAAATGGAATGGACATAGGGATCCATTGGTCTGCTGCTTCTGGGCTTGAAGAAGGGCTCATATTCCATGATGTCCGGGAAAACCTGATTCTTACTGTTCATGGCCATCTTCTCCATAGGGAGAGGATGGGATGGCTCATCTGGGAGAAGCAAGGATGGAGTGGAAGGATGGTTTTACTCTGTTTTTCCAGATAAAGCCCCCTTTCCCCTTTGTAGAAGTGGGGTAGCTATAGACATTCACTGAGAAGGGGCTGGTGGTAGGTGCTTGGGATTGAGGCTTATGTGTCCTATTTAATTTTGGTAAACAATACCCATCCCCAGCTATTTGATACCAGGGATTGAACCCAGGGGTGCCTAATTGCTGAGCCACATTCCTAGACCTTTTTCATTTTTTATTTAGTTATTAAGTTATTATGTTGATTAGGGTCTTGCTAAGTTGTTGAGGCTGGTTTTGAACTTGTGATCCTCATGATTCAGCCTCCTGAGTCGCTGGGATTACAGGTGTGTGCCACTGTGCCCAGCTTCAACAATGTTCCCCTTAATTAGTACATCCTTTTCAGAAGGCAAAATTAGCAGTACATATAGTCTTTACCCAGAAATTCTCAGAGTTTAGTCTACAGATAATACACTGTGTCTCAGGATACGTAGAGGAGGATATTAATCGCAGCTCTGTTTATGGTGATAAAGATTAGCGATAACCCAGATGCCTAAGGAAGTGATTAAAAAACTAATGGTGAATTCGGGTAGTGAAATTCTGTGCTGCCATTAAAAAGAATGAAGCAACTATATGTATTGATGTAGGACCATCTCTAAGATCTGCTTTTAATGATGAGTCAAGGTTCAGAAGAGCATTTGGGACCTTTTCTACAGGAAGAGGCTGTGCATGTGCAATATGTATATATAGGCTTTCTTTAGGTAATTGCTGTCTAGAGCTCCTCTGCTCTTGGTGTCTTAGTTCAACTTCTGCTGCCCTCAGCTTCCACAACTTGATCTGCTCTGCTCACAGCAGAACACTTAGGACTTATTTGCAAACCAACCTGGTAGCATGTCACTTAGTCCTTAAAGGGTCTTGGTGAAGAGGGGGCGCTTGGAAAGTGGACTACCAGGCTTTGATGTCAGACCCGGATTCAAAACCCAGTGCTACTGCTTCCCACTTATGCAGCCTTATAAAAATAATTTAACCTTTGACCCATTTTGTCTTTTGTAGATGTAGTAAGGATAAAATATTACCCTAGCCTTCTAGGGATGGGTGATCCCTGGTGTTAGAAGGAGACCCCAGTGGCTCCCCTTTCCATCCTCCCATCCCCTCTACCTCTTTGCTCAGGATTATTGAGTAGCAGAACAGGCAACAGCACCGTGAAGCAGAAGATTTGACCTTAGGAAGGTCAAATGCACGTAGGACCAAAGATGTGAACAAACATCTCTTGAGGCTCAGGCAGAAGCCAAAAGGAGACCTGATGGCAACTGTGAGACCTGAGTGCATGTGTGTGTGTGATTTTGTGCATCAGGGGGCAAGGGGCTCCAGAGAGACTAGGGAGACATGAGCAATCCACTTTTGTGCTATTACCATCATCCTCTGTAGTAGATTGTGAACTGGCCACATAAATTCTCTCCTGGTGCCCACCTTGCACCTGTGCCCCATGGTAGTGTCCTTCCATCAAGAACTAGAGTCTATTTTTTCCTCCCCTAGAATCTGGGCTTGGATATCAGGAGATCTTCTTTTACCAATGGGACAATAGCAAAGGTGACTAAGATAGGTGTTTGAGAAGGGCTTGTACACTGGGACTTGGCTTCTCTTGTTGCATGTGGAGCCCTGAGGTCACCCCCCACCCCATCTCAGCCCAGGTGTGGGTGAGCATCCTCCTGAGCCTCCACAGAACATTGAGTTTCTGCAAGCTCCTCCGTATCCCACGAAGCAGGTCCCCCCTTTCTCTGCCATTTTCTTAATCTGCCACATGGTCAGCTTCTTTCTCCACTGTCCATGTCCACCCTCACCAGGCAATATCTCTCAAAGAGGAACACTTACCGCAATCGCTGTAGCTTGCAATACCTCTGACTCAAACTCTGGAAAAGGTGCTGGGCTCCAGCATCTGTTAGCAAGTTGAAGTTCAGCTCCAGCTCAGTCAGGGTCTGGCTGGTGCTCAGCCCTATGGCAAGGTCTTTGCAGCTTTCAGCGGTGAGGCCACAGCTGGCCAACCTGTAGGAGACACACACATCCATGACCTCAAGTTTATCATCTTGTGGTTCAATGTATACCCACAAACAACCATGGAGCACCTATTGGGGCCACACTTGTGGTCCAGGTG
Source organism: Marmota flaviventris (assembly GCF_047511675.1). Classification (NCBI taxonomy): domain Eukaryota; kingdom Metazoa; phylum Chordata; class Mammalia; order Rodentia; family Sciuridae; genus Marmota; species Marmota flaviventris. The sequence goes on from NC_092514.1 coordinate 27,631,914, forward strand.
GAGGTTTATAAGACCTCTTATCTCAGGTCCCCAGAAATGCACATGCTACGGTAGGGATAGACTTAGAAACAAATAGCAATAGGTCAGTTTTTGATCAAAACTCTACAGTGCTTTACCACATTACTCAGAGTAAAATTCAAGGTTCTTATCCTGGTCACCAGGATCCATCCTGATGATCTGGATCTTTGTCATCTCTGTCCCCATCTCTTTTAGCTCCATTGTTACTAAACTTCTCCCTGTTTCTTAAATACACCAGAGCCTTTGCACCTGCTCCTTCTTCTGCCTGGAGCAATCTGGAACAAACCAGTACCTCATGATTCATTCCTTTACAAACTTCAGATCTTTGCTCAATGGTAAGTCACCTTGATGAAGTCTTGCTCACTACTCTGCCTATTCAAGATTATACATGCACCCCCAGATTCCCCACAACTTTATTCTGCTTTGCTTTTTCTACAGCCCTTATCACACACAATGCATTTTACTTGCTATTTGACTTTTTTTGTGTTCCTTCCTCTTCATAATATAAAATCCATGTGTTTTGTCCATTTTTGTTATTAGCCACACTCCCACCCCTGGGTTAGTGCATTTCTTAAGGCTGTAGATGAATGCACAGAATAGCATCAAAAAAGGGGTAAGTCAAGGTCACTGAAGGCAGAGGAATGAGTGATTGAGAAAAGAAGGAGGATGAAGGTGTGCCTGGAATGGGTGGCTCCCTAAGGTGAGGGTGGTTGTGGGGGGCACTTCTGGATGGCAGGGTGGATGTGAAATCACAGTACATTTGTTGTTTAATCTCGTTGGCATACAGATTAAGTTTGAGGATACCAAGATAGTGGTAGGTCTCGACTGTCATTATAAGATGTTTGGACTTTATTCAGTGGGCATTGATGAGCCTATGAAAGTTCTTGAGGACAGTTGTGATTTTTGTATTACTTTGGAAAGATCCCTGACAGTAAGTGGAGGGTGATAGGTGGGGCAATGCAAGAAGCAGGTGGTATAGTGGGAGAATGAACACCTGGGTCAGAGTCATGGCTGTGGGGAGATGTTTCTGGGAGACTAGATGACACTCAGTTACTCTTTAGATTCTGGGACCAGGGTTGGATATGGAGTTGAAGCTACTGCCACTTACTGAGAAAGCAGATGAGAGAGGAGACAGGGTCAGCTTCTCAGGTCCACAACTAAGTGTACTTGTCACATAGTTCCAAGTGCTTAGGAGGGCCCATGATTGGGGTTTAATTCTTGGTGGCTGCCATCTTGGATTTTTAAATATGCTTATCTTTGAATTTATGTTTTGGAAGCAAAGCTTGATGGAATAACAGAATCTTGGCTTATATATGCTCTTATCTCAAGTCAGTTTTCTCCTTCCCTGAGCTAGAAGAGTTCTTGGCTTCCTACTTCCTTGCCTCCTGGTGTCACAGGGTATCAGCTAGCCTTTTCCTCAACCCAGTGACCACTGTTGTCCACTGTCTCCAGTGTGGGACTGGATCAGGAATGGGGAGGATAAGGGTGGTGCACTTAGAACCATGGCTCATTTGGTAATTTGGTGAGAACAAGACTCACCCACTAATGATCTGGATACCGCATGCATCCTGGCAATACCCTGGTGGTGGTGGTGGGGTTCTCCCATCTGCTGTGGATTGGGTAGTAGAACCATGGGCACATACATGCTTTCTGGCTTGAGTTTTGCGCCCACTCTGGGACAAGGTGCATGGGTCTGGTGACTGCTGGGAGGGGAAACCTGGCATTTGGTGGGCTGTGTGCACATAAGTTGTGGGTGGGATCTCAAGGAGCCACTTTTGTGGTCCTCTTCATCTGCAGGGATTCTCCTTCTTCAAATCTCAACCTCTCCCCAGACCACCAAGGACATCAGGCCTCAGGCTTCATTGAAGAGGCTGAGGTTATCTGGCTAAGGGTGAAAGAGTGAACTGTATAAGGGCTCTGGAGCCAGAGAGACATTGGTTTAGGTCTCACTTTGTCAGTCACCAGTAGAAGACTATGGGCAGGTTTTATTCTCTTTGAGTTTCACTTACTTACCTATAACATGGATTTGCTAACTCTACTGTGCAAGGTGGTTGTAAAGATCTGAGAAGATAGTGTGTGCTGTGTGTTTAGGACAGTGCCTGGCAGTGTTTAAGGGATGCTGCTGTGGGACCTGAAACCCTCAGTGTCCCTCAACCTCTCTTCCTCAGCTGCCATGTTTCCACACAATCTGTCTCTGTCCCTTTGTTCCAGAGAAGCCCAAGGCTCCTCCTTCAGGTGTCTTTGATCCTATGTCCTTCTGCTCTCCTTCTGGCTTTGCTCTTTCTAGATCTCTGAGTTCTCCATCCTCTTCTCTTACAACTCCTCCTATGTTTATGTAATATGCTCTTATGTAATGCACTTTACATGAAAGTGCATTAAAGAAAAATCTCAGAATTCTTTTTTTTTTTAAAATTTTTAATATTTATTTTCCAGTTATCGGCGGACACAACATCTTTGTTTGTATGTGATGCTGAGGATCGAACCCGGGCCGCATGCATGCCAGGCGAACGCACTACCGCTTGAGTCACATCCCCAGCCTCCAGAATTCTTGATTCTAGCCCATTCAATGTATTTCAAGAAACATCCAAAAGTGACATAAATGACATAATCCTATATTTAGAAGAACCAAAAAAGGCTGTGTGCAGTGGCACACACCTGTAATTTCAGTGGCTCAGGAAGCTGAGGCAGGAGGATCATGAGTTCAAAGCTAGCCTCAGCAACTTAGTGAGTCCTTAAGCAACTCAGCGAGACCCTTTTTCTAATGAAAATATAAAAAGGGCTGGGGTTGTGACTCAATGGTTAAACACCTCTGGGTTCAATCCCTCGTTCCAAAAAGCAAACAAAAACCCTCAAAAAATTCCACCAGAAGACTTGTAGAGTTGATAAACAAATTTAGCAAAGCAGCAGATACAAGATCAACATACATAAATACATTGCTTTCCTGAACTGTGATAATGAATCAGCTGAAAAAGAAATTAGGAAAACTATATCCCATTCCCAATAATCTTAGAAAATACCTGGGAATAAATCTAACCAAGAAGGTCAAAGACCTCTATAATTAAAACTACAGAATATGAAGAAAGAAGCTGAAGAGTACCTTAGAATATGAAAAGAACTCCCATGTTCTTCTTGGATGGGCAGAATTAATATTATCAAAATTGTCATATTAAAAGACTAATACTTTTGTCAACAAAAGCATTATCAGATTCAATGCAAATCCTATTAAAATACCAATGACATTCTTTACAAAACTAGAAAAAAAATTCATCTGGAAGAATAGCTAAAGCAATTCGACCCAGAATAGCTAAAGCAATTCTGAGCAAGGATAGTGATGCTGGAGGCATCACAATATTTAACCTCAAATTATACCAGAGAGCTATAGTAACCAAGACAGCATGGTATTGGTGCCAAAAAAGACATGAAGACCAACGGAACAGAGTAGAAAACACACAGAGAGAAATCCATATACATATAGTCATCTGACACTCGACAAAGGTGTGGAAAACATATGTTGGAGAAAAGATAGCCTTTTAACAAATGATGCTGGGAAAACTGGATATCCATATGTAGAAGACTGAAACTTGATCCCTATCTCTCATGCTTCACAAAAGTCAACTCAAAGTGAATCAAAGGCCGAGGAATTAGACAAGAAACTGCAACTGGTAGAAAAAAAATGTAGGCTTAACACTCCAACATATTGGCACAGACATTGACTTCCATAACATAACTTCTAAAGTGCAAGAAAGAAAACCAAGAATCAAGTGGGATGGCATCAAATTAACCAGCTTCTGCATAGCAGAGGAAACAAGAGTGTGCAGAGAGAACCTCCAAGAATGGGAGAAGATCTTTGCTACCTGCTCCTTAGCTAGGGGATTAATATCCAGAATATATGAAGAACTCAAAAACCTTTATACCAAACAACAACACCAACCACAACAACCACCATAAAAACCCCCATCAAATCATCCAATTAATAAATGGGCTAAAGAACTAAATAGATAACTTTTTAAAAGAAGAAACACAAATGGCCAACAAATATATGAAAAAATGTACAACATCTCTAGAAATCAGGGAAATGCAAATAAAAAGTGCATTGATATTTCATCTCACTCCAGTCAGAATGGCAATTATCAAGAATACAGATAATAATAAATGTTGGCTAAGATGTATGTGTGGGGGGAAGGTACACTTATGTATTGTTGGTTGGACTGAGTATTAATATAAATACTCTGGAAAGCAGTATAGATTTCTCAAAAAAAAAAAAAAAAAAACAAAAAACTGCAAATGAAACCACAATATGACTCAGCTATCCCATCCCTTAGTATATATCCAAAAGATCTAAAGTCAGCATATTATAGGGATGTAGCCACATCAGTGTTTACGACAGTGCAATTCATAATAGTCAAGCTATGGAACCAGCCTAGGTGCCCATCAAGAGATGAATGGATAAAGAAAATATGGTACATATACATAATGGAAAAACGAGCCATAAAGAAGAACGAAATTATGTCATTTGCTGGTGAATGGATGGAACTGGAGAACATCATGCTAAGCGAAACAAGCCAGACCCAGAAAGTTAAGGATCGAATGTTTTCTCTCATTCATGGCAGTTAGATCAAAGTAAGGGGGAATAAAGGAGGAGAGAATGCCATGAAAATAGGAAGAGAAATTTGTGAGGTAGAGGACAGGGATTGATGGGGAGGAAAGAGGGACAGGAAAAGGGAGGAGTGGTGGAATGAACCTGACCAAACATTCCTAAATACATATATGAATATACCATAGTGAATTTCACCTTTATGTATATCCATAATGCACTTATTTAGAATACATAGCTTGGCGTGGTGGTGCATGCCTATAATCCCAGGGGCTTGGGAGGCTGAAGCAGGAGGATCACAAGTTCAAAGCCAGCCTCAACAACTTAGCAAGGCCCTAAGCAACTCAGTGAGACCCTGTCTCTAAATAAAATACAAAATAGGGCTGGGGATGTGGCTCAGCAATTGAGCGCCCCTGAGTTCAATATCTGGTACTCCCCCAAACAGATTATAAATAGATAGAATAAAGATCAATAGTATAGAGGAAAGGGAGCAGGGGAAGGAAGGAGAGAAGTAAAAGGGAAAGGTAAATGGGAAGCACTGGGGACTGAATTGGAGCAAATTACATTCCATGCTTATATAATGATGTCAAAATGAACCCCAAGAGTGACATAAGCCAGAATAGAAGAACACTGCATGATCTCACTTGTTGGTTAAAAAGAAAAAAAATACACAAAAAAAGTAGTATGGAGGTTCCATGGAGAGGTGGGAGAGAAATACTATTCCCTCTGCCTGGGGTATTTTCCCTCCGGTTTCACTTAGTCAAATCCTCTGTGATTTTTAGATTTTCTTCCAGTTACTTCCTCAAGGAAGTTTTCTCCACTAGAGGCTTTATCTGGGCCTGTTGTCACTTGTCTGTTAGCTGTGGTCTCTAATGCCAGTCTCTCACAAACTGCGGGAAAAGATTTTGTGTGCATGCGTTTACCATAGTAGCACAGACATTCGTCACAGTGCACGGTCAGAGGGGATCAATGGGTATGTGATAAATACAAAGACTAGTCTCTCATCCTAAGACTCAGCCTTTGCCTCCCATCTCGCACCCCTCACTGCTTCATTGGACACCCCAGGCCAGACTTACCTCAAGGTCTCCAGGTAGCACAGAGGTTGTCTCAGGGTCTTACGAAGATTCTGCACTGCAGAGTGACTTAGCGAATTTCCACTAAGGTCCAGCTCCCTCAGGCCTCCACTGACTCTGAGAGTAGAGAAGAGAACCTGCCAGCTGTTGTCGGTGATGGGGACCCATCTGGACCTGAGGGAGACAGAGAGGAACAGGAGAGATGTGACCCAGATGTGCAGAGTCTATGTGCACAGCACTGCACAACAGGGAGGGGTTCTGTCCTCCTGAGCACCAGGCCTCAGTGGGCAGTGCCATTGCCAGGACTGACCCACGTTTCCACCTGCTCCTGCCAACCTGGTTAGGTGCCCTCCTCTGTGTGGTACCTCATTCTACAACCCTTACCAATAGTATACCGATGTGCTCATCCTCTCCATCTTTTTCTGTCTGAGCCTGGGAGTTCCCTGAATGCAGGGGCAGATAGTTGGTATCTCTTTTTATCTGTAGTACTCAGCATAGCCCCTGGCATAGAGGAGGAGCTTGGAAATTTGGACAGCCCTCCTCCCATCAATGAAGACATACCTGTCTTTGGCACAGAATTTTGGAGTCCCAGTGGCTAGAAAGGAGATGGGAACAGAGTCCAGGAGAGACGGTTTGAGGATGATTTTGTGATGGGATGTTGGATATGATTAGATTACTACTCTCCATGTTGGTTTTCGTGGGCCCCTGTACTTTCTAAGGACAGCAAGACCTTGGTGAAGTTCCACAGGAAAGAGATGGCAAAGGGAATGTCCTAGGAGAGAATATTTGCAACCCAGATGGGAGAGGATGATGAGTTTCACATGAGTGTTAGAGTAGACTCTGCCTTATATGACTTCCACCCATGTACTTTCTCCATTTTCACCCAATACTTTAATGATCTCACTTGCTTCTGGGGTGTTTTGGTTGGATATGAGGTGTCCCTCCAAAACTCCTGTTAATGCAGGAATATTCAGAGGTGAAATGATTGAATTGTGAGAGCTGTAGTCTTATCAGTCCATTCTAGTTTGAATGAACTGGGTGGTAACCATAGGCAGGTGGGGCATGACTGCAGGAGGTAGGTCACTGGGGTTGTGCCCTGGAAAGGTCCACCTTCCCTGTGGCCTCTTTCCCCTCCCTCTCTTTGCTTCCTGACCTTGTCTTGAGTTCAGAAGCTTTCCTCCACTTCACCTTAAGCCCAGAGCTTGCTTGGTTTTGTAGAGCTTGAATAACACATCTTTAAATTTTTGCTTCACCTTAAGCCCAGAGCAATGGAGTTGGCCATCTATGGACTGAGACCTCTGAAATCATGAGCCGTAAATAAACTTTTCCTCCTCTAATTTGTACTTGTTGGGCATTTTGGTCACAGAGATGCAAAAGCTTACTGAAGCACAGGGCTTCAACTGCTCAAGCTCTATTCCATGTTTCAGAGTGACATTTCTGTTTTCTTGCCAGATGTCTCTATCACCACACTCCAGTAACTCTTCGACCCACTACAGTCCAGTCTTAATTCATTTTTCCCCTAAAGTCTCCAAAGCAGTGCAGAGGTGTGGAGCAGAGGCTCTGGAACCAGCTGCCTGCTTGCAAGTCCCCCTCCCTGTGCCTCATTCAGTCTCCTTAGTTGCAAAATCAGGACAGCAATAGCACTGGATGGTGCACAGGGTGTGTGACGATTATAAGATACTGCAGAATCTCTCCCAAATCCTAGTGCAGTTTTAAGCATTAAAATATAAATGTCAAAAATACAAATGCTACACATGCATCCAAAAAAAAAAAAAAAAAAAAAAAACATTCTCCAGGTGGCCAGTGTTGACTGAAACAAAAATTTAAACATGTGTTATTCAAGCTCTACAAAACTAAATAAATATAAAATAAATCAAATAATTAAAGTTCCAAAGGATGGATTTTGTTGATTCATACATAGCATTTTATACTACCTGAAGGGCAAAATTCAAAACTGATTCTTCAAAATGTATGTTGCTTGATTATAAGACAAATAGATACCTGAGGCCTCTCATCCTGCCTTGATGTATTTGGTGGTGCTGGGGATTGAACCCAGGGCCTTGTACATGCAAGGCAAGCACTCTACTGACCAAGCTATATTCCTAGCCCCTTTTCCTGGAATTTTTTTGTTGGTGGACTCTAGTCTCCTGGCTGTTCTCCCTGCCTGGCCTGGCTGACTTGGAGCCTCTCAAATCTCCCTCTCCACTTGTAGCAATACCCCCCACTTTCCCATGGGATGCTGCTACCATCCATTCCAAATTCTCTTTCTCTGGCCTTGGTGTCCCTGGTTCCTCTTGTCCCCCATCTGGTCTCTGCCTCTGTGCCTCTCCAGGATGCACATCAGGCCACTGCCACTTGCAACACCTGTGTCCACATCCTTTAAGGCCAACATCATGTTTACAACCAAGAATAACTAGAAACAATCCCACGAATAGGGGAATGGTCAAATCAGTCATAGAGCTCTCCTGAGGGATGACCCCATGGTCATTCAAAATGCTGTTGTATCAGACTTAATAACACAAGAAGATAGTCTTGACCTTTTAGGAAAATAAAGCTGACTGATATAAAATGTATAGCATGGTTCAAATGAATAGAAGACATAACTGAATTATTATTATTATTATTATTATTTTCTGGTGTCAGGGATTGTACTCAGGGGCCCTTAACCACTGGGCCACACCCAGCCCTATTCATTTCTTTATTTTGAGAGAGGGTCTCAATGGGTTGTTTACAACCTTGCTAAGTTGCAGAGGCTGGCTTTGGACCTGCAATCCTCTTGCCTCAGTCTTCTGAGCCTTGGGAATTACAGGTGAGAGCCACCATGCCCAGCAATAACGCAATTCTTAATGATGGTCATCTCTGAGTGATGGAATTACAATTGATATTAATATACATCTTTTTGCTTATCTACATATCTTAATCTTTCTACAGTGAACATGGGTTTTATTATGAGAAAAAGCTTTAAAAATCTGAAAAGAGAAGACTCAAATAAATAAAACATTTTTTTCCTCTGGGCCTTTCTCCTTTTCTGGTTCACTTGTGTGCTCATTCCCTTCTTTGGGCCCCCATAATACCTTTTCCATACCTCTATTATCGCAGGCCGTCAAATTCTATTGTAATTATTTGATGGATGACTGTTTTCTCTCCGAGTTCCTTAGGGCAGGGATTGTTTTTTTGATTTGTAATTTGTAGGGCATGGCACAAAATCAGTGTTAAACTAATATTTTTGGAATGAACCATCTAAGGGGGGAAGATAGACTCATACTGATACTGAACGATCAATACTGCCACACAGGCAGGGGAAGTTCCCAGTGTTGCTGGGGTTGGATGGCCACTCAGACAGCTACTGTTTTATGCTTAGAGAGTGTGTTTCAGGTTGAGTGTCCAGGGCAATAGTGGCATCATTGATGCAAATAAGGAAATCAGTTTTGCAGGGAAAAATTGGGGACTCCACTTCATAGACATGTATCCTGAAGTGATGGGGGAAGATCTCAGGGTCAATGTCATTGTCATGGGAAGGGAGAGGGAGGTGTGCTTAAAGCAGTTGAAAGAGAAATTTATCATTTCTTGGAGAGACAGCATATCAAGAGAGAGAGCAGCAGAGGCAGATGGATTGCTTGATCCTTGGAGAGGGTAGAGTTTTTTTTTGGTACTGAGGGATTAAACTCAGGGTGCTTTACCACTGAGCCACATCGCTAGCCCTTTTTATTTATATTTATTTTTATTTTGAGACAGAGCCTCACTAAGGTGCTGAGGCTGGCTTTGAACCTGCTATCCTCCTGCCTCAACCTCCTGAGCCACTGGGATTACAGGCATGTGCCACTGTACCCAGTCATGCAGACTTAAGTAGGTAGAGAATGGTGGTTGGATGGGGCAGTTAGAAATCATGGTGACATCATCCTTTGGCCCCTGGGGCTGAGCCTGAGTGTCTGCAGTGTTCAGGAAGTGTGTGGGAGCTGATGAGAGGAAAGGTCAGGATACTCACAGGACAACTCCAGGGGGTCTCCATCCTTGTCCCTTCTGTGGGCCCTCATTCAGCTGAAGCCTCTTCACATGACTGCAGAATTTAATGCAGAAAATGAACACCAGAAGCTCCATGTCTGTCTGGACATACATCCTTGTTCTTTGGAAACAGTCCATGGCTTGCATTAGGAATTCCTCATCCTGAGTCTCATACAAACAATGGAGAAACTCCAGAGAGTGTGGTTGTCCTGGTGGGGATTTGGCCTCCACCCATTGCAGCAGCTCCCATTTCCTTTCCGGAGACAACTGGAAGGTGAAGGGTTTCTCTGTTGCTCTTGACCAGTGATCACTTAAGAGGCCGAACAGGAAGCGCACAGTTGGTGCCCCAAAGAGGTTGTTCCTTCCATACACATCTAGCAGCTCTTCCATACCTCCAAGGCCATCAGGACTTTGGCTTCTTTCCTCCTTATCCCTCAAGGCATAGGACATTGCTGCAAAGAACTCCTGGAAACAGAGATGAATGAAGCTATAGGTCAGGGAGTCAGGGCCCTTGCGGAGAACACCCCTCTTCAAGAAAATGGTGATGATGGCTTCATTTAACTCATGCTTCCTGAGGTCACCTGCACTGAACACAGTCTTTCTTTGCCAGAGGCCTTCAGCAGCCAAAGAACAGAAGTCCTTGAGCTGTGTCCCTAGGTGTGGAGCTGGAAAGGCCTGGAAAAGGTAGTGCATACACAGGCTTGTGATGGTCTGAATGGTGGGTGGGAGTTCTTTCCCCAACTCCATGTTCTCCTTCAGGTACGTGCAGACCATCCAGGACACCAAGGGCATGAGACACAACGTCAAGAGCTCAGGGTTTGATTCCAGCATAGTAAAGGCTTTGTTTGCTTGGCTTTCATCTGTGAAATATTTGTAGAAATATTCTTTCCTGCCAGATTCAGAGAAGCCCAGGACTTCTACCCAACGTGGTTGCTTCAAAGAAGGAATGAGTTTCTGCAGATCTGTGGTCCGAGATGTGACCAGCAAGGAGGCCTCAGGGAGTATGGCTTTCCCCAGCAAACTGCCCAGGAGTGCATGCACGGGCTGTGACTGGCTCCAGTGCACACAGAGCTCAGGACTCTGATTCTCCAAGACCCATTTTGGCTCATCGATACCATCCAGGATGAAGAGCAATTGCTCTGGTTGAGACAGGATCTGCCTGATGGGTGCTGTAGGGGCTGTCCCATCTTCTGAGATGAGCTCAGCCAGACTCACCAACTTGCATTGGACCAGCTCTCTGCAGCTGAAGTAGAAGATGTGCTGGAAGCGGTCTCTGAACAGCTGGCCTTCTTCCCAGGCTCCCCTCACCTGCCTGGCCAGTGTTGACTTTCCAATTCCAGGAGCCCCATGCAGTATGACAATATGAGGTTCTTTCTGGAAACCTGGGCCTGGGCTAAATAATTCACGGATCTCAATCAAATGTCCTTGCTCCTCCACTACATCACGATGCCAGCTTTTCCTGGCCAGGGGATCCTGGCCTCTGGGATGAGGTTTTTGTAGAAGTAGCAGCTGTGTGAATTTTTGGTGCATATTGTCATTTTTCCAGGATTGTGCGTGGCGGAGCTTTTCTCTTCTCTGGTTTTGATATCTTTCTCTGATTCCTAAATAAGGGAGGAAAAGATGGGAACTAATGGTACAGAACAGAGTTGATCATTTATTCATTTAACAACTGAATGGACTTAGGTATCTACTCTGAGCCACATAGCACATTAACTGCAGATAATGGTGGGTTCTGGCAGGTGATGTAGAAGGAACAAGGGCTTTGGAGTAGAAGATTTTAGTTCAAATCTTTACCAAGTCATACTCTCTGATATATATTTTTTTCATTCAAATATTTATCCAGGGCTTTCCAAATGCCAGGCACTCCTCTAGGGGCTGGGAATAAAGAGTGAACTGACAGACACAACTGTCTGCCCTCATTAAGCCTAGGACTTGGGCCATGAGCTGCTCTGAGCCTCAGTTTTCTCATCTGTAAGTTGGGCATTTTGATATCTCCTTGTAGGAGGAGTGGAAATCATAGATAACGGAGCAGATGCTGTTGTCTCCTGAATGGCATCTTTTCAACACCCACCATTGCAGGACCTGCCAATCATATCCTTCAATAAGCACCTGTGATTGTCTGAGGGCTCTCTCATGGCCCACAGTGGGATGTGCCAGAAAGACTGCAAAGCTAATGCTCTAGAGAAAGCATTAGCTGACAACAGATGGGGTCCTCTGTACTCAGGACAGGCAACTCTGAGGAATGTTCTACATTGTCTCCCAGACATCCTCAACAGCATTGAACCTCAGTTGCTGCTTTGGTTTGGATGTCATTTATTTCCCCCCAAACTAATTGAAATTTGGTTGCTGATGTAGTGGTGTTGGAGGTGGGGCTTAATGGGAGGCATTTAGGTCATGGGGGAGCAGCTTTCATGAAGAGATTCATTCATTTCTTGAGGAAATGAGTTAGCTGTGGAGGGAATTGGACTCCCTTTCCTCTCTTCTGCAGCCTCCTGCTTGCTCTTCTGCCCCCTGTCCCTCTCTCCACACATGGAGCAGCACAAGATCCTCAACAGAAACTAAGCAGATGCGGCCATCTGATTTAGGACTCTTGGCATCCAGAACTGGCAGGAGATAAGTAAACCCCTTCTTTTTATAAAGTACATGGTCTCAGTTACTTTGTTGTAGCAACAGAAAATGAACTAAGACAGATGCTCACAGGGGTAGCCTGCTCCATGGTGCACCTTTTCAGGGATTCTTCCTCCCCAGACTCACTTCCTTCTTCACTCCCAGTGCCTCTGGGGAATCACCTCCCCAATAAACTACCTGCACACACAACTCATCTCAGGACCTGCTTCTAAGGGAACCAACCTGTGAAAGATGGAAAGATGCCTAGTGAACAGTGAGAAGCTGAGCTCATCATGTAAGAGATCGTTCCCCACAGAGGGTCTTCAGGCTCCAAATTAAGTCAGATTCTGAATGGTGCAATTGTTATAATCTCGCCCCACATTTCTCTTCCTAACATTTTGAATGTCTCTTGCTTTCCCCCCTAGATGAATTTTAAAGATGATTCAGATGATTCATCTGGGATGGTGAAGACCAGTTTACCCCAGGACACCTGGTGGGCTATATCTGGAGGTCAAGTTACTACCTGTCCTACCTTTCAGGCGGGATGAAGAAAATCTGGGGAGAGTAGGGAGTGTGGAGTCAATTCATATTGTTATTCTTTGTGAGACTGCAGCTTCAGGGTCCAACTCACCTCTGAAATCATAATCTATGGGTCTGCCTTTATTGTCTCTTGTGAGAACATTTCTAGCAATGTGAATACCTTCTAGGAACAATAGGTCACTGCCAATTGTTACCTGGGGCCACCACCCACTCTGCTCAGGCTGTGCCTCTTGAGATGCCAAGAGAGAACTTAACTCTTCTGATGTCACTTTTTCCAAAACCTCCTAGTTTTCATGGATCTGTGACCATGGACTCTCCTCTTGAATCAAGTCACACTTAAAAAATATTTTCTTTCTTGAATTAAGTAATACTTAAAAAAATCCTCTACCTTGAATGAGTTTCATTTTAATATTACGCCCCTGACCAGGTAGGTGTTGGTCAGCTCCATCCAAATCCACAAAAACCAGGAAGATGGCTGGATTTGGCCTGTTTTTGCCAGTCCCAGCCAGCCACCTGTTTTTGTACAGATTGCAAGCTGAGAATGACTGTTACATTTTCAAATGGTTGAAAAAAAAATCAAAAGATGAATATCATTTCATGTTGTGACAATTATATGATATTCAAAATTTAGTGTCCATAAATATAGTGTCATTGGAACACAATCATGACAGTTTGCTGGTGTATCGTCTATGGTTGCCTTAAGGCTGTGATGGCCGGTTTGAGTAGCTGTGGCAAAGACCCACAGAGTTTAAAATATTGTTTATCATTTCCTTTACACAGGCAGATTTTTTTTTGCCTTTGTTCTTGATCAATCAGAAAGCCTGCTGTGTGATTTCTGTACTTGTTATGAAACTGTTCAACTTCCACCCTTGAAGAATTTCTTTAGAATTTAGAATCAGGGAAAACTTGAGGAAATGGGTTAGCTGTGGAGGGAATTTGACTCCCATTCCCTTGAGTGGGTCTTTTCTTATTGATAATAGCTATTATGTAACCCATTATATTGCTCTTTTTTCCCTGCTTGCCAGGATGCTCAGAACCGATGGAACCTTTAATTGTAGCAACTAATTTGCCTTCATGGTTTTTATACTTGCTTTTTAAAATTTTTTATCATTATTGCATTCTAGTAATAGTGCATTGGTATGTTTCTGTACGATGCCTCGACTCCTTCCTATTTTTCTGCCTTTTCTCATTTCTTCTTTCCCTTCTTTCTTCCTTCTTTCCTTTTGTGAATGGGAAGTGGTGTGACTAATTAAATCAGTTGACACACATTGAGCCTAGGCCACATTTTCGGTCCATGAATTCTGTAATTAACTCCCATTTGTGTGTAGAAGGATTCCTTTTCACTCAACATCTCTCAGATACAGAGGGAGCATCCCCTAGCATGGGTTAAGACCATAACACCAGAAGCCAGTGTGGCTGTGGCTTTGAAATGACTGTCGTCATTGCCTACACAGCAGAAGGGAGTAGGACATAGGGGTTAAAGGTGTGGACTGTGGTGTTGGGGAGAAGGAAGGCTGAATTCCAGCTTTGCCCCACATTGTGACACTTTACTTTTTTCAGCCTCAGTTTTCTCATTTGCAAGATGGGACCATAAGAGTGGTTGTGAAATTTAAATAGAATGAGCAATTGAAGCACTGGCACAGGGTCTGACGTGGAGTGGGGTGTCTAGCAAGCACTTGCAGGCATGTGACTTTCTCTAGACCACTTCCAGCAGGGGATTGGTGAGAAGCTCTGTGGACATCAGATCCAGCTTACCTGACCCCTAGGCCAGTGGAGTATGTTTCTTGTGCTGGAGAATGCACCCACATCCGCATTTTTAGCGGCTTCCTAGAAGCAGTGCCTTGGTCTAGTGGTGACTGCAGTGTTAGGGGTCCTAGGGAATGGATTCAGAGGTTCTCCAGGTCCTCTGCTCAGCCTGTTAACCTGGACCCCAGGGATCTGATTTTGTGCATGCCTTTGTACCCCCGCCATGCCCCAGAAGCTAGGCAAGGCCTCACCTCTGTAATAATTTCCAGATGTTTCAGCCAGAAGCCTCTCAGTCTCAGGAGCTCCCTGATGCCTTGGTTCTGCATTGGTTTGAGGTGGAGGTTCCCAGCCCCCCAGCACTGTGGATGTGGGGGCATTGGGTGACTCTTGGCTTGGAGACTCCTGGTCTGTGGAGCTTGAAGGAGCTCGGTGGAGGAACAAGGGAGGATTTCCTGGATGGGGGGATGGGGGATGACAGAAGAGAAATGATTAGCTACTGAAAATGCACTTTGACTCTCACAATGATCTTGTGGACTAGTTGTTAAGATCTTATTGTTAAAGCCACATCAAGGTAGATGGAGAGTTTTATTTTCTTACGGCTGGTCTGAAGCATGTTGGTGGGAGTATAGTGTGTTTAAGGTTGCAAGATTTTGATGAACCACTTGAGAGGCCAAACTACCTATTTCAAGTAACCATAGTTACTCTGCAGCTTCCTGGGCAGGGGGGATCCTCTTTACTGCAGTGCACAGTTTTGCCAGACACTGAGAACTCAGGCCATGCAAGTTGGAGGTAGAGTTGAATTGTTCAAAGTGATAGAGAGCGGAAGAGCAGTCTGGTACTGTATTGGGCATGGGAAAGAGGAGAGTGCTCTTGGGAGGCATAAATAGTGGGGGAATCTTTGTTGGGGGAGACATGTGAGCAGTCTAGCCCCTCTTATCATATCAAAGTAGAGTGTTTGCTCAGATTTTGTGCAAGTAGATATGTGTGTGCGTGCATGTGTGTGTGTGTATGTGTGTGTGTGTGTGTGTGTAGCTTAATTCTACCCTGTGGAGTTGGAGGTGGTACAAGGAGCTAAAATTAAGTAGTATGAAGTCTCAGATGAGGGTGGAAAGACTTGTTCCACATCACACCACAAGTGGGTGAAGTCAGAATGAAAACTGAGGGCAATGGAGTTGGAGCCTGTAGCCACCCATGCCAGGACTTGGGAGCAGAGGAGTGAGAGTGGGCACAGAGGAAGGGGAAGGAAATTGGGGCAAACCCAGGACTTCCACAAAGCAGTGGCAGGGTGGAGAAGGAAATAACTTCCCCAGGCATGGATTGCTCTGGATTCTAGCCCTGGCTCTGCCCCTAAGTGCTTGTGAGCTTGAACAGGCGGGCTGTTCTCTCTAGCTCTTCTGCACTGTCAAGAGGTGGCCATTTTGATTGTTGGGATAGGAGAGGAAGAGGCAAGGGTGTAGCTGAGGTTTGAACCCTGGTGACCAAAACGATAGAGAATAAAATAAGAGAAGTTAGGAAAGGGAACTGGCTGGGGATGAGGAATGAGCCCAGCCTCATGCTCAGATTTTGTGCAAGTAGATATGTGTGTGCGTGCATGCATGCATGTGTGTGTGTGTGTGTGTTCATCTGGAGAACAGAAGCCTCTTTTGAACTTCTGGGCTACCCTGACCCTGTGGATCTTCAGTGCCCACCAAGATTATGGGATGAGCTCTGCATGGTCAAGGACCATGCCACACAGGACTGATGCACATGTGTCTCAATTTCCCCATCTGTCAAACGGAAAGGGGAGCAGTCTCAGCACTGAGAGGTCCTTGAAGGACCATTACTTCCAGCCGTATTGCTCTCACCACCCCTATCCTGTCTCTTTCATCTTTCCTCTATAGTATGCCCCCCAGGTCCCCATGAAGGTCCATGTGTACCTGTGGGGACCCACTGGCTGACTCACTGCCCCACCCCAGTCCCAGGCAGGGCTCTTAACTCACCTTTCTGGATGTGGCTAGGTGTTACAGGAAAAATTCTCTTTGATTCCTGGGTGGACCCGGTGCAAGGAAAATTCCAGAACTTCAGCACTTCTGTGGAGGTGGGCCAGCTAGGGGACTCCATGGCGGGTGTATTTGGGGAGCCGATGATTAAGGAAGAGTGGGCTATGGGAAGGAGACAGAGAGGTTGAGGGCTCGTCCGAGGGGCAGGAACAGAAGCCAGACTGAGCCTGGGGTTCTTCATATTAATCAGGTCCCATTTCTTAACCAAGTGAGGTCAGGAGAAACCCATGAGCCCACTGAGGCCCTCACAACCTCCCCCTAACAGGCTCATCCAGAGAATGGTATCCTCACAGACACCACTGGGCAAAAAGTCCTGATCTGGGGCTCAGGGAATTTGCCTACCTTTCCTGGTTCTGATGTTGCTTCTTTGGGTAAGTTAAAATTCCCCTCTGAGCATTAGCTCTCCCACGTGGGGCTACCAGCACCTGCCTCCCCGGGTTGCCAATAGTGATAATAGCAGCAGCAGCATCAATAGCAAGAGCTTGCATTTATGGAGCATTTACTGTATATTAGGCTCTGCTAACAGTTTCACATGGATTATCTCTTTTAACTCCCACACAGGCCAAGGAGACAGGCTCTTACTCTCTCATGGAGAAACAGAAGCAGAGTAGTAAAGTGACTTGTCCAGGGTGGCAGTGCTGTGACAGGAGCCTGCCTCTGCCTATCTCCCAGTCTATGTTCATAACTACAATGCTCTGTAAGGGCTTCTTAGGGAGCCGGGCTTGAAACCCATGCCCACTCCTCTCTGTACCCTTCTGAATGCCAGTCTACCCCCCCATCAGCCCTCCAGGCACTGTGAGGATCACATGGGGATAGAAATGCACTGGAACAGAAGAGGGTATAGGGCAAGGGGTCTAGCAAGAGCCCCCCCAGCAAGCCTTCCAGCTCTAGCCTAGTCTGGCACCTGAATGCTCCTTTGGGCAGTCCCAAGTCACCCACCCAGAGGTGGCTTGGTGGGAGGGTTCAGTGGTGGTAGTCCCAGTGGGACTGAGGTAGGGTCTTTTTCTACTCACTTGAAGTCAAGGTCGTCTTTGCCTGGGCCTGGGCACACAGCAGACTCAGGCCCATCTGTTCCCAGGTGTGGAAGGCCAGGTCCCAGGCTCGCTGCTCCCCATACTGAGCCACCAGTTGTGAGGCCACCTCCGTGCCACTTGCCTTCTCTGGTTGAGCTGGTGTCACACCAGAAGAACACCCAAAGAGTGTTTTGTTGGATAGCCGAAGCTGGAATTCCTTCAGCTCCTCTTTCGGCAGTAGCTCCAGGTAATGAGCCAGCTGGTCCTGGGTCCCTCTGGCCATCTCTGCCCCAGGCAGGAGAGCCTTGGGGATATTCATGGGGGGAGCAGTGGGTAAGTGAGTGGGTGGTGAAGGGCATCAGGCAGGTAGAGAAGAGTGATCTTCCTTTGCCTTGGCCAATGCACGTCTCTCAATGCACGACTCTCATGGGGATCATGTCTCTTAGCCTGGCAAACTCCGATTCAGCATTTGGGACTCAGCTTTGTAAACTGAGGGCATCTGCCAATATAGATGATGTCGGGAGGACAGAGGGGAGAGGAGTGGTAGGAGAATCACAGGAGGGAGGAGACCCCAGGGGACTGGAAGATACTGGAAGAAGTCAGAATCCATGGAGGTTCTGGGGCAGGGCCCAGGGCTGGTCAGGAAAGGTGATGGGGGAGGAGGAATGGGAGGAGGGAGGGGTGGGAGGATGGAGGGATGGGGAGATGAGGGTGTGACTGACACTTACTATTCTGGGTTCCTCAGATTCTTCCTTCTCCTGGGATCTGGACTCTTGGAATCAACCCTTGAGACACAGCACTGAGAGGAGGTGAGGTGGAGGGGGGCAGAGGCCATACAAGTAGTGGGCTCAGAGCCCAGGACTGAGCTCAGGGCTGGAGGGGGGCAGATGCCATGCAAGTGGTGGGTTCAGAGCCCAGGACTGAGCTCAGACCCATTTGCAAGTCTCTCCAGAATGCTCCTGGTTGGGACATCTCCTAGTTGAGAACAACCCAGAGCTGGCCACAGCAGGAAGGACAAGTCACCCAGAGGAAACCTCTGAGGGGTGTGGTCAGGGAAGGGGAGGGGCCTGGACAGGCCTATCTATATCCAGGACAGACACATGCTGTGTGCAGGTGCATATTGCACCCTGTCACCCATCACCCAGAGCCTGCCTGCAGGGCCAGGGTGCACATTCTCCAGGCAGGGGCTGGGGATGTGCGCCCTGGCACTGAGGGTAGGTGGGGTCCCCCTATATCTGCCAGGGCGAGCTCCTTAGTGGAAAACGTTAGAGTTGTCCGGGAAGCATCTTTCCAGCCTCTCATGGTTTGGGGGCTTCCTGAACCCCACTTGCTCATCCTGACATCTATCTATCTATCTATCTATCTATCTATCTATCTATCTATCTATCTTTCTATCTGTCTCTATATTATCTGGGAATAGATAGATTCCAGATCGAGGGGGCTGTGCAGGCTGCCCAGCTCTCAGCTAGCAAACATCTCCACCCGAAAGCGGAACAGTCCCTGTCTTATCGTCGCAAAGCCAGGCACTGGGGGAATCAGAGACAGATGTTCTTCCTCTTTTGTCAAAGTGGCAGAGTTTGGGGACTCTAGGTTGGAGAATGACATTGCCCAACTCATTTGCTATTGTGAAATAAATAACACCAGGAGTTTCAGAAGATGCCTTGACTTGCCCTGAGCTGGAGGAGCCCAGGCGTCAGGAACTTCAGTCCATGGCTTGCTTGGCCACTGGCGCCCTGAGCGGCTCATTCATGTCTTTGAGCCTCAGTCTGTTTTTTTTTTTTTTAATTAAGTGGGACATCATAAGTTTGCCA
Organism: Marmota flaviventris; assembly: GCF_047511675.1. Classification (NCBI taxonomy): domain Eukaryota; kingdom Metazoa; phylum Chordata; class Mammalia; order Rodentia; family Sciuridae; genus Marmota; species Marmota flaviventris. The sequence goes on from NC_092514.1 coordinate 27,651,357, forward strand.
AGAGCCTCCAGTTCAGCAGGCATTCTTCAAACATCCTGGATCTGAGCTCTCAATCAGATCACTTCCTTTTTTCCCCTGCAGCCTGCCTGGATCACATGCTCTTTGTTTCAGTAAATGACTGCTGGGGCCCCAAACATTGGGTCTTCCTCGACTCCTGTCTCTCAAACCTCACATCTAATCTAGCAACTTGTGCTGACATCATTTAGAGAGATCCCGAGTCTTCTTGCCCCTGCCTATTGAGACTGCTGGTCCAGCCAGCATCTCTTTTACCAGGATCGCTGCTCTAGCTTCCAAATTCTTCTCCATGGTGCTGATGCTGCTCTTTTGCTGTCTACTTAGCCCAGCAGCCAGAATTATCCATCTAAAATATGAATTAATTCAGTTCTCTCCATCTCACTATGAGTAAGAGCCAAAGTCTTCCCAGTGGCTCACAAGATGCTGTAATCCAGCCCTGTGGTCTCTCTGGATGATATCCGACTCCCTTTCCCTCTCTCATTCTGCTGGGGGTCCTCTTGGCCTCCTTCCTAGTCTTTGAACACACCAAAAACATTCTCACCCCCGGGCCTTTGCACTGGCTGTTCATTCTCTTGGAATGACTTCCCCCAGCTATCCAGACTCTTGCTACCTGTACTATAACGCATTATTCCTTCCCTCTAATACCCTTCACCCTGCTTTATTTTCCATTGACACCACCTGACATTATAGACTTTGTGTCATCCTCACCTGCAAATAGAATGTTAACTTTTGGAAGACAGGATTTCACTTGTTTTATGGACTCTTATATTCCCTACGCCTAAATCATCGCCTGGCTCACAATATCATCACAATAAATGCTTACGTATCCTGAATGTCTTTTTGACTTCTTTCCTTTTTCATCCTTCTAAGCAGCTATTTACTCTGGCCACTAGATGGCACTCAAGTACTTTCTGTAGGTTGAAACTGCCTCATCAATTAGAGGATCTCTGGTTCTCTCCAACTGAGTGCTTTTTTTTTTTTTTAATTGCAAAATTAGCTTCTTGTGGACACAATTTAAAAGCAAAGTATTTTACCAAGTTTCTAGCTACATAAACCAAAAAAAAATAGATGTTATCTGTTCTCTATCACGTGTAATTATAATGCCCCAGAGTCACCTGCATTCATTTTTTTAGCTATTCTTTTTGACATTTGCCTTCACATTTCTAAATAAACATTTCTACTATTAGCTCTTTATCATTAGTTTTAGGTATCAGCTTTTGACTTCCTGCTATACAACATGAGGATTTAACTCTTTTCATGCTCATTTTCATCCAAATACAATCTTTCCCCTGCTCCATCCCCCATCTTCCCAATAAAGTCCCCCCCTGCATCCCCAGGTGGCACATATAAATGGAATCATATAATTAAAAACAAAAACCTCTATTGGGGCCTGGATTTTTAAAGTCCTGTCTGTTTCTGGTGCTTTGGGTCTTTGCTTCCTTTCATTGCAGGCCTTTTAGGAGCACATAAAAAAACCAATTTTATTCAAGTCATGTTATTTTCTATTAAAAAAGGACCAATGAGGATCCTCCACGTGTCCCCTACCTGACCAGAGTAAACTAATGCTTTCTTTGTAGATTTAAATTATCGTGACTTCAAGCCAAATCTCTGCAGCTCTTGGATGTAGGTCTCCTTAAAATTTGTTTCCTCTCAGCTGTTTCCAAAAGTGTCCTTGGCATTACCTGATGGGGATTCTGGAGTCAGTCCTCAGTATGCTCTCTGACCTCCTGGTCTTACTGCCTTGCTGTTGTCCCCAGGATTTCAGATGCCATCTCTGGCTCCCTGAGATTGATGGGCCTTGTTGTTCTTTCTGGCCCACCAATTCTGGGGTCACTGTTCTTTTTTTTGCTCACCCCTAAAATGTGGGACAGGATCCCCTTGATTCTCCCTGACACAGCTGAGACCATGATATAAAGATAACAACTTTGAGGGGCTGGGGTTGTGGCTCATGGTAGAGCACTTGCCTTCCACACATGAGGCACTGGGTTCGATCCTCAGCACCACATAAAAATAAATAAAAATATTGTGTCCATCTACAACTAAAAAATATTAAAAAAAGATAACAACTTTAAACAGACCCTCTTTTGTTTTGTTAAAAATATTTTTTAGTTGTAGATGGACACAATACCTTTATTTATTTATCTTTATGTGGTGCTGAGGATGGAACCCAGTGCCTCACCCATGCTAGGGGAGTGCTCTACCACTGAGCCACAGGCCCAGCCCTGAACAGACCCTCTTAGAGGATCAGGGATAAAGGGAAATGAAGAGAGCAGAAGGTGTCTTACAGTGGCAGCTGCTAACAGTGTTCTTGGAGCCCACAGATCCAAGGCCATTCTTGAGGCCTCTTTTCCAGCCTGCAGTCTCTAGCTCTGTCTGGCCTTCTGTTGACATGGCTAGGTCATTCTTCAGCTCCATGATTCTCCAGTCACCTCCATGCCTGGGAGGCTGGGTCCGTCTGGCTTCTGATCCCCAGGAAGAGATCATTCCAACATAGTGAAGCTTTGACCTCCTCTCATGATGAGTGACATGGAACTATATCTAACCCTTTAGGTGTGTGGTTAGCACTATGGACCCAACAAGACAATAGCTGACAATTCATCTTCTACAACTTGGTATATTTCAGGCTTAGCTAAAACTGTGCACCGAACACTGGTACTTGTCATTCTTGGTTAAAAAAGTACAATCTAGTCCATCTAGTCTCCCTCATTCCCTGTGCCTCCTCTTCCTCCTTTTTCTTCTTGATACTGGGGATTGAACCCAGGGGTGCTCTACCATTGGCCAATCCCCAGTCCTCTTTAGTTTTTGAGACAGGGCTTTGCTAATTTGCTGAGGCTACCCTTGAGCTTGCGCTCCTCCTGCCTCAACTTCCCGGGTTGCTGGGACTGCAGGTGTTTGCCACTGTGCCTGCTCCTCTTCTTCCTTCTAATCTTTCCTCTAGTACAAAGTGAAGGAAATATCAGGAATTGGTGTTTCTCCCCTAACCACGGTTTGCTTTAATCTGTGTGAAATTGGACAATATCAGAAAAAAAAAAGACAGATTCTGTAAAGAACACCGATATTTATTTGGGAAAAGCACAACAGTTCATGAGAATATCAAGATATTGCAGTGGGAATATGCATGATATAGTAAACTATGGGTGGATTCAAAGAGGATGAGGCAGCCAGGCATGGGGGCACACCCCTGTCATCTCACTTACTTGGGAGACTGAGGAAGGAGGATTGTAAGTTTGAGGTCAGCCTAGGCAACTTAGTGAGTCTCTGTCTCAAAAAACAAACAAACAAACAAAAATACAAAACGTAAAAAGGGCTGAGGATATAGCTCAGAGGTAGAGTGTCCCTGGGTTTATTCCCCAGTACCTAAGGGGGCGGGGAAGGCCAGTTTTCAAAAAGGGAAGTTTTCAAAGACAAAAATAGGGAGGATTACATCAGATATTTTGAAACAATAATTCTTGACCACGATGATTAATAATAGGAGTGGTGTCAGTCTGAGGTTGAACAGACAGTTAAGAAGTTGTGGGGCAGATGTCCCTGAAGAAGTACTTTTTCTATAAGGTTCTGGTGTGGCGTTTGGTGATAGTAATGATTAGGCAGTCATGTATTGGAATCCTTCTTTCATAACCTCCCTGCTTTACTTACTTTTTTTTTAAAATTAAGATTGACACGAGTGCTCCATTTTGATCATGACAGCATTCACATTCCTTTACAACAAGAATATACATGTTCATATCGCCATTTTCTAAGAACACATAATGTCCAAGGGACACAGTCAATTTACATCACTTACAGTAAACACATCCTCCTACTCTGAATATTCTCATTTGACTTTCTTAATTGCATTTAAATCTCAGTCGAGAACAATGATGGGTTCCTGTGTATGTCCCATAAAAATCACCCACCACTAGGGTCCTCCTATGCTCCAGGTGAGGCAGACCAAAATCTCCACTCCAGAAATCATGCATAATGTTTTAGGAATTCTTTTTACCTTGAAAACACTTCATATGTACAGGAAAATGGTAAGAGTTGTGCAGTGAGCTTCCATATAACCTTTATCTAGATTCCCCCATTGTTACATTATGACATTTGCTTTCTAACTCTGTACACCATTGTTCAATTTATTTTTATTTATTTTTGGCTGGTTATTTGAGAATAAGTTGTAGATGTCATGGATTTTCACTTATAAGGACTTTGGCAAGGATCTACTAAATAGTTATTTTCTTATATAACCACAATATGATTCTGGAAATTCAACATTAATCTGATACTACTATCCAAATACACTTAATTTTTAAAGAGAAATTTCCCCCTTATTTTTTAAAATCAGTTATTAGGATAACAAAATATAATACAAAAAAAAAGGTAAAGTAAAAAGTTAAAATATTCGACTTCCTTATCATTCCAACCACTTCCCAGGGGTAACCAGTGTTACATGGATGTTACATGAATATTTCAATGTTACATTAAAAAATTACATTTTTTCATGAATGTAGTTACTTCTCTATGTACCACATATGTAGAACCTGATTTTTTTTTAAAGCAGAGAATTCTTTTTTTGAGATGGGGTCTAACTATGTTGCTGAGCCTGTCATTTTGATTTATTTCTGGTTTTTAATTTTAGTTACTTTCTCCATTGAGTCACTGTTCTTTTAATGTAGTTCCTCCCCTTGCTGGTTTTCATTTCCTCTTCACGAAATATCTTATTGAATATGTTTTTTAGTGCAGGCTTTCTAGTTGTGAATTCTTTTAACTTTTGTTTATCATGGAATGTTTTTATTTAATCATCTATCTGAAACTTAATTTTGCTGGGTATAGTATTCTTGACTGGCATCCATTTTCTTTTAGAGCTTGGCATATGTTATTCCAAGACCTCCTATCTTTTGAGGGATCAGCTGAGATCTAGATTGGTTTTCCCCTAAATTTTATTGTTTTTCTCTGGCAGCCTTTAAAATTCTATTATTATTCTGTATTAGGCATTTTCATGACAATGTGCCTTGGTGTGGGTCTGCTGTAATTTTGTATATTTGGGGTCCTGTAAGCCTGCTGTATTTGATTTTCTATTTCATTCTTTAGGTCTGGGAAATTTTCTAATATTATTTCATTGAGAAGTTTGTGCATTCCTTTGGTTTGTATCTCTAAGTCTTCAACTATTCTGATAAACCTTTTCAGGTTATCCCATATTTCTTGAAAGTTCTGTTCATGGTCTTTTAACATATTTTCTCCACAATCAACTTTGTCTTCAAGATTATATATTTTATCTTCATTGCCTGAAGCTCTGTCTTCCAAGTGGTCTAGTCTGTTGTGATGTTTTCAATTGAATTTTTAATTTGGTTTATTGATTCCTTCATTTTGAGGATTTCTGCTTGTTTTTTTTTTTCAGAATCTCTATCTCTTTAATGAAGTGATCTTTCACTTCCTGTATTTTCTCTCTGATTTCACTCCTTATGCCATCCTTTACTTTGCAGACCAGTTTAACTATCTACATTCTAAACTTCTTCTCTGACATTTCTTCCACTGTGGTATCAATAGATTCTATTCTTGGAATATCTTGGTTTGTTTGGGGCTATTTGTTTCCTTTCATGTTGCTTGCATGTCTACCCATGTAACAGTGTGGATATGAGGCAGTAGAGTTTCTACCCTGTGGACTTACAGTGTCTCTGAAGGTTTATAGTACCTCACTGTTTAGGGAGAGACAAATAATAACAACAACCAATGCAAACAATATACAGCATTAAACCAAATATTTCCTGCTCCAACATCTACAATGCTAATTATCACAATAAACAGAAATGATATGATCAGTTATTGCCTACAAGACAAACAGCATGTTTGCAAAAGGGTTTCCAATTTCAAATGGTGGACAGGGAGAGAACAGAAGTGGTATAGGATTTGATGATTATGAGGGAAAGGAGAGAAGATAGAAGCAAAAAATTAAAGAAAGAATGAAAGAGAGAACAATAGAGGTTGTTTGTTAGTGGAAGAAAAGAAAGAGAATCAAGAGAAACACGTAAGAGAAAAAATATATATAAAGTAAAAATTTTAAAAAATTAAAAATAAAAATAAAAGAATAAAAAGCAAAACTAAAATATACTAATCAAATATCCTAGTCCTCAAAAACCTGATCTATGAAAAATAACTGGCTTCAAAACTGCTGGAAATGAGAAAAAAAATCCAAGTATGAGTATGTATAAATGTCCATGAACATTAAGATCACAATTAAACAGAGGAAACAAACAAACAAACAAACAAACAACAACAAAAAACCAAAAAAGAAAAAAAAATTTCAATGAAAAGTTAAAAGAATTCTTTCCATTGGAGTTCAAAAGATTTTCAGTTTCCCTTCTCAGCAGTTTTAGGTTGGGTCATCTGGAGCATGATGCTCCAGCCTATGGACTGCTGAAGTGAGAGAGGCAATTTTACACATGGAATTCCTTGAGGCAAGGTGGGCTCTTCACTGAATGCCAATTGTTCTGATGATTTTAAATCCATGCACCACTAGAGCCCAGTAATTGCCAGTTCACACTGGAAGACTGTACCTCAGGGATCTCCCCCTGGTTTCCACTCCTGTGGTGGAGGAGCCAATTCTTAGTCCTCTATGTCACCTGCAGACCCCATGTTTCCTGATCTTGGGTTCAGTCTTGAAACTCAATTTCTCCCACCCCTGCCCTTCCAAATTCCCAGACAGATATGTCTCTTTGGCTAGCAGCTGGATTGGAGGAGGAGGGATAGAGCTGGGTAGGTTTCTGAGACCAGTTGTCTCCTGTGTAAACCTCTCTCCATGTATGATTTTCTGCTGGTCACTTAAGCACACTCTGTGTTGTTCAGTGTGTGTTGACTGGGCCTGGGTTTTGGGTCAAACTTGGGTTTGTCAGGAATTGGCTCCCTTAGCTGCTAGTGCCCCATGCCACTGCTGCAAGACGGCTCCTTCCTTTGTCCTCTGCACGCTGCCTGGGAGAGATGGTGGCTTCTTTCCAGCCCAAGAATATTATGCATGCGCCTTTTAGTTTAATCTGAAAATGTCCTTGATCTCTAAATGCTCCATACCTAGATATGCCTCAGGCCTCCTAAAAGTGCAGATTCCTAGCTGGGCACAGTGGCGCACACATGTAATCCCAGAGGCTTGGGAGACTGAGACTGGAGGATCGTGAGATCAAAGCCAGCCTCAGCAAAAAGTGAGGCGTTAAGCAACTCAGAGAGACCCTGTCTCTAAATAAAAAATACAAAATAGGGCTGGGGATGTGGCTTAGTGGTCAAGTGCTCCTGAGTTCAATCCCTGGTGCAAAAAAAAAAAAAAAAAAGTGCGAGTTCCTTTAATTCCCTTTTCCTCCACTTTGCTCACAAAGGGACCCTTTTGGCTGGTGCTTCTGGTCTGGCCATGGCAGTGGCTGTGCTGCTGGGGATTTCTTCCTTATTTTATTATATCCAACCTCCTGAGTCCCTGATCTGCTTTGAATGTCCAGTTTTAAGTTCCAGTGAAGTGCCCCCACCTTTTTTGTTTACCCACCTGGCTGAGAAGCTTCCTATCTGCTTTCTTGGTTTCATGCCTCAGAGCAGAGCCAGGAAAGTGACTCCCTCTAGTCCGCCATCTTGAAAACCTCCCGAGGCTGGCTTAGAACTGGAGATTCCCCTTACCTCAGCCTCCCAAGTGTCTGGGATGACAGGTATGTGCCTCTGTATCCAGCAGGACCTAAGTTTTCATGAGTTGATTTTGTTTTTATCTTAAAATGGTTTGCAGACCCTTTTATGTTAGTACATATCGATCTAAACCATTCTTTTCCCTTTCCCCTGTTTTTGTAGTCATATAATAATTTGGATGTATAATTTAAAAAATCAATTTGATGAAAATCTAGCTTGATTTATTTGCATTTCTCTGCTACAAATCATGCTTCATTGACCAACTTTGAGGACTTTTTTTTGGGGGTGGTGGTGAGTGGAATCCAAGGCTTCATGCATGCTAAGCCATTGCTCTGTACCACTGAGCTACATCCCCGGCCCTATGACCAACTTTGTACACACATACATCTTTTCACATATGTGTGAGTACCTCTAAGGGATAGATTCCAAGAGAAGAAATTTCTGGGTGAAGGGATCACACACGTAAAAATTTTGGTTTGGAAATGTGCTTTTCTGGGGGAAAACACTTTTCTTGGGAACTATGTTAACAGACTGGAGATGTATATGCATAACTCTTTGGTTTGTCTTCTGGGAAATTTTTTTTAATGTCAAATATATCATCCTTCTCTTAAGAATATACATGAAAAGCTGGTTTGTAAGCCCAATGTCTTGGGAGGCTGAGTCAGGAGAATCGAAAGTTCAAAGTCAGCTTCAGCAACTAACGAGGTCCTAAGTAACTTAGAGAGACCCTGTCTCAAAATAAAAAAAAAAAAAAACATTATTACGCGTGTGTGTGTGTGTGTGTGTATGTGTGTGTGTGTGTGTGTATATATATATATATATATATATATATATATATATATATATATATATATATATATAAATTTTTTTTCTTTCAATCTCAGAGAATGTGATTCCTATACCATCTACACTTTTGGTTTCCTCTTCTCCCTATTCTCATTTTCATTTTGTTTCATATGCATACTAACTTAATGCATTTTAAACTTTTCCTGTATCTTTACATAATGTAACTTTTGCACCAAGTGCTTCCAGAAAAACTTTCAATCAACCATTTTTTTTTTTTTTTTTTGCTATGAGTGCAGAAAATGGTTGAATGGAGGTTTTTGATGACAGCCCTGAAGCAGGGAGGGAACAGACAGACAGCTGTCTGTTGAGAGAGCTCTGTTCCCTGCAAACCCTCTGTAGAGCTAGTTCACCTTGCTTTCCCAACACTTTCCTAAGACTGGGATCTTAGATGCAGATGAAAACCAGATCTACAAGACTCGAAAGTCTGTCCTGCACATCATGTTGCCTTTGCTGTGTAGAAAGTTATGCTGGTATATCCAACTATAACAGGTTCATGGCCCTGTCACTCCCAAGGCTGCTTCTGAAAGACAGTTGGGATGTGAACCTCAGGCTTACTGTGGTCCTCACACTCAGGGAAGCCTGACCTCTTGGGGCACACCTGCATGTCTTGCATTAAGAGGACTGTCTCTCATGCCCTCCACCTCAGACTTTTGAACTAAGTACAGAGGTTGGATGATGACCTCTGAGTGAGTATATCCAGATTCATTGATGTCAATCAAAGCAAAGGGGCTTTCATTGTAGCAGGAGGGACTGGGGTAACACTGCTGCAGGGTAGGACTCTGCTCAGGAAGAGGTGCTAACTATAGAAATGAGTTAGCGGAGGTGAGCATGGAATCCCCTTCAAGTGCCCTTGAAAGAATAAGCCCGATCTTCAACTGTTGGAGGCTTAGGGTGGATGATTAATAAGGCCCCTGTGCCAGCCCTGCTAAACTTCCCTAGAAAACTACAAATCCACAATACCAACTGGTCATTAAACTCCATTACTCCAGGCTCTCTTTTCTCTACAAAATTTGGCTTAGGCCACCAGGTGGTGATGGTTCAATAGAAATAAGCCACAAGTGAAAGCATTAAAAACAGGCTAGAAAGCTCTGAAGTCAAGAAAGGATTTATTTATTTTTTCTTGTGAACACAGTGGCCCCGATGAGTGGGCTGGTCGAGGAAAATTTGGAGGCTCTAGGGGAAACTCTGAATAACAAAGACAGAAGAAGAAGCAGATGCCACATGTGGTGGTCTCCTTGGCCTCTCAGGGATCACCCAGGCTTCCTTGTGTTCACTCTTAGTCAGATTCAGAGGCCAGGGCACTGCCCAGTGGATCATGGGCAGATGAAATATGCCACCTGGAATGATTAGATCAAGGCCCACTAATCTGCAGGAATGATCAGTAGGATATGAGCTAGTATTCATGGAGCTGTCCAGGGTTCTTACCAGGGCCTGGCTTCCTTTGTGGATTGGTCTTTTGCTTTCTTGCCTTTTTTTCCAGGGCTTTGTCACAAATATATATATATTCCTAATATATATATATATATATATATATATATATATACTGAATTGCTTCCTCACTTGACAGTCTTATTGTGCCCTTGGGACCCACCAATTAGTCTGCTAAATCAGGTCCAAATGGGTGCATCTCAGCACAGAACCAAATGAATTAAATGCCTCATTCCTCCTCCATATCTATGGCATTTAAAAAAATATTTATTTTTTTTTAGTTATAGGTGGACACCATATCTTTATTTTTATGTGGTGCTGAGGCTCGAACCCAGTGCCTCACACATGGTAGGCGAGCACTCTGCCTCTGAGCCACAACCCCAGCCCCTCTGTGACATTTTTGATTCTCAATTTCTGTCCATCTCATATCACTGCCGTGAAGGGTGCATGGTGGGAAAGTAGCAAGGGATGGTGATGGAGGAGTGAGCTGTGGCCAGATTGTGAAACCTCCAGGTGAGAATTCAGTGCAGGGCAGGTGCCTTGTCTATCTCGGAGTGCTCATAGTGTCCTGCACAAATTCCAGGCACAAAGTAAGCACTCAGTAAAAGATGTGTAATGTCTAATAGTGTAGAACTGTGTAAAGGTTATGGAAATGTGGGCTGGCTCTAGGCTCAGTCCCCTGGAATGGCTCAGTTAAAAATTCTCAGAGGAGAAGAGGGTGAATGATCCCTATTCCCTTTTATTTCTTCCTGGTATTAATTTACATCTGGATTGACTAAAAGAACCAGTCCTTTGTTCTTCTGTGTTGCTTCTCACTATCTTAGACTCATGTGTAATACAAGGTTAAGATAGGAATGATGAAGGTAAGAATCAGGAGCACAGGTGGAGCTAGGGGAGCGAATCCAAGATTGGGGACTACAGTTTGACAAACAGGCTGTAGGGAAAGTAGGTATCTATTATGCAGCTCAGAAACCAGTAGGTGAAGAAATAAAATTTCAGAAGTATCCATATAGATGAACCAGAGGTAGATACAGGGAGTGATTTGGAGAAAATACCCAATCTTGCTCTGGTGTGGTGTGGGGAGCCCTGATGTCAGTGCCCATTGTGATCTGAGCAAAAATCTTCCCTAGGGCCAGGCACCATCCAGCAGGGCATTGGGGGCAAAAGGCAAACCTCCTCCTCTTTGCACAAACTCTGGAGCACTTATTTGAAGGACTCTGGGAACTTCTTTGGTCTCCACAGCTCCTTAGAGATACATTGAGTTGGAAGAAGCCCAGTGAAAGGCCATGAGTCAGGTGCCCTGCATCCCTCTATCCTTTCCTACAAGTATTTATCTCTGAGATGTTTCCATTTTCTGTATTTGCCCTCTTATCCATTCCCTCTGATCACCATCCTTTCTTCCTTGGGTTACTGTGATAATCACCTCTCAAATGCATCTCTCCATGTCTGATCCAACCACTTCCAATCCATCCTTTGCAAAGGCAGCCAGAGAGATTCTTCTGGAATCCAAACTTAATCACGTCACACCCTTCCATAAACCCCTTCAATGATTCCACACTTTTGGGTGTCACTCAAGGTTCTTTAGCCTTGGCCCACATTTCAGCCTTACCTATATCCCCCTCTCCATGTGTTCTCTACTCCAGCTTCAACTTCACAGTGTCCTTGGAACCACAATGTCCTGTCACCCACTTGGTGCCTTTGCTGATACTCTTAACTCTATCTGGGATGCCTTCCTTGTCTTTGATGAACTTCTCATCTAAGATCACGTTCACATGTCACCCCGCGCTGGAAACCTCTCACTTCCCCAGGCACAGTTCCTTCTTTGCCTTCACGTAAACTATTTATTTTCCTATTTTTCTGTGTTAGTCAGCTTTCTGTCACTGTGACGAAATATCTGAGTAAATCAATTTAAAGGAGGAAAGATTTATTTTGGTTCATGGTTTCAGTCCATGGTCACATTGCTGAGGCCGGTGTTGATGCAGAACATCATGATGGGGAGCATGTGGCAGAACAGAGGTGCTCATTTCATGGTGGCCATGAAAGAGAGAGAGAGAGAGAGAGAGAGAGAGAGAGAGAGAGAGAGCGCGCGCAGGGTAGAGGGGATGGGGCCGGTGAAGACACACCCCCAGTGATCTACTTCCTCCAATTAAGCCCAACTTCCTAAAATTTCCACCACCTCCCAACAGTGCCACTAACTGGGGACCAAACCTTGAACACCTGAGGCTTTGGGAGCATTCCAGATGCAAACTCTAAGGATATATTTGAGGGCTTGGTGCTCCTCTGTCTCCCTGTGGGGCACATGTGGACTCCTTGAGAATAAGACTTACACTTGCTTCCTCTCAGAGTTCCCTTTCCCCTCACCTCACAGCAGAGTGCCTGGCACTTATCTGGCGCATGATGAGTATTTTGAGATTTGTGAAATCAGTCAAGCCTAATGGGCAGACCCAGAGGGCTTCCCTATGGGGGCGGACCTTTTAATCTAAAAGGGTGGAAGGTGAGTCAGAACACAGCCAAAAGCTCTAAAACACCAAGGTGAGCAGAGGTCTGAACGAACTTCTCTCATCTGTCTCCTGATCTTTGGGCTGGTCATTTCCCCTTGCTGGTAGACCCATCTATTGACCCCCTCTCTCCCTGCCACTCTTTTAAAGCTTTATTTTACTTATTCAGTTTTACATAGTGCTGAGGGTGGAACCCAGTGCCTCACATATGCTAGGCAAGTGCTCTATCCCTGAGCCACAACTACAACCCCTAGTCTTTATCTTAAAAGCTGTGTTCAGGCCATTGGCTGCTGGTTTCTGTCTAGGTTTGGCTGGAGATTAGAGTGTGGAAAGAAGAGAGAAGCCAGGACAGGTCCCCTCTTCTCTCTGCTTTGGGCAAGGAGAACATTTTCTGGTCTGGCTGTATCTACATAGCTGTTCCAAGTCCCCTCTGGACATCTTCTCCTTCCATGGTCTCATCTCTTGCTGTAGCTCAGACTGGATGGCCCTGCCTTTTGGGTTTTGGTAATTCCATCATCCCCTGTGTCCTGGAGTAGAGAAGGGACACTGGTTTCCTGCTGCTCTTAATTCTGATCGCTTCACAATATCTGGTTTGGTGTCTTAGTCTTTCTAGCCTCGTGTGGCCAATTTTCTCTATTTGATTCCCTGGGATTGAAATACTGGAGTGATTTCAGTTTTTCCCAACTGGACCCTGACCATTATAATATTTTTTAAAGTATACTTTAATATTATTATTATTATTTGTGGTGCTAGGGATTGAACTGAGGGCCTTGTGCCTGCTAGGCAAGTACTCTAATATTGAGCTGTGTCCCCAGCCTTTTGAATTTTATTTTGATACAAGATCTTGATGAGTTGCCCAGGCTGGCCTCAAATTTGTGATTCTCTTGCCCCAGCCTCCTGAATAGCTGGGTTTACAGGTGTGTGCCATCATACCCAATTATTTTCATTTAAAACTGATGCATAGTCATTTTACATATTTTGGGGGGGGGTATTACAGTCTTCTTGCTTAGATATGCTGAAGGTTCAGTCCTGGGTTCCTGGACTAACCTCTGCCCTTGGTTTCACCCACATGAGTACCTTGCTTTGATCATAATGTCCCCGCAAGGCAGCCATTGGTGGCCCTTATGAGAGCCAATGTAGTTTCTAACTGTTGGATGCCTTTCATTTCCCACTGGGTGATGTTGGTGGTCTGGCTCCTTGGCTCAACCAATCCTTCCATGCCCTTTGGTTCTTATGAAGGAGGATCTTGAATCTTGGAAGAACAATTTGGGAGGCTTGGTGCAAGAGCACAACCTACTTCCAGGATGCTAATGATGTTTTGTGCCCTGACACTTGGAAGAGAAATGTTTGAAACACATTCAGAGAGTGGTAACCTTCAACAATTCATTAAGCCAAGAGTCGGTGCCAATAGGAAACATAAAACCCTTCCTGAGAGGCCTGGCTGAACTCAACAATTGATCTGTATACTACTATTAAGGTGAAAGAGCCTGTCATGTGGTCATTACTGCTATGGAGCAGTGATAAAATACTTCAGGGAAACTGGAATCAGACCTGTGCTGGGTGAACCAAGGCTGATCACCTGGTGGTTTCCAGGATCCTTTGCAGGATGCAGGAGGGTGAAGAGACTCCACAGCCTCTGGTGGAGGGGTTGGGATGCAGGGAGCAGGGCTGGAGAGGAGGTGGATGCGCCACTCTGAGGAAGTGGCTGGGACCAGGTGCAAGCTTTCCCTGGAGCAGAGAAATGAAAATATTTAAAGCTTCAGTTTGACAAGTAAATATGACTCCCATTGAGCAAAGAGAGAGGAGGCAAGAAAGAGCTAAGAGAGAGTGGGGGAAAGAGATCTGGGACCAGAAAAAGGGAGGACATTTCAACAGAGGTCATGGAGGAGCTAGGATGGCAGAAAAGATAGGAATCCAGCTTGAGGGGCCCCAATCCCCATTCTGCAAGCAGGATCTTTTGGCTCTAGGGATCAGCACTTCTGCATGCCTGGTGCCTGGCAATGCAGAGGTGGTGAAGTCACAGTTCTCTTTGGGAACTTATGCTCTGGCTGTGGAGACTGAACATAAAGCAGATGACCATGGGTCAGTGTGATAAGTGTGCTGGTATGTGCCCGTTGCTGTGGAAGCTTGGAGGAGGAGCACCTGTTGGGCAAGTTTGGTGGAAGAGATGTCTGTGGGGCATCCTGAAGCATGGTCTGTGGTTATGCAGGAAGAAAGGAAGCAGTGGAGTCGGGGAAAGTACTGCAGGCATCTAGAGACTGGTATCCAAAGACCTGTCACGAGGGACAGAAGGATGCGTTTTGGGCACTGCTGTGGAGGCAGGTGGGTGACAATGTTAGGAGAGGCTGGAGAGCTGAGTGGTAGAGGAAGGGGCCCTCAGAAGTGCCTGATTTGATTCTGGGAGGCTGGAATGTTCTCCTGTGAGATGTGGAAAACTGATAAAGCAATATGGCAGGGGGTGACACAATCCTATTTGTGCTTTAGAAAGATCATCCTGGCTGTGACAGGGAAGCAGGAGTGAAGAGGAATAAGAGTGAGACAGGGAGATGAACCCAGGTGGTGGCTGCTATGATTTGTCTGCCAACTGCTTCCTGCCACCCCAGGCTATGCTGTGGACCCAAACAGTCCAGCTGAAACAACCAGGCAGAGAGACAGGAATTGTCCTGTCCCCAACCAGGATCCATGGGGCTCATTCTGGAATGGAGAGAGGGGTCTCAGTGAGCAGCTTTCGGGACAGAAGGGCAGAGGCATCAGCCTGCCAGGCTCTGAGATGTGCATCCTGAGCTTGCACGTGGAGTGCTCTGTCCTCTGCAGGCCACTGCAGGCCGATGTGTGATCAGTGGGACTGGAGCTTTGCAGGTGGAGGCAGAGGTTTAATGGCTGCTGATGAGTTGTGAGAGTGAGGGTTTTTTTCGGGAATGTATGTGAAGGAGGCATCTCTATACAGCTAAATTCCTTTATTAACTTAATGAGTTTGGCTGCTTTCCTGGAAACGCAAGTGCCATTTGGCACCATCGCTGCTGCTTCAGAAAGGGTGTCATTAAACTAAGAATCTGTAGGAACGCACAATAGCGATAAACGAAGCTGCTGGGGGAGATTTGCACAGCCTCACGCAGACTTCGCAAGGACCTTCAGATGGAAAAGGCTCTGTCTCTGAGGCTGATACTCAGTTAGGGGCTGCAGGTGGAGGTGGTGCAGACTCCAGTAATTATCTGGACAATCCATCTGTGCAGGTGATGGTGGATGATTCTGGGAGCACTGACATTAGAGCCATTTTGAGATTGAAGTAGAGACTTCAAAGGGGTCAAAATGCAGGTGTGTTGGTGCATGCCTGTGATCCTGGCGATTGGGAGGCTGAGGCAGGAAGATCACAAGTTTGAGGCCAGCCTGGGCAACTTAGTGAGACCCTGTCAGAAAATAAAAAGGGCTGGGCATGTACCCAGTGGTAGAACACGCACTGAGCATGCACGAGGCCATGGGTACTACTAAGAAAACCAAAAAGGGGTGGGGCTCAGAACAACTCCCAACCTTCTCTGTCCCAGATGCACCCTTACATCTGAGTTTCTTTTTCTTCCTCCCTCCCTCCCTCCTTTCCTACCACTCTCTTTCTTTCTGTGCTAGGGATTAAACCTGTTGGGCAACTACTCTACCACTAAGCTACAGTCTTAGCCCAAGCCTGGGTTTCCAAGGACAGAATCCAAGTGTCATTCTTTGTTCTATGTCCCAGCTTTGCACCACTTGTCTTGGTGGTTCTCAAACCCGCCCCCCCCCCCCAAGGAAACTTGAGGCCGATTACTTCTTGCAAATGCTGGATCAGATTTGGAACCCCGCATTTTGGAATTAGATCATTGGGTAGAGTGAGAACAGCACTCTGATTTTGTTCTTGGAGTGGGAGGAAGCTTGAAGTTAGGGGTGGGGACAGGAATTTTTGGACTTTTGAATTGATACTATCATTGTGAAACCCTCTGTCTGTAAATTGACTCTGGACCTGAAAATTGGACCCGGACACCCTGTGGCAATAAAAACTTTTCTGATTGGTGTCAGCCAAGAGATTCTGTCTTAGTTCATGGGATGTCAGGTCCTAGGAGCCACTGTTGCAGAGAATGGGACCCAGTGGCTGCAGACACACTGCAGTGGCTTCCTGACACTCTTAAGTGTCAGTCATCATCTGTCGCAGCTGGAGATGCAAGCCTGGCAGCAAGCCTTTGGTGGCGGTGTTAGTCCCTTACAGGGGTGAAGTGGAGGCTCAGAGAGATGAAGACGCTGGCTAAAGGTCTTTCCCCTGGTAGGTGAAGGAGACGGGATGGAATTCTGATTACGTTCTTTCCAAACCAATGCCTTTGCCCACATACCTCTCCTTGCCCATGAGGAAGATGTAGGTTGGGGACCCTCGTGAAGTCAGACTCGAGCTCAGCCCAGCTGAGAAGAGCGTCTGTGGCTCCTTCCACCCCCTCTTGGCTCCCATCCCAGGAGTGGATTCCACATGGTTGAGAGCTTTTATAAAAATTTCAGTTTTCAATTACATGCTCATTGTAACAAATCCAAACAACACAAGGCAGATAAAGTAGGTGGAGAAAAGCCTTGCCTCCCTCTCCCGGCCAGAGATCTTCTCCTTCACTCCAACAGACAGAGTGTGGTGGGCGGGGCCAACTCAGGAGCCAGCTTGGGTTGGCTCCGCCCCTGGGTAACTCCACAACTTCTGAAATGCCACTTAACCTCCTCAGTGCCTCAGTTTCTTCATCTGTAAAACAGGACAAGAGTACTTATCTCATGAGGCTGCTGTAGGGATTAAATATTTAGATAAATGTCTGGCAAAGAAGAAGTACTTGATAAATCATCAGCTATTTTTATTATATATGTTGTTTAAAATCCAAAATGAGTATGAACACTACACATATTGTGCCTCAGCCTCCTTTTTCACTTTACAATATGCTGTAGATTTCTTTCCAAGTTGGTACATATGGTACTTCTTTAATGCTTGTGTAGAATTTTATTTGTAGGGATGTACTATAATTTATTCATCCAGTTATGGGTATTTATATTGTTTCTACTTTTTAAAAACCATTAAAAGTAATGTGACCTTGGGCGCTTTACATGGCCTTATGAGCAAGAGAGAGTTCTAGGGTGGGATTACAGGATTCTAGTATATACACATTAAATATGATTATATATTTACAGAGTTTTTTCCAAAATTCAGTGCCAATTATATTTTCACTGATCATGTAATAAGAGAGCCTGTATCCTCATCCTTAACCAATACTAGATTTATAACTCATTTTATAACTGATTGATGAAAGAAATATCCAACTAAATGTGTATGTCGATTGTGAAAAAGATGTTCATATGAAAGTAACTTAGTCATCTACTTTATGCCACAAATAGGCACACATAATACAAAAGAGACAACAGCCCAAGAAAAAGATGGCAAAAGTCATGAGACTCCGATGGCACACCTTTGAACAAAAGTTAGGAGTGTAGGCAACACTATGCAGACATGCTCAAATCCTTATGATGCTATTCATTATCGTCCTCATTTTAGAGATGAGAAAACAGAGGAATAGAGAGATTAAAAAGTAGTTTGCTTAAGACCAGGTGGATGGTGAATGTCAGCTTAGGAGTAGAACCCATACCTCCCTAACATCAGGATCTGCTCTATTTAAACGTGCACCCTCCGTGTAGAAGTCGCCACATACTTTGGAAATTGTTGCGGCCTCAAGAGAGTGGAACCTTCTGTAGCCTGAGACACAGAGCTCTGAGTGGTTTGATTCTGCCGTGCTTCTTGTGTGACTTCAGACAATTTCCCTGTGATACAGAGGGGCCACACGGTAATAGGGAAAAATCTGGGTTGCCAGAAAGCATTCCGGATCCCCTTCACTCCTCGGGATGAAGAGACTGGGAGATAAGTGGCAGGACAGCTCCTCCCCAGTGAGACTCTATTAGCATCCCTGTATATTTATATC
Organism: Marmota flaviventris; assembly: GCF_047511675.1. Lineage (NCBI taxonomy): Eukaryota > Metazoa > Chordata > Mammalia > Rodentia > Sciuridae > Marmota > Marmota flaviventris. The sequence continues at coordinate 27,669,733 of NC_092514.1, forward strand.
AAATAGCCCATAACTCCTTCTTGCTCTCATTTCTGTACATGCCTAGCAGTGTAGTAGTAAATCCTGGGCCTGCCTGCCTTTCTTTCCTTTTTTTTTTTTTTTTAACAAAATAGAATCAGAGTCTTTTGTGTTCAAAAGCTAAGTGTTCATAAATCAGTGCTCCTTGAATGGGAAGATGTATGTGGATCCGTGAATCCATCCAGGGCTTTGAATTATTTATCAAGAAGAGATGCTTCTTGAAAGTCATGCACATTTCAGACCCATAGCAAAACTGGGTGGCTTCTCAAGATGTCTTTGTGGCCATGAGGGAGGATGACATGAATTTAAAGAATTACTCTGGGGACCCTTCATCATTTGGTAACTGACCCCACTGTTCCAGTCTCCAGATGTCCCAAGATGCAGCCACTCCCAGATGCTCAGAGATTCCTGATGCATCATGTTTGCATGTAGTGTTCCCTCCCCTTGGATAATCCTTTCCACTTATCCATCCTTCAAACTCTTTTTAATTATTTTTTTTTTGGAATTGTAGATGGACAGAATGCCTTTATTTTACTGATTTTCATGTAGTGCTAAGGATTGAACCCAGTGTCTCACACATGCTAGGCCAGCTCTCTACCACTGAGCTACAGCCCCAGCCCCCATCCTGCAAACTCTTATGCATCTGCCAAAAGCCAGCACGCATGTCCCCATTTTTTAGAATCAAGTTCCCCTTCCCTTGGTCAGGATCAGTAGCTTCCTTCTTTGTAAGTGCGGCTAGATGCAGATCATTTCAAGGGCAGAGTTAGTGAGATCTGTCTATCCAGCAGTAGAGCAATGTCAAGCACATAGAGTGTGGGTTGTTGAGTGAGGGAATGATTTGGTCTCAGTAGAGGGACATCTCTGCTTGGTCTGCACAAGGTGTCTGGCACACGATACTTATTCAATTTCTAGCACAATGTGTAAAAATACTTCTGTGAGTGGCTTGAAGGAAGATGCTAGGGGCAGATGCTTCACTGACTGTGGGTGATGCAAATCTGGAAGTGAGAGTGAGCGCATGGAATGATTACTTAGTATTTGAAAAGATTTTGAAAGGGTGGCAGAATTGCCTGAAATTAACAAGCGGCCACTGAATATGGGTAAATTGCAAGTGTTACTCATATAAAGGTGTGAGAATCAATGGCTCTTGTGGCTGGGGAGAGGGGGAAGGAAGATTCACAGGTGACTGAGGTGTGAAATAGTTCTCTGCATGTGCCGTGGTTTTTCATCCCCCAGCTGAAGGGAAGCTGAGAAGCTTGTCTGAAAAGAGACAGGAATAGGCAGAGTTTTGTTCGCTGCCTCCTCTATGGTTGTAACGATGCCTGCTACTTAGCAGGTGCTCCATAAATATTTGTTGAATTATGAATGAACACTCTAGCAACTTTGCATTTACCCTCCGCTTGGAATATCCTTTGCCTTCAAATTCTTATTAGTTTTTAAAACTAAATTCAGGGCTCCCCAGCTCTAGGGCACTTTCCCAAGTGCATACTTCTCCACTGGGCTGTTAGAATACTCTGTTTTAAAATGTAGGACTTATTATACTGTGTTCCTAGTATGGATCTCTCATTATACTGAGAGTTGGCAGAAGCAGAGGCTGGTTTGATTGATCTCTGGTTGAACAATGCATTCCATATCATTGGTGTTCAATATATGTTTGTGGAATGAATGACTGAGAAGTGCTGACACATGATGCTTATTTAGTTTCTAGTAAAGGTAGGAGAATTATAGATGGGTCAAAGGGCAATGTCCTTGACCATGAGGGCAAGGTTGTAGGGCATGGGTTCAAAGGATCCCAGCCTGTTGCTAAGAGCAGAACTGGGCTTACAATTTGTTAAGGGGATAAGTGAAACAGGAGTTGAGATATTGGCCTGTGAAAATAGGTAGGTTTGATTTGTAAGCTCAAATCATCCTTCAGGAGCTTGTTTATAAACTCGGGTTGTCTGACTCTGAATCTAGTACATTATGTGTGCATTACAGCTGTGTCCAAAATGTTGGAGGTGGAATTCAGAGTTATGACAGGGCCCCAGGCTTGGGAGGCAGTGGAAGAGAGGAGACTGTCAATGGCGTTCAGGAGGCTGAAGCTGTAAGACAATAGAGTAGAGGTTATCATTTTGGATGTTGAATTCATCAAGGATGATATCAAGGGATGGAGTACAGAGCACATTTTAAAGACTTCTTCAGAGTGAAAATTATAGAAAGCAATTTCAAAGAAGCTTAAGCAAAAAAGGATAATTTATTGGCTTCCAGTATCCCAGAAAGTGCACATCAGTCAACATCAGTGGGGAAGGCAGGGAAGTGGCTGAGTCTCGAGAACAATCGGAACCAGGAATTTCAGGGCCAACAGGCACCTCCCCCCGCCCCCCCCTCTCTCCATACCTTATCTATTGGGCCTTATCTCTGTGATAAATGTCTTTCTTCACGTGGCAGGACACATGGCAGTTCTGCATCTTATTTCTCATTGCTTTAAACATCAAAGAGAATGCTTCTGTAGGACTGTGATTGTTAAATCTTGATTGTCAGCTTGACTGGATCCAGAGACGCTTAGAAAATTAGCCAAACACACTTCTGTGTGTGTGTCTGTTTCCAGAGATGATTGGCATGTGAGTCAGTGCACTGAGAGGGGAATAACCATCCTGAATATGGGCAGCATATCCCGTGACCTGGGGGTCCGGATGGAACAAAAGCTGTAGAAGCAGGAAGTCTCCCAGTGTGTGCAAGCTGGATTCTTCTTGAGTGAGGACAATTTTTTTTTTCTTTTGCTGCTGTCCTCACCTGTGGACACCAGACTTCAGCTTTTTCAGCCTTTGAATGCAGATTCACATCAATGACTCTCCAGGGAGCTCCCAGTCTTCAGTTGGGGCTGCATCATTGGTCCCTCTTGTTCTAAGGCTTCCAGATTCTTGGACTGAGCAGCTACTAATTTCCCAGCTCTGCAGTCTGCAGATAGCATTTTGGGACCATCCAGCTTCAGAATGTGTAAGCCAATCTAATAAATATGTATAAGTGTGTGTACACATGCACACATATATAACACATATATATTTATATTCTGTTGGTTCCATTCCTCTAGGGATTACTGACTAATACAAGGACACCAGTTTTTAATTCCCAGGGAAGAGACCCATTGGCTCAGAGGCAGAAAGGTGTCACCCCATGACTAGTACTGGCCATTAGATAGGGTGAGAGAAGTACTTGCAGAGAGGAGAAGCATAGCCATTTAGGAGAAATTTATTCTTCATTTTATGAGAGAGAGATGGCAATTGGGATGACTTTGGCTGCAAATAGAAGAAAACTGACTCATACTGGCTTAAACAATAAGGGAATTTATTGGCTCATACTGTGAAGGCCAGGTTATAAATGGTATAAGGATCAGTTTAATCCAACTGCTCCGGTGTCCATATTTCTGCAGTTCCCTCTTCTTGCTTTGTCTTTGTCTTCAGGCTGCTTTCTTTATGGGGACAAAAAAAGAGGTAGCACTTTTCAGCTCTACATTCACATATCAAATCCAGAGGAAGAGAAATCTTTTAGAAGATTTTTTTCCCCCCATAACAACAAGGAAGCTTTATTCTCAGAGTCTTTCAGCAAACCTCTGGATGGTTTCCTTGGATTTAAAAAGGAAGGTACTGGGTGCTCTGCAGCCCTGATCTCTCAGTCCTCACAACTGCATTGATGTGCTAGGTGCTGTTCCTATTCCTATTTTGCAAGTGGGGCAACTGCAGCCCAGGGAACTAAAGCCACATGTTCAAGTTCACAGAGTGAGTGAGTGGAGGAGCCAGGGCTTGAAGGCAGGGTTTGGAACCCAAAGTTCATGCTCCAAGATTCTTGGCAGAGCATGTATGCAATCCTTGACAAGTCGCAGCCAGCCTTCATGTGTTTGTGATGGTGGCATTCCAAAGCCGTCATCACAGCGTCTCCCCTCCCACCATCCTTCAGCACACATGAGAGATCAGGGCTGCACAGCACCTAGCACATGCCTCCTCAGGGCCGGGTATTCCCACTTTGCCAGATCCTGTGGGCAGAAGAGCTGGAGCAGAAATTTATTCCATGCCCCCAGAACTCAGTCCAGGATTGTGTTGGCAAGAGACATCTCCATTCTACCTCCTCTGCCCAACACTGAGGTGACGGGGGTGCTGCAGATCTTTGTGCTTTAGCCCTCCATTCCCCCTCTCCTCCTCCTCCTCCTTGGTTGTCATCTTGTCTCAGCCAAATCCTGGATTCTTCATAATAAGAACCGGAGACAGTTGAGCTTGAATCCCAACGTCCTCACTGAGTGACCTTGGGGAAGTCATTTAACTTCTCTTCACCTATTTCTTCACCTGGAGAGCCCAATCATGGCCAGATGCATGTTTCATATATTTTAAGGAATCCTCAAAAGTGCTTGGGGATAGATACTATTAATTTATTAGTTTTAGAGATGAAGAAACTGAGGATCAGGGAGGTAAGCCCATTTATAAAAAACAAACAACAAAACAGCAACAACAACAACAACAAAAACAAACCCTCATGGCCCTAATAAGTAGCAATGCTGCAACCACACCTGATCAGGGCTGATCTCAAAGCCCACACTTAACCATTCTGCTAACCAGTATTAAGCTACCAGCACTGTACTAAGCCAGCATTGAGCTACTTAGCACTCTTAGCACTTCACTAACCAGCCCATTTTATCTAGCTTTGAGCTGTCCTTGACCGGGCTTTTCAGCCTAGTGTCAACCAGCATTGAGCTATACAGCATCAATATATCCAGCTCCAGCATCAATATATCCAGCCCTGCTCCATCTGGTCTCATGTGAGGTGCAGGAGGAGTGGGAACCCTCAGCTTTGTGCAAAATCAGATGTTTGTGGAATGTGCTACCCGTCTCAATTACCTGAAAGACTGCTGGGAGAAGAGGGGTTAGGCTTATCTGCTTCTTCTCAGGGTTGAAATTTTGGGAACAACACTCTGGTGACAGTTGAGAATTTGGTACAGAATGAATACCCTGCCAAAATGATTGTTGTGCTGAACCAAATTGTGGGTTCTCCCGTGGAATCTGACAATTCCACCAAGATGCCCTTGAAGGATGCATAGGAGAAATGAGTTCCAGATCTCCAAAAGCTCAGAGTCTACCTCCAGCAGAAGAAGAGCAGATTCAGGCTCTCTGTGGGAGGGCACAGGTGAGCTCCAGACCTTCCCATTCTGGGAGCAGAATTCCCAGCAGTTTGGATGAACCGATCGGATCATATGCACACAGCGATTTTATGCTTTTCACACTGTGCTATAACCCTCGGTGCCCGTGCCAGCCAAACAGGAGCTGAGCAAGAAGCGCATCCTCCCTCTGAAGCAAACATTCCCCACAAACCTTTTTTTTTCTCCCCAAAGTCATGAATAACAATCTCCGTCCCTGCAGCATCTGCTAACGATTTATTATTACACAGGTAGTATAACATTTTCATACACCCAACATTTTTCATGCTAGGTTGAGTTAATTACAAACAACTCACAAGCAAGAAGCATTTCCTCCAGCAATCCTTTGCAAACAATGATGCTTTGTTCCCTCTTGCCACCTGAAGCAAGACTCTGCCTTTTTCTTGGCTTTTACCACTTTCCCTCATTTATCACCATTGCTCTAAATGAGTCACACAGACCCACAGGAAGGGCCTCTGAAACTTCTGACTCAGTGGCTGCTTACTGCTGTACACGTAGCTTCTATTTTTTTTTGAGCATAAAATAAGATTATATTTTCCATACTGCAATGTACATCATTGTACCCAGAATTTAGGTACTCAACTGCATATAGGTTTTTCAACAATAAAGTTGAAATAAAGTTATTGTGTCCATCTAATACTAAATATATATATTTAAAAGAATGAGGTTTATGGTAGTAGAATGTCAAAAAGAGCTTGGCTCTTTTTGAAAATCACATCCCAATTTCTCATTCAATTGATGAAGAAATTCCCCTCAGTAGCGACTCATACCTAACTTATGTCCATGGGATATAAAAGAAATCAGGGATATCCTGGAAGTGACTGAGGGACCTTGATGTTCATTAGGGAGGTGACTGAGGAACCTTAATGTTCTTTAGGGAGGTGACACAATGTGGCTATGTTGGGGAAGAGCTGTATTAAGCATGGCTTTTCAAATCAGTGCATTTCCCAGAACTTTAAGGTAATAAAATAAGTTAATAGCATAAGTTTATAATAGTTCTAATGAGTGCCATGCACTAAGTTTCACGTGTCTTTTTTAAAAAAAATATTTATTTTTTAGTTGTAGTTGGACACAATACATTTATTTATTTATTTTTATGAGGATGGAACCAGACGTGCTAGGCGAGCGCTCTACCACTGAGCCACAACCCCAGCCCCCACATATGTCTTTTATATATACATAGCAGAATACAACAGACACTAGTATGGCAATATGTAAATCAATGGATGTGTAACTGATGTGATTCTGCAATCTGTATATGGGGTAAAAATGGGAGTTCTTAACCCACTGGAATCAAAGTGTGAAATATGATATATCAAGAACTATGTAATGTTTTGAACAACCAACAATAAAAAATTAAAAAAAAATAAAAAATAAAAAAATAAATTGCGGCTACCCCAAAATAAATTAACCCCAATAAATAATAATAATAATAATAAATGTGATACTTGCAAAAAAAATGAAATAAACAAAGTGTGAAAAATGAAAAAAAAATATATATAGAATACATAACATTCTCATAACTATTCTGAGATAATAACCATTAGCATTCTCACTTTACATGTGGGGAAACTGAGGTACAGAGAACTAAGCGACTTGTCCAACATCCTAGAGCTGATAAGTGTTGGAACTAGTATTCAAATCCAGGTGATGTTGCTCAAGTCTGAGCTGTTATCCACTCTCCTCTCCAGCCTTCTTGGAGTGTGCATCCTCTTTACTTTAATATGCCACTCTGATGTCTCTGAAGACTATAAAGAAGAGATGTTGAATGAACCAAGGTGAATGAAGACCATGAGTTTGTAGAAAAAAGGCAGTCAAAGGGCACCACGTTTCTAGGGCTCTCTACCCCTTCCAAATAATGGTAAAAAGCCCCACCTCTCACACCCAGGGGAATCCCTTCCATCAGCTCTGGGTCTATGAGGGAGTTTGGTGAAGGGGGCATCCTGGGAGTTGGAAGACCTGTGTTTGAGACCTGGTGCCATCTTTCTGGCTATGTGGTGTGAAAGGAACACCTGTTCACTAGCATGGCCCTCCACTAATTGACCATGTGCCCTCAAGTCTTGTATTTCTCCTCTCTGGCCCTTAGTTCTGTTATCTTCAAATTGATAGGTTAACCTGGACAATAACCAATGTCACATCTTGCTCCAATGGGGGCAATTTTTGTGCAGGAGGGAAAAAATCATTCATTTGGAAAATTGGTCTCCAATCATTGTCATAGTGGTCACATGAAGCACATTTGGGAGAGTAATTCTGCATTCAAATTCATGCCAGAGGAAGAATGCCTTGAACCATCTGAGTCTGTCATGAACTGTGAAGGGAAGTGGTGACAGTTGTATTAGTTATGTGACATTTTACTCCCATATACCTCATTCTTTTTTTAAAAAATATTTTTAGTATTAGACACAATAACTTTATTTTTTTTGATGTGGTGCTGAAGATCGAACCCAGTACCTCACACGTGTGAGGCAAGCACTCTACCACTGAGCCACAACCCCAGCCCCCATAAACCTCATTCTTTAGATGAAGAAATTGAAGCTAGAGTGGTTAGTGACTTCTCTAAAGCTTCACAGTGAGGTAATGGTGGAGTTGGCATTGAAAGTCGGTTCTTCTACATACCTGCCATTTTAAGTCACAATATGAGAACCGGCACATTAGCTAATAGTGACTGACATTTATTGAAAACTCACCATGTCCTCACAGTGTGTGATAGAATTAAATCATTGTTCATCACTAATTCCTCCCTTCTGATCTCACCCACAGGCAAATGGGTGAGAAATAAATGCTTGTATAATACTGAGATTTTTCTGTGGTTGTTATGCAGCAATAGCTAACTGATACAGTAGCTGGTGTATGAAGTGGAATGTTCCCATAACAAGAACCTGAAATACATGACGTTGGCTTTGGGAATGGGTGACAGGTGGTGAGGAAAGTGTCCTAGGAGGCTAGTGAAATGGCACTCACTAGTGTTATGTAATAGCAAAACATTTGGTAAGACTGTCACTTGCAATAAGCTGGAAGATAGAAAATGTGCCTGAGGCATTTGTAAAGTTGGATGACGGCATTTTGAGGCAGGATGTTGAAAGCATGAGCTGGCTGCTGCTAATTGCATTTGGAAGTGAAAAATTTAAGAAGGATTGGCCAGTTTGCAAGCAGAATTCCAAGGGACCTACACAGTACAGAAACTGCCCTGGGAAAACAAAATGATTTTCCACCAAGCTGGAGGTGTGGCCTCAACAACACAGGTTTGGGGAATGAAATTTAAGGTTTTGTGGGTTGTTTTGCAGTAATAGTGGACTAAGAGATACTCTATCAGTTGCTGTGCATTCATGAGCTCATGTACTCCTCATAATAATCCCAGAATATAGATGCTATTATTTCCATTTCACAGATACCATAAAACTGAGGTATTTGAAACATGCCTAAGATCATGAGGCAGATCCAGAGTTGGAACTCGATGGTGGATCTGACTCCAAAACCTATTCTCTAATTCAGCATGCTTTTCTGCCTTTTAATGTCTCTGTCTTCTTTATGTGTGAATTTGGTAGGCAGGATAATGGAACCTCAAATCTATTCATATCCTAATCCCCGAAGATGGCAAGGGGAACTTGAGGTTGCAGATAGAATTAGCTTTGCTAGTCAGCTGATCTGAGAGTGCAAAGTTTCTCCTGGGCTATCTGGGTGGGCCCAAGGTCCTTATACATAGAAGAGGGAGAAGAAGAGTTGAGTCAGAGGGACATTTAAATTGTTATGCTTTTATTTTATTTTTTATTTGCCCTTTGTAGACATATATGATAGTAGAATATATTTTTACATATTCTACCCACACAGAATAAGTATAACTTGTTCCAATTAGGATCCCATTATTGTGGTTGTGCATGGATGTGGAGTTACATTGATTGTGTATTCATACATAAGGATAGTAAAGTTATGACCGATTCTTCCTATTGTCTTTCCTATTCCCATCCTCCCTCCCTTCCCTTTTGTCTAATCCAATGAACTTCTATTCTTCCCCTCCTTTCTTTTACTTCTTTTACTCCCTGGGGCTGGAGTAAAATGAAGCTTTTTTCCTCCCATTTCTACACAATGAGAAGAAAGCATCCACATATCAGAGGGAACATTCTGCATTTGGTTTTTTGGGGACTGGCTCATTGTACTGAGCATGATAGTCTAAGTTGCTCTGCTGCTGGCTTTGGAAGTGGAGGAAGGGGCCACAGTTGAAGAACTGAATGGAGCCTTTAGAAGCTGGAAAAGACAAGGGAACAGATTCTCCTCTGGAACTTCCAGAAGGAATCGTCTTGCTGATACTTTGATTTTAGCTCAGTATTTGGAGTTATGATCTCCATAACTGTAACATAAATGTGTGTTGTTTTAAGCCATGAGGTTTGTGGTCATTTGTTATAACAGCGATCGGAAACCAATGCAATGAGTATTCCTGAATGTGTGCTTTCTGTGTACAGCCACTGGTGCTTTTCTAAGTGTGTATATTTCATCAAAGTCTAAATGTCCTTGAGGGAGGCAAGCCCCTTTGGGCTAGGAAGCTAGCAGATTCTTGGGAGGGCTGCCCACTTTCCACCTGTTCCTTTACTAGTTGACCACAGCCCAACACAACATTGTGAGTTAATTCAGTAAGAGTGATGTGACAGAGGATCTACAGGTAAGTATCCATGTGAGCTTGCATCCATGTTTGGGTGCTTGTGTGCATATGTTTGGCCTGACACATGCCATCCTTGCTCATGCATGCATGTAGACTGTTGTGCTTGCATTTACAGATAAGTATGAATCTCTGCAGGTAGGAGCGTACATAAATGAGGTGCACAAGAACACACATGTATGCTCCTGTGTGTTGTGTGTGCGTATGTGTGTGTATACCCTTAATTCACTTGGAGATTTCAGGCCTGAAATCAGCCACTTCCTAACCTGGGGAGCTGGCGCCTTCCTGAGCCAGACCCCGGGTTGAGAGGTAGCACAGAAGCCCTTGACAGGCACCATTAATTTGCTCTTTTCTCCCTGGGGCTGGAGTAAAATGAAGCCTTTTTTCCCATTTCTACACAATGAGAAGAAATGTATTGATTTTTCCTCACTTCTGATTGTTCACGTTAGAGGCTTGTTTCTAAATAATTGACACCAGGATCATTCATTTTACTCCACAAACATATTTTACAGGTTTCTTTTTCCCTTTGAGACATAGTCCTGAGTGGACCCCAAGAAAGTCGCTTTTGTAGACTGGCGTTCTCTGCTTGGAGAACATCCCTCCACGGGCAAGTTCAGCTGCTCTGGTGGTCCCCTTTTAATTGCTCGTTTGCTCACCCATTAATTTGTCCAAAAGAGTGTATCAAAGCCAGTGGTGTGCAGACCAAATCCAGGCAGGGGGTGAGAGCTGTGGTTGAGGGGCACTAGCTGGTCCTTGCTTACTGGACAACTCTAGAACTGCAAGAAAGTCTCCCACCATCCTTCTCAGTAAGCCATGAAGAAATTCAAGGGCTGAGAGAAGAAGCCTGAGGGAGAGGGAGGGACAAAGTGTCAAAACCCCAGGCTAGCAAGGTCCCTTCTCCTCACTGTGCTCCTGCCACTGTGACATCTCAAAAGATGCTGCCCATATTTAATCTGTCCCATAATTAAAAATTAACTTAAACCAGTGCCACCAGCGATGGTTTCTCTGAACCCCCAAACTGGGAGGATGCTCCCTCCCACAGCCCCTTCCCTCCCAGGTCAAGATCGGAACCATTTTCGGCACATAGGCTTCAGTACAAATTTCTGACTTGGGCTTCAGTGCAAATTTCTTCTGATGTAATTTCTTTGAGGTTAGAAGTCACCCCTGACTCTCTGTCGCTGGCTTCCCCAAGAAGTTTTTTTTTTTTTTTTGTCCTAGGGTTTGAATCTATGCCCTTGCACATCCTAAGAAGGGTTTCTAATGCTATCACTTGTCCATTTGGATCACCCTCATTCCCTGGGCTCACAAAATCCTGAGAAAGATTAGCTAAAATGGAAAAGGTAACCGCCCCTCCCAAATGAGGCCTGACCATCTTCTCTCTCCTCCACCCTCACCCCTATGTTGAGGTACCCCACTTGGACACCTTGGCTGGATCAAAGCTAATTTTCTTTACTCAAGATGGTGTTAAGAGCAGCAGTTTCCTGGTAGGGGTAGACCTTCCATGGAGAAATCAGGTGTCTAAGTTTCAGTGCCACCAGTGAAGAAAGAGGAGAAGATCCAGGCCAAGAGAATTTCAGCTTTCCATTAGGTGACCTTCCATGTTCTAAAGATGATGGAGCAGAAAGACTAAGGATCCTGATTCCCATTTACTAGGGTATACTTTTTACTCCTTAACCCAGTACTTCTGTATATGAGGGAGATATCAATGATTTCCATTTTTCTGTTACTAGTTTTGCAACTCTGGATATATGAGGCTATACAGTTATAGCTCTTACCAAGAATAGTTGGGTGTTCAGGGTCTGATGGTTCATGCTCAAGTAATCTACTGACTTTTAAAAATTCTATCACTGAAACCTAAACATGCTCTTTCCTTTCCAGCAGAACACTGGAGCCTCATTTTCCACAGGCACGTTGTAATAGTGCGGCACCCGCTTCCTTTTGATTGAAGGCTTACAGGCATCTCCATAATTTGGGGATGGTCAGGTGATCAAAGGGAGAAAACCTTATTATAAAGTGGTAGATGTAAGGGGAGTTCAGAGTCCAAAGGAGATTTTCCAAGAGATTCCTCCGATACAGGTATCCTGAGTAAAGCAGCAATTTACTCGGGATACTCTGCCTCAAATACATCCTGCCTCAAATCTGCCAAAGTGGTTTTGAGTTGGGGGGTCCTAAAATGTCTTTTTTATAGTTCTTTGTCTGTTGTTCAGATTCTCCTGAAATGTATGGGGATCCTTGATCCTTCATTCATGTTTTTGAATGAAATGAGATACTCTGACCAGGAGTTCCATGTCCAAGGCTGGGGTTGGCCACCTGGTAGGCTTCCCGCCACAAGAAATACCAGAAAGTCACATTCTGTACACTTAAGATTGGTGCATTTTGCTATATATAAATTATGCTTCAATTTAAAAATGTATAAAAATATTTTTTTAAAAAGGAAGTGATTGATATATGTATGTGTTTTTATGAATCTCTGCAATGATGTTCTTCAATGGGTGAACGGATAAACAAATTTGTGCAATGTTTATCCAATACATCCTGCCTCAAATCTGCTGAAGTGGTTTTGGGTTGGGGGTCCTTAAATGTCCTTTTATAGTTCATAGGTTAAATGTGCCCAGCATGGCTAAGTAACCAGGCTGTGCAGCCCAGCAGAGCCCATTCCACTTTGCAGAGGCTGTGTGCACACAGGTGCAGCTGACTGACTACACATGTTTGGAATTATTATTATTATTATTATTATTATTATTATTAGGTACTGGGGATTGAACCAAGGGGCACTCAACCACCGAGCCACATTCCCAGCTCTATTTTGTATTTTATTTAGAGACAGGGTCTCAACAAGTTGCTTAGCACCTTGCTGTTGCTGAGGCTGGCTTTCAACCCTGGATGCTCCTGCCTCAGCCTCCCGAGCTGCTGGGATCACAGGTGTGCACCTCCATACCCAGCTCTTGGATGCGATATTAAGGTCAATGTTTGTTCTGGTTGGTGGTTGCCTAGGCCATGTTAGAGTAGCACCTCTGAGTAGCACTTCTGCGTAGTACAAGGCTTTTAAGTTTGCTGCTTTCCTCTCTTGATGATAGACCACTTTATTCCCAGCTCTAATCTGGAACCCTGGAGTCCACCAGAGTTCAAACTATATATTCACATAAATGATTTAGTTGACACACATGGAGCTCTCTATAATGCTGAAAAGGAGGGCAATGGACTGAGCATGTGTGTAATGGAACCACAGAGACCCTTCCACCAAGTGGATATTTCTCAAGACTCTTTTGGTTGTTTTTATGATCAGTACAGATATACTTTGGGGATTAATCATATCCCACCTGTGCCGTCACTTTTTTTCTCTGTGCCCCAGATGACAAGCTCTTGACCTTCAAACATAGTCACCCAATAGGTTGAGTCTTTCAGTCCTGCCATCTAAATACACATCCACTCAGCATGTGTGAGTGCCAACCCCTGGGCCTTCGCCAGTCTGGTCCCCACCAAAGCTGTCAAACTGACCACATTCAGCCCCACCGGAGGCACAGCATGGCTCTTAGGACTTGTGGTTCTGTTCTTCATTCTAGTGTCATGATGTCTGGCTTTCTGGGAGGTCTGGGCATTCTACTCTCCCCAAGCCTTTTGAGAAGGTTACTCAGGACTAACCAGGGGTAAGTTCAGGGTTCTTGATTGCCTATGTCCTGAAGTGGTTTTGAGTTGGGGGATCATTAAATGTCCTTTTATAGTTCATCTTGGGTGGAAGTTCCTGTCCTTTTAAAGCTGCTTTTCCCTTCTGCCCCATCCCCTAGTCTAGAGGATGAATGTAAGATCTTATGATGATGAGATCTTAGGAATGTTCTCCAAAAGGTTGTGAAGATTGGAAGCCTAGTAAAGTCATTCCGTTCCATGGGCTGAACTGAGCACATGTTATTTCTCTTCCTTTTGCTATCTGTAAAGGAATACAGCCAGTATAACCCTCTAGCAAGGAAGACCATGGGGGGTGGGGACAGTGGATGAGAGATTTTAACATGAGTCTGGCAGGCAGAAGATGCATAAAGAAATGCTGGCTGTTGAGGCAGAGTGGAGAAACTCTTAGCTCAGAATACATGCTAAGGGAACATGCTTAGTGGAGCTAGAGATGCCTCAGATTTAGATAACAGGTAATTCAGGTGGCCTAAGATGAGAAAGCAAGGAGGAATAATTGAAGTTATATGAAAAAACAGATAACCCTTGCAAACTTGTCTTTTTCAAGTTGGAGACCAGATTATAGTATCAAATTTATCCCCTGAATAAATGAGACTCCTTCTTTCCCTCCTCCTCTCCTTCCCTCCCTCTCTCTTTCTTTTTCTCTTTCTTTCTTCTCACTCTCTCTCTTTTGGTACTGGGGATTGAACACAGAGTCTCACACATGCTAAGCAAGTTCTCTTCCATTGAGCTACAGCCCCAACCCTTTAAAAAAATTATTGTTTTGAGACAAGGTCTCCAGAATTTTCCCAGACTGGCCTCAAACTCACAATTTTTTTTTTTTTGCCTCAGCCTCCTAAATTTTGGGGATTACAGATATGTGCGACTGCAAACATCCCGTCCTGAGAATGATTATTTCTTAAGAAATTGTCTGAAGTTTCAGGGCAGAATCAGATCAGCAAGTGTGAGTTGGTTGGGTGTAATTGTGACTTTCTGGTATTTCTTGTGGCATGAAGCCAGCCCCAGCCTTGGACACAGAACTCCTGGTCAGAGTATCTGTTATTTCATTCAAAAACATGAATGAAGGACCAAGGATCCCCATACATTTCAGGAGAATCTGAACAACAGACAAAGAAAAAGGTAAAAGGAGAGTTGACTTCAGAGGAAACCAAGATGATTGGGGAATTGAAGAGAACTCCTAAAATGCCTCTTCTCTCCAAAGCATTCATGCTGACCCTGGGTGTATGCAGCACCCTGAATGTGCTGTCCACGGGTCTCACTCTTGGGTCAATGTGGAAAATTTACACATATTTGTTTAACTTGGGCTTCTGGATTACATGTTGTAATGATCAAAACAGGAGCTATGAACCACATGTAGCTATTTATATTTAACTTTAAATTAATTAAAATGAAACAAAATAAAAAATTCTATCCTTCATTCTCACTAGCCACATTTCAAGTCTTTAGTAGCCACATGTAGCTAGTGGTTATCATGTTGGACTGGAGCTGATGCAGAACATTTATATCATTGAAGAAAATTCTGCTGGGCAGTGTTGATTTATAGCAATAGGTTTCAGTCCAAACTTGTATTTTAACATCATTGCAGAGATTTATAAAAACACATACATACATCAATCACTTCCTTTTTAAAAAAATATTTAATTTGTTTTTATATATTTTTAAATTGAAGCATAATTTATATATAGCAAAATACTCAAATCTTAAGTGTACAGGTTGATGAATTTTTAACTTGTATATGCCAGTGTGACTACCACTCAAATCGATATATGGAATATTTCCACCACTCTAGAAAGTTCCCTTGTACCCTTTCTCCAATATTTCAGCTCACTCTCTTCCCTCTTTCCCAAGTAACTACTGCTCTGAAATCTATCACTGTAGATTTTGCCTGTTTTTGAACTCACACATGGGATCACATAGTATATCTTTAGCATCCAATTCTTTCTGTGAGATGCCTTTGAGAGTCCTTTATGCTGTGTGTTTTTTTTGTGCATGTTGTGTTTGTTCTATTTTATTGCCAGGCTGTGTTCCATTGCATAAATTTGTTTATCCATTCACCCATTGAAGAACATTTGGGTTGTTTCCAGTTTTTGTTTGTAATGCATAAAGATGCTATAGACATTGTTTTTAAGTCTTTTTGGGGACAGGTCTCTCCCTCTTCAGGAACTTCTTGGCTTGGACACTGTCAGATTATAGGACCCACCTGGGCTGGGGGTTCCTGGTAAAAATTTGAAGGACAATTTTTAGCTTCTGTCTTCTGATGCAGAGGAGAGGCATGGGGAGTATAAAATTTAACCAAAAGGAAGACAAAATCATTTGGAATGGATTCACTAAAGGCTGAAAAATGTGTTGAAAAAAATGGGTGGATTGCCTTAGAGGTTGTTTTTGGCATCTTTATGAATTTTGTAGGGTTATCATGAACTCCCTGCTGCTCAGTCCTGGGAGTCCTAGAAATGCCACTCACCTTGTGAGCCCCAGCAGTCATCCAATAGCCCTGCCTTAGATCAAGCTTATCCCTTCTTGTCCTAGCAATGCATTAGCCTTCGGGACGGTCCATAGCCAGAGTGATCTTTCTAAAGTCTGACTCTAATTTTATTCACTACAATACTTCAGTGGCTCCCCATTGCCCACAGGAGAAATGGGCCTGAAATTGCCTTTCTAATGCCCTTTCTTTGGAATTTTCTACATTCAACCTTTACTCTAGCTATACCAGACTCTCATAGCTCTTTGCCTTGGGACCAGGGTAAGGCAAAAAATTCACCTTACCAAAAAAATCTCAATAAGACAGTAATATGTTAAATAAATATTTTAAAAAATCAAAATTAATTAAAAATTTATTATGAAACGTATATCAGAATTTCACATAAACAGGCTCTGACACTGTTGTGCTGAGCTATTTTGGATCCTGAAGCAAAGGGAAAAAGTGCATCCTTATATGTGTGCTTTTGCATATTTTTAAAAAAGGTTTACTTAAATATTGGAGAAATAGAAAAGTAGATGTATCAACACTTATAAGTGATTTTACACTTATTTCAGTAAGTGATTTTACCCCAGGCCAGAATTTATTACAATTTTACTCTCTTGGTTTTATTTTTTATTTTTAATTTTTTATGTCATTATACATGTACTTTATTTGGTTTGCATTACAATTTAAAAAATTTTTTTTTGTTGTTATTGATGGATCTTTATTTTTTATATGTGATGATGAGGATCAAACCCAGGGCCTCACACATGCTCGGCAAGTGCTCTACCACTGAGCCACAACCCCAGCCCTGCATTACAATTCTTAATACACATATATCCCACATTTTTTCATATCTCTGTTTGTATATAAGATATGTTGACATCCAATTCAAGTCTTTATACATGCACTTTGTATAATGATGACCATCACATTCCACCATCCTTGCTAATCCCCTGCCCCCTCCTTTTCCCTCCCACCCCTCTTCCCTATCTAGAATTAATCTCATACTCCCATACTTTCTTGGTTTTAATAGAAACAAATGATCTGTACGTGTGAGTGTGTACACACACACACACACACACACATGCACACATGCACCTTGTGGGGTTAGGGATTGAACCCAGTGCTCTACCACTGAGCTACATCTCCAATCTTTTTAAAAATTTTACTTGGAACAGGTTTTGCTAAGTTGTCCAAGCTGGCTTCAAACTCATGATCCTCCTGTTTCAGCCTCCCAAGTCTTGGGTTATAGGCAGGAGCCACCATACCTAGCTGTCAGTTATATTTTCAAAATCTAGTTCTGGAAAAGAGTAGAGTTTGCATGCAGTTTTTACTGTGGTTCTGCATGATATCCATGTCCTCGTCTTGAAAATTTGTTCTTTTTAGATATACATGACACTACAATGTATTTTGACATATCATCCGTGTCTTCTTTACCTGGATCCCCCTTTCTTCTGACTAGGCAGTGTGGCACTGTGGTTTTCAACCTGGACTACCTACATTCTCCACCCTAGCACCACTATTCACTAGTTAGTTATATGATATTGGGAAAATTATTTAACCTCTCTCTCTCTCTGTTTCTTAGTTTCTTCATTGGCAGAGAAGATATCATATGGGAAGCTCTCTAAAAGAGAGGTTGTAAGGATTAACTGAGAGAGTCCGCGTAAAGAGAGAAAATTGTGAGAAGAAAAAGGATGACGTTTCTGCCCCAGGGAGGTCACAGTCTAAAGGAACAGTTGACTGACATGAAGACCAGTGACCCCAGATTACAGGTCAGTCCTAACTTCAGTCCCTGCCTGGCTGGGGAGAAGCCTGCAGTGTTCTAGAGGAGAGGCCCCAGCCCTGCTGTTGTGCAGACGCCTTTGGTGCTCCTTGAACACTGAAATGAACCATTTCAAGGAGTTGTAGAGCCTCTTAGATCAATTTCTGGGTTCTGAATAGCACCTTAGGTCATACAGGGGACTTCTGGGATGGGGCTAGTCACCTACATTGTGGGCATCTTCATATCCTTTAAGGGGATGACCACTGATTCTGTGTTGGGGTTTGTTTCTGACTCTTCATCTGAGGAGGATCCCACACCACCTGTTCTGCTTTTAACCTCTAGTCTAGGACTCCTGTGCCTCCCTTCCCACTCCCTGGATCACTCAGGGTTCCTATAGAGAAACAAAACAGGAAGATGCTTAGACATATATATGAATATGTATGGTTATGTGCCACATAATGTTGTGTTGGTCAATGATGGACTGTGTGTGCACTGGTAGTTCCATAGATTATAATGGAGTTGAAAAATTCCTAGTGCCTTGTGATATAATAGTAGCTGTTGTAACATCACAGCGAGCTACATTACTCATGTGTTTGTAGTGATGCTGGTGTAAACAAACCTATTGTTCAGCCACCATATAAAAATAAGGCACATACAATTATGTATAGTACATGATACTTGACTATGGTAATAAATGGATATTGTTGGCTTATGTATTTATAATACTTTTTATCATTATTTTAGTGCATACTCCCTCTACTTACAAAAAAACAAACAAACAATAAAGGGCTGGGGGTGGGGCTCAGTGGTAGAGTGCTTGTCTAGCATGAGTAAGGCCCTGGGCTTTATCCTCAACACAGAAAAAAAAATACAGTTCACTGTAAAATAGTATACTGTGTTATGCTGGCAGCATCTTCATGTAGCTCCTGGTTACTAGGTTTCTTGATTGCAGCAAGAGGCTATGTTGTGTGACCGGCCTGTACACCTAGGTTTATGTAAGTGCAGCTTATGATGTTTGCACAATGGTGAAATTGACTTACAACACATTTCTCAGAACACATTCCTGTTATTAAGTGATGCATGACTATATGTGTATGTGCGTGTGTATATGGAGTTGGTTTATACAACTGGGCAAGGGCCTGGTGGGAGGGAGCTGGGTGGACAGGCCACCAGCAAGGGCAGTCTGGAATTATAGGCATAAGCTGAAACTTCTGACCACAAGTAGAATTTCCTTTTCTTCAGGGAAATGCCAGTCCTGCTCTTAAAGCCTTTTACCTGATTAGATCATTTCCACCCTGAGTCTCAAGGACACTCTCTTTCAGTTAAAGTCAACCAACTATAAACATTAATCATATCTATAAAATACATACATAGCAACACTAGACTAGTGTTTGATTGAATAACTGGGGACCATGGTCTAGACAAGTTGCTTGTAAAACTAGCCTTCACATTTTCCATTTTAATGGGATGGCCATTGACTCTATGTTGGGGTTTGTTTATGACTCTTCATCTGAGGAAGATCCCATACCACCAGTTCTGCTTTTAACCTCTAGTCTAGGACTCCTGTGCCTCCTTTTCCACTCCCTGGATCACTAGAAGAAGTGATTAATTTCCTGGGTCTATGGAAAGAAGAAGAAACAAATTTAGACACTTTGTGTCTATTAAAACCAAGAGATATGATTAAAAAGGGATTCTCATAGGTTAGAACCCATATTGGATCCAAATGGCTTATTGGTGCCCCTCAGTAGCTGAAGCACGAACCACAGTATTGCAGAACTCTTTTCTACAGGAACACAGGTCTCCTTCAGGTGGTAGGAAAAGGGTAGGTGAAGCAAAAATTAAGAGAGCATACATTTCCTGTGCACTATTCATGCCAGATTTTGAAAAAGTCTCATTCCCAGAGCTTATCTAGTAAGTGATACATTCTTCTAACACTCACATATGGGAGCTACCATGTCTCCTCCATATATTCCTTCCTCTGTCTTCCCACCCACCCACATTTGTACCCACTGACCCACTCTCCAAACATCCATCCATCCAAACATCCATCCATCCATCCGCCCACCGTCTATCTATCTACATAGGAGGCTGAGATGGTTACTGTCGTGTAGTGTTTTGTTAAAAATGTGGATTGAGTTTTTTGAGATAAATATTTTTTCTATCTAAGTATCAGCCAAAAAAATGTTGTATTGAGAGATACTTAATGTTCTATGAAGTTATGAGTGTTAAAAACTGAGAGATGTTGAATGGGGAAACGTTCCTTGGGGAGAAATTCTGCAAGGCATGCTATGTCTGGCTTTCATGTGCTCCTTGAGGCAGGGACCATATGAGACTCATGCCCCTCTTTCCATTTCCACTCCCAGGGCAGGGCCAGGCCCAGTACAGATGCCTGAACTACACGAAGAATGAACAGAGGGTTCAGAGCACTGTACTGGTCTGGAAAGAGATCCATCTTCACCCCCGTTTCTCTGCCCTGCTGTTTGTGGTAGGAGCTGACTTTTATAGGCGGCATGTCCCACTCTTCTATGTCAGTGGCTCTCAGAGGGATTCAGTCAATGGGAGGCACTGGTAGAAGGTGGGGAGGGAGAAGAAGGGAGAAACTAGGGTTCTTATCTCTTCCTTGGCTGCTTTGGATGGAGACTTCAGTATCTGCTGCACCTCTTTTGTGATTTCAGCTTCTTCAGGGTAACCTATGTGCCTCCTGTTCATCCTTACTTTCTCTGTCCCTATGGCCCAGGGGTGGTGGCTTCCTGTGATGCTAACACTTGATTGCCTTGCTGTCATTCTCCCATCACTGCTGTAACCAATTCCCCACATTCAAGTCTCTCTGTCTTAAGCAGCTGGGTGGCTTCTTTTTTCCTCGTTGGTTCCTGATTAATGCAAGACTGAATTGTGGATGTGGCTTCTCTTGCCCCAGAACCTCAGACCTTCTGGGAAATTCCCTACTTACATACCAACTGCTGTGAGAAACTCCATTAGACACAAATGATGGGAGATGATATTTGCACTTAAAAGAAGGCACTGGTACTTTTCTATAAATAAATAAATAAATAAATAAAAATGTAGATAGGCAGGATGAGGAGAGAGAGAGTAAAAATGAAGTTTTGAGGGGAGAAGTTATTAATTATAAGAATAACAACCATTCAACTATTAGACCTCTAATATGTGCTGGATGTCTTGCATACATTCTAGCTAACCCAACAGAGAAGGTTTATTGATCTTGTTTTACAGATGAGCAAATGGAGGCTAGTAGATGGCAGAGCTGAAATTTGAACCTCTGGTCCCTGTCCCTCTACATTCTGTGCCCATCCTGTGCATCGCACTAAGCTCAGACATTACCATTATTGGATGCAAACCCTCACAAAGAAGTAGAATGTGATATATAAATATGTATTTCATATATTTACAAACAAGATTATTTATAAGCTGCTACATAGTTTAATGGGTCAGGATTTTCTGCTCATATTGGGAATATCAAATCCTCAAAGTTCATGTCACACTGATGACATCAGCCACTACGGCCAACAGCCTTTGTGACATCCCTGAACACACAGATATAACACCAGCTGTCACTTTAACAATGGCATAAAGTTGCGTGTCAGGAGACCTGCGGCAGTAAAACCCTGGGCTTGATTGTCCAGGAGACCATGTCTTCCTTACAGGTCACAGAGCAAACACTGTGACAAACAAGCCAATTACAAAGAAGAAAGAGAATGTAACAAAGAGCAAATAGGTCCTTGCCTGGCAGGAGAAGCCAAGAAAATGAGCCTCGAAGGCCTCTGCAACATTTAACTCCTCCTTCAGGGAACTTGGTACAGAAGTCTGCCTAGAGGACTTAATTTAAAAAAAAATTTTTTGGTATTAAATGTACAGAGCAGAGAATCCTTATCAATAATAAACTGAGGCCAAATGGAGGCAGTGAAGTCATTGCCATGGTCCTTTAAAAAAACTTTTTATTGGGGGATAGTAGAGGATAGGAAAGGCAGCAGAACACAACAGACACTAGTATGGCAATATGTAAATCAATGGATGTGTAACTGATGTAATTCTGCAATCTGTATATGGGGTAAAAATGGGAGCTCATAACCCACTTGAATCAAAGTGTGAAATATGATATATCAAGAACTATGTAATGTTTTGAACAGCCAACAATAAAAAATTAAAAAAAAAAACAACAAAAAAAACCTTTTTATTAGTTTTCAGAGCTTTGGATCTCCAGCATCCTCCTAGGGTATTTGAAGTCTATTTTATACACGAAGGTAGTTATTTCCTTGACAGTGGTGTAGGGTTACTGAGTCTCTCCTATTTCCTTGATAATCTTTGTCTTCAAAGAGAGGTGTGTTTTATAGGTCAAATTGGGGCTGAAGAGCAGAGAATGAGCCCTTGGATGCTCACAAGTAATTAGCTTTGACACCTGGGCTTAGTTACCCCTCATTATGGCAGCCTGAAGTCTTTGCCTGGGCTGTGTCTCTGACAGGGTGGGGCCTCCTCACCATCAATGTCTGCTCATTTCTCCCTTTCACCTCCAATTTCAGTTTCAACTCTCCCTGCAAGACTTTGTGGGCAACTCTGTCTGGTTTCTTAAACTCCCTCAAGACTGAGATACAAGGTTGCTATTTGGTCACCTTTGATTTGTTCTCCTTTCCCCCTTATGTTCAAATTGTTTTACACACCATTTCCAGATTTCTTCCCCAAATGTAGCTCAGACTTTACCATTATTGGATGCAAAGGCTCCAGAGATTCCCAATGGACTATGGGGATCACTGGTTGATAATTCTTCCCTCCTTGAAACACTTTTCTTGCTTGGTTTTCAGAGTACACATTCTTCTGGTATCTCTGTATCTCACCAATTGCTCTTTCTCAGTCTCTTCTGCTGGCTCCTCTTCATCTCCTAGACTTTGAAGCATTGGGCACCCCAGGGCTCAGTCCCTGTACCTCTTTGGTTTGCTAGCTTTGCCTATTCCCTTGATCCCATCCTTTCTCATGTCTTAAAATAGCAACTGCTTGCGGAAGACTTTCAAATTTACACCTCTAGCTCAGACCACTATTTTAATCTTAGCCTCATACATTCAACTTTCTTGGGGGTAAAAAACCAATTGAGCAGCTCCAGTCTGTTGTGCAGGTGATTCTTGATTTACAATGGGGTCATGTTCATTTTCACTTGAAAATATTATAAGTCGAAAAAAATGCAGTTAATACACATAATCTACTGAACATCATAGCTTAGTCCAGTTCACCTTAAGCATGTTCAGACTCTTACATTAGCTCACAGTTGGGCATCATGAGAGACTATTATAACACATATTATCAGCTCAAGATGAAAATTCAAAATTTGAAGTATGGTTTCTATTGAATGCGTATTGATTTTGCACCACCATAAAGTTGAAAAAATCTTAAGTTGACCTATCACGGGATGGAAACTGTCTATATTGATCTTTCCAAAGAGCTAAATATAACATATTAAGTTTTCCAAGGACGGCTACAACAATATCTCCCACCCCTTAAGATCATGCTGTGTTCTTAAGAGTCTTTTGTGTGAGATCTATGTTGTTTCTCTTTTAATCTGGAAAGATCTTTATGATTGCCTTGACCGAGGGAGGGTGCTCAAATGACGCTGTGATTTCAAGGTGCAACTGTATATCTGTCAAGTATTTCTGTCTCACTGTCTTGTGGTGCTTGTTCTTGGGACTCAGTCACTATGCTATGAGGAAAGGAGTCACATGGTCACACGTAGGTATTCTGGCCAAGAGCCCTCCTGAGGTCCAGCAGAGAGTTTCAACCACTGAATATGTGCATAAAGAAGCCTTAAGATGATCCAGCCCCTAGCCATTGAGTTATCCAGCCAGAATCTCCCCAGCTGAGATTAGACAGTAAGAGAAGAGACAAATTGTCCCTGACAGGTTCTGTCCAAACTCTTGACCCTCAGAGTCTACCAGATGAACAAAATAGTGGCTTTAATGCCAGTAAGTTTTAGGGGATTTTTTAGGTAGCAACAGTAGATCTGCCTTGGGTCATGACTACCTTCCAGTTCCAGACTCGGCTAGGTCTGTCCCCTCCTTAAAGCTCCCCATCTTAAGAATACAGCAGACATAATATTCCTTATTGTGAATTCTCATACCAACCTCTCCCACTCACCCAGGGGAGTCAGGCCAGACGCCATACCCTTATTCTCTAGCCACCTGGAGCAACTGGGGCAAACAGTGCTAATGCACCCATGTTCCTGTGCATGTGAAATGTTCTTCATCTGGTCAGCTCTACTCTTCTTACCTCTTATCCTCTCAACCTGGAGGACTCCTACTTGGGTGAATTCAATGGCTAATCTAAAATGTTCTTTCCTGGATAGAAGACTCCAGAAGGCTCCAGACTTCCTATTGAGAAGTCCGAGATAGGGTGTGTGTGTGTGTTGGAGATCCCATGTACATCCATGGGAGCAGCTGATACCGGGTCCTGGATAATAGCTGTCACCTTAGGGCATGGCCTTAATGTGGTCAGCTCTTCTGACTTTCCAAGGTAAGGCTGGGTTTTTAGGTAAATTCTCCCAGTTTTAAACCTTTAGGCAGGTCAATCAAACTGTGTTGCTTCTGGTCTGGGGACACAAGTTGGCCATCCCAGTCCAAACCAATTAGCCATCTCTCACTAGGGCACAGGCCACATAGTGTTTCTAGGGAAATTTCCAGACTCTGTAGACATCATTTTATAATAATGTGAGCTCTCCAATGATGAGGTTGAGTCTCATACTTGCCATCTCTGTCCCCCGGGGGTTGGCATAAGGCTGGATGCACAGTCAATACCATGGTCTCCACAGCCCTGATCTCTGATATGGGGATTCAGCCCCTGCCTTCCACTCTCTTCCCCTTAGCAGAGCCCCAAGTGACTCTGAGCACTGCTTCATCTCCAATGATGTCACCCTCTCATTTTCTTTCCCAGGCTTCACACCTCTGAAGTAGCCCTCCACATTTTGAAAAGCTCCCCTTTCTGCCACCGCCTCCCTTTTCCTGTTTGGAGTCTGAGATAGTCAAAAGCCCTTCTGGTTCCAGTGTGTAAATTTATTCGGAGATGGGTGCCTCTCCAAGCCTGTTGTCTCAGCCAAAGCAGGACACTTAGAGTTGATTATCGCATTACCACCGTGCTGATGTGGAGTGCTGATCTGCAAGTAAGACTGCACAACACGGAGAAGATGAGCACTTTAGAAGAAGTGGTTCCCTTCCACACATCCAGATAAAAGGTGGCATGTTGATGCAGGGCACATAATTTGGCGATGGCAAGACATTATCTTTTCTTTATGAATAATAGAAGATGTTTGGCTGGCTCATAATCTTTAAAAAACTGTAGTCATAGTAACACATGTGTCGCCCCTTAATATGAGAATTTTCCCCCTTAAAGACAACAGCCTATTTTACAACATGTTCTTATCCCCCCCAACAGAACAATATTCATTAGATTTTAAATTCTACCGAAGTGAAATATAGAAAAAAAAGGATTACCTTCTCCTGGTGAGATACCTGGCTATTAATCATGTGGGGTAACATAGAGCTAGATTCTTTCTGTCTAAGAATTGTAGTCGCTGATGAAAGAATCATCAGTGACGGTGCACAACTTATGGAGGCAGAGTGGTGGGGTCTGTCTACCCATGTCAGTCTCCAAAGGAAAGATCCTGGGTTTTGGAGAAGTAACCAAAACAGAAGAAAATTTCCAGGGTGTCCAAGACCAGGCATCCTTACCTCTATCACGAAGGTGGCCCTACTGTGTGGTGGTGATAAGAGGGAAGGGGTGTTATATAAAAGTGGGACGTGTTTTATTTTTTTTGTAGTTGACACACCTCAGTAGGGGAATTTGTGCAAGCAGAAAGATGTGGATATTGGTGGAAATGGGTTGATTAGCTTGGAGTGGGTAGTAGATGGCTTTCAGGAGAGGTGATGGCCAATTTCCGATATCCGAGAGGCAGTTTGATAGTAGAAGGATCTGATTTGTTTTGTGTGGCCCTCAAGGAGAGAACTAGTAGCTAGGGATGGGAGGATATAGAGAGGTGTACTTCAGATCAGTCTGAGGAAGACTTGGGTAAAGGAGGTCCCTGGCATGTAACTCTGAGGTGGCTCTCTGAGTGCACAACCTGGACTGGGGAGGGCCTTCTTGATCAATACCTGGTAAAGGATGAACAAGAGGGCAGAGGGAGCAGTTGAGCAGTGGCAAAACTGCAATAGAACTTTAGCTGATCTTACAGAGAACCCTGGGGCTGGGACTGCCCTCAGCTCTGTTCTGAATTGAGGCAAGGGAACTAGCCCTTTGCAATATCGCACTGGCCAGTCACTGTTGTAGCTATCCTGCAGGGAGGGAAGTCTTAGGAGGGCAGCTCCTCTGGGAGCCACCAGTTGCCCACATTCCTGGGAGCTGAGGAAATGAGAGACTTGGGCCCAAAGGGGGATCTGAGCAGTACATTAAGGTATCCACCCGAGATGGCTGCTTGGTGGAGATGTCAGGACCCCTTCATCATGTGACTTCTTATCATCTGTCCAGTGTTCACATTCTCTTATAAAATGCTATAAGGACCATAAAAAGCCCATTTATCAAGTATTCCTGGATTGCTAGCTGCTAGCATGGGGTCCTGGTTGGAGTCAGAGGCACAGTTTGCTCAACTTATAGCTCCTGGCTCCTGGGCAGTATCTCCTTGGTTCCAGAGGAAGAGTTCATACAAATTTCATTCAAATAATATCAAATGAGTGACTTCATTTAGGAGCTAGAAACACAAGTATGAAGAAGATTAACAAATCCCCACCCTTGACAGGGCTTATCTTCTAGTGAGAGAGACATAAAGCAATAAATGAATCTGGATAGGGAAACAGAATGAGCGTGTGTGTGTGTGTGTGTGTGTGTGTGTGTGTGTGTGAGATATTTATATTGGGGATTCAAAGATGGTGTCTTTGAGCAGTGACACTGCATTAGATCTGAATTATATTAAATAACTCCAAAGATTGGGAGAATAGAGTTCTAGGCAGGAGGAATGGCAAGTGCAGAGGTCCCGAGGTCGGAAAAGCCTGGTGTTTTCTAGACTTATTTAATAAGCAGAGTGTGAGAAGATAAACTTCAGTTTTCAGGGAGAACTTGCTTCCATAAAGAAAGGCAGTTGCATGTTGGGGTGAGGGGATGTAAGAGGCATTTTTCAGTGTTTAGTAGCCAAAAGCCATGCATCATCATACTCAGGAGAGAAGAGCCAGTTATCTTGGAGGGTGCTGTCATGAGACTGCACTTGGCAGTGGAAGCCCAGCGGATACATTTTGTTTCCTCATCTAAAAAACTGGGATGGTTTTAGTACCCACTTTGTAGGATTGTTGTGAGGATCAAGAGCTAGAATCTACAAAAGTGCTGAACTCTCAGTCCTTGGTTCACAGTAAGTGTTTAATAAATACTAGCACTAATTTGTGTTGTTTAACTTAACTGAAGAGATGGGCTTAACTGAAGATTTAAATTCTAAGTCCCTCCTCTATGCCATCTCTCCCCTCTTCCTCTCTCTGTCTGTCTTAGTCTCTGTATCTCAGTCTGTCTCTTTTCCCCTGTCTCTTGGTTGATCTCTAATTTTTGTACTTATCTCTACTTGTCCGTCTGTCTCTGTCCCTCACTGTGCACTTTCTCTCTCTTATTCTTTTTCTTTCCTTCCTTCCTCATCTCCTTCTTTCCTTCCTTCATTTCTTTTTTCTTATTCTATTTGTCTCTCTTTCCTTTTCTTCTTGCCAGACCCAGAGCCCAGCTCTGCTTTTCAGACCCAGGAGCTGGCTGCTGTCCTTGGTGCTGATGAGGACAGCAGGCTCCCGTCTTCCACCCTTCATTAGGGAACAGAGATAGATGGTGGTGGTTTTCCTTGAACAGCCAACCAGCAGGGGTTCTCCATCTGCTAGTGCAGGTAGAGTGACTTCCCTTATGGGACCAGCTCCTCTAGAGCACGAAGGACCCCCCTTGGTCATGAGAGCAGCTGCTTTTCTGCCCCCTTCCCACAAACACACTTAATCTTGCCTTGTACTTGCCCATATGGCCTCCATGGGGGCTGGAGCAGCAGGTCCTCCTTCGTCTCAGGACTGCAGTGAAACAGATTGGAAGAGGATTTATTTCTCCTGCTCTAGTGGTGCATAGCAGCTCCCTTGTGTGTGAATGTGAGTGTGTGTGTGTGTGTGTGTGTCTTTCCAGAAACACAGGCACTTTCTCCATGGAAACCCTTTACCAGGAGAATGATGTCAAAAGCTGTATCCCTTTACCCCCAAAGAATCTTTCTTTAATATCACCCAAAGTGAATTAAATGAGGAAGGCTATGAGATTTTTGTCTCTCTTGGTCCCTGTCAGCAGATGATATGTTGGGAGAGGGATCAGCAATTAGGGGAAGGGGCCAGGTGCTCTGAGGAGGTAAAATGTGATCACAGAATTTAAAAGCAGCCATGAGTAAGTTGCAGTCCTCGCCCATCCCTAACTCTATGATCTTGGGCAGAGGATAGATAAGTTTCTTCATCTGAAACCAGGGGCAAATATCTGCTCAGTCTTCTGCATAGAGTTGCTGTAAGTATCAAACAGAAATCAATATGAGGGAATCTGGAAACCAAGCATTGTGCAAACTCTGATAGCTCACATTTTTCAAGTGCTTTTTTAAGATCAGGCTCTGGGGTGGGCACTTCCCATGCATTATCTTATGCAATCATTAATCCTAATGAGGTAGGTATGTGTCTCATTTAAGGGATGAGGAAGCTGAGGCTTCTGAGAAATTGTGAGTTCTTCCCAAGGTCACTGTTGGAGGCAGGGAACGTAGTGAGTGCTGGGAAGTGAATTCAAGTCTGTTGACTCCCAAGTTCTTGTGTCTTTCGTTGTGCCCCATCCCTGACTCTGTCTTGGAGGATAAGCTATGGCTGATATCCCTGCAGCCTAGTTGTTTTGATGGACTGACTGAGACCCAGGCAGATGGCAGGGTTTGAGTTGGCAAATCCATCCTGAGATGGCCAAGAGGTTCACCTTGGACACACCAGAGGACACTTGGAGAAAGAAGATGTTGGAGTTCCTTACCTCAGGGAAGGGACCATCTGCTCTGTGCTCTTTGAGATAAATTACCTTCAGAATCCATGGCTTTCTCCAACACTTTTGGGCTTACGAGGTTAAAGAGACCAGGTGTCTGCTGCATTATGTGTCCAGAGAGAGCAGAACTGTGCCTGAAAAAGGAACTTCTTAGAGTCCAGGGGCCTCCTCTCATTGGCAATAAAAACCCAGCCTGAGGATTCTGTAAACAGCTGGAGCTGCTCTTCTGCCTTCTTCCAAATGCAGCCTCAACTTCCAGCTCCAAGGCACCTTCATCCACTTATACCATTTATTTTTATTTAAAATAAACAAAAAATGCTTTTAAAGTCCTGCATTCAAAACTCTAAGCACAAGCTTCTGGTATAGACAAATAGGTTGCGATTAAGGGAGGCTGATCAGGGAAGGATTCTGAACTGAGCGAGTTACTGCAACTAGGTTGTCCAGTTTCATAAGCGTGAATTTGGTCACATTTCCTATTTTCCCATCACTTGCCATGTTTTCAAAAATCTCAGTAAATCTTTTGGGGCTTTTGGATTATAAAAGTCTTGGTGTGTACTTGGTCCTAAATGGTGAGTTGACTTCCTTATTCTTATGCTGGTAATACTGGGAAATATGATCAGCCTGCCCATGGGCGGGCTGGCTTCAGCTGCAGTTGATGCTATTGCTGCCACATGGGATGGTTGTTGCAGACTGGTCCAGAACCAGTGTGATGTTTTCCTGAGCATGGCTGAGATGATGCACTTGCTTGTTCAAGGTGTTCTTTGAGAAGAGTGGTCCTCCTTCTTTAGTGTCCCTCTTAGTACAGTGTACTCCAAACCAACAGTTCCTTGGCTCACAAAGCACATTACCATCACATAATGGGCCAACCATGAGTGTTCTACCAACCTTAGTCAAACATGATATCAAGACAAACTCTATCATTTGCTTGGGTCACCTCTCCAGATTTCCCTTTTATTAGAAGCTGCTATGATTTGGATGTGATTTAGATGTGTCCTTCAAAGATGCATGTGTTGGATGCTTGGTCTTAGGGTGGTGGTGTTGGGAGATGGTGTAGAGATTTTAAAAGTGAGGCTTACTGGGAGGTCCTTACATCACTACCCTTGGGAGGAATTAGGGTAACTTTCATGGTACCTTGAGCTTTTGTGAGAATGAGAGCAAGTTGTTATAAAAGGGAGCCCAACCCTAGAATTACACTCTGACTTCCTGTTTTTGTGATGTGATCTCTTCTTTCTGCACATACTTCTGACATTGCCATTGACCATGAACTGATGTATCCAAGGGAGGCCAGTCAACCCTAATCAGTGCTGTTTGAACTTTCATCCTCCCCAAACATATGCTAAACAAACCTAATTTCTTTATAAAATTAGCCTGCCTTAGATATTTAATTATAGTAATGAAAAACAGACTTTCATATAGAAACTATAAAGATGCTTTGAACTTCCATTGTTTTTCTGTGGCAGGTTCCTGAGCTGGGGACCCAAGTCTTTGTTTCAGAGACTTTCTTTATGCTTTGGGATTAGTTTCTGCTCTAAGTGAGGTGAATATCTTAATCCTCATAATCCTTCCTGGGAGAAAAAACCATACCTTCCTCTTGCTTATTTCCAATCTGATTTGCCCTAGCCTTGGTGGGAGGAAGACAGTCTTCTCCTCTCCTCTCATTTTTTTTAAATTTACAATTTTAAATAAAATTTTCATTTTGGAATAATTCTAGGTTTACACAAAAGTTGCAAAGATAATACAGAAAATTCCTGTATTCTCTTCATATAGCTTCCTCTGATGTTAACATGTTAAATAACCATGGCGCTTTTTGTCAAAACTAAGAAATTAACATTGATAAAGCACTATTTCTTCATTTAACTATGGACTTTATTTGGATGTCACCGTTTTTTCTACAAATGCCCTTTTTCTATTCCAGAATCCAATATGGGATATCATGATATGCTAACCCCGGTGGGAGTACTCACATCAAAGAAATTGGCAAATACCACAAATCAGGGTGTGATATGATATTTTGTTGATGATTTAGACTGAAGAAGGTGGTAGAGAAAATATAAATAAATAAATAAAGACCTGTTTTAAGTATCTATTTTTACTCTGCCCCAAGCCCAGCCCGAGTTGGCAGAATGTGAATGAACAGGAATGAACAGGTGCTAATGAAAGACAGTCTTTCCCTCCTGACTAGTTGTGACTAGGATTCACAGCTGGGGTACCAAACATGCTAGGAGACCCTAGTTGTTCACTGAGGCCCAACTGCATGAGGCCTGATCAACCCTGCTGCACTCTGGCCAGCCTTGAGAGAGCACTGTCCATTTTATGTCATTCTTGATCCTATTACTCCAACTGCTCTGTCAGGCTGGGAATAATGGTCTAAACCCTGACTCTATATCCCTCCATCCCATGTTCATAGGGACAGTGTGTATATTTGTATGGATTTACCTGATATAGGAGCAGTTTGGAAGATGGGAAC
Source organism: Marmota flaviventris (assembly GCF_047511675.1). Classification (NCBI taxonomy): domain Eukaryota; kingdom Metazoa; phylum Chordata; class Mammalia; order Rodentia; family Sciuridae; genus Marmota; species Marmota flaviventris. The sequence continues at coordinate 27,700,998 of NC_092514.1, forward strand.
ATGTTTGCACTGTTGAGAGAAGGTCATCATGGACCGCGAGGGTCTGCTGCCTGGATGTCCGGGGTCCTTTTTTGCCTCATGAAATCCCTTCATTTTTGTATCAGTTAGGGTTCAAATATGGAAGAAGAAACACATTGAGTTTCATAGAATGAGGGACACATGACAGGACTAGACTGTGTAATGGCAGAAGCTGGTAAGGACTCTTGTTAAGGACTCTTGCTACTTCTGCATCTGCTATTGTGCCCAAAGTCACCATGGTTCAGCAAGGCTGACAGTGGGAAAAGAAAACTGGATATGAACTTGGGGAGTTTAAAAGACCAGCTGGAAATCCTGAAGGCAATCGCAACGAATGGTGTGCCCAAACTAGTTTGTACTGACTCAGGAGAGCTGATTATTAAATGTTCAGGATTTTTTAGATCCAGTTGTTAAATATAGTCATTATTAAAAACTAGATTAAGCAAACTTACAGTTAAATACATTGCATTAAAGACAGAGGTAAATACTCCAAACTCATTACTTCCTAATCATTTTGCTATGTCTTATTATTTCACCTACACTCTTGAACACATTTATGTGTGTTATATCTGTATGGTGGAGACGCTGTATAATGGTGTGCTATTGTGCATCTCTTGACAATTCTAGATTCCGTGATATCATGTTGGTAGCTTTCAACTAGCCCCCATGGGAACACTTATACCACAAAAACTGGTGAATACGACAAATCAGTACTTGATTTATTATTTCATTGATGGTCCAGACTTAAGATAGTAAAGGAGAAAATGTTAATAAAGCAAATAAAACTTCAAAAAATTACACGTTGGGAATAAAGGAAATACTCTTGTGATATCCAAAACTATTTTTTTTCAGTTTAACAAAGAAATAACTTACAACGTTGATGAACAAGTGAAGTTCTAACACTCGTCTTTGTGGTTTCACTTTTATCTTACTTGTTAACATAAACAAAGATATCAACCAACATTCATGTGGCAACTATAACTGGAAAGCTGGTTGTTAAATATTTACAAGCACATTATTGACTGGATCCCACAAGGATAGACTACAAGCTGTGTCTGTTCCTCACTGTCTCCGATCTTGTTGAAACAGACGATTTGGAAAAAAAGCTGAACATTTGGAAAAAAAAATCGAAGCAGGAGACCCAGCAGAATCTGTAGGAGGCACAGCCCACGTGCCCTCTGCACCATCAAGGTGAGCTAGCAGTTGTGAATGCAACACTGTCTGCTGTCTTTCACCTGCCCTTCAGAGAGTAATGGCTGGTGCTTCATTTCTGCCTCCTAAAGATTGTGCAAATTTCTCTTGGAGCCATCCTGAGCCTGAAAGCACCTGCGCAAGGATACTCTGAGAAATGCAGTTCCATCTGAGCTAAGTTGACATTACTCCACATATTTCCTGTCTGCAAGACTGGTGTGGTACTTACTGGGTGATTCTGCTGTCCCTGGGCTGGGTGGGTTCCAATGCTCTAATAGCCAGGATCAGGGCTTTGGGTGGACCTCCTGTGCCAATGCTGTGCCTTCGTCATTGATCTCATCCTCCTGGGGAGAGAGAGATGGGATAGAGGGCCTTTAGGTCTTCTGGAAGGAAAGCCACAGTTTATTTACAGAGCACCAAATCAGGCCACATGCAGGACATCAGGAACGGTGAGATGAACCTGATCAGTCCTGCTTTCAATAGCTTATAATCTAAGGAGGGAGAGAGGTAAGACTGGGAAATAGGAAGAGATAAGGTCCACCAGGCTCCCCATCCCCTATCTTACTCCTCTCTTCTTCCCCAGAAGCAGCAATGGCTCCCTCCTATATGCTTGACTCTTCACACAGCATGGGGAGCCCCTTACTTTGACCCCAAGCAACCTGCTAACCCCATGGGCATCTTCCCACCTGTCCTTAGCTCCCTCCACCTCACTCTGCTCTATGAGGTCCAGCATGCTCGTATACACTCAGCCTAGAATGTCACCCTACTCCTTCTCTCCCCGTGGAGAGATCTGCTCATTCCCCCAGATCCTGTTCAGTGCTACCTCTTCCATAAAACCCTCCTGTTCCCAGAAAAAAAAAATCACCTTTTCATGCTCTGTTCCCACATCCTATGGCTTGCGTCTTTTTAAAATACCACCGATGACGTGATTGTTGATGGCCATGTTCAGAGAATACGGCATGTCCCAGGCACTGTGCCAAGCACATTATGGTCATTGTCTCCATTTAATTCTTTCCTGAGCCTTGGGAGCAGGTGTTCTGATTGCCTTTTCACAGATGAGGAAACGGAAGCTCAGGAAAAATTCAATGTGACATTCTCGAGGGCACACAGCTAGTAAATGGTAGAGCTAGCTAGAATTGGAATGGAAGCTTCTCCCAACCCCTAAGAAGTAAGACCCATTTAGCACAAGTGCCAGATTCCTGGGCCAAGATTGCAGAGCAGGCAGGAGAGTGGGGGATCCTGTGGGTCTGTGTGAGGTGGCTGTTTTTCAGAAGGTGGTAGGATGGCAGCCCTGTGGGTTGTGGTCTTCTAGAGAAGGGTGGGTCCTCCCGACCATAGTCCACCAGAAGGGGGCTCAGCTGAACAGTGAACAGGGCCTGCCCATCTATGGAAAGGAACACCCCCCCCCCCCCCCCCCCCCCCCCCGCTGAATTGGGCACAAAAATGGCTCCCAGGTGCAGCTCCACCTCCCTTCTCTTCAGACTGAGACGGGAAGGCTGTTGTCAGCCTCACTTGTCACATCTGACTGAGTGACAGCAATGACATGTGCGTAGGAGGCACTAAAGCAGGGATCCCTTAATAGAGCAGGTGCCTGTGAGCCCTGAGGGTTGCTATCCAGTCTTTTTGTGTGTGTGTGGGGGTGGGGTGTGGGGGTGGGGGTATGGGTGTGTGTGTGGGGGTGTGGGGGGTGTGGGGGTGTGGGGGTGTGGGGGTGTGGGTGGGAGGGTGGGAACTGCATCAGGGTACGAGAGAACACGTCAACCTATCCAGGGCTGGGGCTAGAGCAGGGCAAGGAGGAGCTTGAATAATTAAAGGGAGTACCAAAACCAAAAACAAACAAACAACAACAACAACAAAACCCTCAGTAATGGAGATAAATGATGTTTTAGTTCAGTGCTTGAAAACTAGAACAAATTCAAAATATCCATGATGAAATACCATCAGTGTTTTAAATCGCGACTGGATCAGTAACATGGAAAGACTTTCTGACTTTCATGGGGGGTGGGGTGGGGTGGGGGGTGCACAGGTATGTGGCCTGATGAGCTGGTCACCTGATCTCAGCTGCTCTGTGCTCCCAAGGAGCTGTGAAGTTCTCCTGTGAGTTTGTCCCCATCCAGTAGAACCAAACTGCATTTTATTTATTCACTCACTCACTCACTCACTGACCACCTGTGGATTATTTTGCTATGTGGGTAATCATATTATTTTGGAAAAAAATGACAAATTTATACTTATGGCTTCCCTTCCAGTCATTTTCCCTGGCACACTAGCTAGACTTCCAGGACAATTTTCATCATGCCACTTCTTTCTTCCTTCCTTCCTTCCTTCCTTGTAGGGCTGGGAATTGAACCCAGGGCTTTGTGCATGTGAGGCAAGCACTCTACCAACTGAGCTATGTCCCCAGCCCCCTTGTCTTTTTTTCTGATTTGATTAAGAAGGACCCTAAAATATCATTATTAAGTAAAATTTTTACTGGGAGCTATTAGTATGCATGCTTGATTAGTTTGTGGAAATCCCATTCGATTTGTATTTTGGGAAGAGTTTTCTCTCCTTTCCCCTTTAAAAAATACCACGAATGGGTTGCTCTTTGTGCATCTTTTTGTTATGACCATATAATTTTTTCACCATAACCTGCTAGTATGTTGCATTATGTGGAAGGATTTCATATTGAGTTTCCTTTGCATTTCTGGAATAAACCCTATTTGGTTATGTCTTTCACGCACTGTTAGAATGGATTTTTCACTGTTTTTGTATCCATATTAATAAACAGACTCAAGGTGTGATTTTTTCATTTTAATACTGTTCTTGCTGGTCTGGGTAGTAAGATCATACCAAAATGGGGTGGGGGGAGTGGTAATCATCTTCTCAGCCCCTGATTCTCTGAACCAGTGTGTAAAATAGGAAGCACCTGTCACTTGGAGCTTTGCAAAACATGTTTCTGTGATAAGCTGGGCTTGGTGTCTTTCGGAAAGGGAAGAAAATTTGGACTATACTCATTTCATTTTCTTAATGTTATTGGTTTATTCAAGTGTTAGATTTCTCTTTCAGTCAGTTTTTGTAAATTATGTTTTTAGAGAAAATTGTCCATGTCTCATTGATTGAAATCATTCATCGTTTTCTTTCATGATTTCTAATGCTCATCATATACTTTTTCCTGGTTTGAGGTTTGACTATTTTGTTAATCTTTTAAGGAGGCAAGTTTTGGTTAATCATCTCTAATACTTTCTCCATTTCATTAATTTCTGCTGTTATCTTCATTGTTTTCTTTATTCTACTCTGATTTTCTAGCTTCTTGAGCTGAACAAGGAACTCATTTATTTTTAATCTTCTCGGTTTTAAGTAAATCCATCGAAGGCTAAAATTTCCCTTTAGGACAGGCTTTAATCATGTCCCACACATTTATATGAAGTATAGTCTTTGTCATTTTAGTTCTAAATATTTCATAAATTTCCATTGTGAATTTCTTTTTCACTCATGCTTTTTGGGGGTGTGTTTTTTTCCTTCCCAAATGCATTTTAAACTATGCTTATTGTTGAATTCTGATATAAGTGCATTGGTTGGAGAGTAGTCTCTGCGTGATGTAGACTCTTTATAATTTATTGATACTGTTTTTGTGACCTAGTAAAAAGTCAATTTTTATAATGTGCTTTCTGTGCCGGAGAGGAATTAATATTCCATGCTTATTGAGAGCAGAATTCCAGATTAATCTATTAGACCAAGACTTTTGGTTATGTGATTCAAAGAACCCATATCCTTATTGCTGATCTTTCTGTTTCTGGGGAAGGGCATTAAACTCTCCTTAGTGATTGGGTATTCATTAGCATCTTCTTGTAACTCTCCTAGCTTTTGCTTTATGTATTTAAGGCAGGGAATTTGAATATATAGAACTTCATGATGGTTATGTCTCTTTGGTGGAGTGTGTTCCTTTGATCATAACTTACAATGTCTCTTTATTTCTCTTGTAGCTTTTGCTCCGAAATGTCATCTGACATTTCCATCACTATACCAGCTTTCCTTTAATATTTGTCTAGCATGGATCCCTTTTTTGTTCTTTTACTTCAAATATTCTCTGTCATGGTTAGTAACATACAGTTAGATATTTAGAAGTCTCATCTAGTTTTCTGTTGTTTAACAGGTAAGTTTGATCTATTCACATTTTGTGTATGATGTTTACCATCTTGTTCTGTGTTTTTTTTTTTTTGGGGGGGGTTCTATTTTTCTATTGTTTTAAGTTGTTGTTAGATTGATCAAGTTTTCTTTTCTCCATTTCTCCTTATTCTTGTTGACTCGGAAACTATAATTTGTACTACTCTTCTCATCGCCACGAGCTTTATATTTTAGTGTGTCTCTTTTACTATTAATTTTTCTAATAAAGTCAAAGGTTATTTATTATTTTTGTTCTCCTATGGATAAAACCTTAGGATACTCTACCCACAGAACCTCTGTGTACTTACTATTGTCATCTTGACTTTGGTCTAGAGGTTATCATTATTTAGTAATTATATAGAAATGAAATAGTAAATAGTGATAATTAAATTCATTATCACAATTTACCAATTTCTAAATTGGCCTTTTTTTCTTGCTGACATTTTCTTCTTGTTGAAGTATTGCTAATTTTTTTTTCAGTTAGTTTTTCTGGATGGTAAAGGGTCTTTGTGTGTGTGTGTGTGTGTGTGTGTGTGTTTTGCTGGGGATTGAACCCATGCCCTGTGCATTCAAGGCAAGCACTCTACCAACTGAGCTAAATCTCCAGCCTGGTTAAGAGTCTTTTATGTCTGGAAATGTGTTGATTTCACTTACAGTCTTGAATGCTAGTTTAGCTGGGGATATAATTCTAGGCCTCTGGATATTTTTGCTCAGCCATAGGAAGATCTGACTTCATTCCCTTCTGTCCTCTATTATGGCGATGAGAAGCTTGCAGTAACTATATTATTTTATTTGATAGATAATCTGTCTTTTTGTTTTCTATCGGATTTTTTTTCATTACTAGAGATGGAACCCAGAGCCTGGTACATACTAGACTATCACACTACATTCCCAGCCCTTTTAATTTTATTTTGAGACAAGATCTCTCTCTAAGTTTCCCAGACTGGCCTCAAACTTGTGATCCACATGCCTCAGCCTCCTGAGTAGTTGGAATTACAGGTGTGTACCACTATGCCCAGATTTTCTACCTCACTTCATAAATAACCTTTTCTTTATCCTTTATGCTCTTTAGTTTCACTATGGAATAGCATATGAGACGGAGAGATTACATTGCTAGATAGGAAGCCAGCGACCAATCTGGAGGCCATTTTTAGGCTTTGGTTTCAATCTGCTCTCAGGAGAACTTACCCCTTGAGGCTAGCATTCTCTTTGGAGGGCAGTGTCCCCAGTGACCTAAGGATCTCCCATTAGGCTCCACTTCTTAAAGACTTCATTGCATTGTACACTGACACACTGGGGAAGAAGCTCCTTACACATTAACCCTTGGGGAACAAACCATATCCAAACCACAGCACCCCCCAGTTCCCCAGCCCGGCATTCCTCTTTTGTAGTCATTCTCAACCCAGACACTGAGGCACCCATCCAAGGACCTGGTCTCACTTTGTGGTTGGAGCTCTGGTTCTTTGAGGAGACAGCAGACGATGAAGATTCAAGAGCATGACTGGTTTTTCCTAGGTCTTGGCTGGAAGCCTGCATGTCCCTGCTTCCCACCTCCCTAATCAATAGCACCACACAAACCCCAAGCCTGAGGTGGGTATGGTGCAGTGTGTTTTTACCTCTTTCCCATCTCAGGGGAATTCTAACCTAGGTGAGGTGTCTGGCTCAGAATCCCTACCTCACGTATGGTATTTTGAATCCCTTTTGACCCACAGGTTATAGCTCTTGCCTCCAATCCAGCAGACCCACAACTCAGCCAGTCTTTTCTCTTTGTCCTTTTCTTCCATTTCTAGTGAAGAAAGATGCTTATTTTGCTTTTGAAAGTGGCCGTCTTACTTCTCACTATTTCTGAGTGCCATGTGTTGGGGCCAGAGGGAGAGCTCAAAGCATGAACTTACAGTGCCATCTTAAATGGAAGGCTCCTTTATTGTTTAAACTATTTTTTAAAAATATTATTGCTTGTAACCTAAAATATCCTAGCTGATAGAAGTATCTATCTAGTAAGATTGATTTGAGGATTAAGTGGGATTTTCCAATGTGAATACTGTACAATATCTGCCATAGAGCAAAACTCAATAAAAGGCATGATTGTAATTGTTTTTGTTGTCTACCTTTTTCACACATGCTTCTGCCCATTCTGGGTTCAGTCTGCAAAACTGCATGAGAGGATTTCAGCTGTGCTGCATCCCCTCCCCCATCAACCCCTGTTTTCTATTGGTGTCTTCTTTCCATGTTCGTTATTTCAGAATTAAGTTTTAGCTTACATATCAATAATGGTTTGGAAAGACCATTAGACAAAGAGTCCTAAGTCCTTGGTTTAAGCCCCATTCATGCTATTCACGGCAGAGCTGTGGGAAAAATCACTAAACTCTGAGCGCCCAAAGAGGCTTGGGGCTAAGCTCAGCTCTACTACTGATTGACCTTAAAATCACCTTAGGCAAGTGGTCATACTGTTGAGTGAGATTCCCACCCCATGAATGAGGTAAAGTAGATATCTCCTAGAGCTGACACATAGGTTCAGGGAGGTGATATATCTCAACTACCATTATATTCCTGGCATTTAAATAATGCTCAAACAATTATAATAAATGCTATGATATAATACTCCTGAAATAATCATGAATATTGCCATTCCCCAATATCCATAGGGGATTGGTTCCAGGAATACCCAAGGATGCCCAAATTTGTGGACGCTCACATCTCTTTTATAAAATGACATAATATTTGCATATGTGCATCTTCCCTGTATTTTAAATCATCTCCATATTGCCTAGAACAGTGTAATATGATACAAATGCTATTAAATAGTTGTTATACCATGTTGTTTAGGGAATAATGACAAGAAAAAAGTTTGTACTTGTTAAGTATACATAATTTTTAAAAAAGTATCTTTGATCTATAGTTGGTTAAATCCAAGGACGTGAAACCCAAGGGTATAGAGGGATGAGTGGTATGTGAGGCAGAGGCAGGAGGATCACGAGTTCATAGCCAGCTTCGACAACTTAGTGAGGCCCTAAGCAACTCAGCAAGACCCTGTCTTTAAATATAATATAAAAAAAGGGCAGGGGGTGTGGCTCAGTGTGGTTAAGTATCCCTGGGTTCAAACCCCAGCACACACACACACAAAAAGAACAGAGAGAGAGATATGTTAGTTAAATTTTTAAGATGTGGCAAGAGGTACTGGGGCCATTTCCCCTTTTATGTGTGTGTGTGGCTGTGTGTGCACATATGTGTAAGATATGAACAAAAAACACCAGTTAGAGTTGGTGCCATGCCCTCTGAGAGAATGTCAATCAAGCCAGAATGGAGGGTCAAATGCTTCATAGCACAACCCTGTGCTGGAGTCATTTTTCTTAAAGGACAAGGCCAAAGTTGTATTAGCAGGAGGAATAACCTTTTCTCATATGGGAAAAATGATTACTGTCTATGACATAGTGTTTGCACCTTGCATGAACTCACGAGGAAATCAGCCATGGCGAGTGGGGGGCAGTCAGAAGGAGGATATGGGGCTCCATCTTTTCCTGTGTCTCGAGCCTAGAGTCCTCACCTACCACTTTGGCTGGTTATTTAACTTTTAAATAATCATGTGAGTTTCGAATAGTTTTAGATTTACAGATAATTTGCAAGAATACCACAGAGAGTTCCTGTATACACCACACTCAGTGCCCCTATACACACCCTCTGCTTTGTGACTTAGTGAGGATGGAGCAGGAGGGGGGCTGTACTAGCTTCCAGCTGCAGCATGTTAAATTAACACAGCAGAAAGGCCCACTGGAGGTGGGGGAGTCACCAAAGGAGGGGTGCTGTGGCTTGGATGTGATTTTCCCCTCAGGGGTTCATGTGTTGGAAGCTTGATCCCTATTGTGGCAGTATTGAGACGTAGTGGACTTTTAGAAGGTGTGGCCTAGTGAGAAATGATTAGGTTATGTGAGTGGAAGCACCACCCTTGGGAGGGATTAATGCTGATCTCCTGGAATAACTTAATTCTTGCAAAATTGAGTTGTTATAAAAAAGAACAAAACTGGCCAAATCTCTCCCTCCTACCATGATGTTGATGTCATCCTCCATGTTGGACACAATCAAAGGGAGCCTCACCAGAGGCCAAACAGATGAGGCCACTTGATCTTGGATTTTTAGACTCCCCAAATGGGAGCTAAATAAACCTCTTTTCTTTCTTGTGACCCAGCCTTAGATGTTTGATTATGGCAATAGAAAATGGACTAATAGAAACAGATAGAAGCTGGAAAGAAACAAGGATGGAGGAGAAGAGGTAGAGAAGACCTCTCTGAATTCCCTGAATTCCCAGCACCCCCTTCACCCCACACAGGTGATTGAAAACCATTCAGAACAGAGCAGGACAGACTTCGCAACACCTGGATTGCATTTCTTATTATTTGCAGAGCAGGCACAGGAAATACCGATTGCTAAGTATGAGATGCTATCAGGCTGATGAAGTCAAAGCACATTTAGCAAAAGAACTACTTTTAATGCTACAATCTCAGAGGAAGTTAATGCCCACATTATATTTGTAATAACCCTCTTTTCATAGCTCTGATTTGAGGTGTGGATCTTCCATAGGGCATGCAAAGCCTTAGAGGGGGCAAGCTGGGCCTTCTGGAGCTCTTTCTTCCTAGATTCTCAGGACAACCATGTGATACTTTAAGATTACACAAACTTTATTTGTATTGTGTGAATATGATTTTAAGATTTCTCTCTCAGACCCTTCCAGGCTCCATAGAGGGAGTGAGTCATTCCATGAGGGACATTTGCTTGGATTCAGGGACTGGGGGTTAGATGGGTGATTTGGGGCTTTGAGGAGGGAACTGGTTGCGTGAGAGATGTGGGAACAGACGACTCAGCGGCAGCAGCATCCGAAGCCAGTGATTGCTGGCTGCCATCTCTTAAATTATCCTGGCCTAAGCTCCTCTTGTTTCTCCCAGGATAATAGAGTTGTTCTTTGCGGAGTCTTCACTGGGCGTTTTCCCTCTTGGCCTCAAAGCTTACAAATCATTCCTTCCTGTGTGCAGATCAGGTGATTCTCCAAGGTCCTGTCTGAGCAGGGTGACTGACAAGTCAATTTGGTCAGACAATTGCTTGGGCTGATTCGTCTACGAAACTAAGCTCCTTGTTTTGGCAAAGTGGGTTTGAGCTGGGGCTGGAACTGGAGGCTGGGGATCAGCAGGCAGGGAGGGGATTCAGAGCAGAAATTCTCTTTCCCAGGAGGGGACGAGAGAGGAAGGTTCAGATCCAAAGTCCTCCAGGTCTGAAGTAGAGAACCCCAGGTCTGTGGAGATGGGGTGTTAGTGGGGGAGGCTGTTTCTCATTTTAAAGAGAGCTCACCTCTGGAAAAGTATGCCTGAGGCAGAGAAGAGAAGGCACAGCTCTTGAGGCCAGAGACCTGGGTTTTTATCTTATTTCTGGTACTTAGTAGCTGTGTGACCTTGTGCAAATCACCTGCCCCACTCTGAGCTTCAGTTGCTCTGACTGCAGTGTGGAGGATAATTATTGCTGGGCCTGCTTATCAGGGTTGTTGTAAGGATTTAATAAGATTGGAAACCTGGAAATGCTTTGTAAACCCATAAGGGTGAGCCATGTGTCTATACAAGATTTATGTGGGTCTAACAGTCCTGAGTCCCAGTACTAGAAAGCAAAGATGCCTTTCCAAGGGTCAGGGTGGGGAGTGCAGGCTCAGCATTTGCAGACATCCAGTGGCTATGTTGGTGATTTTTTTTTTTTTTCGTTAAGGAGGCCTCTGGTCCCTAGGGCCAGCCAGGGTTTAGGAACCAGGATGCAGGCTGGTCCACACTTGTGCTTGGTGATGTCTCATTGCACCTGCCCTCTCTTGTCCCTCACATCTGCTGAGTGGCAGGGAAGACTGGCTACTGTGTACACAGAGGATCCACCAGAGTGTGGTTGCAAAGAGAGGGGGTGATATGCCTCCTGGGGCTGGAGCTGAAAGGCAACTTGACTTCTTTTACTGGCTATGGCCAAGATTGTCTGCAGAGCTAGAAGGTTCTTAGGTAACAGATGATTGGGGAGCAGGGCTCAGAGGTAAGGAATGTGGCCAAGTTTGGAAATAGGCATATCTGAGTCTATCATGGGGAGATGTAGGAGCCAGGATATAGCCCAGGGTACCTTTACCTTCTGGATGCAACCCTGTGAGACCCTCCTCTTCCCGTAGAAGGGCCACCAGACCCAGAAATAGGCTCAGTCAGAGCCAAGGTACCAGGATCAAGGCTGGTACCAGGAGAAGTCCTACAGTTCTAGTCTTTTGAGCACCTTTTGAGCTCAGCATTGAGTCCTACCATCAACCCATTAGACCCCAGTTCTAGGGCTGAGTAATGCTAACCAGGCCTCCTTAGCCTCAGTCTGGAACCCCAGCCCTTCTCCCTCCCTCCAATGGTATGTGTTCCCATTTCTAGCACCTGAATCCATTCCAAGCTCTACTTCTTTCATTTGATATTGGGACCTATTCTCCTTCCTATGTTTGCTGATTGCCCTTTCTGTAAGCAGCAGCTTAGCCTTAGACCCCCGCCCTATGTTAGTGCGTATAGACCCAAGAACAGGAAGCAAAGTCATATATATTGCCAGATGCAGTGGTGCATGGTTGTAATTCCTGTGACTTGGGAGGCTGAGGCAGGAGGATTCCAAGGCTGAGTCCAACCTCAACAATTTAGTGAGACTTTCAGCAACTTAATGACACTGAATGTCAAAATTAAAAAAAATAATAAAATAAAAAGGACTGGGGATGTAGCTCAGTGGTAAAGCACCACTAGGTTTAATCTCTAGTTAAAAAAAAAAAGTCATATACAACGAGGGCTCTTTTTGTGCCTGACCTTTTAAACTTCACACCAAACCAGGGAAGTGGATTCTAATCATTCCCATTTAGTAGAAGAGAAATTGAGTCTCAGAAAGGCTAAGGGACTTACCCAATGTAACATGAATAGTACAGACAAGATTCCAAACCACATTCACAGGGCTCCAAGGACTGTGCTGATCTTGGTGCACAAGTCACCAACTTGCCTGATGTCCCCAGAGGACTAGTCCCCAGGTGTGCATCTTCTGAACTGGGCTGTCCCACTGGGGTCTATACATTTAGTGCAGAGCAGTATCAACCATGTGGTTCCACGTCAGGCCAGTTCTGGTTTGATGTGCCTTATGGAACCTTAACCTTGAATTTGTTTCTCTACCCTGCTCAACAGTTATGTCCATTATCTAGTGGAAAGTGAGGCCCAGAGACACTGGCATTTAGAGAAGAAAAGAATAAGCTAACTTGTAAAGAAGTTCAAGGGAATCAGGCTTCATAAGGACTGTCTTACATCAAGTAAAACACACCAGGAATTTAAAGCCAAAAGCTCAGGGTGAACTTAGCAATGTTTCTGAGTTCACAGCGAGTCCAGCGATGGTGGAAAACAGCAATTTTCTCACATATCATAACATCCACAAAGAGGGGGACAGATTTTCAGATAGCAGCATTGCCAAAGTAAGGGATTAAGTTTGTTTTGTTCCCACGCTACTCATCTATGGGAAGCCTCAAGATTTCATTTGTTTTGGGGAGTCAGCGCCAGATAGGGTGAGCCCCTTGCTTTTGGTTTATATTTTCCGGATGGGAGATCTGGGCTGTTCATAATGGTGCCAGGAGCAAGGGTCAGTTTTGTCTCTACCCTGATAAATCCCTCCTCTGCTGAAACTATCTGGAGAGAAGATTCTGTTGTTTACAACTGGATGAAAGAGCCCACAGGATCACTGGGTTCAACTCTGTGTTTCACAGATGAGGAGGCAGCGGCCCAGAGGGGAGAAAGCCTTTACCCAAGACCACTCAGACCTCAGTGCTTCTTTTTGTCTGGTGTCCTCCTCTGTCCCACTCAGGCCTGATCAGGACGCCCAGGACTGAGTTGGTGGAGTTCTAGCTTGGAGATAGCTTTTACCGACTCCTGAGAGAGTTCAGAGAAAGAAACAGAAGGAAGAGAGAGAGAGGCATTGCTGGTGTGTGGACAGGGTCTCTTGGTTCTAGGTGACCGTGAGCTTCCTTGTTCCACCTAGGTTCAGTCTCAGCCCAGGCCTGGCACAAGGGGTAGAGGCAGTGCTAGGCAGGGCTCTTTTTGTGCCTGACCTTTTAAACTTCACACCAAATCAGGGAAGTGGATTCTAATCATTTCCATTTAGTAGAACAGAAACTGAGTCTCAGAAAGGCTAAGGGACTTGGTAAAAGCTACCTCCAAACTAGAACTCTACCAACTCATCCTGAGAACTCCATGCCAGTCCCCCAGGTTGCTCACCTGGTTCTGTCCTTATTTTCGAATTTTACAAATAGTATGAATCATAGGGATCATGGTGTCAGCTCTGTGCTGATTACTTTGAACATAACGTGCTGTTTATTTCTCTAAAACTAGAAGAGGTAGTTTTTTTTCCCTTTTTGTGGAGGGTAAACTGAGGACCAGAGGTGTTAAGTGACTTTCCTGGGTCCCTGGGACTGGTGAATGGTTAGGGAGCCAGGGACTAAGAACAGTTTTGTCTGAAACTAGAAGTTGTTCTCCTAATCAAGTGCATGCTGCCTTCTTCAATCAGCTCGGCTCATAATTTAGTCTGAAAACTCTCCTCCTCCCTGCCCAGTAGGGTCCCACTGTAAGCTTTTTGTTGGGTGTGGGATGGGATGGGGCGGTACCTGAAGTCCTGTCACCTGTGAATGTCAGTTGTCATGCTCCCTGGCAGGCTCAGCTTCCAAACTTCCTCTGCCTCTTGGGTCCCTGGAGTTAGGACCCAGGACGTTTTTAACCTGCTCTTCTCCTGACCAATGGTGCAACCTGTTCAAATCCTTGCCTCTTTCTGGCTTGAATGAAGACTCAGCCCCTTCTCAACTCTGAGACTCTGAGATTCTAAATAGTAGGGTCCCCTGGTCTGACTGAGGCCGGTCACACCGAAATCTTGCAGGAGTGAAGTCTTTGCGTGTAGGCACACACAAGAATGATACCTTCCCAGAAAGGAAAACATCTCTTGTTTTCTTCCAGTAAATCAAGACTAGGAGGTGCATTTGTTTAATAGGCTCTGTCCACAGCTAATCCAATTTGGTAAGTGACTTGGGGATGGGGAAAAATGCTGACCTGACACTTTGGAGAGTGGACTCAGAGGTGGGGGCTTAGGTAGCAATACATGTAGCTCTGTGAGCAGGAGATAAGGCAGGAGAACCCTCTCCCAGTGCCACACCTCCCCATCGTATGTATGTTGTCTTTCCCTTTTGGCTCTTGATCTGGATTTCTGTCTACATGTCTTTTGATCTGTATGTATGTCTTTTTGTCACAACCATAGCTTACCAGGATCCATAGAGTGTATGATGGTGGATGAGTAATGGCCCTGTTGGGACAGGTAAGAGCTCATATTGAAGGACAAGGAGTGCAGAAGACAGAATAATGGCTTCCCAATGATGTCCACATGTGACTACTTGGACCCTGTGGAGCTGTTACCTTGCATGGCAAAGGCTACTTTTTAGCTATGATGGAGTTAAGGATCTCAGGAGGAGATAATCCTGGATTATCCAGGTGGGTTCAGTGTAATCACAGGGACTCTAAGAAGGAGGCAGAGGGTCAGAGGCAGGGGTGAGATACAATGATGGAGACAGGGGTTGGGGCTTTGAAAATGGAGGAAAGGGACCATGAGCCCAGGAAGCCAAGGTTACCTTCTAGGTAGCCTCTAGAAGGTGGGAGAGATGGGAACACACGTCCTCCCCTAGAACCATGCAGCTCTGCTGATGCCTTGATTTTAATCCATGAGATCTGTTTGGGCTTCTAATCTCCAGAAACATCAGATAACATACTGTGTTGTTTTAAAGCACTAAATTACAGCAGTCAGAGGGAAAAGTGCAATGAGTCAAAAAACCCCAGGTGTGGGGCAGCTGGGCGCCTTGGCTTTCCAGACTCATTGAGAGACTCATGCTGCAGACAGATCATGGAGACAGATCTGGGAGTGGAAAAGGGCCTCAGCGTGGGCTGGGATCAGCACACAGTCAGGGATCCCTGGAAAGTTGCTCCACGGTGTCTCCGGGGCATTGAGATTTAGGCATGACACAGAGACTGGGGCTCAAGGATTAAGGATCAGGATAACGACTTGGAACTGGTCTTGGTGGCCCACACCTGTAATCCCAGTGAGTGAGGTAGGAGGATTACAAGTTCAAAGCCAGTCTTAGTGAGACCTTGTCTCAGAATAAAACATAAAAAGGGCTGAAGTGGAGCTCAGTAGTTGACTGTCCCTGGGTTCAATCCCTAGTACTAGGGGGAAAAAAGAGACCTGGGAGCTGGATATTGGGTGCAGCTGTAGAAAGAACAAAGGAAGGACTCAATTCTGTCAAGGTGAGTTTGGTGTCTAGCTGTGTGCTCTGCGGCTTTGCCCTCTTCATTTGTAGAAAGGAGGTCTCAGTCAAACTAAAAAATTTCTTAGCAAAAAACAAAACAAAAACAAAACAAAAAAACAATCTGTCAGGTGAATAGAGAGCCCACATCTTGGGAACAAATCTTTATCCCCTCACACATCAGATAGAGCACTAATCTCTAGGGTATATAAAGAATTCAAAAAGCTAAACACCAAAAAAAAAAAAAAAAAAAAACAACAAATAATCAAATCAATAAATGAGCCAAGGACCTAAAGAGATACTTCTCAGAAGATGATGTACAATCAATCAACAAATACATGAAAAAATGTTCATCATCACTAGCAACTAAAGAAATGTGAATCAAAACTACTATAAGATTTCATCTCACTCCAGTCAGAATGGCAGCTATTATGCATACAAACAACAATGAGTGTTGGCGAGGATGTGGGGAAAAAGGTACCCGCATACACTGCTGGTGGGACTGCAAATTGGTACAGCCAATATGGAAAGCAGTATGGAGATTTCTTGGAAAATTGAGAATGGAACCACCATTTGACCCAGCTATCTCTCTCCTCGGTCTATACCCGAAGGACTTAAAAACAGCATACTACAGGGACACAGCCACATCAATGTTTATAGCAGCACAATTCACAATAGCTAAACTATGGAATCAACCTAGATGCCCTTCAGTAGATGAATGGATTAAAAAATATGGCATATATACACAATGGAATATTACTCAGGAATAAAAGAGAATAAAATCATGATGTTTGCAGGTAAATGGATGGAGTTAGAGAAGATAATACTAAGTGAAGTTAGCCAATCCCCCCAAAACAAATGCCAAATGTTTTCTTTGCTATAAGGAGGCTGATTCATAGTGGGATAGGGAGCGGGAGCATGGGAGGAATAGACAAACTCTAGATAGGGCAGAGGGGTTGGAGGGGAAGGGAGGGGGCATGGGGTTATTAATGATGGTGGAATGTGATTATCATTATTATCCAAAGTATAGTTATGAAGACACGAATTGGTGTGAATATACTGTGTATGCAACCAGAGATATGAAAAATTGTGCTCTATATATGTGATAAGAATTGTAATGTATTCTGCTGTCATATATAAATAAAAAATTTTAAAAAAAGGAGGTTTAGGTTAGCTTAGAAATCACAGATGGGAGGCTGCAGGCTTGATTTGGTTCACAGACACAATTGATCTACACCGATTCTATAACATTTGGACAATATTAAGCATTATTATGTCTCACTGAAATGAAATCTAAAGTGCAGACTTATCTTACCATGAGGGATGGCCTGGTGACATTGGCCCTCTGTTCCTGCCTGCTACATCTCCCAGTCAACCCCTGCTGCAGGTGGGACATCCCCAGGGGAGGCAGGCCCAAAGTCATGGAGGTGGTGCTGCAATCACCCAACAGGGTTAGCATAGGCTTGGGGAGTCCCCAGGGAGGTGTCTGAGCATGTGGGCTCCTCACAGCCCAGTCTCCAGATACAACTTGACAAGTGCCAAGTGCAGCAGGACTCGCAGCCACATTGATCTGGACACTAAACTCCTATTAATGGAGTCAGAGAAGGCAATTGCTTTCTTGGCAGGAGCAGGTAGCTGATGGCTTGCACAGACCTTACAGTCAGATGGAGACACCCAGACCTCTCCACAGAAGCAGCTACAAGCAGGAGACTTGCATGCCTGGGTGTCCATCTGAGCACAGGCTGCATGGCCTGGCCTTGTTATGTGGCCATCAGTTTAACTGTCAGCCTCTTCTATGACTTGGGACCTTGTCTATCTCTCCTGCTCTGGCTCTTTTACACTGACCTAATCCATACTCAAAGGGTAGTGGGCTGACAGTGACATTCCCTCCCTCCTTTCCCGATTTGGCCAGCCCTCCTAGGCTCACCTTCCCTGATTTTCTGACCTTTTATGGCTTTTGCCCTCAGCTCCCACATCTGGACCCCCTTGATGACCTGTTTTGGATGTATCTCCCTGGTTCTTCCTCCTCAGACTACCTCTAATGGATGTGAATTTGGTTTTGACCCCTGAACTTGTGCACCTTGGCTGGGGCTGAGGGCCATCAGCTTGTTCTTGCCATGTGAACTCCATTATCGGCTAGCATCCTGCTCAGTCTCAGTAGCACCTTCTTCATCACCAGCATCCATCTTTTTCCCTTCCTGGATACCTCTAGTTCAGTTCTGTCCATTCCCCACAGTCCAACCATGTCCATTTCCCACTTGGGCTGCTCCTGGGGCTTGCTATGTGGACCTTCTATCCTTTACTCTTTCAACACCTTCTTCAATAGCAACTAGATAATTCTCTCTAGAGAGCAAAGCTGGCCATGGGAACTCTGGTCAGAATCTTTCAATGGATAGCTTCTGATTTTGGAGAAGGCTTGGGTGCCAGCACTTCTTGATAAGGTCCCGCTTTCTCTTCCAATTTCATGTCTCAGGACATCCATACCCCGCCCCCCCCACAAGTCCCTGTTCTAGCCTTACTGGACTATTAGCAGGACTCCTTTTTCCCTCAAAAATTTGGACTTTTGCAGATGTTATTCCCTTTGGCTGGAACCTATGTTTACCTGTCTAACCTTTCACAAGTCTGTGGATGCTGTTCTCAGCATGATGCTCCGATGCAATTCTGCCTCCAAGCTTGGCACCCTCAATGGATTTTGCTTGCGGTTACTAGTTTTGAAACCCCAGACTGTAAGTTCCATGGAGACAGGGACTTGATCTGTTTATTCTCTATTATATTCTTGCCAGCTAGCATAAGCCTGGGACACAGCAGGTGCTTGGTGAATATACACTGGATGAATGAATCATAACGAGGACAAAGCCAAGAGCAGAGAAAGCTCTTGCAGAATAACCTTGAGATCCATCCAGAGTCAACTTTATGTCACTTTCTGAGCATCCCCATTGAAAGGCAAGCCAGTCAGGAAAAGGAGGTAGGGTGAGGGGCAGATTGTAAGAATCTTTTCCAACATCTAGACCCCACATAACCATCTTGTCCAGGAAACAGGATCACCTTACCCACCCTGAAGAGGAAATCAGCTTTATTTACTATAACTAATATCAGATTTATCTGATTCCAGAGTTCAGCTTTCTCAACTATCATTCTAGTCTATCTGAAAGATAAGTGGAAATCAGTCCTGAGCTCACTTCCCATGGGATGGGCTAAAAAGCAGTGGGAAAATAGGCAACATTCTGAGCTCTAACCTTTGTTCTGCCACATGTATCTGTGTGCCCCTTTGGGCTTCTGTTTCATGTTACCTAATACACAGGGCTGTTGTAAGGGTTCATCTTTGGGCTCATAAAGGGTGGAGACCAGGCTTGTCTATGTGGAATTCCCTGTTGCTCAGCATGTGGCCTGGCCCGTTCACAGCCCTGAAAATGGGATCTTTAAATTGAAAACTCTTTGCAAACCACATTCTGAAATCCTTCATAAGTCAGGCACTGGAGTTGGGCAGTGAAACCCACTCTATCCTCACTAACTGGACAATTGCCTCATGTCACCGATGTGTATTATTATGTCCTCTGCTATAATGCATGTCTTTTTAAAAGAAAATTAGGATCTGTCAAGCACCATTACACAGTGAACCCAGAGAAAGGGCAGCCCATGGCAGCGTATCAAGCTTCGGAAGAGCAGAAGCAGCTGTCTGAGGAGCCTTTCTCTGGGGGCCTGGTCATTACCTATGCATGCTCCGCTGGAGAATCTTCTTCTCCTCCCAGGTCCCTGGCAGCTGTCCCGGAGAGTGCGGTGGAAAGGGCCTGATGCAAATTTCTGGCCCAGTAGTGGAGTCCACTTCTGAAAATACAATGGAGTCTAGTACAATGGAGTCTAGTACAAAAGAAAAAGACGAATGCCAAAGCCCTCAAAGAGGAAGGATGGAGCTCATGACTCTAATAGGAGTGGCTCCTTGTGTCCATGATGTTATGGCATCATCCCTGTACCCTTAAGAGGGAAGTCCTTACAGATGAGGAAACTGAGGCTTGGCAAGTCTAGCCTGGAACTAGGTTGAGTCTCACCCCAAAGCCTGGGTTCTTTCGTTGCCCCATGCTGCCTGCCCTCCTCCTAAGGTACAGCGAGACATGGTGTTATGCCAGATTCGTGGGACCACAATAGACCTCCAGGAGCCGAATCCAATGCAATCACACAAGAATCTTTATTGCAAGCTTGAGCCTGGACTCACAACCGTTCCTGTCGCAGAGGTCCCAGGGAGTGAGTCCCAGTCCTTTGTTCAGTGAGATTTTATAGGTTTTGGGGGGATACTCTATGCGTCACAACACCACACAGCAAATCATTCCATACCATGGGAAAGTCAAACAACAACTCTTAACATTGATTAGCACATTCAATGGTGGAACAAGTTGGGTAGGGGTGCTTGGTTAGTACAAGAGGGGGATTCATTTGAACTGATTGGTTTAGGCCACGAGGGGTGTACGTGCTAAACTACATGGTTTCCCAACATGTTATCAACCACCATAAACTACTGGGAAGGTCATCTGGCATCCCAGGTATTTTCCCTGTCTCATGCTGATTGGAGGTTGCTGGGGGGGGGCGGTTGCTATGGGTCCTCACCTAGCCTAACTGAGTCAGGGACACCTGGTGCCACAGACCTCTCCTGTTATTTACAGACAAACAACTCAGCAGGGTGGGTATGTGCTTAGGAGTGCTCTGTGGGTTTTCCAAGGACAAGGGTCACGCCCCCTTCCTTGGACAGGCTTTGCTCTGAGGTAGAAGCTGGTTTCTCAAAAATGGAGTCACATTAGTTTCTCAATGGTTGCAGAAGGCTGGCAAAGGATGGGTATTTGGGCTCCTATCTATGGGACTGGCCAGCCACTCAGACACCTTCGTTGTCCTCATGCATTGGCTATAGGAGCATCTTTACTTGGCTAGCCCGGAAGTAACATAGACAGCCCTGGGGTGGTATTTAAGGAGTGGCAGTTCACATGCCTTGTCCTCAGGGGTCTGCTAAGTGGATGAGTGGCCCTCAGTTAAGTAACCACCTCCCCCCAACCCATACACACAATTTCCCAGGCCTGGCCTTGCTCTGTAACCTGCTGCTTTCCTTTCTTTTCTCCTCCTCCTCCTTCATTTTCTTCTTCCCTCTCTCCCTGGTTCTCCTCTTTTTTTTTTGAATATTTATTTTTTAGTTTTCAGTGGACACAATATCTTTTTTATTTTTATGTGGTGCTGAGGATGGAACCTAGTACCTCGTGCATGCCAGGCGAACGCGTTACTGCTTGAGCCACATCCCCAGCCCCTGGTTCTCCTCTTTCTTCCTTTCTCTCTCCATGTTTTTCCTTCCTTCCTCCCCCTTCTTCCTCCTCCTTTCCCTCCTCCTCCCCTGTCTAGTGCTCCCAGCTCCTCACCGGCCAGCACATAGAACTGGCCCGTATCACATGTGGGGGGAATAAATGCTGAGCTGTGACAATCCTGTCTGCCTCAGAAAGAGAGGTTTTATGTAGTTTTTGGCATTTACAAATCCTTTGTGAAAAGGTCACCCTGTTCTTAGAATCTTTTATTAATGCTGAAGACCGGCCCCGGAAATGTCATGTCTTTTTACCATGATATTTACTCAGAAAAGTATGACTAAGCATCTGAAATTCTATCAGCAGCTCGACCCCCAGGGCCAGGCGGGGAATATGCAGGGATGAATGGATTGTTGGTCCTGCTGGGAGCAGTTGGGTGCTCCAGAAGAGGGAGAGAGAGAGAAGGAGGGATGGATAAGGTCCAGACGCCTGGGCATTCAACCTTGTGCACTTCTCTCTGCTGTCCCCAGCAGCTCCAGAGCACAGGACTGGTGGGTCCACACTGAAAGAGATCTTGGTAGGTATGTGGGGACAGATATGGAGACTGAGGCTCAGAGCAGGCAAGACATCAGCAGGATCAGCCAGCACGTCGGGGCAAAGCTGAGACTAAAGACTAGGCGTCCCAACTCCTAAGTCAGTGGCTAGCACTTGGTCTCCCACACCCCAGTTCTCATCTTGTTCCCACTCTTGTGCAGAGCCCGGGAAGAGGACCGGAAGCGAGTCTCTTCCTGGATCCCACATTCCGGTTCCTGTGTCAGAGTCCAAGGCAGGACATTGTGGAGGGAAACGCTGGCTTGAACCATCCTGTTCTCCACCTGCCTCTGCTTCCTTCGTGAGTTCCTCAAAGCGCCACACCTCTAGATGGTCTCGGAGGGGGTCTGGTGCAGGAAGAAGCTGAAACCTGTGCTGTTGTATTATTTAGCTCAGGTGGCCACAATAAAATACCACAGACGGAGAACTTAACAGCAGACATTTGTTTTCTACAGGAGGCTGGAAGTCTGAGCAGGGAGCCAGCATGGCTGGGCTCTCGACTCTTCCTGGCTCAACCTCCTCTCTGTGTCTTCACCTGGTCTCTCCTTTGTGCCAGTTGGGGTGGGGGTGGCATGAGCAAGCTCTCCTTTGACTCTTCTTATAAAGACACTAATTGCACCTCGAGGCCCCCACCTAACCCAAATTACCTTCTAAAGGCCCCCATCTCCTAATGCCATCACCTTGGGCATTCAGGCTTCAGTGTATAAGTTTTTTTTTTGGGGGATGGGGTGGGGTGGGGGTGGGGGCACATTCATTCTGTAGCACTTGCTATTTCACAGGGATCATTTGGAAAGGAGGAGACAACAGATGTGAAATTAATGTGCAAACTGTAGATTGTATACCTGAATAAATTTTTATGATTGTTTTACCTGTGTGTGTGTGTGTGGGGGGGTAGAAATAGGGGAGAAGGACGAGTAGAACTTTCCCTGCTGAGTGCATCTGAGGAGCTGTTTGTGTCTGGAGAGGAAGGTGAGGCTCAGGCAAGGAAACCCTGGGTAGAGGGAGTAGAGAAGGGGTTTGCTGTTGCCCCCCAGCATCAATTCTCCCTGTACATGCCCCTCCTTCCCCCACCCCCATTTCAATACTCTGAATGGATCATGAGCCCAGTGCCTGAGCCAGCCACCACTTCCTGTTGCTCTGGCCACAGTTCCTGCTCCAGGGATGGGAGCTTGACCCCTGGATGTCCAGATAGTTGTTTCAGGATTTTTGCCAGGACTCACCCTTTTCTGATGTATTTGAATCTGGAAGGACATAGCCTTGAAAGTCACTGTTATAGCACTTGTGACCATGAGGGGGCATCTGGCTGTGCCCACTCAGAGAGATGGGGTAAGAATATATATTCTTTTTTTTTTTAGAATTTTTTAATATTTACTTTTAGTTTTTCGGCAGACACAACATCTTTCTTTGTATGTGGTGCTGAGGATCGAACCCGGGCCGCACGCATGCCAGGCGAGTGCGCTACCGCTTGAGCCATATCCCCAGCCCCCAGAATATATATTCTTAAACAGCTCAATTATTATGAGGACAGAGGTTTAGTTTGCATGCTAAGAACACTACCTGGAATATAAAAGTATTAATAAATATTGGTTAACTAATAAATACTGGGAGATCCTACATCCAGCCATACCTGCAGCTGATGTTTAAAATGTCTATTCCTAAATATTTTAGTTACATGAAATATTAGACCTGGCTTGTATCCTGATCCTGCTATGGAATGGTCCAGCCTTGGATACTCAGACCCAGCCTTGGATGCAGGGTGGGGGCCTCAGAGCTCCTGGTCATACTCTAGGCACAAGGAACCCTTTTTGCCCTTTGAGGAAATCATGAGGTCACAGTGCCTCCAAGCTGATGGTCACCTTGCTCTGGTGGCCATAGAAGAATCACCAGCACGGGATATGTCGGTATGCTGCCATACATCAGGCCTCAGACCCTACCGCAGATGGAACCCCTTGGCTGCCAAGGTGCTGGTGAGAGTGTGGTTGCTCATCTCTCTCCAGTGCTGGATGTAGCTCAGGATTTAGGCCTGGCTGTTTTGGGGGTAAGAGTTCCCTTCCTGTAAGTTTCTACTAGAGCTTAGTGGAAAGTTCTTCCATCCTGCATCTGCTGCAGAGGATAAAAGGATAATACTGGAAAAAAATAATTTCTACATTTAAAATTGAGTGTGTCCCATGTGCTAGTGAGTATGAAGTAGCTGTTGCTATTATTCTTAAAAAACAGGTGAAGAAATAGACATCCAGAGAAGGAAAACAGCTTCCCTGGGGCTTAGATAGGAGTGGGAGACTGGAATTTGATCACAGTCCATCTGGGTCTGGTACCTCAACTTCTAACTACTATGGTGCTTGCTGCTTGACAGAGATAGTACTGGGGGACTCATGGTAGGAGTGCCCCAAATGCAATATAGAGCCACCATCTGACAAGATGGCAGCTGGAGGCTGGACCCAATCTACCTACTTCTGTGCCAGAACTTGGTTGGGGAAGGGTGGTCTTCCTGCTTGTGGCTATGGGGGAACCTATTGGGAAAAAACTCCTGATGGGTTCCCTGTGACTCATGGGATTGGCTCACCATTGGGCAGGACCCAGGACAGCAGCTTTCCCAGCTGCAGTGGGGAGAGGAAGGCCCTCTCTTCCTACGGGCAACATTGTTGTCCACACAGGAGGCATTAGCACACCACAAGGGGTTCCCTGCACCTGCTGATGAGGGGCCAGCTCCACCTGTGCCTCCCAGCAGGCTGTGAGAGGAGGGAGGCCCTTGTGATGTGGACAGCTAAGGACAATGCAGAAGGGCGGTTCTGAATTTCTAGAGCTGTGCTTGCCGGAGCAATTTGTGTGATGGCTGGAGGCCACCTCCTTCTGGAGGCTCTGGGTCCTGGGCTATGTGGGATGAGCAGAAAGGACAGGTCATGGATCTTGGCATGTCTTATGCTTGTGGATTATCCCAGGAAAGCTCGGGATAATCCAGCACCTTCCTGGGTGCTTTGCTCTGCTATCTCCTCTCTAGGGACAGTGGCCGTCCACATGGCTCAGCCCTAGTAGGTGTTGATGGAGGCTGAGATAAAGCTTAGCTTCCATCTCCTGAGGCAGCGAGGGTGGGGGGGCCCTGCTGGTGAGTAATCCAGCACCCCTGGATTACTGTTTTGCCGGCCCTTCCAGAATTTGCTTCTCATGCAGTGAGCGACTTAGGATGCACGGAACACCTCCCCATTGGTAAAGAAGTGAGAAATCAAGACCAGCCTGGGTGACTCAGAGGCACTTTCAGCCAAGTATTGGCCCCTTGGTGTGAAAATAGCCCAGGGAGGCAGAAAGTACTGCTCTGGTAAATTAGGGCAGCCATTATTTTCCCAAGGAGGGGGATCAGTCATATTGGTAGGAAGAACACACGCTTCTCTTGTAAACTAGAACGTGACGTCTTCAGGAGAAAATCAATTCTTTGGTTGAAAGACAAATTTGTCCTTAAACTGTCAGGAGAAAGCTGGCAGCAGCAGTGGTTGGTGGGCAGAGCCTGAAGTGGAACTGAAGCTCATTCCCCCACCAGCCTGGAAGTCCTAGATGTCCTGGGACAGGGAGGGGGAAGCCTCAGGATATCTGGCTGCAATGGAGTGGATGTGTGCAGGACCAAAGGCAAGACTCTCAAAAGGGTTAGAAAGATGCAGATGGCGTTATGTTTACAGGCAGAGGCTGCAGGTGGAAGATGCAGAGGGACTGGGAATGAGAGAGTGAGAATGACAGAGTGTCCCAAATGAGTCTTTGATCCTGTTTCTCCACCCTGTGACATGTAAGGTCAAGATGTTAGACTAGTGGCTGTCACATTGCAGTGTGCATCAGAGTTCCCTGGAGGGTGTGTGACACTAAGAATTGCTGGCCCCATCCTCAGAATTTCTGATTCAGCAGATCTGGGATAGGACCTGGGAATGTGTATTTCTCCTGATCAGAGAGGCACACTTGGAGAGCTACTGGGCTCGATGCTACCTCTTGTTCTCAGGCACCTTCTGGGCACTTACTTGAGTTTTTTAGCTAAAAAGCTACTTACAGATCAAGAATACAAGCGAGGATGTGGGGAAAAAGGTACACTCATACATTGCTGGTGGGACTGCAAATTGGTGCAACCACTATGGAAAGCAGTATGGAGATTCCTCAGAAAACTTGGAATGGAACCACCATTTGATCCAGCTGTCCTACTCCTCTGTTTATACCCAAAGGACTTAAAATCAGCATACTACAGTGATAGCCACATCAATGTTTGTAGCAGCTCAATTCACAATAGCTAAACTATGGAACCAATCTAGATGCCCTTCAACAGATGAATGGATAAAGAAAATATGGTACATATATACAATGGAATATTAGTCAGCCTTAAAGAAAAATGAAATTATGGCATTTGCAGGTAAACGGATAGAGCTAGAGAATATCATGCTAAGTGAAATAAGCCAATTACCGCAAACCGAAAACGGAATGTTTTCTCTGATAAGTAGATGCTGATCCATAGTGGGGTGGGGTGGGGGTTTAGGAAGGGATGAAGGAAATTTGGTTTGTATAGAGGGGAGTGAGAGGACGGGTAGAGCTGTGGGGATGGGAAGGACAGTAGAATAAGACAGACATTATTACCCTGTATACATGTATGATTATACTACTGGAGTGACTCTGCATCATATACAGCCAGAGGAATGAGAAGTTGTGCTCTATTTTTATACAATATATCAAAATGCATTCTACTGTCATGTATAACCAATTAGAACAACAATAACAACAACATCAAAGCAACTTACAGGGTTTAGTCTGATAGGTTGGGAGCATCAGTGGGGAACAGAGTGGGACAGAATCCCTCGGGTCGTGGGGTTGGAGTCTGGCCCTTCTTTCCCTGGGGATAGCAGAACACCAGCCACTCTATAGCCTGAGATCCTAAGGCTGATCTCTGGGTCACTCACTCCCCCAAGAGGCAAAGGGTTGACACTCTTCCTAGGATGCAAAGAGGGGGGTCCTGCTAAGATAGTTAATGCCAAGAATACCTTGCACCAGGTGCTGAGGTTGGCAGAGGTGGTGGGGTGTTGGAGTGGGGAGCAGCTCAGAGACAGAACCTTAGGGATTGGCATCAAAGTTCATGTTCAAATATTGCTCCACGTTTTTGTGCTGTGTGACTGGCTGGGGGCGCATTTCACCTATTGATCTCTGATTTTCTTATCTGTAAAATGAGAACAATGAAAAGACCTGCCTTACAGTTCTCTGGAATTGTTTGGGGAGGATAAGGCAATGGGTATGGAATCAATATGTCACCTGTAAATTGTGGACAAGGAGTCGTCCATCAGTATCCTTAGGGGTGGGATGGGGGATTGGTTCCAGGACTTGCCCCTCAGCTGTCAGAACCTGCAGGTGCTTACGTCTCTTATATACAATGGAGTCCTATTTGCACATAAACGACACTTATCTTCCCATACTTTTAAATCATCTCTAGATTACTGACAATAGTGAACACAATGTAAATGCTGTGTCAACAGTTGTTATGCTATATAGTTAGGGAATAATGATAAGAAAAAAAAGATAATTTTTTTTTTCAAATATCTTTGATGTATGGTTGGTTGAATTTGCCAATGCGGAAACTTCGGATATGGAAGGCTGACAGGATAAAAGCTCCAATTATTTTTTAAATTTTAAACAAGGGGAGAAAAGAGAAGTGGAGATGTCACGAAGAGAGTCACTACCATGGGTTTGGGGTGTTGGCTTTAGCCAGGATTCTCCCTAACAAGGAAGATGGAATTGGCTCATTGTTTGGTTTTGGGAAATGGTCCATTGTGTTTTGGAAATGTTGACATTTGCTGGTTTGGGGCAGTCATGGTGCTTCTGCATGCTTTCTTTTAAGAGTGGATGTGGATCAAGGGGGTGTAGTGAATGTGGACAACCCTCTGAGCCGACTTCCGCCAGCGTTGTGCAAATACGAACACAAGCAACAGGCACCATATGAACTGTGTCTACTGCACAACAGGGGCTTTAATTTCCACTTTGAAGGCTGGTATTATTGGTCCCACTTTAGAGATGAGGACACTGAGACCTGTAGATGTTCACTTTGACGAGGGTCACAATTTAGTGTGTGTGGGGGGCCAAGTCCTTGTTCCTCGCCCCCTTCTGCCTCTCACAAGGGACATGGAAATACATTATAAACTGTGCGGTGTTGAGTGACTGGAAGGGTCTATTAGTACAACAGGCCCTTTATTGATTTTTAGTGATCACAGTGATTTTCTGGAGCTTTTTAATTTTCCTAGTTGGACAAATGTCCAGCCTCTTGTGCATATCCACCCAAACAGCATTGCCCATGTGGCCTTGGCAGCACCCTGTAGCTCTGAGTCCCAGCCCCAAGTGACCACAGGCATCTCGGAGGAGTCGTAGGAAAGTGGGTTATAGTCACCTTCTCTATTTTTTTCACATTAGCCCATTGCCTGGGAAAATTCCAAGCTCGCCCCCCCACCCCACCCCCAACTCAAAGCCACTTTGTTGCGCTGGCATAATTTCTTACAATAACATTAACATATCATTGGAGCTCATTACCTTTGGTGTAATAGTTCCCTATTGAACTGTGTCAGACTAATTATGTCAGTTCCTTTTCATTCCAGTTTAGTGCTTCTCCAGAGAGTCGCAGTGCAGCACTGGTAATAATGATTAAACTGCTGTCTAATGCTCCGCTGGACGGCCAAACCAAACAGGGGAAAATTCCTCACTGAAGATGGACTCGCACAGCCCTTGTACTGGATGCAACTTGGTGTTTTAAAAGCCATTACCTGGCGGTCATCTCTACGTGACGACGGAGGTCTGGTAGTGCTTCTTGGGGGATGAAAAGGCAAATCAGGAAAGGAAGCTTTGCAAGTCAAGGAGTGGCAGAGAGGCGGCCCAGGTGCTTTGCATTCCCTGGGTGAGTGCGCAGGTTCTGATGGGGACCATCTGGAGCCAAGCTTTGCAACTCAGCCAGCAGAGGTGGGTGTGCAGGAAGAGGCCAGGGTAATGAATCAGGACAAGCCAATATCAAATGCTTAAAGCTCTGTTGCCAGTGTCAGACGAAAGAGCCCGGGGAAGATGAATGAAAATGAAGTCATTTTCACCTTCCCGTAGTCTCAGGAAGAGCTCTTTGCTCAAGTCTAAATCGAACATAATCTTTGTCTTTTTGCATAAAAGGAAGGAAGGAAATCTTGTGCTTTGACAGGAGCTTTGACAGAAGGTTGATGCTCTTTATCACCTAAAGAGCAAGGATGCTAACCTGTGCTGAGAACCCATTATTGGTGGTTATTAATGATCCTAATAATAATAACCAGCCCCGGCTGAGTGATTACTTTGTGCCAGGCATCGTGTTAAGGGTTCATGATTGCTAGCTCATTTAACCCATAAAATGATTCTATGTGTGTGTGTGTGTGTGTGTGTGTGTGTGTGTAATTATCTCCACTTTTCAGATGAGAAACCAGGGTGTACAGAGATCAAGTAACTTGCTTAGGGTCACTCTTAGATCACCATACCTAACTCCAAAGCCTGTATGCAAAGCTCTTCTCCCACTTCATTCAGCCAAACAGTATGATTAGAGTTGTTTCTCCTCCAGCCTGGAGCTGTGTCCCTCAGTCACTGGATGAGCCCAGTAGATACTGTCACCACCTTCCTGGGGCTGAGAACTTGACAGTCAATATCAGCACAAGGTATTCCATCTGTGAGCGGGCAGAGGCAGAGGGATAGAGAATGACTTCATTCATTCACTCCTAATATTTACTTGAGTGTCAACTGAGTGCCAGGTTCTGTGAGGTGCTAGGGATGCAGGGGTCAGCAAAACCCATCACAGGCTTTGTTTTCTTGGAATCTGTAAGCCACTCAGTTCATGGCAGCTGGGAAATGGCAGAGGCGGGAGGGGGGAGAGAAAGAGAAAGAGAAAGAGAAAGATATATATCTATATCTGTATCTATCTATCTATCTATCTATCTATCTATCTATATATATATATATATATAGAGAGAGAGAGAGAGGAAAAGGGACTGAGAAGATAAATCCTTCCTCAGTGACCTGCTTCCTACAACTAGGTCCCACCTCCAAACAGTCCATCCAGCTACCAATGGATTAATCCATTAAATGGATTCATCCACTGATGAGGTCAGAACCCTTATGATCCAATCATTTACTGTTATGGTTTGAATATGAATTGTCCCTACAAAGTTCCTGTTGATGTCGAAATAGTCAGAGGTAAAATGATTAGATTATGAGAGCTGTAAGCTAATCAGTCCATCCTGGTTTGAATGGACTGACGGGGTAGTAACTGTAGGGAGGTAGGGCATGGGTCACTGGGTGTGTGATCTGGAAGGGTTGTTCTTCCTGCAGCTGCTTCCTTCTTTCTCTCTCTCCTTCCTGACCCCACCAAGAGCCAGGCAGCTGTCCTCCATTGATTGCATTCCCCATGATGTGATACCTCACTTTGAGCCCACAGCAATTGAGCTGGCCATCTTTGGACTGAGACCTCTGAAACCATGATCTCCAAATAAAATTTTTCTCCTCTAAGTTGTTGTCAGGTATTTTGTTACAGCGATGAAAAAAACCAAACTAAAATTGCCTAAAAGCCTCTCCTGTGAAGTTTGCTGTATTGAGTACTATGTTTTAAACACAGGAACTTTGCGGGGACATTCCAGATCCAAAACATAACAAGAGAAAATTGGTCGTACCGAGGAATGAGGCACTGCTGTAACAAATACTTAACAGTGTAAAAGTGACTTTAGAGCCAGGCAACATGTGGAGGCTGGAAGAGTTTTGAGGTACATGCCAGATAAGGTCTACGATGCTGTGAATGGACTGTTGAGAATGATTTGGATGAGGGCTCAGAGGGCAAACAGGAGAGCTACAGAGCAAATCTCAGTGTTCCTCAGGAATAATTAAGTGATCAACAATGTTGGTGGAT
The DNA here is from genome assembly GCF_047511675.1 of Marmota flaviventris. Lineage (NCBI taxonomy): Eukaryota > Metazoa > Chordata > Mammalia > Rodentia > Sciuridae > Marmota > Marmota flaviventris. The sequence goes on from NC_092514.1 coordinate 27,731,458, forward strand.
GGAACGTGAAGGACGTCCTAGTCCATTTTGCACCATAACAGAATGCTGGAGACTAGGTAACTTACAAAGTAAAGAAAGTTATTTCTCACAGTTTTGGAGTTGGGGTAGTCCAGTATTAAGGTACCAGTATCTGGTGAGAGCCTTCGTGCAGTATCATCTCATAGCAGAAGGTGAGGAGTGAGAGGAGACAAGAAGGAGATATCAAGAGGGGTGAACTAGTCCTGCTATAAGGAACCCACTCCCATGATAACTAAAAACCATTCCCACTATAACAGCCTTAGTCCATTCATGTGGGCAATGCCCCAAACCACTCAAAAATTACCATTGGGTCCCACTTCCTGACACTTCCACACTGGGGATCAAGTTCCTAACCATGAACTTTGGGGGGACACATTCAAATTGTAGCAGATGGAAAAGGTCATTCTGATGAAGTCTCGGATGGAAACGAGGAATGTGTTATTGGACAACGGAGGACAGATGGTCTGTATTACAAAGCGTCAGGGACTTTGCTGAGTTGTGTTTGTGTCCTACTGTTTAATGGAAGGTAGAGCTCATGAGTGATGAAACTGGATATTTGGCTGAGGAAATATCTAAGTGTTAAAGGCACAGCTTGGCTTTTCTTGACTGCTTAGCGTAAAGTGTGAGAAGAGAGAAATGGCTTAAAGATGGAATTGTGAATTGGAAAGGAAGCTGATCTTAAAGACTTGGAAAATTCTCAGCTTATCCATATTGTAAAGAATGAGAAGGATTTTTTGGAAGACAACTTTAAGGGAATTACCATCCGATAAGAAGATCAGACAGCTGTTTAAATTGAAGGAGGAACTCCTGTTTAAGATGATGGAAGAAGGACCCACCTCACCCACAAGGTGATCCAGAGACCATCAGAACAATTTCCAAGGAAGAGGCATACCTTGGCAGCATGACCCCCAGGTTATGGACCAAAGCCCCTATTCTCTTGTGCTTTGGTCATTGGCCACTACCAGGTGTTGCTCCAGTGGGACCCAATGTCCCAGGAACTATGGGTGTCACTCCTCTGAAAGTCACAGATACCAAGCATGTGGTGCCCAGAGTGCACTGAGCCATAGTGGCAGGGCTATACCTAGATTTTGAAGAACTGTCATGAATGCATGATCCAGGCAGAGAACTAGAGAGAGCTTCGACTAGAGCCATGCCCAGAAGAACGACAGGAGAGAGGTTGTTCCTGAGACCCCAGAAAAGTAGAGGCATTGTGTGTGGTTTTAGCTCTGGGGAGTCACAAGCATGTGTTTCCAACCTGTGAGGGCTGAATGCCTGGGATAGACCCCACACAGCTCAGGGAGGAGCAGGACCACCTGGAGTCTTTGAAACCAACCTCTGACCAAAAAGGTTGTGGGTTGACTTCCACCCCAGGGAAGAGCACTGAGCTAATGAATATTATTCTCGAGCATAAGATTTTGAACTTGTCCTTCACTGTTCTACTTTTTGTGATAAGAATGTTTGTCCTGGGCCTGTCTCACCATTGTATTTTGGAAGCATCTAACTTGTTTGATGCCACAGGCTCACATCTGGAGGGGAATTCACCTCAGAAGGAATTGTACCTTGAATTTCACCCCTATCTGGTTTAGATGATGTTCAGAGGAGACTTTGAAATTCAGGCTTCTGAATTGATGTTGGAATACATTATGACTTTGGGAGGCTACAGGGGTGTTTTGCATGAATTTCGGGGGCCAAGGTTAGAATGCAATGGGGTGAATATTTTGTCCCTCAAAAGTCATATGAAACTTTAAACCTAAAATACTGGGATTAAGAAGTAAAGATTTGAGGAGGTGATTAGGTCACGAGGATGGAACCCTCATGAATGAGATTAGTGCCCTTAGAAAGGGGGGGCCTGAGAGAGCTTGTTCACTTTCTACCACATGGTAACACAGTGAAAAGACAGCCACATGTGACCTAGGAAATTGGTCCTCACCAGACACTGAATCTGCCATCACCTCGATCTTAGGCTCCCTAGTCTCTAGAACTATGAGAAGTTAACCTCTGCTGTTGAAGCCACCCAGGCTGTGTTTTTGTTATGCAGCCTTAGCTGAATGTTATAGCATCTCCAAGGCAAGGAGGTATAGGAACAAACTTTGTAAGTTGTGAAGTACTGAGGAAATGGTAATTGTTGTCAGAGATTTCACGAGTCACACTAAGCTTGGTACATGGTGACTCTGCATCAAAATTACCCAATAAGTGTCAATGATGTGATGAAATGCAGATTACCTGGGCCCCACTGGCCTTAAATAACCATAATGGGACTCTGCCTGTAGCAGCTTTTCCTAGGATGTGTTCTTGGTGACACTATATCCATTGAATATTTATAGGGGTTCCTTAAGAACAGGTATTTGGTTTACCAATACATTTTGGAAATGCTGAGCAAATTAGAATTTATTTTTTAAACTGCAGAACTTTTAAAATGCCTCCTAATCTATTTGAGAGGAATTACTGTCTCCCAAGTGCACTTAACTTTGGCATATCTTTTCCCTAAACCATTTTGTGGGGATCAGTATTTTGTGGAATCATTGTCCCAAGGGGCATGTAAGCTGGGACTCACAAAGTCACATGCTTTCAGGAGCTGGGCAGGTAGGCGGAGGATGGAAAAAAATGGGTGTGAGCAATGGGGAGTGGCGAGGGCAGAGGGAAATGTTGGTCCACATGTTGCTTGGATTCAACATTCAATAGCAAATTTAAAAATTTGGCCCATGATTGCTGAGACTTTTGGAAGAATGAAAAGAAGAATCCTGGGAGTCCCCTGGAGGATGAGCATGCAGATGGTGGCTGGGGAGTTCTGGGTAAGAACCTGGGAGGTGTTCAGATGCTTGCAAAATATGGTTGCTTGGGAGATGAGCTTCCCCAAGATGGTGTGCCAAGTGGTGGTCATGAGAGTAGAAGGTAAGAGAGGGGCTGGAGATGCCACCATGGGCATAGACTCTTAGTGCTATGTTTCTCCAACTTTAATGAACACATGAGGCACCAGGAATCTTGTTAAATGGCAGGTTCTTAGTTAGCAGGTATGCAGTGAGCCTGAGATGATGCATGTCTGTCTAGCTCCCTGGGGGACCGAGCAGCACCAGAGGAGGGTCCTAGGACTTAGGCCACCTGGTCTGAGAGCAGGTCCATCCAGGCTGTATTTCCTTGTAATTATAGAGTATGTTCTCATTATAAGGAAAAACTTGTTTTTCCTCACAAGAAGCAGATGAATACGATTTAGAATGAAGCGGGCAGGGAATGGGAGACACAACTCTATTACTTTAGAATAAACTAAGCTCCTGTTCTGAAATGGTTACCAATAACACAGGCTCAGTAAGTGTGGGATCTCAGGTTCTGGAACCACACTCCCTAGTTAGATTTATTGCTTTTCTGGGTGACTTTGACCAAGGGATAGGACACTGAGCCTGGCTTTCTAATCTAGGAAAGACGGCAATAATAAAATCCAGCTTATTGTTTATTATGAGGATTATGTGAATTAATCTATGTAAAGCATTTAGAATATTGCCTTATAAATGCTCATTCTTCTCTAAACCTCATCCCCTGTGACCCAATGTGGGAACACTTATTCTGTGGTTATCAGAATCCTGGAGCCTTGAGCTATGAGGTCGGGGAAATGCAGAATAGATAAAAAGTAACAGCTTTGGTTTCAGACAGACCTGAAATGAAGCCCAGCCCTGTTACCTGTTCCACTCCCATCACACGACCTAGCAACGCCCCTCCCAGGTATCCATTCAAGAGAAATAAAAACATAACATCTATAGAAAAACTTCTATGCATATGTTCATGGCTGTCATATTCACAATAGTCAAAAATGTGGAAGAGCCCAAGTGTCCATCATTTGGTGAATGGAGAAGGAAAACGCGTAATAGCCATACAACAGAATACCATTCGACAACAGGAAGGAACAATGTCCTGACGCATGGGACAACATGCATGAACCTCAAGCACGTTAGTGAAAGAAGCCAGATGGAAAAACCCATGCGTTGTATAATACTATTTATAGAAAATGCTCAAAATAGGCACATCTATGGAGATAGAAAATGAATTAGTGATTGGCTAGAGCCAGAGGGGGCTTGGGGGACAATGGGAGTGAATGTAATGGGCACAGTTATTTCTTTTGGGAGGGATGGAAATGTTCTAAAATTGGATTATGGTGATGGCTGCACAGCTCTGTAATAAACTAATGATCAGGGAATTGTACTCTTAGAAAGGTGAATTTTATGGTAGGTAAATTATATCTCTGAAAAGCTTTTAAAAAGAAACAGAAAAAGCACCTTGAAACCCTTGGACAAGTTGAAGTCTCACTTACCAAGACTGCTGGGAGACCAGATTTCTCCCGCTGCCCTCCGGCTAGCACTTTCTCCACAAAGAGTGACCTCAGCCCCTGAGCCAATTGGTTTCTTTCCTCTTTCTCACCTGATTGGAGTGAGCATTTTGCAAAGCTTCAATCTCTGGGGGCAAAAGTCCAACTTCTTATTCATTGTCAAAGGCACAGAATCTGGGTCAGTAGAAAATGTGCTTTTCTCCCCTGAAGAGCGGGGTCAAGGAGCAGTTGTCAGTCCCACGAATTAGAAAGGAGGTCGGGGAAGGGCAAAGACAGGCCATCTGCCTCCTGGCTTGGACCTGGGAAGGTACTCCTGTTCACAAACCTGCTCCAGCAAGCAGCTCTGTCAAGGGCAAGCAGGTCAGGCAGGTAAGAGCTTACTGGGAACAGATGAGAGGGAGCATTTGCAACCTGAGCCAACCTGGGGTCCTCAGAGGTGGGCAGCCATGGGAAGCCATCTGAACATAGGTCAGGGCTGGGGCTCTATGGGATTTGGAGGGTCGGGGCTTGACAGAGCAGAAGCTGGGACTGGGGTCCCAGAAGGTGGAAGAGAGAGCCATGGGTTTTACGTAGGTGGGAAGTCTCCTCCACAACACCTATTTTTTTTCCTGTTTGGTACTGGGATAGAGTCCAGGGGTGCCTAGACACTGACCCACATCTCCAACCCTTTGCATTTTTTTTTCTTTCATTTTGAGACAAGGTCTTGCTAAGTCACTTAGAGCCTTGCTAAATTGCTAAGGCTGGCTTCAAACTTGTGATTCTCCTGTCTCAGCCTCCTTCTGAATTGCTGGGATTACAGGCATGCACCACCATGCCCAGCCCAGAAACACTTTTAATTGCTGTATCATTTACAGAAAGTTGTGCAAATCACCAGCGTATAGCTTCATGGATTTTCTGAGTTTGCATGGGTTTACCTAACCCCCAGATCAAGAAATGGGATATTTCTAATACCCTGGAAGGCTCGTATATGCCCTTCTATCTCCTATCTGCCTCTCATCCCCATGGTTAAGTATAACCTGCACTTTTTTTTTTAAGATGGACAGAATGCCTTTATTTTATTTGTTTATTTTTATATGGTGCTGAGGATTGAACCCAGGGCCTCATGCATGCTAGGCAAGTGCTCTGCTGCTGAGCTAAGCTGAGCTACAGCCCCAGGTCTCACCTGCACTTTTGACACCACTTCTTTGTTAGTGTTGCCTCTTTGTACATTTTGCATAAGTGGAATCAAAAACATTTGCTTGCCTGTGTCCAGTTCTTTTGTTCAACATTGTTGGTGAGGTTCACCCCAGGTGTTGTGTGTAGTTGTTGGTCTTTTCTACATGCACTATGGCACATTCCATTGTGCAAACACACTACTTGTTATTTATCAAGGCACCTCTTGTTGGGTGTCTGGGTAGCTTCCAGTGTGGGGCTATTATGAATAGTGCTGCTGTAACCGTGGTCCACTTTATTCTTTGAATGTAGCCCTTGCTGCTCTGCCACTGCAACTGATTTTTAAAATGGACATGTTTCTTTCTCTTCCTCTCTCCCTGCTCCTCCCTAATCTCTTCCCTCCTCTAATTTCTGGGGAAACAGGGTTACCTTTCTTTCCCGTTTTAGGCAGATTGAGTACACATCCACCATAGAAATGAAGTTATCCAGAATTTGGGGACAGTACCAGAAGATCTCAGAAATGACTGTCTCCCAAATTAACAATTGAAGTGCAGCTCCAACAGAGAACCCGTGGAATGTAGCTTTTGAATCCTCCCTTTAAAAGCCCCCCTGTTCCTGCTGATGGGCAGAATCATAGCCTTTGGGACAGGAATCTGCTGTGTTTCTTCTTTGCTAGCAAAGCAATAAAACTTCTTTTTCCTTTTTTTTTTTTTTTTTTCAAAATCGTGTCCTTGTTATTGGATTGCCATTGGGGACAAGGCAACACTGCTATGCATATTCTGGTATCTGGCTTTGGGTGAACACAGGATGCATTTCTGGTGGGGGTGTGACTACTGGGTTATAAGTAAGGTATGTATCCATTCAGCTTGAATAGATGATGCCCAATTGCACCCCAAAATGATTGGGCAAATTTGCACCTCCACTGTCAGTATTTAGGGGAGAGTGTGTTCCTATCTTAACCTCCTGTAAGAAATAACATGTATGGAGTCCAGCTATGAAATACATCATGCCTCCTATAATGTTCAAAGGCTGAAGCCCAACTGCCAGTACCTAAGAATGTGACTGTGTTTGGAGGTAGGGCCTTATAAGAGGTAATTAAGTCAAAACGAGGCCCTTGCAGAGCCTGACTAGTGTCCTTATAGAAAGAGAAGATGAACAATCATGGAGGTGCCTTAGAGAAAGCCCACACTGGGCAAGCCCAGGTGAGGACACAAGGACTTAGTAAGAATCCTTAGGAATCTTCGTTTCCTTTGGGTATGTGCCATGTCTGTGAAGCTCTGCAATCAGGAGGGGACAGCATGCTGTCTTTGTCTGCTTAAGCTACCATAACAAAATACCAGAGAAAAAGACTGGGCGGCTTAATACACAGACATTTCTGTCTCCCAATTCTGGAGGCGGCTGGAAGTCCAAGATCAAGGTACCATTCAATTTGGTTCCTGGTGAGGGCTGTCTTCCTGGCTGTGGACATCCATCTACTTGCTGTGTCCTCACACAGGGCAAGAGAGCTCTCTGGTGACTCTTCTTATAAGGACATTAATCCTACCAGACTAGGTCCCCACCCTCATGACCTCATCTTACTTTAATTATCTCCCCAAGGAGACCCAGCTCCAAATACACCACAGTGGACATCAGAGTTCAAGGTAGGAATGGAGTGGGGTTGCAATTTGGCTTCTTGAGAAGGCATAGCTTGACTCACAAAATCTCTGAAACAGTCACCATTTGTCAAGCACTTTACAGTTTACAAGGCACATCCCCATACATCTCTGTATTGGAGTTACACATTCAGATTGTGAAATGAAGAGACGGAGGCCCGTGGAATCTGAGGGCCTGGCTCACATGTAAGTAGGGGGAGGCCATGAGCCTGGGGTTCCAACCACTCCTTCTTCCTTCCAGGTGCCTTCTTCTCCCTTTACACCAAACCAAAGCCCAAAACAGCCGCTATTCAAGCAGCCAGGGGCTGGGTGTGGAGCCTGATCTCATAAATGAACGAATGAGTGGTGCAGTTAGAATCCTATCTGGGCTCAGCGACTGTCTGTCGATGGGCACAGAAAACGACAAGGTCGACTTGGAACTAATCCAGCATAAAGGCACCTGCGCTCTCGGGTTTTAAAAACTCTTGAACTAGTGTTCTTTCTTCTCTCCGTCCTTTACAGCCCCCCCTAGGCCCACACGATCTCTCTTCCACCAAATCTCTTTGCCGTTTACCCCCCCACCACGGAGCCGCCCCACCCACACGGGCCCCATTCCGGGAGTGATGGATGACTGCTGGACACACACAGATGGACAGCCAGAGAGACGTCTGCTTCTTCCGCGGGCTCGGCAGCGGCGGCGACGGTGATTTTTCATCTGCTCCCGAGCAGAACCAAGCCCAGACAGGCTCTGCGAGATGACAAATAAAGCGTTGTGTTTATGACGCCATGAAAAGCCTCCTTTTTCCTCCTAAAAAAAAAAAAAGAAACTTATTTATTTCCTTGTGGGTATGGGTTTGCGGTAAGTGTGGAAGGATTAAGCCTTTGAAGCTGTCGATTTATATCCGTGAGTAATGCGAAGCCTTTGTCTTGGAGAGGAGAGAGCATTCCAAATTGGAGAGGCGCGAGTCGGGGCCCCTTGGCTCCATCCCTCGGGGGCTCATTTGTTAAATATTTAACGAGCACCTCCTGCCTGCCAAGCCTGGTGTCGGAGGCTGCGAGCAGAGACTATATAGCAGAGGGCACGGTCCCTGCCCTGTCTACCGGGGTGATCTACAGGGTAAGTGCAGAGCCTGAGGTTCATCCCCAGACTGTGAGACGCTCAGCAGAAATGACAGGAGCTTCATGGAGAAGGGTGGAGGAAGGATGAGGGGGAACCCAGTCAGGGGAGGAGGGAGATCCTGGCAGAAGGAATAGGGTCATCAGAGAGGAGTGGGCGGGGCTCCAGGGTAACTGGGCTTCAGCATTAGGCAGTGCTAGAGAATCCCAGCCTTGCCTCCTCCTTACTAGGTGAGATGGGGAGAAAAGCGGTGACCCCCTTACAGGGTTGTGATGAAAAGTCAGTGCTGATATGTGTAAGAGCCCAGAGCAGCGTTTGCAGAAAATGCGCATAGTCATGACCTGTTATGGGTTGAGAGAATGGAAGAGGAGGCAGGAAGAGGTAAGCAGGACTGAAGGTCGGGGTGAGGAGTTGGTGCCCTGGTACCCCTACTTGTAGAAATCAGGGGTGCAGATTTCACAGGTCTGGTCTGACCTTGGGAAGGGAGCCTGATTGTGTGGTCCTGAGAGAGACCTGAGGGCAGGTGGTCCAGTGGAAACCCAGGTGCTGAGGGGGAGGTCCCAGGAAGTCAAGCAGAAGAAGTATGGCCCAATCATGGGGTCTGCAGGCAAGAGATCCCCAGGCAAGGGGGTGGGTAGTTTCTGAAGAGCTCACAAGCAGCCCATTTGCTGAACGTCCTCAGGAAGGTGAAAAGCAGAATCAAGAAGTGGGTGGTTGTCTCTGCTGAGAGGTCCCCTGGGGGTGGATTAGGGGTCTGTGTGGACCCAAAGCACAGGCTGAGCCAAGAAAGCTGAGCATCTATAAAAGCAGGAGTTTTGTGAGCTCAATGAAATGTTTCTGTTTCATGGAGCTTAGAAGATGGGGATGGGGGACAGGAAGAGAAAGAATTAAGTGTTGACAATCCAGTGAGGTGAGGGGGAGCCAGGGAGGGACTGCAGTCTATGGGAACACAGAGGAAGGGTGCATAACCGAACAAGAGAATCAGGGCAGACTTCCCGGAAGAAGAGGCCTTTATGAAGAGCTTCACAGGATGGCTCAAAGTTGGCAGGGGAGCTTTGTGGGTGAATTCCTAGAGGTGAGGGATAGCTCAGGAGGATGAAGGGACTGCAGGGTGTTCATTATGGAGGACAGAGGTGAGTGTCCAGACCAGGAAGAGTGAATCCATCACAGACTAGATGTGGCTTTGGGTGGTTCTGAGGGGGTTGACTGAGAGAGGTGGGGGTCCTCCAGGGGTTAGAAGTCTCAGCCTCCAGGATTCTCTGGATCACTTTTTGGCTGTGTGTCTGGACACTTGCTTAAACTCTGAGTTTGTTTTCTCAAGTGTTTTGGGTGGTGGACAAAGAAACAGAATGTATTCATTCATTTAAACAAATATTACTGAGTGACTGCTATGGGCCAGGTAGAGTTCTAAGCACTTGGGATTATCCTGGAGTATAGGAAGATAAAGTCCTGCTGTCATGGGGCATGCATTTTAGCAGGGCACACAGATGTAAATGCTATGGAGAAAAAAAAAATCAACCCGGGTATCAGGTGGCAGAGTACAGCTGTGTGGGAGAGTGTATGGGATGGTCAGGGAAGGCTTCTTGGAGGCGGTGACCTCTGAGCAAATGACACGGGGGAAAGAATCATCACAGCTGAATCCTCCATAAAGGTACTAAGTGTAGGAAGTACTCTCAAGGCTTTGCCTGGACCAACCCAGTTAACCCTATAACACCCTGAGAGCCTGCCACTGTCCCCACCATGCTGCGTAATCAAGTCCCAGGGCTTGAGCCCAGGGTGGGCTCCCACAGCCAAGGTCTTAACCACCCCTCCTTGCTCCAGGCAGGAAGGACAGGAAGCTCTGAGTCTGCCTGAGCTCAGAGGAGCACCTCGGTGGGGACGGTGTTTGCAGATGGCAGAGTGCTAGCCAAATGTGAAATGTCATCGCTAGAATCTTCTTCAGGGTGTGAAGGAAATTCTGCTAGTGCTCCTTGCACCCGTGGCCATTTCTGCTGATCCGAAGAACAATGGAGCATCTGCAGAGCCGTTTCCTGTGTGACTCTCAACAGGCCACATGAAACTGCAGTATGCTGAGGGGTGGGAGAAATGCTCATGCAGAAAAAGAGCTCCTGCTTTTGCTCTTTGTGAAAGTCGTAGAGCTACACGTTGGAACACAGAGAAAGGATGTGAAATGACCTGCATAGTCACCATGTAAATACAAGCCCCGTTCTATTTGGGAGTATTTCCTTTGATTCTTTTTTTTCAAAAGCAGTGGGTGTTTTAGTTGGGTAAGGTAGATAATAAAGAACTCAGAGGGTTTGGAATACATAGTCAATGGCACAATGTCATTATGTGACAGGAAAATATAGGCTAACACAACACCTATTTTACTTCCATATTCTCTAGAGTATAAGCTTTCCCAAACCACGCAGGAGGACAGACAGAGGCCTGTGGCAGATCACTGGAGACTGGGTTTCAGATTGGCCAGTCCTCTGCGGGATTACCTGCTTGCCATCTTGATGGCCAACTCACCATATTGTCACCTTGTTCTTCAAGCCTTTTGGTTAGTAAAGAATTCCTGTGAGAGCAGGGAGGAAGAGCATGAGAAAAAGATTAACATTAAACAGGGACGAGAGGTGGGAGGGAAAGGGAGAGAGAAGGGAAATTGCATGGAAATGGAAGGAGACCCTCACTGTTATACAAAATTACATATAAGAGGATGTGAGGGGAAAAGGAAAAAAAAATCAAGGGAGAGAAATGAATTACAGTAGATGGGGTAGAGAGAGAAGATGGGAGGGGAGGGGAGGGGGGATAGTAGAGGATAGGAAAGATAGCAGAATACAACAGTCACTAGTATGGCAATATGTAAAAACGTGGATGTGTAAACCGATGTGATTCTGCAATCTGTATACGGGGTAAAAATGGGAGTTCATAACCCACTTGAATCAAATGTATGAAATATGATATGTCAAGAGCTTTGAAATGTTTTGAACAACCAATAAAATAAAAAAAGAGAATTCCTGTGAGTAAAGAATTTTTAAGCATCCATTCTCCATATAGACATATTTATTTGTAAATCATACCATCATCCATCTGCAGATTACATATCAGTATAACGTTACTAAAATATTAATATTATGTATAATATCAGTGGTAGAGCATCCCTGGGTTCAATCTCCAGTACAAATGTTGTACTAGAGATTGAACCCAGGGATTCTCTACCACTGAGCTACATCCCCAGCCTTTTTATTTTTTATTTTCAGACAAGGTCTCACTAAGTTGCAGACTGGCTTTGAAATTGTGATCCTCCTGCCTCAACCTCCCGAGTAGCTTGTATTATAGGCATGCCCCACTGTGCCTAGCTTAATTTCTTGTTTTAATATAAAAATGCAGATGTTCCAACATTCTCTTCTCACCCTATTTCCTGAGATGCTCATCCCCCACCGATTTAATCCATTTCCACCATCCCTCTCCCAATCCACAGTTCATATCAGTAGGAAATAAATCCCAGATCTTCCATTGGTAGAGACAGATCAGGGGAGGGAGAATAGGAAGAGTGGAAGTTCAAGGCCAGGCTCTCTGTGTTGATGGAGGACACCTGAGCTGCTCATGCACAGCTGTGCGGGAGATTTGGACTGACAGTGCAAGACTTGCTTAGCATAATGAAATGAGAGGAGATGAGCTGAGGGGTGGGGGAGCTGACCACAGCCTGGGGATTCGACGCCAGGGAGGAGCCCAGGGGCAGGGTCGCCAATAATGTGGTTTTTATAATTGTTGTAAAATACACATTAGGCTTACCAACTTCATTATTTTTAAATGGACAATTCAGTGGCATTAAGGACATTCCTAATGTTGTGTAACCATTGCCATTATCTGTCTTCAGAACATCTCATCCTTCCAAATAGAACTCTGCACCCATTAAACAATAGCTCCCTCTCCTCCTCCTCCGGGCCCTGGCACTCACAGTTCTGTTTTTTCCTACGAATCTGACTATTCCAGGAGCCTTCTCTAAGGGGGATCTTTTTTTTTTTTTTTTTGTACTTGGGGTTGAACCCAGGGGTGCTTTAACACTAAGGTACATTTTCAGCCCTTTAATTTTGTTTTTTGTTTTTTTTTTTTAATTTTGAGACAGGGTGTCATTAAATTCCTGAGACTGGTCTTGAACTTGCTATCTTCCTGCCTCAGCCTCCTGAGTTGCTGGGATTATAGGAGTGTGCCACGGTGACTGGCCAGCATTTGCCCTATCGTGACTGGTCTATTTTACTTAGCTCAGTGTGACATGCGTCAAAATTTCTTTTCTTTCTTTCTTTTTTTTTTTAGTGTTACTAGAGATTGAACCCAGGGGCACTTACCCACTGAGCACATCCCAGCTCTTTTAAAAAAAATAGTTTCTTTAGAGACCAGGTCTCACTGAATTGCTTAGGGTCTTGCTAAATTGCTAAGGCAGGCTTATAAACTTGTGATCCTCCTGCCTCAACCTCCTGAGCCGCTGGGAATTCAGGTGTGTGCCTTTGCACTCGGATTTTTTTTTTTAAGTCTAAATGACATTCCATTTTATGTCTAGCCATATTTTCTTTATCCACTCATTGGTTGATTGACATTTGGGTCCCTTCCACTTCTTGGCTATTGTGAGTAATGCTGCCATGAACATGGCTGTGCAAATATATTTGAGATGCTTTTTTCAATTGTTTTGGTTAAAAACCCAGAAGTGGAACTGCGGTTCATATGGTACCGCTGTGTTCAGGGACCACCACACTATTTTCCACTTTACACCCCCTCTTGCAGGGCACATACCAATGCCTTGTGAAACAGTGATGTCCCTCATTGCTGTGATGTGGTTTCAAGAGTATGAAAGTCCTTGATCACCAGCAAACTTTCCTGAGCTCTTTGGTTTTGAGGACATGGTTTGCAGGTCTCATTGGGCAGAATTCCACATTGGGGTCAGGGAGGAAGGGAAAGGATGGGGCAGGCATGGGAGTTCCGATGTGAGACAAAGAAGCACCGGAAGTTAAGAGCCTGGGTTCTGGTGCATCCTTACTGTGTATTCTTGGGCAAGTTATTTAACTTCTCTGTGCCTCACTTTCATCATCTGTAAAATGGGGTTGGTAATCTCTACCTCATAAGGGGTTATGAGAAGTAAATGGTCTAATATGCACAAACACTGTGAAGAGCTTAATAATCTTTGGCTGTTACTTTTTAGATTAACAACAGCTGAAATTTCTTTTCTTTTTCTGGAACTGGGGATTGAACTTAGGGGCACACTCAACCACTGAGCCACCTTCCCAGTCCTATTTTGCATTTTATTTAGACATAGGGTCTCACTGAGTTGCCGAGTGCCCTGCAGTTGCTGAGGCTGACTTTGAACTCATGATCTTTCTGCCTCAGTCACGGGGTGTGTACCACTGTGCCTGGCTAACAGCTAAAATTTGAAGCTATAATGCAGAGCCTAAAGTGATCCTAACAACTTGAATCCCTGATCACTGAGAGACTCCTTGGGATTCAGTGTTTGGTCAATTTCATTCAAATCTGAAGGGACAGGGCAGCCCCAGCTGAACAACTGAAGCACCGTGGTGCCCTGGATTTGGTGTTCAAGTTCCCTGCCTGGGTGTTCTTCTCTAACGTGATGGAGTACCAAACTGCCATCTGGAGAGCAGGAAGGGAGAGCTTTGCTGCTCTTGGGAGGGAGCCAGGCTTCCCCTCTTTGGATAACTCCCTAGAGGACTCTTCCATAAAAGTGAATATTTGTAAAGTGCTTTACAGTTGACAAAGCCCCTTTCTATCCATTATCTTATTTGATTATCACAACAGCTGCTATGATCCTCTTACTGCTGAGGAACTGAGGATGGTCAGAGAGGGAAGGGGAGAGGGAGAGAAAAGGGAGGGAAGAGGAGGGGGATGGAAGTGAAGGAGGAGGGAGGGAGGAGAGAAAAGGAAAGGGAGACAGGGAGGGGGTGTGGAGAAGAGGGTGAGGTAGTGAGAGGGAGAAGAGAAGGGAGCCGGATGGGGAAAGGAGAGAAATGCAGATGTGGGGAGGGACAGAGCACATGGGGAACCGGAAATGGACCGGAAATTAAGAAGAAGATGGGGACAGGAGGAGGAGAGCGATAAGTCATGCAGAAATGCTGATTTGGGCTCTTACCTTGATTTTACTTTATCATTTTTGTTTTTAACAACAGCCTGGGTCTTTATTTTTGTATCGCTACATTATAATGATATATAATAGCGGGATTCCATATGCCACATTCACCATGCACATAGCATTATTTGATCAGCTCCGTTTCCCCCCATTTCCCTCTCTCCCTCCCACTGATGTCCTTGCACCAGACCTCAACTGTCTCCCTTCTATTGTTATTGCCATTATTTTCAATTAGTGCATTACGGTTATATATAAACCCAGGCACATCGTAGTGCATTGGTACATGGACATTGCATAACTTATTGGTGTTTGTTCCCCAGTCCTTCCCTTTGCCTTCCCATCCTTCCTCCCTCCGCATCTCTTCTTCTACTCTCAGTTCCTTCTGTTTTCATGATATTTCTACTTTATCCCCTCCCAACCTCCCTTTTTTTTTGGTTCCATAAATAAGAGACACTTGACTTTCTGAATTGGGCTTATTTCACTTAGCATGATGTTCTCCAGCTCCTTCCACATACCAGCAAATGACACAACCTCCTTCTTTATGCACAGAACTCTGTTGTGTGTATATATACCACATTTTCTTTATCCATTTGTCTGTTAATGGACTTGTTGACACTGATATCCCTGTGTTCCCTTCTCCCCAGACCCTCAGGTGTGGAAGAAGCAGACCCTCCATGCTCAGGCTGGGGGGCAATCGCTGACTCAGTTTCCAGCAGGAGAAAGGTGCAGCCAGGGGCTCTAGATGCCCGACCTTGAGTTACGCTGAGCTGAGCTATGGCTTCAAAGCCTGGTCTTCCCCAAGGGCTCCAGCTGAGGAGTCACTTTGGTGGTATCAGGTGTGCCTGAGGCCTGGTGAGGGGGATGTCAATGGTATTCCTATTTTACAGATGAGGAAACTGCGTCTGGTAAGTGCTCCAGCCAGGTCTGTCTAACCGCAAGGTTTAACTTCTCCACTCCACTCAGAGAAGCCTGCTCAGAGGTAATTCCTGTAGGAAAGGAACACGGAAAAAACTGTTCATCCATTGCCATCACTCAGGCCAAAAGGGCAGCCGAAAGAAAGATTCATTTAAAAAAAAACCCTCCAAAATGTGTCATGGGCTCACATTTATCCCCACTTTAAACAACAACTGAGATGTAGTCTACGGGGCTATTTCCAAAAAAATAGGAATGGTGTTATGATTATTCAGAGATTCCCCAAGAAGCCAAGGCTGTGGTTTTGGAGGAGCAATTTTCTGACTCGCAGATGGTGTGAGCAAAGAGAGAGGAGCAGGAGCAGGAGGGGCTGGGGCTGGGAGGGAGGGCGGGCAGGTGCCCTGCCTAAGCCCTCACAGGCATAACTCTTCCCCAGAGGCCAAAGACAGCTCTTATCATCATCCCAGGATGCCCTGCGGCACAGTTAAGTGCTTTAAGTGGAGGCTCCGAAAAAGGCCATTTCCCGCCAAGACTATAAAATGGAAAAATGGAGATGCCGTATTCACGGCAAAGAATCAAATGTGCAGAGCCGTCCACGGAATTTATAAATCAGTTACTGGGAACATTAAAACGCCTCTTGCTGCACTTCATCTGCGGCTTCCTTTCTTTTCTTCTTCCAAATACCTAACACATCGCTCTTTTTTACTGGCTCCGATGGACTCTTCAACCAAGTCTGTTCCCTTTCCAGCGCAAATATATGTGCATGCTCTTCCCTGACTCAACTTGACTGTGAAACAAACAAGGATGCATGCTTACCCTGGGTCTCCCGATAAAGATGAGGGGAGGGGGGTTTGCTTCCCTTTGGGATGAGGTGTTCCCGGGAGCAGGAGCCATTTCTGTGCTGAGCATACTTCTTGTGGATGAATCCCATTCCATCATGGATGCAGGAGCACTCGGAATGTGATGCCAGGCAAAGCGTGGTGTAGACAGAGTCAAGCCTGAACCAGTAAAAACAGGAGGATCTACCAGACAGCATTCTTAGGCATCCCGAGGCGCTTCATAATAAGGCTAGCCAGGGCTTCTATGGGCCCTCCACCGGCCAGGTGCTATTCCAGGCACATTACATTTATTGTCTCAATTTAATCCCTACAATAACCCAGCGTTGTTATGATCCCCACACTCCAGTTAAGGAGGCAGAGGCACAGAGATGTTTGCTTCCCCAGTTTCATACAACAGCATCAGGGCTCCTATGTGCCATCCCATGCAGTCCCAATAAATAGGCTAATTTCACCATTTGCCTTGGTCCTGTGGGGATTGAAGGGTGCTGGCTGCCATAAGAGGATCAGAGCTGGTGATCCCCAGGACATCTGTGTGCTGGACTGGCATGCTGTGGGGTGTTTCTGTCACACCTACCCTTGGGAGCACTTTTGGCCATGCAGGAGGCTTCTGCTGGAGCGCTCTGGTGTCTTAGCAGCTCCGGGGGGGGGGACGGGCCCCCAGCACTCAGGGAAGGTGGCCCTGGGGTTGGAGCTCTAGAGGAGAGACACTTTCCCCAGAAAAGAGGATGCAAGGGGGTCTGAACACAGAGACTGGGCTGAGGTACAGATGCCTGTACCACAACGTGGGTGACAAGCAGGTCCCTCTGTACCTGGATACCTGGTGATACCCCAGCTGGTGAATGTAGTATCCCACCCCGAGTTTCAGCATTTGAGTCTTCCTTCAAATGTTATGGGAATCTCCTTGCTAACATCTGTTTCTGGTCATCATAGACATGCAGGCTGCTTCAGATTTGGTCACTTGCCCTGCAGATTAGCACTGTTTCTCATGTTGTCCTGGTATTGCTCCAAGTGGGGCCCTTGATGCTTTCTTCTGGCCCACACCCACACACCTGCACCTGCCCAGGTTCCTAAGATATTGCATTGAAGCTTGTCCTAAATGCTCCTGGAGTTCCCTTCTTTGGAGGGGACTATGAGCAGTCCTGGTCTGGCACCCTGGGTAGAGCCATCTGACCTCTCTAAGCTTAGCCCAGGTTAAGGGGTGGCTGTGAGGCCGTTTGTTCCTGGCAGACCCAAGGACAACTTCACCAGAGCGTGGACAGCAGTGCAATTAATTGTACCTTCCACAATGAGCAGAAGGCATTATGTGTGGCCAGTTGAGGGAGAGAGGTGTATTGCAGAAGCCTGTCATGAGATCTGGATAACCTCACCTGTAGGGTCTCTTCCCACCCTGAAATTCCACAACTCTAAGGGGAAATGTAGATTAAAGACTGCAGGCTGGTGGATTGGATGACAACATCCAGCTAAACAGGGGAATAGGGAGCAGGAAAAATAGTGAAGCTAGGGAGCAAATGTGGGTTCTTTGGAGACAAATCATGCCCAGGAACTTCCCTGTGAGAATTATTAACTCATTCCAGCATGAAAACACCATAAAATGATCACACAGCTGCACACTAATTCCTAGTTTTAAAGACATTTTTCTTTACTGTCACCTATTTTCCCCTCTCTTTCACGGTAGTCCTAGGAAATAGGCAGGGAATTACAACATCATGCCCATTGTACAGATGAGAGGAGAGAGCTAGGAGATGGGATTCACCCAGGACCCTGCAGCTAAGTCGTACAATGTATCAAACTCAGCTCACCTGTCTCTACTTCAGGACCATTTGTATGACTCTGCAGGATGTATTTTGATTTTAGCAAAACATTTGACATTGTGTGTGACCTTAAGGACTGGAAAGAGAAGTGTTTCCAATGTGATGGGAAAGTGTTCTAGATTGAATGTTGATGCCTGTGGCATTTGGTGGCCGAATGAGAGATCTTTGGTGTACTCCCACCACAGGCCTTTTGTACAGGGACTACTTCCACGAGTCACAGCAGTGTCTATCAGACTTCCTAATGACTTGATGCTGGGAGGGACAGCTAATATACTGGATGGGAGAAAGGAATAGAAAACAATAGAGAATGTTTGATGTATTCAAGACGGCATGGGCTGCGGAGTCAGACCAGCTGCGGAACCTTGGGCAAATTACTTAATGAGAGCAGATGCTCATTAAATCTCCCTTCCTTCTCCTTTCTTTCCTCTGGCAAAATTAAAAAGACACAGGATGGCTGTCTTCAAATGTTCAAGGCTCCATCTTAGCAATGAGGGTGCTGCCTGTGTCAATAACCTAGCGGCTACCAGCTCAGCCCCTGGAGGCTGAGTGCTTGGGTTCACTTCCCGGTTCGGTTGCACACTAGTTGCAAGATCTTGGGCAAATTATGCTCTCTGTGTCTCTTCTATAAAATAGAGATAAAACAGCACTCATCTCCCAGGACTTTTGCAAGAAAACACTTAAAATGGAAGCCAGCACTTGGCAGGTTCTATGAGTGCTTTTCACTATTGTCTCGTGGTCCCAAAAGATGGAATGGAGTCCAAGTCTGTAACTTAACAGGGAGGGAGTTAGGTTTGTATTCTGCGTAAGTGAGAACTGGTCCATCGCTTTCTACTGAATACCTTTCAATTTCTTTGCTTTTAGGAAAAGCAGGAATTCTTAATGTGACCTCCACAGTTCTGCTCAATGTAGTTCTTCTTTGCCTGGTGATAGACTCATTTTGCAACCCTCGATCCCTTGCTCACTGTGCTCCATCTGCACCAATCTTTTAAGTTCCTGTGTGCACCATGAATGCTGCTTCAAGCCTCAGGGCCTTTGAACATGCAGTTTCTTCTGCTTGGAATACTCTTCTCTCCTTCTCCTGGTCAACCTCTACTAGTCCTTCCACTTTCAGTTTAGGAATCATTTGTTTAGGGAAAGCGTTCCAGATCCTCCAATTGAGTTTAGTCTTCCATATTATTTACTCTATTTTTTTTTTTTTTTTTGTGTGTGGGGCATGCATCCTACCATTGAGCTATACTCCAGCCCTGTAAAAGTTACTGCAACACTGATTATTTATGTAATTTTATGCTTTTCTTCTTTTTCTTTTTTTCTCTCACTGTGCTGGAATTGAACCCAGAGCCTTCCTCATGCTAGGCAAGTGTTCTACCCGTGCACTACATCTCCAGCCCTTTTCATTTTTTTTGAGACAGGATCACTCTAAGTTTCCCAGTCTGGCCTTGAACTTGTAATACTCCTGCCTCAGTCTCCCAAAGAGCTGGAATTAAAGGGGTGTACCATGGTATCCAGTTCATATCATTATTTAATTTAACGTCTATCTCTAATGAGAGCAGAAATGATCTTTGTCCTACATACGGCAGTATCTACAACTTTTAGCTCAGTGTCTGGCACATGATAGGCACTCAGGAAATATTTGTGAGTTGAATGGGTGCATTTTCTCACAGGCTCAGCTGGACAAGGCTATCTGTGGGGGCATGAGATATACTGGAGAAAAGTCCATAACACCTGGACTGAAAAGGCACTTAGGTGAACCGAGGACTCCTACTTACTTCAATGATAATTTATTGCCATCAACTTTCAAGTTCTGAGGCTGCAAAATTTGCAAGACACCAGCTGAGGCTGATGGCCTCTGATACTTGATTCTTTCTGCAGAGAGGGATGTCAGCTCCTGGGAAAAAAGGGGTAGAATGGATACACTCAGTAGGGGGGTAGAAAAGAAGATGGCTTCAAGGGAAGAAAGAAGGGACCCCGTGGGACCCCAGAAAGGCTAGGCAGCTGCTGCCAGGATCTCTGGATCTCCTCAGGCATGATGCATGCATGTGTCCCTGCACTCCGCTCTTGTAAAACCTCAGACTAAATTTCCCGACTCTTACAGAAAAATATTCATAGGGAGCTGGGGGTGGGGGGGGGGGAAGAGACTTGGGACCCTGTCAGAGGAGGCGGAGATGGGGCTTCCTTGCGGTGCAGTCGTGGACACCCTACTTAGGCAGCGGGGGGAGCTTGGGGAGCTGCAGGGGGGTCACAGCCTGCGCAAGGCTCAACTCCGGACTGTGGTGCGCACAGGTTTTAACATTCCACCAACGTCCGCCTGCTTTTTTTGTACTAACTCGGCTTCAACAGCCCACAGGACTGCCAGGGATAGCGTGGTCGCTAGAACCCCAATCTCCTGGCGCCCCGGCTCCTGCAGTGCTGTGGCCCTGGGCCCTCCCTCGCAGAATCACAGACAGGATCCGGGTGCTTTTCTTCCTGGCCAAGACGCAAATCCCTCGGAGGAGCCAGTCTTCAGCGCCACAATCTTATCCCTCGTTTCCAGGAATTGCATTGGCACCCGGGGCTCTTGCAAGCCGCAATTTACTAGAACAAAAATCAAATCCCCTCGTACGATTCAAAAAGCAATGAAATAAATAGAATCGTATTTTTCATGGGGCTGTAAAGACGGTGGCGACCCACCCACGCGGGGCTCTAAAGCACCTTGTTTGTGGTCCTTTTCAACAGAGACCGTTGATCAGTCAGCCGCTTCCATTCAAACCCCCGGGAAACCGGGAAGGACAGAGAACAAAAGCGCTCTCTCTCTTTCCGGGAGTCTCTGAAACCAACGGTTCCTATTGCTTAAATCTACAGACCGCCCCGTCGCCCCCACCCTCGGAACCTTTCGCCCGACTGCTTTTTCTCAGGAAGCAGCAGGCACTGAAACATCTGGAAACACAGGTTTCCATGGAAAAGACGGTGTGGGGCGGTCTTTGTTCTAACCTCCAGCGGGGGGAGATGGGACCTTTCTGATGGCAGCGGGGAGCCACCGTTTGTCACAGCAGGCTGGAGCTCAGAGCCCTGCCGGTCAGACAATGCTACCAACTTCCTTTGGTTGCTGCCCAGTTTTCCACATGTTGACACCCCCTCCCCATCCACTTCCCTGCCCATCTGGCTTTACCTTGGCAGGGAAGACACAGTGGATCATTAGGGAGCTTCCCTGATTTTTTTTTTTTCCACGTCTCCAGCCTGCGCTCCAACCCCCATGTAGTACTGTCTACCTACGTGGCCAGGAATATGATTTCAGCTGTTTATTTAGGGCTCCAACTAGCTGGCCAGGCCCTGGCCATCAATAGGAACAAGGTGGCATTTTTCTCACTTGGGACCAGGAAAGCTCCAAATGTGGTCGCCCTTGGATAGGGTGCAGTCCAGCGGAAGATCCTCAGGCTCAGAGAAACTTAGTAGCTGGCCCAAGATCACACTGCAAGTTAGACACTGGACCTTCCCAGTTCTTGGTTAGCTTCTCCATCCATTGCTCTATATAGACCAGGATTTGAGACTGATCCTTGGTAGCCATGTCCTTGGCAGGGGAAGTGGAATAAGATGTCTGGCAGAGCTGGGCTCTGTGGCAGAATGACAAATGGCCCCCCTTGTATTGCTAGGAAGTGGGTTCTGGGAACAAGGTTAGCCAACAGAGCAATTTATCCACCTCCCAGTCAGCAGTGGGGAGAGTAAGGAGGAGCAGGGGTGGGTAAAGGCTACGGGTTTTCCAACTCATTACTGGCAGGCGCTACTGTCAGGCCTAGCAGCACTTCCAGCGTGAGGCCTGTTTGTCCCCAAAGGCTGGGGCTAGGCAAAGAACATCCTTTTAATTTAAATTGCACTTAAAAATCAGAGCTTCTCAATTTATGTTAATCGCAAATTTGAATCTTGCAATATCATATATAGGTACATATACATCTCTATGGTTTAAAAAATATAGTATATAGAATGTGGTAAGATGGGAATTTTCAATCAATCAATAGGAGAATAACTTTTTAGAGGGCATTTGGTGTTTGTCAAAGCCTTAAAACATTTATACTCTTTGTCTTAGAAGTTCCAACTCAAGAACTATATTCTAAGAAAATGATCAAAGATAAAGATCTTTGCATTTGCAACCTTATATTAGATCCAGTTTTAATATTCTACCATTAAGATACAATGGCAGATGATGATATATCCATTTGATAAATTATTATGAATCATTTAAAAATGATTCTAATGAAATAAGAGAATGCTATAATATAATATTTTATCTCTCTCTTTCTCTCTTTCCCCCCCGCCTTTCTTTCTCTCTCTCTCTGGCACTAGAGATTGAATGATACATGGTAGGCAAGTGCTCTGCCACTGAGCTATATCCCCAGCCCCTTTAAGATGCAATATCTAATTTAAAAAAGGAGGATTTGCAACCGTATATATAGCACATAGAGTTCAACTAGTGAACCTCCGTTTTCATCTCTCTTTCCATCCCTTTATCTCTCCATATATAATCTTGGAAAAAAGGGCAAGAAAGAACCAAGTCAAATGTTTACATCAGTTTTTCCTCTAGAAGGAGGCCATTTGAGATGAGGTAAACACCTTCACCAATTTTTCATAGTGATCTTGTGTTATTTTTATGATCATAAACATGTAGCAGAGAATTTAGCCAGACTTGAGCTGAGATTTGCATATTGCTGATAGGTGGAGATTGGTAAGAATCTCAATCAATCAATCTCTCTCTCTCTTCTCTCTCTCTCTCTCCCTCTCCTTGTCTCTCTTCCTCTCCCTTTCTCCCTCTCTCCCTCTCCATCTCTCTTTATCTCTCTCCTTTCTCTCTCTCTCCTCTCTTTCTCTTTCCTTTTTCTCTCTTCCTCTCCTCTCTCTTTCTCTCTCTCCTTTCTCTTTCTCTGTCTTCTCTCTCTTCTTTTTTCCCCACTTCTCTCTCTCTTCCTCTTTCTCTAGTCTTTTTTTATCTCTCTCCTCTCTCTCTCTCTCTCTTCCTCTGCACTTCTCTCTCATCACTACCTCCAGCATCTCCAGGAGGCCTGCAGACTGTGCTTGACTGGTTTGCACACATCTGTGGATGTGTCTGTTGCACCTGGGTTGGGGCTGCAGCTCCTCCTATCCCCCATGGCAAGGGGCCCAGGAGCAGTGGGACAGGGCCCATAGTGCTCAGCAGGAGGGCCGAGAGAACTAGTATGATGTCTGCAGTTTGAAAATCCACCCTCCCCCTCCACCTGGTGACCCAATCACCATGGCAACTGGTATGCACTCTGGGAAGAGACGTGATTGTCAGAGAGAGCTATAATTCTTAAGGGCCAAGCAACCCAGCTGTGGGGCCCATCTTGGTGTGTGAAGTTCCCTGAAGAGGACACGTGTCTCCATCAGCTCTGCAACACAGGGAGGCAGCAAAGGGGAGGATCTGTGACTGGGGCAGAGGAGGACTGGGCAGCTGGGTTGGCTCTATGGCACCAGCAGAGGGTGGCAGAGCAGGACATTGTGCCGGAGACCAGACCTAAAGAAGACAGAGGAAGGGAACTAGGGAAGAGAGTTTTGGAGCTTGCTGCCATGATCTCATGTGTGTCCAGAGGAAGGGGAAGACTGAGGACCCGAGGGTGGCTAATATAGCCACGTGTGTATAAGGGGGCTCAGCAGGCCTCAACCTGTCTTTGAAACATGACAGTCGGTATAGTGAATGGATCAGAATAGTGCAGGAGTTCTCATTCAACTTGGATAGACATATTTCATGGACATAAAATTGGATCCCTTTAGGCAGGTTCCCCACTCTCCCATGTTAGGCACACTTCACTCATGTCACCTGCCAGAGTCCTGAAGTCATCTGAGTGCACCATCCTGGGTGGATGCTCTGTAAGGACCTTTGTGGCCATCATATTACAAACCTTTGTCTCACTTGCCACCCCTGTCCCAACCCCTCACGCCTGGCACTCCTTGAAGAACCAACTTGCTGTTCTCCAAACATGCCCACCACCTAGCTGCCATCCCAGACTCCACTCGGGGTACTCCATGATGTCTCCCCCCTGATGCTATTTCTGTCTCCACTTTGTTCAGGTGTAGTGATAACTTGACCCCATCGCCCTTTGCTGCCACACTGGGAGCAAAGCACATCTTACCTGCTGCTCAACCCTCATTTCCCAGTGCCTAACACAGTGCTACCGGAGTGAAGGCATCATATCTCATTACATTGCTGAGCATTCAGTCCCAGGCTAAGAGAGGTTCAGGATGTCATCCAAGGTCACACAGCTAATAAGAGGAGCAGAAGTTGGCACCAGTACTCAGGTCTTCTTTTTCCTAATGTCCTCTAGGCTTTCTCTGGGCTGGTTATAATAACTCACTGGGAAAATCCAGGAAATTTAATTTTTTTGAAAAGGGATGGGGCCATAGATTAATGAAGGCAAATAAGGGACATGGCTAATCCGGACCTCTGCCCTGATTCAGAAGATGCATTTGATCTCAGTTAATTCTTTCCTAAAAAAGTTGATGATTTTTTTTTTTGCCTTGGGTATCCTCTTCAGGATTACCAAAGTCCCTCTTGGGTAGGGATCCCCACAGGTAATGACAATGCCTGAGTACACTGGCATTGTTTTGTGTCAGGGTGGGGATGGAAGGGGCAGGAATTCCATGTTAGTTATGTGGCCACAGACTCCAAAGCCACAGTTCCAATCCCAGTTCTTTTGCTTACTTGCCGTGTGACCTGGGACAAATTACTTAACCATTCTGAGCCTCAGTTTCTTAGTTTGAAGCCCTTTTCAGTCTGTCCTGGAAAAACACAGCAGCACTCTGTGCCTCTTTTCTTGGGGTTGAACTCAAAAGGGGCATTAAGCACCTTATTCCTAAAGCCCTGTGACGTCAATCCCAGAGCTTCCTGCATGGCTGTGAGTGAGCCCAACTTGGCCAGCTGCGAAGCCCGTGGTAGCCAGGAGTGGGGAGGCCATCTGGGGAACTGTGCAGAGCAGTGTCCCTGCAGACCCAGGGCCTCTGGGAAATCCTCCTCTGAGCTGAGCGGGGCAGGTGGGGCTGGGGAGGGGCAGCCAGGCCTGCCTGGGTGTTCAGGCTCCTTCCCACCATCTGCTTAGTCAGACCTCCTGTTTAAATTCTCCGCTTGTCTCGCCTTCCACAAAATAATTAGCATCCATTTGTTCCTAGAGCTCGCTGGGCGACATTAGTCATTGTAGGAGCTTTGGGCACCGCTCACAGGCATTTCCATCTGATGCAAAGTTGAAAATGGCCTAAGTGCGACTCAGGGCCCCACTCATTCTGCTCCCAACCCAGCATCTGGCACCTCCCTTTTTTTTCCTCCTATCCTTTCCTCCTGGGGCGCTGGGACTGGTAGGAAAGGAGAGTCACCAGGAAAACCCATGGGGGGTGGGGTAGGGGCCGGGAGATATAAGTGCTGCAGCGACCTCAGCCCTTCCCGCAGGGACAGAGCTTTGGGGAAGGGAACGATTTATGGGCTGAGCTGCAGAAGGAGCTCCCATTAAACCCAATCCCAGCTCAGGCATGAAATCTGCTGCAGAACAATTCTCTGACATATTTGCTACACAAAACCAATGCGCATTATCGCAGAGCAACCTGCTCAAAGCCCTTTGGCTTTTCTTGAAACCATTGGCTTTTGCTTTCTGAAAACTCAGCTACTTTAACTTGGTCAGTTTGTATTATTTCTGGGCAAGACAAAGGGCGAGGGTGGAGCCTCCCGGCTCTCTTGTGGAGAATGGATGGGGAGCTAGCTAGTTCCTGAAATCCTGCCTCCAAAACACTTCCATATACATGGTCTTCATCCTGCATTCGAAGGTCTCAGGTGAGTGCAAAGGTCCCGTCTGAAACACACGGAGATGGTCATTCAGAGAGAGGAGAGCCTGATGTGATTCTGGCTTCTCTTTGTACATCTGTAAAACAATCCAATTGGACAAGATGACCTCTGAGGAGTGGTCCACATTCAGGTTCTCCCACGTGGTGTGTGTGTTTTATGCCTCTGCCCATCCACAGGGGAGACCCTGTTCTGGTCAG
Organism: Marmota flaviventris; assembly: GCF_047511675.1. NCBI lineage: Eukaryota > Metazoa > Chordata > Mammalia > Rodentia > Sciuridae > Marmota > Marmota flaviventris. The sequence continues at coordinate 27,757,375 of NC_092514.1, forward strand.
TGCCGGTAGACTGGGGATTACAAGCTGCATGTATGGCAAGATGCTTTTGGTCCAAGGCATAGGCAGCCTGGTTCTAGCATTGCCTTGGCTTTGATTTGGCTGTCTGGCCTTGGGCAAGTCACCTTGCTGTTTACCAATAATACCAATAATACTGTAATGACTCACAATTATATTTGTAGGATAAATACCTAGAAGGAGAAATGGCCAGGACAAAACTTAAGTTCAAAGAAGTTGAATCAACTTACACTTCCATCATCAGTATATGACAACTGTTCCTTCCCCACACCAGGAATGATACACGGGCAACTGTTTACTCTTGTTCTTCAGCGCTGCAGGTTGAGATTTCAAAACAGTTTAGGTGGTACCAGAGATGATTTTTAAAAAGTACATAGAGCTAGGCACAGTGGTGCATATCTGTAATCCCACCTACTCAGGAGACTGAGGCAGGAGGATTGCAAATTAGAGGCAAATTAGGGGATTGCAAATTAGTGAGACCTGGTCTGAAAACAAAATAAAAAGGGCTGGGTATATAGCTTGGAGGGAGAATGCTTTTGGTATCCTTCCTTAGCACTAACAAAAACTAAATGTACAAAAGGGTGTATAGACAATATACTAACTAATGTTGAATCACACAGTAAGAAAATGAATCACCTTTCAATCCCTTTGTTCCTCTGATCCACCAGGGACAAAGTCCTTGTTGAACTCTGATGTATTTGAACATTCCTTTAAGAGTTAAGTTCCTTTTCTAACAAAGAGGTCTTGAGCTAGGAGGCTTCAGGGGGCAGCAATGCCTAACTGTATTCATTTTAAAATAAATTAATTTCCTTTTAAATTGACAAATAAAAATTGTATATAAGTTATTGTGTACAACATGGGGTTTTGGATTATGTATGCATTGTGGAATGGCTAAATTGAGCAAGTTAACATAAAAGTTAGCTTGCATACTTACCTTTTTTTTCATGTTGAAAACACTTAAAATCTACTCTTAGCAATTTTCAACATAATACATTGTTATTAACTGTAGTCACTGTATCATGCAATAGATCTCCTGAACTTATGTTTCCTATTTAACTGATTTTTTTTTGTACCAGGAATTGAACCCAGAGACACTTAACCACTCAGCCACATCCCAGACCTTCCTTTTATTTTTTATTCTGAGACAGGGTCTCACTGAGTTGCTTAGGGTCTTGCTAAGTTGCTAAGTTGCCAAGTCTCACTTTGAACTTCGGACCCTCCTGCCTCAACCACCTGAGTGGGTGTTACACCATGCCAAGCCTACTGAAATTTTATACCCTTTGATCAACATCTCCCCAGTCCCTACTCCCTAACCCCTGGTAATCACTGTATTCATTTTTACCAATTCACTTTGTGGCTAACAATCCTGGTTTTTGAGAGTGATAGCAAATAAATTTATCTCAGTGAAAAAAAATTGTGGTCAGATTCATTGGTCTTTAAAAAACAATTCAATGATGTTAGATTTATGGAAGAGTCACAGAAACCATCTAAGGCATTTCTGTATACCTTCCAACCAGTATTCACTAATGCTAAAATCCTATATCACCATAGTACAGTTAGTGAAACCAGAACATTGACATTGACTTGATACTATTGATTAATCTACAGACCTTATTTGAATTTTGCCAGTTTTCTACTAATGTCCTTTTTCTGGTCTAGAACTGAATCTAGGATCCCTCATTGCCTTTAGCAGTCATACCCATTTAATCTTCAATCTGTGATAGTTCCTAAATCTGTCTTTATCTCTCTTTCATGGTCTTGATGCCTCTGAAGAGTACAGGCTGGTTATTTTATAGAATGTCATTTAATTTGGGTTTGTCTGATTTTTTTTCAATGTGACAATAGAAGCCACACTTGGCCTTTCTTACCACATCCTATGAGAAGGGTCATGATGTGAATCCGTCTCAGGTGATCTATGTGTGGCTGAGGCTGGTGGGAAGCCATTCTGTAAGCAGAGTCACCTTGCTCAGGGGGACTTTGTGATGTGGATCACATCAGAACAACAGCCCCTCCATCCTAGTCCACTCGTAGGGGAAGACTGACCGTCCTCTGTCCATGTCATAACTCACGGCCCAGCTCTGTAGTGGCCTTTCTGAACATCAGCATCTCCATCCCTAAAACCCAGCTCCCTGCTGCTGGTCCTGGATCCTGACGGTGCTAGACTCCAGTTAGTTTTTATTCCCCAGCCTTCTGAGGCACATGCATCTGTGCTGGTTCAGATGAAAGGTGTGAGACAGCTCTTTGGATTTGATCTTCCCTTGGATGAAGCTTTTTAGGCTAGAAAATAAAGACATACCAGGTAGGTGGGAGTCGGTGTCACCCTTGATTCAGGCATCTCTGCTGTTTTTCCTTTGAACCCCCAAAGAGATTTTCCCAACTGATCTTGCTCACCATCTGTTGCCGAACCATCACTTTGTTTGACTTTCTTTCCCTTCATGTTCAGGAAAAATGTGCTGCGAAATCCCAACCTTGCTTTCCCTCTGGGATCTGAAGAAATACATGCTTTGGCCCCTTTCCCACCTAGACTCTCCCCAGAGCTCAGGAAAGACACCAGGGGCTTGGATTTGCTGCCCCATCCTAGGAAAGCCTCTGTTGGTCTAGTTCTCAGATAATATTGTCCTGAGGAGAAAAGCCAATTACTGTACGCTATGGATAATTAACTAGCACAGAGGGCAGAGTCTCAAAAGCAAATGCCTGACTCTCCCTAGGGTCTGTTTAATGAGAAGGTGGCTCTGCGGGGAAGTGTTTGACAATTTCAAGGCCTGAAATGGATCCCACCACTCAACTCACCATTGTTGGATCCGGATCCTGATGTCAACCTCTTCCTAATTTCTGGCTCACGTGATGACTGGTTTCATACGCTGTCAAAGCTGACAGATGAAGATGAAAAATAAGTTTTTTTTTTTTTTGTCAACATGAGTCAATCCCTCATTTTTCTCTATTGTGTGCAAAGTCCTGATTCAGGCACCAAAAATATACTGGAGACCTTGAGACATTTCTGTCAAGTAAATGACTCTGGAATAAACAAGTAGGTGATAGAATATCACTGAATGCTCTGATAGAGGGAGTTATTAACCCAGCAAATATTGATTGAGAACTGTTGGAACACCGTATTTAAGAGTGATTGGGTTCCAGGGACCCCCACCCTATAGATACCAAAATTTGTGTATTTCTCAAGTCCCTTAAATGAAATGGCATAGTATTTGCATATAACCTACACAATCCTCTCACATGCTTTATATCATCTCTAGATTACTTATAATACCCAATACAATGTAGATGAAGTGGAAATAGTTATTTTACCATCTTCCTTAGGGAAGAATGATAACAAAAAAATATCTGCTGGTGATTCCCCCCCCCCCCCCCCGCCGAGTATTTTTTAATCTGCTTCTGGTTGAATCTGTGGGTGCAGAACCCATGGACTTATTGTGTGCCAGGCACCAGGGCTGTTGCTGGTGAGGCAGCAGTGAATGGGTCATGGACGTGAACCCTGCCCTCTTGGATCTTGGAGAAGAATAAGGATTCCAAGTAACTTAATGAAGAGAGATGAGCTTTCAGATAATGTGCTATGGGAAGGAAGAGGAGGTCGCTTCATGCAGTCTGGGGGTGAGGAGGACATTGCATGTTGAATGATGGGTAGGATTGAGAGAGCTGGAAGAGTTGGAGGTGGGTGGGCAGCTGTATTTTAGGCAGAAGCAATAGCACTTGTGGCTCAGAAATGAGATTAGCACAAGAAAATTGAGGAACCACTGGAAGGTCTAACTGAAGCCCAGAGTTCAAAGAAAGGTGTGAAGAGAGGTGAGACTGGGGGTGAATGAAAGTGCAGGGAGGGCTTTATAAGCAGAAAGACTTTGAATCCATTTCCACAAGCAATGGGGAATTATTGTATATGAAAGAGATGGGTTCAGATGTTCATTTTAGTCAAGTTGGTTGCCTTGTGCAGGATGGAAAAGAGAAGGCTAGAGTGGGGGCAGAGGCGGCAATAGGCAGATATTGTAGCAGTTCTGGTAAGAGGGACCGGTGGCCTACATGGAGGTGTGATGGACAAGAGGACATGGATTGAGTAAAGGATCTTTAAAAGCACCCTATGTTAGCCAGGTTTTTGTCACAGTGACCAAAATACCCAACAAGAACAACTTAGAGGAAGAAAAATTAATTTAAGCTCATGCCTTCATTGCTTTGGGCTCAAAGTGAGGCAGAACATCATGGCGGAAGGGCATGGTGAAGGACAGCTGCTCACCTCAGGGTGGCAGAAAACAGGTGGTGGCAGGGGATGAAAGGATCTGCAGGAAAGATGCATCCTTCCAGGGCACATCCCCAGAAACTCACCTCCTTGGCCATGCCTCATCTGCCTACAGTTACCACCCAGTCTATTCAAACTAGGATGAAGGGATTTGGTTAAAGTTCTCAGAATCTAATCCTTTCACCTCTGAATACTCCTGCATTAACAAAGGAGCTTTGGGTGTACACTTCATATCTACATCATAATACACCCCTGCTCTAGGAATAACAACTTGCAATTGGCTCTACATTTTTTTTTGTAGGTAGAAAGTAACATTTCTCTGATTTCATTCTTTGTAGTGAAGTCAATGCTATTATTGATCACACTGAGTTCTGACTAGTGGAGAATAGGCAGAAATTATGTAGATGTTTTCCAAGACGGGGTTAAGACATTCCACACAACCCTTCATGTGTCCCCGATGGTGGTTTTACAATAAAAAGAACCTGGATCCCTGAGTGTCCCTGTTTGGAAGAGAGACCCTGAGGGAAACTTCCTATCTTGCTTCAGGCCTTAGTCTTGAACAAGAAACCAATCTGCATCTTGTTAAGCCTCTGACATGTTGAAGTTGTTGCTTACAGAAGTTGATCTTACTTACCAGGTCCACCATAAACCAGTTGGGCTCATATTTTTTTCCTAGTTCATCCATGGAATTTCAGTGGTTTCCAACTTTCTCTTTGTCCAAGGAAGAATGAAGAAGCTCATTTTAGACATAGGTAGAAAAGGAATTCTTGAAAGTCCATGAAGTGGGAAAGAAGACAGGAGTATAGATACAGAAATGCATAGACACACAGATGTGTAGGGCCTCATCAATCAGAATACCTATACAGAACCAGAAAGGCTTTCAATGATAGATAAAGATAATAATAAAGTTGAAATTCCTTTAGTATTAAGGACTATGCTAATATTTTATTAAACCCTATAATAGGCCTGCAGTATAGATACATTTAGGAGATACATATATGTGTGTGTATATATATATATATATATATATATATATATATATATATATATATATATATATATAAAATATATTTATTATATTTATTTATTTCAGTTGAGATACCTGAGACCTTGGGAGAACGAATAATTTTCCCAAGGTTATACAGGATTTGAACCCAGGCATAATGACTCAGGATTCTGTCCCCTTAGCCACAAAATAAAGACACCAAGACAGAAGACTGGGGATAGAGAACACACACACACACACACACACACACACACACACACACCCTTAGACTCTGGATTGTCCTTGTCCCCAGCACGAATACCATTCCATTTTCAGAAGAGATATGACCAGATTGCAGAGGTGACAAGAACAGAGAATTACTTTTAACAAAGACTTGCCTTAATGAAATTCTCAGCTGGCTCAGGACATTTTGTTTCTCTCTAGACAACTTCCTGATGCTATCATTTTTTGCATACTCTGTTTATTTCACCTGCTCCCCCCCCCCCCCCTCTCTGGCCCATAAAGGAGGCTTTGCTGGTTTGTTTGATGTTCCTTAGATACAAATGATCCTTTCCTGAATAACAAATAGGATACACCCTTCAGAGGAATTTATGATTCCCCTCTTGTTCTGCTAGTTTCCAAATGGGATTCTTCCTCAGAAGGTACTTTTCCTCCGTTGAAACTTCTCCCCAGAAAATAGGCTGTTTGTCTGCTGAACACAAGGACTTAGTTTTTCAGATCCTGGGCTTCATGTCTCATTCAAAAGACTGGCCTCTGTAGCACTGGGGCCCTCAGACCAGGGATATCATTAGCAGTGAGAAGGCTGCCTTGGTGTATTGGTGGGTGTGGGGAGCGGATCCTGTGGGAAGTCACTGAGATAAGAGCTTTCAGGTTGCACATGGCTCTACAGTTCTTCTCTTCTAAAAACCCCATCCATTTTAGTAGCTGTTGCTGCAAGATCGAGGGAGGTAATAAGAACCATTTTTATATTGTTTGCAGATTCCATGGGTCAGGCGTTTGGACAAGACCCAATGAGGATTGTGTGTTTCTGCCTCATCATGTCCGGGAGCTTGGTGGAAGATTTGAAGGCTGCTGCTGGTGGTGATGGGAGTTTGTAACTTGATGGCTTTGGGTTGGAGATGTTTATGCTCATGTCTGGAGATTGATGCTGGCTGTCAGCTGGACCACTGGAGAAGGCAGCTCTTCTTAGCTTCCCCATGTGGTCTTCCTGTATAGGTTAGTTTGATATGGTACCCAAACAGGGATGCCAAGAGAGCAAGGCAGAGCATGCGGCACTTTGTGACATAGCCTGGGAGATTACAGAGTGTTTATTTCTGTCACCACTTCCTTGGCCCAGGTAGATAGAAAGTTCTTTCAAGTTTCAAGGGAAGAGGATACTGACCCTGCCACACGAAGGGCAAGTGACTAGGCTTCGAAGAGGATGTGGGCTAGCAGACATTTTTGCAACCATCTTTGGAAAATACAATCTGTCACACCATTTCACATGTGACTCCCTTCCTGTGGCCCACCACTTGGTCACCCAGGCTCCTCTACTCTCTTACACTTCTGTGGTAGGAGGTCACTACTTGTCTGGTTAGGTTTACCTTGATTGTAAGCAGTACAAGTCAATTCTGGCTAACTACAGTCACAGGGAATGTAGTGGCCCAAGGGAAATAGTGAAAGATTGAAGAAAAGGCTAAAGATCTAGGCTTGGCATAAAAAAGAATCTGGATAGTGCCAGAGGTAGTCTTGTTAAGCTATGACTTGGACAAAATAAATAAATAAACAAATAAATAAATAAATTCCAATTCATCTTTTAATCATTTTGCAATTCTGTTCGAAGTTTGAATTTCAAGGAGGGAAGACCCAAATGGCTTGGTGCCATGAGTTTTACCACTTAAAAACTTGCTTGACTTTGGGCAAGTTACTAAATTGCATCATGACTCAGTTTCCTTGTCTGTAAAAATGTGACACTAATACTATCTACTTCTTAGGTTATGTGACAATTAAATAAGATTATACTTACAAAGAGTCAGCCCAAAGTCCAGTGAATGGTAAATCTTCAATAAATGTTGGTCCGCAACTTTAGGTGTGAATCTGAAATATTCATGTGTTCATGTGTTGAGGTTGGTCCCTGTAATGGTCAACTTGAACTGTCAACTTGATTGGATTAAGGGATGCTGAGGATCAAGAGGCTTATGGGTGTGTCAGTGAGGGCGTGTCTAGGAATGACTGGCATGAGGGATAGCCAACTGAAATGGACACCCTCCCTAAGTGTCTGGCATCACTGTCCAGTAGGATGATGGCTTGGATGGAATAAAAGTTGGGAGAGCAAAGAAGCAGCAGCAGATGCAAGCTTGAGTCTTCTTGAAAGGGTTCTTGATTGCTGCTGTGATGGTCTGAGGATATCGAACTCTCACTTCTTCACTCTTCCAAAGCAGACTCTGCCAGTGATTCTCCAGAAGGCTTCCGTCTCAGACGAGGGTAGCACTGTTGATTCCTCTTGTTCTGGGGCTTCAGACTCTTGGACTGTGCAGTTACTGGTTCTTCCAGCTCTCCAGGCTGCAGGCGGCCATTGTGGACTATCCAGCTTCTGGTCAACCTAATAAGCCAACCTAATAAGTCCCCTTTTTACAATTATACTTCCTGTTGATTCTGTTCCTCTAGAGAACCCTGACTAATATAGTCCTCAATACAGCCATGTTCAGAGGTGGGGCTTTTGGGGGAATGGTTGGATCATTAGTGGATTAATCCATCGATGAATTTAATTATCTGAATGGATTATTGGGGGGCGGTTGAACTGCAGGAGGTGGAACCAAGTGGAAGGAATGGATCCTTGGGGTGTGTCCTCTGGTACTATATCTTGTCCCTGGCCCCTACCTCTCTGCTTCATGGCTGCCATGAGATGAGCAGCTTTCCTTTGCTGAATCCTTCTGCCATGATGTTTCTGCCTTGGACTCAGCTGATGAGGGACTGAAACCTTTGGAACCATGAGCCAAAATAAATCTTTCCTTTTCTAAGCTGTTTTTCTCAGATATTTGTTACAGTCATGAAAAAACTTCCTAACAGTAATAATAGTAAATTCTACTGTTATTGCAACAACTACTGTTATTCTGGCTGACTTGCTTCTGTGTCTAGTCCAGGATCAGGCAAGAGTAGATGCTCAGCAAATATGGTGAAATGAATGAATGAACCAGCAAATCAATGAATGGTTTCTTCTCTAATCCATGGCAACCAAATTCCCTGAAGCCATCTTAAGACACTTTTAACTAGATCCAAACAAGAAAAAACAACCTCAGTGCATTTAAATATTGGACCCACCTGCCTTAGTGATTGTTTCAGTGTCTCCAGCGAGACACAGTGAGAACTAATCCCCGATGTTGCTCCTCAGCCAAGTCCTTCACACATGCTGCAAACAGTAAACAAAGATCTCTACTCTAAGGAGGTGAATAATATGCCGACAGGATTGCATTCCACATCAATTCTTGTGTCATATTTGATTAATTTTGTATCTAGCTTCATTACATCTCATCCCTCATTTCAAAGGTGTCCTTCACATGGGACGCTGGAGGAAACAGAGAGGGGAGACCAAGCAAGGGACAAATTCATGAATGTCCCCCAAAAAGTGGCAGCTAAGATTTAACACTCGCAGAACCTCACTGCTGCTCAAGGAGTGGGCTCGTTGCTGGCCTGGTGGTATTCCCCAAGCTCGAGACACAGTGCTCCTGTCACCACGAGGTAGTCTTTACACACTATTAATCAGTAGAGTAGCCGGCAAGTGTTGACCCACTTAGGGGTGATACCCAAGCAGGTGACAGCTACTGTAGCTGACAGAATCTGGCCGGAGGGCACACTGTCTCCAGGCGGGCTGTCTGGAACTCTGCAGTCTTAATGTGGGTTACCATGTGACTGAAGGTGATATATCCAGCCAAGAGCTGCTTAAATGGGTCAAGGCCAAAATTTAACCCCATGTGATCCACCCGAATATTGGGTCCTTCCACACCAGGGTCTGATGACATCCTTTGACCTGTTCCGCCTCTTGTACCCATGACCCACCTCATCTTAGAACTCCGAAGAATCAGCTAACATTTGTTTAAGTCAATATTTATTTGTTTAATCCAATAATAACAATAACTATAAATTCAATAATTATCTGTTGTGTAGTACAGCAAGCATCTCTGCCATGTGCATTATATCTGTCTTGTTTCCATTGCAGCTGTTTGTGTGTGATCACAGACAGAGGCTGAGACTGGGTTCTGGCTTCAGGCTGAGCCCTGATCCTGGTCACAGACTGAGCCCTGGTCACTGTCACAGAAGACAGTGAGAGATGTTGTGAATGGCTCAGCTCAGGCTACCCTCACTGTACAGTCACAGGTGGGACCCCTGTTCTCTCAGCAGGATATGAAGCGGGAAAGGAGAGTGAAGGCATTCTGCACATGAGCAAAGACATGCCAATTAGAGCAGCTTGCATTCTCAGGTTTCAGACTCAGAAAAAGCCACCATAGTTTCAGGCAGAGCCTAATGAGGTTTTCAGCACCGTGCCTTACTTCCTTTAGCTTATAGAGATTATTGTGTTTTGCAGGAAAATTAACTGGCAATTAAATTCCTGAAAAAGTGTTTGAAACTCCTACAAGCTGTGCCTCATTGTTTTGCAAGATTGGGTACACAATGTAATAATTCCATCTGCAAATTAATTTTCTCTCACTCACAGCTTCTGTTGTAACTGCAATGTCATTTACTTAGTCATTCATTCATCCATTTATTCAGAGCATATTTCCTATGTACCTAATGTGAACCAGACAGTCTGGGGAAGACAGAGGTGGGTCACCCATAGTCCCTGACCCTTGGCAGTTCCCTGTCTAGAGCGAAGGCAGGATTTTGTCAGAAATAAAGGTCACAGGAGGCAGAAGGTGGATAGTGCTTTGGACTTCCAAAGAGTAGAAAGAATGAAGGTGATAGGAGTGAATGTTTATTGAGTACCTGCTGTATACCAGATTTGGTGGTGTGGTTGTGTCTGGGATCTCACTGAATCTTCAGAACAGTCCTAGGAGGCAGAGTTGTTACCCATTTACAGAGGAGGAGACTGAGGCTCAGGCACTTTGGGTGACTTGTCTGAGATCCTGGAGCCAGTTGTATGGATCAGTCTGATGAAAACATTTCTCATTAAACCTGCTAATCCTCCCAAATTAATGAGCCTTTCCCCCCCTTTCTGGTATTGGGGATTGAACCCAGGCCCTTGCAGATGGTAGGCAAGTGCTCCACCATTGAGCTACATCCCCAGACCTAAACTTACTAATTCTTTAGGGATGATTTGGCTATAGAATTGGTAGCTTTCTTGTTTCTCATCAGCACAAGTGACGGAATTAGAGAATGTCTAGAGAGAGCTAATCTAAGACTGATGTGACATGTGACATCAAATGGGCCCTGAAGAAAGAAGTGGCTGGGACTAAAGAAGTGACTAAAGCTATCATTTCTTGAGTATCTATCATGTATTTACTTGATGCTTTCCATAGATTTTCTCATTTAATCCTCATGTATACTCCACAAGACAGGCACTATTATTTGCAATTTTTTTTATATGGAGGCCAAGAGAAATTATCCAAGGTCACATGATCAGTAAACAATAAGAGTCACCATTTGAGCTTAGGTCTGTCTGTGTTAGCTTTCTGCTGCTGTGACAAAATAATAGAGAGAATCAACTTTCAAAGGAGGAAAAGTTTATTTTGGCTCACTGTTTCAGAGGTTTCAATCCATGGTTGGTTAACTCTATTTTTTGGGGCCTGTGGTGGGTGAGGCAGGACATCATGGTGGGGAGGGTGTGATAGAGCAAAGCTGCTCACCTCACCTTGCAGATGTTCCCGTTGCAGCTAGGATGCAAAGAGAGACACAGAGAGGAAGGGGTCAGGGTCCCAATGTCCCCCTCAAGGGAACACACTGAGTAAATTAACTTCTGTCCACCAGTCCCTACTTCCTAACAGTTCCACCACTTCCCAATAGTGCCACAGGCTGGTGACAAAGGCTTTAGTATGTGGGCTTTTGGGGGACACTTGTCCAAACCATAACAGTCTGACTCATCCCCCTGGCTCTTTTGTGGTGTGGTGTGTGTCCAGCCTCAGAGTTCAATGGCCGGTTACATGGTGCACTTTCAGGTTGCTTCTAGCCCTTTCTAAGATTAGGCATAAAGGCAGGATGACTTGTCCCAAGTCCCAAGACCTAACCCTGGATGTACAGTCCTACTTTCAGCTAGGTCTTGGCCAGAGTCGATCATCTGGTCTACCTCTTCCTAAGAAGCCTAAACCCTCTCATGGCAATTACCTAACCCTACCTGGGCTGTTACCCTGAGTTCTAGAGTGGTATCATTCATCTTCTGGACTCCTCTTTCCTGGGAATGTGAACCCAGCCTGTGCAAATGAAAACCTCACCCTCTCCTGCCTATCTTCCGTGTTTTCCATTTCAGTTGCAGGCTTCCTGTGTACGTTCCTTTCTCTCTCACATCTACAAATAAAAATTTGGTAACCATCCTGTCTCTCCTTCAGATGTTTCCCTTTGATCTCAGTGGAATTAAATTATAAATCAATAGCAAAGACAGCTCAAAAAAATCCTCAAATGCTTGGAAACTATACATCATACTTCTAAACAACTCAAGGGTCCAAGAAGATATCAAAAGGGAATGTGAAAGTATTTTAAATTGAATGAAGATGAAAACACAAGATAACACAGTTGTGGCATACCACTAAAACGACATTGCAAGAAAACTAGAGCACAACATTCCTTATGAACATAGATGAAAATCTCTAAACAAAAATTTTAACAAACTGGGGGTTGGGGTTGTGGCTCAGTGGTAGAGTGCTTTCCTGGCATGTGTGAGGTACTGGGTTCGATTCTCAGCACCACAAATAAATAAATAAAATAAAAAGTCCATTGATTTAAAAAATATAAAAAAATTAAAAATTTTTTTTTAAGAAAACTGAATCCAACAACATATTGTAAGAATCACATACCATGATCAAGTAAAGTTTATCTGATGAATGCAAGACTGATTTGACATTCAAAAACCAATCAATGTAATTCACCATGTTAACAAAGTGAAAAATGAAAAACTACATGCTACTAATAATGCAGAGAGAAGTATTTGGTAAAATCCAACATGCATACCTGATAAAAGCTATTGGAAAATTAGGAATAGAAGGAAACACACTCAATGTGGTAAAAGACATCTTTGAAAACCTACAACTGAAATCATACTTACTTGGGAAAGGCTGAATATCTTCCCCCCGAAATATGACCCTCTATCATGACTTCTGTTCAGTGTTGTACTAGAGGTACAAGGCAAGGAAAGAAAAGAAAATGCATTCTGATTATAAAGGAAAAAAATAAAACTCTACTTATTTGTAGATGACATCACTTTTTATGAATGGATAAACAAACTGTGGTGCATCCATGCAAGGGAACACTACTCAATGGACAAAAAGGAATGCATGATTGATAGCATGCAGTGACATTGATGAATTCATATCAAGTGAAAAAAGACAAGCAAGAAAGGAGCAAATGTTGGTGAAACTGCAAATTGGTGCAACCACTATGGAAAACACGGGCTGTTACATGTGCACTTCATGTTGTTCCTAGGCCTTTCTAAGATTAGGCATAAAGGTGGGATGTGTGTGTTAAAAAAAGCAGTGTGGAGATTCCTCTGAAAACTTGGAATGGAACCACTATTTGACCCAGCTATCTCACTCCTCCGTTTATACCCAAAGGACTTAAAATCAGCATACTACAGTGATGCAGCCCACATCAATGTTTATAGCAGCTCAATTCACAATAGCAAATTATGGAACCAACCTAGATGCCCTTCAACAGATGAATGGATAAAGAAACTGTAGTATATATACACAATGGAATACTACTTAGCCTTAAAGAAGAATGAAATTTTGACATTTGACTGTAAATGGATGGAACTGGAGACTATCATGCTAAGCAAAATTACCCATTCCCCCTAAACCAAAGGCTGAATGTTTTATCTTCTATGCTGATGCTAATTCACAATAAGGGCAGGGGGTGAAAAATAGTGGTACTTTTGTATTAGAGTGAAGGGAGGGGAGGAGGTTTGGGGATAGAAATGATAGTAGATCGAATTGGACATTATTATCCTATGTGCCTATATGATTACATGACCTGTGTAACTCTGTGTTATGTACAACCAGAAGAATGAGAAATTATACTCCCTTTATGTATTATGTATCAAAATGCATTCTACTGTTATGTATAACTAATTAGAACAAATAAAAAAATAATTTTAAAAAAGTCAAAAACTAAGTATGAAGTGACCAAAAAAAGAAAGGAACAAATGCTCTATAAGTCTATTCATTAAAAAATGATGAGATGCATACTAGTTCACAATGATAGAAAGCAGATCAGTGGTTGTGTGGGAGGAGAGATCACAAAGATGCATGAAGAAACTTTTGGGAATGAAGGATTTGTTCCTCATCTTGATTATGGAGATGGTTTCATAAGTGTCAACAGATACATATAGAATTACATGCACTTCCATTTAGTGTTTGTCAATTATGTCTCTAAAAACTTTTGAAAACTCTGAAAAAGCATGATTGTTGTAAAATATATATAACATAAAATTTACCACTTTGATCATTTTTGAGTGTATGTTCAGTGGCATGATGTACATTCACATTGTTGTGTAACTACTGTCACCATTCGTCTCCAAACTGAAACTTGATTGACACAGGACTTTGGTCTTAAGTAGTAACAGAAAGAACAGGAGTGACTGATTGGGACATATGAATTAGATGCTGAAATACAGCATTTACAGGATATTTTTAAGGTTCTGGAATCAGGAATGTTGCCCCTGGAGGGATGGATCCTCCGGAAGACTGGGACACAGAAAGGAAGTGGCTCTGAGTCCCCTCTTTGAATATTCGGCTCCAAGTCCATGCCTCTGAGAAGTTTTGATTGGCATTTGCCTTTTTCAGCTCAAGTCTTCTAATTCCTGGAAAATTAGGTCAACTTTGTTCAGCCCTCCAGATTGATTCACAGTCGGTGAAAGTGCAGGGTTTGCCCGTGAGCCTGGAGAATTCCTGGTAGTGTCATGCCTCAGTCTTTTCCTATCAGATCTCTGAGAGAGTGCCAGCCTCCAGCCATCTTGGATGCAAACCCTTGTCTGCATTGGTTTCCCTAAAGTGTGCTCCCAACAGAAGATTCTTGAGTGTAGTGGACTCACTGAAGACATAAGGAGTCTTTTTAGGGTCCCCAGAGTCTTCCACCATTTCACGGTTCCTTTCTCCCTTCCTCTTCCTCTCTTTTGGGATCAACAGTCTTCTCCCCAGCACCTCAGGCTTGTAGGAGACTACTGTGGGAACCCACTCAGAATCCCAGAGTTGGTATACAGATTATTTCTAGTTGAAGACATTTGCTATTCAACAGATGTTGGATAAAAGCCTTCTCAGATCTTCTCATATGTGACTAAAAGCAGCAAAATTTGGGAAAATGAGGCTGTCATAAATCGCTCCGCCACAGGAGTTTTATGGTCCTGAAGAAGATGGAAAGGCCACTCATACCTATATGGAAAATTGCTATTGCAAATTTTCTTATCTTCCATTTATTCTTCTAAAAAGTTCATTTATTTTTTTTCCCAAGGAAATCTGTTTATATTTTCTATAGGAGTTCTTTTTTTCCCTACTTCCTTTCCCTTACTAAGTTAGATGTACAAACCCCCAATTCCCCCATTCCTTTGAGTTACTCACCACTGAATCCTCCCATATGCCACAATAAATCCCTTCCTTACATAACTCCAATCCTGCAGAGTCTCAGCTTCCATCCTGGGAGTGGGTTCTAGGAACTGTCCCCATTAAAGTCATGTTCCCTGGGTCTAGCAGGAATTCTTGTACTGGTTGCTGATATTAGGAAAAAAGTCTCCTTTTAACTGCATAGTATATAAAAACCAGCCTGCTGTGGGAGATAGGTCAGGACAAACCTAAATTACTAAAAGGAGCATTTATATTATTAGGCCAATCCACAGACTCTCTGGGCTTAAGAAAAAGCTATTCCTTAGAGAGAGTACAAGAAGGAAATTGCAAAGCTTTTGTCAAAATATTTGGCCATCAGAAAATTCCTGTTTGCTTAACAAGAGATAAATGCATGAAAGCCACAGTACTATCTGTTCTCTGTTTCACGATCCTCCCCAAAATAGTCTGTTGGTTGGCGCAGCCAGTTGGAGAATAAGAAACTTTTAGAAGTAACTAGATAACCGGTTCAAGAGGGCAGTTAAGGTATATGTGGCAGTATCTCCCTCCTGCCCTAACTTCTGAGAAGTGACGATAATTATTGTGAGATACTCCCATCACCATGCTGAGAAGGAAGAAGAGACACTGTTGATGGTCAGAAATTTTGAGAAGTCTCTTAGATTGAGCAAAGAAACTGCAGTCAAAACGGCCAACGTAGG
The DNA here is from genome assembly GCF_047511675.1 of Marmota flaviventris. Classification (NCBI taxonomy): domain Eukaryota; kingdom Metazoa; phylum Chordata; class Mammalia; order Rodentia; family Sciuridae; genus Marmota; species Marmota flaviventris. Next base: position 27,773,071 of record NC_092514.1, read on the forward strand.
AGAAGAAGCTGCAGAAAACAGGAATGGGTTTAAGGGTATGGCAAGCCTGGAGTCTGAGGTACCAGAATGAGATGAAGCCCCAAACCTTGTGACAGAGTGCTTGATGGGAGATGCCACATTTGTCAGGTAATAAAGAACAACAGGGTCTTCTTTCAACAGGGAGCAGTGTATGATTCTTAGGGTCAGGGAGGCAGGGCAGGGTCTGGGTTGGACAGCCTATGTACTTTGGATAGTGCTAGAAAAATATGTTTAAGTAGATGCTTTGAGAAGCTGAGACGATTCAGTGGGAGCCTACATATAATATGTAAATTTCAAACTTAGAAGAAGAATGAAATAAAGCTAAGTGAGATCAATTTAACTAAAGTCAGAAAGGGGGGGATAAGAACAATAAGAAAGTATAGAAAACATAAAATCATTGGGCAGGACTGAGTCCAAGAAACCATAACAATGGGTTCAATTGACTTATCAATTGACAGTAACTCTTGGATTGAGGGAAAAAAATTAAAAAATTAAAATATCCAGATATATGCTGTTTGTATAAGAAGTTCTTAAAACAACCAAGGAATGTTGAAAATAAAGTGAAAAAATATCAACGAGTAAATCTAAAAAGTCAATATTCATGTCAAGCAGAATGGAATGGGTGAGAAGCATGAAGTCAGGACACTACTTGTAGATAAAAAGGATGGTCACCCTTTTAAGGGTCATCTTGACTGCATGAAGTTACCCAGAGACCTTGGCAAAGCACAATTTTGGGTGTGTCTGTGACGGTGTTTCCGGGGGCGATTGGCACGTAAGTCTGAGTGGACTAGATGGGGAAGACCCACCTTCAATGCCAGTGGGCACCATCTAGTAGCTGAAGGCCTGAAGAGAAGAAAAACATAGAAGGCGAAAGTGTCCATCTGTCTCCTGAAGCTGGATGCCCTCCCTCTCCTTCTGCCTTTGGACACCAGAACTCCAGACTCTCTGGTCTTCATGCCCCAGAACTTATACCTGAAGATCCCAAGTTCTTAAGCCTTTGTCCTTCCACTGACCTTGATGAGGCATGGCTTTCAAGCCTGCTTCTTTGGTTTTGAGGCTTCTGGATGCAGTCTTGCTGCCAGCACAGTAGGGTCTCCAGCTTGCAGGTGGGCTGTCGTGGATGCCTGAGCCAACAGAATCCACCAGTCAATTTTCCTAATAAATCCCCTCTCATATCTATGTATGTATCCTATTGGTTCTGTCTCCAGGGAACCTTGCCTAATACGACCATCATGTACCCACAGCATCCATTTGAAACATAAAGGAAAACAAGAGAGAGATACAAAGAGGAGTGCACAAAGCCACAGTCACATGTGACGTTGAAACAGGAATGAAAGGAAAAATCGACACTGCCTCATACTTCACTCATAAATTGACATGTCAAAGAGTTAAGAAATAATTAAGGATATAGATCATTTGGAAAAAGGAGGGTTGTGTAGTTTTTGTGCCTAACAGAAAATACAGTTTTCAATTATATTCCTTGTAATTATGTCTTAGATTAAAAAAAATCAACTCAAGTTGGGCCACGAAGGAAATCATGATAAATTCTGAAAGTCAAAAGTGGGTCATTTTCGTATGCGAAATGCACTAGAATTAGATATTAACAACAAAAAGATAACTGAGGGATCTCATCCACTTGAAAGTTTTGGAAAAAACCACATAATACCTATTAAACTACCCTTGAGTGAAAGAAGAAATCAGAATGGAAATTAAAATCTCTTTATATATTGGTAAAAAAGAATTTTATAGAGCAAAATCTGAGAGTTATAGACAAAAATGATATCCTGAGGAAACATTGTAACCATAAATGCTTTTATGAGAATAAAAGAGAGCTTAAAATCAAATTAATCTTTCAGCTCAAAAAAAAAAAAAAACTAGAAAAAGTACCAAATAAAACTCCATTCCCTATTTAAAGTCTCTTTAAACTAGATAGAGTGTCAAACTTCTTTCATTTGATAAAAGAGATTTACAGGCTGAGTTTGAGCTCCTGGTCCTCAGTCCAAGTCCGTCAGGACCACATCCCACTCTGACTGAATCAGAGTGGGACCCAGGCATTGGTAATTTATAAAGCTCTTAAGCTGGACCCTATGAAATAAAATGAAGTAAAGAAGCATCTAGAGATATAGCCCCTTAACTCTCTTTCCTATTTCTTCTATCTATCTATCTATCTATTATCTATTTATCTCATCATCTATCTGCATAGCAACAATTTAATTCCCCTAATGGTTGGAATCCTACAGATCATCTGGGTGTACCTTTGATTAATGACCTTGATGAGGCATGGCTTTCAAGCCTACTTACTAGGATGTAGCCCTCTCAGTGGGTGAAGTCTTAAAGCCATGAAAAACACTGGACAAGGGTGGGGGGAAGGCAGACTCACCAACTTGGTTGGAGACTCATTAGTCTACCTCTTGCAAAGGTTGCCATTTCTCAATTGCATATAACGGCTTTAGTCTGAGTCACAAAAACAGTAGGGTTTTTCAACTTTGCAAGGATCAAAATAATGGGCTTCTCAGTCCACTTAGTTTGTAGGCCACAAGCAGAGTGTTGTCCTTAGCAATGTGGCATTTACTTTTATTTCTTCCTGTGGACTGAATGCATGCCTGCTACCAACTTTTATAAAAGTGAAGAAAAAGGATCAGCTGTTTCTAACTTTCTGGAATCTTCTTTATTATTTCCTTTAATACTGTAGTCTCATACAGCATGAGGTCTGCTTTCCAAGGCAGAAGATTGATGAAATATTTTGCCATCTCATAATAAGTGTTGCTAGCTTTCTAGCCTGCAGGATCTGGGTCCTAAATAGGTACCTCCTTGCCTCCTACCTCTAGCCATTTCCATATTTTGAATTCACGTATTGGAACATCTCATTTCTGGTACTAAAATCTAAATCAGGATTGGACTAGCTGCACATATTGAAATCCCAATATGTGACTTAATCCACATAAAGTATTAATTATTTCTGGTAAGCTGATATTTTCAACTGATATGACAGTTCTGTGAACATCAAAAACCCAATATTTTATGTTTTTGTCTTATTATGCTAAGACTGTGGTTTTATTTCTCATGGTTTTCTCAGAGTTTAAGATCCAGCCATCAGATTGCATTCTAGGCAGGAAAAAGAAGGATGAGAAAGGAAGGAAACTGTGCAAGACATATAGCTGAGTTAGTCCTCTTTAAAGAGTCTTCCCTAAGTCACCTACTAGAAACTTCTATTTTCTTCCAATTATCCACTCTCATGTGGAAAAGAGGCCCAAGAAATTGTGATAAGTGAAAACAATTCATGCATGCTCATGCGTGCACACACACACATGCACACACAAAAGAAGGCCCTGTATAGCTTGATAAAGTCTACATTATACATGTATATTTTGCCTTATTTGTCTCTATTGTATATGTACAGTATATACAGTGTTTCTAGGTTCTGCAATCATGAATGAACCACTGGTTGAAAACATTTTAAAAAAAGAAGTGTTCTAAACATGTAGAGACCTTTTCTTATCATTATTCCCTAAACAATTCAGTTTAACAATGATTTACACAGCATTTACTTTGTATTAGGTATCACAAGTCATCTAGAAGTGATTTATAGCACATGAGAGGATGCGCATAGGTTCTATGCAAATTCTATGGCATTTTATATCAGGGACTTGAGTGTCCACAGATTTTGATATCTTGAGGGGAGTCCTGGAACTGATCCCCTGCAGATTCTGAAGGATGACAGCATAGATACATGTATGTCTGTATGATTCTGGAGGTGTAGGCACCGATCTAAGAACAGCAGTACCTTTGAGGAAAGAACTTGGAATAAAAAGTGATGGTCAGACAAAGTTTTCTTTATCTGTAATGCTTGAGATTTTTATTTGTCCACTGGTAATTATGTTCATCTGCTTGTGTTTGGAAGACATAAAGAGAACATAAGAAGGTCACCAGGATCTCATTGGCACTGAGGCAATAGACCATTGAATGCTAATAGGACTGGCTTGGCCTCTGGAGCCAGGGTCAGTAGACCTGGCTTCCAGGCCCACAGGGAGCAGCCATTCAGGCTCTCTAAGCCTCCTCACATGGGAAAAACAGAGTTGAAGGATGATGTCCATCAAAGAGGTGTTGGGAAGATCATGGAAGACAAAAATATATGGACCAATGCTTTGTAAATCCTTCAGGTGCTTACAAATTATGACACATAATTTATGAATGTCTTTTTCAATTACTTTGCCTACTTTATCATGTAATTGTATTACAATATAGCATCCTATAATTATATTGTAATGTGTAGCGTTTGGTAATATTTAGTGTCAAATGTAAGAGTGAAAGCAGAGGGATCCTAAATATAGATGATAAGAACAATTTAATGCATGTGAAAGGGCCAAGTAGAGGGCTTGATATTTAAAAGCTCACACAAAGTGATGAAGTTGAATTTCTAACATAGGCCCCTCCCCCAACTCTAAGCCCTGAACTCTTCCCATATGACTGCCTAAAACTTTTCCATAACTCCATCCTCTTTCCAGTCTCGTTATTGTATTGTAGATATCCATTGACTGTTTTTCTTTTTTCTTTTTTTTCATTTTTATTTTCCTTCTTCATTGTTGCCAATATTTCAACACTGGAATTTCTTAGATGGCCAGTAACTTGGAACTTTATTTAGTATGACACAAAATTACTGATTAGCTGAACTGGACCTAGGACCAACCCAAGTCTCCAAAGAAAAAAGGGTAGAAGAGTTATTTTATGGCATTTTCATTGTATATGGGGAAAATGTGAACTTTTACTTTAAAAAGTTTAATAAATCATTCGTGTGAAACATAGTTATTCGCTTTATACTATGAAACAGATATTTTAGAAATCCAGAAATAATATGGATTTGGCACGTCTGCAGGATCTATCATGAAAGGCAGCTAGGGATCAGGATTCGTGGTTGGTGGGTGGAAACTGGCGTGTAGGGTGAGTAACGGATAATGGGGACCCTGGCAGACCTTAAAATGAACTTCTTCACCAATTGAGAGCCTGTATGAGTTTAGGTGTGTACCCAGAATTAAATAGGTGCCTGGTACCAAGGACCTTTCATGTTGAAAATTTATTAGCCAATATTTACTTAACTTTAAAAATTGCTATTGTCTCATTTTTAGTATTCATACCAAAGCAATACAGTCGATTAAATGCATCTTCAATTATTCAAAGCGGCTCCTACAGAATTATTATACCTAGATATTGTGTTTTAATGAACTGTACTTAATTTCTACACTGTCAACTGACTGTCTATGTTACATCTTCCTCCCAGGGGTCTGAGACAGTCTGTCTGGCGCTGCAGGAGACACAAGGTTTCAAATGTCGCCCTCAAAGCTTCCTGGGGCTCAAGACCTCCTCTTTTTCTACTAAGCTGGACTCAGTAACGCCTTTTATTTACTGCATATGATTTTAAAAGGTGAGAGGGAGAAGGGCAGGGATGTCAATGCTAATGACCGAATTGGGGGATCTTTACCTAGAAGGACTGGAAGTCTGGAAATGGGGATGTGTAGCCTCTGTGCTTTCAGCTGCAGGAAAGGGAAGGAGCAATGGGATCCCATCCTCCCCAGAGCTTTAATCCCAAGACCCTGAGGTGCAAATCCAAAGATGGGAAGAAACTAAGGAGGAAAAAATGGCAGAGTTCAAAGTCAGCACACTTTAATTTCATTTCTTACCTCTCTGTTCCAGGTCCTAGGCAGATCCACATCAGACAGACTGGATAGCAAGTGTTCCTCCCTGAGGTTTCAGAGTTGATTTTCCTGCCCACAACATAACCTGTCCTGGCTAATGCAGGGTGGTGGTGGAGAATGACTGACAGGTGAGAAGGGGCAGTGATAAAGGGGTAGAGGCAGGTACTCATCATTCTCCATTTGTCTAACCAACATTATGTGGCAGGTACTGGGAATTCATTAGTGAATAAAAATCAAAAATCTATCCCTGTGGAGTTTACATTCTAGCAGGCGGGAGGCAGACAATAAAATTAATTGGATAAATAGGTATGTTGGTAGATGATAAGTGCTATTGAAAAAAAAAAAAGTTAAGGTATCTTAAACCCTGTAACTCTGGCTAAAAATAGTTGTATCCTTGGGCCTTAACAGAGGTGGGTAGAAGGAACCCCATACCTAATTGTGGGCTAACATCATGGCTTCTCTGAGAACCTCCCTACTCATGTGAAACCCTTCGAGGAAGATGGAGGACACCTGCAGGGACCAATTGAGTTTGAGGTTCTGGACTCTGAGAGCAAATGAGTTCCATGGAGTCAGGAGAGGGCACGTGAGCCATGCAGAGTGTGAGCTGAGTGCTGTCCAGTGTGTCGGACACGAGTCTGTTTGCATTCATGCTAGGTGGACAATCAATTATATGTGGGGGTCAAATTTTCAGTCTTCATCTGGAATGTTGCTGGTCACTGCGGTGCCAGGGTAGACAGCTAAGGGATCCCACAGTGGCTCTTCTGTACTTCAGCCCAGAAGGGTCATGAGTCATGTCTGCCCACAGACTTTTGACTAGCCACAGGGGTCCTTCCTACCTGGAAGAAGCAGCTGAGAGGTGTGTGGGAGAAGATTGAAAGCTCAGGGAGCTGTGCTGTCTGCCAAATCCTCAGGAGCCCCTTCAAGCTCATGGGTCATATGCTGTAGAACCACATTCAGTCTACTATGGATGGCATATATGCCTGTGGTCCCGGAAGATTCTGATGGAGCTGAAAATGTCCTATCGCCTAGCAATGTCATAGCTGTCATAGCACAAAGCATTTCTTATATGTTTGTGATGATACTGATGTAAATAATTGCACTGTGTTACTGATAGTATACAAGTATGGCATACACAATTATATATAGTATATCCTTGATAGTGATAATAAAGGATTATGTATTGTGTATATATATTTATTAATAACTTATTGTTATTTTAGAGCATTCTTGTACTTAAAAAACCTTTTCTGTAAAACTGTATGCTGAGTTACACTGGCTGAGGACTCATACATTGATCACATCCTTTTTTCTTATATTTGATTTAATATATACATTTGTTAATATACACACACCATATAGCCTCAGTGTGCTGTAACTCTCTAGGTTAGTACTGTGTAAGTACACTGTATGATGTTTGCCCAGTGATGAAATCATCTGTGTTTCTCAGAAGATACCCACCCCCAACATTAGGTGACACATGACTATACATCCACCCACCCACGCCTGTTCACATTTATGGATACCCACTCATGCCCACCAAGACTCATTCTTACCCACAGATATTTATACCGCCCATAACCTCTCTTGCTCACCCAAACCCAACCATCTTATGCATTGATCTGTGTAATATCCAGCTGATGTCCCATCTTTCTCTCCCCTACCCACCATACTCATTAGTACCCATCATGTTTATTCAGATTCAATCACACCTAATTGCATAGATTCTTTTTCTCTTGCTTCTCCCAAACCAAATGGACCTTTGCTAAAGGGTGAAGCTCGTTGAGTACTGGGTATCATCTTTTGGGATATAAAGAAACTTGATTATGTCACAAAATGTTTGAGATTCCTACATATTAGCAGCCATGTTTTTATGAATTATAGATGGAGTAAATAAATACCTAATGTTAAAAAAAAAAGCTACCACGAATTCATTAACTGAGCATTTGTACCCACTAGAAGCATAACCGTTCTTTGGCATGTATGCATGTAATTTACTCAGGTTGCAGATGATGCTCTGAGCATATATGGATTCAGGGTCCTTTGTAATAATGCCATGGCCTGTGAGTTGGAGCCACTGAGGTATAGAATAGTATAAAAAGAATGGGAGAGAAGTCCAGGGAGGTTTTTACTTCCTCTCTCACTTGCTGGCAGAGGGAAGCAGACTGAACGGAATGAATCTAATGCTTTGCTCTGACAGCAACTGCGTGTGTCTGTAAGCCTCTGTGAGTAGCCGCGCTGCAATTTAACTGCATTGCGTGTTCTCTCCTCATGGACAAACCCCATTTGCAATATAGACCTCGGCTTGCAACTAATAGAAACTGATGTCTAGAAAATGTGATCCATTATCTCCCCTGCTGTGGTCTGCTCACCTCCAGGATTTCATTTCACATTTGAGGGTATCTGAAGATGCTAACATTATGCCAAGAATTCTCTGAAAATGAAAAGGGCTCATTTAGGGAGTTCTACCAGAGGTGGGAGGAGATTCCATAACATCAGGGTATGATGTGTTCAGAGGGTAAATCCTGAACCCCTGGACCTTTCTATTTCTCCTTCCCATTCCTCCCTTGATCACCCCAGACCAACTGTTTACTTAATCTCAAGGACTTTCGGCCTAGGATCTGCTTCTGTGAAGGTCAGTGAAAGATGGTTCTAGAAGCCATAGCTTCTACCTAGAAGTCTCCAAATCCTCAGTTTACCCAAGGCCACATTTTCCTTCAAGATTTAAATCAAGTTAATCCAAGTTCATTCCCATGTCCACTTGGTGACGTGTAAGTACCCCGAGTAACTGTCCACTCACTTTTGTCATTGAGATTTCCTCTTAGACTTCTGGGTAGCCCACCTGGGTGCTGGGTGGATAGCTGATTATTTTTAGTGAACACTGAGGATGACTGAACGGGCCATGCCACCATTCAAGTACCTCAGGGACTGGTCTTCTGGAGGTGGGTGCTCCTCATTCTTTCACGGTACTAGCTACTCCTCTGGGCACTGTCCCCTCCCCTGTGTATAGGCAGCCTATGGTTCCCTGTTTAGCTGACTCCTTCTACGGTGGCCCTTCTTATCCACAGGGGATGCATTTCAAGACCTTTAACAGAGGCCCAACACCATGAACACTACTGAATCCTGTGTTTTTTCCTATAATATATGCCTATTATACAATTTAATTTGTAAATTAGTCACAATAAAAGATGAACAGCAGGGCTGGGGATGTGGCTCAAGTGGTAGCGCGCTTGCGTGGCATGCGTGCGGCCCGGGTTCGATCCTCAGCACCACATAAAAATAAAGATGTTGTGTCCGCTGAAAACTAAAAATAAATATTAAAATTCTCTCTCTCTCTCTCTCTCTCTCTTAAAAAAAAAGATGAACAGCAACAAGTAATAATAAAATAGAGCCCGACATGGTGGCACATGCCTATAATCTCAGTGGCTTGGGAGGCTGAGGCAGGAGGAAAAAGCCAGCCTTGTGTTGCTACTGGAGTTTTCAAAGCCAGCCTCAGCAACTTAAAGAGGCCCCTAAATAAAATACAAAAAGGGACTGGGAATGTGGCTCAGCAGTTGAGCACCCCTGGGTTCAATCCCTGGTACCAAATATAGCAATGTATTTCAATAAAATTTACAGATTATTTATTTCTGGAATTTTCCATGTAATATTTTTGGATTGCCGATGACCAAAGGTAACTGAAGCCAAGGAAGTGAGGATCTACTGCATTTTTTTTTCATTCTTGCAGAAAGTCCTCTCACTATTCAGATCTCTAACAAGTCCCTCCGTGCTTTTCAAGTGGGACCACGTATGTGCATGTTCATTCATAACATCTATGTAATTTCTAGGAATCGGGTGGTGCTGAGTGGTCTGCAGCACATTCTACTAGCCTTTTTTTTTTTTTTTCCCCTCTCTCTACTACCTTTTGACCAGAAATGTATCTCCTGTGTCATGGGAAGCTCAGTATGTCTCCTCATACCTTGAGGATTCTTGAGTTCGGGTTCTAAGATCTGGGTCATCCTATGGCATTCTTGAACATTTTGTCCCTTTTCTCCCTTGAATTTCTTGCATTGCTATCATATCACCACATCGAGCGCTTCCCCAGCTTCTTTACTCCCCAGACACCAGTGGGGCCGGGTTGTGTGTGAAGCACAATTTAATAAAGATTTGGGGCAGTGGAGGGAGTTTCTTCCTGATAGCAGCATAGTTAATAACAGAGTGTGGGATGTTAGAAATCCATGTGCACAGAACCCCTTGGCTAGGCCTGGGCATAAGTAATTTCCAATGTTATTCTCCTTTCTTTGGGCTCCAGCCTGCATTATTTTTTATCCTTCTCCTTGGCTCAGACACCCCCCCCCCCCCCCGCCCACACCATTCCCCTGTAAATTGCACACACAGCAGAGAACAGACCTTCCAGGTGAGCACAAAGTTTGCAACAAACCTCTTTTCAAAACCAAACACATATGAAGGTGTCTTTCTGGACAGACACTCCCCTCTGTGAGAAGGACTAACGGTCAGCTCTCCATGTCCCTTCCCCTTTGCCTGGGCTACTTTTGGACATCTATTCATGGGAGATTGGGCTGAGTGGGACTTTGGAGTCTATCTAGTCAAACTCCCTCCTGGATGCCTGAATTCCTTCTACAGTCACTGAAGAGTGCAGTAGAGTCAGCAGTGGTCCAGTTTACACTGCCACTTGATCTGGTAGTTGATGCTTCTGTCCTCTGTGTTTCAGCTCGCTTCTCTGCAGAAGGGAGAGGATGTAACAGTATCCACCTCCTGAGGTTGTTGCGGGGGATCACGTGCACTTGGCCGTGCACTTGATGCATTCACTATTAGTGTCAGCCTCCAGCAGATCTGATGGAAGATCTGTCCTTAAACCTGTTTGCTTTCAGGTATTGTCCATGGCACAGCATGCTGGGCAGCCTGAGGCAAGAGTCCTATTTAAATTTCTTTGGGTAACAGTACTTGTATTCATCTCACCCACCGGCCAGAGCAAATTTGATTTTGTAAAACCACCGAATTCCTGGGAGGTTGATCCTCTCTCAGAGGGGGAGGCAGAGACCCAGGGAAGGAGCTGGGCAGGTCCAGGGCAGCACAGGGGAAGGTGGTGTGAGCTTGGACTGGGAGGAAACTTGGGCACTAGCCCATGGGGAGGCCATGAAGCCTGGGCTTTTCTAGGAATCTTGACCTCAGAGAGTAGACTCTGCCTGACCTATGTCCCTGGCCACAGGCTGGTGGTTGCTGATCCGGGCCAGCTGCATCCTGGCACTCACCTCTGTGGGGGAAAGCTGGTCATCGCTCAGAGCTCCTGCTGTCCCCCAGGGGGCCTATAGCATCGACTGTTGGCAGGCAGCCGCTCCGAAGCTGGCAGATGGCACCCGTCTGCCGCAGAAGGATTCCCAGTTCCGTTCGCAGCTCCCCTAGGGTACCACTGATGTTCTCGAGAGGGGCTGTGAAATTCTCAGATAATTCTCAAAATAAAATTAATTTTGATACATTTCCATTTAAAAATAATAAGTGCTAGACAGAACTGTGTAGGGAAACGTTGGTTGCCCAAGGAAGTCAGGAAACGAAGACGCCGCCACGTCCCATTGCCCCTAGAAGAGCAGGCGGGGGTGGGGGGACCCCTGCAGAACAGCCAGATCGCGGACCCAGCTGCGGGAACCCGCAAGCCCCATCAGGACGACGCCTGGGACGTGGGCACCTGGGGCTCCTTGGGGGCAGTCCCTGAGCTCGCAGCTGCTGAGCAGGACTGGGTTCCGCCGGGAGCCCCGGGAGCTGAGTCACCTACTTGGCGCCCTGCGGACGGTCCCTCCCTCCCTGGCACCCTCTGGCTCTTTTCCTCCCCGGAGCTAACCCAGCGGCCTCTTTCTACTTTCTTTCTCTTCATAGCTCCTCCCTCCCAGCCTTCTCAATTTTCTTCAGCTTTCTCCTCCCTCTTCTTTTTTCCCTTGATCGCTTTCTCTCTTTTGTCTTTGATTCTTTCCGGTCCTTTTAAGTTGCAGAATCACTGGCTGGAGGGGCCAGACAGGGGCGCAGGGCTCCTCTGGCCCAATCTCACTCTTCCTTCAAAAAGTCTGCCTCCCCTCCCCGTCATTTTGTTTCATTCTGGGGGCTCTGGTCTCTTTCTCTACTCCTGCCTTTGCCTGAGTCTGACCTGCCTTCATTGCTAAGTCTTGTCTGAACCGCTTCCCTCCCCCCCACTTCTCCACCCATCCTTCCTTCCCCTCCTCCCTCCTCCTCAGTCTCTGTCTCTATCCAGGGTCCTTTCTTTATCCCACCTGTGAGGGTTTCTAACTCTTTGCCCATCCCTCTCACCTGTCACCTCCTGTCTCTATTGGAGCATTTTTGCTCTCCTTGTGCTCTTTCTCTTTCATTCTCCTCAGGTCCCCCACTCCCCCCAGCTCCTTCTCTGTCTCTTATTCATGGACTTTCTCAGGGGAAGGCTAAGAGAAGGCTGTGGTTTCCGCTCTTGGTTCTTAGTCATCTGGGAGAAGCTGAGGATTGGAGATTTCAGGGACATCTGCCAGGGTGGGGAGTTGGGGGCCTCGGTCCCTTGGTCCAGGACTTTGGCTTGTCCTGCAAGGACCCCCCAGCTGGACCAGCTTCCTTTTCTACATACTTCCATGACCCTGCCTTTGCACTCCCGGAGACTTTGCACTTGACAGACAGGAGCCTGAGCTGCTCAGAGGGCTGGAAAGGGCAGGTGGTCTTTGTTCCTGAGAGCACTGGCTCAGAGCTGCACACCTGTTGTATTGGGATTATCTCCTGGTTGCACTTTCCAAATGAGTTATCTGGAGAGAAGCAATGAGCAGTTCCTGATCTGATCTGAGGAGGAGTTTCAGCTCACAGCCCTAAGGGATGGAGGGATGTGTGGATGGGGGTGCAAGGAGGTAGGGGAGAGGGAGGGGGGATTTTGTTTTTAAGTTCTCTCTCTCTCTCTTTCTCTCTCGTTAATTGATACTGGGGGCTGAATCCAGGGGCTCTCAACCATTGAGCTACGTTTCCAGTCCTTTTTTATTTTGAGACAGGGTCTGGCTGAGTTGATTAGGGCCTTGTTAAATTACTGAGGCTGGCCTCCAACTTTAGATCCTCCTGTTTCAGCCTTCTGAGCTGCTGGGATGACAGGTGGGTGCTACTGCACCTAGCATGTTTTCTCTTCCTTTTTTTTTTTTGGTACTTGGAATTGAAACCAGGGGCGCTTAACCACTCAGCCACATCCCAGCCCTTTTTATATTTTATTTTGAGACAAGGTCTTGCTAAGTTGCTTAGGGACTCTCTAAGTTGCTAAGGTTGGCTTTGAACTCATGATCCTCCTGCCTCAGGCTCCCAAGCTGCTGGGATCACAGGTGTGTGCTGCTGCACCTGGCTGTTTTTTCTTTCTTGAGCTTCAAGTGACCACCTCACTATTTCCTTCCATCTGCCAGAATCTTTGTCTTCAAAGTCGAGAATAAATGCTGCCTCCTACTTTCAGCCTTCCCTGATTGCTTTCCCCTTCCTGCTCCCTTCTCCTTGCACGAATACCTATCTCTACAAACCCAGGACACAAGGCTTCCCTCTCTTCTTTAATGGCACCCTTTCCTGATATTTTCCTCCTTCTCTATTTTTGAATGAATGACTCATAATAGGGGTTCAGTAATAGTTAAACTAGTTTTTTTCTCTGTAAATGGGCAGTTCTTCTTAAATCAGCCTCTCTCAGACACCGGGCCAGGGGCAGCCTCACCAGGTTTTCCCTCACCAAGTCTGACCAGTAGTTCCGAGTCTGCCTGAGGTCTGCATTTCCATGGAGCTGCTCAATCTTCTGCTAGTCAAAAAATGGGCTCAGCCTCCATCTCAAAAATGGTGGCACATCTAGTGTCATGCCCTCAGGCCTCAGGGAATTTTTTGGAGCTCTTACATTTCCCCTGGTCTGACCCTCCCTTACTCTCATGCCTATTGGTCAGACCAAACTTGGTTTCCTTGAAAAGCCACTATCCCAAGGGATTGGGTATCCTAGCATTTCATTAAATATGTGGGAGTGATGGAAGAGAATTGGACGGCTGTACTGCATAGCAAATAGCTTGAATTCAAATATTAGATATTTCTGGTCTTTTAGGGAAAAAGTTTCTTTTTAAAGCCTTTTTATTTTGGAATAATTCTATGGTTACGAAAAACTGCAAAAATACTACACTGTATTTCCACAAACACTTCACCCACCTTTCCCAAATGTTAACATGGTACATTGTACAATTGCAAGAATTAGGCGATTAACATTGATACAGTATTATTGTCTCTATCATAGTTCTTTTCACAATTTTTCACGGACCCCATTAATGTCTTTAGTGTGGTCTAGGATCCAGTTTACACATTGCAATTAGTTATCACGTCTCTTTAGTTTCCTTTAGTGCATTTTGCTTTGTCTTGCATGACCTTGACACTTTGGAAGAATACTGATGGCTAGTCAGCTTCCTGTCACTATAACAAAATGCCTGGAGTTAATTAAAGAGGGAAGGTTTATTTTGGCTCATAGTTTTGGAGGTCCCAGTCCATGACTGATCAGTCCCTTTCCTTTTGGCCTGGGGTGAGCCTGCAAATCATGGTTGGAGCATGTGGCAGAGTAAACAACTCACCTCGTGAACCAGGAAAAAAGAGGAAGAGGAAGGATTGGTGTCCCAGAATCCCTTACGAAGGCATGCACACCACGACCTAAAGACCTCCCACCAAGTCCTGCCTCCAAAATTCCACCATTTACCAACAGCACCACCCTGGGGACCAAGCCTTCAACAAGTGACCCTTTGTGGGACATTCTTCCCAAACCATAGCAACTAGCCATAGAGTGTCCTTAGATTTAGGTTTATAGAATGTTTCCTCATGATTAATTTGGGTCATGCATTTTTGGCATAGATCCCACAGAAGTGACATTATGTTCTTCTCAGTACTTCTTATGAGGAGAAACATGATATTGAGTTGTCCCTTTACCAGTTATATTAACTTTGATCAGTTGGTTAAGATGGTGTGTACCAGGTTTCTCTTCTGTGAAGTTACCAATTTCCCCTTGGCACTTAAGTCGTGGGAGGACACTTTGAGATTATATAAATATCCTGCTTCTTCTATTTTTTCCCCCTCCAATTTCACATCCGTGGATGATTCTTGACTGAAGCAATTATTACTATGGTATATGACAAACAGTGATTTTCTATTTCTATCATTCCTTCTATTTTTATTAGTTGGAATTCTATTAAATGAAATAAATTTTCTTTCTCTTTTGATTATTTGTTTATTCATGTTTTTATTATATAGGACGAGTATCCCTTATGTGAAATGCTTGGACCAGAAGTGTTCTGGATGTTTGATTTTGGAATGTTCCATGTACATAGGAGAAGTCTTGGGAAAGGGAATCACAGTCTAAATACCAAATTTATTTATGTTTCATATACACCTTATACATATAGCCTGAAGGTAATTGTACACGCTATTTTCAGCACACCTGTGTTTTGACTGTGACGAGTTTCAAGGAGGTCAAGTGTGGTATTTTCCCCTGTGGCACCATGTTGGCTCCCAACATGTTTGAGAGCTTGGAGCACTTTGGATTTCGGATTAGGGATGCTCAGCCTCTATCAGTGCTGTCTTGTGGATCCTCATTTTATTCTGCAGATTATAATCATTATGTGCTTGATAACTGCCCAAGCCCCAGTCTGACTCCAACAGAAACTAGTCTGCTTAGGGCCTGTGGTAGACTCAGTGGCTCCTCCCAACCTCTCTGCCATCCCCCTCCCACAGGTGAAATGGCATTAACATCAATCCGAGTCCTAAGGGTTGATTCTGATTTCTTTTTACTTAGTTTCCTCATCTTCACCCCCTGCTATAGGGTCTTGTTTAGTTAACCCAGGGTTAAGCCATTTGCTGCAAGGCCTTCCCGTTACCTGTGAGGTTGGTTTAGGAATGAGTATGTGACATACATTGGGCTATTGAAATGTAAGGAGGTTACGAGAAGAAGGCTCCTCACTGGCCTGAGAGAGTTACTGAAGCCAGCATTTCTCTCTCCAGATGCAATACTAAGATATAGAAGATATAGAAGCAATACTATGAATTGCTGCAGCCTTTTTGCCACTAAGTGGTAACCTGACACCAATGACGTCAGGAGAAACAGAAAGCGTTAGGTCCTTGAGAATATTGAACAATTAAATCCAATTGACCCTGAAGCCTTCCTGACCTTCCATAACTTCCAAGTTTATGTGTGGATAAATCAATGTACTATTAACACTAATTTG
Organism: Marmota flaviventris; assembly: GCF_047511675.1. Lineage (NCBI taxonomy): Eukaryota > Metazoa > Chordata > Mammalia > Rodentia > Sciuridae > Marmota > Marmota flaviventris. The sequence goes on from NC_092514.1 coordinate 27,789,005, forward strand.
AAACCTGGTGCAGTGGCACACACCTGTAATCCTAGCAGCTCAGGAGGCTGAGGCAGGAGGATCATGAGTTCAAAGCCAGCCTCAGCAACAGTGAGGCATTAAGCAACTCAGTGAGAGCCTGTCTCTAAATAAAATAAAAAGTAGGGCTGGGGATGTGGTTGAGAGCCTCTGAGTTCAATCTCTGGTACCCCCTGCCCCACCAAAAAAAAAAAAAAAGACTAGTTTGAATTGAGTTTCTTGACTTGCAACATAGAGAGTCTTGGTAGGATCAAGGTCTGTAGAGTTCTCTGCTGGCCTGGCTTTCCTCTCTCAGTTCCTTGTGTAACACTTCTCCCTCTTCTTCCTCTTTCTCTCCTCCTCCTTCTCCCTCTCCTTCTTCTTCTTCTTCTGTACTGAGGATTGAACCCAAGTTTGCTTTACCACTGAGCTACACTCCAGCCTTTTTTTAATATTTTATTTTGAGACAGGGTCTCTCCAAGTTGCCTAGGCTGGTCTTGAACTTGTGATCCTCCTGCCTCAGCCTCCCAGGTCACTGGTATAACAGGTGTATGCCACTATGCCTGGCTGTGTGATTCTTCTTTATCTCATCAAAGAGAAGCATGGGGCAGAGACATCTGCCTCCATGATGAGACCCTACTGCTGCACAGGAGGGAGGCTTTGGAATCAGGCACATGTGAGTGTTCTAATCCTTTCAGTGTCCCTCACGAGTTGCGTGACCTTGGACAAGGTACCTGATCTTTCTGATTTTAAGTTTTCTTCTCTGAAAAATGGGCTTAAAGAATCAGTCCGCCCCTTTCAGGACTCTTGTGAATGAAGCAATGCATATAAAACCCAGCACACAGTAGGACCACAGCAAATTTCACCCCTACTTCTCCTGTTCTTGCCTCCTCCTGATGGACTACACTTTCCTGTGCTTAAAGGAGACTGGTCCTCTGGATGTCAGCCTCAGACTTAGAACCTCAATGATTTCTGGAGAGGAAAACAAATCCCCATCGCAGAGAAGATGAACAGCTCAGCCATTTGCTAAAACAAATATTAGTTCAGTGTTGTCCAGGGAGAGCAAGCAGCTCCAAGAACTGTTTGTGTTTTGCATTCTTCCAGGAGCTGATGAACACACTGCTAAGGACAAGCAGTTTGTGGGGAGGGCATGAGGGGGGCGAAGGAGGGAAAGTTGCCCTGGGAGCTGTCCTGGCCACCTGTCTTCTCTTCCTCTCGTGGGCATCATTTGTCCCATCTCTGCCCTTATCTGTCTGTGTCTGTGATGGCTCATACTCCAGCTGCCAGAGCCAACCTCACCTAGAGCCTGGAGTGAGCTTCTGTTGGCCTTGACCTTATCCACTGGCTTAGAGCTGGATTCACTGGTCAGACTGGCTGTTCATTCAGGCAAACCCTGAGAATTGTCCAGGGGAATCAAACCCCCCACTTATAGATGTTTATGGAACACATGCTAGCCCAGGGTTTGTCAATCTCCGTGCTATTGACATCTTGGGCCTGATGTTATCCTGTTGTGAAAGACTGTTCTGTACATTGTAGGAGGTTTGGTATCATTTCTGGCATTTTTTTGGGGGGGGGGAATTCGAGGGTCTGAACCTGGGGGACACTTAACTACTGAGCCACATCCCCAGCCCCTTTTAATATTTTATTTAGAGACAGGGTCTTACTAAGTTGCTGAAGCTGGCTTTGAACTTGCCATCCTCCTGCCCCAGACTCCAGAGCAGCTGGGATTATAGACGTGGTCCACCATGCTCAGTATCCTTGGCCTTTCATACTAAAGACCAGTAGCACTCCCTATCCCCAGTTGCAAAAACCAAACATGTCTTCCAAAATGGCCAAATCTTCCCTGGGAAAAAACATGGCTGCTAGCTGAGGACCACTGCTTTAGTGGAAGATATATAAGAATGGTGGAGTTAGTGATGTCGTGGTTCCGGCTTCATTACTCACCAATGGGGACGTTCAGCTGGTTACCTTAACATCTGAATCTCAGCTTGCACAGCTATAAAGTGGGAAGCCCACCCACTTCACAGGGTGGTCGTGAGAGAGTGAGATGAGATCATTTACTGGCTCCCAGTCCTCTTGACATGTGTCAGCCTGCAAACCCCATCACGTTGGGAGTCGTACCTATATTGCTCACCGTCTTGTCCCCTGAAGCCAGCACAGGGCCAGGCACAGAGGTAGTGGTCACAAAATGAATGTTCTTGGGCCACTCTGGACCTCACTGAACTTTCATTTTACTTCTACTTCACACTTGTGATAAAATACTTTTGGCTTCTAGGAGAGGATATCTCTTTTCAGTCTGAGTTGTATATATTTATCCTAAGCTCAAGGTTTACCTTCTGTGCCTTCCCTACGAATCCCTGAAGGAGGGTTCTGGGAAGCCTTCTCTTGACCATTTCTCCTACCCTGGAGTCAGTTTGACCGTACTAGGACTGTCTCTCTCCTCATTCCCATGGTTGACTCCAACGGTGTCCTTCAGGTCCTGATTGATTGGTAGAAGAGAGATGATTGATGTCTTGGATTCAAATTGATCAAGTCCTTTCCTTCTCAAATGACCAGTTCTGCAACACTCTATGAGGTTCCCTTGGATGTCTCCTGGTTATGACAGTACCCATGTTGGTAATCTCTATGAAGCATAATTGTGCCCCCCCGAATTCTTTCTTTCTTTCTTTTTTTTTTGTTTGAACTCCCTGCCCCAGAATTATTTCTATTAAAGGAAGGAGGGCATCTCAACCCATTAACATGTGTCTAGATCTGTACTAAGTCTTGTGAAGGATCTGGAGGACAAGACAGGCTTTTCCCTTGAAGGGACTGAAAATTAAATAGGGAAGTCAAGAATAATACAGAGACCATTAAAGAAGGTGTAAGCTCTAAATCAGATACAAGAGGTGGTAAGTGGAGGTGGAGAAGTGGCTCTTGTCCCAGTTCTGTCTTTCTCATCTCCTCTTCCCTGACCCTTCACCTCCACGTCAACACTTTGATTTAGGCTTCACCCCTCTCTGACTTGGAATGGGCTCCAACTGGTCTCCCTGCTTCCATCTTCTTTGAATCTGCCTCTGCGGAGAGACTGGGGTGATTTTTCTCAAATGCTAATATGATTCTATCACAGCATGCCTGGAATCTGCTTAAGGTTTATCCTGGTGTTATCTGTAATCATAGAACATTGGAAACAACAGGGGAATTGCTAAATAAGCAGGGGTACATATGAGAAAATATTTCATAGCCATTAAAGCTCGGGTTTTTAAAGACTAATTAGAGACACAGGAAAATACTTGCAACACGATCATAAAAAAACTGGATTCAAAACTATCAAGAGTCAGGCTTAGTAAGTATATAATTTTATACATATATAATATACTTACTAATTATATATATATATACATATATATATTTATATATATATATTATGGAGGAAAGTAACAAATGTCATTTCTAGTGGGTAAGATACAGATTCTGAAATCTCTTTTTGAAACTTTATGACATCAGAGATGATGTTGCTTATCATTAATTTCCAATCCTAGCACAGTACTTGATATGTAGTTGGTAGGCAGGTACTCAAAGAGCTTGGTGAGTGGGCTTGAGAATTTTCTTTTTTTAATGATTTCCAACTTTTGTCCAAAAACATTGTCTGAAGTTGTGTACCCCTGTGGAGGTGGGGTTGTGGCTCAGCGGTAGAGCACTTACCTAGCACGTGTGAGGTGCTGGGTTTGATCCTCAGCACCACATAAAAATGAATAAATAAAAATAAAGATATTTTAAAAAAGAGAGTAGATCTCAAGTTCTCACCACAATAAATAAATTTAAAAAAAGGTTGTGTACCCCTAGAAGCAGACCCTGAGACCCGGATTTGAGTGGAGGTGATCCCAGGTAGGGGAGTGGGGAGAGGAGACAGGGAAGGGAAGGGAGTGAAACTGGGTGCCTTGCTGAGTGGACCACCACGTGGGCGATGGCCGGTTGGGGGCTCTGTGCAAACCTGTGCATCAGAGGAGGCTGTGGGACTCATCCTTCGGTTCACCTGTCATGGCTGAGGGTGGCCCCAGGTGCTTGCAGTAGACACACTCATATACTTGAATGGCAGGAGCTGAGAGGACAGGGGCAGAGTGCTGACAGGCTCTGCTACCAACAGAACCATTTTGGAAATCAGAAGAAAAGTGTTGGAAAAATCATCATGCGATTATTAATGGTATTGGGAAGTGACTTAACCTCTCTCAGTTTCTTCACAAAATGGGGACAGTAATACCTACTCACTCTCTGGGTTTGATGAATGGTGTGTGTGTGTGCACGTGTGTGTATGTGTGTGTTTATCCCCCCAATGTGTTAGGCACCACCCCCCATCTATGCATTGAAGTTTAGGCTCCTAATGTGACTGTATTTGGAGACAGAACCTATGAGGACGTGGTGAGGGACAAACATGGTAATGAAGATGGGACCATAATTTGACAGGCATGTACCCTTGTAAGAAGAAGAAGAGACATCAGAATCCACCTCCACTGGCACAGGTCATGTGAGCACAGTGAGGAGGTGGCCAACTGCAAAGGTAATTCTTTGGGTCTGGGAGGAGGGTGTCACTCAGTAACAATCCAAATGCGGAATCGCTTCTCCCAAGCCTGCCTCTCAGTCTTTGAAGTAAGCATGGGGTCCTGACTCTCTTTTGCTAGAGGGAGTTCTTTTGCAGGAAGCTCCTTCATCCCCTATATAAATGGATGCCCAAGACCTTCAGACTGACCCAGATATGACTAAATTATAGGCTGAAACTGGGGCATCTCCTCTCTAATGCATTGCCATAGTATATACCCTCTTGTAAAACCCACGAGCCCTCAAGTTACTTTATACACCTCCTTGCTATTCAGCTTCAGCAAATTACCTAATCTCTCTAAATCTTAATTTTCTCATCTGTAAATGGGGATAATGATAGCACTTTTCTCATTGGGTTGCAAGGATTAAAAGTAACTTTACAGGCAAAGTGCTTGCCATATACCTGGCAGGTAATATGCTTTCAATACATTTTAACTGCTGTTAAAATAATAACAGGCTATTGTTTACTGTTTTTATTAGGGAGAGAATACCAGTTTCCTGACAAGAGGTCTAAGCTATCAGGATTATTGCTGAACACATATTACTAAAATCAATAATATTTTTAAATAAAAATGAATCTGGAAAGAACCCTAAATACTACTTAGGTCCATATAGAAGATCTGCCTCCAAGTCTACCTGAAAACTCGCAAACATCCACTATCTCATTTCTGACTCTTGATCCTCTTTCCCCTTCCTAAGCTTTATCATTCTGCATGACGAATCTATTTGTCCCCCTGTCTGCAGCTTGAACATTGGAGGCTCAGAACAGCCCTGGAACCCAGGGACAAGATGAACAAATGTTCCTGGGAATCTATGGTGCCCACCCATCCCAATTGGCCTGGGACTTTCCCTGTGTTGGTATTGAAGGTCCTGTGTCCCGGGAAACCACATGGTTCATCACTAGATCACAAGATGCATGCTGTATTTGCTCCCTTCCAGGTTGGACACCCCTTAGGCAGAAAATCTGGACTGATGGTGTTGACCAAAGCGTCAGTTCTTTCCCTAGCATCTTGTGTGCTTTGGAGCACCAGGCCCTCCTTCCTGGAGCCATCTTGAGAAGACCGCCATGAATTGGCATTGGAAGAAGTCCTCATTCAGTGGACAGAACCACTGACGTGATCAAGTAGTTGTCCTGCTAGACTTCTCAGTGCCTTGATGAGGGGCACTGAGAACCAAGAGCCCCGAGGGGATCCTGGGCTCAGGGTTACGGGGCAGGGGGTGGGGGGTGTTCCTTAGTTGGAGTTGTACAACCTGCCCTCCTGCCCTTCCCTGGCCATGACTCCAAGGGGCGGGGGTGTCACAATATGCCCTGTGGATGCCAAAGCTCTCAAACCGTCAGAGCCTCTACCTCAAAGTGCCTGAATAGGTTCCCTTTGTACAAATGCTGGGAGAGTAAACTCTGACTCTTCTATGGCTAAGGTCATGAGAAAGAGGAGGCAACAAGAGGTGAGATACACAGAGAAGAAATTCTGCTGCGAGGCATAAGAAGGGAAGCTGGAGGGGCAGTGGACAGGACGGAGACTCAGATGGAGCCTGAGCCCCTCACCCCAGATGCAGAACAGCTCATGGACTCACCTCTCTTTGACCACATGCTGATCACTGAGCTCTGATCCCTGACTCTCTACAAAGACTGAGAGTCTGGCTACACACTGGCCCTTGACCTCTGACCCCTAGGCGGTTACTGCGAGAGTTGTTCATGGCTGTTGTCCGCAAATCTTCTGTCTTCCTGTAAGAGCAGACAGTGCAGCCCTGTGTTCATGGACCTGAGAGCTCAGCCTCCTTCCCCGGTGTCCGTCAATGCCCCAATTACTAGAAAATTGCTAACACTTGAAGCAACCTTCTCTGCATATTAATTCGACCAAGCACATGTTCATCAAGTAACCCAGGCCCCCCACGTGCCCGCTGGTGTGATTTGCTCTGCAGAACCAGGTAATTTCCTTGCTGGACTTTGGTAGAAAGTTGAAAAGCAGCGTCAGCTTCTCCCGCTCTTAATTAGGGCTGGGCTTTTCTCCGGTAAATCACTGATCATTATCAATGAGCTTGTAATTTTATGTCCCAGAATTAGACTGATGATTAAAGAGAAAGCTGAGAGGCTGTGTGCAGGTTGGACCTCCGAAGATCTGGGCATTCTGTTAATCTCCATAATTTATTCCACTGTGACCTTTTCATACAGCTTTGCTGAGACTTCCCGAACTGTAACATCCCCTTCTCTTTGGCAAGGGAAGGGCCATGGCTCTGTGACCATCAGCAATGTGTGTGTGTGGGGGGGCAGTGGCCATCCTTCTGACTGATAGGGAGTGAACTGCTAGCTTATATCTGGGTCCTATGGCTTTGATCAAGGAGGAGGTGTGAGGGGCTGGGAGCTCTCTTCTCTCTAACTCGCTTCCTCTTGGTTCTACTGAGCTCAGGGCTGCATCTGATTCCACTGATGGAGCTGTTTTATGCAGTGAGGGCTTAGCTCATGGGGCTTCAAAACCACACTGGGGTAGCAGAAGCCTAAGCCCCACTGGGCTCCTGATGCTCCATCCAAAGCCTGGGCCCTTTTGTGGGGCATAGCTAGTAGTTTTACCTGCATCCACATTCCTATTTTCTGGCCACAGCACCTTACTTAAGCTCCTCTTCACTCCAGTTTCAGGGATGGTCTTGGGACTCAGTCCCCGCCTGTCTTTATCTATATCACCTCTGCAGCCACAGCAAATGGCCCAGGAATGGGCAGGTGATCTGAGTAGGCTCATCGTGGTGGGGTCCTGTAGAAACCATTGCAGAAAGGAAGGGTTGCTGTTGTTAAGTTAGGGGAGGGTGAACATGGAGCTGCTAGTGTTTGGCTGGACACCTAGATTTAAAGACCAGGCAGTGGGTGACATTTTCAGGTGGGTGCTAAATGTCTACCACGTAACTAGGCTTGAGATAAAGTGGGGAACCGACAAAGGATTTCAAATACTCTTGAGGAGGTAGAGAGAGAGAATTTGTACAGGAAGCCGAAGAAGAAATATTGGTAAATTTATAAGAGATCTCTAAATTAATATATTGAATTCATCACCCAGGGAGGTTTCCAGATGGAGACTGCTGTCTAAAATAGCCTGAGGTTGGGGGTGTCCCAAACTACCTGCCTCCCAACCCCAACCCCTCTGGTGGGTTTGGTGCCCATGTCATCCCAGCCCTGTTCTCTTGCACACCCTTCTAGTAACTAGAGCCCTGTGCAGTCCAATCCCATGTGATGTCCTGAGGAGGAGGCATGACACAGTGGGGGGTGGAGTTGGGTGTTAAGGTCTGTAAACAAGTCTGGATGGCGCCTAGCATTTTGCCAGAGGCAGTGGTTTGTGAAGTAAAGCCAGGGAGCCATTAAGTGTGGAGATTCCTTATTGGTTGACTGCTGTATCTAGTTTATGCTAATTAAGATAAGCTGTGTGGAATGTATAAATACCACTCCTGTCCTACAATAAACGGCTTCCACTCCTGCTGTATCAATGTACACAAGTTGCTCTTCACTCCCTGATTATTTTGCTGCAGCTGGACTGCGGCAGATGGTGGCCCGTACGGGGAGCCCTGGGACACTCGGGGGTAAGTGACGGAAAAAAAAAAAAGCTGCCCGTCCATAGATGGACGGGAGCAAATCTGCTCATCCCTAAGCAGATAGGGCGAGAGGAAAAATGGCCATTTTGAGAAAATGGAGAAGAGTGATACAGTATGTTTGTGTCTTGTTTTGTCTTGAAATGTTGTATTGTCTTTGTGACAAAAATATGGAAGGGGTGAGAAGTAAATTACTAAGGGAAGAAGGCACCCCAGTGGAACCAAGAATAGTTAGGACATGTGTTGATAAGAGCCCAGGAACTCTAGTCAGAAAGAAAAAGAAAGTTCAGAAGAAGAAGGATTATCAGAAAAATAGTTGCAGCAAAAGGCTATTACTGAATACTCTTCATTACCGGAGGGTGCGTGAATCCACGCGGCGGCTGCCACGTACACAAGCCGGTCATGGCGCAGCAAGGACTTTGCAAGCGGCGGCAGCCGGCTCTTCCCCGCCCCCTGCCGGGGGAGTAGGACACCACTGCAAGAGCCCAAATCCAGACCTGACCCGGAGGCCCAGTCTCGAAAGCTTTTGCTCCCTGTGCCCGGTAGCAGTTTGAGTCCGGGACACTCCCCAGGGCCATCTGGGGCTGCCCAGGACGCTGCAGCCGGCAGAAGACGCTACCAGTGTCCCTGATGTTTGGTCATTTTCAATGCCAATAACTAAGCTACAATGGTTCTCCCACACCTGGAGGCTGATGAGTAATGAGCACTATTAAGGCTTATTTCAAATGTAAAAAACCTTGAGATAATGTACTAAATTGTTCAAAAGGTTGTTTTCTTAGTGGAATGCCACAGGATTTTCTTTAGCCATCCGGAGTTCCTGCCTTCATCCCAGTGCCGGTGAAAACGAAAGTGGAAGAATTTCCAATGTTGCTGAGAAACGGACGAGACTTCGGATCAAGGTAGCTGCCTGCAGAACTTACCTGGACTGTGATTTAAGCTAGCTGCCTGCAGAACTTACCTGGACTGTGATTTACCTGGACTGTGAGTTAATCTATTGAGACACTGCTTTACCTGGACTGAGACAACAAACTGTAATCTACAACAAATTATAACTCGGTATCTTTGCTAACGGTGTCATTGCTGGTATAATTTTTCCAAGGGCTTCTTGCATGGAGCCATCAATTGGCTTGGTATTGTGGCATTTTGTATCCTCCCCTTCTGCTTGTAGCAGATTATTTATGGTGTTTGTGTAAAAACCACTATGGTCGTTATTTAAATTAAACAAAAGGGGGAAATGTTAGAGTCTGTAAACAAGTCTGGATGGCGCCTGGCATTTTGCCAGAGGGAGTGGTTAATGTTAAGGTCTGTAAACAAGTCTGGATGGCGCCTGGCATTTTGCCAGAGGGAGTGGTTAATGTTAAGGTCTGTAAACAAGTCTGGATGGCGCCTGGCATTTTGCCAGAGGGAGTGGTTTGTGAAGTAAAGCCAGCGAGCCATTAAGTGTGGAGATTCCTTATTGGTTGACTGCTGTATCGAGTTTATGCTAATTAAGATAAGCTGTGTGGAATGTATAAATACCTCTGTTGTCCTACAATAAACGACTCCTACTCCTGCCGTATCAATCTACACAAGTTGTTCAGCACCCCCCCCCCCCGCCCCCCCCCAGTTATTTTGCTGCAGCCGGACTGCGGCAGTTGGGAGACCTGTGTCTCAATCTGGCTGGGTAACTGTCTAAATGGTGAAGGACAAGGGACATCATCAGGTACAAACATTCATTTCCTGTAATAGCTCTGTTTCCCTCCCCGGGTTTCTGTGATCACCCTGAGAACCATGAGAACAATTACGAAGGTAGTAATGAACTTGCTGCCAGGTGGCCCACTTCTTCTCAGGTCACATCTTGCCCACCAAATACCCTGCCAGGTGGAGGCTGTGATGCTTGTTATTTTGTCTCTTTCCAAAATGCTTTTATTCAGTGGGAACTCTGAACCTTTCTTGGAGTACATTAGGAACTCAGGGAATGGCACCTCTTCTCCTGAGCACCATATCACTTTCCAGAAGGACATGTCCCTTTGGGTATTGAGATTGATAACAGCTTTATGTCAGCAAGGACCTACTTGGGTTCTTTTTTTTTTTTTTTTTGTACCGAGGATTGAACTCATGGGCAGTCAACTACTGAGCCTCATCCTGAGCCCTATTTTGTATTTTATTTAGAGACAGGGTCTCACTGAGTTGTTTAGCACCTTGCTGTTGCTGAGACTGGTTTTGAACTTGCAATTCTCCTGCCTCAGCCTCCTGAGCCTCTGGGATTAGAGGCATGTGCCATCATGCCCAGCTCCTCCTTGATAAGGTCTAGACCCCCTAAACTGGGCAAGTAAGTCCACGGTCCCACCTCTAGTATTGTAAGAACAGCTCTCACAAGCAAACCACAGGAGTGCTTCTGAACCCAGAATTGATTCCTGGCTGGCACAGTGAGGCACAAAGATGTGGACAGAAGAGAAACATGCAGCATCATCCATAGTTAAGGTGAAGGGTACCATGGGGCTTGGACCCCTGAGTCTCAGTCTCTGCCTCTTTCCTGAAGTCTCATAATCTCTCATTTGGGCCTTACTCTAACCCCACCTGCAGGCTCAACTCCTCTGAAGGCTTCAGGACCATCCCTGGGTCCATCCAGGAGGTATTTGAAAGCTTCAAAAGCCTGTTCCAGGATGTAGGCTCAGAGTGCTCTTTGCTAGTCCAGTTGTGACCATGTGTGGGGGCTCCTATTTGGGTCTTCTGCTGTGTTGTATGGTGGTGGCCTCATCTCAGGAGTCTGAAATCTGACTCTACTTCCTCTAAGACTCCTGGCCTCTTATGTTTTGTCTGATTTCAAATTCTGAACACATTTTAGTTGCTCTGGGTGCTGGAAGCACCTGATCATGTGGTCCTAGTCTTTCTCTGTTTTTATCGTCCCACATTATCTTCTGTTGAGTTAAGGAACTGTTACTGGTACAGAGAGCGCATTCCGTGAACAGTAATTAGATGAATAGATGGAAAATGACCACATGGAAGAATGGTTGAACTGCAGCATAGATGGGGTTTGCTCGGTCATGATCAGCTTGGCCTGCACTCCCGGAATCCCCTTTCTGTCACCCTCCAGGACTTTGTCCTGGTATCTCTGGTGCACAGCCAGCCTACTACCTGCCTGGGGGCCCCATTCAACGGGTATGTGGTGACATGTTTGGCTGGTTTCTGGTCCCTGCCATCCTCAGATTTCGCCTTCCCTATGCCAGCACTTCTAGTCGAGCCACTCATGGTCAAAGCCGGGGGCAGGGGGCATGCATGGACCAGGGCCAGTTTGCGGGAGGTGGGGAGCCGTGTCCTAAAATGGCCATTAGCCAGTCGCCCCAGATGCAGGGCCTTACCTTGCATCTTCCATTCTACTCCCAGAGGGGCAGGCTCTTTGCTTCTGAAAACTTGCTTTGCTTTTTATAAAAAAAAAAAAAAAAACAATCAAAGCGCCAACGTGGTTGGCAGCGATTCTGAAAGTCAATAGGAAAGAAGCAAAGGAATGGAGCCAGCCGAGATGGAGATAATGTTCAATGCCTCTCACTGAGATGGATCTAATTAAAACAAATCTTTAAAGCACAGACCTGGAAGCTGGCTCCTGAGGGAAATCTCGGAGACGGACAGTTCTGCTGGAGTGTGTTGCTAATGATGGGACCCTGCACCTCAGCTGCAGCTCCCCCCCCAGTGCTTCCAGAGCTGCCCCGCTCTGGGACAAAGGGCTCGGGCTCACGTCCCTGAGCGTCCCCCCCATCCCCCGGCCCAGGAACCTGGTACCAGGGCTTTGGGGAGTTAAAGTGAACAGCTTGAGGAGAAGAGACCTTTTGAGGTTTTTTTCGCTGGTCCAAGCCCATATTCCCATGTACCTGTTGGTGCCCATCCTCCAAATGAGCCTGTCACCTGCCAGCCTTTTTGACTCTCCCTTAAAATGCTCCCAGCTATATCAGTCTCTTGCGGAGTCTTGCTGTCTCTGATGAACTCCTTCCAGTCCTTCTTCCCTGCAAGCCTCAGAGGTAATCCTGAAGTATGCATGTGGGAGGTGATACCGCCTCTTAGATCCAATATCCTAAGGACCCCTCCAGGGCCCCTTGACACTGATAAGGCGAAGGCAGCAGCACTTAAGGCTCTTGGCAACTGGGCCCTGCCCCGTCTCCCCCCGAGTGCTAAACCTCAGCTGTGGTTCCTTTACTTTTACTTTTATTTTATCTCACGGACATAAAAATTGCAGAACATTAAATTAACCACGATCTGTTTTAAAGTGTACCATTTAAGTGGCATCCAGTGCTTTCACAGTGTTGGGTGCTCATGGCCCCTGTTTAGCTTCAAGACATTTTCATCAACCCCAAAGGAAATCCTGTACTCTTTGGCAGCCACTCCCCACTCCTCCCTCCCTCCAGCCCCTGGTAACCACGAATCTATTGATGGATTGGCTGATTCTGGGCACTTTGTACAAATAGAAACATACCCATACAGTCTTTTGTGTTTGGTTTCTTCCACTTACCATGTTTTCGGGGTTCATCCATGGTGGTTGTAATCTAGACCAGTACTTCCACTCCTTTTGATGGCTAAATAATATTCCATTGTATGTATGTACTAGGGTTTGTTTATCTATCTGCTGATGGACGCTTGGGTTGTTTTCAATCTTGGCTATGATGAATAAGGCTGGTAGTGAATATTAAGGCACAAGGATTTGCTTGAAGGCCTGTTTTCAATTCTTCTGGGCATATATATACTATACCAAGGGGTAAAATTGTGGGGTTATCTGGTAAGTCTATAAGTCACCTTTTTGGGAACCACCTTGGGCCTCATTTCTTGATCCTGGGGCCCACTGTGCCTTCCTCACACATGCTCTTCCTCGAGCATATTATGCTTGTCCTTCTTTCCTCATGTAATGAACTTCTGTTCTCCTTTCTAGACTCTGCCCACATGTTACTCCCACTTTGAAACCTCTATATCCAAAATGGTACTGCTCTGGGCTCCGGGGCGGTCAGCGCTGCAGCTCTTGTAACATGTCACAGTGGTTTGTCTGTTTGCTCTCCCCTCCAGTCCAAGGTGGGCATTATTTGTCTAGGTCATGGTCACCTCTCTAGTGCCAAGGCACGTGCTTTGTTATATTTTTCCTGGAGAGTGAGTGAAAGGGGCCGGGTCCATGTGTGGGCCATGGGGTTGACATCTCAGCACGGAGGTGCCAGGAGGCTGTGGCTGGGCTGTTGAGAGCCCCTGAGTGCCCCTGAATGGCCTTGCCTGGCTCCTGGGCGGCACAATCGTTTGTTTCCTTCCTTTGAGCTGCAGTGGCCGGCTGCCGGCTCCACACTGGCACCGTCATGCTTCATTAAGATTGCTTTTGTTGCTACGTGCCGAGGGATTCACTGTTGCTAGGTTGTCTTTTGTTTCATATATATCTCACAACTTCTTTTTTTTCTCTCTCTCTGGCAAATAATCAGGGCCCAATTAATTCTGAATTTCTCATTGTTTGCTCCAGCTGTCGAGCTCCTTGCACAAGCACAGAATGATTGTTCCATGTTTTCCTGGTAATGAACTGAGAGAGTCAGCGGGGTCACTCCTGGTTTTGAAGAAAAGAGCAAGTGAGAGACAGGGACGGAGATACACAGAGACAGATGGGCAGACTGAGGGATAGAGAGAAGGAGAGAGAGAGAGAGAGAGAGAAAGATGGAGAGACAGGGACAGAGACACAGAGGGAGGGAGGGAGAGAGAAATATTGAGAGTGGTGCAAAGACAGAAGCAAACAAAGAGAAAAAGATTTGGAAATAGACAGTCACAGTCATAGATGAACACACATAGAAGTGCAGAGAGAGGAGTTCGATTGCGCATGCATGCATGCGTGCGCACACATATGCACACATAGACACCCCAACACACAAACCGACAGAGAATACACACTGGGGTGCACAGAGACCACAGAGACAGTGAATGACTGAATGGCACCTTTGTAGGAGTCTGTGGGGCTGTGGTGTAGCAGGACAATTTGGGGGTCAGCATAGCAATGACAAAGAGCTGACAACGTTACTAAGCACATGCTGCAGTAACAGGAGCAATTTGGGCAACACTTCCTTCAGCTCTCACAACCTGCCTGGGACACAGCTACGGTTGCCTTCCCCATTCTTCAGGTGAGGAAACTGAGGCACAGAACGAGATGATGTATGCGTAGCACATGGCTAGCAAAAAGCAAGTTTAAGGCCAGGTTTCTCTGCCTTCAAAGCCCTTGTTCTGAACCCTTAGACTTTAACACTGCCTAGAAGACCTGCCCCCTGGGGATCAGTTCTGCTTCTCCATCCATAGTGGGCTTTACGGACACGGGCAAGCCCTTCGCCTTTCTGGGCCAACTGATTTGGGCTGAAGTACCGCTGGCTGGATTCTGGGGACCAGCATGCATTTGCCCTCTCTCTGAGATCCAGCCTGCTATGGGGACTTTCCCTACCTCCTACTTCTCTATGGGGCAATCCCTCTGGATTATTAGGAACTCTGTGGTGCTGTCTCCCTCCTCCTCTTTGCAAGACTTTCATTATTAAGTGGCTGCTTGCCTTGAATAGAGAAAAAAAGTGAGAGGTTTGTACCTGAGAAGGAGGAATGTGTTTGCCTTGGGGAGAAGAGGGCAGAGAGGATGGGACAGTTCAGCTTGCGTTACGATGTAGGAACAAGGCATCCTAGAACCCCACCCCAGGTGGGACACCCTACCTACTCCCAGGAGGGCTACAACTGGGTGGGAGTCACGTGGATATCAATGAGGAGGGATGTGGCCTGCTTCCTGCCCTGTATCTTGGGCCCAGGTCCGCTTTTATCATCCAACAAATTGATGTTTTGACGTATCCCTCACATACAGTGTATCTTCCTTATTTATCTTATTTGTCTCTTTTGCTCTCTATCATGCAATTCCCACAAAAGCGGAGATTTGGGTCTTCGCCCCCCCCTCCCATCACTGAATCTTCAGGGTGTGGCCTATAATGGGTACTTAAAAAAAATATTTGTCTTTGACTGCCAATATTTCCAGAAGTTTCTTTTCTAGCTGAGGTGAGGGGAGTTGGTGTCTTGAGAAGTTGGAAGACTGTCATGGTGTCTTTCAAGAATAACACTCCAGGAGCTGCAGCGAGCTTTTGAGCTGTGACGTTCGATTTGTGTTCTAGAAAGACGGCTCCGGCGGCTGCAAGGAGGGCAGACTGGTGTCGGCAATGCTGGAGGCCAGAGCTGTAAGACAGAGAGGATGGTGTGATCCGACACCCAGAGGCATCAAGACCTGCAAAAATGCTGTCAAAACAGAAAAATGCTGCGAACTTTAACAAAACTGTCAAGTTCACCAACTTTCTTCTTCTTCTTTTTTTTCACTTAAAGATCTTGCTTGCTTGACTGGTTTTTCCAAACTCCCAGGGCTCCCCTGTAGTCAGTCAATACGGTGTTATTGTCATTTGGGGAACAGTAAACCTTTGAAAAATGCTTTTTGCGTTCTGGATTTATGGAAACCATTTGAACTGTGGTGTGCATTGAAGAGCACTTGGAAACATAGTGTTTTGATTTTCTCAATAATTTCTTGAGGATCATTAGAAATGAGAATTCAAGAGGTAGGATGGATTTTTCCCACAGGCTGCTTACTTGTCGAGAAGCATGATTAATGGAAGCACTTCAATAAGGACTTTATGGAACAGGGAAAGATGTCCACTCAGCAATCCTGGCTTACTGGTCCATCCAGCTCCAAATGCAAAAAAAAAAAAAGTGTGGGAGAGAGCCACACACTGTGCGTCAGCTGCCCTTGGGTGGTTCATGGATCATTCACACCCCTCGTTGAGCCACTTCTGCTCCCAACCTCTGCCTGGAGCCAAACCAGAATCAGCAACCCTTTTGCATCCTTCAAACGCTGTAAGATTTTGAGATTTAGGGGCTCAATGGCCAACTCACTAGGTTAGTTCAGCTCCCAAGTGTTGGCTCTGGGAACCTGGAAGTAGGAAGGTGTGATCAAGGTCAAGGTCTGAGGTGGAAAGGGCTGGGGTAACGTCAGGAGTGGAAAGAGAACCCAATTCCAGACTCTGACTTCTTTTTTTCTCTTCTGCAAGGAGATGCTTGGGAGGGCATCTTCAAGGGCATGATGGAGCCTCTAAGAGAGACAGTAGCAGGTGGCCAAGGCTGGGGTCTTCATTGCCATCTCGAAGAAGCTGGCTTGGCATTGCGCTGTGGCAGGAAAAAAATCCTGTCCTCACACCAGCCTCCTACCTAGGCCCTGCTCTCTGCACATATGCTGCAAACCTTAGCCACTCAACACCACAGAGACTTTTTGTTTTGCTATGCTTGGGTGGGTTGGCTGGCTGTTGCACAGTGTTGATGGGCTTACTTGATTCTGTGGAAGGTCAGTGGGGCCTCGCAATGCAAGCCCGGTAGTTAATTCTGGCTGTTGCCTGGGTTCCCAAATTTACCTCCATCTGGCTGCTTGAGAAGGATTTTCTTTCATTAGCAATTTCATGATAGAAAGAGGGCAAAAGCAAATAATATTCCATTGTGTGTATATACACCACATTTAAAAAAATCTATTCCTCTATTGAAAGGCATCTAGATTGGTTCCACAATTCAGCTATTGTGAATTGTGCTGCTATAGACATTGATGTGGCTGTGTCCCTGTAGTATGCTGTTTTTAAGTCCTTTGGGTATAGACCAAGGAGAGGGATAGCTGGGTCAAATGGTGGTTCCATTCCCAGTTTTCCAAGGAATCTCCATACTGCTTTCCATATTGACTGCACCAATTTGCAGTCCCACCAGCAATGTATGAGTGTACCTTTCCCCCACATCCTCACCAATACTTATTGTTGTTTGTCTTCATAATAAATGGAATATTACTCAGCAATAAATGAGACTAAAATCATGGCATTTGCAGGTAAATGGATGGAGTTGGAGAAGATAATTCTAAGTGAAGTTAGCCAATCCCCAAAAGACAAATGCTGAATGTTTTCTCTGATATAAGGAGGCTGACTCCTCCTTAGGTAGGGAGGGGGACCATGGGAGGAATAGACGAACTCTGGATAGGGCAGAGGGGTGGGAGGGGAAGAGAGGGGGCAGGGAGTTAGCAATGATGGTGGAATGGATGGACATCATTATCCAAAGTACATGTATGAAGACATGAATTGATGTGAACATACTTTATATACAGAGATATGAAAAATTGTGCTCTATATGTGTAATAAGAATTGTCATGCATTCTGCTGTCATGTATTTAAAAAATAAAATCAATTAAAAAAAAGAGGGCAAAAGCAGAAACAACAGGGTCTCTTAAGGTCTGTCCCAAAAGGCCCAGGCATCGCTGGACTGGAGTCTCTGGGTCAGTGCAAGTCATAAGGGAACCTGAAGTCAGGGTCTGGGGTTGGGGGTTGGGGGTGGGGAGGGCTGCAGAATTACCTCGTTGAAGAGCGCAAAGGGATGGTGAGGCTGAATCATAGAGCACTCTCCCTGGGCTTGCTCATTCCTTTTGGTGCTCTTTCTCTCCCTTGAAGTTGGGACTTTATTAGTCCTCTCCAGCCATGTCTGGTATTGCTTTATTATGATTCATGACCCCAGTTTGCCATGGCACAGATTTGCTTTTGTTTTCTCTCTTGAGAAGTCAGCAAGAGAGGTGTTCGGGGCCGGGCACAGGGGCATACCCTGTAAGCCCAGCAGCTTGGGAGGCTGAGGCAGGAGGATCTCGAGTTCAGAGCCAGCTTCAGAATCTTAGTGAGGCCCTAAACAACTCAGTTAGACCCTGTCTCTAAGTAAAATGTGGGCTGGGGATGTGGCTCAGTGGTTAAGTGCCCCTGGACTTAATCCCCAGTACCCCACCTAAAGAGAGAGAGGTGGGGGTGAGGGGAGGCTCAGGGATACCTCAGCTCCCCGCAGTTTAGCTTACTTCTCTTCCCAGTCCCTTTGGTGATGGCCCATCCTGGTCTTGGGCACCCTGGGCATTTGGGATCCAGAGTTGGGATCCCCAGTGCTCTCTGCACACCTGGCCCAGGAGGGCATTGCACCTTCTAATGCCACATCTGGGTCAAGTCAGCTTCACCTCACGGGCTTCTGACCTACTTTCTGGCCCTTGCTGCCCTGTCCTACCAAAAGGGTGCTTTATTGGCAAGTGAGGTTTCCTACCACACTCCCAAGGGCCTGAAATGACGGGACATTCCCCACTAAGAGGAAGCACAAGGGAGGGGCTTGAGTGTTTGGTATCTAAGAAAAATGGGCACTTCTTGGCTTTCTTTTGTTTTTAAAGCTGAAGGGAGGCAGTTCTGGATACATTCCCCAAAAGAGCAAAGGCAGGGGTTCAAACAGAGATTTGGACTCCCATGCCCACAGCAGCGATATTCACAAGAGTCGGGAGGTGGAAGCACCCAAGTGTCTATTTTTTCAAATATATTTTTTAGATATTGATGGACCTCTATTTTATTCATTTATTTTTATGTGATGCTGAGAATCGAACCCAGTGCCTCACACATGCTAGGCGAGCGCTCTACCACTGAGCCACAACCCCAGCCCCCAAGTGTCTATTTTCTGATGAATGCTTAAACAAAATGTGGTATCATAGAATGTTACGCAGGGAAATTCTGGCACATGCTACAGCGCGGACAGACCTTGAGGACATTGGCTAAGTGAAATAAGCCAGATCGAAAAGACAAATACTGCACGATTTCACTGGTATGATGTTCTCAGAGTGGTGGAATTCATGCAGACAGAAAGTAGAACGGTGGTTGCCAGGCGCTGGGGGCCGGGGGGAACATGGAGTTGTTTAATGGGTGTGAAGTTTCAGTTTAGCAAGAGGAGGAGAGTTCTAGGGAAGGATGGGGAATGGTAGCACAGGGTGGATGTACTTAACGCCACTGAGCTGTACACTTAAAAATGGTGAAGACGGTAAACCTTATGTTTGGTATATTTTAACACAATTTACAAAAGGCTTTTATAAATGCAATAGGGAAATAAGGGGAAGTGGTTGGATACAGGTCTGAGTAAGGTGCCACGGGCTGAGAGGAAGGAGGGGGAAGGTTTTGGTGGACAACAGGTGGGAGGCTATGGTCAGAGGAGGGCTCAGAAGGCACAGAGCATGTAGAGAAGGCAACTGCAGACTGAAGCCAAGTTCACGATCCTCTGGACAGTTGGCTGCAATTGGCTCTGTTCATGAGTAGCAAGGAGAGATGGTAGATGTTGGAAAAGATGGAAATATTAATTACACTGATTTGATCATTACGTGCTGAGAGCCATAGCCCAGTCAGAATGACGCATGGCATTTTTGCCAGAATGGAGTGGTTGAGAGGTGATGCCAGTGAGTTCTCGCGGAGTTCCCGTTGAGTTCCGGTTGAGCTCTCACGGGGATTCCTGAAGAATTCGCATTGGTTCGGAAAGTGCCGGAGGAGGGATTTCTGGTTGGTGGTTCCTGGAGGAGCTGCGTGGCTTTCGGGGGAGTTCCCGGGGAGCGTGTGTGGAGTGTGCTGGTGAAGTTCAGAAATAAGGTTTGTTCCTGCTTCAGTGGCTCATGATTTGTGCCCAGCCAGACTGCGGCAATTATGTACTGTAGACATATACTTATTGATCATATTGTATCCCATAAATACATACTAATTGTATGTACCAATTAAATAACTTTTTGAAGTTAAAACTATTTTTTTTTTTTGGTACTAGGGATTGAACTCAGGGGCACTCCACCACTAAGCCACATCCCCAGCCCTACTTTTTATTTATGTAGGGACAGGGTCTCACTGAGTTGCTTAGTGCCTCTCTTTTGCTGAGGCTGGCTTTAAACTCACCATCCTCCTGCCTCAGCCTCCGGAGCTGCTGGGTTACAGGCATGTGCCACTGAACTCCGCTTAAAGTTAAAATATTTGTAGATCAAAATAATTTCTTTTTTTCTCAGAAGAAAGAAAAAGCAAGAGCCATAAATTATTTTTCCCACCCTTTGGCTACATAGCATCCAACTATTAGCAGTGTGTAAACACTTTTCAGGGAAAAATGGACACTTGCATATGTTTATTAGTGAACCAAGTGTTTCAGTCGGCTTTTTGTGCTGTGACCAAAATACCTGACAAGACCAACTTCGAGGAGCGAAAGTTTATTTTGGCTCATGGTTTCAGAGGTTTAGTCTATCGTGGGCTGACTCCATTGCTGTGGGCCCAAGGGGAGGCAGAGTATCATGGTGGAAGGATGTGGAAGATGAACGCTGCTCTGTTCATGGCTGGCCAGGGCGCAGAGAGAGGGGAAGGGATCTCAGGGAAAATAAACCCTTCCGGGGTACATCCCCACCTCCTCCAGCCATGCCCCACCTGCCTACGGACACCACCCAGTTAGTCCATTCAACTGAGTAGGTAGGTCACAGCTCTCACAATCCAATCATTTCACCTCCAAACATTCCTGTATTAACCCAGGAGCTTCAAGGGGGAGACCTTCTTTCCAAATCATAACACCAAGCAATAAAAACCAACTGGGCACATCAGTCCTGACCTTTCTATCATCATTTTCTCCCTTGTAGGAATTCTTGCTTGTGGGGTGTGTCCCCCTCTGCAGGGCTTCGTTCTGAGACTTTCTTTCATCTGGGTCCTTGTTCCCATGGTTCTGCTCAGATTCCACCCTGGGGAGGCAGGAGGTGGATACTCAGGGTCTGTTTCCTTCATCAAAGTGTTTCCTCTACTGATAGCATTGCCACCTTTGCTACTTCTTCATTGAGAGACCACTTAAGGATAGAAAAAAAAAATCTTGGGCAGTAAAGGAATTTATTCAGCACATTGTCCAAACTTCCAGCAAGGTGGACACTGCTGTGAGGACATTTTTTTTTTCAAGCTGTGTCATCAATAGCCTCATGGGCCATGTCTGGCCATCCCAGAGGATTCTCCAACATGGAGGCAGAAAGATGAAATCATTTCTTCCTTTCAAAGAGCATAAGAGGAGGATGTGCAAACTGAGGAGGGTTGAGAAGCAGAAACACTGAAGCCTGAAAGAGCGTGGACCACCTTTCCTGGGGGTGGTGGTGGTGGAAGGTGTGTGTGGGCTGAGGAGGGCAGGGGAGCCACCTCTCAGGGGCTGAAACCCAGGTTGGCCCTTGTCATAGCTTGTTTAATTCCCAGCACAATCTGTTCCGTTAGGAATTATCATTCTCATAAAACTGTCGAGGAAACCAAGACTTGGAAGTTCCAACTGTTAATTCATTAAGAAACGAGGATTTGAAATTAGCCTGGACAATGCCATGGTCAAGATTCTTCTCCCTCCATCATGACCATGTGTCTTCTGCTTTGAACTTTTACCCTCCAAGGGGTGAGATGCCCCTGAGGGTTCTTGGTAGGAGTGAGAGAGATTCAGAACTGAGTGTTGGCAAGAGCTTTCTGGCTGTGGGGGCACTGGTGGAAGGGAAGGGAAGAGTCTACGATGATTGATATAAACTCAGTAAAAAGCCAGAAGCAGGGCAGAAAAGAGTGGGGTGGAGGGAGGTCGGGAAACTGTGTTCACTACATGCATATGCCATGTAATTTAGTTCTTAAAAAAACATATACCTAATTAGAATAAATAAATAGGTTAATTAAAACAACAACAACAACAACAACAGAAGGACTTGGAGGTAAGAATTTTCCTTGTCATTTACAAATAAGAATGCTGAAATAACTTGCCCAAAATCATGTCACCCGGAACCTGAACTTGGGTTCCTGAGCTTGGAGCAACCTGTGATTTCCTCTAAGCCACACTGTGATAGATCTTGTGTGGGTGGCTTCAGATGGGATCCCGACGTGAGGAGAAAGACAATGTGGAGAAGTCTTTTGAGATTTAAGCCTTGGCATGGAATCCTTATTTGGAGAGAGAGAACTCAGGAGGGAGTGGGTGTAGACCCAGGAGGGGAGCCCAGTCAAAACGCTAAATGGGCACCAGCTGCTGTCCTGGAGTCTGGACATGACAGGTGGGTGTCTGGGAGTGCAGAGATGAGGAAGGGGAGAGAGGAGGCCGAGAGAGATGCCCATTGACCAAGCCCCAGGGAGGAGATTGCCCGGGGCCAAAGGGAGGAGGAGGAGGAGAGAGAGGTTTTTCCCTGGAGACTGATGGTGAAGGCAGGGAGAGAGAATGGCAATAGGGGGGACATCAAGCCCAGGAGGGTGTGAGAGGAGGTGATTACTAGTCAAATGCTGCAGAGGCGGGAGGAGACATGGAAGAGTGGACATCTCCAGCACCTGAACCTGAACTTGGGTTCCTGTGCTTGGAGCAACCTGTGACCACTGATGGTTGTGGGTGTCAGTGGTGGCCTTGGGAAGCTGTCGAGGAAGGTGGGCCGTGGCACTGTGCAGATGCCTGGGGCAGGGCTGCATCAGGGCCTCCCCTGTGGGTCTTCCATGAGGACTCCAATAGGGATTCTAGAGACAACGTCTTTATGTGTCAGGTTATTTTTTGCTATGAATCCACGTGGCCGCGCCTGGTAATTACAGGGTAAAGGGAATTAAGAAAGACATAATTTCTCTCCATCAAAGCCTGACTGTTTTACATCTCCACCTCACTCTGGCAGTCAGGCTTTCTGCCTTCCCAGGTGCCACTTTGATTTCAGTCACGTAGGAAAGGAATTTGAAATACTTTCAAAGTGATTAAAGAGAGGAAGCTATTGCAAATGTGAGCTAAATGCAATAATCACATTAACTGTTTACGGCCGCAGGGCTTTCAGGAGAGAGGTTCTTGCGTTAGCTGATGGTAGGGCTGGGCTGGGGCTGGGCTGGGGTTGGCGGAGAACAGCAGTAGAGGTGGCAGTGCACCGCAGGTGCAGGTGGAGGTGCAGGTGGAGGATGGCTCGGGGGCAGGTGCAGGAAGGGGTGTCCAGCTGTTCATAATTCTTGTTATGCCAGTTACTGTTCGTTGAGCATTTATCCACCACCCAGTGCACCAGTCTTCTTTAACCTTCTCTAGAGCCCAATGAGATGAGCATCACTATCCTCACAGTAAGGGAAGCAAGGTCCAGAGAACTTCAGTTTTTTTTTTTTTTTGTTGTTGTTCAAGATACACATCTCAGAAGTGGCAGAGTTTGGAGAGGGAGACAGTCCTATCTAAATATAAAGACCACCCAGGCTTCAGCTTCACTGTTCGGTGCCTAGGTCTGCTCATTATGGCCTCCAACATGTCTCTTTTTTCATGTTCAGCGAATTGACTTCTGACTCTAGAATTGGACCCAGTGCATGGGACTTTGGCCCGTTATTTCCTAAATGCTCCCAAGCTTGAAGGAATTTATGTGACTTAACCCTCCATTGGGGTGCAGCTAAGAGGGCTCAGAGATGATACAGTCCAGAGGCTTAAAGTGTCATTGAGCTGAAGACAGAGGAATAAAAACAAACACAAAACAAAACAACAACAACAACAAAACCAGTGGCCACACCCATGAGCAGTGTGTTAGTCAACTTTCTGTTGCCATGACAAAATACCTGAGAAAGACAACTTAGATGATTAAAGATTTAATTTGACTTACAGTTTCAGAGTTTTTAGTTCATGGTTGGCAGGCTCCATGGCTTTGGATCTAAGGTGGTACAGAACATCATGTAGGAACAGCATGGTAGAGGAAAGCTGTTTACCTCCTAGTAGTAAAGAGATACAGTGACAAAGGAGTTGGTGTCATGATATATCCTTCAAGGACACAACCCACTGACTCACTTCCTCCAGTGAGACTCCACCTTCTAGAAGTTTCCATTACCTCCCGATAATGTCATCAAATTATAAATCTATGAATGGATTAATTCATCAAGGAGGTCAGAGCCCTTGTGATTCAGTCACTTCCTAAAAGCCCTACCTCTGGGCATTGCTGCACTGGGGACCCAGCCTTCAACACATGAATCTTTGGGTGACATTCCAGAGCCAAACTATAATGAGGGGGGTCCAAGGGTGCTGATGTGATAGGACTTCACCTTCCTCTTTGCTGGGATCCTGCTGTAGCCATGGTAATGGCGTTTGCATCCTAAGCAATGCCAATCATCCTAAGCAAAACCA
The DNA here is from genome assembly GCF_047511675.1 of Marmota flaviventris. Taxonomy (NCBI): domain Eukaryota; kingdom Metazoa; phylum Chordata; class Mammalia; order Rodentia; family Sciuridae; genus Marmota; species Marmota flaviventris. The sequence continues at coordinate 27,813,074 of NC_092514.1, forward strand.
TCCCATGTTCTCCCTGTATTGGGATCAAACCCATATCTCTGTCTCTTCACTGAAATGTCCAAGCAGGAATTAGAGGGAGTCCTGGATACCTTCATAAAGTAACTTCATTTTTGCCTCTTTAGACTCACTCTATAGGGATGGCTTCTCTTTGCTCCTGCTATCTACAGAAGGTCCCACACTTCTCTGCTCACACTTAGATCACAAAATGTCCTCTGGTCACCTTAGCCTCCAGACAATCTCAAATCTCAGTTCAGTAATTAGAATGTCCAGACTGGTGTAATAACCCAAGCTCCAAACTTTATTTAAAACTTGCAATGAGAAAAGGAAGCTGGAGTATCTCTCTCTCTCTCTCTTTGCTCCGAGTATCGGTTTCTTATTGCTGCTATAACAGATTAACATGAATGTAGTGATCAAGTCACAAAAATGTATTATCCTACAGTTCTGGATCCATTATCTTACAGTTCAGAAGTCTAAAATGGGTGGCCTGAACCTCATTCCATGTGGAAATTTCTAAGGGTTAATCTGTGTCCTTGCTTTTTCTAGTTTCTAGAGGCTGCCAGCACTCGATGGCTTGTGGGCCCACACCATTAGATGTTACACTCCCTTCTCTTCAGTGCATACTTTCTTGACAATAAATCCCCCAAATTTAGAATATTTAGCAAAAATGGATAGGCTGAGCCTTGACAGTCATTTCCTCAGTTTATCTCATTCCTCTGGTATTTTGCTACGAGCACTGAGAAGAAACCAGGTTGTATCTTCAACACTTGGCTTGGAAATCTTTTCATCTAAACATCCATGTTTATTGCTTAATAAACATTACTTATAACTGTAGAACACATTTAAGCTAAGTTTTCTGCCTCCATATATCAGAGATCCCCTTTTCTCCAGTTTCCAAAATGTTCCTAATTTCCTTCTGAGACTTTCTTTACTAGACACACCATGAACATTCATATTTCTGACAACAGTGTGTGCATGATGATTTAGATGTTTAAAATAAACATGATGTAGATTTTATTTATTTATTTAAATGAGTTATACATAACAGCAGAATGCTCTTGGATTCATTGTACACAAATGGAGCACAAATTTTCTGGTTGTACCCAAAGTAGGGTCACACATTTGTGAAATCACCTTTGCCTCATCCAAAGTTCCTCTACTCATCCTCCTCACCCCATTATGGATTTGCATCCACTTATCAGAGAAAACATTTGGCCTTTGTTTTTTGGGGATTAGCTTACTTTGTTTAGCAAGATATTCTCTAACTCTATCCATTTACCTACAAATGCCATAATTTAATTCTCTTTTATCGCTGAGTAATATTCCATTGTGTATAAATACTACAATTTCTTTATCCATTCATCTATTGAAGGGCATCTAGGTTGGTTCCACAGTTTGGCTATTGTGAATCGTGCTGCTATGAACATTGATGTGGCTGTGTCCCTGTAGTATGCTGTTTTTAAGTCCTTTGGGTATAGACCAGATATAGATTTTCATATGCTGTTTCTTACTTCCTTTGGGACCCTCACTGGCATGGTCTTGAACATCCATATTTCTACTAGTAGTCTGTTTAAGACAATCTTGGCCTTTCCTGTCATGCTCCTTAATATTCTTCCATTCTTTGCCCCCTTCCCAGTTCCAAAGCCACTTCCCAATTTTGGGGTATTTTTTATAGCAGGGCTTCATTTCCAGGCATTGAAAAATATGTATCAGTCAGCTTTTAACCAGAGTAACAAAACCAATAGGAGATATGCATTAAGAGATTTATTGCATGGAATTGCCTTACATGATTATAGGGGCTGGCTAGGCAAGTCTGAAATCTGTAGAGTAGCCTGTCAGGAGAGGAAAGTGGAACTTGAAGGCATGAACTGAAAGCAGCTCTTTGTAGGCAGAATTTCTTCTTTTTTAATGGAAATCTCAGTCTTGCTTTTAAGACTTTTTACAGATTGAATCAGACCCACCCAGATTGTGTAGAACAATTGCTGTTACTTAAAGTGAACTTATTAAGGATTCTTCTTACATCTCTAAATTACCTTACAGCAATATATTGATTAGTGTTTGGATAAATAACTGGGTATTGTAGTCTAGCTAGGTTGACACATAAAACTGATCATCACACTCTCCTACCCGCAGTCCACTAGCTAATGAGGAGTCTGAGTACAGCCCCAGTGGGCTGGGCCACGAGGAGAGGAGAGAGAGGGGGAATGGTCTTAATGACTTGGTGAGGAGAGTCTGGCAATGATTTCCTCTGGCATCTGCTGCTGATTACAGCTGACCCTTTCACCCACAGGTGCTTCTGAGTTTTTCAGACCTGTGACACTAATAACCTTTGCTGGATAATGCTCCATAAGAAATGGCTGTTAGATTCATTGGCATACAAAACAGCATTAATCCTCATGGTCACGGGTCTGCAGGTTGACTGTAGCTTGGCTGGTCTAGACTGTGCTTGGCTGGTGGGTCTGTTTTGGTCCATGGGTCCAGCTGGCCATGGCTCCAGGTTATGGATTTGGTTCATAGCACCTCCATGTTTAGTCTGTGGTCCAGGCTGAGGATGTCTAAGTGGTTGCCTAGACATGGTGGATCACTGGAAATCAGGAGGGCAGGCCTAATTGTTGTGTTAGGGCATTACAGTCCTCCCCTGCTCAGCCCCGTCTTGCTCCAGTGATACCTATTTGGCCATGGCAAGTCCTTGACCCAGTTCAAAGTAGAGGGTCATGCCAGTTAGCTGTGCTCACCATAAGGCCATAACCAGCCTATGACTGTATCATTATAAAGGAATGAATGATTATGACTCATCAGTCAATATATGGCCTCATCCCCATTTGGGGTCTCTCTCCTACACAGTCTCCATGGACAGTTTATGACATTTCCCCTTGTCTCTCATTCCTGGTGGTGGAGACCTTATGCAGACCATCTCTTGGGGGCCCTGTTGCCTCCCCAGGTAGCCCTTTTTGAGAAATTTCTTTTAAGATCGTCTCATTCCAGCTTTCTACAATGCTGTCACTGGTCCCTTCAGCCAATCTTTTGCACTTTCGACTCAGACATGGATCCAATGCCAATCCATTGTGTCCCCCAAGCTCCGTGGGGCTGTGTAGCAAATAGTCTCAAAGCACCTTTCACTAGCAATTCCCATTGCTCTCCCAGGAGATTTCCTCTGGTCTCCACGCATGGCTGGGCTTCCATTTTTGCAAGGAGAATCAATTGCCAAGTTTGGGGTAATTGGGATTTTTTTTTCCCCCTCCACTCAGAGTCATTTTTCTCTTTCTCAGTCAAGCATATCCCTGTGCTGGCTGCTTTTTGCAGGACATGGTGTTTGTGTTTGGAGATGAGATGTTTCCTGTCAGCTTCGTTGTGCTCCACCGAGCGGGGTGTTGTGCGAGCTGCTCATTAAGATTGCCTATTATCTCAGATTCCCTTCAGTTACTCAGGACAGTTTATTCTCTTGCAGAAGGACCGGAAGGTTGCTTTGCCCAAGCCATGAATCCACCTGGGTACATGGGCAACAAAGATTAGGGCAGAATTGGCTGGTGGGCTGGATGCATGGTTTATACCACATTCCACAGAGGATTACTTTGGGCAATCACAAGGGTGAATGTGAACACTGATTACATCTGCAGGTACCAGCCAGATGAAATGAGGTGTAACTATATAATGTTAGGCAAATTTAAAAGATTGTTGTTTCTACTGGGTCAGATCACTACCTCCCAGCACAGAAAAGTAACCTCGAGGTCAAGTCCAAATTGCCTGTTTTATGCATCTGTGAATCTAAGCACAATACAAGAAAGCACTCAGCTGAGGAAGTGGGTCCTGCAGGCAGCCATCTGTGCCTCTTTACTGTTCCCCACCATTAAGCCTCCTCTGAGTGATGGCTTGGCATGGCCCAGCTGGGGAACTCACGTCTTTCCTCTGTGATAAGGAGGGAAGCTGGTCACCCCATGAGGAGGGGAGAGGGCTCATGGGGCTTCCCACCCTGCTTTGGAGGTTGGGACGTTCCATGGTTCAGCAGCCTCTGTTGGATTCACAGGGGACATTCTGCTAACGGCCTCACCTTGCCCTAACCAGCCTCCTTGTCCGTCAAGTACCTTGGAGAATACATCCTCACTGAAGGCTGCACACTGAGGCGGATGTTTCTTCCTTGGTTTTGCACAGTGTTCATTCTCCTGTTTGCTGTGACACTTGCCGCATGGTGTTGTGGTGAGTTGTTTTGTTCATTTTTCTCCTTCTAAGCTCTGACTCCAGACCTGACTCTGATGTATCCCTGAGTCCCCTGACATACAGCAGAAGCCCAGTCAATGCCAGATGAAGAGCTGGAGATAAGAGGAGAGGAGAGGCAGACATCTCCTCCCCGCTGAGCATCTGAGCAGCCTCAGCTGGACTTCTGGGTGGGGCTGAAACAGCCTTATCACAGGTTTCTGTGGTGATTCTGGATGGCCGGGTTTTGGCAATGGCTTGGAGATGATTAATTGGACTTGTTCTTCTGTGTCTGGGGGTGCTGGGCCCTCAAGCCATTTATCATGGTTTCACACTCCCGGTGGCCACCAAAGGTCCAGTAGAATCCACCAGCAGCTGACTGTCTCCATTGGGCAACCTGGGCTGCTGGCTGGAAAAATCTGGCAGAAAAGAACTATCAAATCATCCCAATGATGAGATGCCTCTTTTTAAAAATGTGAATTGTTTGTGCTCCTTCATATGGTTCTTTCCAAGGGGCCAATGGGAGTACGTGTGACTGCCTGAGGGGAGCTGGGTTTGGGCTCATAGAAGGCTGACTCAATCAACCAGTGTGGTGAGGGTAAAAGTCAGGAGGTGATAGGATTTGTGCTATCGTTGCTGTGTTACTAGTTTTGTGACCCTGGGCAATTATTTTTTTCTTTCTTGAGTTCAGTTTGTCTATCTGTAGAGTGGCATGCTTAAGAGTATTGGACTTTTAACCCACATTTGCTGGGTTTACATTCCAACTTGTTGTTACTTTCCACCAGCGACACTTTGGGAATGTTACTTTTCTTGTGAAAGGGGGACAACCATAGATCTAATTCATAGAGCTGCAGAGAGCATTGAGTGAATAGATCCAAAGTGCCTGGGATATAGAGAGTGCAATGTTGTTTACTGTAAATATTACTTTCATCGTTGTCACCACTACCACCACCACCACCATCATCATCATCATTGGTCCCAAATGTGGGTCTGAAGACTGGGGCTGGTCTGGAAGGGAAGTTCTCATCAGGCAGTCAAAAGTGAGAACCAATGTCAATGCCATATATGTGCTATATTGTCAACATTTCTTTTTTTTTGGGGGGGGGAAGATTGTCCTTTTTTTCCCCTGAAACAATGTCCTCCTTATTCTTTTAGTGCTAAAATAACATTCTCAAATAAAATATTAATGATTGCATTAAAAAATGTCCTAGCTCAGAACAAGAAACTGATCCCTGCATGGAGGCTTTTAGCCATCATTTAGTCCATTCTCCTTGTTCTTTTGGTGAGGAAGCCACTGCTCAGGGAGCAAGCGATTCGACCCAGGACATGAGACAGTCTCAACTGCCCAGGATCTGGGGGGCAGATCTTGGTCCTTGCACAGGGTTAGAACAGCTGACTCTACAGGAAAGCAAGGCACTCTGGTACCCAACTGAACTCTGATACCCACATCAGTATATATGATTAGGAGAAACTGTCAAAGATTAATTCAACTCCATCAAAGCTTTATTGCACACCTGCTGATGTATTACAACGAACACTAGTCCTTGCCACCAGAAGCCACCTCCCTAACCCCCCCGCCCAAATCTATTACACACTTACAAAGCACTAGACATGTTGAAAAGTCTTCCCGTGGATTCTCTTACTCCTTTCTCAGTTGTCCAAGGGATGTATGATTAGCTCCATTTTATGGAGGAAGAAACTGAGACTTGGAGAAGTGTGGTAACTTGTCCTGGGCCTCATGGCCAGAGGCAGAGTCCAGAGAAGCCTGGGTTTGACTCCAAAGTCAGGCTTTCAACTCCCATGTCATGCTGCTGTCCTGGGCACTGAGTGTGAGCTGGCCATACCCAAAGTTGGTAATTAGGGATGCATTCACACATGTGATTGTTGGGTTTGTGCCCCCCACTGGGGGAACAGAGATTCAGTATCTGCTGCATACCTCCTTCTTCCCAGCTCCTAGCATGGCACCTATCCCAGAGACACTGCTCACTGAATACCTATCACTGAATGAATGAGTGAATGAATGAATTTGTTGAGAATCACTCAGGAAAGCTGGTCAAATAACCAGAATCCAGTTCCTGCCCTGCCCCCAAGATTTTAGTTCAGAAACTTGGAAGGAGTATGCACCTCTGCCTTGTAAGTAAATGCTGGTGACAAATTGCTCTTTGAGCCCTCAGCTGTGGGGAAGTGGACTTTTCTGATTATGGGGAGAGGGGAAAGTTGGCATTTTGTTCTGCAGGCAATGGGGTACCACTAAAAGTATTTGAGGAGGGCATAAGAAGTCACGTGGAGCCGTGCTTTACAAAAATGACCCGATGGCTCTGCTTTGTCCCCTGGCCTGGCGATGCCTTCCCCCTTATTTTGGCCAACAGGACTGATTTTTGAACAAGAGAGATTTGTGACAAGCATCGCATGCTGCAGTTGTGGAGCGGCCCTGTTTTGCTTTCAGCCTTTTGCTGCCTCTCTGACAGCAGGCGGGCCATTAGGGGCTCCCTGCCCTTCTGCAATGGCTTGTTAGCACATTTAAGGCCTTTGTAGGAGGCTCTCCTCGGCTGTAATTGGGCCCTCACTCTGCTGCGCTTCCTGGCCACGGAGCTTGTTAGCTGTCAGGCAAGGCTGTGAATTGGTGGAATGGCCAGCGAAGCTCATTTTTAATAGGCAATCCTGCCATGGGAGCACCCCATGGAAAAGACATCAATAACATGGGAGTGTGCCTTAGCGTGGGGGAGGAGAGAGGGATTAGGGCTCAACTTGGGAATGGGGCAAGTTGACAAAATGGAGTTCTCACCCCTGGGGTTTCCACGGATCTCCGTCTCGTTCAGTGTATATTAAGTCTGTAGTGCTGGGTTTGCCTCGAATCCCCAGTTACCCCAAAGGAACAATGATAGCTTCTTCCAGTTCTGTGACTCTTCCCATAGAATTTTTTCTTTTTTTAAGAAGAAGGCTTCTTTAGCAGTTTGTTGGTATGAGATGGGTAACTGCACTGGGAGGAAATCAGCGGTGGTGCAAGAATTAGAAAGCAGCTTATCCCCTGCCCTGTGGAGAAAAAAACACATGTCCACGGTCCTGGCCAGTTTGCAGAGGAGGAAATTGTGGAGACCCATGCCTGTCTGGCTCCTAGCTCTTGAATTTTAGGAGAGGATCCTATGTGTTTGCCCTCCTGCTTCCTTGCATGGCCACTGAAGTGACTCTAGGCTCCATAGAGCTGTCTTGGACCAGGGACTTAGGTAAAAAGCATATTTGAGAATTTTTTTTCCCAAGAAAATGGAGGAAATAGCAAGAAGAGGCAGAGGTTGGGTAGATTCTACATTCCTCAGGTTCACCAGTGACTCCGCAGACAGAGCTAGGATAGACAGTCAGAGACTGCAAAGCAGGACAGAGTGGTGAGGAGTTGTGGGGGATACTCGGGTGTTGGGGAGGAAGGAGGGGGTGGAAGAACAAATACTCATGACCCGACTTTGCTTATACTTGCTATTATTCTCTGTGCAACCTTGCACCACTCTGTAGATCCATGTCTTAACCTTCTCTTCTGTGACTGTGTAAACTGGTTCATATGGAGGACACCACCCAGGGCTTCCTTATTGCATATTTTGTTGGATTTGACCATTGAGGCACTGATAGAAGACTGGAAAAGAGGAGAGGAGGAGAAAAAGGAGGAGGGATGACATGTGTTAAGGGGCAGTTTCTTCAGACCTTCTTTGCTTTGGGTCACAATTCTAGAAGTTTCTGGATCCTTTCAAGTCCTGTCTGGTGGTTCTTTTTAATGACTCTGGGGCTCTAGTCACCTTAGTCACCTTATTTCCTCCGTTGTAACACCTCCCCACTGTGCCTGGACTTTGGGTGCCTCATCATTTCTACTCACAGTGGCTTGGAGAAGTCCCTTCATTTGGGTCTCTTCTTTTGCGTCTCTTCAGTTGAATCTTGTGTCTTGCTGGAACTGACTGACAAGGTTTCTATTCTCAGGGCCATGCCATCTTGATCATAATTTTGTTCCTCTGATGGTGGGCTGGATGTGGTTTGCTTTGACTTTGGTGTGGTTCTTGGTACAATGAAGGGGTAGGGTGAAGGCTTTTCAGAAAAAGAGAGGCTGATGGAGGAGGTTGGAGGGAGAAGCCTCAGGACCAGCCCTCAGGGCTGGGCACCATGGGGTCTTCAGAATCCTTCTCAAGAAGAGTCTGTTTGGTACCTGGCTCTTGATATGCCTGGTTGTCATAATGGAAGGTTATTTTGATAGAGGAAAGGCCCAAATCAAAGCCTCCTATGGGAAAGACACAGGTGATATTTACAAGCATTTCTAACAAGAAAACCAGAGACTTTTGATGAAGAATTTTGATGTGGGAAACATTTCCTTTGAAGCTAGAAGTATAATATAAGCAATTAAGGCTGGAGTTGAGAAATAGCAGATATGTGAGATGCTATGGGAAGGCTTGGATGGGAGGGATGCTGGGGGAATATCCTCACCTGCCCTGGATGAAAATTTTGGAAAGTGAGTCATGTGAGGTCAGATGAATCAAAGATCTAGAGAGTTCTTGGGCCAGAGGGGTGGAAGATATGTTATCTGTGAGATGTAGTAGCATCTTCTTGGAAGAGGAAAAGAAGGCCACAGATGAAGACCTCCTTTCTATCTGCCTACTAAGTTGTGTGACTGGACACTGGGGCACAGGATCCAGTGACAGTGACTCTGAAGGGTCCATTGGAAGATGCAGACCATAATCTAATGGATAAGGTAAACTTGATCTTGGCTAGGTCACCTTGGATTGAAGTTTATAAAAGAAGGTGCTGTTTCCTTAAGCACCTTTCTTGTGTATCATGGACACAAGATCAACCATATTCAAGAGGAAACCTTGTTGGCCCTTAATGTACTTCAACTTTTATTGTTAAAAAACCTTTTATGTCCCTAAGTTACTCAATATTTCCTCTTTAGTTGTCTGCAACGAGGTGGAATAGACTGGTTGGGATTGGTGACACCATCAGGGTAGTTATTGCTTTATAGAATGAGTTGTATATCAGCCAATGTGATGGAAAAATTAATTTCTGAAAATGAATCCTAGTTCTCCATTAAGGTCTAGTATTAAGTCAGAGAGAGATGTCAGAGAGAGGATTTAATGATTGCTCATATGTGGATACAAGAGGTGGGTAACAATATAATGTGGGGCACTGACAGATATTCCATAGACAGTAGTGCCCAGGGCCTGTGAGCACTGTTGTCTAAGGTCTTTGAGTGCATGATGAACTATTTACTGTTCTCTTATCCTGACATTAGAGTATGACATACTACCTCCACCACAGACAAGGTGCACATATCTGAGCTGTAGAGCACACTTCACCAAAGAAGACAAGAATCAACATTTAGGGAAGGACAATGGCAGAACCCATTACCCTGATAGATCCTTGAATCCCAGATTTGGAGCTCCTTTCTCATGAAGATGCTTGCAAAGGATCAGCTGAGAAATGTCTTCATAGCACAACTTATTAGGAAGGTAGGAATCACCTTCAAAGCACAGTTACTAAGTCATATTACATTGATTTTCTCTAATAATATGACACTTGCTTTTTGAGTGACTCTTATATTACATTAGGTGCTGGGAATATAATAGAGGAGACAACAAAGACATCTACCCACAGAGAATTTGTATTCTGAAAGACACAGACAAAAAATTGAATAGATATAAAGATAATGGCAGGTAATATTCAATGAAAAAAAGTGAAGCAAGAGGTACAGGGATTTTTGTTATTTTAAATGCAGAGAAGTCATATCTGAGGGGATGACATTTGAATAGTATATGTTCTCTCATATACAAAAGTATTTTGGGTAATGGGAGAAGCAAGGAAAGAGAACCTGAGATGGGCCTACTTGATATGTTTGGGAAAGGGTAGGAAGGCATTGTGGTTAAAGTGGAGTGAGCAAAGGATAGAGTGGGAGAAAAGTAGAGTCAGAGAGAATACAACTCTTTCCTCTCTTGTTAGCTTTTTAAAAATTTACCATTAGCATTTCTCCCCCTTTCCTGGAAATCTCTTGATTCCACATTGGCAGCTTTCAGAGACATTTCTTTGCAGAAATAGTGTCTAATATAGCTGGGTTGTAATAACACCTTTCACCAGCAGTGGCCACTAGTGCATTCAATGCCTACAGTTCTCTAATTTCCTCCATTTGAAATCCATCCCACATTTGTTGAGGGCCTCCTAGGGTCAGGGACCATGGAGGCTCCTTCTGGGTTTCAGCAGTAAGCCAGGCACAGTCTAGTGGACTGTAAATTCAAGGTGCTGGTGAAGTGACCCATGGGATGGCCAATTTATGACTGATGAAACAAAAGAGCCCAGTGCTCACTCTGCTTTTGTTATGTTGTCAAGGGTCACTGTGGGCTCTAACATTCCATCTCCTCCTGAGCTTCAAAGTACTTCCCAATCCAATCAAGGCCTCTCTGACACTTCAGCTCTATGCCATAATTTTTTTGGTTTAGGTCACTTGGAAAGAAGGAGTCTTGAGATTTTTCTGAGAAGCAACAGAAATTAATAATCCTTTCTGCCTCTGCACTGTACTTTCTGAACCCCCAGCCAGTCTCCATCTTGCTTTATTCTTATCAAAACCCTCAGAATTGGATATTATTAATCCCATTTTATAGTTGAGGAAGCTAGAGGTCAGAGAGGCAAAGTGATATTCCCAAATATTGTTTCATTGGTTACTCAGCGACTGCCTCTCACTCCAGTCCTATCCTTTCATACTCTGCCAAGCTGGGGCTGAGACTGCAAAAGTCATTTTTATTTTGACAGCTGGTTTCCCACTGGGTTTTGCCAACAGGGGGTGCTGAAGGGTTACTGGAAGACAGGGGATGGGAGAGGAGACAGATACCTTTTGCTCTTTGCAAGTGGCCTGGCTGGATATCCCAGTCTCTTGGGAAGCTTGCTTGTATGGTGCGTTCACCCTTTGGCTCAATGGCCACAGATGCTGTGGGCTGTTTTCCCAGGCCTTGAGATCTTCTCCAAAGGATTTGTGGAGGGGATAGGGTGGAGGGGGTCTTCTTTCCTCCTTATGGCTGTCTGGAAAAGTACCGCTAATTCACTTGTTTTCTTAATTTGTGGAACCTCCTTGACTTGCCTGTGAAGAGCTCCTCAGAAACACCCTCCTCATTACAATGTTAAATTAAAATTTAGTAGACGAGGCACATAGCAGAATAAACTTTCAATTAAAATATACACACTGTGATGGTGAAGGGAAACTGGAGAGAACTTGCAGGCATCTTTGCTGCGAATGTGCTCGAGATTTAATTTTACTATGACATCTCCTTGGAATTACACTGCTAATTGATCACATTGTGTCTGTCTGTTATTTAAACTTTCAATAAAACGGAGATTAATGGAAGGTGTAATCCTCCCGGGCAGAACAAATATTCCCATTGCTCATGTCAGGTACAGAAATGGAAATGCTCTGCTAACAGCTTTTTGCATTCAATCTGCGAACATGAAGTTAATCATGAAAAATGCAGTGATTCTTTAATTGCTTGAATGAAATTTTTTTCTGCCTGCCCCATTTCTCACCCAAAATAGCTGCCCTTGTCGGAGAGTGAAGTGGCCCAGAGGCAGAGCCGAGCTTCAGAGCCTGGAGATGTGGGAGGGGCTGGCGATGAGGCGGGTGCCTGTATCCAAGGACATCGTTCATCACCCTTGTGAATTGGAGTAACTGTTTCAGATGGATTTGGAACTGGCAAGGGACAAAACCCAGCTACTATAGGAGACAAAGGCACCCCCTACCAAATTATGATTTTTGGCAAGAGTGTGGGGTGAGCCTTGGGGAAAAAGGATTTTTCTCCTGGGACTTCTAGGTGGGTAGTAACATATGCTGAATCTAGAAGCCACTAGAGAGAAACCTTCTAGTCCTCATATGGGTAGGAGGCAGGGTAATGTAGTAACTAAGAGCATTCCAACCCCACTCTTTCTGAACTGGTAACCTTGGACAAGTTAAATTCACCATGCTTCAGTTTCCCCTGCTGTAGTTGGGAATGATAATAGTCCCTGTCTCAAAGGGCTGTTGTGATTGTGTTGTTGACACTCTAAATGGGGCCTACCTTCCCTAGGTGCCGTGCAGGCATCCTCTATTATCTTTATTTTGCTCTCAGCTGACGCTTCTGTCTTTTCCATGGTATCTCTGCCAAGTTCAATAGCACCGGAGCACATGCTTTGCAGTCAGATCATAGATGGGTGCTTCCCACATCTTCCACCAGCCAGTCACTTACCATCTCCAAACCTCGATTTCCTTTATTGTAAGTTAGAGATGGTAAGCCCTGCCTCATGGGTCGTTATAGAGATGAACTGAGTATTTGGCATGCAAATTGCACTCAGCAAGCGGGAGTGCCAGCAACCATGATCATTGCTTTCTTCTAGGCCCTGCAGACCCCATCCAGCTCCCTTCCTTTTAAGGCAACCCAATCCACAAGGATGGGAAAGCCCTGCCTCACATTTAGCTGTGCTCAGTCGTCGAGTAGCTTCTAATCATTCACCTCCAACTAGGTGTGGATTACAGGGTCACACCATTGAAGCCAGTTCCCTCTGACCCCTGACAATCCCTCGGGTCCTTGAATTTGTGCTCCTGTTCTCACCTATCTTTTCTTCTCCAGGTTCTTCTGAATGTTCTTCCAATGCAGTGGGTTCTGGTCCTTCATTTAGGGTTAGGTCACCCTCACTTGGTCAAGTCTAGCTTGCGCATGTCCCTGTGAGAGGATGGAGGACTCACTACCTCAGATGTGCCTGGAGCCGTGTAAAGAGGAGTATTATCCCACATTCTGCACTCTGTACTCCTACTGATGTGGCCCAGATGGTATATCACACTGCTAGTTAATGAAATTACAGTTAACTACTTCTTCCAAGTCATTTTGTAGGCCTGTTGATGCCGCCGTGTAACACAGACACGTTTCTGGACTCAGGTGTAGGTCTTTACTTTGATGAACTCCTTCCATTCCTACTGCTGAGATTACTTGGGCTCCTGATTCTGACATCCATCATGCAAATGGTAGGTTTTTCAGCTATTTCTCAGGTATGGTGTTAAACCTTATTCTACACAGATGAGAAAAACAAGACCTAGACCGAGGGCAGGAGATTGCTGAGGGGCACACAGCAAGTTGGCAAGAGGATTAAGGTAGAGAACCCAGTTTTTCTGAATCTAAGTTCAGGAATCGTGGAAGCTTGGAGTCAGAGGTGGAGTGGGGAAGGACTGTCCCCAGAAGGCTCCCCTCAGTTCTCCAGTGTGGGAGCAGACCCCCTGCCTTGTTTCTGATGAGAGGCTGGCTGTCCACTCCTTTTGGGTGGACTGCAGTGGGAGAGGGGCTTCTGCTTATTTCTCGCCCTGCATCTCTCCACTATAGGCGAGAACTCCTCTAATTGTTCTGATATTCTTTCTTAGTTGAGCTGAAATCAGCCTTGTATGAATTTTGCAAGAAGTTAGGGTCTTTCCAGATGTTTCAGTGGGAGGCTTTTTGTGTAAAAAGCAGAGACTCTCTAAAACTAACTCAAGTCAGGAGTCTACAGTGAGCACAGGAGAGGATCCCTGTTCTCTCCCCCTCTAGCTCTCCCTCTCTAGCAGGGTGGCTCCTCTGTGCTTCTGTTCTCTTATTTGCAGCTTATTCTGCTTTGCACTCACTCATAGATCTTGCACCCTGCTCCTAACCTCAGCCACAGGGGCTTTTTCCTACCCTGCAGTCATTTCCAGCCGTGGCCTCCATTACCAAATAACATTTCTCTCTAGTTCACATTCTTGAGATGGAATCAGATGAGCAAGTGCCTTAGCCCAGGTTCTGTAGAAAATAGAAGTTGAGGCAAAAGGTTTCTGGGTTATTGGGAAGTGCACACGCACAGGGAGGCAGGAGTGAAGGAAAAGAATTGAAGTGGGAAACTGGGGGGAGCAAATGGAAGGGAGTATATTGCAAAGCTGACTGCAGCTGCTAACGAGCTGGTGTCTTGGGTCTTGAAGGATATCTTCGGAGATGCAAAATGAAACTATGGTATCTCCAAATGGTCTGAGTGAGTGATTCTTCAGCTGGGGTGATTTTGCTTTCTAGAGAATATTTGACAATGTCTGGAGACTTTTTTTTTGGTGGGGGGTACTGGGGACTGAACCCAGAGGTGCTTTACCACAGAGATATATCTCCAGGCCTTTTTGGTTTTTTTTTTTTTTTGACAAAAGGTCTTGCTGAGTTGCTGAAGCTGCCCTAAAACTTGAAATCCTTCTTTCTCAGTGTCCCAAGTTGCAGGGATTACAGGCATGAACCACCAGGCCTGGCAGGAAACTTTTTTGATGGTCACAATTAGGGGGAATGCTATTAGTGTCTAGTGATGGAATGGGTGGAAACAGGAGATGCTGCCAAACACCCTGCCATGCACAGCATCCCGCATCCCCAAAGACCAGTCCCTAATGTAAACAGGGTTGAGGCTGAGAAATACTGATCGAGTCTGAACTCTAAGGGGAGAAACATTAAGAATTTATCTCTTGGCTCCCATATCCCTTTGGCTAGAATTTGCATCATGGGATATTGATTCATCACATTTCCAGATTGTTTGTGTGCTGTAGTTTGAATCTGGAATGTCCCCTAAAGGACCATTTGTTAAAGGATTAGTCTCCAGATTGGCACTGTTGGGAGGTGGTGGAGTGTTTAAGAGGTAAGTCCGTGTGGGAGGCTGTAGGTCATTGGGGACATGTCCTCAAAAGAGACAGTGGGAACCCAAACCCTTCCTTCCTCCCTCCCTCTCTCTCTCTCTCTCTCTGGCTTCCAGGCCATGAATTGAGCAGCTTTGCTCCACCATGTGCTTCAGCCATGATGTCCTCCCTCGCCACAGGCCTACAAACAGTGGGGCTAATTGACCATGGATTAAAAACTTCAAAACTGTGAGCCAGAAAAACATTTTTTTCTTTTTATAAGTGAATTATATAAGGTATTTGATAAAATAATGGAAAAGTAACTAACACAGTATGTGAATTCCACTTGGGTCCCTTGGTGTCTCTTTTCTCAGTGACAACAAGAACTTCAAGAGGTGGGAGGCAAGAGGCTTGTGGAATAGGCATGAGGTTAGGGGACACTTGTGTGTGCCCATGATAGGTTTGAGCAAGTCCCTTATCTTCCACAGTGATAGAGGCAATACCAACTAGACCGTAAGACCATAGGAATGGGACATGCTATGGTGATGGCCATTCCAGGTGGAAATAAAATTTGCAGGTCTGGGGTGGCACATAAGTTGAATCCTATACAGGCTCATCTTCTTGAGCCAAGGTCTCCAAGACATGGTTTCCTAGCCAGTGTATGGATCGCTTGGCCTTTTTTCAAGGGCCCACTGCAAGCCAGTTAGTTATGACTCTGTATGAGGTGGGGTAGGACAAAGCCATGTAGTGTAAAATATAGCTGATTTTTTTAAAAGCAGAAACTGTGACTAGAAAAAAATTATATTAGAAAAGGGCATAAGTGGAATTGGCATTGATTAACCTCTCTCACACACTAAAATTTGGAAAATAGACCTTAAATTCTTTACATCAGCAGTGATGTGCTAATAATGTTAACAATCAGCTCTCTGGAGGTGCATGGGGAGAATGCCCTGATTTGCAATGCTTGCCACTTGTTGTAAATATCCCTATTACAGTCAATTGCAAGTTACCAATAGTTTGCAAATGTCCTGAAATTTTAACAATTGGCAACAATAGTCCAACTGGCATTAGTACATAAATAAATAAATAAATGAACAATTTATTACGACAGGAAGACAGTTGCAAAATATTCCAGACTTTTCTTTTTCTCCTTTAGTATAACCCTCCCTCTAGTTCCAAGCAGACTAATCATTCTGTGTTCATTGCCTCAGAGAAGGAGTGAGGTATGGTCGTGGGGAAAGACTTGTGAATTTGCCTCCTGAATTCTGTGTTCTAAAATAATGTAATTAGACAGAACAGAACGCTCTTTTGGACATTTAGACACAACCGTTTAAGACTAGAGGATTGAGAGCAGTAACAACCATATGGTTTCCGGAATGGATAAAAATTCAAATGCTGATGGGGAACAAACAAAATGGTGGAGGAAAGGCTGAGCGTATAGTTGCCTGTGGGTCCCATGTAGGGCAATCTATTCTTTACCCCCTGGACAGAGAACTGCAAAGACAGCATGACCCAAGGGATGTCTGTGGGATCTAGGAGCAGAGAGGACATTCTCTTGGAGGACCCACAGCCAGGCTTAGAGAAAGAAGTTATAGATATGATGGGGTCGTAGGCTATCTGCTGAAATTCCTGCCCCCTATTACGGTAGAGAAGCAGCTGATGATTCTTCAGTTTGCAGACAAGCACTGAGAGAGAGGGGGGAGTGTCCAAACTGGAAAGGCCTAGATGTGGGAGTGAGGGACCTGTGAGGAACAGAGAGGATGATGGGAATCTCAGGGGATGCTTATGTGGATGGACCGCATTGAAGCATCCTGTTACCTTGGAACTATGCAGGAATGTGACCACAACCCCAGGGAAAGGAGCAGGCTCTCAACTGGACTGAGATTGGTTTATGCCACCCTGGAAGAACAGGTGATGTAAATACAATAAACTTACAAATAAACAAATAAAGCATGTGATGTGTGTGTGTGTGTGTGTGTGTGTGTGTGTGTATTTCACAATTAAATGTGTGGACTGTGATTGCAATTCTAGACATTTGCTTTAGACTAGGACTCAGTACTAAGTTTCTCTGAAAAGGGCCAGAGAGTAAATATTCTAGGCTTTTCAGGCCACATATAGTGACACATCTTTCTTTCCTCCTTATACTCCTTTCTCTTTTTCCTCCCCTCCTCTTCTTGCATTTGAAAGATGTAAAAAGCTTTCTTAGCACATTGATCTGGTCCCAGAGCCATATGTGTCATCCCTGCGTGAATCTGCAGACTGGAGAAAGCCCCTCAGTGTTTGTCTTTGCTCTGCTGCTCCCGGCCCACAGAGCTGCTGTCTCTATGACGCTCTCCCTCAGCAACACTGTTGGATTCCACAAAGCCAAGGGAGCTTGTGCTGCAACCAGATCCAGTTACTACAAAATGTGTTAGCGTACCAGGAGGATAACAGTCTTCCTCTGGCCACAGGCCATATAAGGAAGCTTTCATCTAGCTGCAGAATGAGATCTTAAGTACAGCCAAGCTTTGGTGAAAACAGGGGCACTTTTCCCTCATCCCCAGGGAACCAAACCCTCTCCCTAGTTCTGCTTAATAGCTTAGTGTCCTTCTTCCATATGTCCTTCTCCTTCAAGGGACATCTTCCAGGACCCAGGACTCCTGTTAATTCATGATAGGGCTCAGCTGTGGCTAGATAAGGTGCTATTCCTGGGTTTTCATAAATAGACTCCTGGGCACCACCCTCACTGCGGAAACAGTAATTTTTTTTCCTTTTTCTTACTTCTTAATTTAATTTTGAAAGGCAACCCACAGGCCTAGATGGAGAGACAGACAATAAGGAGAAGAGATGCTTGGGCTGCCGCATGATTGTGATGTTGATACAGATCGCTGCTGGCCCCAGCACACACTTAGATAACATCCTGGGAGAAGGTGCCAGGGCTGGATAATAAATCTGTGTCTGAGCATCCAGACATCCGAGGCGGATGCTGGTCAGGCTGCTCTGTAGCATGGATGCCGAGGCAGCTCTAGTTCCAGGCAGGTCTGGTCTGCAGCAGAATGACTGAGGGACTAGGAATATCTGCAGTCTTGGATCTGGAGGCATTGGGCCTCCTAAGTCTTCAGTGAGATCCAGGAGCCCAGGATGCCATGGTTGTCACGAGATACCTGAGAGGCATGCTCATCAAGCCACAGTGGTCTTTGACCCCAGCCATTAAAGGAGCTCTGATCCTGAACAGACAATCCCAAGACAAGCTCCAAGCCCCAGTGACCTCTGCAGACTATGTCACAAGTGTGTGTTGTGTTGTAAATGCCTTCTTCCTTGAACAGAATGCAGAGCCAGTTCCTGTTCCTGTCTTGAGAGGAGGGACAGGTCAGGAGCATTGTCTTTACAAGCAAAAGACAATGTATTGGAAGGAAGCCAAGGATTTTTCTTCTCAAATTGGGAAGATAGCAGACAGGGCATCTTGATTTTATTTTTAGGATATTTTATGCAAAAGAGGGAATGAAGGGGAAAGAACAACTCTTGTCTTCTATTTTGAAATCTCTAAACCTCAAGCAACTTGAGTGATTCTCAATTGACCACAGAGCAGCTGGTCAGTCACTTGTCACATGTGTTACTAACACCTGTGGGCTGGAGCCCTGCTTTCAACTCTTCGTGGACATGGAGGCCAAGTTGAGTCTCTGCCCTGGAGGACTTGCCGTGAAGTTGGGCACAGCAATGCAGAACACGGACATGCTTAAGAAAGTGTGTAATCATAGCTGGGTGTCCAAGGGGGTGGAGAGAATGCTGGGATGGAGCAGTCGGGGACGGCTGCAGGGCGTGACTGTTGGGCTCACTCCAGTGGATAAACACATCTGACATCAGCCACCCTGTGTGGCCACAGCTTCGGCAGACTCCGTGTGCTTGCGGACTCTGGAGCTCACGAGTAGAAGCCTCAGGGACATATTCACGGAGTCACATGCTTCAGGTCCTTTAGTGACCACTGATCCCTTCACCCTATATGTGAGTTTGCAAGGGTTTATATTGCCTTTGTAAATAATCCTCTTTTGGAGCACACTCTCTCCATTCCCCAGGGTTCTTCCATCGATGATATTCTCCCCACAGAGATTAAAAAAAAAATAGATTTCACAATGTCATTCTCCTGCTTAAAAGTCTTCAATGGACTCCAGTTGGATTTAAGGTAAATCATATTCTCTATCTTTTTTCTTGCCACTATCCTGTCCTCTCTCTCAACACACACACACACACACACACACACACACACACACACACACACATGTTTCTCCTCACCTGGAGCATCATTCCCTTGGTCCATCTGGTCAACCCCTGTCTCCCTAGTCAGCAGTGATGGTCTCCAGGCTCTCACTTGGAAACTTCCAGGCTTTGCACCTCATGTTCCCTTTCCCTGGAATCAGTGTCCTCTCTCCCTTCTGACTTGTGCCTCCCACATTTGTTTGTCATCTGGCAAACATCCGTTTCCTTCTCAGGCCTCAGCTGACATGCTACCACCTCTGTGACTTTATTTGACTCTCCAGGCTGCCTTAAGTTCTCTTTCTCCTAGGTCACACTAAATTCTGGATACACCTGTAACATAGAGACTTTTTAAAAATTAAATTGCCCTGATTGGTGGTAGAATCCTTATCTAGCATATGCGAGGTCTTGGGTTCAATGTCTAGCATTGGAAAAAAAAATTAAATTAACTGATCCCCGCCCTCTCCCCCTGCCTTGTTATCAGGAAAGTATGTACCTTTTGACTTAGCATTCTATTTTTTGGTGAAAATGCCAGGAATCAAAGGTAGCAGAGCAAGAGTGTCTCAATATTTGAGGAGTTCAGTATTGGAACGTCCTTAACCAGGTGTGCAGTTGACTAAATGATGACACATTCATGCTATGGAACAGTACACAGCTATTAAAAGGAAAGAGATTTTTGTAAAAGGACCATGATATATTGAGAAATATAACAATGTTCTGAGTAAGGTGAGTGTTGTAAATATATGACAGAAGAAATAACAAAATAAAGCAAAATTTTAATCTATCTTTGTGTTGGCACATGAGCAGGAGAAAGTACATGAAAATGCACATCACACTGAAAATGCTTACAATTTTAAATTATGAGTGACACTGAGCATATTTATAAGCCATATGCATTTGTTTTCTCTATAGACTGCTTTGTTATGTTCTCTGCCTATTTTTCTATTTTCTCTCATTTATTTGTAAATGCTTGATCCATTTCATCTACATTGTCAAAGTTGTGTGTACCAGTTGTTTGTAATACTCTCTTATTATTCTTTTGATGTCTGAATTCATTTGTATCTTTTAAATGTTTTGTCATTTTGAGAGATTTGTCAATTTTATTTTTTTCAAGATTACCCAGATCTTGGTTCCATTGTTTTTCTCTGTTTTCAGTGCACTGATCTTTTTTATTGTTTATTATTTCTTTCCTTCTGGTTGATTTATTTTGTTATTCAATTGTTATTGTTTTGTTTTGCTTTTTTTTTTTTTTTTGGTGCCTGAGGTGGGAGCTTAGATGACTGAGACTCTTCCTGTTTTCTAATGTATTTAGTCCCATAAGTTTCCTTGTCAGCCTTTCTTTAACTGTGTCCACAAGATTTGGTATGTTGTTTTTTTGTCTTCATTTAGTTCAATATGTACGTGTGTGTGTGTGTGTGTGTGTGTGTTTTATTTACCTTGAGATTTCTTCTTTAACTGTGGGTTATTTAGAAGTGTGTTGTTTAGCTTCCTAGTATTTAAAGATTTTCCTGTTATGTTTATTTTATTTATTTCTAGTTTGATTCAATTATAGTCAGAGAACATACTCTATGATTTCAATTCTTTAAATTCATTGAGGTTGGTTTTATGACCCAGGGTATTGTCTATCTTGGCATATGCTCTGTGGGTACTTGAAAGGATTGTGCATTTTTCTGTTTGGGGTGGAATGTCCTGTTAATGTTCATTAGTTTATTTTGGTTGACGGTGTTGAGTTTCTCTATGTTGTTGCTGATTTTCTAAGTTGTTCTATCAATTGTAGAGAGAGGAATGTAAAACTTTTCAATTATAGCCATACTTTTCATATTTTCCTTTATTTCTCTGATTCTTGTTTCACATATTTTAAAACTGATATTTTGATTTTTCCTGTTTTCTAATGTATTTAGTCCCATAAGTTTCCTTGTCAGTCTTTCTTCAGCTGTGTCCACAAGATTTTTTGTATTTTTGTCTTCATTTAGTTCAATATGTATGTGTGTGTGTGTGTGTGTGTGTGTGTGTGTGTGTGTGATATTTTGGTACTTATATATTTAGAATTGACTCGATTATCATTACTTATATAATGGTATCTCTCTGTCTTCAACAATTTTCTTTGCTTTGAAGTCCAGATCTTTTTTTGGTAACAGGGGCACTTAACCACTGAGACACATTCCCAGCCCTTTTAATTTTTTTAAGATCTCTTTAAGTTGCTTACGGCCTTGCTAAGTTGTTGAGACTAGCTTTGAACTTGAAATCCTCCTGGC
Organism: Marmota flaviventris; assembly: GCF_047511675.1. Lineage (NCBI taxonomy): Eukaryota > Metazoa > Chordata > Mammalia > Rodentia > Sciuridae > Marmota > Marmota flaviventris. The sequence goes on from NC_092514.1 coordinate 27,834,368, forward strand.
TTTTCCTCCCGAGCCCCTGGGATTACGGGCATGCACCACTGCACTGGGCTTGAAGTCTAGCTCTTTTCTATCAACATAAACACTTCTAGTTTCCTACTGTTTAATATTTGAATGATATATATGTTTTCATCCTCTTATTTTCAACTTATGACATTATTGTTGAAGTGCATTTATTATAGATGACATAGTTGAGTCATACTTTAAAATCTACTTTGCCAATCTCTCTCTTCTAATCGGTATATTTATATTAAGTACATTTAATATAACTATTGGTATGCTAGGGCTTAAATTTCATTTTATCTTTTCATTGCTCACTCTGTTTTTCATTTCTGTTTTATTTTTTCTGCCTTCCCACTTCAACTTTTATTATGTTTGAGTGTATGTCTTTGCATTGTTAAAAAATGATATATGTATATACATATATCATTTATGACAGTCTACTGATGTTGTTATTTGATTAGATCAACTGGCATGTAGAAACCTCCTTTCTCTTTACAATCTTTTTTCCTCCTGCATATCTAATATCATTTTCTTAACTATTTCCTCTATATACATTTAGAACCACATGAGAAAGTATTATAACTTTTGCTTCAATTCTTAAAAACAATTTATAAAACTCAAGAAGGAAAATCTGTTGTATCTAACCATATATTTGATTTTTTCTTGATATTCCTGGAATCTTTCCTTTATCATTTCTTCTATGTTGAAAAAACTTCTTTCAGGGTAGTTTTTTTGGGAATAAATTAATTTTCCTTCAGATGAGGATTGCTCAAATCCTTTTGGATTCCTGAAGGACATTTTCACTGGGCATAGCATTATGGATTGACAGTTCTTCTCTTTGAGTGCTTGAAATACATTGGAACTTTTTTCTCTGGTGTCCATGATTTCTGCTGTCATTCAAATTGCTTTTTCTCCTATAGGTAAGATGTTACTTTTTTCAATTTCCTAAAAATCTGTCTTTAACTTTTAGTGTTTGGCTTTCAAGGGTCTTCGTATGGATTTATTTGGATTGATTAATTCAGCTTCTTGAATTCATAGGTTTATGTATTTTGCCAAATTTGGGGAGTTTTTAACCATTTTTTGGAGTAATTTTCTAGCTCTATCCTCTTTCTCATATTCTTTTGGGACTGTGATAATATGAATGTTAGACTCTTTTAAAACTCTGTTGTTTAGTTGGTTAATTTATATTGTTCTATATTATAACCCACTGATTCCTTCTTTTCCTCCATTCTTCTGTTGAGCTCATCCATTGAATCTTTCATTTTGGTTACTGTATTTTCAATTCTGAAATTTCTATTTGGTTCTTACTTGCATTTTCTATTTTTTTAAAATTTCCTATTTCTTGATTGGAAGTGTTTTTTTTTTTTTCATTTGTTTTCAGTGTGCTTGCAATTTCCCATTGAAGTATTTAAAAATGTTTTTATTAGTGCATTATAGCTATACATATAGTGGAGTTCATTTTGATCTGATTATCCATGCATGGAATATAATTTGCTCCATTTCACTCCCCACTACTTCTTCTTTACTTTCCTTTTCCCTTTCCCTCCCCCTATTTTATTGGTCTTCCTTCTATTAATTTATTGTGTCTTCAATTGGTACTTTAAAGATATACATGAAAGTGAAATTTTCACTGTAGTATATCCATATATGAACATAGGATAATTTGGGTCAATTTCATTCTGTAGTTCTTTTCTTTTCTCCCTCCTCCTCCCCACCCATACCCTTCCTCTGCTCCACTGATATCCCTCTATTTTCATGGAATTTCTCCTTTCTCCACTCATTTTGCTCTAGCTTCTGCATATGAGGGAAAAATATTTGACTGTTGATTTTTTTTTGAGTCTGGTTTATTTCACTTAGCATGATGTTCTCCCAGTTCTATTTGTTTTCCAGTGAATGCCATAATTTCATTTTTCTTTTGGGCTGAGTATTTTACGATGTTTGACTTACAATCATTATCAGATAATTCCAGTATATCTTTTATATCAATTTTGCCCTCTGTATTAGTTTTTTCTAGCACTGCTGTAAAAAAGGTTCCGAAAACTTGGTAGCTAAAACCAAACCAAAACAAAAATGTATTTTTCTCACAGTTCTGGAGACCAGATGTCTGAAATCAAGGTATTGTTAGTGTTGGTGCCTTCTGAGGGCTCTGTTGGAGAGTCCAAACCAAGCTTCTCATCTAACTTCTGGTTCTTGGCATTTCTTGGTTTATAGATGCATCACTCAAACCTCTGTCTCTGTCTTCACATGATTCTCTGTATATCTGTTATTCTCTGTGACTTTTTTTCTTAAGCAAATTCCCTCTTTCTTTTTTTCCCCCACATTTTTTATTGGTGCATTGTAGTTAGTGTGATTTGTTGTTACATATTAGTATATGCACACACTAAAACAATATAATTTGACCAATATAATTAATTCTCCCTATTTACTCTTTCTCTCATTCTCCTACCTCTCCCGGTCATTTTCCTCTTTTATACTAATTTTTCTTCAATTTTCATGAGATTCCCCAACCTCATATTTCTTTCCCTTTTTACCTCTCTAGCTTCCATATATGACAGAAAACATATGACCCTTGATCTTCTGAGTTAGGCTTATTTTGCTTAATATAATGTTCTCAAGTTCCAACCATTTCCTTGCAAATGACATAAGATCATCCTTCTTTATAGCTGAATAAAACTGCATTGTGTGGATATACTACATTTTCTTTATCTATTCATCCATTGATGAACACCTTGGCTGGTTTCATAGTTTGGCTATTATGAATTGTGATGCTATAAACATACATACACACACACACAAACACACACATGTATATAGTATGATGACTTTAATTCTTTAGGGTAAATACTGAGGATTGGTATGACTGGGTCATATTGTGTTTCCATGCTTAATCTTTTAAGGAATCTCCATACAGATTTTCATAGTGATGGTACTAATTTACAATCTCAAAAAGAGTTTCAAAGTTTTTCTTTCCTCCACATTCTCTCCAGCATGTATTTCTTGTATTCTTGATGACTGCCCTTCTGACTAATGTGACATGAAATCTCAGTGTGGCTTTGATTTGCATTTCTCTAATTGCTAGTGATGTTGAACATTTTTTTTCATATATTTGTTGGCTATTTGAATTTCTTCTTTTGATAAATGTCCATTTAATTCATTTTCCCATTTATTAATTGGGTTATTTGGGGGGTTTTGGTGTTAAATTTTTGAGGTCTTTATGTATTCTAAATATCGATCCTTTTTCAGAAGAGTAGCTAGCAAAGATTTTCTCCAAATCTGTAGGTGCTATCTGCAGATTCTTAATAATTTCCTTTGCTGTGAAGAAGTTTTAAATTGGATGACATCCCATTTATTAACTCTTGGAATTATTTCCTAACCTTTAGGGTTACTATTGAGATAGTATTGCCTGCACCTATGAGCTGGAGTTTTGACCCTGTTTTCTTCTAAAGTTGCATAGTTCTGATCTATTTCCTAGGTCTTTGATCTATTTTGAGTTGATTTTTTTTTGAGCAGGGTTAGAGGAAAAGGTCTAGTTTCATTTTCTACATATGGATAACCAGTTTTCTCAGAACAATTTGTTAAAATTGTAGTCTTTTCTCTAGCGTATGTTTTTGGCAACTTTGTCAAGGTATCTGTGTGGGTTTGTCTCTGTGGTTTCTATTTTGTACCATTGGTATGTCTCTTTTTATGCCAGTAACCCACAGTTTTTATTACTATAGCTCTACCTATAGTATAATTTGAAATCATGTATTGTTATGCCTCCAGCATTGCTTTTTTTGAGCTTAGAATTGCTTTGGCTATTCTGGATATTTTAATTCTCCCAAATGAATTTTATGCCTTTTTTTGTCTAGTTCTATGAAGAATGTCATTAGTATTTTGATGGGTATTGTATTGAATCTGTATATTGCTTTTGGTAATATGGACATTTTAACAATATTGATTCTGCCTATAAATGAACATGGGGGAGGTCTTTCCATCTTTTGAGGGACTTCTTCATTTCTTTCTTCAGTGTTCTGTAGTTTTCATTGTAAAGGTATTTAACCTTTTTGATTAGATTTGTAACCTGCTACATTGCTGAATTTGTTTATACCTCTAGCAGTCTTTGATAGCACTTTTTGGATCTTCTAAGTATATAGGATCATATCATCTGAAAACAGTGATAGTTTGACTTCTTCTTTTTCCATTTTTATCCTTTTTCTTTTTTTGCCTAATTGCTCTGATTAGATTTTTCTAGTACTATATTAAAGAGGAGTGGTGAAAGCAGACATCCTTGTCTTGTTATAAATTTTAAAGGAAATACTGTTATGGTTTGGATGTGAGGTGTCTCCTAAAAGCTCACGTGTGAGAAATGCAAGAAGGTTCAGAGGAGAAATGATATAAGGGGGGTGACCCAAAAAGGAGGGTTGTGAGAGTCTTAAGCCAATGAGTGAATTAATACTCTGATAAGGATTAACTGAGCAGTAATTCAAGTGGTAAGGTATGGTTGGAAGAGGGGGGAATTGGGGGTGTGCCTTTGGAGGCATATATTTGTATCTGGTGAGTGGAGACCACTCTCTGTTTCCTAATCATCATGTGAGCTGGTTATCTCTGACCACTCTTCCACCATGATATCTTGCTTCACCTAGACCCCTGAGGAATGGAGCCTGCTATCTACAGATTGAAACCTCTGAAATTGTGAGCCCCTAAATGAACTTTTCCTCCCCTAAAATTGTTCTGCTCAGATCTTGTAGTCACAGCTTTTTATCATGAACGAATACTGAATTTTGTCAAAGGCTTTCTCTGCATCCGTTGAGATGATGAAATGATTTTTGTCCTTAATTCTATTCATGTTATGAGTTACATTTTCTGATTTGCATATGTTAAACCATCTTTACATCTTTGGGATAAAACCAAATTGGTCATAAAGTACAATCTTCTTAATATGTTGTTGAACATAACTTGCTAATATTTTGTGAAGGAGTTTTGCATCTAGTTTCATCAGGGATATTGGTCTGCAGTTTTCTTTCCTTGATGTGTCCTTGTCTGGTTTTTGGGATAAGTGTGATTCTGGTTTCACAGAATGAAGGTGTTGGAAATGTTCCATTCCTTTCTATTTTGTGGAATAATATGAGGAGCACTGGGATTAGTTAGTTCTTCTTTAAAGATCTGGTAAAATTCATCTTCCGTGCAGTTCTCCTTCTCCCTCCCTTTCCCTCCTACCTCTCTTCCTTATTTACTGATAATCTTCTTCTCATGCTCTTCCTCCCTACCCCATTTTGGGTCACCCCCCTTATATCAGAGAAGACATTCAGCATTTGTTTTTTAGGGATTGGCTAACTTCACTTAGCATAATCTGTTATAATTATACTCCATCTGATTCAAATGTATGATATGTCAAGATCATTATATTGTCATGTGTATCTAATTAAAACAATTTAAAAAAAAGATCTGGTAGAATTCAGCTGAGAATTCATCTGGTCCTGGGCTTTTCTTTTCTGGAAGGCTTTTTATTACTGCTTCCAACTCATTGCTAGTTATTGGTCTGTGTAGGTTTTCTATGTCCTCTTCATTCAATTTTGGCAGGTTGTATGTATCTAGAAATGTATCCATTTCAACTAAGTTTTCCAATTTTTTGGAGTGTAAATTTTCAAAATAGTGTTTAATGATCCTCTGGATTTCTGTGATGACTGTGGTGATTTCTCTTTTTTGATCTGATTTTATTAATTTGGATCTTCTCTCTTTTTCTTTTGGTTATTTTTAGTCAAGTACTTATCAATCTTGTTTATCTTTTCAAAGAACCAACTCTTCGCTTCATTGATCTTTTGCATTGTTTTTTAATTCTCAATTTCATTGATTTTGGCTAGGACATTAATTATTTCCTTCCTTCTACTAGCTTTTGAATTGGTTTGTTTTTGTTTATCAAGGGTCTTGAGATGCATCATTAGGCTGTTTCTTTGGGATCTTTCTGATTTTCTTATGTAGGCACTCATAGCTATAAACTTTCCTCTTAGAAATGCCTTCATAGTGTCCCAGAAGTTCTGATATGTTGTATCACTACTCTTATTTAAGTCTAAGAATTTTAAAATTTCTACCCTGATTTCTTCAATCACCAATCCATCACTCAAAAATGCACTGTTCAATCTCCATGTGTTTTTATATTTTCTGTATGTTTTTTGTGTTAATTTATAATTTCATTCCATTATGATTTGATAAGATGCAAGAAATTATACCTTTTTCTGGTATTTTCCAGGAGTTACCATGTGGCCCAAAATATGGTCTATTTTGAAGGAGGTTCCATAAATCATTGAGAGGAAAGTGTATTCAGCTGTTGTTTGAAAAAATATTCTATAGATGTCTTTTAAGTCCATTTGATTTATAAAAATTTTCAGTTCCAGAGTCTTTACATGTTTGTCTAAATGCCTTATGTATTGATGAGAGTGGTGTGTTAAAATCACCCATATCATACTGGGGTCTATCCGAGGCTTTAATTTGAGTAGTGTCCCTTTTATGTAATTAGCTGCACCACGTTTGGAGCATAAATATTTACTATCACTATATCTTCTTGTTGTATTGTTCCTTTTACCAATAAAAAGTGATCTTATTTGTCATTTTTGATTAATTTTAGTTTGATGGTTGCTTTGTCAGATATGAGAGTAGCTGCTTCCTCTTGTTTTCAGGTGCCATTAACATGATATATCAAGTTCCATCTTTTCACTTTGAGCTTGTGGATGTCTTTTCCTCTAAGGTGAGTCTCTTGCAAACAACTAAAAGTAGGGTCTTATGATTAAATCCATTCTACAAACCTATGTCTTTTAACTGGAGAGTTGAGACCATTTATATTCAATGTTATTATTAAAAAATCTTTATTAATTACTGCCATTTTGATTTACTTATAAAGTTTAACTTGCTATTGTTTCTCTTAACTACTCTTCAAATTCATTTTCTTAACTACTCTTCAAATAAGATTTATTCATTTGTGAGCTTTGGGGTTTGGTTTTTTTTTTTTTTTTTTTCTGTGTCGAGTATTTCTTTAAGTAAGTTCCATAGTGCTGAAGTAGTAGTCATGAATCCTTTTACTTTCTGCTTCTCTTGGAAGGTTTTTATTTCTTCTTTGATTTTGAAGTATATCTTTGCTAGATATAGCAATCTTGGCTGACATTTATTTTCTTTCAGCACTTGGAACTGATCATTCCAAGCCATCTTGGCTTTTAGAGTTTGTGCTAAGAAATTGACAGTAATTCTGATTGACTTGCCTCTAAATGTGACCTGACATTTTTCTCTTGAGGATTTTAAGAATTTATTCTTGCTCTATATGTTATCATTTTAATTATAATATGTCTTAGAGAAGTTCTTTTTTGATCTTGTCTATTTGGGGTTCTGAATGCCTCCTGTATCTGGATGTCCATCTCATTCTGAAGGTTTGAAAATATTTTTTGTTATTATTTCCCTGAAGAGGTTAGCCACTCCATTTGCCTGCATCTCACAGCCTTCCTCAATTCCAATGATTCTTTTTTTTCCAATGATTCTTAAATTTGATCTTTTAATATTGTCCCAGAGTTTTTGTATGCTCTGATCATTGCTGCTTATTTTCTTTTCTTTAATTCTATCTGAATATTCAAGGCTGGCCACTTTGTCTTCCAGCTCTGAGATGGTGTCTTCAGTACAGTCTACTCCATTAGACTTTCAACTGAACATTTAATTTGATTTACTGTGTCTTTCATTTCCAAGATGTGTTTAGTTTTTTTTTTTAATTTCTCTATCTCACTGAATTTTTCATTCATATCCTGTACTGACTTCCTCAATTCATTTGGTTATTCTTCTGTGTTCTTTTGAAATTCATTGATCATTTTGAGAATCATTCATTTGAATTCTTTATCTAATATTTCATCTATTTCAATTTCTTTGAGGTTAGTTGCTGCTCAATTATGAACTTTAGGCAGTGTCATGATACCTTTCAAAAATATTTCTTGTATTCCTGTGTTGGGCTTTATGCAAGTTGGAATGAATTTCTCTTACAATCTTTTATGTGGGCTTTTGTAGGACACAGTCTTCCCTTGTGAAAGTGACCTAGATTGACCTAGATTGAGATTCCCTCATAGGTGTAGTATCCACAGCCTTTGTTTTAATTCTCTCTGCTTTTGCTGTAGCAGATGCTATCTGTGAGAGGAATCTGAGTGTCCACCCCTATCTATTCCTACTTGGGACCTGGTTGTTAGTTTGGGTTTGTGTCTTTTCTATTCTTTGTATTAAAGTGCAGTTGAAATTTCAGTGTTGTTATTTTGTGTGTGAAGCAAGGTGTGCTATCTTTTGACTGAGTTAAGCAGTAGAGTCTCTACCCTGTGACCTTGTAGTGTCCCTGTAGGTTTCCAGCACTTCACGGAAAGGGGAAAAATAATAGCAACAACGGATGCAAATAATATACAGCGTTAAACTAAATACCTGGTTTCTACCATGACATCTACAACACCAATTACCACAAAACATGAGTGATGGGGTCAGCAACTGCTAACAGCAAAAACAAATAACCATGAACTATATCTGGCATCAAAGAAACAGCAGGCATTTAATATGTCATTTGTAGCAGTAATAATTCCAACAACATGAATGGTGAGGCAGGGGTTATAAAAATGGATTAATTCTAAAAGATACTCACATATAGTTCATTAAGAGAAAAATAAATGTGATAGGAAGGTAGGAGAGAGTTTGTAATGTTTACAATGTAAACAGAGAGAATGTGGACAAGATATAACAAATGATGGTTATAAGGAAGGGGAAGATATAGGAAAAGCAATGTAAAGGGATAGAGAAAGAAAATAATTTGGTTATTAGTGGATGAATAAAGGAGGGGAAGAGAAACAAGACAATCAAACAAAGCCCAAACTCAAATGAACAAATCAAAAACCCTAATCCTCAAAAGACAAGAAAAAAATAACTATATTTAAAAATGCTAAAAAATGAGAAAAAGGAAACAAATCCATATGTACAAGTATATGTACATGTGTGCATATGTTGAATTGTCCTTCTTTCCATTTCTTCTTGGGTTATGGGGGAGAGGGAGGGAGGGAGAAAAAGGGAGAGAGAGAGAGAGGGAGAGAGAGAACAAAGTTGGGGGTTGTTAACCCCTTGCTCTTTTTTATTGCTCACTGAGCTGCCAGTGGAGTGGTGTAAGACTGAAGCTGGTTCAAATAGCTCTCAGCTTCCCTTCTTACTTATAAGGTAGGATGGAATGGGAAGTGGAGTTTTGTCTGCACAGACCAGGTCAATGCACTCCCAGGGTCTGGCTGCTGCAATGTTCTGTGAAGGTTGTTCCTATGGCTGAGGCTTTGGTCTAATCAGGTCTTGGGGGTTTTGTTGGTGGAATCTGCTCTGGAAAGATTAGATCAACACATCCCTAGGCCCAGGCAGTTGCTGATCTCTGTCAGGAATCTGGATCTCAGGAGCCTCCCAAGAATTCTACTCATGGGGCAGGGGAGCCCATCGTCCATCCACTCTGCAACCCACTAACACAGCCCTCCCAGTTAGTCCCTGAGTGTATTCACACCCACCTGTTCAGATTCCTGACCTTCTTCAGCTGGTCATGTGAGCTCCAGACTCAAAGGAAAAGCAAATTGGGCTCCACTTCATTCAATCTTCTCTGTGCCTGTTTCACTCACAGTCTTCTAGGTACACCCTGAGTCACATGGTAGACCCTGCTGGGACAGTATGGCAACATTAGCTATGACTTCCCAGGCTCCTGCAGCAGCAAGCTCCACATGACCTTTGCAAGGTGAGTTCTCCCTCAACTCTGCTTGCCACTTGAGAAATACGGAGCACTTTTCAAACACTAGTTTGCAGCGTAGCCTCTGGATCAGCTAACTTCAGGTTGCTTTTCTGATCTACAGTTTTTCTATACCAAATTGTGTTTCTTTCTCTGTGATCCCGCCCCTCTGAGGTGGAGCAGTGCCGCAGTTGCAGCTGCTGTCACACTTGACTTGGCTCCAGTGTCCTCTTTCTTCTGTTTTTCAATGAATCAGAATTTCTGAGTCTCTAAGACACTCTGACTACCCAGTATTGAATTTTAGTGAAATCCCTCTTTCACTTATCTCTTTGAGAAGCAGTACTCCCACCACTTGAATCATAAGCTATGAAGCAACTACGAATGCGGCCCTCCTCTAACCTGCCATCTTGAATCTGTTCCTTTTTTTTTAAAATAAAGAAACAATAAACAAATAAGTAAGTAAGTAAGTAAGGAAGGAAGGAAGGAAGGAAACCAGTCACATTGGATAACTCCTGTATGACCTCATCTGAAAAGACCCAATTTCCAAATAAGGTCCCATTCTATGGTATTAGGGGTTAGAATTTCAGCATATCTTTTAGATGAACACAGTTCAACCCCTAAGAGTATATTTTGAGTGCCTTTTAAAAAATTCACTTTTAGATCTTTTCTACTTCTTAGCTAATCAGAATTTTTGGTTGGTTCCTGGACTATTTGGACATTATATTATGAGACTGTCTTAGACCATCTTGTATTTCTATAACAGAATACCGCAGAATGGATAAATCATAATGGACAGATATTTATGTTCTCATATTTCTGGAGGCTGGAAAGCTCAAGGTGAAAGCCAGCTTCTGGTAAGAGCTTTCTTTCTCATTGCATCATCCCATGGCAGAAGGCAGAAGGCCTAGGATTGGGAGTGAAGAGAGAAATGGAGAGAAAGAGGGCCAAACTCCTCCTTTTCTAACAACTCATTCCTGTGATAATAGCATCATTCCATGTTCTCCTGGCCTAATCACCTGTCAATAGGCCCCACCTCCCAATGCTATTGTACTGTATTTCTAACACATACTGTTTTGGAGGATACTCAAACCATAGGCGAGACTCTGGACCTTACTCAAACTTTCAGTTTTATCTGGATTCTTCTGATACCACTCCATCAGGGGAGGGGGACCCTTCCTTGCTATTTCTATGTGTGGGTAGAATTCCTTGGCTTTCCTGATGCCAGGATTGGTGGAGCTCTCTGTTACTGGGGAGCAGGGTGGGATTTTTCATTTCTCACTCAGCTTCCACTGGTATTTCCCTGTGTGAGAGAGGATAGGAATGCCTCATTGGTGAACCCCATGTAACTTCTGGTAACATCACTGGGGTGTGGGCCCTTATAACTTCTGGTGATAGTAGAAGTTATAACTCTAATAGGTTTCTTCTGGTATCAACCCACTGGGGAGAGGGACTTTATTACTATCTGGTGGGGTGGAAGTGTAGTTTCTTCATTTAGCCTTTGCTGAATTGTATGGAAGTAGAGGCCACAGTATTTCAATGTGGTGATTTGTTGGAGTAGTTATTAGCTATAAGTTTTCTGTCTCGCCAGGATACCTCTCCCCTGGCCCTTTGGCTTGAGAGAGCAGGCTTTGTTGGGGTCTTTTGGTTTGCACTACTAGAATTGGGGTGGCTGGCTTCTTCACCTCAAAATGAGGCCAAAAGATAACCCAGGAAATTGGCCGCTATGTTGTTCCCTGTGTCTTGAAGTTCTAAGTTTGCCTTCCTCTCTTCACATTTCCAAATCTTGTTATGAATACACACACACATACACATACACACACACACACACACACACACACACACTCACACAGGAACTTTAGTTGTGCTTGATAGAAGGAATAGACCCAAATACGTCTCTTCCATCTCCCTGGAAACCGAAGTTCCACAAAGGATGTTTTTGTAACCCATTGTTATATAGTAAATTATGTTAATATTTTGGCTGATGTTGAACAATTCTTGTATTGATCGAATAAATCCTAGTTGTACACGCTGAAGTCTTCTTTTTAATGCACAGCTAAATTTAATTTGCTAATATTTTATTTGGAATTGCTGCATCAGTATTCATAAGTGACCTGGTTGATAGATTATTGGTGTATGTGTGCGCAGGCATGCACGGTGTGTTGCATGCTGTGGTTTTCAAGATTTTGCTTACCTCTTTGAGTGATTTGAGAGGCTTTCCATATTTTTCCTATGCTGTGTAACAATTTAAATGACATGAACTGCATTCATTCCTTGAATGTTCAATAGGCATTCCCTGGAAAGCCTTCAACTTTGGTGCCATTTTGGGGTGCTTATTGGACAATCTAATCAGCTTCTATGCTTCTCTGAGGGTCTCAGATTCTTGCTCCACCCTCAGTCAAGTTTGAAATATTGATTTTTTTCCAGGAAAATCATTATTCCAAATTTATTGGCAGCCTTGTAGCTAGTATTCTCTTGTGACCTTAAATCTTTATAGCTCTAATCACGTCTTTAAAAGATTGAGTATTTGTTTTTTCTTTCTTTTATACTTTGCAGGCAGGCCAGAAGTTTATACATTTTATTAAAATTTTAAAATAGCCAATTTTTAGTTTGTTTAGTTTTATAGAATTAAAACATTTTTAATGTATTGTAACTTGCTTTAAACCACAGAGATTTAGTCTTTTATCCTACCTTTTAAAAGTCTCATGGTTTATTATCTAACTTGTTGAATTGGAAGCTTGGTTGATTAATTTTCATTTTTTTGAAAAATGCTAACAGTCTTTTGGGTGATCAAGTTTTCTTTGGTTTGGGCTTTGGTATTTACCCTGTGGGACTTTATACATAGTGATCTTTGTATGTTTGACTTTTAAATGATCTGTCATTTTGATTTTTAGTTATTTTTGGACAGTGTTTTCAATGATTAGTTTTTCAATATCATTCCTTTGTTAAATAGTTCTAGTTTTATTATATTGTGGCCAGAAAATAGACGTTATAAACATCCTATCTTTGGGGATTTAATGAATCTTTCTCTCTGCCCCCTTTCTTTGTACTGGAGATTGAACATAGGGGTGCTCTACCACTGAGCCACATCCCCAATCCTTTTTATTTTTTGTTTTGAGACAAGAGACTCACACAGTTGCTGAGGCTGAACTTGAACTTGTGATCCTCCTGCATTAGCCTGCTGAGTCACTAGGATTATAAGCAAGTGCCACCAGTTGAAGTTTTCTTTATGACCTCATCCTGGCCAGTCTTTGTAAATGCACAATGCTTGGCTTGTAGGTTATGAAGTTCTTCTAGATGTATCTATCAAATCATATTTGTTAATTTTCTAATTGAGTTCTTTTTCTTTTGGGGGTATGCTTGATGAGATAATTTGCAAGAGAGGTGTTTGTGTTAATGTATTCCACTGTGCTATTATCTCCTCATTTTTCTGAATATTTTTTCAATCTATATTTTACTTCTTTGCTGTTTGTTCATGATTGCTAACTTTTAACAATAGTATTTCTCCTTGTTTTTCCAATGCAGCTATGGGCTTCTTCTCATATTTAGTTTTCTTCTGTCATTTTAATGTGATCTGGCCAGAAGGGGAGATATGTATGAATATTCAACCTACCATCTTGAACCTGAATCTCTTTGTTTAAAAAAAAACACCATGCATATAAATCACAACGTTATCGTTCAGGTTTCTTCACAAGAAGACTGAATGTCACAGTGACTGTTTCAAAAAGGGCTTAGAGCATCCTCTATGATCACATAGAGCTTTCAGATGCCCTTTGGGGGTGAGGGGAGTAGAAAACCTATACACATGTCATTCCCATCCAAGACTAAGAAGATGTTGCCTGAAGTTATTTGCTGATTTCTAGATGCTTTTATCCACATCCCACCTCTTTCCCTATATTCTGTCCTCCACATCGACACAGTGGGTTCTTTGCGAAGATTAGACCATGTTGTCATCCTGCTTGGCAGCATGCACGGCTCCCTCATACCTGGAGCACAATGTCCCAAGTTCTCTGCAGAACATTCAGAGCTTTTGCCTTCCTGAGCCTCCTTAGAATTTCATCTCTCATTATTCCTCTTCTCTGCCCTTTTGAACTTTTTATTCCCCCTCCACACACCATTCTCTTTTCTCTGCAGGAACTAGTGCACATTCACGATTCCCTGCCTCACCTCCTGTTGTTCCTTTTTCCCTGTGCCTGCCCTCTCCCCTCATCCCTGCCTGGTCGATATCCTACTCATCTTTTACACATCAAATTTTCTCTAACACCAGGACTAACCCCCAGGGGGACCAGTTGTCCTTTTCTCCAATGCCCTTTGTTGTTATCTCTGGGACATTGATCAACATCCAGCTTCTCCTGGAGAGGGAGTGGAGTGTGTGTCTGGCTCTCCCACTGGTCTGGAAACTTCTGTGGAGGGCAGGACTGTGCCTGATTCATCTCTATGATCCAGAGGCCTCAAAAAGAGGCCACCACGTGGAAAATATGTGGCCAAATGAAATCAGGTTCTTGATCAGAAAAGAGAGGCAGCAGTGAGCAGGGTCCAAGAACACAGGTTCTGGGAGTTTTCTCCTATTATAAAACCCCCAAATTCTAGTTCTGAGCTGGAATGAAAGCAGCCTCTTTTTGCTTTAAATAAATGAGGCCTGACATGGAAAACAGTCTGGACAAGTTTTTCCTCCAACCTGCCCAAGTCTAGTGTGAAGGAAGGCAAGGAGTCCCTTCCCCCTGGGGAGTCAAGGGTCCCAGCCTCTCACTCTTCCTGGAAGACCCACTAATACTTGGAAGGAGGAGGGGAGCGGGGCACTGGCAGCCTGCAGGATGCTGAGTGAGTGGGGTTACCTTCCCAGGCAGGTGGCACAGCAGCCCAGCTGGAGATCCTTGGCAAAGTCAGAGCCACAGCTGTCCCAGAGAACTGGTCTTGGGCCCAATTCAAACTCTTCATGAGAATAGCCAGGACCCAACTGGCAGGGCCATTCAGGTATAACTAGCCCAACAAGCCTTGGAAATTATATTTCTTTATATTTCAAACAAAGCATTTCCTCCTAACTAACCCATTAAGTCCCAAGTTTTTAATTCTGTGAATAGTTCAATGAACTTGACACAGATGCATTAAAAACAGGTTGGAAATCATCACCTAGAATTTATTATTATTAATGGCCTGGGGATGTGGCTCAAGCGGTAGCGTGCTCGCCTGGCATGTGCAGGGCGCTGGGTTAGATCCTCAGCACCACATAAAAATAAAATAAAGATGTTGTGTCCACCAAAAAACTGAAAAATAAATATTAAAAATTCTCTCTCTCTGTCTCTTAAAAAAAAAAAAGATTTTTAGATATTCCATAAGTGGGACAATGAGATGAATGGCTAAATTCTAATCAGTTTCCATCAGTCTGTTTGTACTTAAAGCTGATAAGTTTTTCACCTATTTATTTATTTTTGCAGTGCTGGGGGTTGAACCCAGGGCCTCAGGCATCAAAGCAAGCACTCAACCACTGAGCCACATCCCCAGCCCACTGTCATCGACTTTAAATGATCTGATGAGCAAAAGGAAAGTACTTGGTCACCAAATGGTAAATTTAGGGCACCTGGATCCCCAAACAGGATTTTTCTGAGGTCTCTGGCCAATGCACGGGTGCATATTTGGGTTCTACCCCTCCCTACCCATGTGATCTTAAGCCACTTCATTTTTGTAAGCTTTTCTCTTCTGTAAAATAGTTTGCAGTGGTGTCTCCCTCAAAGGCTTTTTGTGAAGATGGAGTGGAATAATGCACATAAAGCATTTGGCACGGTGCTTGACACATAGTAAGCGCTCAGTAAACATCAGCTCTGGCTGTGACCGTCCTACACAATGATGAGTGAGGTTACTGTGGTGGCCGCTGAGGGCCAGAACCAGAGCAGAAAGCAGCTACTTGGAATTCTTTCAGCAGCCGGGGTTTGTTGATGCAGTGTTAAATTAAGGCCCATTAATTCATTGTGAAAACAAGCCTTCAAAAGGGCCTGGAATTTGCAGCTTCTCCTCCTGAATTAATGCCTCATGGCACCACTTTATTTTAAGAATAATAAATGCTAGCTTCACAGTAAAGAAAACCCCCTGCTGCTGTGTTTGTGGGGTGACCAAGCTGGGTGGCTGCTGGTGCCACCTGCTCTCTGGTTGGAAGCTGCTGAGCATTTTCCGGGCAGTGACTCAGCCGCAGGCCATGGCCTCCAGCACTCAATGTGGATGTGAAGTGGGCACAAATGCAATCCTGGTGGTGAACAGGTGGCGGAGCATAGACTGGTGTTTAATTGAGGGAGAGTGGCACCATCTCAGGGAACCTGTGCTGCAGCCCCATGAAGGGGGAGAGAGGAGGAGAGTGCCCTGCAGGGGACCCAAGCTACCCTTGACTGGCCAGTGAGAGGTCTGTCTGGGATAGGAGTTGGGAGTTTGGTGGGGGAGCCGATCTGCACCCACATCTCATTAGTCCTGTGCTTTACAGTTGAAACACAGGGCTCAGGGTCACTATTGTGCCAAAATATACTCAAACTAAATACACGGAGGAAATGAGAATCCGATTTATTTGCTGACTTAAGGGGCTCATTCTGCAATTACCAAGTGAGGTTGGAAGATCTATCTCAGAGTTCAAGAAAACTCATTCGGAGTCACACACTGTCACAGCGGAAAGTGACTTCAGAAATCCTTTAGTTCAACTGCCCAAGTTCCAAAAGGTCTCATTTATTTTTATTTCATCCAAGTTACACATACATATATAATTCAAAAAGCCCAATAAGTCTATGAGACTTGTTAGGAGAAATAATTCTTCTTTTTTTTTTTTCCCTATTCCCAGAGGCAACAACTTTCAACTCTGTCTGTTCTTGTCTTAATCTCTTATATTAAATAATGAGTGTGTAGCTACTTCTTATTTTTCTGTTCTGGGCAACAGATACTGATTTCCAACTGTGATGAGACAGATTTAGCTCTTTCATCTCCTGTGCTGAGCACTCCCCTTCTCCTACCAACAGTAAGGGATGATTTTGGTGAGATCCCTTGGTGCTATCGTTTAGATCTGGAAGGTCCCCAAAGGTTCATGTGTTCAAGGCTTGGAACCCAGCTTGGTGCTCCTGGGAGGTGATGGAACCTTTAAGGGCTGGGGCCTAGTCAGAGTTATTCAGGTCACTGAAGGTGTGCCCTCAAAGGGAACTGTGGGACCCTGGTTGCTTCCTATTCATGAGGTGAGTGTTACTCCTCTGTCACATGTTCTCACCATGTGTTCCTGCCATGATGTACTGTTGGAAATCATCACCTAGAATTTATTATTATCAATGGGCTGGGGATGTGGCTCAAGCGGTAGCCCCATGCAACAAATCCAACCATTCATGGACTTAAACCTCCAAAACCGTGAGTCAAAACAAACCTTTTATTCTTTACAATTTGATTATCTCAGAAATATTTGTTGTCATCATGGAAAGCTAACACACTCTGCAATGTTTGCATTATGATCTCTATGTCAGTCCCTTCATAGCAGGACCATGATGCATCCCGTGGTTACTTTTCCTATGTGCTACCATTGCTCAACCTTTTGTCTTCCATGTAGCCAATAATTGACATGGGATTTTTCATTTCATTGGTTTTCTATGGACTCATCATCAACCCGATGGCAAACTCTTCACCAGTTGTCTAAAAATGTCCCCTGTGTTCAGAGGTATCAGGTATTCTGTTTTTTCATTTTCCTGAAGAAGTCTCTGATCATCCCATCTCAGTTGTTTTTCTTTAGCTTGCTGCTTGGCTGTTATCTGGGACTTCTGTCTCCTCACCATTGAGACTCCCTTTTCCTCTTCTCTGGGTTGAATTGCCTGTGTCTTCTATCCCAGATTTCTCTTTCTCTGTTGACCCGTTGGTTAGATGCCACTTATCTCCAATGTTTACACACACACACACACACACACACACACACACACACACACACACAAAATGGTGCCAAATTGGTAGTTTTTTTTTTTTTGATATCTTTCACATCTGAAAAGATCTTTATTTGACCTTTGCACATAGTTGACAGCTTGGCTGGGTGAAGACATGCTGGTTGGAAATCATCCTTTTTTCAACATGGATCCTCCAGTTTCAGCCATTCATATTCAATTTTTCTGTTTATGATGTTCTCCCCTTTATCTCTCGGTCCTGTCTTTCAGAAACTTCAATTATTTGCAAGTTAGACCTTCTGCTTGGTCTAATATCTTAGATCTTCTTCTATTTTCTTCATCTTTTTGTCCTCTTTCTATTTTCTAGAAGATTTCTATCTTCCAGTTTTCTATTGGATTTTTCTTTTCTGAACAATTTTGAGAGCTGTTGGGTGTTTTTGTTGTTCCAGTTCTTTTCTTTTTGGACAGCAGTCTTCTTCTCCATACTGTGATGGATAGCACTCTCTGTTCTCTGCATGGGTTCTGCTTCCTCCAAGTTGCTCTTCTGCTCCTGTGGGTTTCTGTTCCTGTCTTTCACATCCATGTTTTCCTCTCAAATGTCTGGGGTGGGGCATGGTTGTGACTCCTGCTTAAAGACTGAATGGAAGCTGTGCTATTCAGTGGAACTTATTGGTCTTTGGGAGGCCCTGATGTTGGGATCTTTAGGTTTTTTTCTTGTGGGATTGTCAGATGTACAGAAGATCTTCCCATGTCCTGCTTGGCATTCCGGGGACAGGGTCTCGAGATCTTAAATAGACTCTCAGCCATGGCTTTATTTTCCTTGCATTTTAATCTCCATTTCTAGTGGACCAAGGTAGAGGTAGTGGGTGGTCTGAGAAGTAAGCCAGGTTCATTCTTGGCTTTCCTTACTTTTGACTGAGAATTGATTTCTTAGTCACAACTCTTCCAACTGCTTTCCAGATTCCAAAATTTTGTTAGTTATGTTTTTCACTTATTAAAAAAAAATCTATGGGTTGATCCCTTAAGAGAAACAATTTTATTGTTGTTTTAGTTGGGTAGGAGACAGAGCAGAACTAAATGCATGTGTTAATATGCCATCTTTAACTTTTTAAAAATCATAAATAATATTTTCCATAGAAAGATTAGAAAATATAGTCAAAAAGAAAGAAGATAAAGAGTATAAAGCTGTTACCTTGAGAAAACAATGGTTAACATCACGTATATATCTAAATATATATGTGTATACAATGATTGGGAACCAATAAACATTATTGTTGTTGTTGTTGTTATTATTATTATTATTATTATTATTTTGGTACCAGGGATTGAATTCAGGGGCACTAACCCACTGAGCCACATCCCCAGCCCTTTTTTGTATTTTATTTTGAGACAGGATCTCACTGAGTTGCTTAGGGCCTCACTAAGTTCTGATGAGGTTAGCTTTGACCTCATGATCCTCCTGCCTCAAACTTCCCAGCCTCTGGGATTATAGGCATGTACCACCACGCCCAGCCAATAAACATTATTTTTAATCTG
The DNA here is from genome assembly GCF_047511675.1 of Marmota flaviventris. Taxonomy (NCBI): domain Eukaryota; kingdom Metazoa; phylum Chordata; class Mammalia; order Rodentia; family Sciuridae; genus Marmota; species Marmota flaviventris. The sequence continues at coordinate 27,853,520 of NC_092514.1, forward strand.
TTTTCTCACTTAGCTATATCATGCCTATTTCTAAAACTATTTCTATTTATATTAATATAAAATTATTGGACTGGGGATATGGCTCGAGCGGTAGCGAGCTCGCCTGGCATGCACGGGGTGCTGGGTTTGATACTCAGCACCACATAAAAATAAAATAAAGATGTTGTGTCCATCAAAAACTAAAAAATATTAAAAAAATTCTCTCTCTCTCTTAAAAAATTATTACTATTATTATTATTTTTTGTGGTGCTAGGGTTTGAACCCAGGGCCTTGTGCATGTGAGGTAAGCACCCTACCAACTGAGCTATATCCCTAGCTGCAAAAATATTTTAAAGGTTCATATTATTTCATGATGTATTTAGTAATGTAGTACTTTTTGTCCAGCTTTACTTTGTTGGCTATTTGGGGTTTTGTCCACCAGTTTTTCAGGATTGAAATAAGGCTCTGATGAACAACCCTATTCTTAAAGCTTTTTCTGATCCTTTATTATTTTCTTAAAATAAATTCCTAAAACCGCTGCACCAAAAGTGTGCTTATTGTAATTCTTTTAATTCTCATTACCCAGCTGCCCCTCAAAAAATTACATGCACTTCACCACCAATATATCAGAGACTGGCTTCTTTAACTTCGCTGAGATGGGTATTAGATTTTAAAATGCCTCCCATCCGAGAGACCCAAACAGTGTATTGCTAGGGTTTTGATTTGTGATTCCCGGATTACTGCTGAGGGTGAGCATCTCTTCCTATTCCTTGGCCATGTATATTTCTTCTTTTCTGAACAGACCTCACAGTAGGTGTGAGATTTATAGTTACATTCCGATGTGCAGAAATGTACCTGTCTTCATTTTTTATAACTAAGGTTAACTCACTCCTGAATTTCCCCCCATTTCCAACTCAGCAGAAACAAACCCACTTTTGGAGTCCATGTAACTTCGGGCTTAGTCACTTCCAGGTGAACACTGGCCTTGCCTCCCACTCTGGCTCTCATTCCTTTGGTCTATTTGCTGCTCTTCTGTGCCTTGGTCTTTGGGGGGCACCTCTGTACCAGGGGCAGGGGCGGATGCTGGCGCCACAGCTGGGGCTGATTCTGTGATAACCACTTCCAGATTCCAGACCAGGGTCAGGTCTCTGAACCACACAGGAGGTTCCTTCAGACCCTTCTTTTTATGTTGACCTCTCTGCCATCACTTCTCTTCTATTTATGTCATCCCTTTAGTCTTCCAGATGGCTGCCAGAGCTCTAGTGTGGAAACACAAGACCCTTCTCAGCCTTATCTGGGGGCAGGAGATATCCTCCTATGGATACATTGCTTGATGTCCTTTCTACTGGCTCTCTTCTAAGAGAATTTAATTTCCTTTTGAGTGGAAAAACTGCTCTCCCTCTGTGTTCAGCATCTTCCAACTCTGTGATCTTGGCCCTCCAGGATTTGATCTTTTCAAGTGGCATTAAAAAAAAATTTCTTGCAAATGAAAAATACTTTATTGTATATGGAGATCTTTTCAAAGCTCAGTTTTGAAAGTTAAATCTGAGTAATAACTTTTTTAACCACTGAGGCCAAGTGGTTCTCACCCTAGGATGCTGGTTAGAATTATGTAGGAAGCTTTAAAAACCTAGGCAGCACCCCAGAGTTCAGAATTCCTGAGGGTGGGTCCTAGACATCTGTGAATTGTTAAAGGTCCCCAGGTGGTTCTAATAAGTAACCAGGGTAGAAAAGTATTGTTCCAGGGCTGGGGATGTGGCTCAAGTGGTAGTGCACTCGACTGGCATGCGTGCGGCCTGGGTTCGATCCTCAGCACCACATACAAACAAAGATGTTGTGTCCGCCAAAAACTAAAAAATAAATATTTAAAAAATTCTCTCTCTCTCTCTCTCTCTCTCCTTAAGAAAAGTATTGTTCCAGACTGTAACTGCCCTCCTCATCCCTGGAGAGGTCAACTTAATCTCATGGCACTTGAAGATTGAAAGGCTCTGGGCACCTGGGCTGTACCCCTGAGTAGGGTTGCCAGTACCTGGGCTGCGCACTTGTATCTTGGGGGCATTGAAGGCAGAAAGAGTTCTCCAATGGATGTGGATTATTCTTCACCTGGTTGGACAGGCTTGAGATAGAGACTTTGCAGATGGAACCCTGCTAGGGTGGGCAGCGGGGAGGACACTGCCCTTCGGTCCTCATTAGCCAGGGTGGAAGGGAAAGGGTTTCCTCTGCTGGTGGAGTTTGTCGAGGATCAATTTGTTGCAACATATGTTTTACGGCTTCCTGAGGTCTCTGATAAATCTCCCGAGATTCCTTTATTTGTCTTTTTTTCCCCCCAAGGTTACTAAGCCAACTGTTTCCCTCATTGTACAGATGCGCTGAGGCAGGGAGTTCATTTCCATCTGAAATTGGCCCTTGAAGATGGAGGCTTCTGGGGGAAGCCCAGACTCCTTCTCCAGGAGGAGAGGACAGGGCTGCACTGGCATTGGGCAGGGTCCCTCCTTGGCCATAATTTTCTGCATATATGCTCAGAACCCAGGAGAGAAGGACTATTCCTCAGAGATTCCTTTACAGCTGCATAGTTGAACTTTCTATGTGCAAAGCATTTCAGGCACACATCCCGTTCTCAGGACACTCCCCAGGAAGAAGAGATCACTAGCTGCCAAAGCACAGATGATAGAGATACTAATAGGATTAATAACAGCTCTCATTTATTTAGCTTCTCATATAAGCTTGGCCCTTTAGAACACTCTCTGCATCCCTCATAGGAACTGAATGTATGATGTCTGGCTATGGAAGTGTGTGGTTCAGCACCAGGACCAATGACATCGCCTGAGATCTTGTTGGAAAGACAGACCACTGAATCGAATCTGCAGCCTAACAAGATCCCCCAGGTGGTTCCTGTACAGACTATTATTCCCATTCTACAGACAAGGAAACAGGCCCAGTGGGAATGGGGCAGCTTAGTCAAGGCCACGGGATGTGAGAAGTTAAATGGAAAATTTAAACGCACATCCTGGTTCCAAGACCTGGTTGTTTCCCACTGTGAAGTGCTGCTTCACGGGACTCAATTCTTGTTGGCAAAGCCAAGGTTGCGGCGCAGCTGTAGAGCTGAGTACAAGGGAAGGAACACATCCTTCCCTAGGATACAGAAAATACAGAAACTACCAGGAGGGCTTTCTGGAATGGGAGGCATTTGAAATCAGCCCTTGAAGAGTGAACAGGACCTGCCGAGAAGGAGGCAAGCCTATTTGAGGTGGGGAGGAAGAGGACCACTCACCGGAAACCTCAACTTAGTGGCTGTGGTCTCCGGGATTCAGATGTGTAAAAGATTCCAGACAGGATGACAGCAATTCAGGAAAGTTTTCATTTTCCCTTAATTTGTGACCACAGAGGGACCAGCCACACAACTCCTGACCCAGCTGCACAGTGCTTAGGAATGGACCTCCCTGGAGAGACTCTGGACCTTTGCTCCTACCTTTCTGGACCTGGGAACCCCTTTCCTCCCATGATTCCCTGCTGTGCTCCACCCTCTCAACTGCTGTGCCCAGAGCAGAGCTCACACAGCCCCTGGTTCTTGTACACAGAATCCCCCACCCCTTGCCCACCTTCTCTGGGCAATAACTGGAGGTCTTATTGGAAGCTATAATATGGCCTTGCCCCAGTCCTTTGTTCTGACCTTGGTGGTCAATCATCTTCCCAATGGGTAGATATTGGCTGTAGTGATGCCTGTTGAAGATAAAACCAAATACACAAAGCAATGGATTTTATTTATGCAATAGGGAGAGCACCCAGATCCAGAGATCAGTGTCTCCATAGGGTGTCTTGGACTTTTCTGGGGAGAAGTAGCCAAGATATAAATAGGTGAGGTGATTTTGTAGTTGGGATTGTTTTTGTAATCCGGGGAGGTCTCCTTAAGTTTGCCAAACAGGAAATGTTTATCTCTGTGTCTAGCTAGTTTCAGGAAGACAAACAATTGAGCTAGTCATTTATGAGACAAGGAATGGGAATTGGAGAGGCGGTGTCTGGTCTTATCCTGGTCAACAAAGGGGTCTCATCTTTAAGTCTTATCTAAGGATTATGGGGAAGCATGGTGCTTGGAGGTTCAATGTTTTCCTAAACACAGAAAAAGGGTGGGGAGATTTTCCTGGAACATGGGACTTGGGGAATTTTCAACATCTTCATGCCAGAATTTCTACATGCAATCTTAAGAGAAACAACCTGGCTGGAGGGAAGGAGGACCAGAATATTCCCTTGAAAGTGCAATTGCATAGAAAGCATATTGTGTTTATTTGGGTTGCATATGAATACAAATTGGTAAAAGCAGGAGTTTTCTTAGGTTGCTGTCACTTAAATTTTACTTAAGATTGCAAAAGCATGAATTTTCCACATCAAAAGTTATGGTTGTAATGGACATAATATTATGCTATTAATTTATATGCATGTCCATCGTGGAGCAGAAGATGTGGAGTGGAAGGCAGCAAAGTTCTCCTCAACCTCTCTCTGGTGCCATCACACATTACTTAATGGTAGAGATTTACTGCCAGGTGAGACAGGGTATTGCAGTGCAGTCTTCTCAGATCTTGGTCCGTGGACTACATGCCTGGAACCATGTGGGAGGCTTGCTCAAATGAGGATCCCTGGGCCCTCTCCTGGAGCTGCTGAATCAGAATCTGGGCCTGCAGGGGAGTAGGGCCAGAGAGTCTTCACATTAACCCAGTCCTCCAGTCCTTGGTGGATTGGGGTGAGAGAATCCTTCTCTGTGAATGAAATGATGGAAGTGATGCAGAAAGAATGGATGAGAGGGGATGGCAAGAGAAAAGGTATTTCATAGAGAACAGAATGTGGAAGGGCTCCGAGGTAGGAAGGAGCCTGAGATGCTTGTGGATTGGGCAGAAGTGCTGGTGGCTGGAGAGTGGTTGGTGTGGAAGAGGTTGTATGATATGAGGCTGCAGCAAGAGCCCTGGGCAGGGCCTAGAGGCCATCTGAGCATTTTGGATCCCATTTAAGAGATGTGGAAAGTCACTGAGGGTTGTCCTTGAGGGGTGAGTGGGTGAATGAAGTGAGGTGTTTTCTAAAAAATATATATATATATATTTTAGTTGTAGTTGAACACAATACTTTTATTTATTAATTTATTTGTATGTGGTGCTGAGGATCCAACCTAGGACCTCACACCTGCTAGGTGAGCGCTCCACTGCTGAGCCACAACCCCAGCCCAGAAGTGAGATTTTGATGTGATCACCAGCCCATTACATCCAAATGCCTAAATCGAAGCTCATACTCTCCACCATCCCTCTACCTGCTCTCCCTCTGATGTCACCAACTCAGTGTCATCACCACCTACTCGGACACCTAATCAGGAAGACTGGCCATCACCTGTCTTGTTCCATACATCTCTCGGATCCATTTGCTTCTCTCCATCACCCCTTCTCCTGAAATTACCCGAGACTGGGCAGCACCTTCTCTGACCTGGACAGTGAACATGTGCAACCTGGCCTTCTGGTCTCCTGGTACTGGCCCCTCCCTCCATCCTCCCCACACAATAGCAAGACTGATGCTTCTAAACTACCGAGATCTCTAAGGGATTTCCCTTGGAAACTGTCCTCAGCACAACTTGTTTTGTGATCCGCTCTGTTCTGGTCTTCATCTCTGATCTCTGCCCTCCTGGACTCCACCTCCCACTCCTGCTGACCCCTCCATGCCTCCAGACCTCTCCACTCTGTCTGGCACTTGTTCATAACCAGGACTTCACTAACTCCAAGACATCTGCCCCATCCAAGCTCAAGGTTACTCTTCAGGAAGTGTTTCTGAACCTTATTATGCTGGGCTAGGAGCTCCCACTCTGGATTCTGCAGCCCCTTCTTGCCTGCTCTGTGTGGGGACCTCTTACACCCTGTTGCCAGTATCCACTCTTGGTCTCCCCGTGGGACCGCCTCAGTGGAAGCATCTGGGTCCTTCTTCTTGTGCTTTGGCATCTAACAGAGCAATTGCCACAGCAAGAGTCTGGTGAGTAATGGCTAGCTAAGCAAGGGTGGACTTCTCTCCTTCCCTGACAGTCCCTGGCATGGGGTGCCAATGGCAGTGCCAATGTGTACCTTCTAGCTGGTGGCCATTGCCAGAATATTCTCTCCCTAGCTCCTCACTGCTACCCCCACCTCCCTGCCTCTTCATCTTCTTCTCTTTGGCTTTAATGCATGTGAGACCATCCAGGATAATTAAGAGAAGGAAGTTTTATGCTGTTTATGAGGCTTTGATCAAAGATTTTAATTAACCTACCTTGCTTTAAGCCTTTAAAAGTTCATTCCCCAGGGTTGACCATTTGATAATGGAATTAATGCTTTTAGGCTCAGTGAGGGATGGGGAGGCTCTGACAAGAAGGGTCTAGGGATTGTCTTATTAACCCTTCCCAGGATGGATAGATTTCAGCTCACCATCATTTTTTTTTCTTCTCAATCTGCTCTAATTCAGTGAAGGAATGATGTGGTGGTGAGAACCCCATCACTGGAGGCAGCTAACATTATGTGAGCAAATACTAGATGAGCTCCCAGGAGGGAGGTGAAAGCTGTCAGTCAGTAGTTGCATCAATGATCAGACAGGATCATCTTAGGGATTTGCCGGCCTTGGAATTCCTGGTCTCTCTCCCCACGCCATGCCGGGGTGGGGAAGAGCAAGATAGCCTCAGTCTGACTCAGGGAGGTGGGGTAGCAGGGAGGAGCTAGGGACAGAATATTCTAGCAATGGCCACCAGCTAGAAGGTACACCTTGGCACTGCCATTGGCTCCCCATGCCAGGGACTGCCAGGAAAGGAGGAAAGTCCACCCTTGCTTAGCTAGCCATTATTCACCAAACTCTTGCTGTGGCAATTGCTCTTTTAGATGCCAGAGATACAACAGACCTGGGGCTTTGGTTTGAGGCTGAACTTGCCCTTATGATGAGAAGATGCAGATGAAAGGCAGCAGGCCCCACAGAGCCAAGACCCCTGCACAAATCACCTTCCCAACCAGCTTCTATTGCCTGACATTCGTGTATGCAGATGCACTGGGGATTCTAACAGGACCAGTGGACACCTGTGCAGTCTGCTTCCAGAAGCCCCATACTGACTTGTCCGGAGCAGGTGTGCACTAGGCTCTCCTCAGAACATCCCTCCTGCAACCCAGGTCCCTGCCAGAGTCTCCTGGACCCTGCCTCTCACTTGATTCAGTTGAGGATCTTGGTGAGAGACTCCCATGTATTAAACTTGGAGGGGAAATGATGTCTTGGGCAGCTGGAGTAGAGGGGCAAGTAGGAGGATGGGATGTTATTAGCTAAGATCTATTGAATTTACTTTTCTCAGACACTGTGCCAAGTGCTCCATGTGTATTACCTCATGCAATTCTGATCAGTAATACTTTCTCCACCTTACAGATGAAGAAATCAAGGTCCCTTGAAATATTGCTCCTCAGGCCCTGTAGCATGAAAGCCAGAGAGTGTCTGCCTCTTTCTGGTCTGGAATCTACTATACTCCTCCATAACATCCAGTAAATTTTCCCACTTGCAGGAAGTTGCTCATTGCTTTCCTATTATCATTCAAGTCTTGGCTGAAGGGCTGATGCCTAGTACTCTCCTCTCTCAATGCCCACCCAAGCCCCGGATGTATCTTCCCCCAGGTTCCAAAAATGTTCACCTGGACTTTTATGCTGCTTATTTCCTTCTTTCTGGCATTATAAATATCTGTTTTAATGCTCACTCCCTTGGCCTTAGAGACTATTTCAAGGTGGGAGATCATATGTATTGATAGTCTCTGTCCTGTGCCCAACCTGGCAATGACCACCACTTCACAAGTAGATGTTGAATAAAATAAATGAGGAAAAAAGGCTTTCATTTTTGTGCTGCTGGATTTTGAGAAAGATAAATAGAAATGTGAAATTGTTCATTAACAAATATTTCCTGAGTCCTTGCAAAGAGCCACCTGGGGATGGGGAGGAGCTGGGCTGTGTCTCATAAGCCCTTCTGAAGGGCTTGAATTTTTAGAGTATGTGTATACACTACTTTGACTGTAAAATGCATATTTAACAAATGAAACAAATGACATTTTCTTTCCTCTCCCACTGAAATCACCTACTAGAGGGGAAAATGCCATATTCCAATCAGCTAAGCATGAACCTCGTAAGGGCAAATCTCCGCAACCCACTTGGTGGCCTAGATTTGGAAAGAAACCACTATATATCCCAATTATGTCCAAATGCCTTCAGTGATTCAGAGGGGAAAAAAGAGCAATATTTCTTTAGGAAGCTGCTTCTGGGAGATGACTGTGATGGGTGGAAAATGCCAGGTCAGAAAAGGAGCCCTGTTCTTGCCTGCGGTAGGGGAGACTGAGGGTGATGGGGCCCTGGGGTGTGGAGACAGCAGAATTCTGCAAGGGTAACAGTCTTTGCAGATGTGTGGGAAGAGGCAGAGAAGAGAGCAACAGCTCTTTCTACAACTAGAAACTGGGGGCAAGGCCCAGAGTTTTCTCAAACCTTTAAGGAATTCAAATAAGAAAAAGGCACAAGTTCCATTTTGCCAAGTTAAGATCAACTCAGCATCTGATCAAGCAATGAAGGAAAATAGCTGGAGTTGTTGAGGGCGATGCTTCTTGTTACAGTGTCCATTTTAGCAAGCACTCACATTTTTGGGGAATGACATCACGGATTGCTATGACTTAGGGGGAGGTTAAGAGGAGCATGCTCGGTATCCATCCTGGCTCTGCTTCTCTTTAGTTATGTGGCCCTAATCTTCTGAACCTGGGAACTTCTGAACCTCTCTGGGCCTTAGTCTTTTCATCTCTGAATGAGAGTGGCCTACCTTAAATGTTATGGGGATTCAAGTGGCTCATGCATTACTATGTGCCTGCTAAACTGTAAGTGTTCCCTAAATGTGAGCTGCTACTATTTATTATCTCTGCTACTGTCATTTAGGATCTGCTGTCTATGACTGGGGAAAACCAGCCAGGGGTGCACACAGTGAAAGTGTAAGGCACTTTCATTCCCTATTGTCTAAAGGAGGGAATAGGTGACTTCTGAGGCATCTAAAGTTCCAAGGCTAAGTGCTGGCAGGAGACAGGGAGTGAATTGCTGCATCTGCCACAGCCCTGAGTCCCAAAGTGGGGAGAGGGGTGGGAACTGCATGTAGATGTGCTGGGACTGAAGGAGTGTGGCTTTGGTGGCTCCCAGAAGCCTTGGGGGGAGATTTCAAGCAGATTTTCAAAGTTTAATGTGTATCAGATCACCTGGGAGCTATCGTGGAAATGCAAACTCCTAGATTCATGGATTAACTGGGGAGGCTGCAACATCTGCATTTTAAAGAAGCATCCCCAAATAGCTTTGATGTAGTTTCTGTTAGATTCCAGTCAACTGGGATATATGGCTCATGCAGCTTCTGACAGGTGTGCATCTGAGCTCCCTCACACCTGCGGGTAACCTCCTTGACCTCAGAGGCATCTGAGTTTTAATCAGTGTCTCTGGTGTCCTAATAGATGAACTATAAGCTGAGTATGTTGGTCACTGAATGAGACAAGGACAGTCCTAATAGAACTCAGATCCACAGACAGAACTCTGATCCTGGCCGTACACAGTGGGCCCTCTGTATCTGGGGCTTTCTGCATTCATGAATTCAACCAATAGAAGATCAAAAATATTTTTTTAAAAATTGCATCTGTTTTGACCACAAACTGACTTATTTCTTGTCTTTATTCCCTGAAAACACAGTATAAGAACTATTTAGATAGCATTTGCATTGTATTAGATATTGTAAGTAATTTAGATTTGATGTAATTTACATAGGATGTATGCAAACACTATGGCACTTTATATAAGGGACAGGGGCATCTATGGATTTGGGTACTTGAGTGTGTGTGTGTGTGTGTGTGTCCTGGAACCAATCCCCTGAGGCTATCAAGGGAGAACCATATTTTTCTCTAATTCTTGCCACATACTGACCTCTGCCCATGACCATAGCTTAAATATTGACTGCAGTCACAGATTAAGCCCTGATTTTAAATGCAAACTAACCCTTGCCTTTGACCCTTTGCAAGCTTGTATTCCACCAGCCCACACTCCACCAGCCCCCTCATGCACAGAGGGATGAGGGAGGGGATGTGGATACTCTCTGCAGGGTACCCTCCTCCTTCATGCCTGGAGACACAACTGAAAGCCCACATTCCCTTGGTGGCCTCTGGCTGGGGGCTGGGGAGGCCTTGGGAACATCAGTACTACATAAGAAAGGCTGCCCTCGCAAGGCTGATTAATGCGCATCATGCTTTCCCCCATTCCCCAAGCACCTTCTCCAGATCATTGCTTCTCTGATTAATTCCTCAGAACAAAGCTCCGGGTACTTATGTGGAGACTGAATGGAAGACCCCACAGGCAGTCCCCAGTGCTGGCTCCCAGGCCTCTGCTGCGTGCTTACTCTGTCTCAGCCTCTGAGGGGCTGGGAGGCTGGTGCCCAGAGTCTACCCAGGGAGCAGATGGTGTTCAGCCTCCAGGATGATGGTTTTGCTATTTTTTTTTTTTGGAGACAGTTTCATACCAGAGCCATTCAGACTTAGGAGTCATTGACACAGTGGGTTAAAATCTATCAGTAAGTGAAAGCGGTCCTCTTTTCAAACATACCACCACTGCCACCGTTATCAGCTGACCCTCCCTACCTCGTTTTCATGATCATTGCTTTTCATGGGCACGGGGCACGGTGGGGAATTCTTTACCTGAATCATTCCATTTAACCTTTAAGTCCCAGTGTTAAAAAAAAGAAAAGAAAAAACTTGGTATATGTGAGTATTATTACCAACAGGAGAGGCCACATCACACCATTGAGTTCAGGACCACAAGAGTGAATTCCTCCATGAACTGTTAGGTTTCCTATTACTCGACCCTAAATCATAGGCAATCCATATAACTTTTCTTGTTTTCTTGGCAGCAAGAAAATTCCAGAGTTTCTTCTCAATTGCTTTCCTCCACTGAAAGGTTTTATCGTAACTGTTCTCTATACATCTGCTGCTGTTTCTTGGTTTTCAAACAGTAAAAATTAACTAATGAAATCTGAAAATTCTCATTCTCATGATATTTGACTTTGCACTGGCATTAAAGTATGGCTATAATCAAACTGATGACACTGAGCATTCTTCCAAAGCCACGGTGTTGATTATATTTTAGTTCCTCTTCTAGCATGGGGGTAATCTCCTCACAGACACACCCTCCTTTAGGTACTAAGTATAAACTCTAGACAAAATATAAAAATCCTAAAGACTCTGAGGAGAGAATAGAAGCAGGCAGATTTTGTAGGGTATTTGAAACTTAGAAGAAGGGACTGGCATGAAGTAAGTCTCCCATTTTTTATGACTTTTAATCTGAAGGCAGCTGTAGTCATGACAGCATGGAGCAGCTGACTCTTTGGGGAGTGGAACAGAGACCAGGCCCACTGCTCCGAGGCCACGGCTAAGAACTAAGGATTTCCTATTAAGCACAGTGAGTGTCATGAAGTTTTTTTTTTTTGTTTTGTGTTTTTGGTATTGGGGATTGAACCCAGTGATACCCTACCATTGAGTCACAGTCTCCATCTCCAGCCTATTTTTAAATTAAAAAAAAATTATTGTTATTTTTAATTATATATAACAGTAGAATGTATTTTGACATGTCATGCATACATGGAGTATAACTTCCCATTCTTAAGGTTGTACATGAGGTGGAGTTACACTGGTTTTGTATTCATATATGAACATAGGACAGTTATGTCCCATTAATTGTACTGTCTTTCCATTCCCACTCCCCTTCCCACCCCCCACTTCCCCCTGCTCAATCTGGTGAACCTCTCTCTCTCTCTACTCATCCCTCTTCCTTTATTCCCAACTTATTGTGAGTCAGCATCAGCTTATCAGAGAGAACATTCAGCCTTTGGGTTTCTTTGGGATTGGCTTATTTCATTTAGTATGACAGTCTCCAATTCCATTCATTTACCAGCAAATGCCATAATTTCATTCCTCTTTAAGCCTGAGTAATATTCCATTGTGTATATATACCACATTTTCTTTATCCATGCATGTGTTGAAGGGCACGTAGGTTGGTTTCATAGCTTAGCTATTGCGAATTGAGCTTCTGTAAACATTGATATGTTGGTGTCACTGTAATATGCTGATTTTAAGTCCTTTGGGTATAAACTAAAGAGTGGGATAACTGGGTCAAATGATGGTTCTATTCCAAATATTCTGAGGAATCTCCATACACTTTCCAGAGTGGTTGCACCAATTTTCAGTTCCACCAGCAATATATAAGTGTATCTTTTTCTCTATATCCTGGTCAACATTTACTGTTGCTTGTATTCTTGATAATTGCCATTCTGACTGGGGTGAGATGAAATCTCAGTGTAGTTTTAATTTGCATTTCTCTAATTGCTAGTGGGATGTTGAACATTTTTTCATATATTTTTTGACCAGTCTTATTTCTTCTTCAGTACAGTGTCTGTTCAATTCCTTTGCCTATTTATTGATTGGGTTATTTGTTTTTTTTTTTTGGTGTTAAGTTTTTTGAGTTTTGTATATATTCTGCAGATCAATGCTCTATCTGAGGTGCAGGTGGCAAAGATTTTTTTTTTTTCCCATTCGGTAGGCTCTCTCTTCACATTCTTGATTGTCTCCTTTGCTGTGAAGAAGCTTTATGATTTGATACCATCCTATTTATTGATTCTTGATTTGTACTTTAGGAATCTTATTGAGAAATTCAGTTCCCAATCCAACATGATCGAGATTTGGGCCTAGTTTTTCTTCTAGTCGGTACACGGTCTCTGGTCTAATGCCTAGGTCCTTGATTCACTTTGAGTTTAGTTTTACGCAGGGTGAGAGATGGGGTCTAATTTCATTTCGTTACATATGGATATCCAGTATTTCCCAGCACCATTTGTTGAAGACGCTGTCTTTCTTTCCAGTATTTGTTCATGGCTCTGTTGTCTAGTATGAGATAACTGTATGTATGTGGGTTTGTCTCTGTGTCTTCAATTCTGTCCCATTGGTCTTCATGCCTATTTTGGTGCCAATACATGCCATTTTTGTTACACTAGCTCTGTAGTATTATTTAAGGTCTGGTATTGAGAAACCTCCTGCTTCACTTTTCTTGCTGGGGATTGCTTTGGCTATTCTGAGCCTCCTGTTTTTACAAATGAATTTCATGACTGCCTTTTCTATTTCTATAAAGAATGTCATCATAACTTTAATTGGAGTGGCATTAAATATGTATAGCACTTTTGGTAGTATGACCATTTTGACAATATCAATTCTGTCTATCCAAGAACATGGGAGATCTTTCCATCTTCTAAGGTGGTCTTCAATTTCTTTCTTTAGTGTTCTGTAGTTTTCATGGTAGAGGTCTTTCACCTCTTTTGTTAGATCAATTTCCAAGTGTTTTATTTTTTTTAGGCTATTGTCAGTGGGATAGTTTTCCTAGTTTCCTAGTTTCAATTGATCTATCACTGATGTTTAGGAATGAAATTGATTTACGGGTGTTAAATTTTATATCTTGCTACTTTTCTGGATTTATTTATGCATTCTAGAAGTTTTCTGGTGGAGTTTTTTTTTTTTTTTTGTCTTCTAAATAGAGAATCATGTTGGCAAATAGGGATAGTTAAAGTTCTTTATTTCCTTTTGGTATACCTTCAATTTCTTTCTTCTAATTGTTCTGGCTAGAATTTCCAGGACTATGTTGAATAGAAGCAGTGAAAGAGGGCATCCCTGTCTTGTTCAATTGTTTTTAGAGGGAATGCTTTCAAATTTTTTTTTCCATTTAGAACCATGTTGGCCTTGGGTTTAGCATATAAAGCTTTTATAATGTTGAGGTATGTTTCTACTATCCCTAGGTTTTCTAGTATTTTGAACATGAATGGTTGTTGTATTTTGTCAAATGTTTTTCAGTGTCTATTGAGATAATCGTGTGATTCTTGTCTTTAAGTCTATTGATGTGATGAATTACATTTATTGGTTTCTGTATGTCAAACTAAACTTGCATCCCTGGGATGAACCCCATTTGATCATGGTGCACTATTTTTTAAAACATGTTTTTGTATGTGGTTTGCCAGTATTTTATTAAGAATTTTTGAGTCCATGTTCATCATAGATGTTGGTATGAATCCCCTCTACCCCCCCCCCCCCCCCCATGGGTCTTTGTCTGGTTTTGGAATCAGGATGATACTAGCCTCATAGAATTAGTTTAGAAGGGTTCCCTCCTTTTCTATTTCATGGAATAATTTGAGGAGGGTTGGTGTTAGTTCTTCTTTGAAGGGCTGACAGAACTTGGCTGAGAACCATCTGGTTCTGGGCTTTTCTTTCTTGGTAGGCTTTTGATGGTGTCTTCAATTTCATTGCTTGAAATTGATCTGTTTAAATTTTCTGTATCCTTCTGAATCAGTTTGGGTAGGTCATACATCTCTAGAAATCTGTTGATGTCTTCAAGATTTTCTATTTTATTAGAGTATAAATTTTCAAAATAGTTCTGATTACTGTTTGTATTTCAGTAGTGTCTGTTGGGATATTTTCTTTTGCAATGTAAATTTGGTAATTTGAGTTGTCTCTCTCTCTCTCTTGTTAGCCTGGCTAAGGATTTATCAATAGTATTTATTTTTTCAAATTACCAACTTCTTATTTTGTCAATTTTTTCGATTGTTTCTTTTGTTTCCATTTCATTGATTTCAGTTTTGATTTTAATTATTTCCTCTCTGCTGCTGCTTTTGGTGTTGATTTGTTCTTTTTCTAGGGTTTTGAGATGTAATGTTAGGTTATTTATCTGTTGACTTCTTTTAATGAATGATTTCAATGCAATGAACTTTCCTCTTAGCATTGCCTTCATAGTGTCCCAGAGATTTGGATATATTGAATTTCTATTCTTATTTATGTCTAAGTATTTTTTTTATTTCATCTCTGATTTCTTCTGCTATCCATTGGTCATTCAATAGCATATTATTTAGTCTCTAGGTTTTAGAGTAGTTTCCATTGAAGTTGGAAAGTAGTTTCCATTGAAGCTGAGAAAAGATTCTCAGCTTCTCAGCAGTGTTAGGTGAGGTTGCTGGGGTGAGAGTTAATTCCATAGTCAGAATTCCTGGAGGTGGTGTTTAGGCTTAGGAAGGCTCCAGGCTCTTCACTGAATGCCAGTTGTTGGGAGATTTTCAAACAGCACACCTCCAGGTCCCAGCAGTTGCTGGTCCACATTGGAAACTGCATCCCAGGTACACTATGTTTCCTGCAGACCCCACGTTTCCTGGTCTCAGGTTCAGTCTCCAAACTCAATCTCTCTCATCAATGCCCTTTCAAACTCCTGTATTTTATTAAGAAATACAGGATCCTGTAAACAGCTGGATTGGAGGGGGATGGGGAGAGCTGCGTGGGTTTCCACGACCAATATTGCCCTCTGTAAATCTGCCTCCATGTTTGATTTTCTCCTGCTCACTAGACACACTCTGTGTTGAGCAGTGTGGGTTTTCCAGCCCTGTTATTATTATTATTATTTTTGGTCAAACTGGGGTTTGTGAGGCATCACTTCTCCCAGCTGCTTTTCCCCCGCACCACCACTGCAAAATGTTTCCTTCCTCTGTTCCTGCACACAGCCAGGAGAGATTCAGCTTCTTTCCCACACCAGGATATTGTGCCGCGTGCTTTTCAGTTTAGTGTCTCTGATCTCTAAACTCTCCCTACCCAGCCATGCCTCAGGACTCCTCAATATGCTGGTTCCTCTAATTCCTTTGTCCTTCCACTTTGTTCATGGAGGGACCACTCTGGCTAGTGCCTCTGGCCATGACGGTGGCTGTGGCTCTAGGTATTTCTTCCTCATTTTATTATACCCACCCTCCTGAGTCCCTGATCTGTTTTAAATGCCCCCTTTTTTTGTTGTTGTTTTACCCACTTTGGTGAGGAGCTGCCTGTCTGTTTTCTTGATTTCATGCTACAAAGTAGCCAGGAAAGCCACCTTCTCTATTCTGACATCTTGAAACCCACCCTCCAACTGTTTCTATTTATTTATTTTTTTTATTTTGGGACTGGGTCTTGCTGAGTTGCCCAGGCTGACCTTGAACTTGATTCCCCTGCCTCAGCCTCTTGAGTCACAGGGATCGCAGGCATGTGCCCATCGTACCTGGAGACATGGAAAGTTTTGAGCAGAGGAGTGAAAAGACCTAATTTTAATTTTTAAAATGCAGGAGAGGCATGAAGTCTTGAGGAAGGGAGGATGTTTGGGCTCTAGGGCACACAAGCCTCTGAGAAGAGCAAGGATGCACTTTCAGCTGACATGAAAGAGAGAGAGAGAGACTCCAACTTTGGGCTCATTGGCTGGTTGGGTGCTGGGAAGAGGAGAAAGTTTCCATTGTTGATTGTTTTATTTCTGCCATGTAGAGTGAGGTGCCTTCATTGGCCCTAGTGGGGTTAGGAAGAAGTTAACATAGGAATGAGAAATTACATAACCATTTTCTGAAAAAGTGACTATCTTAATTCATTTTCTGTTGCTGTAACAAAATACCACAGACTGGATAATTTATCAAGAAAAGAAGTTTATCCTGGCTAATACTTCCAGAGGCCTTGAATTCCATAAGCAGCATGATGCTGGCTACTGGTGAATGTGTTTGTTTTACAAACACATTAAGGGAGGAAAGATTTATTTTGGCTCACAGTTTCAGGCCGTGGGTTGGTCAGCTCCATGGCTTTGGACCCAAGATGAGGCAGAACATGTAGCAGAAGAGCAAGGCAGAAGGAAATGGTAAAGGAAACCCACTCACTTCATTAAATCCAGGAGAAGGGGTGGGGGGTGGGAAGAAAAAGAGAGAGAGAGGGTGGGGGATTGGGGACAAGAAATGCTCTTCGAGGGCATACCCCAGTGACCTATAGTTTTCACCACTTGCCAGAAGTTCATTCAGATTATTAATTCATCAATGGATTAATCCACTGATGCTGTCATCGCCCCCATGATCCAATCACTTCCCCAAAGCCCCACCTCTGCAGCACTGGGAACCAAGAGTTTAACCTATGGGTGTTTGGAGAACATTCCAGATCCAAACCAAAACAGCCTTCATGTTGCTTCCTAACATGGCAGAAGGCAGGGAGAACAAAGGGAGCAGAACTCGTCTTCATAATAACCAGTTCCTACAAGAGCTATCTCACGTGGGCAAGAGTGGCATTAATTTATTCATGAGGGTGGAAACTTTATGTCCTAAACACCTTCCCTTAGGCCCCACTTCCAACTCTGCTGCACTGGTTAAGTAAAGGTCAACACATGAACTTTTGGAGAACATGTTCCGACCATGATCAGCAACAAAGAGAACCCAAGGGTAAACCACAGAGGGCAACCCTGAGGAGTGTGTCCTTGTTTGAAGATTGTGGTCATGGTTTTCAAGGGTACCTATTCCGTTCATTTAAAGTGATCTTCTGGCCAACTCTTACCTGCTCTAGTGCAGGTGTGCAGACGTGAGATGATCATGTTGGACCAGGCTGGGGTCTTTCCGGGAGGATGTAGCCAATAGACAGAGGGAGGGGTGCAGGGAAACTTTTCGGGGGCAGATTCACTGGCCTGTGACATCCAGATGGTAGGCTATGTGCGTGCACTCAGGCCATTTGAGGGACATGGGATTCATTTTGAATTTGGCTTTGGTGATGGTCCTTTTCTTTGGGGGTTTGTTCTCTAAGATGAAAAATTCATCTATTTCTGTGTCATTCTCCCTCCAGCTCATACCTTTTCATCCATTGCAGTTACGGAGAAAAATACCCAACGTAGTGCAGAATAACTTTTTGAGTATTAAAAAAAACTATTTTTAACATTAAATTGTTTTCTAAATTTACAGATGAGTCATTCAATGCCCATTGATTAAGAGAATGTCCAATAAAAAGCTACAGTTTGGGGACACTTATATATGACTCTACTTTTTACAGGTGTTACATCAGTCTATTGGTAGAATTTTATAAGATTTAAATAGTACAGAGCAACGGATGGTCAATTAAAATTTCCAGACACGAGTCAGGGTTTACTGCTTATTAATGAAGGTTTAGCTCAGGCAGCAAAGGGAGCAAAGCATTCAAACGTCTTGGGAGAGATTTACCTCTCTTAGCTGGATGGGACCCTCTTTTTCTTGTCCCATTGTTGACCGGCTGGACATCGCTCTCTGCCTGACTTTACACGGTCATAAAGAAATCATATTTCTCTCAGTACTAGGGTTACATTTGTGGCATGGATAATTTGGAACCACCATCAGACATGACTCATTAATCAAGAACACCAAGTTATGTATCTGAGAAGGAAAGGATAACAGATCGATCAGGGGCTATTAATTGGATGTACCAAGCAACAGGGTTACATCCTTGACAAGCAGCCCATTCACCATGAGGTGTCAGCTTTCAGCGGCCCAGGGCCCAGACTTCCCTTAAACCGCTCAGAAAATGTCTCCCGCATGTCTTTATAGATGCTGAACACACAGTTTGCTTCAGTCTGAGTTTTGGACAAAACATTTTCTTTCAGACACAAATGTCGTCATTTCTTGGCTCATTATTGATTGTCCCTTCCCTATAGAGACCTGATGTCAAAATCTTAGTGTTCATTCTGCCAATGTACTTGTGTGTGCGCATGTGTGCACAAGTATGTGTGCAAGTGTGTATGTACAAGATATAGATAAAAGCAAATGGTGCTGTACTATGTTTTTTAATTTAACTTTACTTGGTGGTATGTGTCTGACGTCTTCCTGTTTCAGTACATGGATGTCTACTGCATTATTTTAATGTCCATAGAGAATCTCATGGTTTCATAGTTTAAGCCACTCTCCTGTTGATGCTGTTTATAAATCCCCAGCCCTCCAAAGTTTTGCTCACACAAATTAGGCTACAACAACCATCAGTGTATGCATATGTTGGTGTGCATGTGCCTCTAGTGTTTTAAGCTGGGTTTCCAGTAGTGAAATTGCCAGGGCTCGGGGGGGGGGGGTACATTTAAACACTGGCTGATGATGCGATGCCTCACAATTTCACATCGCATCCAGCAAATATCCCAAAGAGTCTGTTTCCCCATATCCTTGTTAATATTTGTTACTATCAATCTTTTTAAGTTTTGGAATATAAGGAGTGCAAAAATCACATCTCTTTATTGTTTTAATTTCTGTTCCCCCAATTAGTATAAGTTGTGCACTTTCTCATATGGTTATTGGCATTTGTATTTTTCTTTGGTGAATTTCTTATTCATATCATTTGTCTTCTTTATTGTGGTATCTTTCCTTATTGATTTCTATAAGGTCTTGATATACTCTGGCTCTAAATTCTGTACGTGTTAACTATGTTTTACATAATGTCTCCTAATTGCTGCTTGTATTTTAACTTTGTATTTAAGGTGTCATTTTCAACAAAAGTATTTTAAAATTTTATGAGATTAAAAATGCTAATCCTCTCTTATATGCCTTGTGGGTTATACATCTTATTTTAGGAAACTCTGTCCAATACCATGGTTATAAGAATTATTTTATAGTTTTATTCCAGCTCTTTTATAGTACCTTTTTTTTAGTTACCATTTTAATGTAACAGGGATTTATTTTCTTGTATCATGCAAGTTATATAAGTAAGTTAATTTATTTCAAATGGATTTGTAGTTTTCTTTAAGCTGTTTATTGATTTGCCCTTTCTTTCCAAGGAATTGGAAATGTTATCTTTATAGTAGATAATATTTTATTATTAATGTGTATATTAAATTATTTAAAGTAGAACACTTAAAACAGTTCTCACTTTTTTAATAATATTATTATTATTGTCACTTTAGATGAAATTGCCATATACATAAAACCGTTTGTAGATTCTGTTCCATTCTTGTGATCTAAGCATCTGTATGTCTCTGTCAGTTTGAATGGTTATAACAGATACCATAGACTGAGTGGCTTAAGTAACAGAAACTTGTTTCTCACAGTTCCCAAGACTGTGCAATCTGAGATTAGGGAGCCAGCACAGTAGGATTTTGTTGAGAAGGTATTCTCTTGGTTCCCAGATGGCTGTCTTTGTGCTGTATCCTCACAGGGCACAGAACAGCAAGAAGAAGCAGGCTCTTTCCTGTCTCTTCTTGAAAGGGCACTAATCCCCCAGGAGGGATCTACCCTTCCTGACCCAAATGCCTCCTCCTAGAATCCCATCTCCAGATACTGTCACATTGGGAATTGGATTCAACATGTGAAATTTTTTTTTTGGTGCGGGAAGGGATGGAGCATAACATTTAGTACACTGCATTATTATTTCTATTTGTCTAACACACCACTTAAGTAAATATAGGCTTAAAATTTGTTCTAACTTTTATTTGGACAAATCTTCTCATCTTCAGTTATTTATCAAAATTTTCTTGGGTATATTCATCCATACCTATTCTGAAAATATTTAGAATATGCTCTTCTGTACTTTAGTGATCTCTCACTAAGGTGATCTCTCTAGATTATATCATGCTTTGTTGACTTATCAAAATCTAACTTTAACCAGTACTTTCGTTTTCCTCCTATACAATGTAAGGGCCTCAGAACACTTTTATTCTGTTTACTGCTGTCTTTATTCAAGTGCTTCATGGGATGTTGTTGTGTATTTTAATTCTATATGTATTTTAGGCTTGGGATGCAGCTCAGTGGTAGAGCTCTTGCCTAGCATGTATGAGGTCCTGGGTTCAATCTCCAGGACCACAAATAACAAACAAACCCTTAATAATATTGCCCTGTGAGGGTTTAGATACATATAGTATTAATTTTTTATTCTTGCAGTGCTGGGTATTGAATCCAGGGCCTCATGCATGCCAGGTAAGCACTCTATCACTGAGCTACATCCCTAGCCCAAGGTTTTTTTCTGTTTTCACATAGTCAGTATTCATTTTGGTTTATCTACATTTTATTTTTTGTTCTTTATTTTCAGCATTGCATCTGAGATAATTTTCCTTTAGTATTTTCATTAGTACACATTTTTAGTTTCTTATTTTGAGGCACGGTGTCACTGGGTTGCACAGGCTGACCTTGGACTTGCCTTCTAGGTAGCTGGGATTGCAGGCATTTGCCACTATGCCTGGCCTGATAGCTTCTGGTTTTTGTTGTTTTGTTTTTAAAGACAGCTTGTAAAATTTTACTTTAATGATTTTATGAAAGGTTATGTCCCAGCTTTAGCCTGAATTTGTCTTTAGGGGAAATTTCTCTAAGACACTAACTACCTTGGTTGACATATGACAGTAAGCCATTAGGCAGAATCTTGTCAACAAAGAAAAATATAATATTTACATGACCAATAAAACAAAAGGTGGTTAGTGATAAAATCCCTTGGTTTTTACTTTTCTAAAAGTCTCTTTATTTCTGCTTTGTTCTTGAAGAGTCTTCTCACTGACTATAGAATTCTAGATTTTTCACTGTTTTCTTTGAGCAAAGAGAATGCCGTTCCTCTGTCTTCTGTCTTCCATTCTTGCTGTTGTTAGCCACCAGTGTAATTTATTGCAAACCCCAGCCTTAATTGTGTTTAGGATTTTCTCTGTGTCTTTTTTTTTTTTTTTGCAGTTTCACTATCAGGCTGTGTCTGGGTGTGTATTTGTTTTTTATTTACTTTGCTGAGGATTTGTTGGATCTTGGATCCATGGGTTAATTTCTCTCATGCGTTTTGGAGGTCTTCAAAGCCATTTCGTTTGGGAGAGTGTTCATTCTGACCTATTTTTGTCTCTCCTCTCCTTTTAGGACTTCAACTAAACACCTGTTAACTTTTCATCCTGTATTGTCTGTAATTTTCATCTTTTTGTCTTTCTGTGCTTCATTGTAAGTACTTTCCTTTGGACTATTAAGTTCATCAATTCTCTTTTCAGCTATGCCTTGAGCTCTTAATTTCAACCATTGTATTTTTCAGCCTAGAATTTTCTGTGTATGGTTCTTTTTCATATCTGCTTTGAAGGGTTGTATATTGCCTGTTCCTTTTCATTTGATTCTGTCAGGGGTGAGCAATCTCGGTCACCTTAATCCATTCTGAGCTTTGAGGTTGGAAATATTCTGAAGACTCGAAACTGACAGGCAGTCTTTGTGAGGGTTGGTCTATTCTGGTTCATTCCCTAGCTCTTTTGGCATCTCAACCCTGGGTGTGGGTGGTTAATTAGGGTCCATTTCCTGGACTCCAGCTTTTGTTCTTTTGTCTTGTAAAGATTTCAAAAGTGTTTCTTAGCTTATAAATCACCTCTTCAGATTTTGTAATTGCTTGCTGAGCAAAGATGTCTTTCAATGCCAGATTCATCTTTTTGGCTGTGTCTTTTTTTTTCAGATCTTGATAAGATAATTTGTCACTGTCTTGTAACACTTTCTATATATTTAGGAAGTTGGTTTTAAATATTATCTATCGTCTACCTGGTTTGTCTTTAAGGTATGTGAGGAGAAGTTGGTTTGAAGTGAAATGGTTTTGCCATTATTGAAAGTGAAAACCCTTCATTTTCTATTTCATTTATATTTTGGAGGTGCAGGGTCCAATTTAACAAATTTTTGTTGAAATTTTGAACAGGATTCCTTTGTATTTATGGATTCACTCGGCAAAGAATAGACCTATTTACAATATTGAGTTTTTCTGTTCTAGAACAATACACCACACACACACACACACACACACACACATACACACACAATGTCTATGTCTCTATCTAGATATAGATATATTTCTACTTACTTAAATTTTCTCTTAGGCCTTAGTTTACTGAGTTCTGTACTTTTATTGTTGGGTAAGTTACGCACTAATTCATTTGTAAATATTTTTTGGATTTCATTGTTAATAAGAATGGAATGTTCTATTCCTTAGGTTGGCAATCTTTGCCTGTAAGGGACTAGATAGTAACTATTTTG
Organism: Marmota flaviventris; assembly: GCF_047511675.1. Lineage (NCBI taxonomy): Eukaryota > Metazoa > Chordata > Mammalia > Rodentia > Sciuridae > Marmota > Marmota flaviventris. The sequence continues at coordinate 27,876,323 of NC_092514.1, forward strand.
GCTTTGCAGGTTGTATGGTCAGGCCATAAGGCAAGGAAATTCAGCGGGATGCGTAATTCTCAGGAAGGGAGAGGAAGAGACATCAGCATTTTCATACCATATATTCCCTTCTCTGGAAAATTCAGAAGAATCAAATGAAACAGTATAACAACCAATTAGAGTTTAAATTTGCTAGCTGTATGGCCTTGACTAAACCTCCAATGCCATGTTGTATAATTGCATGTTAGCAGTCATCTTCCTATTTTTTTAAAAAAATTGTTCTTCTTAGATACACATGACAGTCAAGTGTATTTTGACATATTACATATACATGGAGAGTATATCTTATTCTAATTAAGATCCCACTCGTGGTTGTTCATGATGTGAAGTTTCACTGGTAGTATATTCATATATAAGATGGGACAGTTATGTCTGATTCCTTCTACTGTCTTTCCTGATTCTATCCCCCCTCCTTTCCCTTAATTCCCCTTATTTAATCCAATAAACTTCTACTGCCCCCTGCCCCTCTTATAGGGTGTTGGTAACCACATATCAGAGAGAACATTTGGCCTTTGGTTTGGGGGGACTGGCTATTTCACTTAGCAAGATAGCCTCCAGTTCCATTCATTTACTGGCACATGCTATAATTTCATTCTTCTTTATGGCTGAGTAATTTCGTGTGTGTGTGTGTGTGTGTGTGTGTATACCAATTTATTTTTTAAATAGGATTACTTTGTATTTATGGATTAATTTGGGGGGAATAATAGTTATATTATTGGAAATATTTCAGGTGTTTTCACCATTCAGCCTGATCTCTGTTGGGCTACTGGCTACTGACAGATGAAATTTGTGAGATTTAGAAAATATTCTCCTATTCCTAGTGGGCCATGGGATTTAAGAATGTTGAATTTGGCCAACTACTTTTCTACCATCAATTGAAATAATCTTATGGCTTTATCCATTTGCTTTATTAATCAGATGATTTATAAATACTAATTTCCTAATTTTGAATCATTTTTATATTTCTGGAAAATTCTTGACAATAATGTATTGATATTTTAACACACTGATGCAGTTGTAATATTAATGTATACTTTTAAATTTTCACATTAAAGAACTTAAATGAGATTGGCATGTGGGTTTGTTTGGGTATTATTCAGTTTTGCTACATGATCATGGATACCTTATAGAATGAATGGGATGATTTCTATATTTTCTTCGATAATTTGAATCATTAGGTATTCAAGATTTGTTATAAATGGCTCACAAATATTTGTGGGGTGATGTCTATTTGGGGTATAATTGTTGACTATTATTTCAATTTCTTCTACAATTAGTCCATTCAGAATTTTTGCTTGAGTACACTTAGGTAATTTTCCAAAGAAATGATTTATTTTATCTGGATTTTAAAATCTTACACATAAATATACTCTACTGTCATATTATGCTTTTAATAGTCTTTTCCATATTTGTAATTAAGTATACTTTCTCATTTTGAATGTTATTTATTTTGCCCCTTTCTGATATTTCTTCATTGCTGTTATAGGAGATTTGTACATTTTATTGATAATTTTTCAAGGGACAGTTTTAATTTTACTGATCAAGTCTATTTTTCGATCTTGTTCTTGCTTTTATATATTATGTTCCTATTCCTTATGTTGAGACAGAAAATATTTTAATATATATTTTCTGAGTTTTTTTTAATGGTCTAGTTTTTGGGGGGTACCAGGGGAACTTGACCACTGAGTCACATCCCCAGCCCTTCATGTGTGTATGTGTATATATATGTATATATATATATATATAAATGTTTTTAAAAATATTTATTTATTTATTTTAGTTTTTTTAGGTGGATTCAATATCTTTATTTTATTTTTATGTGGTGCTGAGGATCGAACCCAGTGCCTCATGCATGCTAGGCGAGCGCGCTACCACTTAAGCCACAACCCCAGCCTCCTTTATATATTTTATTTAGAGGTGAGGTCTTGCTATCTTGCTTGGGGCCTCACTGAGTTGCTGAGGCTGGCTTTGAACTTGTAATCCTCCTGCCTCAGCCTCCTGAGCCACTGGGATTACAGGTGTGTGTCACCACACCTGGCTTATGGTCTAAATTTTAATCTTTTAAGAAGACACATTATTCCTCCTTGGAAGTCTGTTCTGAGTGCCTCTTAACTCTTAGCTATCAGATTGCCAAGTCTGGTTTCTCTGTGTCTCCGTGTTGGTTTGGTGGAGTACCAGACCCTCGTGTTTCCCACGGCTTGCCTGGAGTGATTGTGAAGGAGGCGGGGTGGGAGGTACTGAACAGAGTGTTTGCCAGGAGCTCATCTTTCTGGGTGTACGGATCCATCCTTCCATGTGGTCTGTATGGCCCAGGGCCCTTGATGGACACACTGGGCATAGCTTTGCTCTGTCTGGAGGTAGAGGGAAGGGCCTGGCCCGTCTGTGATGGCTTCTCCCAGTTCGCCTTTTTTCTGAATGACCAGGGAATAATCCCTCCTCTTCTATGGAATGCTTTTCAGTTTGGAGTTCCCTGGGACCACTTCTTCCTTCAGCATGATCTTTTCCTTTAGCAGTTTTCCTCAGATTTCTTTGCCTTTCGGATCAAGTCCTAGTTCCATTCTTCAAAATGTCCTCACCATTGCCGAACTGCCAGCATCACTTTTTATTGTTTTCCTGGGCTGTTATAGATTTTGAAAGTCATTTTATTTCATTGCATAGAATGATATATAGCCATCCCCACTCTACAAAAGCAATTGCACTGTTAAATAAATCCATGTGTTATTAACCTCCGTGTAACCCTTATACATTTGAAAGTAGTTGTATCTCTATAGAAGGAATAAGATTTACAAGAAACATAGCTTATATAAATAATATAAGCATTTTGCCCTATAAAATGATCATTTCGTTCCCCTGTGCATTTCAAGACTTTACAGTGGCCTGTGGGTCACGGGGTGAGAATAATGAACTCCACACCCAGGACAAATAGTGTGGTCAGAGATTAAGATACTAAGGTCAGTAAATATGGAAGTAAATGTATTTCTTACTGTAATTTTCTCTTCTGAGATTTATCCCTTCAAAATTTAACTTTTAAAATATTAACAGGGGATTATATAAATTTCTGTTCAGGGGGTAGCGAAAATGATGATGTATATTGATTAGGATGAGAAAAAAAAATATGGTTGCTGAACTTGGGTCTGGTGGTTTGACGCTTATTTGACTAATGAATATTAAAGATGATACCTCTGTCAGAAGTTCCCAAGATCATTCCCTTGTTGGATTTGCTAGGAGAACTCACGGGAAGCAGCATAGAGCTATTCTCATGGCTGAGGTCCCTTATAGCAAAGGATACAAAGAACTGTCAAAGGTTTTGGCACTTGGGGTGAGGTCTGAAAGAAACCAGGTGTAGGCTTCCAAAAGTGGCATCCAGTGGGGTCACAAGGTGCAGTTAATTCCTCCAGCTACGAATGGTGACAGCATGTGTGAAAGTGCTCTGCTAATGAAACTCAGGGGAGACTCAGTGCCCAGGGCTTTTGTTGGAAGCTGGCCACTAGATACCCTCTGCAGCATGTACCAAAGCTCTAGCATTCTGGAAGGAAAGCAGATATTCAGCATACACCATATTGTTTGTACAAATGGGGTTTAGGCACAGAGAGTCACTCTTATCATTTACAGTTTTACATCAGTGTAAGGGATCATTTCCCATTCAAGGTCCCAGATGCTATCCGGGTGTCACCTTTACAAGCAGGCCTTAGGAGAGCAGTCTCAATCCTACCATGTTAACTCTTTCCTGCCTAATACCTAACTTTTGCTTTTGAATAGAAGTGATGGAACACATGAGATGTTACTGATGAAATCTGTGGGTTTTTTTTTTTTTTCTGCTTCTTTTTCTTACTCACAAGCCAGGGGCCTGTAGGGCTGCTCTGACTTTCTTAGAAAATTGATGTGCAAGAGTTCTTATTTATTGGCCATAATTTGTCCAACCCATTGAATGATCAATTCTTTCACAAAATACTTCTTGAGTGCCCATTATGTATTAGACACTGCCCATAAAGGAGGGAGGGTGTATTTATCGGATAGTCATATACTTTAACCTGACACATAAATATAGGGGATCCCTCAAGACTCATTCTTGGCCAATGTTCCATCCCTTCTTACATCTTCCGTGTCTTCGATTTCCTTCTATAAACTGATGCTTCTCAAAACTGTATCTCCCCAGCGGAAATCCTTTTCCTAAGCCGAACCCCCACATATCCTCTGTCTTCCAAATGTCCCCGTAGTAAAGTCCACCCCAACCCCAGCTATAGCACATTCAGCCTACATCAAGACTGAACTTGTCACTTTCTCCTAGACCTGTTCCTTGTCTTTATATTTCACATTCTGGTTAATGTCATCTCCACGCATCCCATCAACAAAACTACCTGGAAGGGACTGCCATTCCTTCCTCTTCCCCAATCCTTATAGTCCCATCACCATGGCAGTTGACTCTGGCTGGGTAACAAAACACCCCAAAGTCAATGGCTTAAACCAACCATCCTTGTGGTTTCTGGGTGTTGAATGAGCTATGCTGGGCTTGGCTATGGTGGCTCTGTTCTGAGTCTCTCTCCTCTTCCTTCCCGATGAATAGACACAAGAAATCTCTCAAGACTGTGGCTTGGAACAGCATGTTACTTCTGCCTTACTCTATGAGTGAAGCACATTCCCCAGCTGAGCTCATTCAAGTGGGAGGAGCTGCAAAGTCAAATGGAAAAGGATGTGGAGGGATAGAGAACAGAGACCAATAGTGCCCTTGCCCATGGTCACAAAGTCCTGTTGCTGTCACCGTACATATGACCTCCTGCCTTCCATCGCCTTTGCTTTGGCCCTTCCTCAGGTCTCAGGGCTCTCTTTGGCTATTGCAATATCCTCCCTTTGGGCGTTCTTGCTCTGTGACACTCCGTAGGTTCCCAGAGTCCTAGATCTACCTAGATGCCCACTGAGCTCCTTGTGCCCTCAAGAAGTTCCCTGCAGGACTTTTCCTGACTCAGGACCTACAGCTTTCTTTCTCCTTTCCTTTCCCCCCGCCCCCTTCCTTCAGCCTTGCCAGGCTGTTTGGAGTTTCCAGACACACATCATCTGCACGGCCTCCTTCTTGTCCTGGAACACTCTTCCCTTCTCTCCTGCTCCCTGAGCACCTCCACGCTCTTCATTCCTCTGAGCTCTCTTCTTCTCTGAAGTTTTTTCCAGATCCATCCTAGTCCAGGTGACTACACCTTCCTTAGTGCCTCTGTCATCCCATGACCCTGGGCATGTGATATGTAGTTATGTGCCCAATTTCTTTGCTAGGACTCACGGATCCTACACACCATTGCTTCTGTGGACCCACAGCACAAAAAGTCTGATTTATAGCAAGAATTCAATATAATTTTTGCTGAATGATAGATGAATAGAGGGAGATTAGTTGACTTCAGGTTCATAGGAAGAGGAAATTGAAGACTGCCTTATGTACCTTTTGGATGGACATTAAATTAGAGCATTTATAAAATGAAATGAGGCTATATATCTTCTAGTAATAACATATGGTAATTCTAGCTGGACTCACTTGGCAATTTTTTTTTTTATAATAACGGGGATCAAGTCCAGGGCCTTGCACATGCTAGGCAAGTACTCTTAATTGAGCTATATGCCCACCCCCCATCTCTGCCCTCCCAGTTTTTAAATTTTTGAGACAGGGTCTATTGTTGAGGCTGGCCTTGAACTTGAGATCCTCCTGCCTCAGCCACCTGAATAGCTGTGATTATAAGCATATGCTACCAGGCCTGGCTACTCAGATGGTAATTCTTACTGGATATATTTCTCACATTGAAAATTGATTAATTTGGTGATTTGAATTTGGGTGTATGTAGACATTATTGTAGGATAATCTAAGTATTAGAACTTCTACTTTTGGATGAGAAGCTACTGAAGAATTGAATGTTTGTTAACAATTTATAGTAGGGAATCAGCAATCTATGGTTTATGGGTTAAACCAGCCTTTAGCTTATTTTTTGTAAATAAAATTTTACTGGAACATGGCCACATCCTTTCACCCACCTATTGTCTGTGCCTAAGCTTGAGCTACAACATGAAGCTGAACACACACGGACCATATGACCTGCAAAGCCTAAAAGTGTACTATTCAGTCCTTCACAGAAAAAGTTGACTTAGAAGTTTCAACTTGGATCATGATTGGGGGTCTTCCCAAGGTGGACTGATGGCTCACTGCTCTGTAAATATCCAGTGACTCTTTCCATTTCTTTCAGAAAAGGGGCTGGAGTTTTGCCTAGGATGGCTTGGAATTCCATTGAGTAGCATATGAGATTTCCGGAAGGTACTTTGACAAACACTTATTGAGCATCCTGTGCATGCCAGGCACTCTGCTAAATGCTAAAGATGCGAAGACCTCAGACCTCACGAAGCCCAGCCCTTTGCTGTAGCTACATGCTGTAGCCAACACAGCTGTCCAGCCACAGGGCTCTCAATGAACCTGAGAATTATTTCTCTGGCAGGGCTAGAGGGGGGTGGGATTTTCAGGGGGGGCTTGTCTTGACGTTTACTATCTGAGGTTCAGAACCAAGCATTGCTAGGAAGGACGAATGGGCTTATGGAAATCACCCAGCTTGAACTGTGTGGGTGAGATTCATCTGCCTGGAGTGGCAGGCTTATCCCAGGACAATTTTTCATGTTTCATTTGGTTTTATTTTGATGTTTGGGAAAGATTTTTCCCTGATATTTTTTGGTTGATTTTTCATCTACTGACGGTGTTGGTGGAAATACTAAAGGTATGAGAAACGCATATGCACAGGGTCATTGAGAAAAACCTAGGGCCGGGGAGAGCTCCTCTGTCTGTCTCCAATACCATCCTTAGAGCAGACAGTGGTACTGACCTGGGGTTGAGGAACCTCCTCCTGGCCAGTGACTTGGAGTCTTGTCCCATGACCAGCAAAGAACCACCCTCTCTAAGTTTCCATGGATCCTAAGTTTCTTACTAAGGGAAGCAGAATTTGGAGGGAGATGGAGAATCCCTGAGATAGAGAGAAGGCCAGACTGGCTGGGTGTTTTCAGTGCTGCTATTGAAGCCTGGAAAGCATTTTTTTCTGTTGGAGATACTGGGGCAACGAAACACATGAGTCAAGGAAAAGGGGCCAAGCTGTGACCCAAAAAGAGGAGGAAAGGCTGAGGAGTCAGGTCTAGAAAACTTGAAAGAAGAGGAAGCCGCGGGGCTTGAGCTGGATCTCCCTAACACACTTGACAGGAAGGAAACAAAGCAGTGCTTACGGCACTCAAGGCTGTGTTTCCTTGCTCCTGGTAATTTCATGTTGATTGATATTGAGTGTGTGTGTGGGAAGCTCTTTTGTGATCCTTGGTTCTTTCAGGGCCTGTGCAGCCTATAATATCCTTTACAGTGACAGGCTGGTAGATTTCATTCCCAGCATGTGTGTATTAATCCGTTTTCCATTATTATAATGAAATACTTGAAGTGGGGTCCTTTATAAAGAAAAGAGGTTTATGGAGCACATAGTTTTGGAGGATAAAAGTCCATTTAGCATGGTGCTGTCTGTGATGAGGACTTTGTGGTAGAGGGTATTGTGGTGAGAGTATGTGTGAGAAGGAGAGAACACCACCACACTGGGAACAAGACTTCCAACACATGAACTCTGGGGGACCAACTCAAACCCCATTCAAATCCACATAGTGCAGTTGTGTTCTGTGTCCTGATATGGCTGGTGGGAACAGTCCCGGCCCATCTTTCACAGGGTCACTTGCAGGGCATGTGGACCCTAAGTCAAAAAGGCAGACATTCCCTTCAGAGGACTCTACCTATGGTTTATGTGCGTGATAGGTTTCACTTATGCATTTTGCTTAATTTCTGTTTGCTTCAGCCCTTTGGGACCCTACTAGTGGCCATGGAAAATGACAGCTCTAGGGCATATTTAACGAACTTTCAGTTTGAGAAAATCTTGGGTGTCAGATGCAGCCTAAAATTTTGGAACAAAATAAAAGTGAGCAGGTAGGGTCCTGACCTGGTATCTAAAATGATCAATAGGTACGTGTCCTCACCTCCCCACCACAAAATAATCCTAACCTACAATTTAGAAGTTGGCCTATCTTTTTGCTGATCCCAACTCAGTGTCAAAGTGCTAGGTTTTTGCATGACCTTTTCTCTTGGGCCCCATATTCTGGGCAGCCAAATCCTTATCCCTCTGGATTTTCTTTTCTATTCTATCAAGAAATTCATGAAGTCTTGAGGAATCTGTTCAACTCTTCTTTTCCAATGTTGAGAACTCATTCCTTCCCGAAAGGCTTGTCTGCTAGAGGGAGAAGGAGCCCATGATAGAAATTCAACATTGTAATGACTGCATAACTTTGGAAAAGAGTGTATTTATTAAATTGCAAAGAATAGCAAGAGGCTTCTTAGAGTAGCATAAGCACAGGGCAGGGATTGATTGGCTGTGTCCCCCCGTAGCTGATGTGTGAGACAATGCAAGAAGGTTCAGAGGAAAAATGGCTAGATTATGAGAGCTGTAACCTAGTTAATGGATTAATCCACTGATATGGATTAACTGGATAGTAACTATAGGTAGGTAGGAAGGTGTGGCTGGAGGAGGTAGGTCACTTGGGGAGTGCCTTTGGGGTTTATATTTTGTCCCTGGGGAGCAGAACTCTCTCTTACTTCCTGGTTGCCATGTCCTGAGCTGCACCCCTCCACCCACCCATCTGCCATGATGTTCTGTCACCTTGGGCCAGATCTCTGGAGTTGGCTGACTGCAGACTGAATCAACGAAACCCGTGATCTAAAATAAACTCTTTCTTTTCTAAGTTGTTCTTATCAGATCTTTTGGTCACAGCCACACAAAGCTGACTAAAATACTGCATGTCTCAGAACCCCAGGGCTGAAGGGCATTGCCTCATTAGAACTGGTCCCCAGCAGGAAAACCCTCAGGACACAGGTGGCCTCTTGCCCTCATTGCCAGGTGGTCTCTGATTTCTATTTCCTTTTGAGCATCTATTCATTCCTCTATCTTCAGCCTGATCATTTCTATTTTATCTAAAGCATGGCTCAGGTGCGGTTACCCTGGTCTTGGTTCTCCATGGCCTCCCGATTCATAATCCTTCGAGACTGATTACAGTGTGTGTGTGCTAATTTAAAACTCCTAGGAGAAGACTGGATTGGCTCCACCCAGGCCACCTGCAGATCATTGGCCACTGGGTGTCAGGGAATGCAGACTGCTCCTATATTTCCTGGACATCTTCTTTCAAGTGGATTCTGGACAGTGTATCCCTTCAAAGAGACTTTCCCCCATGTTAGAATGGCACCTTGTGCCCTGGCATCTGCAGGCAGACAGAGGCCACCTTCTGCAGTCTGAGAAGGGTTGGCTTGTCTGGAATGGTTTGGTGCTACTATGGTTTGATGTGTCCCCCTCCCCCCAAATTCATACGTTAATGCATTTGGAGGTGGGGGCCTTTGGGAGGAAATGAGATGAGGTCTTGAGGGTGGGGTCTCAACTATGGCATAGTGGCTTTATAAGATGAAGGGGAGAGACCCTAGCTACCAAGCTTGCTTTTCTTGTCATGTGAATATGCAGTAGGAAGGCCCTCATCAGATGCCGGTACCATAATCTTAGACTTTCCAGCTTGTAGAACCGTGAGCTGAATAAACCTCTATAATTTACTGGGTCTGTGGCATTAAGTTAAAGCAACAGAAAATTTTAAAACAGGTACCTGTCATGTTCTCATGACTTCTTTAGGTCAGAGCCCTCTGCCTGCAGGTTATACCTAGGATGACGTTTCACCAGAAGATGTTAAAGTCAGGTCACAGGCAAGTCATTATAAATGCCAAATAAATTTGGTCAAGAGATGGCCTTTGTTATAAACTCCAGGTCCCAAAGACATTCTTTTAAGTTGGCATTCTTTTATGTTGAAAGATTGAGATAAAATGCACAAATGTGTGAAATACCCAGCATTGCTTTCTGGAAGTTACTGCTTCTGCCAGAAAAATGAAAATCTTTCAATGATGGTGGATGTTGCCTCTAGGAAGCAGAATTCTTTCCCTATACCTACATGTTCATCAGATTCCTTAAAACAACTGTAACCGTGGCCCACTTTATGCTTTGGATATAGGCCTTGCTGATCTGCCACTGCGACTTGTTTTTTAAATGGACATGTTTCTTTCTCTTCTTCTCTCCCTGCTCCTCCCTAATCTCTCCCCATCCCTAATAGCAGGGATTACCTTTCTTCTCCATCCTAGACAGAGTTATCTGTCCTGAGTACACACTCACCATAGGAATGAAGTAATCCAGATTTTGGGGATGGTACCAGAAGATCTCAGAAATGACTATCTCCTAAATTAACAAGCGAATTATAACCCCAACAGAGAACACATGGAATGTAGCCTTTGAATCACCTCTTTTTAATTTTTTTTTTTTTGGTAGAAGAAAGTTTTTAATAGGAAATTTCAATTCACAACGTTCTCCCAACTAGTCCATGCTACCTTATATTTTACTTAAAAAAAGTACATCTCTCTATATGTAAACATATACATAAATTACAACCCTAAAGAGCTTACTCTTTATAATTTTTCCTTATGCCATATCCTTCCTCCTACCTACAGCACCCTGCTGTTATACCACATTGCTTCTCTTCTTGATTCAGCTGAATCACCTCTTTAAAAGCCCCCTGTTCTTGCTGACGGGCAGAATCACAGCCTCTGGGACAGAAGTCCCCTTGTTTCTTCTTTGCTAGCAAAGCAATAAGCTTTCCTTTCCCTTTTTTTTTTTTTTTTTCAAAACCATGTTCTCTTTATTGAATTGGCATCAGGAACAACAGCTTGAGAAATTTAGAATTCCTTCAGTGTCCTTTCAATCTCTGTTAGGTCGGTTTGAGGCGGCTAAGGGAACAAAGTACCAGGCAGCCCGAGTGCGAAAGAAAAACCAATCAGGCGCCAACAGACAAGCAATTATGGTGCCTCCTAACCACCTGTCAATCAGCGGGGTGTCCTGCCTAATCCTGGAAGGACATGGATCTCAGCAAGATCCCTGACCAACCCCAGGAGGACAAGGGACTCCAAAAACCTCCCTTTCCTTTCCCAAGCCCTCACTCCCTGCCCTAAGCCCAATAAAATTCCAATCCAGTTGAGCCTGGACAGGATTCCCAGATGTACTCTATTGGACTGCAGGGTCTTTGCCTGGGAGCGAATCTCAATAAAGCCTTGTTCAGCAGCTTTTAATCTGCCTCCTTTTGATCACTGGTGCCTGACCTTACCTCCTGGGCTGGGCAATATCTTCTGCAATTTTAGGAGTGCTTATGTACCATCTCCTTGGGGTCTCTGAGAAGCTTGATCGCTTCAGGTCTCTTTGCTAGCAAAGCAATAAGCTTTCCTTTCCCCCACCCCCTTTTTTTTTCCAAAACCATGTCCTCTTTATTGAATTGGCATCAGGAACAAGGACTGCCTTACCACAAGTCTGCCTTACCACAGACTCAAAAACTACGGAGCCAAGCAATCATGGACTGAAACCTCCAAAACTGCTAGCCAAAATAAACCTTTCCTTCTTATAATCTGATTGTTCTCAGGTTATTTTGTCATACCGGTAGAAATATGACTAATGCACTGTTCAAATCATTAAGCAGGCACTAATCCCCGGACCATAGTTTGTTCATTTTGGTTTCTTGCTTTGATATTTGACTCGTCTGAGGTTGATAAACAAAAGTTGCAACGTAGGAGGTTGAGAGAAGGTGTGTCCAGAGGAAAAAAAGGCCCCTTGATGCTGTTGCTGGCCACTGTGGTGGGAAGGGTCACCCCCTACTTGTCAGGATCTTAGAGGACCAATGATATTTTTACATGTCCTAAGATAGCTAATGGGGCAAAAACTACTGGAAGACCTGGAAATAAAATCAGATAATTAGGAAGGTCCCAAGAGTAAATTAGTTCAACGCTCCCATCCAGGCTAGGGATTCCTTCCTCATCATCCCCAAGAGATATTTAATGAACTTAGCATGTGCAGCCCAAGTGATAGGAAATTCATTATCTCCCCCCAAAACTCCAGGGTATCTCCAGTGGCATCCATTTGCCATCTACTGAGCTGAGATTGGTCCCCGTTAGGGCCTGCCCACCTGAAGATGCATCATGGTTCACCAGTTCAGTCTTGAAGAGATTTGTAAATTGAGCTCATTCACTAGAATCTTCTTTCAAGGCTCAACAGCATCAGGACCAAGTACCTGTTCTGCTAAGCACATGGCTTCCAGTTTCTTCCTCATCTTGGAGGGAGATGTAGAACTCTCTTCTTCAGGTGTCACCTGACATACAAAATAAGCAGTTCCAAGCTTCTGCTGGATTCTGTAACACCTGAAGAAAAGTCACTTCAGTTATTTGCCAAGGATGGAGAAGGTGTGTTTGGGCCACTTGGGTTCCATGCCGGTGTACTCAGATCAAATAACCATCAGGATTGCTCTGCCTGGCTCTGAATCTTAGGGTCAGAATGCAAACCCCATTTGGTATCAGACCTTTCCAAGCCTTTCTTATAAAATTTCAGAGCAAAAAATGTCTTCATAGATAATCTGCTTTAGCCTCTTATTCCATTTTACAGATGGGGAAGAAGGAGTCTCCGAGAAGAGGAACTGAATGTCTCCCAGTGGGAGGGAAAAATTGGATCCTAGATCTTTTGGTTCTCAAGTTTGGTGAAATCATATTTTATCTGAAAGAGAGACACTGAAGACTCCTGAGTGTTATGGGTTCCTGTGGTCCCAGAGAGCTTTGCCCCCTGAAATTTGGAGATGCATCTTCTTCTCATTATCTGTGCTTTCCCCAGGTTGATCCTGTGTCTGATCCCTGAGCTTAGGAGCCACCACCCCTGGCCTTGAGCTCCCCCCCAACCCCACCCCTGGGACTCAGCACTTTCTCAAGTCATGAACTTGCCCTCACAAAGGCAAGATTAAAAGAAAATCTGTTAATATTCAAGCAACCTTGCTAAACAAGCAACTCTTTCAGGGTGACTATTTATTGCTATTTATGATGACAGATTATCTTTCTGATTTTCCCCAGCACATGTCTCCAGAGGAAATTAGATACAGTTCTTTCCTTAAGCAGGGCCAGGAGAAAATGTTTCTATAAATACTTAACAACTTGTCAGGGGAGATTACAAATATTGGCACGTCCTTCACAATGTCATGTTGGTTATTGAAGCTGTTGTAAGAAATCAGGATGGTTTATTTCCTTCCTGCTCTAAGGTAGCGCTGCATTTTCTGAGGCCAGAGGAGGTAATTCTAAAGAGAGAAACTCTGAAACCAGACTCAAGTCCAGGATCCTGCATCCCAGCCCCTGTCTTCCCACCAGGTGATCAAGAGTATGCGTTTTGGGGGGTCAGAGACCCCTGGGCCCACTGATTCCATTATTTCCTGGCTGAGGAACTTAGGACAAGTCCTTTAGCTTCTCAGCAATACTGATGAGTCAATACCGTGAGTCATCTCAAAATGCTGCAAAGATTAAATGAGACATTGTGTGAAAGTCCCAATACATGGTAGGTGAGCTGTTAAGTACAGATCTTGTTTCTCCTCCTGTCAGATGATTAAAAAGACCACCCCCATCAACGGACATGGGTTGCACTAAGTTCCACTGTTCTCCAGCTTTCTAGTGTTGTTTAGAAGAAATTTGACAATAGTGACAGAAATAGATGCATCTAATAAAACAGATGTTTTTCAATCTTTTAATCCGGGCAGGGATTGTTCGAAGGTCTTCACCCAGATGAAGTCATTTGATTCTTACAGCAGACTTATGGGGGTGGTACTAGAAGCACCTTTCTTTTACAGAGGAGGAAACTGAGGCCATATGACCTGCTCAAGGTCACAAAGATAGAAGAGATGGAATCAGGACTGGGCTTGGGCTGTGGTACTCACTCATTCAGCTACTGGGCTATGTGTTCTCCTTCCCATCTAGAAATCTCTATCTGCAGTTCCTTTTAGGATTCCCTCTTGATCTTTTATGTTCTGGAGTTTTATCATCATGGATCTAATATTTTTTTTTTAAAATTTATGCTTGATAGAATTTTTAGATCCATAGACTCAGATTTCACTTAAGCTCTGTGAAATTCGTGGCTAGTATCTCTTCAAGCGCAGACTCTCCGTTATCTGCATTTATCCTGGAACTCGGGTTGGCCCTCTGTTGGAGCTTCTAGAACTCTTCATGTCTCTCAGCTTTATTTTTCATAGTCTTAAATTCCTTCTCTCCTTTTTACTCTGCTCTGTTTGATCTTTGCATTCTCAATTTTGTTCTTTGGCCATATCTGGTGTTCTGGTCGGGTTTTCTACTGAGTTGTGACATTTCATTACCTTTCTCTCTCATTTCTAATTGGTTCCTTATCATACCCTCTTCCTCTTTACACCATCATCTTATTTCTTGTGTCCTGGCTGTGATTTCTGCCTTGACCTCTGTAAATCCAACACAGTGCTTGTTCTGAGGTCCAGCCTGGAGCATTCTATTTGATCCCTCTTCCTTCAATCGTAACCACATTTTTTTGTGTGTGTGTAGAATTTGCTGTTAGCCCTTCACGATGACTGCTATCCTCATCTGTTTTGTGTTTCCTCAAATCCCCCTTGACACTTGGGTCCAGAAGGTCTTGGCACTATCTTGGGTGAACAGGAAGTGATCCTTGGCTTCTGGCAAGCCTCTGGTCTGCAGTCTGGGGAGGGGTGTGTGGTTTCAGCCTCTACTTAATATTGTTACATGGCCCCTGTGTTTCTATTTCTTTTTTAAAAAATATTTTTATTTTTTATTTGTAGTTGGACACAGCACCTTTATTTCACTTATTTATTTTTATGTGATGCTGAGGATCGAACCCAGGGTCTCGCACGTGTGAGGCGAGCGCTCTACCGCTGAGCCACAACCCCAGCCCTGTTTCTATCTCTTTTAGGAGCCTTACTTTAAAAGCTTTAGAGATTTCCATTCCTTATTTTTGAATATGGATATATTTTTTTCTCTCTCACTGCTAGAAAGGCTTGGGGAAGAAAGTAAGGCTTTAATCATCTTCGTCTACCAGGTTGAATCAGAAACCCTCTCTCAATATTATTTCTTTTAAAATGAAGTACGTACAGTAGTCATTCCTCATCCATGGGGGACACACTCCAGACCCCTAGAGGATGCCTAAAACCAAGGATGATAGTAAGCCCTATATAAAAGAGTGGTGATACCAAGGTAGTCAATCCGATAACCGAGCCAGTATATATAGGAGGGAAACACTGGAGAAAGCAACGATTCATATCCCTCGGGGCATGGAAATGGATGGTGTGAGATTTCACAATGCTCCTCGGAATGGCATGCAATTTAAAGCTTATGTATTGTTGAATTCTGGAATTTTCTATTTAATATTTTCAGACTGTGGTTTGACTACAAATAACTGAAACTACAGAAAGCAACACTGCAGATATGGGGAACTACTGCACATACAGAAGAATATATGTACTCTTGGTCACGAAGCATAACAATACGTGATAATAATGCATATGCCCATGAACTAGCCTCCCACCTAAGTACTGGGGAAAAAACCAGTTCTGTGGAAATCACTGTGTGTTCTTCCCAGATCCCATTTCTTTGCCTCCCTTTACCTCCACGCAACTGTTCTTGGGTACTTTCTGTTTATCTTTCTCTTTCTCTTCCACCCCATTATATTTTACCAAATAGGCTATTGGTTCTTTACAATGGTGGTATGAATTTACAAAAATAAATAGGAAGCTGTAAAAATAATTAAAGCCCATTAGCACATAAATGGACCAACAAATCAATGGAATAGAATAGAGAATTTAGGAGCAGGCTTAAGTTTGTAAGGACATTTTCTCTATGATAAAGGAAGAATTTTTAAATCAAAGGGCAATCAAACAACATTATTAAGCAATTCATTATCTATTTGCAGCATAATAAATTCTGGATCCTTATCTCATACCTTACATTAAAACAAATCCTTAATGTGCAGCCAGAAAGTGAGAGAGGTGGGGCTGGATGTGTTTCTCTGCAAATGTGTGCTATTTCTTTCATGTAAGATCGGTGCTATTACAGGTGGACTATGGGGAGAATGTGGTAAAAGTACAGGGAGACCTTTGCAAATGGAAACACAGCTGTATAAGTTCACAGGGTCTCACCTGCCCCTAGATCCTTCTTGTATACAGCCCAGGCTGCCAGTGGCCAGTACCCCATGGGCTGCAGAGTACCCTTTCTTTAAAGAAGTCTGTCCTGCTGGAGGTCCTAATTAAACACAGGACAAGACAGTGTCCTCAATGATACCTCCAGTAGGGGAGATAGCTGGCACAGGGCAAAGCCAACTATTTATCAAATGTCCACGCTTGCACTGCTCAGCGGGTTTGGGGGCCACATTAATAAATCACTGTTTTATTTGAATGCCGCTCCCACCGCCCTGTAGAGCGCCTTGAGTCATCTCTCTCTCTCTCTCTCTCCAGGACTTGGCTTCCACGGGGCCCTTCCAACAAGCCTGGTTATTTTTAGCTATAATTAAAATCATAACATACAGTGTCATGGACCCCATTTTTGCTAACTGATGTGCAAGCAGGTTTTTTTTTATTATTAAAAAGACTGTAAAAACTTTTTAATTTGAGGGTATTTAGAGTGTTCAAGGAGAAAGCCACCCTAACATTCATGCCAGATGACAGCTAGTCAATGAGGAGAGAAAAAAACCCCACGCTGGCTCTGTCGATCTCTCTTGCTCTCGCCGCACTAAATTACAGAATTAATAGGCTCTTAGGCAAGACTGACACACAGTTACTGGGAGAAAGACAATTAAATGTGGAAACCCACTTTCCTCACCACATTTAATTTTAACAGGAGGCTTTGAGACTCCATAAATCTCTTTCCTATTTCTTTTCCACTTTCCCATAATTTCTTCAGAGAAGCACCTAGAACATTTAAGAGGCTTCTCCCTGTCTCCCTCTCTACCTACTTGTTCGGCTTTTGTTTCCTTACAGGAAGTTGCTTTTGATCTCAAGGAAAATTTCAGACATCAATATATTTCAGTCACTTTCCTAGATGATCTTCCTGTTCTTGTCTAATCCTGGCCAGATTTCTGTACTATTTCTTGTTCATTCATTTAGTGAACACTTTGGCCATCTCTTCTTCCTCTAGGAGATTGGTCGGCCTGATTTTGCTCTTATAAAGTTCAGCCTGAAAGAAACCCAAGCAGGTGATTATAGTAGCCCCTCCTTACCGGTAGGGGATCTGTTCCAAGACCCCCAGTGGATGCCTGAAATTGTGGCTCCTACTGAACATTATAGATGCTTGTGCTTTTCCTGTGTATACATACCTACGAGGAAGTTTAAAATTTATAAATAAGACAAAGTTAGAGATTAACAACTAATCATAAAATATAACAATATATGATATATTGTAATAAAAGTTGAATGTGGTCTCTCTTTCAAAATATCTAATTGTTCTGTACCTATCCTTTTCCACCTTGGGATTATGTGAGATGATACAGTGTTTGTGGGATGAGATGAAGTGAGATAAATGATGTAGCATTAGGCTAGTACATAAGGGTTATATGAACACAATCCCTGTGATACCTTGAGAGTCAATTTGATTGCCAAGATGGCTACTAAGTAACTAACAGATGGGTAGCATATACAGAGTAGATACTCTACACAAGGGGTGGTTCACATCTCTGTCCCTGGAGAGACAGAGCAGGACAGTGTGACGTGCCATTATGCTGCTCAGAATGGCACACAACTTTATGAATTGTTTATCTCTAGAACTTTCCATTTAATATTTCCAGACCGTGGTGGACCACAGGTAACTGAAACTGTAGAAGCAAAACTTCAGATAAAGTGGGTCTACTGTGTGCATCCGGGGTAAAACAGGGGAATTGGATGCTCCTGGTGGAAAAATTAGTTTGTCCACAGGTTGACCTCCTACTTCCCTGAGCCCTCTCCATCCTGCACCGTGCCCTCTTTCTGCAGGTGCTTAGCACTCACCTGGTATGAAATGAGCATTTGCTAAATGGGTTCCAAATTGAGTCAACTTGCTAAACTTTTAGTCAAGTTTTCCCAAGGTTATGTATCCAAGTCAAATTAGGCTGTTCTCTGCCCCACATGCTCTCATGATTAATTGCAAAGAAAAATCCTCTGTGAAGGGAAGAAGAGAAATTTTTTTTTTTAAAAGATCCTACTTTTCTCCCAGCCTCAGCTGTTTGGCAGTCAAACATTTGTCATATTTTAGTCCTTTAACCACTAGTCATTTCTGACTAATACCCAGCAGGCAGACATGGGGTACGATTTCCAAGATGATAAATGCTTCCCTTCTTATCTTTTGATATCTGGAAGTAGAAAATTTCAAGGAAAAAGGGTTTTACACCAAGACGACTATAAATCTCATTGTGTTCACAACAGAAGGCTGACCAGAGGAGTTTATTAAATCCGTAAAGGATTTGATGTATATCAAACTGTTACATAAAGTCAATACTTTGGAGAGAAGGAGACAATAAATACTCAGCAAGAGGCAATATTTCTATCAGGGAGAAGGCAATCGCATAAAGATTAGGGGGAGCAATTTCAATATCGTGCATCTCTCTGCAGCAGGGAGACGGGTCTTGTTTTCCAGAATGATCATGGGACAATGAGAGGGGTTGGGCGGGCAACCTTCAGGCTTGGCTGATCCCACCATCTCGCCCAAACTCCGTGTCACAGACTGCACATTTTCTTTCCCTTCTCAAATTTGTATAGGGAAGCCCTAGGGTAGCTGTGTGTGGAAATGGGGCTCCTAAAGAAGTAATTAAGGTTAAATGAGGCCTGAAGGGTGGGGCCGTGATCCCAAGCATCAGTGCCTTTATGAGAAGAGACACTAGAGAGTGCTCTTTTCTTCTCATGCACAAAAAAGAGGCCATGTGGGTACACAGTGAGTTGACAGCTGTCTACAAGCCAGGAGGAGAGGCCTCATGAGAAGATCAACCTTGCCGGCATCCTGATGTCAGACTTTCTGCTTTCAGAATTATGAGAAAATAAATGTGTGTTGTTAAAGCCACTCAGTTTGTGCTATTTTGTTAGGGAAGCCTGAGCAAGCTAAGATAATGGGCAGCTTCCTTTTGGGAAGGCTGATTTCACTTTGCAATTGCAAGATGTCTAACCTTCCTCAGCATCTAAAGGCCACATGCAGGCTTTAACACAGAATGGAAACTCACAATTGTCCCCAAATAGCACTGCTATCTAAATATTTACAGCTGCTACATTTACTCTGTTCTATGCACTTTTTGGGTACTGGGGATTAAACTCAGGGGCACTTGACTCCTGAACCATATCCCCAGCCCTATTTTTTGTATTTTATTTAGAGACAGGGTCTCACTGAGTTGCTTAGGGTCTCGCTTTTACTGAGGCTGGCTTTGAACTCACAATCCTCCTGCCTCAGCTTCTCGAGCCACTAGGATTACAGGCGTGCGCCACCACGCCACGCTGTCCTATGCACTTTTTGGACATCATCTCATTTAAGTGATTTATTGAGGGACTCATCATATCAAACTTTAAATAGCAATGATGTCCTCATTTCATCTGGAAACCCTGAAGCTCAGAGATATCAACTAACTCACCTGAGATCACACGGCTTATATCTCAGTGGCCAAGATGAAATCCAATTTTGATGGTTTCTGGAATGTTTGACCATTCTGCTATTCTGGATCTTAAAGTCATCCTTCTCCTTCCAGTGAGATGTCTCAGGTTTCGAGTTACACTTACCATGACCAATAATCCAGCAGGCAACGAGAAAGTGTCGTCAACTCTATGTAACAGAAAGCATCCGGGTATTTAGACATATCCAAATAGTGCACTGCCATTTTCTGCACTTAACCCAGATTCTCCCCAATGAGACTGAATGCTCCTGGAGGGGACAGACCATTTCCTCCCCCTTCTCTTGTGTTTCCCCACCCTTATCTTTTTAATGAGCACAAATGAATCAAGGGAGGGACATCTGAAGGAACCTCAGCCAAAGGCTGGAACATTGAGCGACTGTTGCTGAGAGAGTGTGCGCTTGACTTCTGTGAGTGGCTATTTCCTTTGGCTTTTTGTGTCATGCTCAGTCTTCCCAGCAACTGTCCCCAAATAGCACTACTATCTAAATATTACAGACTGTGGCTCTGTGTCCTCAAGCCCCTTCCCTCCATGCTGAGGATGCTCTGTGTAGACAGTGCTCTGGGCTCTAGCAGCCCTGCCTTCCTGTGGCTCCCTGTGAGGCTACACCTTTGTGAGCACGACTAGGTGGACCCATGATAGGGACCCAGGGCTTTTTGGGTCTTGGGAATTCTTTGTTGCCTCCAGGTCCCCTTTGGGGAAACAGCCATTGTTGCCCAAATGGGAGGCCAGGCTGAAGCCCCTGCATACCCACAGCTGTTTCTCCCTGGAATCTTGCTACCACCCACCTAGGTCAGTGTCAGGCAGCTGTGCCCAGTGACCCAGAGCTCTAAGGCCACACGCCTTTCATTTCCTTCCTTGAACTCCAGAGGAGCTTTCTTTCTAATTTGCATGTCTGCATTTCTCCAAATCACTACCTTGTCAACCTGGCCTCAGCTTCTAGTCCATTTTCCTCCCTGTAGCCAGAGAGAGTATTGTAAAATGGAATCTGTTCATGCCACTCTCCTGCATCAAAGGTAGCCATGGCTTCCCTTGTCCTTTTGATGACATCCAAAGGCCTCTCCATGCTGTGGTCCTGCTTGCCCCTTAGATTGAATCTTGTGCCTCTCCTTCTTTGCCACCCTCTGCCCAGGACAGCCAGACACCCCAAATACTTCAAGTTCCCTGTTTGCATCAGCTGGCTGTTATCACTGGGCCCTCGGGTGGAATGCTTCTTTCCCTCTGCTGTTCTCCCTCATCACCTGCCTAATCCCACTCATCCTTTGGGTCTCATCTTAGATGTCACTTCCTGTAGAAAGCCTTCCAGGATCTTCTAAGATTGAGCTGGGGCTTTTCCTTTGGACTCTACAGCAGCCTGGGCTCCCAAGTGGTCTCATTGCTCCAATTCTTATCCTTCTTCCCTCCAAACTTGCATCCTGAGAGCAAGAGCTATGCTGTATCCTTTATAGTGAAGTCCCTTGTCTTTTGCCCAGTGCCTACCTAGCACATAGTAGGGACTCGAGGGCTGTGTCCTCGATTGTGGAATCCCACCATTCACAAACGTGGAGATGGAAGGAACAAAATCACCGCTCTCCTCATTGTTTTTGACCACAAAAACACCTGGCTTGGATGTGGAGCGAGACCTCATTTCATTGGATTGAAAAAATGCTACCTGCTCACTCATGTGTTTTCCTTGGGGCAGGGGGCAGGGGACAAGGGGACGAGTCCCCAGAGATGAATCCTCTTTAGCACCAGTCTCAGGAAGTGTTGGTCTAGTGTTTAAAGGAAACCCTCTCTTTGGAATTATAATTGGGAAAATTGGAATGCACTGAGGTGACCACAGAAGGGACCTGTCAGTTCAGAGGTTGGAACATGGTGTTAATGAGGGCAGAACCACAGGGTCAGTGTGACCCCAATGAGGGGATTGTCAGCAAAACAAAACAGCACTCTTCCAGACCGAGCCTGGCCGAGGCCCTAGACTGAGTCCTGGCTGCTGACACAGCCCGAATGCCCAAAGCCAGATCCTGGTTCCTCCCAGGTGAGCAGAGGGTGAGACCAGAAACCACAGATGGGTTCTGATTTTCCCCCATGTTACTGAACTGGCACTAGAACCCAGAAGAGGGTTTTGGTGGAGAAAAGGAATGTGCCCACTGCACAGATTGGTACACTGAGGTTATGAACTTGATAAGCAACTCTTGGGCCCTTGTTATGCTTCAGGCTGTGATATAAGCCACTGGCAGGCAGAGTGGTTTTGGTTGCCAGGGAGCCATGCTGGGTTGGAGAGTGGAACAGGGAACTAAGTGGTGGTCATAACCTTGGAATGGATGACCTCTCAAGAGACCCCTCAAAGGACAGGGGCCTCATTGACCATGCACAGCTGCAGGCAGGCGAGAGGTGTTTGTGAGCCTGGATGGAAAGGAGGGGTCACTGCAGGCAGTGAATATGCCATCAGAGGAAGCCTGAGCATGTGCAACTGGGAAGGTCACAAAGCAGGGTGGTCCCGAGGATGAGCCGCTCCGTGAGCACCTGACTGCACCAGGCACTGGCCTGCGTCACCCTCCTAAGTCCCCCTCAAGGTGGGCTCCTTGCTGTGAGGAGCAGAGGTGCCGTCTCCTTGTTCTGCACACCAGGGAAGATGCTAGGCGGAGGGGCAGGCAGGATATTGAGGTCAGGGCTCTGCATTTGCAGAGCTGCAAGCAAGATAAAGGCAGGCCATTTTTAAAAACATGAGAGAGAAAGGACTGCAGGGCTCACAAACATAGTACATGTGACAGCATTTCCAAAGGCAGATGCCCTGTGCCAGGAAACTGGGAGGTGTCCCCGAGTTACTCCAAGTGGTCAGGATTTCTGGAGGGCATCTATACACCCTGGGCCTCTTTTTTGGATGCAATTAACAGAAATCCCACTGGCTAAAGTTAATTATCTTGGTTCAGAGCCTGTGTTTATCCTGGGGCCTCCGATGATGTGACCAGGACTCAGGTTCTTGATTTCTCATCTCTTCCTCCTTCATATTAGTTCTTTTCTGAGTAGGAATCTCCCCCTGAGGTCCTAAGAAGTCTGCTAATTTGTGGGGATTATGTGCTCCCCGGTTCATGTTCTGGGGAAGATGATATTTTTGTCCCTAACCAGTAAATGACATTCCTGGGTTGGCTCTGCCTAAGTGACAGATCTCCAAGGGGAGGGAGCCACCTGATTGCTTTAGGGTTGGTCATTGGCCTTCATGGGGGAGGGATCAGGAGCTGGTGGGTGGTTTTAGCTTTCTCTGAAGGACCAGGATGGATGGAAGGAGAGTTGATATCTGATGCCCGGATGTTCAATGCTGCTAACCAAGTGAAGGGAACTTGGTGCTGGGCAGAGCCAAAGAGCCAGAGTGCAATCAGCTACCTCTCTCTTTGCAAAAATATTGGTCTCTCTCTCTCCTGCTAAGTGAAATAAGCCAGTCTCTAAAAACCGAATGCCAAATGCTCTCTCTGATATGAGGATGCTGATTCACAATAGGCAGGGTGGGGGTGGTGGTGAAGAGGGGTAGTGGAGGTTCACCAGATTGGACAGGGAGGCGTGGGGGGAAGCGGAGGGGTTGGGAATGGGAAAGACAGTAGAATGAATGGGACATAACTTTCCCATGTTCATATATGAATACACGACCAACGTAACTCCACATCATGTACAATCACAAAAATGGGAAGTTATACTCTGTGTATGTATAATATGTCAAAATACATTCTACTGTCATGTATAACTAAAAAGAACAAATTGAAAAAAAAAAGATTAAAAAAAAAAAAAGTTGGCTTCTGTGGTGGTGTGCCCAACCCAGAGATAGGGACAAGAAAGAAACCAGGCTCTAGGATTCCAGAGATCACTAAGTCCAACATTGCCATTTTATAGAGTTGAAAATAAAGGTTAGAAGAAGAAAGAATGGGCTCCCCCCCACACCCCGACTGCATAACAGGTTTGTGGCAGAGCTGGGATTCAAATTAATTCTCCTGAGGCTGGTTGCAAAGCCCTTTCTCCATGACATTGACCAGCTAAGAGGTAAGGAAGGAGGGGAAGAGGTGACCTTTTCCTCTGTGGTGGGCTAGGGGTTGTCTGTTAGACAAGGCCAGCGGGGTGGTTTGTGCTTGCTGTGGAAATTTGCCTTGAATGGTTAAGACTTTCAAAAGCAGAGAACAACAATAAGCCCCCCCCCCAAAATCCCCATTAGGAAATAGTCTCAATGAACAGACATTTTACCTGAGCAGATATACAGATGAGCAATAAATATATGAAAAGCTGCTCAACATCACTAGCCATTAGGGAAATGCAAATTAAACCTACAAGATATCAGCATCTGTGGATAAAGTTAAAAACAATAGTGACAAGGTCACATGGTGGTGAGGACATGGAGGGACCAGATCGCTCATCTCTTGCTGGTGGAATGTGTCATGGCGCAGACCCTGTGAAAAACATTTAGTCTGTTTCTTCAAAAACAAACTGCGGGGTATGGAGATTTCTTGGAAAGCTGGGAATGGAGCCACCATTTGACCCAGCTATTCCCCTTCTCGGTCTATTCCCTAAAGACCTAAAAAGAGCATGCTACAGGGACACTGCTACATCGATGTTCATAGCAGCACAATTCACAATAGCTAGACTGTGGAACCAACCTAGATGCCCTTCAATGGATGAATGGATAAAAAAAATGTGGCATTTATACACAATGGAGTATTACTCTGCATTAAAAAATGACAAAATCATAGAATTTACAGGGAAATGGATGGCATTAGAGCAGATTATGCTAAGTGAAGCTAGCCAATCCCTAAAAAACAAATGCCAAATGTCTTCTTTGATATAAGGAGAGTAACTAAGAACAGAGTAGGGTCGAAGAGCATGAGAAGAAGATTAACATTAAACAGGGATGAGAGGTGGGAGGGAAAGGGAGAGAGAAGGGAAAATGCATGGAAATGGAAGGAGACCCTCAGAGTTATAGAAAAGTACATACAAGAGGAAATGAGGGGAAAGGGAAAAATAATACAAGGGGGAGAAATGAAGGACAGTAGAGGGGGCAGAGAGAGAAGAGGGGAGGGGAGGGGAGGGGAGGGGGGATAGTAGAGGATAGGAAAGGCAGCAGAATACAACAGACACTAGTATGGCAATATGTAAATCAATGGATGTGTAACTGATGTGATTCTGCAATCTGTATATGGGGTAAAAATGGGAGCTCATAACCCACTTGAATCAAATAGTGAAATATGATATATCAAGAACTATGTAATGTTTTGAACAGCCAACAATAAAAAATAAAAAATAAAAAAAAACAAACAAACTGCGGGGGTTGTGGCTCAGTGGTAGAGTGCTCGCCTGGCATGCATGAGGCACTGGGTTCAATCCTCAGCACCACATAAAAATAAAATGAAGATATTGTGTCCACCTAAAACTAATATATATATATATATATATATATATATATATATATATATATATATATATCAACTAAACATGCAACCACCCTACAATTGCACTTCTGGATTTTTATCTCAGAGAAATGAAAACTCGGATGGATGCTCGACACAACCACCTGGATGAACCTCCAGAGAATTATGTGGAATGAAAAGAAAAAAAAACCAATCCCCAAAAGTTGTGTACTGTATGAATAATCCACCTATTTAACATTTTGGATAAATTGGATAATTTTTTGATGAATTTGAGATATTCAAACAGACTAGTGGTTTCAGGGTCTATGGATGGTGGGGATGATGGTAGGTAGGTAGGTAGGTAGGTAGGTAGAAGGAAGACACCACTTGGGATCTTGACCCTGGTGTTGTATGCATGAACCTACACAAGAGATAAAATTGTGCAGAACTTAACACTTCTGCTCACACACAAATGAGGTCCCGTAAAACGAGGGGACTCTGAACAGGTTGGTGGATTATATGAGTGCCAATATCCTAATGATGATTTCATATTATAATTTTGTGAAATGTTATCTTTGGGGGAAGCTGGGCTGGGGGGTACATGGATCACCCTGTATTATTTCTTAAAACTGCATGTAAACCTACAATCATCTCAAACCTCTGTTTTCAAGAGTGGGAGAAGCCGCAAGGCCTTGCTCACCCCGTGGTGGGCTAGGGATGGCTCATCAGCTTCAACATTGAGGACTTTGAGATGACGGATCAACTCTTGGTCAAGGCTCTCAAAAGGACCAAATAATTTTCCTCATGCTTCCTGCAGGCAGAAGCTGGAGAGCCCACCAATGAGGAGCCTCAGCAGCCCTAAGACACCTGTTGCCAACAATAAAGTCATCACGAATGACCCTGAGCTGCCTGGGAGGCTCGAATCAACCGCAAGTGCACATTTGAAGAAACCAAAGCCTTTCAGGAAAGAGAATTAGGCTGCCAAATTGTTTGTTTTCTCAGATTCCTTGTGAAAAAAAGATCCCAATACAATCACTCCCAAGTCCAGGATAAATGATTACAGAAAGTGCTTCAGGAATGCAGGGTCCTTGATGGTTTTTATTGATCGGTTCTTCCTGTGTCTCCTCAAGAAATGCTGTGGCTTCTTCGCCTCAACCCAGCGACACGGACATGATTAATTTTTTTTTATTACAGAAGGGCATTTCTTTAGAATGAACTATGAAGTGGGGTGCATTCCATCCTCACCTCGGGGCACTGGGGTGCCTGGGGCTCAGACATTTTATTCTTTCCAAACAAATATCACCTTCGTTCTAATATTGACTGCATAGGAAACTGGGATGATCACGAGTGCTTTTTTGTCACTAGAACGAAAGAACAACAAGTAGCCTAGGGGTCATTAATTTTTTTTTTCCTGAGAAACCCGTTGATTGTGTGTGTGTGTGTGTGTGTGTGTGTGTGTGTGTGTGTGTGTGTGTGTGTGTGACAAAGAGCAAAGTGAGAGAGTCAGAGTGGCATAGCCATCATCTTTTTCTTCTGACTCTGGATGTTTCTGTTCTCATTTTCCAAGTGGAAGGACCCAGTCCTTGCTGATTTTTGTCCTTATTTCTGGAGGGCAGAAATGCCCAGTGGCACAGGGCTAGAGCGAGAGTCTGTCACCCTGGAGGCATTGTAGCAATGGGTGGGTGGCCTGGGAGTCAGCCACCTGGGCTGCATACTTGAACATCTCTGAACACACTAGCTGTGTGCCCTAAGCACATGATGGCCCACTCTGATTCTCTTGCTTGCTTCATAGGCAATGGGGGAACACTACCCTAGTTGGCCTCTAGAGTCCTCTGGGGCTCCTGTGTTCTATCACAATTATTATGTTGTGGGATTTCCCTCATACTCTGATTCCTTTGATGAACCCCCTGGGAATGAACCCCCTGTTATAGTAACCTGCAAGAGAGACTTCAGGTTCACAGAGGCTACTGGTCCCATCTCAACCACTCATTTAATTCTATTTTTGCTTCTCCCCCCCTTTTTTGATATGGGGTATCAATGTTGCCCAGATAGGTCTTGACTTGAATGTGTAGGCTCAAGTTATCCTCCCACCTCGGATTCCCAAGTAACTGGGACTACAGATGCACACGCCAACACCCAGTTCTTCCACCTGCTTTCAACACCTTCCGGATGTCAGAGACCCACAGCGATGACCTTGGCTAAACACCTCCAGCGATGGGATGCTCTCTACCAACAGGCAGCCCAGGTTCTTGGTGGGAAGTTTTGCTGTTGGAGAATCTCTTCTTAGGCTGAGCAGAGGGACATTTCCCTGAGAGTCTCCATTCTGTTCTCCAGAATCCCGAGGAATAAGACCAATTTTTCTCACTAATGACGGGGTTCAAGTACTGAAAAATGATGAGCAAGACCACTTTGTCTTAATCTGGCCCTCCCCAGACAGTTCGGCTGGATCCCGAAACATTTATGAGATGGAGTCCCGAGAGTCTTTATCTTTCTGATTTAGTTCTTATAAATAAGTTAACTAGTTAAAAATGTCCCTTCTCATGTATATATAGCAATTGATCATAAAGACACCATAATATGACTATAGAAAATTTATATATAATTAGAGAAGATTTAGTTATCAAGTGAAAAAGCCATCAGAATTTCAATTTTTAAAATAAATTCCTGTTCATATTTTGGTATATTCTTTTCTGTTATTTCTCTTTCTATGTTGTTTATAGTGTTTAACTGTAAATTTGGATTTTTGACCATTTTCTTCACTTATGTCACGTCAGAATTATTTTTCATTATTATTCTTTATATTCTCTCTCTTTCTGTACTAGGGGTATTCTGTTCTGGGAGTGCTTTGCCACTGAGCTACGTTTTCAGTCCTTTTAAATTTTTAAACAATTTGGGTCTCACTAAGGTGCTGAAGGTCTTGTGATAAATTGCTTGTTTTTGCTAGTAGAAAACTATGATGGTTTATCAGCCTGGGCCCTGCTGAGGTGTTTATTTTTGTATAACCACTGCATAATCCCCACCTTTGTTCAAGGTTGCTCTTGTTACAATGATGTTCTCTTTGTTATTTCAATTCCTTGTATTTTAAAAACACTTTTTGCTTTGAAACGATTACAGATTCATAGGAAGTTACAAAGGATTACACAGATAGGTAGTCCATCCCCTTCATGACTCCTTCCCCAATGGCAGAGTCTTGTATAGCATTATACAATATCAACACAACAAAGGGTCATTTGAGTCCTTGTCAGTCAGCTTTCTGTTGTTACAACAAAATACCAGAGATAATTAAACTATAAAGAGAAAAAGGTTATGTCATCTCATGGTTTTAGAGGTTTCAGCCCATGATCAGGCAAACCCATTACTTTTAGGCCTCTGATTGGGGTGCTGGATGGTAATGGCCAGAGCACATGGTAGAGAAAACTGCTCACCTTATGGCCAGAAAGCAAAGGAGGAAGAGGAAAGGGCTAGGGTCCAACAATCTCCTTCAAAGTCATGACACCAATAACCTAAAGATCTTTCATTAGGCCCCACCTCCTAAGGCTTCCACCTCCTTCCAATAGCACAACCCTGGAGACAAGCTGTTATGTATGGGCCTTTGAGGGACGTTCAACATCCAAACTATGGTGGCCCTCTTTTAGAGCAAGGCATTAAGACATCTAAAATGCATGGATTAAATATCCTTCATAAATTAGAAAGACAACTCTTAGAAACCTGGAATGAATTTTGTGTACTTTCCAAGGAAGGAAACATGTACTCAAATAAAACAAATGAGAAAAATCCACGTAGGAAATGACGAGCACCCAAAAGCATTTAAGACAACACAATTAAGATACAATATTAAATATGGCTATGGTTTAGAGAAAACAAATAAGACAAATTTGGTTATTACAATACAGATTCTTATTTGGTTAAGAAACAAATTGAACTATAAAGAAAGCGATGCAAGGATTAAGAGTAAAGACAGTCGTGGTTAAATGACTAGACATTGTCTTTTCCTCCAGGGACCTACTAAAGTAATAGTCAAAGAAACAACCATTGTGATTGCCAAAGTCAAAGAGTGAAAACCAGCAAGAGAGAGGAGACTGACAGTTTCCTTTAAATTAGAAGGGTGGTGCCAGGCATGGTGGTGCACACCTGTAATCCCAGCGGTTTGGGAGGCTGGGGCAGGAGGAGCCCGAGTTCAAAGCCAGCCTCAACAAAAGTGAGGCACTAAGCAACTCAGTGAGACTCTGTCTCTAAATAAAATACAAAATAGGATTGGGGACGTGGCTCAGTGGTCGAGTGCCCCAAGTTCAATCCCTTGTACCTCTTGCCGCCCCCCACCCCCCAAAAGATAGAAGAGTGTTGATGGACAAGGACGGGTTAAGAAAGCTGCAGTGCAGAGTCCGAGTGGAGAGGGACACAGATGAGAAGGTGCCCATTTGCCTGCTAGGACCCAGAGAGATGTGGGATCCTAAAGCCCTAGTAAACTGAGTGGGGGCTAAGAATTGGGATTAATTCTGTGTCTTCCCACTCAGTTCCTCTTTCCCTTTTCTTTCCACAGAAAATCCGTTGTAGTTTGAATCTTAAATGTACCTGAAGGCCATGTGTTGAAGGCTTGGTTGCAAGCCTGTGGTGCTATTGGGAAGTGATGGAGCCTCTAGGAGGTAAGGCCTAGCCCAGTAGGAGGAAGTCAGGCCCCCGAGGGAATGTCCTGGAGGGGACTCTGGGGCTCCAGTGCCTTCCTGTCTCTTTTGCTTCTTAGCCACCATGAGTTGAAAAAGTTTCCTCTGCTTGCTACATGCTTCTACCATGATGTATTGCCTTGCCACAGGCCCTGAGTGAAGCAGCTCAATAGCCATGGACTGAAACCTCTGAAACCATGAGCCAAAATAAACCTTTCCTCCTTTTAAGTTGATTTTCTCAGGTATTTTGTCACAGAAGCAAAAAGCTGCCTAATACAGTCTGGCAGCCATCAGAGTTCTTTTTTTTTTTCTTCTTCTTTTTTTGTGGTGCTGGGGATTGAACCCAGGGTCTTGCATGTGCTAGGCAAATACTCTACCCAGAGCCCCCATCAGAGTATTATTTTTTGTTTTTGTTTTTTTTTTTTTTTTCTTAAATCTGTTGAGAGACCTCTTCCTAAAATTTAGGAGGTCTTCAGTGTTCTGGTTCTCTCCTTACTCAATCACGCTGAAGTGATAAGTCCTGTCCATGTATTCAGAGTTTCTCACAACTTTAGATAGCCTCATTCTTGAAAAAAACAACTCAACAAAGCATTACCAAACATTTGAAGGAAGCTTTTGTATGTTATTCATTGCCCCACCTTAGCAGTTTAAAACAACAATCATTTATTTTCTCACAGTTTCTATAGGACAGGTATTGGGGAGTGGCTTTGCAGGGTGGTTCTGGCTCAACGTCATTGGCTTTTCCCCAGTAAAAGGGTTCAGCACGTGCTTTTCTTGCTGTGGGAGCTGCAGCTGAGGAGCGATCACTGAACCCAAAGAAAAGGTTCTTTCTGTGTCTGTGTTTTTATTTATTCCCCAAATTCACGTGGAGTGACCCTGACTGGTTTAGTCGTGAGATGCGACAACTACTTCAATGATTTAGGAAAGACCAACCTAATAAATTCAAGGAAATTAGAAAAAAGCCATGGATAAGTTAGAAAACAAAAACGGTACAAGTGATAAATATGAGAAGTAGTTTATGTGGGAGGAAGCACAATAAAACTGACAAATCATTAGAAAATAGCACAAATGCGCCTCCTGAGAAATAAGTAAGAGAAAGTGCGAGAGATCTGAAGGAACATTTTAAAACAGAAAAATTTAGAGAAAAATTTAGTCAAAGTAAATTTAAAAAGATGAGTAAAATCGATATTTTTCTAGGAAGAGGGTAGAACTCATAAATGATCAAAATGACTCCGTGAGAGATGAAAAAACCTAAATAGACTAAAAACAATGGGAGAAATTTAGGAATTTTATAAAAAAGCAAATTCTCCACAAAAGTACAAGAGCCAGATGGTCTCAAAGGTAAGTTCTTTCAAATGTTCAAGGAACAGATGATCTGGGTACTATTTAAACTCTACCAGAGCCTAGAGAAGTAAGGATGGATTCCAAATTAGTTTTTTTTTTTTCAAAACCAGTATGGCAGAGATACCAAATTGACAACGTTAGCACAAAAAATAGAAAACGTTAAGCCAGTCTTACTATGACCACTCTAAAAAGGAATTTAAATGAAGTAATGGCAGAAATTCCCCCCAACATATTTAAAGAATAAAACATTATATTCAATTAGGGAACCCCCGCCCTCATTTACAGGCCTTTCAAAATCATGAAATTATATTAACATCTCAAAGGGGAAAACCACCTAAGGGTCAACTCAATAGAGGGCAAAAATAAATTTTAACAGAATTCAATATTCACTAATAACTTAGCTCTAACTAGCCTTACAAAATAGGGATAGGTAGCGCTTTGTCCACTGTCCATCCTTCCTCCAGTGCGGGTAGTCAAGGGTTTGGGTTGAACTGATGATGCTCACCCCTGTCCTAAGAGAGGCTACCGATAGCCCCAGATTGGTTAGTATAATTCCATCACCACAGGGAACAGTTAAGGGTGGGCAATAGCTCACTACAGTGATTGGTTCAGATCTATCACTTAATTGACCAAAGTGATTAGTTAAGATTTGAAAAAGAGACCTAGGATGTTCTAATCAGAGTAAAGAATAGGATATTTTTTTTTTCCCACAAAGTAAGAGAATATTTTCCTTCTCCTGGGATGGAGATTATCTCTATCTATCTATCTATCTATCTATCTATCTATAATTATATATATAAAATCTCCACAAAAGGACCCATGACCTGGGAAAAATCCTGTATTTCTGGATTTTATATATATATATATATATATATATATATATATATATATATATATATATATATATATATCATATAACCTGGATATATAGGTCTGAACCATGGCAGGCAAGTTTTTCCCCAAGAGGTAAACCAAGCAGACAACAGAGTTGGCCTGAAGAGGGTAGAGCTCAGAGAGTCACAGAGAAATGAAACTAGAGCTCTGACCAAGCTTCACCTGAAACTTATATATCTTTGAGCTATTTTTATGCAAAAAATATGATTATGGATTCTTTTTATGGGAAAGCCAATTTGAATTGGCTTTCTATTATTTGCACCCAAAAACACTGTGACCAGCTGAGACTGATATCTTCATAGTAAAAATTTAAAAGCTTAGCTTTCCTTGAAATAGTGGTGAAATACTAGAGATGTTCTCATTCAATCCAGGGCGTACAAGATGAGAACAGTACCCACAAAAGATAGCCAGGGAAAAATCCTAGATTTATGGAGTTGGAGGTCAAAGAGGGATGGAATAAAGAAGAGGTTGAAAGGGTCTAACAGCCCTGGGGAATCTAAAATGAATAGATCAGAGAAGAAGATGTCCTGTGGTGATTTGCTCAAAATCTCAGCTTGGGACATTTGTCAATGTCTGGAGACATGATTGTCATAACCGGAGGGGTGGAGTTGTCAGCAGCTGGTGGGTAGAGGTCGAGGTTGCACCTGAGCATCCTACAATGTGAAGGATGCTCCCTTCAACAAGGACTTCTCCAGCCCAAGATGTCAGGAGTGCTGAGGAAGAGAAACCCTTGTTTATGCTCTCAGGTTCACTGGTTTGTGTGCACAATTCCTGCTGTGCTCTCTTGGGTAACCTCACTGAATATTTAGCATTGTTCTCCAAGCACAAGTCAGTGCCACGAGACGACTCAAAAATACTGAAAAAGAAGGGAGCCCAGTGTCATTATTTGCAAAAAGTGACTATATGCCACTATAGCCAACTGAAGAACTGCTAGAAATAAAAAGGAGAATTCAGTAAAGTGGTGAAGTTCAACATTAATTAATATTCAAGACCAGCAGTTCTGCTCTTTGCTAAAAATAGTCAGTTGCAAGATATAGAAACTATTGAAAAATTGCAAAACATTTGGATATAATTTTAGCCAGAACTGGTCAAAATCTCCCTATGAAGAAGACTTCTAATTTAAAAGACATATTGAAGCATGCTTCAAATGAGAAGCCAGATCTAGCAAGATGTTATTAGATGGTAATATTAAACACCATAGAGATGAGCTTGGTCTCAAAATGATAAATGTAAGTGAAATTCCAATTAAAAATTGGAATTCACAGGATTTTTTTTAATCAGATGAAATAAAAGCCAAAGTTTATCCAGAAAAAAAAAATCTGCAAAAATAACAGAAAATTCAGAAAAAAAGAAAAGAAAAATTTATAGAAGTGGGGCCAGCCTGATTAGATACTACAACACCTGAAACTCAGAAATTAAAGCAGTTTGATACTGGTGAAGAAGTAAACTGCAAGTGGATGAAAACAATAAAGAAAATCTAGAAATAGACCCTAGTACACGGGAAAACTCTCTTAAGGGAAAGGTAGAATTTGGTGGGACAATTCTCTAGCCATTAGGAAAAAAAGAAAAAATCTCTGCCCCCAGGTCTGCAATTTATATTTCTGATAAAGGATTCATTTTCAGAATATATAAATAACACATATTAATCAAGAAAAAAGAAAATAAAAAATGAATCCAACACTTGGTCAACTACTTCACAAAAGAGGATATTCAAAGAGCCAATTAAACACTGGAATTGGAACTGAAGCTTATTAATGCAAATTAAAACCGCAATACAATCCTATTGCACACCCACCAGAATGGCTAAAACTCAAGAAGCCGACAATATAAAGTGTTGGCGTAGATACGGAACAGCTGAAACTCTTGTACTCTGCGGGGAGGGTAAATTGGTAGAACACAAGTTCTACTTACTCTAGAAGGCTATGTGCCTAATTATTTGGAACATGAAATTTAAGTATACTGTCCACAGGATGACATAGAAATTCCACTCCTAGATGGATTGCCAGTGTGACTCAAATGTCTTGTCAACCATGGGAAGGATTAATTGATTTTGTTATATTCGGACAATGAAATAAACAGCAATGGAAATGAATGAACTCTAACTACATGCGACAAGCATAATCATGAGGAAAAGAAAACAACATTCCAAATGACTGCATGTACAGAACGTTAAAGCAGAGACAGAACTAATGCATGATGATAGAGGTCAGATTACTCTGGGGGAAACGAGGGCGTGAGTGGGAAGAAGTCTGAGGTTGGGGAGGGCTGCTGGGTTGCTGGCAACATTCAGGGTCCCCTTAGTGCAAGTTCATTGCATTTTTGGATGCTGTGCTGTAGGTAGGCTATCCATCAATAAAAAGGTTGAAAAGAAACACAGCAACAGAACACTCATTGTGAACAAGCTAATGAAAGACCCGGTGGCAGGTTGAAGGCCCTTTCAGCAGGGCGTCTGTGACTCCTCTTCTTCCCATCTGTACAACAAGTGAGTCATGTCAACCTCAAATGGATTTTATGAAAATTATATGAGGCAATGAATATGGAAGTGTTTTCTAATCTGTAAAGGTTGTTGGTATGATTTTTAACATGACAGAGGTTGTTATAATTTTTACCCCATGTTCCACCTACCAGAAAGGGCACACACACAGAATATTACCATTGGGCCCCACTCGCCCTCTGGTTCCGTTGCTTTATGGAGAATTCTCTCTTTATTGTTGAAATCTGCCCCAGCTTGCCTGTCTTCATCACCTTCACTGCCCCACTTTGGAGATGAATTCTTCCTTTAAACAATAGAAGATGGATGGCGTTCGTGTTCCGTCTGCTGAGCAAAATCATTTCCTCTCTGTTGAGAGTCCATTCATGGGGAGACTGTGCTTCTGAACGCCAGCCTTAGAAACCAGCCTCGTGTGCTGAATTGCAGCCTGTGATGTCTAAACATTCCTCTTCCTTCTTGGCAGCATTTACAGACTCCACGGATGCCCCTGCCAGGACCCTGAATGCTTCATATCCGGCCAATGGTGGAAGATGCCAGATGAGCCATGACCTCCTCCGAGTGCTGTGGATGTAGCTGCATCCAGGTGTCACGCTGACTACGGCAGGTACCAATACACAGTCGCCCTCAAAACAGCTGCCATTTATTAAGTGCCTTGTCTCACTGGGTCCTCCCAATGGTCTGGTGGGGGTGGAATAACCCAATCCCTGTTCTACAGGTGTGGAAGCCAAACTGAAGCTGAGAGGTGAGAAGTGAATCAACCAAAGTCACAGAGTCACAAATGAGAGACAAGGTTTGAACCTGTCTTTGACTCCAGAACCCATGCTGGTTCCACTCGTTCAGTAAATATTTGTTAAGTTTCTATCATGCACCAGGCATTTGGATCCATCAGTGAAAAAAAAAATCTTCTTGTTCTCATAAACTTCCATTCTATTAGAGGGGATGGACAAACAAGGATGAGTATAATCAATCAAGCAATCAGGCAGTATGTTAGATTGACAGGTCCTTTGGGGGAAAAAAAAAGAGAGTTGAGCAAGGTCAGGGGATATCAGGAATGTCCAGAGTTTGGGGGCTGGGGGAGGTTTGGTTTTGCAAGTGAGATGGTTAGGGGAGACTTCCTTAGAAGGTGACCTTTGCAAAGTCTTGAGGAAGGTGAAGGAGTTAGCCAGTCCAAAGAAAACCCCATTTATAGGCCCTGCATAGATTAGGCCTGGATATTTGCATAGCAGCAAGGAGGGCCAGTGTGATTGGCCCAGTACAAGTGAGGGGTCAGAAAGGTACCCAGAATCAGGTCCCATGGAGCTCACAGATCATTGTCTAGACATTGGCTTTCTCTCCAAGGGAAGTGGGGTGGGATCCCAGGAGGGTTGGGGCTGAAGTGTTTTGAATGCTCTGTCAAGACTAGGTTGTAGGGCAGCGGAGGTAGAAGCAGGAAGACCAGTTAGCAGGCAGGAAGCGATGGTGCCTGGGACTCCATTCATTGACTGGGGAGAAGAGTGGCTGGGGAGAGCATGAAAGGAGAGGGTCTGGAAGTGGACATGCTGGATGTGAGATGGTCCTCTGAGTGGAGATGGTAAACAGACAGTTGCACATGTGAATCTGGGATTTAGAGAAGTCTGGCATAAAGTCTTTTTTTCCCCCCTTTCAGTACTGGGGATTGAACCCAGGGCATTCTACCTCTGAGCTGCATTCCCAGCCTTTTTAATTTTTTTTATTTAAACAGTGTCTCGCTATGTTGCTTAGGCTGTCCTTGAGCTTGCAATCTTCTGCCTCCACCTACCAAGGAATTATAGTCATGTGCCCGGATGCCTGGCTGGTGTGAAGTCTTATTTGGATTCAGGTTTTATCTATAGGAACAGCAAATTCAGGTGTCCCCCAGGGATGCTGGGACAGGCTGAAGCTGTGGCCTGAACATGGCTGGTGAGCCTTGAGAGAGGACAGAGAGAGGTCTAATATCTGACAGCTCCTGGCAGAGGGAAAGGCATGGAGTTACCGTGGTGTTCAGAATGCCTTGGGGTTTAGGATAGGGTGGAGGCTGGAGTGGGGATTAAAAATGGTAACCAAGTTCAGAGGAAAGACATCCAAAATGGAGAGTGGTGGCTACAAGGGTCCTCTGTGGCCAGGGGATCTCTGTGACCAGGGGGATCTCTGAGGACATCAGGAGTTATTCCTCTAGAGGGATGGAATGGAACTGTGCACCCAGCCTGTGGATTCTGACCTAATGGCTGCACCCAGGGCCTGCTGTGCTCCTTCATTTGGGCTCTTTTTCTTCCTCTAATTAGGCATATAAACACATGTCTATAAAATTTGCTTTTCTGTTAAGGGGTCAGAAGGGAATGAGGGGAGAAGGGGTCATCACTAGTGCTCCTGGCTTCTGCCATGTGGGATGGTGGACAAGGACTTCTGGGATTTAAAGCGTTCATACCTGTCCCCTCCACTGCAAGACATGGGCATCTTCCAGGGTCTTCCAAACCTTGGGGCCAGAAGCAGATTCTGGGAGGCAGATGGGCAGGCACAATGTTCGGTCCACAGATAGGATTGGGGCTCGATCATGCTTAAAGTCAGAGAGCAATCAAATTGTCAAGACTGGTGACAGGGTTCCAGCTCGCTTGATGAGGGGCCAAGGTTGTGTCTTGGCTCATGACCAGATTGAGGCTCCATCAGGGTCAGGATTAGGACACGGCTACTTCCAGGTACATGGTGGTCCTGTGTGTAGCTAAGAGGCCTGCTCCTTGATTCAGCCAGTCTCCTGTCTCTGTTGGTTTCCTGATCAGCTCTCAACAAACTTTGAGCAGCATGACTTGAGAGTCAGTGAGCCCTCCAGCTCCCCTCCTGTCCTGAGACTTCAGCTTCCTGAGGCAAGGCTGTTCCCTGTCCTGAACTTAATCTGCCTCTGGGTCCTTTCCAGTCCAGCATGGTTCCGCTTGCCCTCCTTATGTCCAGCACTGTGCTGGGCACTTTTAAAGGTTTTGAGGCCTATTCCCTGGGTGAGGATTAACATCTCCATTTTATGTGCAAGGAAAAACAGACTCAGTTCATTTTTGCATTCAGGTGCTTGTGTATTCCTTTTGGTTTGGGACTCATTTTTTAAATCCCTTTTGCTTCTGGATCATCCCAATCCCATCAGGATTTTCTTAGGACAGAGAAGAAAATGTGGCTGGTCAAGGAGACAGTTCTTTTAACCTGAGTGCTCAGAGGCAAGGGTCACCAGACCTGACCTGATCTCTTCTCAGCCTGGTCTAGCCTTAAAGTCCTTTTCCTCAAATGGGGAGGGGTGCCCACCATCACCACGTGACTGGTTACAGCAGGGGGCTCTTGGGGACATTGGAGGGGTGGTAGAAGATGGTTAGGATGCATGTCCTGGGCCCAGTGTGAGAATCTCTGAGGAGTGAACAAGGGAGGGCCCATCTGTTGGCCTTTTCCCTCCCAGCATGACCTTACCTGGTAGCTAGGGAAGGGGTCCCTGGCTGCTTGCTCCATGACCTAGGTGTGGATGTGGAGAAGGCAATTATATGCTTTTACGGCACAAGTCAAACAAAAGGCCTTGCTCTCAGGGGATTCTCCAGGCTGTATTCTCCTTAGACATTGCTTTCTTTTGTCTCCCAAGTTTCTGGGCCCCTCCCCTGTCTGAACCCAGGCCTTCTCCATCCCTGAAAGACCCCCACCTTGCTCTGCAGAGCCCACCTCCCTTGTAGGAAGGAGAAGGTAGGGGAGTGGGCCCTGTGTGGGTACGGAACAAAGAGCCCATTGTTCCTCTCTTTACCCAGCTCCTGTCAGGGGCTGAGAAATGAACATGGGCACCTGGGGTGACAGAGATGGATGGGGATCCCGGTGCACGGCTCTGCATACTCTGCCGGTCCATGTAGTCCTCCCCTCGGGATCAGGCTAATCAGATGGCCGTTTATGGAGCCATTACTCAGTCATTTAGTTGTGCTGGGAGGGGAAGTGTGAGGTTTCACCAGTAAGACAATTAGGACCTCTCCCTAGCAGCTGCCTGTGGTGGTGGTTGTGGGGGGGTGGCAGTGGACAGATGAGTCCCATTAGGGGGTGATGATGATGACAACCCACTGGCTCCAATCACATCAGAGGCTCACCTGTTCCTCCGCAGGGCCAATGCCACTCGCAGCCAGCCCTATTGTGCTGTGCTTAGACAGGAAACCCATCCTGGCATACGGTCCATTTTGGGCTTTCTGAGGCCCAGTGCACCAGCCACAGAGAAAGAGAACCCGGATGCTCTCTTGGCCACCTGCTGCCTTTGTTTTAAACTCCGAGGAAGCCACAGCTCTTGGTATGCAGACAATTCCCTGGGAAGAGATTCTTCTACGTTCGTGCCGTAATATATTCTGCGTCCCGGGGCCTGTTATTGTACAATAAAACAGGAAGGCTGGGAATCAATACAGGAATGTGCAAAAAAAATGCTCTGAATCATTTTCATAACCAGCAAATATGGTTTTCAGCTGAGAAACATTTTCTTTTCTATTCTGAAATGGTGGGAGCAATTTTCAATCCTGGGCACTGGGACTGGAGCTCTTTGCTGCTTAAAGGTAAATGTCACCCAGAGGAGAGGCCGCAACAGCCTGGGCTGTGATGAGCCCAGTGCTCGGCAATCGTAACCAGGATATGCACTTTGCCAACCTCTCTTAGGTGCCGGTCTGTGCTGGGCACTTTCAAATTTGATGGGTTATGTGTTTGGACAAATTCTGAGGGTTCATCTGCTCTAGCGACCTCATCATGTAGGAATTTCCTCTACAACATCCCACTGTATGGAGCTAGAGGCTTTCTTGCAGTGAGAAATACTCACACTCTAAAAGCCTGTGCCATTTTCTCTTAATAGCTCTAAATATTAATAAAAAAAAATGCTCCTGACTTCCAATCTCACTTGGCATTGGAATGAGCACACACTGAAATCTCTCTGCTCTGCTTCAATCACATGCAAATAATATATATAGATGTAGACACCCTGCATGGACAAATATAATATTGTCTTATTTTTCACAGGAGCAGTCATATTTAAAAACAAAGTAATACCTTGTGTAGACTATAAATGAAGTGGAGTTACAGGTATGCAGGGGCTGAAAGAATGAGACCCTCAGTGTACAGGGGCTGAAAGCATGAGACCCTCAGTATATAGGAACTGGCAGGGACTGGTGAGACAAGGATTCATTCACAAAGAAACAGGAACATGTGACTGACTTCCAGCAAAGGAAAAACCCCAGTTAATAGAAACTCACCCTGAGATGGCTCAGATCTTACACTTAGCAGGCAGAGATTTTAAAGCATAAACAGAATTCAAAACCTAAAGGAAAATACAATCTTAATGAATGTACAGATAGGGGATCTCAACAGAAAAATGGGAACTAAAAAGAACCCAAGGGAAATTTTGGAACTTAAATTTATAGTAATTGAAATAAAAAAAAATGTACTGGCTGAGCTTAATAGCAGATTAGAGATGATAGAGGATGAATAAGTGAATTTGAAGACAGATCACTATAAATGATCCAATCTTAGGAAAGTAGACAGGAAAAAGATTGGAGAAAAATGAATGTGGCCACGGAAATTCATGGGGACAATATGTAATAGAAATTCCAGAAAAGAGAATATAGGTCAGAAATGAATTTATATAGGTCAATAATGAATCTGATCAGAACTACATACATACACACACAAGTATGCATAATATAGGTCACAATAAATGAAAATGTTTGAAGAACAATAGTTAAAAATTCTAAAAATTTGATGAAATACATACAGGCTTACAGCTCTAAAATGTTCAGAGAATCTCAAGATATTCACACATACTTAGTCAAACTGTTAAAAACAAAGTCAAGAGAAAATATTGAGAGGAGACACAGGGAAAAAAGACACATTATATACGAGGTGACAATGATAAAAATTACCAGTGACTTCTCAGAAACGGTAGGTAGAGAACAAAAAACAAAATAAAACAACCCCCCCAACCCCCACCCCCACACAAAAAAAACAAAAACAAACAACAACAAAAATCTCAAAACTAATAGCAATGACAAACAAAGGAGTAACATCTTTAACATGATTTTTAACACGATTAAAGAGAAATACAACAAGAACAAATGAGAAAAGTAACTGCTAAATCAGACAATTTTTTTTTCTGTCTAAATTCAGTAAAAAACATGCCTCAAAAAATGAGAGTAAAATAAACCAGGCACATGCTTTTACTTATATGTAGAACCTAAAAAAGTTTAACTCAGAGAAAGAATAAAATGAAGGTCACTAAAGACGGGGGGTGGGGCGTGGGTGAGGAAAGGTGAGATATTGATCAAAGGATGTAAAGTTTTAGTTAGAGAAGAGGGATAAACTTTAGTGGTCTATTGCAGAGATGTTAACTGTGAGTTATAATGTATTGTGTATTTCAAAATTGCTGAAAGAGGGTTGGGGTATATAGTTCAGTTAGTAGAGTGCTTGCCTTGCATGCACAAGGCCCTGGGTTCAATCCCCAGCAACACACACACACACACACACAAATCATCAAAATTGCTAAAAGAGTATATTTTAAATGTTTTTACCACACACACACACACAAATGTTAAGCATGTAAGGCAGTAGATTCGTTAATCTGATTCAATAATTCCACAATGTAAGCATATATTAAAACATCACATTCATGTAGGAATTCATGTAGTACTCCATAAGTAGATGCTATTATTATTTGTCAACTGAAAATAAAAAGTTTGAAAAGGAAAATAATAGGGGAAACAAAGGTATTTTCAGACAAATGAAAGCTGAGAGAATGTGCTCCTAGCAGCTCTGCACAGCAAGAACTGCCAAAGGGTGTTCTCCAGGTTGAGAAGAAACGATACACGATGGAAACTCACATCACCAAGAAGGAAAGACTATGTTTTCTTTTATAATCTTGAGACAGACAATGGAGTGTTTAAGACAAAAATGATAATCTATTGTTTAAAACATATGCAAAAAGCAATAGATAGTGTCAACACTAGCAGAAGGAGTGGAAGGTGTTAATATAGTAATATAATTATACTGTTGTGAGGTTATTATATTTGTAAAGTGAGAAATAGTGGAAATTTGTAAAGTGGGAAGTGTGAAGGATCATGTGGGAAGTGGAAAATCATACATAATTGGCTAACGATGCCTATTATTAGCCCTCAAGTAAATAATAAAAAGTGATATAGCTAAAAAGACAATATTGAAAATAAAACAAAATTTTACGAGGTATTTGACTTACCTAAAGGCAGTGAAGGAGCAATTGATGAACAAAAGACTCAAGAGGCAAATGGGAAACAAAGGTAGATTTAAATCCAACCGTAATCAATAATTACATTAAATGTAAGTGGATTAATCCACTTATGGACATAGGTTTGGAGAAAGGTTTTGGGACATAAAATACACCTTTAAATATCCATTGGTATTTCTTTATGTTGGCACAAACAATTGGGAAATAAAAATTTTAAAATACCATTGCAATGGAATCAACAAAGATAAAATACATGGGAATAAATTTAATAAAAATATACAAGATCTGTAAGATACTGAGTTTAAAGATAATCTCAATAAATGAAGAGAAAAGCTTAATTTTATGGAGGTATTCAATCTCTTCAATTATATCTGCAGGTTCAATGCAATCTTAAGCATCGTTTCAGTAGACCTTTATTTTGATAGGGAGCTAGAAATTGAAAAGTTGATTTTAAAATCTATGTGAAATGCAAAAGATCTAGACTAGCTAAATCAATTTTTAAAAAAGATATACAAGGTTGAAGAGCTCACGGTCTCTGACTTCTGCAATCATCAAGACAGTGCAGTATTGGTGTAAAGACAGACATGAAGCAAAAGATCAATGGAATAGAACAGGAATTCAGTTTACATGTATGGCTAATTGATTTTCAACAAGGGCTCCTAGATAATTCAGTGGGGGAAGAAAAACCTTTTTCAATGAGTGCTTCTGCAACAACTAGATATTTGTATAGAAATTTAACCCACTGCTTCATATCATACACAAAAATTGACCCAAAATTGATTATAATCCTGAACATAAAATTTACTACCGAACTTTTAAGAGAAAACACAAAAGAACATCTTCATGATGTTACATTTCTTAGAAAGACGTGAAAATGGTGAATCACCTGAGGGAAAAAAATCAATACACTGGACTTCGTATAAAGTAAAGGGCTCTGTTCTTCTAAGCGTATCATTAATAAATATGACAAAGGGTTTGTACCCATAACCTATAAAGAAAACTTACAACTCAATATCAATAAGACAAACAATACAAATTTTAAAAATGGATGAATGATTTTAATAAAGCCATGTCCAAACTAGTCTTAATCTTCTAATCATGTTCCAGGAAAGCAAAAAAAAAAAAAAAAAAACACCAAAAAACAAAACAGTAGGTATATAAGAGGGCACTGGACTGGGGATTAGGAGCCCAAACTTTCATCTCTGGCTCAGCTATGGACTTGTTGTATGACCCTGGGGAAGCCCTTCCACACTCGGTTCCCTAGATATCTTAATATACTATAAAAATGCAGATAACATTGTGATTGCCTGAGTGAAATAAACTATCTAAAGGGATTCTAGAATGTGTCAGGGGTTCTGGGGATAGGAGGCATAGTGATGTCATGTTTGACTCCTTAGAGATTAGAGATGGTGGTTACAATAAAGACACCTGATCTGAGTTTCCTACGCAATGACCTGATAGTTTAAAAGACACACTCACATATGCATACAGACACAGACACGAAACATATGGGCATTACAGTCACACTTACATTCATCCATGCAAACACCCAGAAAAGTGTTATCTACAACTTGCCCATGTGGCTTCACGGACACCCACACATATAAATGTACGCACACCCAGCCAAGGTGCATGCGCACACACATGTTCTTATGGACATACATATACATAGGCCCTCGCTCTCCCAGAGCCCACATTCTGTGAGCACACAGATGCATATGGGTGTGGCTCAGTTGTCACACTCCCATAAATACACAGAGACATGTCGAGAGAGCAGCATACACTCAAATATAAAGTGGTGCACAAAGAGGTTTTATCCAGGGAAGAAGCAGCGATCCCAAAGCAGAAGAGGAGAGAATCTATACTGCTCAGGGTGGGCAGGGCAAGAGTTCCCTGAGAGAGGGGATGCAGGGAAGGCTGCTGGCACCCGAGGCAGAGGGATCGGGAGCTGGCAGAGCTGGTGAAACCTACAGCAGACAGTGCCCATGTCGAGAGAGTAGAATCTAAAGGATTCCTGGTGTGGGCAGGACTTGTCTGTGGGTCCCAGGGAAACACAGAAGACTTCTGTGCCCTTCTACTCATGGAGCCACAACCCACCATTCTAGAAAATGGGGGTAGGTCAAAGATAGCTGGAGCCTGGGGTTGGGTAGCCAGGGACTGGACCTCACTGACTGCCACAAGGTGAAAAATCTCACTTCCAGGATCTACGTGAAAAATTAACAGTGGGTAGATCTCCTGGGTGCAGATTGGTTGAGGGACACCTTCCTTCATCAGTTTACCTTTAAAATAAAAATGACCTCCAAATCAATGTTAATCTGATCAGACAGAAAGGAACAGCGAGTACATATAAGAACACCTGTCTTATGTGTGGAATCCATGGTCAGTGCGTGGTGGGCTGAGATGAGCAGCATCTGAGAGCCAGAAAGTTCAATTCAGACACTCAACAGAAGGGGAGACTCGAAATTGGGATGAGACAGTTTCCTTGGTCATGGCTGCCCCGTCCACCTAAGAGGATCTTAGAGGACTCGATGTCAAGGCTGGATCCAGACAGTCTCCTCATCAGCTTCTGCAGCACTACCCTCCTGTCCCCCTCCTAAAAGAGCACACTTCGGGGTCCAAACACTCATTCCCTGAAAGGGCTCCAGGATGGAGGAGACTGAGCTTGGGCCCATTAGCATGCAGCTCAGCGGCTGGGCAGGAAGGAGAGGAACCAAATCAGGGCAGCAGGAAGAAAAACACATTTCTTAACAGGGCTGGGAGAAAAGGGATAAGAATGGGGAGGAGGAGAAGGGGGACGCAGGTGTCCCTCCCAGCTGTTTGCCTGTGGGCAAAGCACAGAGCTGCACTAACAATAATAAGGCCATTCAGGGAGAGGCTGCGCTGAGCGCTGAGCCGGTTGCTCTCATCCCTGAGCTCACTTAATCCTCAGAACAACC
The DNA here is from genome assembly GCF_047511675.1 of Marmota flaviventris. Classification (NCBI taxonomy): domain Eukaryota; kingdom Metazoa; phylum Chordata; class Mammalia; order Rodentia; family Sciuridae; genus Marmota; species Marmota flaviventris. The sequence continues at coordinate 27,920,842 of NC_092514.1, forward strand.
CTATGACTGAATGCATTTCACCCAGTCTGTAGATGAGCACCCTGGGGGCTCAGACGGGTTAAATAACTCACACAAATTTACCTGCTTGGCGAGGGCTAAGGATTTGAACTCAGGGATATGTAAGACTCTAAGTAGAACAAAGGCCATTCTAAGTGGGAATGGCTGGAGATCTGTTGGGGGAAGGACTTTGAAAAGCAAATCCAAGTGGATGCTACCTACCCAACACAGGCATCAGGGGCATCTGCATACAGAGACTGTCTCAAGCTGGGGTAAGTCGGGGAGCAGTGAGGCCCAGAGACCAAGTAAGGCGCTGGCTTTGAGCTGGGAAGACAGACAGATCTATGTGGGGCAATGCTATTACATGGTTGAGGACTCAGGACAATTAGAAGGTTCCACTGCACAGAATTGAGAGCATGATGGATTACGGCCAAACCAACCCCTTCAATCCGACACTATAGAATCCACCTTTGCTGTGTTTTTAATATACCTCACTAATTTTCTTCTCTTCCATTCTGCACACATTCCCTAGAAGGTAGCTGCTTTCACCCCTGTTGTATAGGAGAGGAAACTGAGGCTTGGGGAAGCTAAGGTCACTTGTCCTTAGTAAAGCAGAGCCCAGATTCTCACGGCTCCATCCTGTGTATCTTCCCCCAGCGGCTCACAGCAAGATGGCTTTGTTTGTGGGCTTCCCTGAGCCAAGTTGTAATATGCCTTAACGTATTTCCATGGGGGTTCCTCTGTGCTGGCCTCTGGATTTCCTAAAATTCTCAGTCCAAGGTGGTCTTAGTCCATTTTCTCTTACTATAACAAAATACTGTAGGCAGGGTACATGGTTATGGAGGTCAAACAGCATGGCAGCAACAGTTTGGCATGAGGTGGGGCCTCAAAATCACAACATGGCAGAGAGGCAGAGGGGAAGTGGGCCCACGCAGCAGAGCACATGTGTGAGAGAGACTGGGCAAGGTGGCTGACCCGCTTTATAACTGCATACCAGCTCTTACGGGAACTAATCCAGGCCCGAGAGACTTAACTTAGTTCCACAAAACCTGACCCAGCATTGGTCCATTTCTGATGGTCCATTTCTCATTACCTAACCACCTCTAGGAGGTCCCATGTACTCTCAAGGCCATCATATTGACAACTGAATTTCAACATGAGTTTCTGTGGGGACAAAAGACATTTGAATCATGGCACTGGGTTGGGGGTAGTATTACTGCTCTACCCCAATCCCTGAGAGGGTAATACATCAACAAGAGATGGAAAAACCTGGGGTCTAGTCCCAGCTCTGCCTCAGTGCAGCTGTGTGACTTGGGAAAGTCATTGGTCAGCCCTGCCCAAGATGACGTCTGACCTATGTACGCAGTGAGGTGGGTACCGGCATCTCTCATGCTGGACCAGAGCTTGGCAAACTTGTTCTGTAATGGGACAGACAGGAAATCCTCTGCACATTGCAGGCTCTGTTGCATTATTCGACTCTGCTCTGAAAGCAGCTACAGATAAGAGGTAGAAAAATGAGTGTGACTGTCGCAATAAAACTTTCTTTACAGACATAAAGGATAGGCTGGATTTTGCTTGTGGATCATAGTTGAAGCTTTTCCCCTGGATAATCTCAGATTTCTGGAAACTAGAGACACAGATAGAGGCTACAATCTAGTAGAGAAGGCATCTGTGTAGATCAAAAAATGACAGTGTTGTGTGAATAGTGGAAACGGCTTAAAGGAGTAAACCATGCGACGGTAACACAGAAAGGGACCCTGGGGGCTCTCAGACCGAGTGTCAGTGGGTGACACTGAGCAAGACTTTTGGCAGATGAGGGGAAGGACACTCCAGACAGATGAAATACCATGAGAAATGCCTAGAGGCAAGATAGTGCATGGTGTTTTGGCCAAAGAGGTGGGATTTGGTGGCTGGAGCATGAGGCAGAAATGAGATCAAGGAGGTGCTTAATTGCTGTGCTAAGGAGCACAGACTTTTAAGCAAGTAATTCTCAGTTATTTAACTCCTCTTCAATGACTAACATTTCTTTTGGAAAGAGTCCACCCCATAACTGCTAATCTCAGTAAGGGGTATTGGATATACAATTTCTTCTAATTACATGAAAAATACCGGTTGTTTCTTCTCTGTGGGCGTCAAGGCCTTGGGGGCAGTGATGGATACCCAGGTGCTGGGCAGAGGGGCCCAGGAGCTGAGCATGGCTGATTCCCATCACAGTAGAGCCCTGGGCTCTGATTTCACACTCTGCCCCAGGCCAGAGCAATTCCGCCTGTGTCATCATTATGCTCATCAAGAGATGCTTTGTCTTCCCCTGATCGGCCTAATTGCTCTCCTCATTTGGACAGCCCTGGAGTCATTTAGTAATGAAAATCACTGCGTGCTAATATGGCATCAGGAGCTCACCTGCTTGTTGGCATTCAGAGCGGCATGGAGACGAGGAGAGGCTCTGCTTGTCATTACAGGTGCAGAGCCTCGCCGAGCTGTTCGTGTGCAATTACCGTCCAACAGCCTGGAAATTACAGTCCGGTTACAGTGGCTGCTAACGAGAACTAATTGTACCACCACAGAGCTGCCCTGGACACTTAAAACAAATGGCCACTGTGGGAACTTGGCGATGGGCAGGGAAAATCCCATCTATGTTTGAAACACAGGAAAAAGCTGCTAAAGTTTGGGTTGGGCTCAGTTGGGGGTTCCTGGGCATTATAGCCTTGTTTTCCAATCAGTGCAAACAGACTATCCATCACTCATCCATCTATCCATTCTACTCATCCTTCATCCTCCATTCATCCATCCATCATCTGTTCTTTCATCATTTATTCACTCTCTATCCATCCACCCATCATCCTCTATTTGTCTGTTTATCATCTATACATATTTCATCCATCCACCCACCCACCCGTCTATCCACCCATCTACCCACTCATCCACCCATTCATTCATTCATCCATCTATTCATCCATCAACCCATCCATCCATCCATACATACATACATCTACCCATTCACCCCTCTACCCATCCATCCAAGAACTTCCAACAAACCCTTGCTTTATACTGTTTCTGTACTTGTGGCTACACATCAGAGATGAAACAGGAAGGATCCTAAACACAGAAAAATGTAACTTTCCATAAACATTTTTAAATGAATGAGAAAACAATGATTATTGTCTCAGTGGAGAGGGAAAAATTATACTCAGTTAAGGAAGAGGTATAGTCGGTGTATAGATAGAGAAGATATAGAGTAGTCTCATCTTGGTCATGCAGATTCTCTGAGTGAAGAAGACAGAAAAGTAAAAGGCACGGGACATGTGCATGCTCTGTGTTAGAATGCTGCAAGTTACTTCATGCCTCTGAGTCTCACTTTCTCTAACTATAGAATGGGGATTAAAAATAGTTCCTATCTCATGGCTTATTATGTGGATTGTGTGAATTATTGCATGTAAATTCTTAGAATGATGTCTGTATGGAGTAAAGCACTGGTCAAAGTGAGGATTTACTGTAATTATTTTCTACCCTGTGCTGCTTTCCTAGACTCCCAGGGAATTTGATCCTTATGGGTTCTACATCCTGCGGTCCATCCCCCGTGGTCCCTGAAGCTTGATTTTAGAGTCTACCCTGCCTAGGGTAGGGTAGGGTATTTGCAATGTGGAGATGCATGTAGCACAGGGGAGGTTTGAGGTTTGGGAAATGATAATTCTGATTCTTGTAGGTGGAGCCCAGGGAATGAGGGACAGTATCAGGGCAGGCAGTAAGGGCCAAGGCCACATCAGTCTAGGAACAGTGGAGGTTTGGGATTTGCTCTGAAGAAGATGGGGAACCATTGAAGAGTTTTGAGCAAACAATCTGTTTTAAAATTATTACTCTGGCACAGAGAATAGATTCTAGTTAATCGATTATTGCTCTTTGGGGAACTGACTTTGGAGAAGACCGATGAGTCAGACCGATTCACGGACAGTCTGGATGAGCAGCCGGCCAGTGTTCTTTCCTGGTTCTGGCTGCCTGGAGCCCTGGCCTTTGGGTCATTTTCTGGTCTGTGGCTTGATAATGGCAGATTTGAGAACTTTGGATCCCTTTGCCCTGTGAGAATCTGCACAGGGATCTATACCTCCCCAAATCCTCACCACTCCTTCACCCCAAACCCACAGAACTCTGCTAAGGGGACATTCTGTTCTACTCTCATTATATACTTTCCATGACAGGGACAGCACCCCTTCTTGAGCCAGCCTGCTTCCTCTCTGGCCACCTCTGACAGAAAGTTTCTTTATCCTATTGAATTTCCACCCACCTTCTCATAGATTTCAAGTGTTCCCCCTCCTTCTACTCCTACAAGGCTGGGTGGAATAGATCTCCATGGCAGCCCATGCACCTGGCTCATTCAGGGGCCAGGACCGAGGCTAAGTTTCTGGCCAGTGGTCAGTGAATGTTCACGGGAGTGTTCTGGCTGCAACTGGGCTCAGAGTGGGGCATGGGCAGCCCCCAATGCATTCTGTCCCCTGATATTCACACCTTGGTGTAGTCCCTGCCCACACTGGGTATGGGTTGTTGGATCATGTGACTTGCTTCCACCAATAGATTGTGTTGGAGGCGGTTCTTGGCTAGTTCAAGGCTTGCCTTCATGAAGTCGAACAGCTTCTCCTGTCTCACTCCTTAAAGCCAGCTTCCACATATAGAAAAATTGAGTCAGACTATTGAAGGAATACCCCAGCCCCACCTGAGCTTCCCGAATGCAGCCACATGCATGGCCTCTACAGAACCACGTGGGGCAGACTGGTTCAGCTGAGCCCACCTGCATCAGAACTGGGTGACATCATAGTGTATTATTACTTGCAATCCTGAGCGTGGAGATGGTTTGTGTGCAGCAATAGATGACTGACACTAGGACCCCAAGTGAGTGCGTCCTGCCCACTCCTGGAACAAAATGAAGGCCCAGCTGTAGATAGTGAGTCTCAGTTTAAATCAGGTTTTCAGTACTGACTCCTGCATGATCCCAGGCACAGCACCACTCTTCCTGGGCCTCAGTTTCTCCATCTATAAAGTGAAGGGATTTTAAAAGCAACAATTTCATCTCTTCTAGTTTCACAGGCTGAAGGACTCTGGATGAGGCAGTGACTTCTCATGGCTAAAAAGGGCCCTTGTCTAGGCGGAGTGTCAGCATACAGCAGCTTCTCACACTGACAGACTCACCAACAGCAGAATATCTTGTGCCAGTCTTTCTGGCTGATCCACTAGGAATTCACTTCCAGGCTGTTGCTAAAGTCAACTTGCTGTTCCATGTGACACCTGGAACCGGGCTGTCTCTGTGGCTTTGGCTAATTGGGTGTGTCAAACCACAAAACTGCACAAAACCGACCCTTCTTCCTCTGCATCCTCGTTCCTCATTAGATTTTGGCAACAAATGATTCATCTAAAGGGTGATGGGAACAGGCAGTGATGTTTAAAGCATTTCTCCCTGGATCACTTAACAGCCATCTCCTTATTTTATTATGCCATCGGCAAAAATAAAATTATGATATTTATGCAAATTATGTTTGTATAATCACGACCGAAAGAGTCTGTGGATCAAATTTTCTAGCTAAATATGGGCTTTTAAACTTTTCCTTTATCGCTGATAGAGATTATACCATGTTAACTTCAGAGGCAGCTGGGGGTGGGAGAAAAGGTAAAACCATCTCCTATGAGGGATGATTGAGGGCGTCAGGGCTCAAACCAAAGAAGGATGGTGAGCTCCATATGAGTCTATTCTTTCCATTACTATTACAAAATACATGAGGTGGGCTACTTTTTTTTTTTAATTTAAAAAATTTTCCCACCCTCAGACCCCCTCTCCTCCCCTCATACTCCTCTGCCCAACCAAGGCAGGCTACATTATAAAGAAAACAGGTTTATTTTGGCTCATAGTTCTGGTAGTGTAAGATCTAAGAACCTCATTGACCTTCTTGCTGACTGAGTCCTGAGATAATACAGACTGTCATATAGCAAGGAACAAGAATTGCCTAATGTCTGTCTGGTTTTGCTCTCTCATCTAATAAAGCCACCAGGATCCAGTCATGGGGGGTTCACCTAGATGACTTTTTGTAGTTGTACTAATTAGTTATACACGACAGTAGAATGCACTTTTATACATCCTGCATAGATGGAGTATGATTTCTCATTCTTGTGGTTGTACATGATGCAGAATCACACAGATCGTTCAGTTATATATGTACATAGGGTAATAATGTTCAATTCATTCTACTGTCCTTTCTACTCCCATACTCCCTCCCTTCCCTTCACTCCCCTCTACATAATCTAAAGTAACTCCATTCTTCCCTAGGCACCCCCTCCTTATTGTGAATTGGCAGCTGCTTATCAGAGAAAACATTCAGCCTTTGTTATTGTGGGATTGACTTATTTTACTTAGCATGATATTCTCCAGCTCCATCCATTTACCAGCAAATGCCATAATTTCATTCTTCTTCAAGGCTGAGCAATATTCCAGTGTGTGTGTGTGTATCACATTTTCTTTCTCCATTCATCTGTTGAAGGACACCTAGGTTGGTTCCATAGTTTAGTTGTTTAGCTATTGTGAGTTGAGTTGGTATAAACACTGATGTGTCTGTATCACTGTAGTATGCTAATTTTAAGTCCTTTGGATATAAACCAAGGAGCGGGATAATTGCTGGATCAAATGGTGTTTCCATTCTAAGTTTTCTGAGAAATCTCCACACTGCCTTCCATAATGATTGCACCAATTTGCAATCCCACCAGCCATGTATGAGTGTGCCTTTTCTCTCACATCCTCACCAACATTTATTGTTGTTGTATTCTTGATAATTGCCATTCTTACTGGGGTGAGATGAAATATTAGTTTTCATTTGCATTTCTCTAATTGCTAGTGATGTTGAACACTTTTTCATATATTTGTTGATTAATCTTATTTCTTCTTCTGTGAAGTGTCTGTTCAGTTCCTTAGCCCATTTATTTATTTTTTATCTGTACACAATACATTTATTTTTATGTGATGCTGAGGATCGAACCCAGGGCCTCGCACATGCTAGGCGAGTGCTCTACCGCTGAGCCACAACCCCAGTCCCCTTAGCCCATTTATTGATTGGGTTATTTGTTTTTTGGTGTTAAGTTCTTTGAGTTATTTATGTATCCTGGAGATTAAAGCTCTATCTGAGGTATGTGTGATAAAGATTTATTTCCCATTCTGTGTGATCTCTCTTCATGTTATTGATTGTTTCCTTTGCTGAGAAGAAGCTTTTTAGTTTGAATCCATCACATTTATTGATTCTTGATTTTACTTCTTGGACTTGAGGAGTCTGGTTAAGAAGGTCAGATCCTAGGCCAACATGGTAGAGATTTGGGCTTACTTTTTCTTCTATTAGGTGCAGGGTCTCTGTTCTCGTGCCTAAATCTGTGATTCATTTTGATTTGAATTTTGTTCAGGGTGAGAGACGGGGATTTAATTTCATTTTGTTACTTGTGATTTTCCAGTTCTTTTCCCAGGACCATTTGTTGAATATGCCATTTTTTCTCCAGAGAATGTTTTTGGTGCCTTTGTCTAGTATGCGATAACTGTATTTATATGGGTTTGTCTCTGTGTCTTCAATGCTGTACCATTGGTCTATGTGTCTGTTTAGGTGCCAATACTATGTCATTTTTGTTACTATGGCTCTGTAGTATAGTTCAAGGTCTGGTATTGTGATGCCTCCTGCTTCATTCTTCTTGCTAAGGATTGCTTTGGCTATTCTGGGTCTCTTATTTTTCCAAATGAGTTTCATGGTTGCTTTTTCTAGTTTTATGAGGAATGTCATTAGGCACCCTAATGACATTAATTTGAATCTCTTCCTAAAGGCCTCCCCTCTAACTAGTACAATTGGACACTCCTGCAGGAAGTGGGCAGGAATATTATCTGTCCAGTCATGTGTTCCTGCCACTTGAAGTCATATGTATTGAGAAGGGGGGTGGTATAGACTCTGTCCTTTTGGTCCATGTTGGTGAGAGGCCATGGGAAGGGCTAGTGGGAAGCTATCTTGATTGCCAAACCAGTAGAACCTGTCTTGATAAAATTCTTTAATATTTATTCTCCAAATAGACCTGAACAATCCTGAAGAGACTTAACATTATGTTTCTTATAAATCTCCCCAAATACATATTTATCAGGGAAATCTCAGTAAGTTAAGAAGGGCTTAGATCTGTTTATTTATGCATTCAGTCATCTCTGGGGTGTGGGTTATGCCCGTGTTAACAAGAGAAGACAGTAATTAGATTGCACTTGGACTGATCCCCTGCTCCAGGGATGGAATTAAGGACTGGCTGCCAGAACTTCTCTGTGGCCCACACTCTGCCACTTATCTTTCAAGTTTGTGCCTCTGGGAATCTCTGGTTCCAAGTTTTGGCTGCATATGGGAATAACCCAGGAAGTTATTTAAAAAAAAAAAATTGATGCCTGCATCTCACCCACCAGAGATTCTGACTTAATTGCCTGGGAGTTGCTTTGACATGAGGACTTTTACAAGCCCCCAGGTGATCTGTTGTGCAGAAAAGTTTGAGAACTATGTGTTTAAATCATGAGCCTGTTGGGGCAAGCGACACTCACCGGCCATCCTTCCTTCTCTCCTAGTTTTTTACCAAAGGTAAGTGATATAGGTGGGAGGAGAGAGTTCTAAGGCTGAGGTTTAGGTTTGGGGCTGCTTTCACAGATGTACAACCTGGGCAGTCACCCAGGATTGCACACTTGGAGGGGTCAGTATTGGTTAAGTGCTCTGCTGTGGCTGTCTTGAAATTTGGAATTATGTTTGAACAAGGAGCTAGCCTGACATTTTAGTTCTGCACATGGCCCCACAAATTATTTAATAGGTCCTGGACAAGGGACCTGGGTTCTATTACCTGTCACCCTGAGAGGGGGACCTTGACTCAAAGTAAGTGGGATATTTGGCATACACAATGGAAAACAATTTTGGAAATAAATTTTAGAACATGACAGTCAGAGACACCAACAGATTTATTTAGGAAATCAGAAACACATTCAAGGGAGATGTGGGCCATTTCAAGAGAGAAGCATCTTTTGGGGTAAAGCAAGAAATACATACTCGAGGGAGAAGGTGGGCCATTTTAGAGGTAGAGACAGCAACCCCTCTGTGTGGGATGTTAATATTTATAGATGGATAATAGCGAGGTGCAGGATGAAAGCTGAGTCAGGGCGGGGGTTACATGATTTCCTGCTAGTTTTCCTCATAATTGAGTTACATGTTGCCTTCATATATCACTTTTTTTGCATGCAAGGACTCTGACCAAGGACTAAGTAAGGCCAAGGGCCAAGGCCAAGGACATGGGCTGAGTTTTGCATTTTGAAAGCTCATGGGCCTTTCCTGCATTTCAAGTGTTCATGGGCCCTTCTCCTTTGAGACTAAGTAAATCTTTCTTTTTTCTGTATCTCTAAATTCCTATCTCAGACCCATCCCTGAGTGGACAACTGTTAACTTACGGTGAGATTTTGGACAAATCTCTCTTTGGGTCTGGATCCCATTTTCTTCTCTTCTTCTTTTAATTTCTTTTTCAAGAATTAAATCAATCAGTCTCAAGACCTTTGCAGTACTCTCTGGGTCTGCACACACATTCACCCAAGGCCACCTAAGGAATAATTGAGCTACTGTTAGTCATCACAGCAATAATGACCCATAGTGACGGGTTGTTTTCCAAACTATGTGTTACTTGATTGAATTTAACCAGGATCATTTCCTCCTCTCCAACAGGTTTGGGTCCTTAGAACTGGGTCTACTCTGACACAGAACACAGGTTACAGATGTGTTAGCATTCCCATTATCACTCTTTTCCCCCTACAACTAAGCAAATTCTGTTTTTGTCAAATTGTCCTCCAGCAACCCTTCCCCTGCCTTCCAAGTGGAGCACCAAGTGCCAGCTCAGTCTCTCCTCTGCTTTTATAATGCAGAGTTGGACAGTGTGGGAAGGCTGAGGATGGAAGAAGGGAAGGTTGGATGTTTGCATTGGAAAGAAGAGAATTACTCCAAGGATAAAAGAAGAAAAAGGGGGAGGGAGAAAGAAGGAGGAGGAGGAGGAGGAAGAGGGGAAAGAGAAGGAGAATGAGGAGGGGAAGAGAAGAGAAGGTAAAGTAATGGAAATTTTGCATTAGAATTGAAAGTAGGGGGAAGAGAAAGATATTTGGGGAACAGCCACCAGGTATGTGGTTATTGAGGCTGGCAGGTGCAGGGGAAGGCGTCTGTAAGGCATTTTGCCATGCACAGAGAATGTGCCCTGTCTACACACACACACACACACACACACACACACACTTTCCCCTTAGAGGTTTCCCAAGAGGGGAGGCATAAGTTGCAATTGCTTTTAGTTACATTCTTCTGTCAGACTACAGATCCCTTGAATTGATCCTGCACAGAGACTGATCCATTTGGGACTCCAGTTATATTTGGAATACATTGTTAAGCCAAGGTTATATGGAATTGACAGCCACTGGGAGCTGGAAACTCTTTGGCATCTGGCGCAAGCAGTTCAGAGACTTATGAGCTCTCAGAGTGGGAAAAGATCTTAAAAATGGGTATCTTAGACATGGTCTAGGTCAACTCCTCCTTGTCTCCATTTGAACTTGATTTTCTAGAGTGTCCCCCACCAAGTCCATTCTCTGCTTAAACACTTCCTATGACAGGGGATGCACTACCTCTAGGGAAAGCTTATTCCAACTGTGTGTAGATCTCAAATGCTATTAAAGGTGGTGTGAATTGTTGCTACTTTATTGGATGTCATTTTGGAGAGTATTATCACAATTTTAAAACCTTCTATACCTTTGAATCAGTAATTCCACTTCTGGGAAATTTGTATCACTCATATTCTCATACAAAGACATATGTACTAGAATGTTTACATTGAAGCATTTACTTGTGCTAGTGAAAATTTGAAACAAGTCCACTGTCTATCTGTAGAGGATTGAGAGCAAAGCTATGGCAGATCTATGTTGGGAAATAATATATATGCCTGTACGAATGTGGAAAGATTTGTTTGTTTGTTTTCTGTGGCTATAAGAAAATACCTGAGATAGGGTAATTTATTATGAAAGAAATTTTATTTAGTTCATGGTTCTGGAGGCTGGGAGGTCCAGGAGCACAATGCCACATCTGCTGGGCATCTGGTGAGGACCTTCTTGCTGCATCACAATATAGTGAACAGCATCATATGGTGGGACAGAGTAAGAGTGCTATTTCAGGTCTTTGTTCTTTACTTATAAAGTCACTAAAGCCATCTTGGGAACCCTACCCTTATGACCTCATTTAATCCTAATTACCTCCTGTTCCACCTTCAAGAACATTAACATAGGAATTTGGGGATTAAGTTTTCAACACATGAACTGTTGGAGGACACATTCAAACCATAGCAATTTCCAAGACGTATTAAGGGAAAATTTAAGTTGCAGATAATAAGTTAGAAATGAATTTGTGTATATGCATATTTCAAAAACCAACAAAGTTTCATACTTATGCATGCATGTGAATTAAAGATAGAAAATATTTTTTAAAGCTATGGAAATATTTATGTAGAAAAACATACATACAAAATGCTAACAATTATTTGTTAGGAAACTTCAAGATGCCACTTGACACACATTGGGATGACTAGTACATTAAAAAAGGAGAATAACAGTGTTGTGGAGGATGTGGAGAAATCAGAACCCTCATTCATTGTTGATGGGAATGCAAAATGGTGTAGTCACTTTGGAAAACAATTCCTCAAAAATTTAACAGAAGCCAGGCACAGAGGCACTACCTGTAATCCAAGCAACTTGTAGGCTGATACAGGAGGATTGCAGGCTAGAGGCTAGTCTGATGGTTTAGTGAGACACTGTCTCAAAATAAAAAAAAAAGGGCTGGGGACATAACTCAGTGGTAGAGAGAGCCCCTGGGTGTGATCACTGGTACAAAAGAAAAAAAAAAAAAAGAAAGAAAGAAAAAAAATAAACAAAGAATTACCACATTACCATACGACCCAGCAATTTCATTCTTAAGTATGTACTTAAGCAAAATAAAAATGTAATATATTAATATTTAAAAGCTTTTATGTGAGTATTCATAACAACATTATCAATAATAGCCAGAATGTGGAAACAACCCAAATATTGTTCAATTGATGAATCTATGAATAAAATATGGTATATCCCTATACAGAGGAATACTATTTGGCAATAAAAAAGAATGAAGTACAGATAATTGCCATAACTTGGATGAACTTTGAAAACATTATGCTTGAAGAAGCCAGTAATCAAGGACTGCATATTATAAAATTAAGTTTTTATGAAATGTTCAGGCTTAGCAAATCTATAGAGACAGAAGTAGATGAGGTTGCTCTAGGGGTAGGGTTGGAGGAGTGGGTAATATAGAGACTGATGCTGAGGGTCTTAGGGTTTACTTTTGGGGTGATGAAAATATTCTAAAACTAGATTGTACTGATGCTCATACAACTCCATGAATATACTAAAGCCCACTGAACCGTGTGCACTTTAAATGGGTGCATTGTACGACACATGAATTTTATCTTGATAAACTGCCATTTAAGAAATTGCAAACAGTGTTTCACTTCTGGGGAGAGTGCTATTTTAGGAAGAAGGAGCAAAGCACCCGTGGTATCCTGGTGATTTATTTCAGGTGGCAAAACATGATAACTTAATAGGCATTCCACAGAAGCAGGTAAGCACTGGACACACCGCCCTTTGTCAAAATGTGACATCAATTCCATACCTTCTCCACCTTTGGGGGGTCAATGGCTTTCCTTCACAGGCAATATGAGGCCCAAGCTGGCAGTCCACATGCACGCAGGGGAATTGACCCCACTTCTATGGCTCTGGTGCTCAGGAGGGCCAGAGGCAGAGAGGGTCTTGGTGGCCATTCTGCATAGAATCCACAGCTCAATGTCCCAGTCCACAGCACACGGAACCAACATAGACATGTGCCTTTTAAAACTAAAGCACAAAGACACCCGGTATGCACAGCCTGTGTTTTGCTGGCACATCCATCAAGCCACAAATGAACCACAGACACACAGGTGTGTGTGCACACAAAGGTGCACATGCCAAAAAGTTCTGCAGCACAAGAAACAAATGGACAGACATGAGCAGATACGGTCCTCGCCAGTCTGTCCACTGGCTGTCCAAGGCTGGTCCAGAACAGCTGCGGTTTGCTTTTCAATATCCCCAGTCTGAGCTAGGTACCCTCCTCTGAGTCACCTCCCTCTGTCTTTCCTCCTCCTCACAAGCCCTCTGGGTCTATCTGTAACACACCATCTACTATCTTGAGACTGTCAATTCACCTGTTCACTTTTGTCTGGGTAAAGATCCCTGACAGTAGGGACTGTATTCTATATTTTTCTGACTCTTTGGTACTTTGCAATATGTGGTATATAGACAGGGTTAGTGTGTAATTCTTTAAATGAATGAAGCGATCCAAATGGTGTTTTTTTTTTCTTTTTATTAGAGAAATTGCTCAACCTTCATAACTATCAAAGAAATGCAAATTAAAACGAGATGCAATTTTACACCTATTAAATTAGCCCAAATTAAGAAATATAATTATCACTCCCAGGGCTGACACAGTCACAGTCTAACCACGGCACCCACACGTGGCCAGTGGCAGTGTGTAAATTGGGTGCAGCCCCTTTGGAAAGCAATTTGATAATATGTATCGAGAGTCATTAACAGGCTCACAGCCTTTGGGTACGGTCATCCTACTCCTGGGAATTTATCCAAAGGAAATTACCAGAAGGAAAAAAAGGACATTTGCTGACTATCACTGGAGGTGTTATTTATGATCACAAGGCCCTAATTTCAGAACCAAAAATTTGTGAGACGTGCTCAGATACATCCAACTCTGGGATGGCTGGGAATCCCAGTTCCAAAGACAAGGACTGACTGACAGAATTGGGAATAGAAAACATGGAAGGGACGTCTTCTGATGGCAGGGACCTTGCACGTGTTGGTCACACTGAATCCCCCATTCCTAACAGAATGCTTACACAGTAGGGCAAATATTGTGAAATTAAAAAAAAATTAAATAAATGCAGTCACGGGTTGCTTCATGACAAGATATATTCTGATAAGTGCATTGTTAGGCGATTCCTTCATTGTACAAACACCAGGGTGGCCTTACCCAAAACTAGGTGGCATAATAGGTCAGTTACTCCACGTGGCCTCTCGGTGCCAGCAAACATGAAATGTATGAGGCTGCTGCCAGCCTAGCACGGAATACTGTTTTATAGCATGCACTCCAAAATAATGATGGGAGGATCATATCATGAGGACATGAACCAGTGGCACAGTCATTTATTAACATCATCAAGTACTGGACACTGTGCAGAATTGTATGTGCTATACTTTCATGTGGTTGGCAGCGCAGTGGGGTTGTTTCCCCCAGCATCTCCACAAACATGTGGGCAAAGCACTTTGCTCTGGTGCTAGGACAACTACAAGGTCACTGGGCAATAGGAGTTTTTCAACTCCATTATAATCTCACGGGACCACCGTCCTTTTAGAGGTCCATTGGTGAGCAAGACATCTTATGCCATGCGTGACAGTGATGGTTAAATAACATGTACCTTAATATATTTAATCATTCTATATTTTTAGATATTTAACTATAATGTATATATCCTTAGCCATTACATACTCACCCTCTGAATAGAAGGCTTTATGGCCATTAAAATGATTCATATGCAAATATGTTTAAGATACAATGATATAAAGAAATTTTCTTATTCTTTTTCTTAAAGAAAACGATCTATGTAGCTGGTCATGATGGTGCATGCCTGTAATTCCAGCGACTCAGAAGGCTGAGGTAGGAGGGTCACAAGTTCAAGGCCGATCTGGGCAACTTGATGAGACCCTGTCTCAAAAAAAAAAAAGAAAGAAACAAAGAAAGAAAGTTAGGTCTGGGGCTGTATCTCTGTGGTTCAGTGATAGAGTGCCCATGGGTTCAGTATCCATGGGGGTTGTGGGAAAAAATCTGTGAGGGAAAATGGAGTGAGAGAGGTCAGGTGACTTGCTAGTGCACACAGCCTAGTGGGCCAATGCAGACTCACATCTGGGCCTTTGGACTTCACTGCTCTGCTTGGCTGCCTTCAGAACATCCGGGCTACTTCATCTACTGGCTGAAAGCTGCACAATATTAAGTAATGGGGTCAGGATTCAAATGGAGGTCTGTGTGAGATGGTGCTCAGGGTTTCAGCTCTGTGAGAGCTGCCTCAAGGAAAAAATGAAGCCAGTTTCAGGACAGGGTGGCAGGATGAAGCTTGATCCGCCCTTGAATAGCGTTAATATTGCTTTGGGCCTGTATTCCACAAAGGCTGGACCCTGGTGTACAGGGCTCTCTGGGCTCTGGCTTTGCTTCTGATCTCTCTTTGACTTTGAATGAGCTCTTGCTCCTCTCAGGACTTCAGTTTCCTCCTTTGCACTACGGTGTGGTTGGAATGAATGGGCAGGTTTTCGGGAACTTTCACCTAAAAAGCAGAACTCCAGCACTCTGCAGGAGGGTGGAATGTGGCCCTTCATTTGAGGATGTGGGCGGATCCCAGATGATTGTTACCCCTAGTGGAGGGAGGAAGGTGATACGGGCTCTCTGTTGTCATAAGACCTTGGTGAGGAACTGAAAGGCCTGTTAGCTCCTTGGAAGGGCCCTGTGTAAAGTCTGAGGAGGAAGAAATTCTTGAGTCTCCTGCCAAGAGACTGAAAGCATAGGGATGGGTGTGGGGAACCGGACAGGGTGGGACCCGGGTGAGGCACTCACAGTCCAAAATTTAAGGGACAACCACCCCAAAACCCAATCATTAAGGTAAACGACATCTTAGAAATAAAAATCATTGCAACACCACCAGATGACCCAGCGAAACCACTGCTCTGTAGTCATCCTGCAGAATTAAAGGCATATCACTACAGTGATACATGCACACCCGTGTTGATGGTAGCATAAGCCACAGTGGCCAAACTAAGGAATCAGCCAAGGTGTCCATCAAACAGATGAACGGAGAAAGCAATTGTGGTGTAGATACACAATGGAGTTTTATTCGGCCATAGGAAAAGTGAAATTTGGCATTTGTAGGAAAATGGATGGAACTAGATAGAGACCATCGTGTTAAGCAAAATAAGAAACTCAGAAGGTCAGTGGACATGTTTTCTCTCGTATGCAGAAGCTACAGAGGAAAAAAAAAAACAAAGGTGGGGGGCATATCTCCTAAAAATCAAAGGGAGATCAGTAGAGAAAGGGGACCAGAGGAGAGAAGAGAGAGGGAGGGGAAATGCTGAGGAGTGATATTGGCCAAATTATATGGTGCACATGTATGGACATGTAATAACAAATCCCATCAATATAGACAACTATAATGCACCAATAAAAATGAGAAAAAAAGGAAAAAGAAAACCTAAATTACTCCAACACCCATGGCAAATAAAAAGTCACAATTTTAAAAAGCCAGCCTTCTGTTTGTTGTATGACCAGAGAGTTGATTCTGATCAGCCTGCCCAGCTGTGGCCGCCCTCTCTAGTGGATTTATAAGGGGTTAGTGATGGCAGAAAAATAAACTCAGCAACATGGAGTTTTATATATTCTCATGCTATTTGATTGTAGAGCTATTAGTAACTTTATGCACTTGGTTTGAAAGATTGGATGATACTTTGATAAGTGTACATAGGGGTATACGTTTTTCTTTTGCCCCGAACTCTGGTGCGGCTCAAATTACACTGGGCCTGGAAGTCTTGAGGGTCCTAAGTTCCTGAGGATCTTGAAATCCTGAGGGTCTAGAGGTTGCTGAGGTCCTCGGGCTCTGAGGGTCTGGAAGTGTGAAAAGCCCATCTGAGGGCCTCTTGTTGAGTGGTGATATTTTCCTCCAAGCATTCCTTTGTGACTCCTTCGGGGCCCAAGCTTCTTTGTAGATGTAAACACCGTTTTATCTTCATGTGCTGTTTCCCACGAAGTAGACATTTTGTTGTGATGGTAAGGTATAGATCTACTTTTAAAAGATCAATACATTTTCTTTTATTTTTACAAGTGTGTATTTTCTCAGAGGAATGATACTGAACCGTTGACCACAATTTTTGTGAGAGTCTAAGAGAATGATATTTTTTTTGTTGGTACAAGAAGATCCTTGTGGCAAAAATATTGAAGATGCTGGCCTGAATGTATAGAACCCCAGGGTTCATGGAGGCTGGGGTAGAGAGAGAGGAGGAGCGTCCCCCAGGGAAGGTATATACCATTCACCCATGTGGGGAGAGGCTAGGATTGGGCCCTGGGATAGGGGATGTCCCCTGTCCTTGGTCTTTCTCTAGTCTGGAGTCCCACATATGTGGGTGGTTATATATATATATATATATATATATATATATATATATATATATATTGCAGTTGCTAGAATTGAGCTCAGGGCCTCATGCATGCGTGGCAAGCACTCTACTGATGAGCTGCATCCCCAGTCCAGAATATTTTCATATTTGAAAAATCTTTAGATTTACAAATATGTTGCAAAACAAAACAAACAAACAAACAAACAACAACAACAACAAAAAAAACAGTGCCACGTTCACCCCAGCTTTCCTTAATGTTAACATCTCCTTACAGATGGTATTATAGTCCAAATCAGGAAATCAGCATTGATATGATCCTTATAGCAAATCTTACGTTGTCTATTAAGGATCCACATTTTTTTTCTCCTCTGATCTGGGATAGTCCTCAGTCTGTCTTCCGTGGCATGGGCACTTTTGAAGAACCCGTGATGGCTGGTTTTGAAGATGGTCTCCCCACATGGGTTCGATGTGTCCTCGCAGTTAGACTGAGGATTGCCTTTTTGGCCAGAATCTGCAGAAGTGATGCTCAGTCCTCCCCAGTGCATCTTCTCAAGAGGCACATGAAGCTGGTTCAGGAGGTGTCTGCTGGGCTTCTCTGCTCACCTCTCCTTCTCTTTATATGTCATCCCCCCATTCAGCCGCTGACACAGTCAAGGCAGTTGATCAGAATGATCGGAACGATCCTTGTAGGCACACACAGCACTCCCATCTGGAAGTAATCACTCCCATCTCGAAGTCACTCCCGTGTCTGTCACCTCAGTTAAATTCATATCCTGGAGAGAGCCCCAGTCAAGCTTGTTCAATCTTTTTAGTTTACTATTAGAAAAAGAAACCTATAATTGGACCAAAACGAGAAGTAATCGTGTCTGGAACTCTTTTGTAGGTCAACAACATGCTGGGAACGCTCTTACACTGCTCTATCTTATTTGAACCCTTTCAGCAACCACTGCCTGTTGTCATTTTGTAGTAAATGACATAGAAAGATCAGGAAGCTGTCCAGGGCTACCCAGCCTGGACATGGCCTGCTCCAGATTTTCTCTTCCACCACTCTGTAGCTCTCCATGGAGACCTGCACAGAGTTATATAGTGATTTATGAACTCTGCAGGGACACACACACAAATTCCCCAAAATCAAGTCCCTAGAGGGACTTGGTAATCAATGAAATAATGATAATATAATGTATGTAGCTCTTTCTTTCAATTTTTACAGCAGACTTGTGAATTAGGTATCACTCTGTTTTGCAGAAGCTAAAATTGAAGGTCAGAGAGTTGAAGTTTCTTCTTGCTCCAAGTCCCAGCCAGTTGAGAGCAGATCTGAAATTTTAACCCATGATGTTCCACCCCAAGCCCAACCAGGTAGATGCTTCTTTCTCTCCATCTGGAAAGTGGTGCATTGGTACCTAGGCAGGATGAAGGGCACCAAGTCCAGAAAGTGGTGAATGCAACCTATTTTATAATACCTGAGGTCTCTCTGGGGGTTGCCTACATCCACAGGTGGTATCTTACAGGTGATATGCATGCTTTATAAAAGCATAATTGATAAGATTTACAAAATTTTATTTGATTTATAAGACCTATTAAATATACGACAGAGCTGGCAGGTCTCACAAGTACATCTCACAAGCACATCCTATCTCCCAGGTTTGGTGGGTCAGCCATTGACTCTTTAAAGATTGCTTTGGGCTGGAGGTGTAGCTCAGTGGTGAGTGTTGGCCCAGTGTGCATGAAGCCCTGGGTTCCAGCACCACCAAAAAGAAAAAAAAGAAAAGAAAAGTTTACTTTGTGCCCTGCCCTGGCTGGGGAGTAAAAGAGGAAAGGAAAGCTGATGTTCTGGTGGCTTTTATTTCTCATGGAATGAAACCTTGGACTTGGCTACTCAGAAACTCAGCACATGCCTGGGACACAGGATTTGAAGACAGAGAGGAACTGGAATACACTGGCTGACCCTGGCCAGCCTGGACCATGAGGTGTCCTGAGCCTCATCAGCACCTAGGCCTCTCATATCTGATAGAGGGAAGAAGAAAATTCAGGTTGGGGAAGAGGAGGGCCCTTTCCCCCTCCTCCAGCACTGTCTCTAGGAGCCCTGAGCACTGTGTCATGCAGGATGTCTAAGCCCACAGAGGGTGGGCTGAGGTCCTACATCGCAGTCTTTCTAGATGGAGGCAGAGACCAGGACTGACCCTCTCTAAGTCCCCGCATATAAAGGGCTGTGGAATATTCTAACTGCAAGGGAGGGGAGCAGGAAGTGAAGCCCATGTGGCCCTCCTGCTAGGGCAGGAGGCGGCAGGGTCCTTGTCTTCTCAACATGTCCTTTCGGGCTAAACCTGTTAGTTCAGATCTTCCTGTTCAGGAGCTTGAGCAACAGATTGGAGCACTTTCCATCTATGCCCCTGAAGACCCTATCCTTCCCTATATGGCCCTCCTCAGCCCATGCCACATACTGTTCAAAATGTACCCATTGGCTTCACCCAAGCCCCCTCCTGCTCTGGCTCCCAGCTCAGAGGGGCCCCACTGGCCTCCAAGCCAGAATCACAGACTCTTCCTACGTCTTCCTTCTTCCTCACCTCCCAGATTTGATCACTCAGCTCTATCCCTTTGCC
Source organism: Marmota flaviventris (assembly GCF_047511675.1). Classification (NCBI taxonomy): domain Eukaryota; kingdom Metazoa; phylum Chordata; class Mammalia; order Rodentia; family Sciuridae; genus Marmota; species Marmota flaviventris. The sequence goes on from NC_092514.1 coordinate 27,940,765, forward strand.
CACGATTTCTCTGGAATCCTTCCACCTTCCTGTCTACTATCACTAGCAAAGACATCATTTCTTGCTCTGAACGTTTGTGGAAGAGCTCCCTATTAGGCCAGGGTCCCTCTACCAGACAGCTCTTTGCTCTATAGCTGGAGTGACCCTTCCCACTCACACTGGGCCCCCTGTCTCTCGCTTGCATAAAACTCTCTGTTGGTCACCTACAGTATCAGGCACCAGCCCTGGGGTCCAGCTTTCAAGGCCTTTCAGATCTGTTGTTCTCCACGTCCTCCCCAATACCCTGTTCTATGCCAATAATGCACCAGATGATCTTGCAGGGCAACCCCATGCTGTTTCACCCCTGTGGACTTTTTTTTCAAATGGACTTGCCACTCCCCAGAGATGACACCCCCGCCCCCAGAGAACTCCTATTCATCCTTTAAAAGCAGCTTTTGTGACCCCCTCTCTGAAGTGCTCCCTGACTTATGCAGACATAACTATTCACCTGTCTCTGCCATTTGTACCTTAGTGCCTGTTGTACCTCAATGTGATTATTTGTTTGTACCTCTGTCCCTGCCGCAGTCTGTGAGCTCCTAAGGACAGGGGCCAACTCCTTTTCTCTCTTCTTTCCTCTTTTCTTCTCCACACCCAATCTTAACCTTCCTGATCAAGATTCTCCTGGGCTCAGCAATGTGGCCGGCTGGGTTCTAGTGTCTGCCCATTCCTCACAAAAGTGATATCCCAGGCAAGGCCTCTACTTCAGTGGAGCCCACAGTTCCCTGAGGACACAGAATATAACAGACAGGAGTGCTTTGAAGAAAGCAGAGGAGAGCATGGCATTGAATGTGACATTCAGGGTGGAGTGGGGCTGACCGATTGGGGGCTCAGGGAGGTTTTCCTCAACAGGAAGCCTTTGAGCTGGGGCACAAATGACAAGAGGGACCCAGCTGTGTGAGGGGAGAAGGAGAAAGAAGGTTTCAGGCAGAGGGGCAGCTTGATCAGAGGCCCTGTGGTCAGAAGGAGCTTGGTGTCCTGAAGGAATCAGGCCACCTGGGCTGGAGACAGCAAAGGCAGTCTCAGGAGGTGGAGACACAGGTCATTCCTATCCAGCAGGGGTCCAGGGGAAGGGTGTTGGGTAAAACCAAAGTAAGCCACAAGCCCCAGCTCATTGGAAAGACATCCTCACTGAGGCTCTGGCCTCCAATCTCTGCCCACAGGGTCTCTCACCCAGCTCAAGCATGGTCCTATAGGCCAGTAGAAAGCATGACCCCTACATGGCTGAAAGGGACCCTGGAGGATCAGTTCATTAGTGGGATCCACCACTACTGGACAGGGGGCTTGTCTCTGCCTTTAGCTGTAACTTATCTCCAGTGTCCAGAAATGTCCAGAGCATAGTGAGGCTCAGTAAGTATTTATTGAGTGAACAATGGTGATTTTTTTTTCTGTTTTTTTTTTTCCCCCTTTTTAGTGATTAATATGCATAGATTTCTCATCAAAGAGTGGCTTGTGTCAAACTCACTGAGCACCCGACTCTGGTGTGGCTCAGAACTCATTATCTTCCAGCAGCAAGTTGAAGGGTTCTTGGACAGAGATCTAAGCGGAACAGTCAGGTTGTTGCTTGGACCCGGCCAACCTTCTGGTGAGTTCAGAGTTGCAAACTATTATCGTCTCTGCAGGTGGGGAGTACCTGGGTACCTCTCGGTGTCTCCGCCTGAATTAGGAACTCATCTCTCTGTCTGATCCCAGGCCAGGAGGGAGGGAGTTTGCTCTTCTTGTGTATATGAGACTGCTTTGGGCATCTTTAATGGTGTTCTGTGGCCACACCTAAGAGTCAGAGAACATGACGGGTTTTGTTTGGTTGATTTTAGAGTCTTGAAGGAAATGGTGAATGAAAAGACTTGCCCAGGATCATGCAGAATTGACACCATAGCTCAGTATGGGGACTCCCAATCCAGAGCTCTGCCACCGTTCTGGACAAACTCTGGCTGCTGTGGTTTAGATGGGTGTCATGTGTCAAAGGTTTTGCCACCAGCCCATGGTGCTACTAGGAGTTAGGTCATGGGGGGCATACCTCTGAAGGGGATACTTGGATTTTAACTTCTTCTTCCTCTCTTTCTGCTATGAAGTGAGCAGTTTCCTCCATCATGTACTCCTGCCATGATGTACCACCTCTGTACAGGTCCAATGTGGTGAGGCCAATTTATCATGGACTAAAATCTCCAAAGCTATGGGCTAAAATAAACATTTCCTCTTTTTAACTGTATTATCTCAGGTATTTTGTCATAATAACAGAAAACTGATAATTACTCTGGTGATCTCATCTGAAGACTGTTTCCTACCTTCAGTATTTCAATGTTTATCCCTGGCACTCAAAACTGTGATACCTCATGAAATTTACTCATCAATCCTCTCCTTTTTAATTTTTAGTTGTACTAGGATATATAAAATAGGTAAAATCTATCATCTTAATCATTTTATTTTTTTGTTTTTGTTTTTGTAGTGTTTTATTAAATGGCTGACCTATCTTAATATAAGTCTCAATAAATTCAGAAAAATTAAAAAATGTTAATGTATCATTTCTTCTCAAGCTTTATGCTACAAATTGAAATATACCACCACAAGTTGTCTATTATATGAGAAGTTAATAATTTGTTTTCTGGTTTGTTCTTTTTTGACTCCGTAGAATTCACTTCTCATTAGGATAGGTGTTTACCAAGATTCTGTACCATGACTCTTCATTTGAGTTTGAAAAGTCATTTGCAAATGTCCTTAGCTTTCTTGTTTTCAAAAAAAGAAGAAAGTGGTTAGCACTTGTTAATATTCTGACTTTTTGATCATAACAGATGTATAGTAGTAGCTCACTATAATTTTAGTTTGTATTTATCTGATCATTATTGAGGTTGAGAAAACTTTCAGATTTTTAGTGATGTATCTTCTCTGGGAAAATATCTATTCAAATATTTTGCCCATTTTTAAATTGAATTATTTGTATTTTCATTGTTGACCTGATATTCATATATTTTGATACAATTTTCTCATCAGATATGATTCATAAATATTTTCTTCAATTCTGTTATTTATTTATGCCTTTTTTTTTTTTTTTGGTGTTGTGCTTCCTAGCAAAAGTTCTATGTTTGATGAAGTTCAGTTTTTCTAATATTTTTCTTTGGTTGCTCATGCTTTTGATTTCTTATTCTAAGAATATTTTGCCAAATGCAATTTCATGAAGGTTTCTCCCTATATTCTAAGACTTCTATAATTTTGACACTTATATTTAGGTCTTTGACTTATTTTGAATTATTATTATTTTTTTAATTTTTTATTGTTGGTTGTTCAAAACATTACAAATTTCTTGATATATCATATTCCACACTTTGATTCAAGTGGGTTATGAACTCCCACCTTCACCTCATACACAGACTGCAGAATCACATCAGTTACACATCTATTGATTTACATATTGCCATACTAGTGTCTGTTGTGCTCCGCTGCCTTTCCCATCCTCCACCATCCCCCCTCCCCACCTCTCCCCTCCCCTCCCCTCCTCTCTCTCTACCCCCTCCACTGTATAACCCTGAGGGTCTCCTTCCATTTCCATGCAATTTCCCTTCTCTCTCTCCCTTTCCCTCCCACCTCTCATCCCTGTTAAATGTTAATCTTCTTCTCCTGCTCTTCGTCCCTACTCTGATCTTAGTTACTCTCCTTATATCAAAGAAGACATTTGGCATTTGTTTTTTAGGGATTGGCTAGCTTCACTTAGCATAATCTGCTCTAATGCCATCCATTTCCCTGCAAATTCTATGATTTTGTCATTTTTTAATGCAGAGTAATACTCCATTGTGTATAATCTTAATCATTTTAAATGTCTACTTCAGTTGTGTTAAGTTCATTCATTTTTTTGGGGGGGGGAGGGTAACCACCACCACCACCACCATCCATCTCCTTGACTCTTTTCATCTTACAAAACTGAAACTCTAGAAATTTTACTTATTCAATCTCCTTGAATGTTAAATGAGAAAAATGATGATGATGATGATGATGATGATGATGATGCCTACTTTATATATTTGTGAGAATGAATAGGGCAACATGAATGTTGGTGCTAGACACAGCTTATTAAGTACATACTTAACATCCCCCTACAGGTTTTCCCTGAAGTTATTTTGAGGGAAGTTGTTTTAAGGGGTTACTCCATATAACAAAACATGGGATGAAAACAGGGTAATGTCTTCAAAGTCGTGCATTTTATTTTTTACTCTCACATTGTACAATGCATGCTTTGAACATACAACGTTTTGCAACCCGTGATGTAATGTCTGTAAGTACTCATTAATTTGTTATTATTTTATCATGGCAAAGTACACATAAGAAAATTGACCTATTTAGCCATTTGTCATGAAGAGCTCAGTGACACTTAGTACATTCACATTGTTATGCAACCATCACCACCTTCCATCTCCAGAACCTCCTCATCTTCCCAAACTGAGGCTCTGTACCCATCAAACACAACTCTCCATTCCCTCCCCTTCTTCTTTCCCCTGGTAACTCCCATTCTTCTTCTTGTGTTTCTATGGAACTTCATTTCTTTTTATGGCTGCATAATATTCCATTAATAAAACACCACTGTTTAAAAAAAAAGAAAGCAATCAATGTCCCACACATTTTGTATTTTCATCCATGCATGGATAAACATTTGGGGAGTTCCCCTCTTTTGGCTGTGGGGCATAGTGCTGCTGGGGATCATTCCTGTACCGGGTTTGTTTGATGCCTCAAGGTGGGTAGGCTTTGAAAACCTTATGCTGAGTGGAGGCAGCCAGAAAATAAAGGTCACATAGCGGCACAGCTTTTGTATATTAACACATATCCAGGTTCCTCAGAGGTTACCTGAGAACAGGGATGCGGATGGTGCCCACTGTATGCATTTGCAAAAATTGACTTTCCCCAAATACATACTAAATACCCAGACCTGGCAAATCCACAGAGACAGAAAGTAGATTCATGACATCAGGGGCTGAAGGAGGGAAGAACGACTTATCCCTCCTTAAAGGGCACAGCATTTCCTTTGAGGGTGATAGAAATGTTTTGGAATTAGAGGTGATAGTTGCATGACGTTGTAACTCTATTAAATACCACTGAATCATATGCTTTAAAATGGTGACTTTTATGTTCTACAAACTTCACAGAAAGAAAAAGCACAGGAAGCCCCTTATGCTATATTTCCATTGTGATGCGGAACCTCCAGATGTGCCCAGGGATGTCGGAAACTTCAGAGAAATTCCCTTAGATTTTCCGGGCATCCTCAGGAAGATTTTCATGTTACTGACCCCAGGGCTTTGAGGGGACCAGGTGCTATCTGGTGCTCCTTCATGGAGCACAGGGCCTGGACATTCAGAGGAGAGAGTGTGAGACCTAGAGGGATCAGGAGAGAGGGCAAGGTTCTCCTAGGATGAGCTTAACCTGCTGCAGGTGAGAGAGCTCTGAGATCTTGGAAGCTCATCCTGGACCTCTGAACCTCTCCTTCTACCATCCAAAGGGCAGGAGAAGTAGTGAAAACTATGGGAAAGACACCATCTCCCTAGGACCCACCCATGTACTGGGCAGGCAGTGTTGAGTTTCACTGGGTCAAGGTCATGGCTTATCCTAAAGCTGGGGCAGAGATTTACAAGAAAGGATTTATCACCTGTAGACTTAGCCCTGGACAGTGCAGAATGGCCTCAGGCAAAGAAGATGAAAAGCCAGAGGACAGAGGGGACATGATTTTTCTTCTGCATGTCTCAGTGGATAGAAGGGGGCAAGGATAAGAGAGCGGGAACCCGCTAAGAAGTCCACGAGAAGGCAAATGAGGAGGCTGCAGCCTCACAGGGAGACTGGCCCTGCCAGGGGGTTAGTACTTGATTTGCTGAAACCACTTCAGGTACATTAGTAACTCCTAGATGTTAAGTACCTGCTAATTAACAATAGTCTGCAAATGCTCTATGCGGGAATAACCTGACTTGGAGCTCCCCTGCCCAGGAGAGAAGGGAATATTTGAGAAAGCCTCAGCCTGGGGTTAAAAACCATGCAAAGAAATAGTGCCCTGCATCACCAGGACTAGCATAGTAGGGTCTTGACATCGGCTAGCTGTATTTTCCCTAAAACGGGGTCTCATTTCTGAAATGGCCCTCATACCTCAAGAGTTGTGGTAGCTTTCAATGAGATAATCCACACAGAGCTCAGCACAGAGCAGGCTTATTGAGATACTCAACAACAAGTTGATCAGTGTGCCGAGAAGGTGGTAATGAAGCAGTGAATCTGGTGCTCCTGAGTGCATGTCCGCTCCTGCCTCAGTTTCCCTTGGTGACCTCTTTTGGATTTACTGATGGCCGTGCTGGTGGTCAGTCTTGCCCTGGGACCTTAGCCCACCCCAGCTCTGTACCTTGGTCTCATTAGGGAGACCTGCTATGTGACTCTGGGGAAAGTAGGGGGTAGGGAGTAGGGAGGGTGCTCACAGAGGGAGGAGCCATCTGAGTCTGGTGGGACTTCTTGGATGAGGTGAGCTCTGAGCCTAGGCCTGAATCCTCAAGGCCTATCCCCCAGGCTGCCCCCCACCCCGTGTCAGCTCACAGTGAAAGTTCTGAATGAAGGAGACACCAAGAACACATGTGTGCAGGGCTCACCATTTCGTGGGTACTCCAGGCTCCTGTGTGGTCTTCCAAATAGCCCTATGAGAGGAGTTGGGAAGAAAGCATCAGAAAAGTGAAGAGATTTATTGTCCAAGGGAGCACAAGTAGCTTCCACGGCCCCTGGAGGCTTTGTGGTTCAACTCTGCATTCATCCATTAGCCCCTGAGCACCCGCCCAATGGATTCCTTTGAGGCCTAAGTTGGGAGAGCTTCCATGGCTTCACGCACTCACATGCACGCTCTGCTCGTGTTAACCGACAGACAGGAATGGGAGATAATATGACTATATCCTTCCTACGTGGAACCCTTGGGCTTAGGTTGTCAAAGCTAAACTCAGAGCTGCATATTGCTGTCACTGAGTTCTTGTGTCTCACCAGACTTCACATGAGGGGAAGGACACTGGATGGGATCTGCTGAGAGGAAGAGCAAAACCTGAGGAATTTTGAAGGCATCAGACCTACATTGGTTGCCCTCTCTTGACCTATTTATTGGTGTTTACGGCCAGCTTCTCCAGAGCATGGGAAAGGCCTTGTGTTAGTTTCCCAGGGCTGCAATGTCAAATTCTCACAAACTTCATGGCTTAAAACACATGTTTATTAACTTACAACTGTTTAGGTCAGAAATCTTACATGGATCTCACTGGGCTAAAATGAAGGTGTTAGCACCTTCTGAAACCTCTAGGGGAAGATCGATTTTCTTACCTTTTCCCAGCTTTTATAAAATTCCCACTTTCCTTGCTTGTTGGTCCCTTTCAGACTCAAAACTAGCAATAATCAGTTGATTAGTTCTCATATCGCATCACTCTGTCTCTTCTTTTCTGCCTACCTCTTCCACATTTAAGGACCTTTGTGACTGTATTGGGCCCACTTGGATAATCTTCCCATTTACAGTCATCATCTGCTTAGCAACCTTAATTCCATCTGCGTCCTTAATTCACCTTTTGCCAGGTGACTAACATAGTTAGAGGTTTTAAGGACTAGAAGGTAGACCTCTCAGGTGCGTGGAAATAAGGGCATCATCTCCCTATCACAGTCCTGCAGCTAGTTGATGCTGCAGTTCAAGTCACTTTGTCACTTGGCCTTTTGAGAAAATAAAATCCGTGATCCTTAAAATGTCATGGCAAATTGGGATACTCTATCACATAGTAGAAACCCTACCTGGAAAAAATTATAGTGGAGCCCTTTAAATGTTAGAGCATTAGGAAATAAAATTCCTTTGAGAAATAGATACTGGCTTGCTGTTGGATACTAATGGAGAACCTAGGTAACCATGCAACCTGTGCTGTCTAGGGATTATCAGTTCATTTAGCCATGAAGTTAGGTTTTCCCACAATACTCCATCAAAGGGAAGTGAAAATATATACATGAAAGAATTGCTCAAATAGGTCTTGGATACGGTATCCACGAAGGCCTGGATAGAAGTTATGAATAGGTTCAACAATATGGGTCAAGGTTATTCTAGAAATCCCCACCATTGAATCTAATTTTCCAGCAATAGCAACTAGCTTTAATACTTCTGGTTGTTAAGAACTCTGAGAAGTCTGAGATATGACTTTGTATGCAAGCTTACTATAGTTTTCAACAGTTTCATGGATGATAACAGAAGACATGATACTCCTGGATCAGAGACAAAAGATAGCAAGCACAGCAGGAAACTTGAGCTTCATGTTTGCAGAGGCTCCCTTAACCCAAGTTCCATGGTGGGTGGTACAGAATGACTCTGGTGGATGCTGAACATGCCTTAGGTTTGTGTCCCAGCTAAAGAACTCAAGCTTAGAAAAGACTCCAGTGTTTCCTAATATGCTGTAAGCACGCCTGCTTCAACCTTTGCCCCAAATGGAAACATTCTCTTTATGATCCTGGACAGCAGTCAAGAGGGCTCTCTTCCCTAGAGGGAGATACTATATCTTCTAAGGCTGTTTGCTATACAAACATCCTTGAAAAGAGAAACTGGTCAAAAAAAATATGCTGTCAATATCTCAGTTCAGAAGATCTGCAGTAATGTGAGAGACCCATAGAAAACTTTCTCCCAGCTCAGTTATGGTAGTAGTCGTAGTCGTAGTAGTAGTAGTAGTAGTAGTAGTAGTAATAATAATAATAATAATAATAATAATAGCAGTATGTAATGTCTTCAAATCCACTAGGGCCAGGCACTGTTCTTAGTACTTTGCATGCACTGGTTTGATTTATCCTTAGTAGATTCTATCATTATTCCCACTGAACAGATGAAGCACATGAAGGCACAGAGAAGTGAACCCACGAGTGGCAGGTCTGGGAACACTGAAGTCTAGACTTTATGCTCTTTAGTGTCAGCCATCCTGCTTACCTATTGGGCTGTTTCCACTGGCTGCAGTGGGACCTCTCCAGAATATACACTTATTTGCAATTTGGGTTTGTTCTTCCCCACCGGCCATGCCTTGGCCATCCCCACCACTCATAGACTTACTAATCACTTTGGTAGCATACAGCTTCTCTGTCCTGTTTAAAAAACCATATTACAGCCAAAGAAGTGGGGCAATGGACTGATGCTCACGAGCCTTACTGATTTTGAATTGTACCTATTTTCAACAAAAGCTGCCTTTAAAAACATTTGAATGCTCTCTTGAAAAATAAGATAGACCAACAGTTCCAGCGGCAGACAATAACCTGTAACCCTAGAACACGGTCCTGCTGGGTGTGGGAGATGTTCTGAACTAATGTCCAGTGGAGAGTGGAGAAGTGCCCCCTCATGGGTCCTCTTCCTTAACATGCCCTTGATTTCCCCATATCCCTGCTTCTAGGCCTTAGTAACTGAGGGAGAACTGTTTCCACCAAGAATCACAACAAATTCCATCAAATTGGAGCCCAAGATCATCTCCTGGTTAGTTTTTGTTTCTTGTGTCATTAGAGGAAAAGCAGGTATCTCCTGAGTTGACTGCTCTGGGGGAGTTAGGGAAGTAGGGATTGTGTTCCACAAAGAGAGCTGGAATGCAAGGTCTCCTTCTGCTACCATGCCCGGGGATAAGAGCTGACGACAGGCAAATGCAGGCAACTCAGCAAGAATGGATACTCAAGGATGCAATATTTGAATTTATTTACCAGGTAAGAAACCCTGGTCAACTAAGGGACCACGCAGAGGGATTGGGAAGGGTTAGTGTAGGTGAAAATGTTGTAAGTATGGGTCATACCGTGTGATTAGAGGCAGAAATGTGTTTCTTTGTTTTCTATTGAGTACTTTTTTTTTTTTTAAGTGTCTCTTCGCATTATTATCTGTAAGGCGTGTGAGCAGTAGTTAAACTCACAGGTAGCAAAGTGTCAAAACAGAAGGATTATGACCAAACCTGTGAAAGCAAAGATTATTTTCCAAAGATCCTATACTTGAAACCTAGATATGGCCTTGGGTTGTCACCATTTGGAGAAGGAAGGAGGGAGGCATTGTGATTTTGGTCACCTATGAAGTGGTTTTTCATATAAAACTCCTCTAAGACTCTACATTAGTTAGAATTGTAGTAAATGTGCATGTGTGGAATGACTCTGGCTCAGAGGACAGGCATCTGCTAACCTGGAAAGAAAGTCCCACTCCCAAGGCCATGGAACCAGTTGGAAGCAGCCCACTTGGACTATGTGTGATTTAGTTGCATGAAACATTCTGCATTAATGTTTTATGCAGTTTCTGGTCACCTTCCAAAAATTAAGACAACAAACCCTTTCTGAATTAGCATAACAGTAAAGTCAGCTTTATTTCCTGATCATTTTAAATATCGGAAAATTCCTCAAAAAATAACCACTATGGAAAACGGTACGGTGGGTCTTCAAAAAGTTAAAAATAGAATTACCATATGATTCAACAATTCCACTTCTGGGTATATACCCCAGAAGGATTTTTAGTAGAGTCTTGAAGAGATATTTGCACACCCACATTCATAGCAGCGTTCTTTACAATAGCCCAAAGGTGGGAGCAACCCAAGTGTCCATTGACTTGACTAAAACAAAATATGATATGTACATACACTGGACGATTAACTCAGCCATAAAAGGAAGGAAATTCTGATACATGCTACAACATGGATGGACCTTGAAGATACTGCATTAAATGAAATCAACCAGCCTCAGATTTATTCCCTGACACCTCTACCAAACAAACAAATGAACCAACCATCCAATAAAGGTAAACAAAAACCAAAGCAAAACAACAACAACAACAAAAACCAGTCAACAGCCAATTAACCAAACAACAAAGAAGAAATAAGCCAGACATAAATATCGTAGGACTCCACTTATATGGGATTCATCAAAGTAGTCAAATCCATATAGGCAGATAGCAGAATGGTGGCTGCTGGGGGTTGAGGGGAGGGGGAGGTGGGAGTTGGATGTAACTGGAACAGGGTTTCAGTTCTGCAAGATGAGAAGTTCTGGAGATGGATAGTAGTGACGAACATACTCAATGCCACAGGAGTGTACACTTAGAAATGGTTAAGGTGGCCAGTTTTATGTTATGCATATTTCACTACAAGCAATTGAAAGAATGAAAGAGATTCAATTTTATAGTTTTTGAAGGTCTTCATTATTATGGATAAGAAGTTTTTAAAGGGTAGAAAGAACTATACTGAGAAACAGATTTTCTGTACTTGTGATTGGCCCAAATTCTTAAATTGATGATGCCCAGTTGGTTTTTAAATACCTTATTAAATCTCAGAACAGGATTTAAGTGCTGATCCTGTTCAGGGAGGCTGATCTTTGTAGACAACACTGGGCCCAATTATGCTCTGTTCCTGTCTCACAGACACACAGAGCATTGGATCTGCCCACAGGGATGCTGGGATTCTTGGATCTTCCTTCTGCTTGAGAGGAGGCCTTTGAGGAGTGAACAGCACCATTCTACCTAGTGGGGTAGTTTCCAGCTCCTCTGCCTTCTAGTGCATAAGGAAGATGAACTTCAGGCCACTTCCTCCTTGACCTGGTTGTGTGCACCTGGACATTATTGGAAGTGACCAGGAAGCCATTCTGAGCAGCAATATATGTTCCCCTCCTTTTCAAGGGTTCTCACCTCCAGTGTAGACCACTTCCCTGCCCCCCCATCCACAGTAGACCATTGTGGATGCTAAGTATGAGCTCAATGAGTGACCATACCAACTCCTTTGTCCACTCTGGCCTTGTCTGTCTGTAAAATGGGGGCAAGCAAAGACTCTAGTCTATAGTGAACAAGAGCAGAGAGGATGTGGCATAGGGTAAAATGCATATGAACCTTACTTCACAAGTTCAGGAGTAAAAGAAAGGTCACATTTCTTAGTTTTATTTAAAATTGAAGAAGTCTGATGCAGTCCACATCTTACCAGACAGAGGGAGAGTCAGCCTCATTCATTGATAGGCTCCATTTCTTCCCTACTTCTTGGGATCCATGAAAATGTTGGGTGCCTACAGGGCACCTGGAAGATAAAACTAGGTGTTGACTTTTGAGTCATTAGGGAAATTAGTAGTGTAATCCTCATTTCCCAGTGCAGTCCCTAGAAGTCCGGCAGGCTTCTGAGCCCTTTCTGGGACATAAGCATTTTTTGCCATGGATGGGACATTTTAGAGTCCAGTATTACATGGAGAAAGTGTGTGTGTGTGTGTGTGTGTGTGTGTTTTGTGTGGTGGGGCTTGTTTTCTATGACCCTCTAGCAAAGGCCCCCCCCCCCCAAACCAACTCACTGGTGAATCTAAAATTCAGCTCAGGCTGGGAACCACTGGTTTATCAGATGACCAGATGAAAGAGGGACCTGGATCCACCCCCAAATATTTTCTGTTTCCAGTCTGGTGGACATCAGCCTCTAACTTCTTCCTATATACTACGAAGCCAGTCTTTCTTTCCCTTTCAGGGATAGCAGACATAATCTCATCCAGAGTTGAAGTTTTCACAAAAATGTAGAAAAGTTGTTGATTTCATGTGGTGTCTGCATTCTGTCCTGCAAAGAAATATCCTTAAGACAAGGAGTTGCAAAAAAACACACACACACACACACACACAAAAAAAAAAAAAAAAAAAAAACACAAAAACAAACAAACAAACAAAAAACCAAACCAAACCAAACCAAACAAAACAAAACTGGATTATGGGACTGAATTGAAAAGGGGAGGAAAAATACAGAAAGGATGACAAGAATTAATGTCTCAAACAAGTTTTTCCAAATGCATGAACTAATTTTTTGAGTTATTCTTTTTTCCCATTTTTAAAAATTTTAATTTGTTATATATGACAGCAGAATGCATTACAATTCATATTATACATATAAAGCATACTTTTTCATATCTCTAGTTGTACACAAAGTATATTCACACCATTCTTGTCTTCATACATGTACTTAGGGTAATGATGTCCATCTCATTCCATCATCTTTTCTACCCCACCTACCCGCTCCCTTTTCCTCCCTACCCCTCCCTCCCCCTCCTTCCCCTTTGCCCTATCTAGAATTCATCTAATCCTCCCATGCCTCCCCTCAGCCCTACTATGAATCAGCATCCTTAAATCAGAGAAAACATTTGGCATTTGGTTTTTTGGGATTGGCTAACTTCACTTAACATTATATTCTCCAACTCCATCCATTTACCTGCAAATGCCATAATTTTATTCTCTTTTATTGCTGAATAATATTCCATTGTGTATATACACCACATTTTCTTTATCCGTTCATCTGCTGAAGGGCATCTAGGTTGGTTCCACAGTTTAGTGATTGCGAATTGTACTGCTGTAAACATTGATGTGGCTGTGTCCCTGTAGTTTGCTGTTTTTAGGTCCTTTGGGTACAGATCGAGGAGTGGGATAGCTGGGTCAAATGGTGGTTCCATTCTCAGGTTTCCAAGTAATTTCCATACTGTTTTCCATATTGGCTGAACCAATTTGCAGTCCTACCAGCAATGTATGAGTGTACCTTTCCCCCCAACACTTATTGTTGTTTGTATTTTTAATACCTGCCATTCTCACTGGAGTGAGATGAAATCTTAAGAGTAGTTTTGATTCTGCATGAACTATTCTTAGTGGATCACTATGGTGTGTGTGTGTGTGTGTGTGTGTGTGTGAGAGAGAGAGAGAGAGAGAGAGAGAGAGAGAGAGAGAGAGAGAGAAAGAGAGAGAATAGAAAATATTAGGATCCCTCTTACATAATACATAAATGTTAGGATCCCTCTCACATAAATGATGTATGGTCATTACATGCATTTGGATGAGTGTTCCGAGCTAAAATATATTTCTTCTTTTAAAAGGTATACTGAGGCTCAAAAAAAATTTGAAGAGTTTATTTGAGTAAGAACCAGTTCACTCATTGGGAATTCCAGGGTGACAGAGGTTTGGAGTTTCAATGATAAAGTATCAGAGACAAATATTCATGATGAAAACTTGGAAACAAATCATTTGGTTACAGTTGTAAAGTTGCCTTTTTTGGTTTACCTTGTTGGAAGGTCTCTAGTCACATATTTGTAAGTGGGTTGGCTGCTTCTGATGAGCTAAAGTTAAGTTTTGTTTCTGTCAAACATAAGCATTTACCAGAAAAGACCCAAATTTTGTTCATGTTTTTAAATCCAACAAGGTGGAGGTCATTTATGAGGCCGAACTGGTCTTGTCTGCTCAGGGATTCTTGGGGTCTGGTCACCATTTGAATTTAAATGGTGAAAAAGTTTATACTGTCCTGCCTGAGATGAGGGTGGGGGTGGGGAGACATCTTATTAAAACAAACAAATAAACAACAACAACAACAAAACCCCAACTCTCTGGTGATTCTAATGTGCAGCTCAGGCTGAGAACCATTGGTTTAGAGAATGAGCAGATGAGAGGGGGAGAAACCAAAATGTTGATTGATTTCTTTAGACAGAGCAATTCACCAAAAGAAGAGACTATGGGAAGTGAGAGGTAGGGGAAGGTGGTGGGAGCAGATAATGAGTCAAAGGAGGGAATGTCTTCCATCCCAGTGCAAATAAGTGGAAAGCATTGTTCTCTCTGTGTCTGCAAATGGCAGCTGTGCTGGGTGCTGAGCAGGGAGGTGGGATCAAGGGAGCTTGGACCTCCCAGGGGACTGGGTTGGGCAGCCAGGTGCAGCCTCAGGACAGCTGCAGTTGGAACTGCTGGATTCAGGGCTTGCATGTATTGACTTGGCTTTGACACTCTGCCTTTTGGACATTAGAAACAGCCATGCGAGCTGTCACTCTTTTCTACCACTCACCTGGAAGCTTATCTTTGCTCCTGTATTGAAGTCCCCAGGCCCCCGGAGGTGACCTCTGTTCAGCTCATCATGAAGATGGATGCTTTGGCGGCATCTGAATTTGGGTGTTCATTGCAGAAGATATTGTGCCTTGTGATGCCTGATGACTCCCCAAAGAGGCTGTATCTGGTTCTGATAAGATAAGAAGCTTCCTAACTCAGCACAGGAGCAGGAAAGAAAGCATCAGCAGGTTGGAGCTGTCATCAGTGGGAAGGCGCTGGGGATGTGTGTGTGGGGGAAGTAATTCACTTGGAAAAGAGATGATTACTGCTGAAGATGAATTTGAACTTGCTGATGTGTCTGTGACTGGTGTTGTTGAGATACCAGGAATAGATGGACTGTTGGCTCTTTGCATAAGCTCGGTTCTCAGGGAGGCAGTACAAGTTCACTTTCCAAAAACAGACCGTACTAAAACTGTATCCATTTGGGTTCTTTCCATTTCGAGTGACAGGAAACCCAGACCAAACTAATTAAACATACAAACAAAAATTTATTATCGTGTAACTGCAGCATCCAGAGTAAGCATCAGCTTGTGTTGATCACGCAGAGGGGTCCTGACTCTGGGGCGTCTCAGTGAGTCTCCACTGGGGAGTCTGCACTGGGGAGTCTGCACGGAGGCTGTAACTGTTAGGAGCAGGGCTGATGGAGCCACTTTTAAATCCTGCCTTTGACATTCATGAGCTGGATAACTTGGGGCAAGTCCTCCAGTTTCTTTGACCCTCAGTTGTGTTATCTATAAAATAGGGCTAGTGTTTAAGAGAATAAATGAAATAGGGTGTGAAAAACCTTCTGCACACAGCTGGAGCTCATACATATTAGTAATTGAGAGGACAATGGTTGTTTTCTCTCCAGCACCCACACATCCCGCCCCCTGGTTTCCTGGCAACAGTTCCAATTTTGTTTATGGATTGTTCCTCTCAGTCTCAGTCACGTACCAGGATGGGGCATACAACCCAAGCTAATGCCAGTTAGTATGCTGCATCCTTTGGATCTTGATGATTGGTTCATGGCTGTCTCCTGATCAAAGCTCATCCAATCAGAGAGAATGTCATGATTTTTCTGGGAATGTCAGGACAAGGATATCTTCCACCTCTCCCTTCCCAGTGGATTTGACCTAGAAGTATATGGCCCCAGGATCTTCTGAGGATCAATTTTAGAAATGAGGGAAGAACTAAATGAGAAAGGGGTTAACCCAGGAGGAACAAAACAAACAAACAAATAAACACAGATGGATAGACAGACACACGGAATGGGTAAGAGGTGGGTAGTGATATAATATGAACCCTGGATCAGCCTATACCTGATGCTAATTCAAATTCTTCAGCTATATGGAAATGAATTATTTTTTGTTAATGAGTTTATCCTGGGCTTTCTGTCATTTGCAATTGAAAGCAATAGACTAGTTTGGAGAGAGAGATTTCCTGGAAGCCAAAAAAAGAGATTCTTCAAAAGCCTCTGAGTCTCTTTGCCTCATTCCCGTTTCACTGCTAAGGAATTAGGTCCCAACTGTTGCATTGGATGAATTCCTTCTGTGCACAAAGCTTCTTGTACCTCGTGTGGGTTTGCTGAAAGGAAAAGAAGCTGTTCCAACCACCTGTCACTTGGAGAAGAGATAAATTACTTGGGACTAAAAGAACCTCTGCTATAACAGGAAAATCACAGAAGTCATAGGCAGGAGCCCAGGTCACCCTTTCATCACACCCTGAAAAAACAAAGTTCTCTTTGTTACCATGCTGTTTGGGTGTGCTGGATACCTCTGGAGTGAGGCCTGAGACTCGGAGGCTGATGGCCTTGGTCCTTGATCTCAACCTGGTTTCTTTGTGACTTCATTTGATAGTTTCTGAGTTCGAGAGACTGACGTTCAGAACCATCCCTTGCTATCAGCCACCATTTAGTCCAAACAAGGGATCCCATTACCCTTCCAAAGCATAGAAGGGGGCTGTTCTCCAGCTACTTGATGGTCTTCAAGTATACAAGAAAATGTTGGGACTGATTGTTGCCAACATTGTATTCTGACTGGAAATGATGGAAATGAGGGCATAATTAGGAGTTGAGGTAATAAAAATCAGCCAAGGATATCTGATGGGGGAACAACAATCTCTTTGCAGCAACCTCCTGACTCAGCCACAGGGAAGGGTGGGCAAGCTCTGCTGGCCATTCAACAGGCTCAGGCAGGTGAAGTGTGCTAGCAGGTGGGAGTGGGTGGGATGCTCCTAGTACCCAGTGCACCAAGGTAAGGTTCTGGGGGCTGCTGCTCCTCTGGGTGGGAAATCACTATTCAAAACCTTGCCCTTTTTTATCAGACCATGTGGGTTCACATCCTTATTATTTGGGGTTGCTAAAAACAAAGATAAAGATAATCACCAAGGCATATGGGAATGATGTACTGACCATCTTGCCACTGCTGCTATTTAGATGGTTGTGGGTCGCGATGGGTCCATATTCCTACATCTCAACCAGGTCTCAGCAGGTGGGGGAACATGCAGATCTTCATCTTCCAAATGGATGATTCATTCTAAAATTTGTGTACTAGGGGCACTTTTCCCAACGGGGACCACAAGTTCAGCTCACAGATTTTCTTGGGCAGGTGGAGGGGTCCCCTTTTGCATTCAAGTTGAGTATACTTGGAAGGAAGGGGATATGGCAGAGGAAAAGAGCTGAACATCATTCTTCCCATGGAATGGGCCAGAGAGGAGATAAAGTAGATCAGAGACCCCCCCACCCAGAAGACCCTTACTGTAATTAAACAGAAACCCCTCACCATATTTGTGGCATGTAAGTTCCTCTTCTTATCAGAGAGCTCTCTTACACAGGACATCAGCTAACAGCAAAAATATGCAGAAGGCGTTGTGGTTTGTAGCGTCTTCTTTGTTTATAAATACCAGTTTTGCAGAAAAAACTTGTGACCCCTGTCTGTCCATAAGATAGAACGAATTGCGCTTGTTATATAAACCTCCTGGCCCCCTCACCCGCATTGCGCATAAAGTTCAAATAATTTCTATACCCACGGTTCAGAGGAAGAATTCTTTGGTGAGAGCCACTTTGGAACCCTGTAGTCAATAAACCTGATTCCAGAAAAATTTTCAGGTGTCCAGCTTCTTTGACCTACTTCAGAGGAGGAGCCAGAGGCTCAAGTGCCAGGGTTCTTGTGATACTCTTTCTTGTCCCATTCACCTAACCTGAGAAGGCTGAAGGAAGGTCCACAGAGATGTCTGGGAGCTTGAAAAGATGAGGGGTGTAGACCACTCCCCTAGCACATCCACGAGCAGCCCTATTCTAGAGAGTCCTCCATGGACGAGGAGAAAAGGTATGACTTTGGCTGAAGAGGAGCCCCCGTGCCTGTGTGTGCTGCAGGGAGCAGAAGTTCTGGAGGCACAGAGGATGTGCCAAGGCACACAATGAGGTAGAAGCAAAGAGTGTGTGTGTCTGGAGGTGTCGATATGACTGGCTCACAGAGGAGAGAGTGCAGCTGGCCCTTGGTGACACAAGACCAGACACTCCCTTCTTTTTTCAGCTGGGAGGGAATGGAAACCCCCAGACACTCAGACACCAGCTCAGAGGGGAGCAGAGGCAGAGGGAAGAAATCAGAGAGACCAAGACTGTACCAGAAAGAGACTGAGATATTTAGAGGAGACCATTAAACTGTAGGCGCCCAATTACTGTTGATTGAAAAGTTGACTGTTGATCCACTGTCTCCTTCTCTGATTTTTGGCTAGTCTCAGAGGGATGCAGGATGGCTAGGGAGATTAGGAGAGCAGAGGAGAAAGAAATCCGCTGCATTTTCTTAGCACATTTGAGCAGAAGTGGCTAAATTTGATCCTTATTTGTTTGAAATTGTATTAATTTATTTGAAATTTATTTGAATTGTACAAACAATATACCTGTTGATTCTCGTGGTAAAAAAAAAATTAACAATGTAGTTAAGTTCCCCTTAGCTCCTTTCCTTTCTAGTAGTAGACACCAGAGTCTATTTGGAATAAGCCATTTTCTATGTATTTACTTATATTAATATATATTTTGGAAACGTAATCCATAGCCTTTGATTTTTCTCATTAACAGAATCACACTATAATGATACTTGTGTAACTTGATTTTTTTTAAACCTGGGAATGTATCAGTTCATGTATATCCACCTCATTAAAAAAATGTTCCATGGTATCCCATAGAATCAACATCTGATGGTTTATTTCCTTAGTGATGGACATTTAAGTAGTTTCTATGTTTTGCTTTTACAAATGATGACACATACACACACACACACACACAAAATCTCCTTATACATGCTTCTTTGTGCCTAGATGCAAATCTCGCCCCAGCGTATGCCTGGAAAGTTGTTTGTGTGCTGTTTTTAAAGTCTCAGTTTGTAATTCTTGGAAAAATGGTGGCATCACAGAAAACGGTTGTTTTGCCCTAGCCCTATCTCACTCCCAACTTGTTCAGGCTGCTACCACAGGAATTCCTTCATGGTCTGCAAACAAAGAGGAAGCAAGAATATCTGATACACTTTGGACTTTAGACAGAGTCAGAAATGAGGAACATCTGGTATCTGTGGCCTCTCATTTTAGTAGCAGCAGAATACACCAAAGAGGTGCTGGGTTCCTGTTGATAGAATTGATTAAAGAAACCCAACTTAGCAAAGGATGATATCTAATGTTACACTCATAATAAAGTTAGTGAGAGCCTTGCTGCTCATTTTGAATAGCCCAGAGTTTCCCCAGAACCACACATTTCTGTGGAGCTAGGACCTGCCTGCCTCAGTTTACCCTCATATTATTTGGATGAACTTATTATTTGGATAAAATTCTTGACTGGTGTTGGCATCGGGAATTTGCACTGGGGGGTATATCTGTAAAGGAGGCTATTCAAAGGAAATTGGGATGGATCTTACCGTATTCTCACTTTGGAAGCAGAGTTCACAGAGTTGAGAGCTCTGGCATCATTGAACTGAACCTTGGTGGTGATTAGTCTACCACCTGGTGATGATCATGCTCCCTCTTCTGCAAATTGGTTTGTAGTCTTAGAATTTAAGTAATGTCAGTGCTTCCTGGTCATCTGGGAGGGTTGGAGTCAAGATGTTGGATGTGCCCACATGTTAGTCTCAGTGCTCAGGGGTAGATGTGCCCCCAATGCCCCAAGAAAAAGAAAAAAAAATGGATAAAATCCCAAATAGATGCTCCTCCCATCTACCTGTGGGACGTAGGTTGTTATGGCGATGGCAAAGAGATCAAATGAAATGGAAACTGGGACAGGATTGGTCTACAAAACTGTCAGAGGTGACTCCTTTTGAATGCTGGTCTCCATATGTCACAGTGCCTTTGTCCGTCATGGTGGTGGCCACTCTGAAGTCAACAGAGTGCCTTAGATCTCTGTTTTCACTATTATTTTCCCAGGAATTCAGGAAACCACAGTCAGCCTGGGCGCCAGCTGGAGACACGGTAACTACGCCACTTTTAACATCTAGTCTGTACTTCCAAAGCTGCACCCAGGCTTTTCGGGTCAAAAGAGATGGCAATGGTTGGCTTAACTTGATAAATTTACTGTGTTCCTAACTGGACAGATTTTTTTTTTTGATCCTCAGCAATAACTGGAAGTTCAGAAGGATACTTTATAATTATTTCATCATATATGATTCTCACATCCTTCCTGGGATGTGTGTTCCATTACCCATATTCTACTATTTAGAAAACTGGAGGCTCCCTCTCCTCCGTCTATACCCAAAGGACTTAAAAACAGCATACTACAGGGACACAGCCACATCAATGTTTATAGCAGCACAATTCACAATAGCTAAACTGTGTAGCCAACCTAGATGCCCTTCAGTAGATGAATGGATAAAGAAAATGTGGCATATATACACAATGGACTTTTACTCAGTAATAAAAGAGAATAAAATTCATGGCATTTGCAGGTAAATGGATGGAGTTGGAGAAGATAATGCTAAGTGAAGTTAGCCAATCCCCAAAAAACCAAATGCTGAATGTTTTCTCTGATATAAGGAGGCTGACTCATAGTGGGGTAGGGAGGGGAAGCATGGGAGGAATAGACAAACTCTAGATAGGGCAGGGGGGTGGAGGGAAAGGGAAGGGGCAGGGGTGTTAGAGTCTGTAAACAAGTCAAAAATAACACCTGGCATTTTGCCAGGGGAATGTTAGAGTTCGTAAACAAGTCTGGATGGTGCCTGGCAAAATGCCAGAGGGAGTGGTTTGAGAAGTAACAAAAACAAGCCATTAAGTGTGGAGATTCCTTATTGGTTGACTGATGTATCTAGTTTATGCTAATTAGAAGCTGTGTGGAATGTATAAATACTGCTCCTGTCCTGCAATAAACGGCTCCCTCTCCTGCTGTATCAATCTACACAAGTTCTTTGTCACCCCCCCTGGTTATTCTGCTGCGGCAGGACTGCGGAAGATGGTGGCCCGTACGGGGAGCCCCGGGACACTCGGGGGTAAGTGACGAAAAAAAGCTGCCCGTCCATAGATAGGATGGGAGCAAATCTGCTCGTCCCTAGGCAGATAGGGCGAGAGGAAAAATGACCCTTTCGAGAAAATGGAGAAGATTGATACAGTATGTTTGTGTCTTGTTTTGTCTCAGTGTATTGTATTGTCTTTGTGATGAAAATATGGAAGGGGTGAGAAGTAAATTACTAAGGGAAGAAGGCACCCCAGTGGAACCAAGAATAGTTAGGGCATGTGTTGATAAGAGCCCAGGAACTCTAGTCAGAAAGAAAAAGAAAATTCAGAAGAAGAAGGATTATCAGGAAAAAAAGTTGCAGCAAAAGGCTGTTACTAAATACTTTTCGTTACCGGAGGGTGCGTGAAGCGGAGAGGCGGCTGCTGAGTGTGCAAGCTGGTCATAGCGCAGCAAGGATTTTCCAAGAGGCGGCGACTGGCCCTTCCCCGCCTCCTGGCCGGGGAGCTGGCTCTTCCACTGCCGCGAGCCCAAATCTAGACCTGACCTGGAGGCACAGTCTCGCAGGCTCTTGCTCCCTGTGCCCAGTAGCAGTTTGAGTCCGGGACTCTCCCCAGGGCCATCTGGGGCTACCCGGGACGCTACAGCCAGCAGAAGACGCTAATGGCGTCCGCTGATGTTTGGTCATTTTCAATGCCAATAACTAAGCTACAATGGTTCTCCCTGACCTGGAGGCTGATAAATAATGAGTACTATTAATGCTTATTTCAAATGCAAAAAAACCTTGAGATAATGTACTAAATTGTTCAGAAGGTTGTTTTCTTAGTGAAATGCTACAGGATTTTCTTTAGCCATCCAGAGTTCCTGCCTTCGTGCCAGTAAAGACCAAGGTGGAAGAATTTCTAGTGTTGCTGAAAACCGGATGAGACTTCGGCTGAGAAACGGGCGAGACTTCGGATCAAGCTAGCTGCCTGCAGAACTTACCTGGACTGTGATTTAAGCTAGCTGCCTGCAGAACTTACCTGGACTGTGATTTACCTGGACTGTGAGTTAATCTATTGAGACACTGCTTTATCTGGACTGAGACAACAAACTGTAATCTACAACAAATTGTAACTCAGTATCTTTGCTAACGGTGTCATTGCTGGTATAATTTTTCCAAGGGCTTCTTGCAGGGAGCCATCAATTGGCTTGGTATTGTGGCATTTTGTATCCTCCCTTTCTGTTTGTAGCAGGTTATTTATGGTGTTTCTGTAAAAACCACTATGGTCGTTATTTAAATTAAACAAAAGGGGGAAATGTTAGAGTCTGTAAACAAGTCAAAAATAACACCTGGCATTTTGCCAGGGGAATGTTAGAGTTGTAAAGAAGTCTGGATGGTGCCTGGCAAAATGCCAGAGGGAGTGGTTTGAGAAGTAACAAAAACAAGCCATTAAGTGTGGAGATTCCTTATTGGTTGACTGATGTATCTAGTTTATGCTAATTAGATAAGCTGTGTGGAATGTATAAATACTGCTCCTGTCCTGCAATAAACGGCTCCTACTCCTGCTGTATCAATGTACACAAGTTATTCGTCACCCCCCGGTTATTTTGCTGCAGCCGGACTGCGGCACAGGGGTTTAGCAAGGATGGTGGAATGTGATAGATATAACTGTCCAAAGTACATGTTTGAAGACACGAATTGCTGTCAACATACTTTATATACAACCAGAGATATGAAAATTGTGCTGTATATGCAAAATAAGAATCGTAATGCATTCCATTGTCATTATTTTTTTAAAAATCAATAAAAAATTTAAAAAAAGAAAACTGGAAGCTCAAAATAATTTAATCTGTATATGACTGAGCCTGGATTTGAAACCAAGATTGCTCCAAACTAGGCAGCTTTAAAGAACCAATGTGTTATCTTGCAGTTTCAATAGGACAGGAATTCCCAGGCGTGGCTTAGCAAGGTTGTGGCACAGTGTTTCATAAAGTTACAGTGAAGATGTTGGACCAGGCTACTGTCATCGGAAGGCTTGACTAGGGCTGGAGGAGCTGTTTTCAAGGTAGTGCACTCGTGTGGCTTTTGACCAGAGACTTCAGTTACACACCATCGAGTTGCTTGAGTGTCCTTAGAACTGGAAGCTGGTTTCCTTAGGTTGAGTGATCTGAGAGAATAAGGAGGAGGTTATGATGTCCCTTATGACCTAGTTTTGAAGGCGACACACCATTAGTTACGCCATATTCTATTTATTAGAGGTAAGTCATCACATTCAGCCCGCATTCAAGGGGAAGGGATTTAGACCACAATCTTGAAGAAAGAAGGATTGAAGAATTTATGGACATGTTTGTAAACCACGACACAGATGGACCTGATAGCTTCTATTATTTTTCAAAGATGCTAGGCTGCGGCTCACAGGTGACCATGTGACCTGCTCACTACCTTTCCCCACACACCTCCCGCCCTGGCCCCTCCCTCTACTCCAGGTAGTCCTGTTTCCTCTTGATAGTGGTGAGGCTCCGGGAAGACGGGGGTGTTTGCTGTTGTCACCTTATTTCTTTTGATATCACCCTTTGCTTTTCTGGGTTCTGATGCTGCGCACCTCCTTCTGCACGTATTGCCAAACTCTTATAAAATGGTCATCTTTATTTGTCACACAATGATCTAGTGACCTGATCGAACTTTATACATCTATGATGGATGTATAAGCCTCTGAGCTCTCCCACCTCATGATGTTTTGAACAAAAGTATAGAACCTTCAAGAAGCCCCTGAGATCTTTCCTGAATCCTTCCACTCAGCTATTCACCTTCTGATCCACCTACAGCCCCTAGACGTCTCTCTCTAAAACCCAGATATAATCAAGTCACATTTACCCCCTCCCCCAAGCTTTCAATAACTCCCAATTTCTTTTTTTTTAAAAATATTTATTTTTTGGTTGTAGTCAGACACAATATCTTTATTTTATTTATGTTGTGCTGAGGATCAAACCCAGGGCCTTGCATGTGCTAGGTGAGCACTCTACCACTGAGCCACAACCCCAGCCCCAATAACTCCCCATTTCTACAGGATGATTTTGGCTCTGGCTTTGAGACCCTTCACCACCAGGCCCCTGCCAGCTTCTCCCTCTCACCCACTCACCACTCTCCAGGTAAACCTGACTATTTGCTATTCTGGGCAAGGGTCTTTGTTCTTTGAAGCCTCCACCCCTTCACATGGGCTGTTCATTCTCCCTGGAATGAGCTCCTCCCCTTTGAACAGTTGTCAAACTTCTTCAAAGTCCAGTTCAGTCACCATCTCCTCCTGAAGCTCCTTGTACCTCCCCCTCCTTCCTGGGCACATCAGTCAGTAGAAGATATGCAGATGAAGGTGTCTGCTTGAATCCTGCAGCTACCTGCTGGCTTAACTGGGTTAACACTAATTAAAATCACAGGACAGCTAAATCTAATTTTTGACACTTGATAAATGCCAAACATCAATGGATTTTTCATTAACATAGCACATAGCAATGTCTTTAAGTCACTGTTATGAAGACACTTTCCTAATTTCTTGGAGGTGGTTAATCTTCTGTGCAGACATTGGAAAGGATTGAATTTCCTGACTCCCTTGGCTCTTGTCATGTTCGTGGTGTAAAATGATTGGAAAAGAAGCAATTGCCATAGACGGTGATGTCCATTTGCCACCTTTGTCAGGAAATAAATAAATGAGATACTGCAGGTGTCATGAACAGGGATAGGTCACCCCTTTTCCTTTCTCCTAAGTAGATGCAAAGGGAAGCACTTGGTTTGAATATTGGACACCCCACCTTCCGAGACTGGATTTAGATCCCTCCTGAGTTTCCAAAGAGCACTCTGTTGAATTTTTCAGGTCGTATTTTAGCAACAATAAAGGATGATTTCATTGACTTCATCTGAACCCCAATTGTCCTTTATTCATAAAATTGTAGCCTGACGGTAACATATGGCCAGAAAACCACAAGGTAATCAGAGACAAAGAATTCTGAAGGTGCAAATACTGTGCCTAGATGCTGGTTCTGTCGCCTGTCATTGCCATAGCCCTTTTGGGACCGACCAGTGCTTAACCAAGCAGATGCACAGCACATTGGACGCTTCCTCTAAGGAGGAGGAGAAGTAAGTGGGAATATGGGGTGCACTCAGCTTGCACACGATGCAAGAAAAGCAATCAAGGCATCGGCAGCCCTGTTCATAGCAAGCCAAGCAGGGACAGCACCAACCTGAGGGTGACTTGGGGTTATGTTAACAGATGGTGGAGAGCAGGCAGAATGCTTCACCTCCCATTTGGCCCCTGTCACCCGACTGAGAAGACTAATCTTCCCCTGTGAAGGGGGAGTGCAATCACTTTGTTCAGAGGAAATTGCAGCCTGGGATGTGAGAGGAGTTTGGACAAGAGCCTAATCTGTGGGTGTTTTGCTGAAGGCTAGGTAATTTGAAGTCCTTTAGGCAAGAAAGGGTTAATCCATTGTAGGCTTAAGGTAAGAGTCCCCACACAGTGCCTGTGGTCCGTTATCATATCCACTCACCTATTCCACGAGACATTTTATATTTGTCTGCATGATCCCAGGATGCTACAGTGGGGAGAGCTGACCTGGATTCCACTCTTGACTGCAACCTATTGCTATCCGCAGTCAATCACAAAACCTCTGTCACGTCAAAGATGCAGACTGACTCAGGAAGAGGAGTGAGCCAGGCAGGAAAACAGAAGCTATAATAGGCATTTCAAACACAGGGGATTTAATGTAGGAAATTGGTTATGTGCATATGGGAAGAACACAAGAATGATACCGAGAAAGCCCAGAGATCAGGAGCCTCAGGGAGCAGCCACCTCCCGCAGGGCTGGAGGAACAGATGGGAGGAGGTGGGCTGTCAGAAACTAGGAGCTTGGAGAGGGCTGCCAGGAGGAAGGGGAAAGACCCCCATGTTTTTCCAGGGCTGTTGCTTGCCTGTGATGGGCTTGGCTCTTTGACCATAGTTCTGAGCAGGGATTACTTAAGATAGTACCAAAAAAAAAAAAAAAGAAAAAAAGATAGAGTGATGGGATGGAGCGTTATAGGGACCAGGACAAGGCTAGGGTGGGAATATTTTTTGTAGCAAAGTTTGGGGGGAGGATTGCTGAATCTGAATCACTTGGGTGCTGACAATAAATTCAAGAAGATCAAGAGCAGAGTGGCATAGGACTTCGATGTGTATTGATCTCCTATTACTATGTAATAAATTACAAATTTAGTAGCATCAAAGATCATATATTCATTATCTAACAGTTTGCATGTGACAGGAACTGGGCATGACTTAACAGGGTCCTCAGCTCAGGATCTTACAAAGCTTTGACCAAGGTGTCAGCTGGGGCTGGAGTCTCATCTGAAGCCAAGGACTTCTTCCAAGTTCGTGTAGTTTTGGGCAGAATTTATTTCCCTATATTGATGGGCCCCATAGTGGTTCAGGTATTCAAAGCCATCAGAAGAAGGACCCTCTTATAAAATGCTCACATGATTAGGTTGGATCCATTTTGATAATATCCCTTTTGATTAATTCAGAATTAACGGATCTGACATCTTTATCTCTGACTGTGATAAACATCCTCTTAAGGGAGGAACAAAGCAGAGAGAGAGGAGGTGCTGACCATGTTTCTTCTTCAAAGTCAGGGACTCCAGGCTCAAGTCTAGATGGGAAGGGGAGGGGGAAGTCTTTGAGTAGAGATTGAAGCACATGTTATTTGGGGCTGGTGCATTCATCCAATTGAATCAAATTGTGTTTTAATGCTTGAAAATGACCACTGAATTGTCCATTGTCTAAGGGTGTGTAGAAAATTGAAGGATTGAACTCAGGGACACTTGACCACTGAGCCACAACCCCAGCCCTATTTTGCATTTTATTTAGACACAGGGTCTCACTGAGTTGCTTGGCATCTCACTTTTGCTGGGGCTGGCTTTGAACTTGCGATTCTCCTGTCTCAGCCTCCTGAGCTGCTGGGATTACAGGTGTGCACCTCTGTGCCCAGCTTGGATTTTCTTTTAATTGTACTGAGATGTTATTAGAGGGTCTGAAGCAGAGAAATGACATGATCTAATTTACATGCCAGGTGCTGTGCTCTTGCTTTACACAACGCCCTTTGCACCTCGCCAAGTCTGCCTGCTGAACTTCTTTCTACACTTTATGGTTGTACTTCAACCTGTTGGGATTGTGCAGAAAGTCTTATAGCTGCCCTTTGAGGAGAGAAGCCCCAACCATGTCTCTCTCCACAAGCTCCTTCTAGTTTCCCAGGGTCAAGAATGCCAACCCATGAGAGCAAGCCAGACCTCCCCAGTATACTGTTCTTGTATCAGAATAGATGCCTAAGTCAGAGCCTCTTTGGGGTGATGCACCATCAGTCTTGCTTTATACTGAGTGATAACCAGCAGACTCAATCTGATCCTCTCTCTTTGGGGAGGTTTGAAGTGGGCTAAGCTCACATTATGAGGGTACCAGCCATTAATGCCAAACTTGGGACAACTGAGACCAGGTGCCTCAGGGGCTGCTTTCCCTTAAGGAAAAGCGGTGAGACCCATATCTTAGCTGAAGGCTCACTGTTCTTTGGGTTGGGGACTGTGGAAGGTGTGAGCCTTATTTTTCTGTTTTGTGAATCCCTGTGCACGAGGGAGGTGGACTGTCTTACATTCTCGTGATGGCTTTGGTGTCCAAACTCCTGCTCAACTGCAAGCCCAATCTCTTCCCCTCCCATCTCCAGCCTCTTTCTGCTTATCACTGATACAAACGTGAAATCCAGAGCCCTTTCCAGAATTTCCCCGTCCCTCAACTGGCACCCACTCACACAGGTATTGGCGACGTAACATATTTAATGAGAGTGTTGGGAAGGCAGAGGAAGCCTGTAGCCCTGTGTTGGGTGGCTTCATGACTATTCCAACGTCTCTATTTTTCAAGTCCCCATTGCCCAGGGACTACCACCTCTCTAAACCCAATTCACCTCATTTTATCATGCACAGAATCTAACTCTGCCTTTCACTCTGCATCCCTTTGTCATCTAAGGCTCATTAGCATCTCTACCACCCCAAGGACCTTAATGGAAGGGAACAGCATAGAACTCTGTTATGCTGCCACCTTTCAGAAATTAGACATGGTTGAATTTGGTTTAGGTGTTAAAACATACTGTCTTCTTCATTATAATACCTTATTTATAAAACTAATTCTCCTCCTGGCAAACTTAATGATTAACACAAATCTGAGGATATCGAGGGTCAGATTAGATAGCAGATTGTATTTTCTACAAACGACCATAAAATGTCCCCCATTTCACAAGTTCCTCTAAACCTTTACATTCTGCCAGAAAGAGGTGGGGTTTATGTCTCATCATCTTCAACTGGTGGCCCTTTGTAACCACTGCAACCTGGTGGGGGGCAGAAAAAATACTATATGATTTTAGATGTTAGGACACAAAAATGCATGCACTCCCTCCTTGTTCACTTAGGAATGTCACCCTGTAACTTTCCCACAACATCATAAGGAAGCCCGGGCAATTCATGTGAAGGTGCACAGGAAGAGCAACTGAATTCCCAGCCATCAGTCAGAGGCCATTTACCAGCTGTATGAGTGCGTCTTTTTCTTTTTTAATACAATGCAGTTTTTTATTTTTCTTAAAAATTTGCTAGAGTATTCTTGAATATTGGTTTAATGGGTTTTTTTTTTCCAATTTTTATTTATTCTACTTAGTTGTACATGACAGTTGCCGCAGTCTGGCTGCAGCAAAATAACAGGGGGGTGACGAAAAACTTGTGTACGTTGATACAGCAGGAGTAGGAGCCGTTTATTGCAGGACAGGAGCAGTATTTATACATTCCACACAGCTTATCTAATTAGCATAAACTAGATACATCAGTCAACCAATAAGGAATCTCCACACTTAGTGGCTCGCTGGCCTTACTTCACAAACCACTCCCTCTGGCATTTTGCCAGGCGCCATCCAGACTTGTTTACAGACTCTAACATTTCTCTGGCAAAATGCCAGGCGCCATTCTGACTTGTTTACAGACTCTAACAGACAGTAAAATTCATTTCAATTCATCATACACAAATGGAGCGCAACGTTTCAATTCTCTGGCTACACAGTGTAGAGACACCAATTCTATATGGTGTAGAGATGCACCATTCGTACAATCATACATGTACCTGGGGTAATTATGTCCATCTCATTCCACCATATTTCCTACCCCCACAACCCCACCCCACCCTCCCCTTTGCCCAATCCAAAGTTCGTCCATTCTTCCCATGCCCCCTCCCATCATAGATCAGGATCCACTAATCAGAGAAAACATTTGGTCTTTAGTTATTTGGGATTGGCTTACCTTGCTTAGCATAATATTCTCCAACTCCATTCATTTACCTGCAAATGCCATAATTTTATTCTCTTTTATTATTGAGTAATATTCCATTGTGAATATAAACCACAGTTTCTTTATCCATTCATCTATTGATGGGCATCTGGGTTGGTTCCACAGTTTAGCTATTGTGAATTCAGCTGCTATAAACATTGATGTGGCTATGTCACTATAGTATGCTGATTTTAAGTCCTTTGGATATAGACCGAGGAGTGGGATAGCTGGGTCAAATGGTGGTTCCAGTTCAAGTTTTCTGAGGAATCTCCACACTGCTTTCCAAAGTGGTTGCACCAATTTGCAGTCCCACTGGAAATCCATGGGTAGCAAAGTCAGTGTGTCATTTTGAAAGTAGATTCTCCATTCCTCATCCTCTTGGGAGGGAGACAAATTATTCCCATTGAGCTCTGCCCTAATGGAAAATTCATAAGTTAAACTGTTACCGATTGCTACAGTTCAGATCTGGAATGCCTCCCAAAGGCCCATGTGCTCAAGGCTTGGTCCCTGGTGCTGTGCTAATGAGAGGTAGTGAAACTTTAAGTGGTGGAACCTAGTGGGAAGTCTTCTGCTCATTGGGAGCTTCCCTTCCAGGGGGATTGTGGGGCCCAGCCCCTTCCTGTTCTTGTCTCTGCCTTTTACTTCCTGGTCATGAGATGAGTGACTTTCCTCCACCATGTGCTCCCCACCATGATGTGCTGGCTCTCTACAGACACCAAAGCTTGCTTCTGCTCAATCATGGACTTGATCTTCCAAAATTGTACACCAAAGTGATATTTAATATTTCTCTTATTAAATTGGTTTATCGGGTATTTTTCTGTTTCCATTTTATTATTATTGGTACATCTCGACAGGTTTCTTTGTGCACACCTGCACATGTGTATCTCAGGTATTTGCTATAGTAAAATAAAGCTGACTAACATATTGATTTAGGACTTTAAATTTTGGAGTTTTAAGAACCAGAAATAGGTAAACTGGTACAAATAGGTTAAGGAACCTGACCACAATCATAAAACATAATTCCCAGAGGTGGGACTCGGAGCAATGTCCTTCAGTCCCCAAGTCTGTGCCATCACCATTATACTCATTATAAAAGGCTCAGCTTAGAGCCTGGTACATAGCAAACAATCAATGAAATATTTCCTTCCCTCTCCCCTTTCTCCTCAAGGGCTTCTGTGGCCTGGTCAGCATAGCCAGGGGTGGACACATCCCAGGAGAGAAGCTTTCTCTTACAAAACCCACCTAACTGTAAGTGAAGCTGCCTCTTCGTGGGTGTGGAGAGCAGATAAGCCCAAGTCAAAGAGTGCTGCTTCTTTATCCCAACATTATTGAACTGGGAAAGCATTTGCAAATATGTACTTGGTCTCTGGCTGCCCTTGAGATTCAGGAAGGAAGCCCTGACTTTTGAAGGAACATCCAGGCAGCATTCACATTAGCCATTGGAGGAAAGCTGAAGTCCCTGTGCTGCTGGTGGACTTGGGCAGTGAAGGTTCCCTAAGGGGCTTAACTGCTCTTTAGCATACATGGGAATCTCAAACAAATTTTCCCCCTTTCCTATAGGATGCACTGCTTTAGGATGACATTTAACGCAGCAGAAGGACAGGGCTGGGGGATGAACTGAAGCTCAAGGGCAGGGATGACCTACTGGGGCTGTTCAGAGAGCATCCCTGTTCTGAGCTCTCACCCTCTGGACCTAACTCTCGTGCCTTGACTTTTGCTTTCAGAGTCTTGTCTAGGACAGCGTGATAAGTAAATGCATTGGACAGATACAGGAAACATACACCTCTGGCATGGCTTGGATATGAGGTGTCCCCTAAAAGCTCATATGTGAGACAATGCAAAAAGGTTCAGAGGAGAAATGATTGGATAGTGAGTGTCTTAACCCAATCAGTGAGTTGATCCCTGATGGGATTTACTGAGTGGTAACTAGAGGCAGGTGCGGTGTGGCTGGAGGAAGTGGTTGATTGGGGGCGTGGCTATGGGCTATATATTTTGTATCTGGAGCTGGAGTCTTGTCTCTGCTTCATGATCACTGTGATGTGAGCTGCTCCCTCGGCCCACTCTTCTGCCAGGATGTTCTGCCTCACTTTCAAGCTTTGAGGAATGGAGCTGGCCTTCTCTGGACAAAGACCTCTGAAATCGTGAGCCCTCCTCCCTTACTGTTGTGCTGGTCAGACCCTTTAGTCACAGCAGCAGAAAAGCTGACTGAAACAACCTCCTTCCTGTGCCAGTCACCTCATTCCCAGTGGCTACAAACCAGCTCTTAGTAGGTCTCCTCCCTAAACTTCTACATATCCCTTCAGCCTGGGCAAACTGGATGTAAGGCATTAATAAATGCATTTATTCATTTGCTTTGCATTCCATACATCATTTACCCATTTATTTTTTTATCTGTCTTTTGTGGACAGTATAGCCTCATGATTTAGGTTATAGATTCTGCATTGTTTTTGTTGGGATTCTGATCCTGCCTTCTTCACTTATGAGCTAGTTTTCACCTGTCTATTCCTTGGATCCTCATCTGTGAAGTTAGAGAATACAGTATTCATACCTCCCTTACAGAGTTATTACGAGAATTAAATTAATTCATATGCAAAGCACTTGCCCTGGCACCTGGTAAATTCTCCATTCACATTACAGTTTTGTATTTTTGCTGGAGCTGTTAGTGTGTTGGGGTGTGTGATTGTTGGAGGAAGCATAGCAGATGGTCTTCATGAATTTTAAGCATAGGTGCTAAGAAGGCGTGGAGTTTGTTTTTCTGTTTCCAGAGGGCTCAAGTTCCCAAGCAGCTTATTCCACTGCTGTTTTAATATTAGTTAGACATATACAGATGCTACTCAACTTACAATGGGATAACCTCCCCATAAACCATTATAAATTGAAAAAATATCACCCTAAGTTGGAAATGCACTTCATATACTCCACCTACCATACATCCTGGCTTAGCAAGAGTGCATGAGTGTTTGTTGTTTCCCTTTGTTATCATGTGGCTGTCTTGGAGCTGTGTCTTGCTGCCTCTGTCCAGCCTCTCTGGAGAGGATGCAACTGCATATCACTAGCCCGGGAAAAGATCCAAATTTAAAATTAAAAGTACAGTTTCTACAGAATTCATATTGCCTTTGAACATTTGCAAAGTAAAAAAAAAATCATTATCAAGGGCTGGGGATGTAGCTCGGTGGTAGAGCACTTGCCTAACATGTGCAAAGCCGAGTTCTATCTGCAATACCACGAAAGAAAAAAAAATCATCCTAAGTTGAGCAGTCATAAGTAAGTCAGGGGCCATTTGTACAATATGTAGATCAGTGTGCTCATAAATGTATAATTTATCTAGAAGAAGATCCGCCCATGGAGAAGAGGCCTTTTTCCAGGTTTGCGTGGCTGAAAGTTAAGGGGGTCATAGCCTGGTCTGTCTCCCAGGAGGGGCCACAGTCAGGATCCTCTCAGAAGTGATCCCAGGACTGCCCAGAGGCAGCACTGTTTGAGGACACCTCACAAGGCCCTGCCAGGCCTCCACCAGCTTTGAAAAACTTCTTCAAAGCCACTGCAGAGCCACCTGCTCTCCAGGACGTCTTTTCAAACTAGTGCCTTTTTTCTGTGGGTCCCAAAGACAGGGCTAAGGAAAACGGCAGTTTTGCTTAGCTTTCAGGGACACACTTGATGCCATTTCTTCTCCTTATTTTAACTACAAAAAAGGAACTTTCTGGTTTGAATAGCAATTCCAACTTTCTGCCTTATTCTGTAAGAAAGGGATGCATTCAGTCTATCCTTGGCATTGTTCTGTTTCAAATGAGTTTTCTAAAGCTGGTGGCTTCCTTTGGTGGTCAGAGATTGTCAAGTGTCTGTGAGCTTTGAGCATTGGGTCATATTGTCTAATAGGGGACACAGAGAAGGGAGGACAGTTTTCTGCTTCCTGAGAGGAGAAACTGGTGGGCAGCTTTGGACCAGGATGGACAGGTGCTTTGGGTATCTGTACCAAACCTTCTGCTCTTCGTGGGTGAGAGTCATGTCAAGGTGAGAGCCTCTTAACCTGGGGCTAGACTGGCAGAAACACCACATCAAAGGTGAATCAGGGTAGCTGAACATCAGCTTTAGAAAGCAGGTCTTTTTGTTTATTCTGTCACAGTAAAGTTTTCCTTGGTGAGGTCAAAGGGAGAGAGAAAGAGAAGGAGGGAAGAGAGAGAAAGGTCACTGATTTGGTCGGCTTTCATAGAACAGAGCCCAGTTTCTTTTATTTTATTTTTGTACCTATTTGTGAAGGCTTATTTTATTTTTTCTAGAGAGCCCAGTTTAAAGATCTAAAGCAGGGGTTAGCAAACTTTCTGTAATGAGTGGGAGAGTAAATATCTTTGGCTTTGTGGGTCGGAACACATCTGTTGCTAATGCCCCCCTCTGCCGCCATGCCTGAAAGCAGCTGCAGATGACATGTGAATGAGTGAGTGTAGCTGGGTCACAATAAATTTTTATTGGACACTTTATGCATACTGAAATTTGAATTTCATGTGATTTTTCTCTTTTTTCTTATTAAAAAAAGTTTCTCAAGTGATTTGCACCTATCCCAAAGTATCATTCATCTTTTGGTTACCCACCAGCCATTTATTTTTTATTGTATGCATGGTATACTGGGGATTGAACTCAGGTACATTTTACCACTGAGCCTCATCCTAGCCCCTTCTATTTTTTTTTTTTTTTTTGAGATAGGGTCTTGCTAAATTTCTGAGGCTGGCTTTGAACTTGCAATCCTCCTGCCTCAGCCTCCAGAGTTTCTGGATTACAAGTGTGTGCCACCATGCCTGGTTCCCTCCAGCCACTTAAAAATGTAGACTTTCTTTGCTGCTCATTCCAAAGAAGGTGGTAGGCTGGATTTGAACAGTAGGTGGTGGATTGCTGACCTCTGATCTAAAAGGCAAAGAGAATACTGGTGCCATGGGCTGGGAGGTGAACACAGGTGACCATCAGAACAGCTTTCACAGGGCTGAGGCAGGAGGGAGGCTCAGGGTGCAAGAGGAGGGAAGGCTTTACCTACCCTAGGTATGGGTACCTGTTCTGAGAAGAGAGTTGGTGTTTTAGTCAGCTTTTGCGCTGCTGTGAATAAAATGACCTGATCAGCACAATTGTACAGAAGAAAGAGTTTATTTGAGGGCTCAAAGTTGCAGAGGTCTTAGTTTATAGAAGGCCAGCTCCATTTCTCAGGGCCAGAGATGAGGCTGAACATCATGGCAGAGTGTGTGGCAGAGGGAAGCAGCTCACATCAGAGTGATCAGAAAGCAGAGAGACATTCCACTGGCCAGATACAAAAATATACACCAAAGCCACACCCTAATCCCTACCTCCTCCAGCCGAACCCTTCTACTTCAGTTAATCCCATCAGTGATCAAGCTGATTAGGCTAAAGCTATAACCCGATTATTTCTCCTCCAAACCTTCTTGCATAGTCTCATAGGTGAGCTTTTAGGGAACACCACATCTAAACCATAACAGGTGGGTAGAGGCTGTTTTTGAAATCACAGAGGATTTTGCTTGAAAAACATTTGCTGATGTCCTCTGAGTGGTAGAAAATCTCCAGATAGGATTTTTAAGAGATCCCACAAATTCTTTCATTTTATTTCTTTCCCTTCATATTCTCTCTGTCTCTCTCTTTTCTTTTCTCCTCCCTCCCTCTCTCTCTTCCTTCTGTCCTTCCTCCCTTTCTTTCTTTTTACCAAAAGTTACCCAGTTTTCAAGTATCTAAATCCTCACCAGTTGTCCATCCCATTGCATGATCATTTTAGAGATGAGAGACCAACTGGCCAGGACTCCCTTGGCATATGAGGGGAACCCGGGGGCCCACCTCCAAATCCCCAGGAGTCCTTGGAGGGGTTTTGTGTCTCCTACTTGATGGTGTTCTATATTCAGTCTTATCTCTCTTGTTTATCTTCCTTCTATGCCATGTGATCAATTCCCAATTGGATCGCAGCTTCTATTCCCACATTACTGTTTATCAGAGTCTAACATGGTAGGGTTTGTTGAAAACAGTTCTTAAAAATCCTTGACCATCCTAGCCACCAGAATTTCCCCCTGATTATCATTTTTTCCACACCATCCTTCCTTGTGCAGACCCCTCTGCCCTGAAATTATGATGCAAGAGGGACATGGTGACCCATAATTGAGTGCCAGGGTGAATGTCCTATAGGGGAGGACCCAGGGGCCTCTGGAGCCAGCAGAAGAGGATCACTAGTTTTAAGTAGAGACAGGGTTTGAATGCCTTCCCAGAGGAGGGGGGGGGGGCTGCAGACACATGAGAAGGGGTTTTTAGCAGAGAAGGCATCCGGGGCATACAGGAGATCTTTAGAAAAGGTTGACAAGTCGCAGAGGAGGGAATCTATCCTCAAATATTGATTTTCATTGGCCTGTTTATTAGACTCTTCTTTCCAAAAAGAAAAGCTATAATTAGCTCTGTAATCTTTGTTTCCTTGTGCCATTGAGATCGTTTGACTCAGTATTCTTTAGTCATTAACTTACTTGAAATGTCAGAAACAATAAAATAAAACTTTTACTAAAATATTTGATTATAATTATTAAAATGTTAAAATATTTTATTTAAATGGATTTTTAAATTAGCAGTAAGCATTTTCTGAACAAAGCCCTGGAGTTAAACATCCATGAATGTCCCTGTCATTAATATTTGCAAAAAACAATGCTTTGCATATGCTCTCCTCATGGAATGTCAACACATAGCATTCCCATGGTGGACGTCTGTGATAACCTCTCCAGCATCCAGTTTCTTCTTTCCAGTGGCTATGATTTCCATCTGGGGAAGCTAATTTCACTACCAGCTATGCTGGGGGACTTGACCAATCTAGATCCATCCCTCTGGTCATAGTTCAAGGTTGAGTGCCTGACCAGAGGTGACCTCATTGGAGCAAATGGTATTTTTGCTGGAGCTGTTAGGACAATGGCATTCTGTCTTCTTCTGAATGGGAAAATTTGGGGGTGAGAGGACAACCTACCTGATTGCTGCAGCTTGGAGGGAAGTGAGCTTAAAATAAAAATGAGTCAAGAATATGGAAGAGAAATCAGCTCCAGAGCCTCAACCCACCATGAGTGTTTGGATCTAGTGGTGTCTGGAACCTGTCTACCTCTGGGATTTTCACTGTGATGAGACAGTAAATTTCCTCTATTGTCAAAGCAAAGTTGAATTGGATTTCCATTCTGAACCAGATCTTTCTCAAGTCGGACCGGGGTGTGTGTTCATCCTTTGATGAAGACTTGGGAGGACCTGAACTCAAAGTTTGGGAACTCAGTTGATGGTTGCCTGGAGGAATTCCAAGTTTGGATTCATTATATCAGTAACAATCTGGATCCATTAAATATATTTAGTATTTGCATAAAAAGAGAGACTGGCAGGGCGGAAGAGTCAAAGGCATGGGGAAGGTTGTGCATCTGCTGTGTAGAGAATTCAGAAGAAAAGCTCCAACCAGCAGCAGCAGCTGTAGTGTTTTTATTGGAATTCAGAATCACAGCCAAACAGACAACTTCCCTTCTGGGTTGCGCCAAGCAAGAGTTGATGGGGAGTGTATTGGAGCCGGCACCATTAACCACGACCAGGTTAATGAGGGACACAGATTCTTCAAGAAGAATCTTGAAGAAGGCAGAAATTATTTTTCTTCTGATTCTGAAAGAAGCATGTAAGCATTATGGAGAGTTTAGACAATGTAAAAAAAAGTATAACAAAAATGTTACAAATATCTGAATTCCTCAACTCAGGTATTCTTTTATGTTTTAAACCCACATATGTTCAATCATTCTGGATATATAATTTTATGTCAAAGCCATTTTTTCCCCTAAAATAATGTATCTGTAATCATGTTCAGTGGCTGCATAATATTTTGCCATAGGGGTTTTCAATACATAACCACTTTTCTTTTGTTGAACATTCAAGGAATTCATGAGCTGTTTTTCTTAAAAAAAAAAAAAAAAGAAAAGAATTTATTTATTTTTTTTTTTACAGCAGTTTTAGGTTCACAGCAAAATTGAGAAGAAGGTGCAGAGATTTTCCCATATGTTCCCCCCTGTCCCTACACATGTAGTCTTTCCTTCACTCTGAATCAACACCCTCACCACAGTGGTCTATTTGCTAACAATTAATGGATCTATGTGATCACATCATTAGGGTTCACACTTGGCATTGTACATTCTGAGTGTGATAAATTTTTCATGCCATGTGTCCACCATTATGGTATCAAACGGAGCAGTTCCGTTGTCCAAAAAATTCTCTGGGTTCTCCTATTTATCCCTCCCTCCACCCTTGCCCCTGGAAACTGTTAATCTTTTTACTACCTTTATGGTTTTACTTTTTCCAAAAATGTCACACAGTTGAGATGATACTGTACATATCCTTTTTCCAACTGGCTTATTTCACTGATTAATGTATATATAAAATCTCCTGCATTTCTTTTTATGGCTTGATAGCTCATTTCTTTTCATCACTGAATAATAATATTTCATGGTTTGGATGGGTCACAATTTACTTATCCACACACCTACTGAAGGACATCCGGGTCATTTCCAAGTCTTGGCAATTATGAGTAAAGCTGATAAAGACATTCATGCACAAGTTTGTATGTGGATCTTAGTTTTCGAATCCTTCAAATAAATACCAAGGAGTGTAATTGCTAGATCATATGGGAAGAACATGTTCAGTTTTTTAAGAAATATCCAAACTTTCTTCCAAAGTAGCCACACCAATTTTGGGCTCCCACCAGCAGTGAACAAGAGTTCCTGCAGCTCCACATCTTTGCTGTCATTTGGTATTGTCAGTATTCTGAATTCCGGCCATTCCAACAGGTAGGTAGTGGTATCTCAGTTGTTTTAGTTTGCATTTCCCTGATGACATGATTTGGAGCATCTTTTTATAAGCTTCTTTGCCATCTGTATACCTTCTTTGGTGAGGTATCTGTTAAGGTCTTTGACCTATTTTTAAATTGGATTGCTTGTTTTTTTATAGTTGAGTTTTAAGAATTTTTGTATATTTCCGATAATAGTCCTTTGTCTGATGTGTCTTTTACAAATAGATTCTCTCAGTTAGTGGATTTCTCTCTCATTCCCTTAACGTATCTTTCACACAGCAGAAATTTTAAATTTTAGGGGACTATAACTTATTGTTATTTTCTTTTAGACTTTTGTTGTGTCTACAAAAAAGTCATCACCATACTCCAAAACATCTAGAATTTTTTCTATGTTATTTTTCTAAGGATTTTTTAGTTTTGTGTTTTACATTTAGGTCTTTGATCTATTTTTGAAAATTTTTTTCTTAAAAAGTGTAAGGTCTATGTCTAGATTAATTTTTCCTTAATTTTTGCATTGGATGTAAAATTTTCTCAGCACTATTTCTTGGAAAGAGTATGTTCTACATTGTATTTCCCTTGCTCCTTTGTCAAAGATCATTTTACTATATACATATGGGTCTATTTCCAGGATCTCCACTCTTTTCCACTCATCTATTTTTTTCTATTCTTTCACAAATACCACATTGTTTTGGTTACTGTGGCTTTATATTATCTCAAAGTCACTTGTGTTAGTTTCACTTTTTTTTTTTTTTAAAAAATATCATCTTGGTTATTCTGGATCTTTTGTCTCTTCTTTATAATTAATTTGTTGATATGCACAAAATAACTTACTGAGATTCTGTTTGGGATTGAATTGAGTCTATAGGTCATGTTGGGAAGAACTGACATCTTGACGACATGGAGTCTTTCTGTTCATGAACCTGGAATATCTCTTCGTCAGGGTTTTATAGTTTTCCTTATATAGATCTTACACCTATTTTGTTCTATTATAACTATTTTATTTGAGTGTGCTAATGTAAATACTGTTGTGTTTTTGTTTTGGGGGTTTTCTTTTTCATTTTAAATTCTACTTGCTCGTTGTTGGTTTATAGGGAAATGTATATTAACCTTTTATCTTGCTACCTTGTTATAAACCCCAGGAGTTTTTTGTCCATTCTTTTGGATTTTCTATATAGACAATCAAATCATCTGCAAGGGCAGTTTTATGTCTTCATTCACAACCAGTATAGCTTTTAGTTCCTTTTCTTGTTGTGTGTGTGAGGACTTCTAGTGTAATGTTGTAAAGCATAGTGGAAGGGACAAACTTGGCTTATTCCTGGTCTTAGTGGAAAGATTTGAGTTTCTCAGAGTAAAGTAAGATGTTACCTGTAGGATTTTTATAGATAGTCTTTATGAAGTTAAGGGAATTTCCCCTCTGTTCCTAGTTTACTGGGGGTTTTAATCGTGAATAGGTGTGGGTTTTCTCAAATGCTTTTTATGCATCTGTTGATAATGATCACGTGACTTCTTTTTTAGGTTGTTGATGTGATGAATTGCATCAGTTGACTTCTGAATGTTGAAACAGCCTTGAGTACCCAGGATAGGTTCCAATTGGTTGTGTATAATTATTTTTATATATTTTTGTGTTTCACTTGCTAATATTTTGTTGGAGGATTTTTGCATCTGTGTTCATAAGAGATTGATCTGCACTTTCTTTCCTTATAATGTCTTCATCCAGCTTTGATAATGCTAGCCTAATGAATTAGAATAAATTAGAATGTAGTTGCTTTCCTCCTATTTTCTGAAAGAGGTTTAAAGAGAATTGGTATCATTTCCCCCTTAAATGTTTGGTAGAGTTCATCAGTGAACCAGTCTGGGTCCAGTGCTTTCTGTTTTGGAAAATATTAATGATTAATTCAACTTCTGTAATAGATACGGGCCTATTCAGATTACCTGTTTCTTTTTGTGTGAGTTTTGGCACATAATGTCTTTGAAAGAATTGTTCCATTTCAATAGGATGTCAAATTTGTAGAGCTAGAGCTACTCCTACTATCCCTTTAATATCTTTTTGGTATGCATGGATATATAGTATTTTCCTTCTTTTACTTATGATATTCGTTACTGTGTACTCTCTCTTTTTTTCTTAACCTGGATAGAGGCTTACTGATTTTATTGATCTTAAAGAACAAGCTTTTGGTTTCATTGATTTTCTCTATTGATTTCCTGCTCTAACTTCATTATTTCTTTTCTTTTTCTTACTTTGGACAGGATTTGTTATTTACTTTCTAATTTCCTAAGGTGAAAACTTAGATAATTGATTTTAGATCTGTATTCTTATCTCATATGTATACATATTTCAAGTATACATATTTCCCTCTGAGCACTGGTTTTGCTGCATCCCAAATTTTGATAAGCTGTGCTTTCATTTTCATTTAATTCAAAACATTTAAAAATTTCTCTTGAAGTGCCTGGTTTAATCTTCAAATTTGGGGGGATTTTCCAGCTATCATTCATTATGTGATTGATTTCTAGTTTAATTTTCATTGTGATACTAGAACAGACATTGTATGATCTCTGTTTTTCAGAATTTGGTAAGTTGTAGTGACCAAATGTGGTCTACCTTGAAGAACATTCCATGTTATCTTGACGAAAACGTGTTTTCTACTTCTGCGAGATGAACAAATCTATAGCTGTCTCTTATATCCAGCAGATTGATGATATTGGCAAGTTCAACTAGGTTTTTACTGATTTTCTGCCTGCTAGATGTGTCGTTTCTGATAGAGGCCGTGGAGGTCTCCAACTGCAATTGTGGATTTGTCTATTCCTACTTGCAATTCTATCAGTTTTTACTTCATCTGTATGTTTGTATACATGTATGTGTCTATATATCTGTTTTTAGATGCTCTGTTGATATACATTAAGGATTGTTATGTCTTTTTGGGGAATTGATTTCCTTATTACTATATCAAAGCCCCTCTTGTCCCCTGATAAATGTTCTTGTTCTAAAATCATCTCTGTTGGAAATTGGTATAGTGACTCCTGCTTCTTTTTGATTAGTTTTGGAGTGGTGTATCCTTATCCACCCATTTACTTTTACTGCACATGTCTTTAAATTGAACTTGAATTTAATTTTACTTAATTCTATTTTATAGTACAGGGGATGGAACTCAGAAACACTCTACTCCACTGAGGTATATGTCCAGTGTTTTTTAAAATTTTATTTTGAGACAGGATCTCACTACATTGCTCAGGCAGATTTTCAATGTTGTTTTTCATTTCCTCCTCATGGAATATTTTGCCAAGAATATACTGTAGTGCAGGCTTTCTTGATGTAAATTATTTTAGCTTTTGTTTATTGTGGAAAATTTTTATTTCATCTTCAAATCTGAAGCTTAATTTTGCTGGATATAAGATTCTTGGTTGGCATTTATTATCTTTCAGAGCTTGGTATATGTTGTTCCAGGATCTCCTGGCTTTGAGGGACTGGGTTGAAAAATCTGCTGGGATCCAAATCGGTTTTCCCTTGTATATAATCTGAGTTTTCTCACTTGCAGCCTTTAAAATTCTATCCTTATTCTGTATGTTGGGCATTTTCATTATAATGTGTCTTGGTGTAGATCTGTTGTAATTTTGTGCATTTGGTATCCTATAGGCCTCTTGTATTTGATTTTCCAATTCATTCTTCATGCTTGAGAAATTTTCTGATATTATTTCATTGAAGAGATTGTGCATTCCTTTTGAATCTCTGAACCTTCCTCTATCCCAATAAATCTTAAATTTGGTCTTTTGATGGTATCCAATAATTCTTGGATGTTCGTTCATGGTTTCTTACCATCTTCACTGTGAGATCAACTTTATATTCAAGATTGTATATTGTCTTAGGTGCTGTCTTTCAAGTGATCTAGTCTGTTGGTGAGACTTTCCATTGAGTTTTTAAATTGGCTTATTGTTTCTTTCTTTTAAAGGATTTCTGTTTTTTTTTTCAGAATCTCTCTTTCTTGAAGTAATCTCTTGCTACCTGTATTTGTTCTCTTATCTCTTTGTTGTAGTGATCAATTTTTGCTTGTATCTGCTCACTTAGGTCATTCTTTAATTCCCAGATCATTTTAGTTATGTATATTCTGAGCTCCTTCTCTGACATTTCATCTACTGCACTATTTATGGATTCTATTGTTGTACTATCTTGGTTTGTTTGGGGCACTTTCCTCCCTTATTTTTTCATGATGTTTGTGTGTCTTCCTCTCTTGCAGTATAGATCCAAGGTATTACAGCTTCTGCCCTATTATCTTATAGTGTCCCTGAAGGTTACCAATACCTCACCTTTAAGGAGGAGATCAATATTACAGCACTAAGTGCACCCAACCTGCAGCCATAGATCAGATAGCTTCTATTTTTACATTTACAACGTTTTGTTGCTATAATCAGAAATGATGAGTTCTGTTATCTTCTACCATATAGTCAATAGGTTTGTTTAATGGTTTATACTTTCTAATGGTAGAGAGGGGTCTGGGGGGTTGGCTGAGATGTTTATGAGGGAGGATGTGAGAATATAGAGGTATTAGATTATATGACTAGTGAAAGGATAATCATAAGAAGTTGGCTGTTAGTAGGAGAAACAAGAGATAGGCAACCCCATTCAAGACTTCCTGTTTCCTCAGCAACAGGATAACTGTTAGCACCCCTAGTAGAGATACCTCTGGTGCAGCCAGGCCCACAAGATCCTTGGTGACATCTTATCATGTCCTTATTGTTATCCCTTGATAGAAGCAGTGATATCCCAGTTTCATGGCCATGGCAGCCTCAGTCTATATGTACCCTGATGTTGGGCTGTGGAACCACGCTTTGGTGAATAAGGAAGCTTAGTGCGGGGTCGGGTGCAGGGTGCCTCTCTGTGTGGGTGCGGTATTGGGGTGAGCCTCTGTCTAGATAGCTGGGCTGCACCTAGCTGGAGTTCAAAGTGGATTTATTATAGATTATATTTATTTATAATATAATCTCTAGTTCTATCTATTTTCCTGTTTTCTAAGGAGAAACCAGATATAATTTTTTATCTTTGGTGAGGTATTTTTATTTTCTTCTGGATTCTTTCAGGGTTTTTTCTTATATTTGATTTTATGTAGCTTTTATGTCTCATTTTGTTTTTTTTAATCCACTCTGATACTCCTTGTCTTTTAATTTGTCCATTAAGATCATTGGAATTCAAAGTGATGATTGATAACGTTGGATTAATATCTGCCTTATTTGTTTCTGTTTTTTTTATTTGCTGCCCTTGGTTTTGGTTCCTATTTTTGTCTTCCACCCTTTTTCTGCCTTTTATGGTTTTAGCTGAGCATTTTATATGACCCAACTTTTCTCTCCTAGCATACCACTTATACTTCACTTTTTTCAACCCTATTGTTGTGGTTGCCCTAGAGTTTAACATACACTTACAACAAATACAAGTCCATTTTCAAATAACACTATACCACTCTTTGGGCAGTGCCTGGACCTTATAATAATAAAGTAATTCTAGTTCCTCCTTTTTATCCTTTGTATCATTGCTGCCATTTATGTTTTGCTTCTATATAAGCATGCATGTGTTCATTCTTGCTGTTAGATAATTAAGAAAAGAGCTTTTATTTTACTTTCACTTATTCCTTTACCAATGTGCTTCCTTTCTTTATATAGGTCTAAGTTGTTGACATCTATCATTTTTCTTTTCACCAAATAATTCCAAAAATAAAAAATAAAAAAACACCACACTTCTTAAATGTGAGTTCTACTGACAACAAAATGCCGCAATTTTTGTTTGTCTGAGAAAACCTTTATTTCTTCTTCACTTTTAAAGGATAATCTCTTAAGACTGAATTCCAGGTTGATTTTTTTTATTTTTAATTTTTTATTGTGGGTTGTTCAAAACATTACAAATTTCTTGACATATCATAGTCCACACTTTGATTCAAGTGGGTTATGAACTCCCACCTTCACCCCATACCCAGATTGCAGAATCACATCAGTTACACATCCATTGATTTACATATTGCCATACTAGTGTCTGTTGTGCTCCGCTGCCTTTCCCATCCTCCACCCTCCCCCCTCCCCACCTCTCCCCTCCCCTCCCCTCCTCTCTCTCTACCCCCTCCACTGTATAACCCTGAGGGTCTCCTTCCATTACCATGCAATTTCCCTTCTCTCTCCCTTTCCCTCCCACCTCTCATCCCTGTTAAATGTTAATCTTCTTCTCCTGCTCCTCGTCCCTACTCTGATCTTAGTTACTCTCCTTATATCAAAGAAGACATTTGGCATTTGTTTTTTAGGGATTG
Organism: Marmota flaviventris; assembly: GCF_047511675.1. Taxonomy (NCBI): domain Eukaryota; kingdom Metazoa; phylum Chordata; class Mammalia; order Rodentia; family Sciuridae; genus Marmota; species Marmota flaviventris. The sequence goes on from NC_092514.1 coordinate 27,985,488, forward strand.
GCTAGCTTCACTTAGCATAATCTGCTCTAATGCCATCCATTTCCCTGTAAATTCTATGATTTTGTCATTTTTTAATGCAGAGTAATACTCCATTGTGTATAAATGCCACATTTTTTTTATCCATTCGTCTATTGAAGGGCATCTAGGTTGGTTCCACAGTCTTGCTATTGTGAACTGTGCTGCTATGAACATCGATGTAGCAGTGTCCCTGTAGCATGCTCTTTTTAGGTCTTTAGGGAATAGACCGAGAAGGGGAATAGCTGGGTCAAATGGTGGCTCCATTCCCAGCTTTCCAAGAAATCTCCATACTGCTTTCCAAATTGGCTGCACCAATTTGCAGTCCCACCAGCAATGTACAAGTGTACCCTTTTCCCCACATCCTCGCCAGCACTTGTTGTTGTTTGACTTCATAATGGCTGCCAATCTTACTGGAGTGAGATGGTATCTTAGGGTGGTTTTGATTTGCATTTCTCTGACAGCTAGAGATGTTGAGCATTTTTTCATGTACTTGTTGATTGACTGTATGTCCTCCTCTGAGAAGTGTCTGTTCAGGTCCTTGGCCCATTTGTTGATTGGGTTGTTTGTTCTCTTATTGTCTAATTTTTTGAGTTCTTTGTATACTCTGGATATTAGGGCTCTATCTGAAGTGTGAGGAGTAAAGATTTGTTCCCAGGGTGTAGGCTCCCTATTTACCTCTCTTATTGTTTCTTTTGCTGAGAAAAAACTTTTTAGTTTGAGTAAGTCCCATTTGTTGATTCTAGTTATTAACTTTTGTGCTATGGGTGTCCTATTGAGGAATTTGGAGCCCGACCCCACCGACTGTAGATCGTAGCCAACTTTTTCTTCTATCAGACGGCGCGTCTCTGATTTGATATCAAGCTCCTTGATCCATTTTGAATTCACTTTTGTGCATGGCGAGAGAAAGGGATTCAGTTTCATTTTGTTGCATATGGATTTCCAGTTTTCCCAGCACCATTTGTTGAAGATGCTATCCTTCCTCCATTGCATGCTTTTAGCCCCTTTATCAAATATAAGATAGTTGTAGTTTTGTGGATTGGTTTCTGTGTCCTCTATTCTGTACCATTGGTGCACCCGCCTGTTTTGGTACCAGTACCATGCTGTTTTTGTTACTATTGCTCTGTAGTATAGTTTGAAGTCTGGTATCGCTATACCGCCTGATTCACACTTCCTGCTTAGCATTGTTTTTGCTATTCTGGGTCTTTTATTTTTCCATATGAATTTCATTATTGCTTTCTCTATTTCTACAAGAAATGCCGTTGGGATTTTGATTGGCATTGCATTAAACCTATAGAGAACTTTTGGTAATATCGCCATTTTGATGATGTTAGTTCTGCCTATCCATGAACAGGGTATATTTTTCCATCTTCTAAGATCTTCTTCTATTTCTCTCTTTAGGGTTCTGTAGTTTTCATTGTATAAGTCTTTCACCTCTTTTGTTAGGTTGATTCCCAAGTATTTTATTTTTTTTGAAGATATTGTGAATGGAGTGGTTGTCCTCATTTCCATTTCAGAGGATTTGTCGCTGATATACAGGAATGCCTTTGATTTATGCGTGTTGATTTTATATCCTGCCACTTTGCTGAATTCATTTATTAGCTCTAATAGTTTCTTTGTAGAGCCTTTTGGGTCTGCTAGGTATAGAATCATATCATCTGCAAATAGTGATAATTTAAGTTCTTTTTTTCCTATTTTTATGCCTTTAATTTCTTTCGTCTGTCTAATTGCTCTGGCCAGTGTTTCGAGAACTATGTTGAACAGAAGTGGTGAGAGAGGGCATCCCTGTCTTGTTCCAGATTTTAGAGGGAATGCCTTCAGTTTTTCTCCATTCAGAATGATGCTAGCCTGAGGCTTAGCATAGATTGCTTTTACAATATTGAGGTATGTTCCTGTTATCCCTAGTTTTTCTAGAGTTTTGAACATAAAGGGATGCTGTACTTTGTCGAATGATTTTTCCGCATCTATCGAGATGATCATATGGTTCTTATTTTTAAGTCTATTGATGTGGTGAATAACATTTATTGATTTCCGTATATTGAACCAGCCTTGCATCCCAGGGATGAATCCTACTTGATCATGGTGTACAATTTTTTTGATATGTTTTTGTATCCGATTCACCAGAATTTTATTGAGGATTTTTGCATCTAGGTTCATTAGAGATATTGGTCTGTAGTTTTCTTTCTTTGAAGTGTCTTTGTCTGGTTTAGGTATCAGGGTGATGTTGGCCTCATAGAATGAATTTGGAAGTTCTCCCTCCTTTTCTATTTCCTGAAGTAGCTTGAAAAGTATTAGTATTAGTTCTTCTTTAAAGGTTTTGTAAAATTCTGCTGTATACCCATCCGGTCCTGGGCTTTTCTTAGTTGGTAGTCTTTTGATGGTTTCTTCTATTTCCTCAATTGATATTGGTCTGTTTAGGTTTTCTATATCCTCCTGACTCAATCTGGGCAGATCATATGACTTAAGAAATTTATCTATGCCTTCACTATCTTCTAATTTATTGGAGTATAAGGATTCAAAATAGTTTTTGATTATCTTCTGTATTTCTGAAGTGTCTGTTGTGATATTGCCTTTTTCATCCCGTATGCTAGTAATTTGAGTTCTCTCTCTTCTTCTCTTCGCTAGCATCACTAAGGGTCTGTCGATTTTGTTTATTTTTTCAAAGAACCAACTTTTAGTTTTGTCAATTTTTTCAATTGTTTCTTTTGTTTCGATTTCATTAATTTCAGCTCTGATTTTAATTATTTCTTGCCTTCTACTTCTTTTGCTGTTGTTTTGCTCTTCTTTTTCAAGGATTTTGAGATGAAGTATGAGATCATTTATTTGTTGGTTTTTTCTTTTTTTAAGGAATGAACTCCAAGCAATGAATTTTCCTCTTAGAACTGCTTTCAGTGTGTCCCATAGATTCCGATATGTTGTGTCTGTGTTTTCATTTATCTCTAAGAATTTTTTAATTTCCTCCTTGATGTCTTCTATAACCCATTGATCATTCAGTAACCTATTGTTCATTCTCCAAGTGATGTATGCTTTTTCCTTCCTTCTTTTATCGTTGATTTTCAGTTTCATTCCATTATGATCAGATAAGATGCATGGTATTATCTCTACTCCTTTATATTGTCTAAGAGTTGCCCTGTGACATAATATATGATCTATTTTTGAGAAGGATCCATGTGCTGCTGAGAAAAAAGTGTAACTGCTTGATGTTGGGTGGTATACTCTATATATGTCAATTAGGTCTAGGTTATTAATAGTGTTATTGAGTTCTATAGTTTCCTTATTCAACTTTTGTTTGGAAGATCTGTCCAGTGGCGAGAGAGGTGTGTTGAAGTCTCCCATGATTATGGTATGGTGGTCTATTAGACTCTTGAACTTGAGAAGAGTTTGTTTGACGAACATAGCTGCACCATTGTTTGGGGCATAAATATTTATGATTGTTATGTCTTGTTGGTGTATGGTTCCCTTAAGCAGTATGTAGTGTTCCTCTTTATCCCTTTTGATTAACTTTGGCTTGAAATCTATTTTATTTGATATGAGTATGGACACTCCTGCTTGTTTCCGAAGTCCATATGAGTGATATGATTTTTCCCAACCTTTCACCTTCAGCCTATGTATGTCTTTTCCTATCAAATGCGTCTCCTGTAGGCAGCATATTGTTGGGTCTTGTTTTGTGATCCATTCTACTAGCCTGTGTCTCTTAATTGGTGAGTTTAAGCCATTAACATTTAGGGTTATTATTGAGATTTGGGTTGTTCTTCCAGCCATATTTGTTTATTTCTGTTACTAGACATGGTTTGTTTTCCTCTTTGATTATTTTTCCCCCCTTTACTGTCCTACCTCCCACTGTTGGTTTTCATTGTTATTTTCCATTTCCTCTTCCTGTAATGCTTTGGCGAGGAAGTTTTGAAGAGATGGTTTTCTAGTTGAGAATTCTTTAAACTTTTGTTTATCTTGGAAGGTTTTAATTTCATCTTCCATCCTGAAGCTTAATTTCGCTGGATACACAATTCTTGGTTGGAACACATTTTCTTTCAGTGTTTGAAATATGTTATTCCAGGATCTTCTAGCTTTCAGAGTCTGTGTTGAAAGATCAGCTGTTATCCTGATTGGCTTACCCCTAAATGTAATCTGCTTCCTTTCTCTTGTAGCTTTTAAAATTCTCTCCTTATTGTGTATGTTGGGCATCTTCATTTTAATGTGTCTAGGTGTGGATCTCTTATGATTTTGCACATTCGGCGTCCTGTAGGCTTCTAGGATTTGGGATTCTGTCTCATTCTTCAAGTCTGGGAAGTTTTCTCGTATTATTTCATTGAATAGACTGCTCATTCCTTTGGTTTGGAGCTCTGTACCTTCCTGTATCCCAATGACTCTTAAGTTTGGTCTCTTAATGTTATCCCATATTTCTTGGATGTTCTGCTCATGGTTTCTTAACAGTCTTGCTGAGCTGTCTATGTTCTTTTCCAGTTGAAATACTTTGTCTTCATTGTCTGATGTTCTATCTTCTAAGTGTTCCACTCTGCTGGTAGTATTCTCCATTGAGTTTTTAAGTTGGTTTATTGCTTCCTGCATTTCTAGGATTTCTGTTTGTTTGTTTTTTATAACCTCTATCTCCCTGTATAGTTGATCCTTTGCTTCCTGGATTTGTTTGCATAATTCATTGTCGAAGTGATCTTTCATTGTCTGATTTTGCTGTTTAATGTCTTCCTTGATACTCCAGATCATCTGAAGCATGTATATCCTGAATTCTTTATCTGACATTCCATCTGCTGCAGCTGTTACCTCTTCTAAAGTTGCGTTGACCTGCATTGCTTGTGGTCCTTTCTTTCCTTGTCTTTTCATACTGCTTGCGTATCTTTCCTGCAGGCGCGGGCGGCGGCTCTGCTCTCTCCTTATTCCAGTTGGGGTGTCGTGGCTACCACGCCGGCAGGTCACTGGGCCTGTTCTGGGCGCTGGCGGCGGCTCTGTTCTGCCCCTACGCCAATTGGGGTGACGAGTGTACCACGCCGGCAGGCCACCGGGCCTGATCCCCCGGTCGGTTGCAGGTTTGCCTACCCTGCAGGCGCGGGCGGCGGCTCTACTCTGCCCCTACTCCAAATGGGGTGACGTGTCTGTCGTACCAGCAGGCCACTGGGCCTGTCCCGCTGGTCGGTCGCAGATCTGCCCACCTTTCGGGCACGGGTGGAGGCTCTGCTCTGCCCCTACTCCAATTGGGGTGTCGTGACTACCCTGCCTGCAGGACGCTGGGCCTGTTCCTGGCACGGGCGGCGACTCTGCTCTGCCCCTACTCCAATTAGGGTGGTGTGTGTACCACGCCGGCAGGCTCCTGGGCCTGATCCGCCGGTCTGTTGCAGGTCTGCCTACCTTGGAGGCGCGGGCGGCGGATCTTCCCTGCCCCTCCTACCACGCCTGCGGACCCCTGGGCCTGATCTGCAGGTTGGTCACAGGTCTGCTCACCCTGCGGGCACGGGTGGCGGTTCCGCTCCGCCCCCACTCCAATTGGGGTCACGTGACCACCACACCGGCAGGGCCTGATCCGGGTGTGGGAGAAGGATCTGCTCTGCCCCTACTCCAGTTGGGGTGACGTGTGTACCACACTGGCAGGCCACTGGGCCTGACCCGCCAGGCTGTCACAGGTCTGTTTACCTTGCAAGTGCGAACGGCGGCTCTGCCCTTCCCCTCCTACCACGCCCATGTACCACTGGGTCGCGGGTCTGCCCACCTTGCGGGTGCGGGTGGTGGCTCTGCTCCGCCCCCTCTCCAATTGGGGTCACGCGGTCACCACGCTGGCGAGCCGCTGGGCCTGCTCTGGGCGCTGGCGGCGGCCCGGCTCCTCCCCTCTGGCTCGACGACAAATTGAGGAGAGTTGGGTATCTGTGCCTCACCCCCCCTACCAGGAGACCAACTGTTTATGTCGCCGCTGGTATTGATGAAGTTCTCTCCTCCGCCGCTTTCTGATGACATCAGATCTCTGCCATGTTGGTATCCTATGCGAATGGCAGCATTTCGTTCCCCTTGCCGGGCAACCAAAGCAACGGGTGAGTCCTGACCGGCCCTCAGCAGGACCCGGACCGAGAAGCAGTTTCCGCGGGCTCCTAGCCCCAGGCCAGGGCAGTTCCGGGAGCTGGAACTCGGCCGCTCCGTGCTCGGTGTAAGCTCCTATAAGAGTAGGCTCCAAGAAGCAGTCCCCGCGGGCTCAGTTCCGGGAGCCGGAATTCGGCCGCTTAGTGCTTGGTGTATGCTCTGATAGGAGCAGGGTCCAAGAAGCAGCCTCCGCAGGCTTCGCAGCCCTGGGCCAGGGTGGTTCCGGGACGGTTCCGGGAGCCGGAACTCGGCCGCCCCGCGCTCGGTGTTCGCTCCGATAAGATCAGGTTCTAAGAAGCACCCAGGCACTGAACCCTAGCAATCTGTCTGCAAGCCGCAGGCGAATTGCAGCCTGAAATTACCTGTTCTATGGCTGAATGAGCTGCGGTCAGTCAAAAACAGGGATGGTGACGTCAGCTTTCCAACATGGTGGCTGCTGGCCTCCTCTGTGGTCTGACCGGTGTGGAGAACCGAGATGGACCGCTTCCTTTCCCTGTCTCGAACCCAGAATTCAGCCCTGAGTACGGTGCTTGCACGGCTGGCAGAAACTGCAGCGCTGTATCCCTGCGTCGCTATCTCCTCGTTTCCCAGCGTGCGCTGCAGACTCTAGCCGCGGGGCGATTTGCTGAATAAGCAGTGTTACCCTCAGTGCGACAAACCTCTCGCGTTTGAGTCCCCGTAGCCGATCCTCGTGCGATGGAAATCCTTCCTCCAGGTTCCGGAGCACCCCACTATTGCTGGAAATTCCTAACAAGATATCCTTTAGCCTTCCTGACTTGTCATACTCCCACACAGTGAAGCAGCACACGGGGGCAATGCACTCCCCTCGCCGCCATCTTCCTTCTCCTCCGATTTTTTTTTCTTTTAATACTTTAAATATTTCATCCAATTCTCTTCTTGCCTGAATGGTTTCTTTTCTTTTTTAATTTTCTCTTTTTTAATTGGTATATTATGGTTGTACATGTTGATGGGATTTGTTGTTTCATATTCATACATGCACACAATATGACAATGTAATTTGGCCAATATCACTCCCCATCACTTCCCCTCTTCCTCCCTTCATCCCTTTATTTTACTGATCTCCCTTTGATTTGTAGGAGATCTACCCCCACCTTTCTTTCCCTTTTTCCTCTCTAGCTTCTACATATGAGAGAGAAACATATAACCCTTGGCCTTTTGAGTTTGACTTTTTTGCTTATCATGATGGTCTCAAGTTCCTTGCATTTTCCTGCAAATGACATAATTTCATTTTTCTCTATGGCTTAATAAAACTTCATTGTGCATATATACCACATTTGCTTTATCCATTCATCAGTTAACATGATGGTCTCTAGTTCTATCCATTTTCCTGGTTTCTAAGGAGAAACCAGGTAAAATTTTTTAACTTTGGTGAGGTCTTTTTTTTTTTCTTCTGGATTCTTTCAGGGTTTTTTCTTATCTTTGATTTTATGTAGCTTGAAAATGATATGCCATGGTGTGGGTTTTTGTTTGTTTGTTTGTTTGTTTGAACTTATCTTGCACAGCATTCTCTGAGCTTCCTGAATCTGCAGTCTGGTGTCTGACAATCACTGCAATCACTGGGGAGAATTCTCAGTCTTTATTATGTCAAATATTTCTAATATCCCATTTTATCTTTCTTTTCCTTTTCATATTCCCAACTCTTGTGAGTTGAGCTGCTATTGGTATGGCTGCATCATTGTAATATGTTGATTTTAAGTCCTTTGTGTATAAACCTAGGAGTGGAATAGCTGGGTCAAATGGTGTTTCCTTTCCATGTTTTCTGAGGAATCTCTATACCACTTTCCATTAAGGTTGCACCAATTTGCAGTCCTACCCAGCAACGTATGAATGTACCTTTTTCACCACATCCTCACCAACATGTATTGTTGCTTGTATTCTTTATGATTGCCATTCTGATTGGAGTGAGATAGTATCTTTGGGTAGTTTTGATTTGCATTTCTCTTATTGCTAGAGATGTTGAACATGTTTTTCATATATTGATTGCATTTTGTCTTCTGAGAAGTGTCTGTTCAGTTCCTTAGCCCATTTATTGATTGGGTTATTTGTTTTTTCATAAAGTTTTTTTGAGTTCTGTGTATATCCTAGAGATTAATGCTCTTCTATTCCACACCATTGTTCTACATATCTGTTTTTGTGCCAATACCATGCCATTTTTGTGGCATGGTATTGGTACAAAAGGACTGGTATTGTGATGCCTCTGGCTTTATTTTTCTTGCTAAGGATTGCTTTGGCTATTCTGAGTCTCTTATTTTTCCAAATAAATTTCATGATTGCTTATTATATGAAGAATATCTTGGGATTTTAATAGGAATTGCATTAAATCTGTGTAACACATTGATTGTATAGCCATTTTGACAATTAATTCTGCCTATCCAGGAGCATGAGAGGTCTTTCCATCTTCTAAGGTCTTCTTCATTTTCTTTCTGTAGTTTTCACTGTAGAGGTCTTTCACCTCTTTTCTTAGATTGATTCCCAAGTGTTTTTTTTTTTTTAGGTTATTGTGAATGGGGTAGTTTTCCTAATTTCTCTTGCAGTAGATTCATCATTGATGAATTTGATTCATGGGTGTTGATTTTATATCCTGATACTTTGATGAATGCACTTATTAATTCTAGAATATTTCTGGTGGAATTTTTTGATCTTCTAAATACAGAATCATGTAATCAGCAAATAGTGATAGAGGTTTTTTTTTTTTTTTCCTATTCATACCCCTTTAATTTCTTTTTTCTCCTAATTGCTCTGGCTAGAATTTCAAGGACCATGTTGAATAGAAGTGGTGAAAGAAGGCATCCTTGTCTTGTTCCAGTTTTTAGACCTTCTTTGAACGTCTTTTAGAACTCGCCTGAGAATCCATCTGGTCCTGGACTTTACTTGGTTGGCAGGCTTTTGATGGCATCTTCTATTTCATTGCTTGATATTAATCTGTTTAAATTGTATATGTTCTCCTGATTCACTTTGGGTAGGTTTTTGTTTGGAAGATCTAACCAGTGGCAAGAAAGTTGTGCTAAAGTCACCCAGTATTGTTGTATTGTGGTCTACTTGATTCTTGAAGTTGAGAAGGGTTTGTTTGATGTACATAGATGATTCATTGTTTGGGGCATAAATATTTATGATTATTATGTCTTATTGATCTATGATTCCCTTATGCACTATGAAACGTCCTTCTTTGTCTCTTCTGCTTAACTTTGCTTAACTTTATCTGATATGAGGATAGAAACCCCTGCCTGATTACATGATCCATGTAATATGTTTTTTTTCTCATTTTTTCACCTTTACTCTGTTGATGTCTTTGCCTATGAAGTCTCTTGGGGAGAGCATATTGTTTGGTTTTAATTTTTAATTCAATCTGCCAGTCTATATCTTTTGATTGATGAGATAAGGCCATTAATGTTCAAGATTATTATTGAGATATCATTTGTGTTCTCAGTCCTTTTGGTTTATTTCTAGTTTTTAATTTGAGTTAGTTTCTCCTTCGATTGACTATTCCTTTAGTGTAGTTTCTTCCTTAACTTGTTTTCACTTTTTTAAAAAAAAATTTCATCTTCATTGAATATTTTATTGAGAATATTCTGAAAAACAGGCTTTCTGGTTGTGGATTCTTTTAATTTTTGTTTATCATGGAAGGTTTTTATTTCATCTTCAAATCTGAAGCTTAATTTTACTGGATATAGGATTTTTGGTTGACATCCATTTTCTTTCAGAGTTTGGTGTATATTATTTCAAAAGCTCCTAGATTTGAGGGTCTGGATTGAGAAATCACCTGAGATCTGGATTGTTTCCCCCCTACATATAATCTTATATGTTTCTCTCACAGCCTTTAAAATCCTATCCTTAGTCTGTATGTTAGGCATTTTCATTATAATGTGCAGTGATGTGGGTCTGTTGTAATTTTGTGCATTTGAAGTCCTGTAAGCCTCTTTGTTTTGGTTTTCTTTGAAAAACTGTGCATTCCTTTGGTTTGTATCTCTTTGCCTTCATCTATCCTGATAAATTTTAAATTCGGTCTTTTCATATTATCTCATAATTCTTGGAAGTTCTGTTCATGGTTTCTTAACATCTTCTCTCCATGGTCAACTCTGTTTTTCAGGATTATATATTTTGTCTTCAATGCCTGAAGTTCTGTCTTCCAAGTGGTCTAGTCTGTTGGTGATACTTTCTTTCTGTTGAATTTTTAATTTGGTTTATTGTTTCCTTTATTTCATGGATTTGCAGGGTTTTTCCCAGAATCTCTATTGCTCTTTTGCTTTAGTGATCTTTTGCTAACTGTAGTTGCTTTCTTACACCATACTTTACTTTGTTGAACAGTTTATCTTTGTACTTTCTAAACTACTCTGACATTTCATCTACTGTGATGTCAATGGATTCTGTTATTGGAGTATTGGTTTGCTTGAGGCCATTTTTTCCCTTGCTTTTTCATGTTGTTTGCATGTCCACCCATCAAACAGTATGGATCTGAGGCAGTAGAGTTTCTACCTGTGGACTTATAGTGTCCCTGAAGGTTTCCAGTTTCTCACTGTTTAGGGAGAGGCAAATAATGACAACAACCAATGCAAACGATTAAATAATTAAACCCAATAGTTCCTACTATGATGACTACAACGTTAATTGTCACAATAAACAGAAATGATATGATCAGTTATTGTCTACAATAAAAACAACAAGTTTGCAAACGGTTTACATTTTCCAATGGTGAACAGGGAGAGAACAGAAGTGTTACAGGATGTGATGATTATGAGGGAGCAGGAGAGAAGATAGACATAAAAGATTAAAGGAAGTGTGAAAGAGAGAACAATAGAGATTGGCTGTTAACAGAAGAAAAGAGAGAATCAAGGGAAATAGGTAGGAAGGAGAAATAATATATAAAGCAAAAAAATTGTTTTGAAAATTAAAAATAAAAATCAAATAATACAAAACTAAATTAAAATATACTAATCCAAAATCCTAGTTAATAAAAAATAATCCATGTAAAATATACGGCTTCAAAAATACTAAAGATGAGAAGAAAAACAAAATAGAAAACTGTGTAAATGTTCATGTACCATTAAGGTCACTATTAAACAGTGAAAAAGAAATTTTTAAAAAAAGGAAAAAGAAAAGAAAAAAAAGATCTTGATGAAAAGTTAAAGAATTTTTTCCACTGGAGTTCAAATATTCTGTTTCTCTTCTCAGCAGTTTTAAGTGGAGTCTTCTGGAGTGTGATGCTCCACCCTCTGGATTGCTGGGGTGAGAGAGGTAATTATGTAGGTGGAGTTCCTAGAGGCAGGGTTCAGGCTTAGGTGGGCTCAGGCTCTGCACTGAGGGCTAACTGGTCTGGAGATTTTAGTGCACCTCCAGGGCCCAGTACTTGCTGGTCCACACTGGAAGACTTTACCCCAGGAATCTCCCCTGGGTTCCACTCATTTGATGGGAAAGCCAATTTTTAGTCCCCTACATCACTGTAGACCCATGGGTCCTGGTCTCGGGTTCAGTCTCCAGTTTCTCCTACCCCTGGGCTTCTGAGTTCCTGGTCAGATTTGTCTTTCCCAGTAAAACTCTCTCCACATTTGATTATCTTGTGGTCATTTAAGCATACTTTATGTCACGCAGCACATGTTTATTGGGCCTGTATTTCAGGCCAAACTCGGGTTTGCCAGGAATTGGTTCCCTCCATTGCTGGACTCCCTGCGCCACAGCTGCAAATTGTTCCTTCCTTTGTCCTCTGCACACCGCCTGTAGAGATGGTGGTTTCTCTCCCCAGACACAGATATCATGCAGCATGTCCTTCAGGTTTGTTGGGCCATGTCCTTGGTCTCTAAACCCTCCCTTTGCAGACATGCCTCTGACCTCCCCAAAATGCAGGTTCCTTTAGTTCCCTTATCCTTCCATCATAGAGGGGTCTCTCTGGCTGGAGGTTCTAGCAGTGGCTGTGCTGCTGGGGATTTTTTCCTTATTTTATTATATCCAACCTCCTGTGTCCCCAGTCTGATTTAAATGTCCTGTGTTAGGTTCCAGTAAAGTCCCCCCACCTTTTTGTGTGTGTTTACCCACCTTGCAGAGAAGCTGCCTGTCTCTTGGTTTCATACCACAGAGCAACCAGGAACGTCGGCGACCTCCTCTCTTCCGCCATCTTGGATCTCCCCTGACATGGCTGCTTTTACAGATATAAGAAGAGGTCTTTTCTTTTTTTTATTTTCAGTTTGTTCAGATTTTTACTTGTTGTTTGGGCAGAGTGATAACTTCTAATGTCCATAAATAGTAGACTGAAAACTGGGCTCATGTTATTGTTTTTTTTTACTCTAAATGAAGTTATGCTGAACACATTTGTGCCAAGTCTCTGCATCTCTGATGATACCCTTAGGTGAGATTCCCAGAAAGACAATTACTGGATCAAAAGATTGGAATTTTTTTTGAGGTTATTACATTTTACCAAAATGTTCCCAGTAGCTATGCATATGTATTTATAATGATAAAAAATTCTAAAATATTTCAATTCTGTGGTTAGGATGGGAGAAACAGTAAAAATCAATTAGAGTCAAGACTTTAGTTATTGGCTGAGCAGGTCCATTGCTCAGTTCTGTGCAGGTTCTATGATGTGTAACTGGACTGTCTCGCTAGGTGGGATGGAATAATCAGGCTACAGGCAGGATGTACACAGTGCAGAGAGACTTGCTCCGAGAGCAAAGGCTAACCATGGCCCACACTCTCCAAGCTTCTTCACGATCATCCTCTAGGACTCTTCTATTTTATTCTTGGTCCTTTCTTAAGTCTCCTAAGTCCCTTGAATTTGCCAATAACACTTGTCTTTATGGTTGTTGTCCCCAATAATCTCTGGGACCTTGCTCATGGCTTTGCCAGCTCTGGTTACCTAAGATGCCTGTGTAGCCCCTCCAGCTGTGGCCCAGAGTCCATCTAACCCAATGCCTGCCATACTTGAGTCAATACAGGGAGACTTTATGGAGTCTGGGAGGAAGAATGCCATGAAGAGTGATATTGTCAGGAAGAAGAATGCATGTAAACAGGGTGATGTCAATGGGAACCCCCAGGGTTCTCAGGATGTGGGGCTCCTAACTCCAACCCTGGTCAAGCCATGTGAGTAATAAACCATGCAGGGGCTTGTTCCCACCTTGTCTCTTCTGTAATCAATCTTGATGTTACTGTCTGAAAGGAAATCCCAGGAATCAGGCACCATAAAGAGGGAGTGAGGGGTACATCAGGAGAAGGAAGGATGCTTCTGGTGAGCTGAGTAGGAATGCCAAGCACCCCTGATTTGCTTTCTCTCGCCTCCTTGCCGTCACCCAGGAGGCTTAGGCAGGAGTAGAAAGTGGGCAATGGCAGAAGTCACAAAGGATCTAGCAACATTCCAGGTCTTGTCCAGTACTGACCTCTCTCCTTAGGAATTGCTCAAATCCCCAGTTGGTAATTTACCACATCATTACAGGGTGTCTCTTCTGTGCCCTACTGCAAGGCATTTGACAGTGATTGAAAAGGTCTCCTGGCCTTGGAATGTGACAGGTGCTGTACAACCAACTGCTATGGGACCTGTAGAATGTGTACTTACTCCAAAGCCCAAGTTGTATCATCTGGCGCTGTAAAAAAAACGAGGCTCATGTCTATTTGAAATGTTGTACTCCAAGTCCTTAATCAGGGCCTGCTGCCTCCAATTATGGCTTTGTTCCTGCTTGAGTGAGGATGGAGGTCGCCCACATCATTTTAATGCATGGCCTCTTTTCCAGAAAATAAAACTCACTGGAGTTCAAGGACTGATCCGGCCAACAGGCATGTTTTTTTTTTTTTTTTTTTTTGTAAACAAAGAGGTGAAAACAGAAACAGAAAGCACTGGCTCCATGGCTGTGGGGCAGGGTAACCCTTGCCAAGGCGTCTGTTTGTTCAAGGTGCCTGGGCGGGCGGTGGTGGGGAAGCATCAGAGACCAAAGGCAGAAATCAGAATTTCGCAGCAGCAGCTGTGGCAGGATCCCTGCTGGGATTTAGTTGGAGAGCAGAATAATTTTGCATAATGATCATGAGCAGCGCTGTAAGGAGAGTAAACTGTAAAGTGCTGCACAAATATTAGCTCTCCCACCTCTTCGGGCCCCGAGCTCCCCTTGAGGGTGTGGGTGAAGCCTTTCATGGCTGGAGATGGCTGGTGTCCACCACAGGGGCCCCAGGAGCCTCTGAACTTGAACTCCCCCTATCTTCCCTCTGGCACCTTTATTTGGGGACAGAGACTCAGGCCCAGTCAGAGGATCAGGAACAGGGTGTAGAAATCAATCTGTCCTTGTCCTCAGGGTAGCCCATTTATAGGGGTCTCCTTATTACTGGCAGGAAAGCCTCACTTCCCCACCAAATCCTGAAACCTTCAGAGGAGCTGAAAGTCAGAGGGAAAAGAGGCCTTGTCCCCACCGTGGGAATGGCACAGCTTCCATATGGTTTAATAATTTGAGATTTCTTACACGTCTCAAGGGAAGGCTGGAGGGGTTTTTGCTGTTCTTCCTACAGGTTTCCGGCGCGCGCATCTCTTCTCATCCATAAAAGATTGCGTTTACTCACTGTGGAAAGCTGAAAGTGAAAAACAGGTGCAGCTATATAATATTTCTCTTTAATTACTGTTTATAGAAAAAAAAAACCCCAAGTGTAGAAATTAATTATTCCATATTGTTAGAGCAGGATGAACTACTTACTAATTTTAACTGTGGCTTTTACACGGAGCCTGTTGCTCAACATCTTATTAATTTGGGTAAATATTAACAAACAGCTCTGACACCTCCTCCCCAGCTTCCCTCGCCCTCCCCCGCCTGCCCCTGCAGCGCATTCTCCTGGAGAGGGGAGGCATGGGGCTTCCAGTTTCCTTCATGGTGTGGTGTTGAGCCTGAGCGCTACAAAGCTTCAAGAAGACCTGTTTCAGACCTGTTTTCCTCTCTCTCTCCTCTCTCTCTCTCTGCTGTCACCTGGGACACCCTGAGACTCAGGTAGAAATGCAGGGAAATGCTTTTCTATTATTCATGCCCATTTCCATGCCTGGCACATTGCCCTCTCCGTTGGTAGCCTCCCTCTCTCTGATTTGTCCTCAGTGAAAGTAGCCAGTGGCCAGCGTGAGAAAGGAGTGAGGAACTCCTCAGAGGCCCCACTGAGTGCCTCTTCCTGATACCCAGAAGAGAGGTTCTGAAAGTTACAGAGACTGGACAGTGGAACAGGGGAGGGAAGATGGGATTGGGTTGGGGGGAAGAATTCATTCCGTGGGTGTATGAGTCTGGTGTGTGTTTTTGTCTGTTTGTGAAAAGGGGGTCTCAGCTATGTTGCCCAGGTCGGTCTTGAACTTGTGAGCTCAGGTGATCCTCCAGCCTCAGCTTCCTGAGTAGCTGGGGCTGCAGATGGGCACCATACCCAGCTTTTATTAGTTCATTTTGTGTTGCTAGAATTAAATGCCTGAGGCTGGGAACTTTTTATAAAGAGAAAGAGGTTCCGTTAGCTGACATTTCTGGAGATTCAAGAGCATGGTGTCAACATCTACTCAGCTTTGGTGGGGCTTCATGGCAATGGCACCCCCAGTAATGGGAGCATGTATGGAAGAGGGCACATGGCAGGACAGGAAGTGAGGGAGATTCCAGGGCCAGGCTCACTCTTTTGGTAATAATTCACTCTCATGGGAACCAACCAGGTTCTTGGAGAAATGCATTAATGCTGTCCAAAGGCAGAGCCCCCCGTGTCCAAATTTCCTTTCACTAGTCCCTATCTCTTAAAGGTTTCACCACCTTCACACTAACACACTGGGGACCAAGTTCCCCAGCACATGAACCTTTGAGGGACACACTCACCATATCCAACCACCATAGTGGAGCTAAAACCTCATCTAACTCATCTTGAGTGGCAGTTGGGAAAAGCAAGACTCCTAAGAGCCTTTCTGCTGGAAGGTGGTGGTGGTCTGAAGACCTGGAAGCTCATCCTCAAGCAATCTAGCTATGTGGCAAACTATGCAGAATCGAGTGGCTTAAGGCAAGTAGCTAATTCATTGTAATCTCACAATTGTGTGGCTGGGAAATTAGGGCTGGGCTCAGCACAGGAGCATGATTCTTCCACTTCACCTAAGTCTGGTGCATCCAAGGCCGGCTCCTTGCTGGGAGTGGTTGGAAGGATGGACTTACATGAGACTATTGGCTGGAGTACCTACACATGGCTCTTCATAATGGTGTCTTAGAGTCGTTGGACCTCTTTCCTGGTGGCCCAGGTTCCCTAGAGACCCAGATAGAAGATGCCAGGCTTCACCTCACCTAACCTGAGCAGCTCTAGAATGTCTCTTCCATCTCATTTTGTTGGGTCAAAACAGATCACTGACACCAGCCCAGATTTAAGAGGAGGGAGATTTGTCTCCACTTTTCATGGGGAGAGGAACAAGCATCCTGTTCTCATTTGTAATCTTCACACTTCTGCTCAGGGACTCACCAGGTCTTGTGGAGGCAGCGAGGTGGTGAGAGAAAGGATCTCCCAGTCTCATGGCCTGGGTTGCAATATCGCCATTTCACTCGAGTTCAGTTAATATCTCATCTCTGCCACGGATCCCCAGTTTCCCTCTACACACAATAGAAACAATGGAAGAGAAAGTAAGATCATATATAAAAAGCCCAGACTGGACTGACATCCAGAAAGGACACTCTTCCTGGAGCTTTTGATGACTCTACAGTGAGAATGATCATGTGGGCCGAACAAATGAGTCTGTGCGTGTTTATTAAAAAGTAGGCTCAGTCTCATCTGTGAGCCATGAAAACGTTCCAGAGATAGTATAAAAAGAGAATGGAAAGGGAAGAAACATTAAAAAAAAAAAAAAAGACATCAGGGTATATAATTAAAGCTAGGTATAGTTTTTTTTTTTTAACTTATTTTAGTTTTATAAATATCTTTGTGTACTGGGTCATGATATGAAATGATTTGTTTGTAAGACGTATTTTTTCTTTTTACTGAGGTTGATGATCAAAAGATTTTAAAAGTTACTGAGAGAACGAAGGTGAAATGCTTTTGCCCTGTCATTCCGAAGGATGATTCTTGTGAGAAGGGTCTGAGAACCCAGGGCGGGCCCAGAGGAAGGGCTTAGTAAATATGCAAATCCCGCCAGGATCTTGGCCTTGGGGATATTTGACTGTCAAAAGCAACAAAGTTAAACTCCCTGGAAAGCTCAGCATTTTGCCCTGGTGTCACTTTTGAATGATCTACATAGACCTGAAAATCATAGGGATGCAAAGCATCCTCATAAAATCCCACCAGCCTCCCTGATCTTATTCCTTGAGCATCTTCAGGGAAATGAGTAGGTTTCTCTCCCTGGATCTTAATGTAGGTACAGAGGAGGAGGAGCTGAGTTGGGGATGGATTTGGGGAGATGTAAGGACAAAAGACCATCAAAGTAGGTGTGATAATCTATCTGCTAAGGACTCCCACCTTTCCCCCCACCCCAGAATGGCACCTTCTGACGCCAGCCACGTGATTCTCATGGGAGCTACTGGAGGTGACCCCCCCTTCTATCATATGTGACTATTTTGACAATTGATCTGAAATGGCCAGTAAGAGCTCTTTCCTGAGCCATTGTTTTGGGTTGCTGTTGTTGTTTTGGGGGGTGGGTAGAGCAAGCTTCTATCAACCCTTCCGGGTGGTAGAAACCCTAAGAGGTGCAACTTGAGAGTTACTGTGTCAAAATGTCTCCAGATGGAGGAAGCCGATCTTCAGGGAGAAAGAACAAATCCAGTGTGCAGAGAGAAGCATGGAGGGAAAGCAGCGGGCGCCCACGTTGCTTGGAGTTCTCTGAGGCACTTGTTCAGGAAGCCCAGCTGCATCCTTACTTTGCTCAAAGCACAGCTGTTCAACCTTCCACTCCACGAGCTCATACTTCCCCTTTTGCTTAAGCTTATTTGAGATGAGCTTCTGTCTCCTTGCATTCCCAAGTCTTTCCCCAAACACTCTTAAAAGGAAGCAAGTTGGTGGGATTGGAAGGGATGATTCTGAACACTGTCATTTTTCCTGGGCCTTCGTCATGCTGGGAACAGAAGTTGCCACCCCCCCCCCCATCTTTTTCTTCCTGCCCAGGCATCTGCAGGATGCACATCCCCAGAACCAGGTGCAGCCTCAGGGAGAGAAGCACCAGCCAATGCACACCCTGGATTTGCCAGCTTGCATACTCCCTCCTGACGGGAGCAGTTGAGGGCAGCCAACTCTCCCCGCCACGTGGATCCTCCCAGCTCCTGCATAGTTAAATGCCATGATCTCCACTGCCAGGGGCTGCCACATCAGGAGCCTTGGATTAAGTGATTTGTCTCCCTCCAACACAGCTGCTCCCTGGTTCCTGTCTGACAAATGCGGTTCATTAGGGCTGACAAAGATGAATGTCCTTGTTTATGGAAGTCGGCTAAGTGCTGTTCTCAGGGAGCCAGTGGACCTGGATCTGAAGCAAGGTATACATCAGGTTGGCTCCCCAACACTTCCTCTCAGCCACAGGCTACGATGGGGACACGAAAGCCAAGTTATGTGCCTCCTGCCAAGAGTAGATCCCATAAGAGTTTCACTGTTGGGGTACAATGAGATTTGGCAGCCTACAGCAGCTTCTGTCGCCACCATCTGAGAGTCAGCCTCGTTTTGAAAGCGGTTGCCCTGTGATGTTCTTGCAGGACACCCAGCCAACAGGCACACATCTGGGTCACTAATATCCACTAGACAGTTCCTATAAGCTGAGCATATGAGGAGGGTGGCCTGTGGGATAAGAACCTGGGGCGGTGGTTATCTAGTGAGGAAAAATTATCTGAAACACCATGTGGGCAAAGCCAGGATACAGCAGTGACAATTACCATGAGTACCTGAAAGAATGCTAGCCACAGTCTGCCTTCCTGTCCTCCGACCATTGACTTGAGTCAACAACTCCACATAGAAAAGCCCAGAAAATCCAAAGCAATGGTTCCCAGCCTGGCTGGGCAGCAGGAACTCTTGTAGCTGTGGTTTTCAAACTTTTGGACCATCATTCACAGTAGGGAGCACATTTTATCTCACAATCCAGGTGCACATGCACATGCGTGCACACACTCCCCCATTTCAACAGCTTCACCAATGTTTAATTTTTTTTTAATTGGTACTGGGGATTGTACTCAGAAGCACTCAGCCACAGAGCCTCATCTGAACCCCTATTTTGGATTTTATTTAGAGACAGGGTTTCATTGAGTTGCTTAATGCCTTGTTTGTGCTGAGGCTGGCTTTGAACTCGCCATCCTCCTGTCTCAGCCTCCTGAGCCGCTGGGATTACAGGCATGCGCCCCTGTGCCTGGCACCAATGTTAAATTTTACTGAATGAAATTCATTCTGATGTTTTCTATTCCATTTTATTCTATTTATTTTCATATTTTTTTTAAAAAAAAAATTATTTATTTATTTCTTACGTTGGGTTGCTGAGTGCAACCCAGGGGGGCATTCTACTACCGAGTTACATCCCCAGACCTTTCTATATTTTATTTTGAGACAAGGTCTCATTAAGCTGCCCAGGCTGACCTCAAACTTGGGCTCCTCATGTCTCAGCAGGAGTTGCTAGAATTCCAAGTTTGCACCACCACACACAGCTCATAGTGATTTTTAGAACTTAACATTAGCCTTGTTGGAGCAAGAACTCTGGAGAAGAGAGCATATATGCAGAGACTCTCAGGATGGATAATCATTAACCAAACAGGGGTGTGGAGGAAAAGCATTTCTGACAGAGAAAATCACATCTGCAAATGCCAGGAGGGGAGAATGAGAGAGAATGACATCTGGCATATTGGAGAATCTGGAAGTTCAGCTCAGTTAGAGCAAGATGTTGGGGGAAGAGAATGATGAGGGACAGGCTGTGAGTCAAGTGGAGCAGTCATAGGGACTTATAAGACACTTGAAGAATTCAGATTCTGTGCAGAGGGCAGTAAGAGGCCCCTTTCTTTCTTTTTCTTTTTCTTTTTTTTTTTTGTGTGTGGTGCTGGGGATTGAACCCAGGGCCTTGTGCATGCAAGGCAAGAGCTCTACCAACTGAGCTACATCCTCAGCCCAAGAGGCCCCTTTCTTAGGATGCATTTCTATTATGCAGAATGGTGAGCTTCATGGTGACATTATTTGCACTTACATAAAAACACAACTTGATCAATTTCACTCTCCAGTACCCCCACCGTGCCCTCCTTCCTTCCCAACACAACCTTCTACCCTAACAGTCACCTTCTACTTTTGTGCTGTTCCCATTTTCCCCTCTAGCTTCCACATATGAGAAAAAAAAATGGATAATTTCTCAAGTCTAACTTGGTCTGCTCAAAATTATGGTCTCCAGTTCCACCCATTTTCCTACAAATGACATCATTGTGTTCTTTATTGCAGAATGAAACTTCGTTCTGTATACACACCACATTTCAATGAGATGTTCTTAAAGGATTTATGCAGAGGAGTGACCGAGGTGAACATTTTCTGAAAGATCACTTTGATGTGTGAAGAATGGATCTGGGGGACAGCAGACAGGGTGTCGGGAGGAAGAGATGCAAGGCTGGATGCAGGGAGTCCATTTGGCTGGCCACCAAGAACACCTGTGATGTGAATTGAAAACTTACCACCTCTGAGGGGAAACAGAGGAGTACAGGGTCCTTCCTTAGCTGACACCAGGCTGGATTTCAACCCCCACTACCCTCTGACCTAGTGTCCTTGAACAAGGCATAGCCCAAATGATCATGGATGGCTGCCCTTCAACCTCCAAGGCAATAGCAGAGGTTCAGATAGGAGATCCTGATGCTGCGAAAGACCAAATGGGATAGTCAAGAAATATTTATGATCTGGAGGTGGGGTTGGATGGCCTTGAGGGTTTCTTTTGAGTCACAAGACTCTGGGATTCTGGTCAATGCTCACCCTCTTTCCTTGTCCAGAGTTGTGCTGACATGAGTGGTCATGGGGGTGGAGGGGGCTTAAGGAAATCTGTCTGGAATCTATATCACAGCTGGGAGAAGAACTCTCAGGGGAAGAACCTAAAGGAACATGCCAAGCCCCCTCCCCACTTCCCAGAGCACAAAGCCTGACCAGGGAAGGAGAGCAGAGCTTTGAATCAGATTTGATTCAAAAATTTTAAACCTGATAGACTTTCAGATGTGGAAAGTGACCAGCAAGTTAGGGGTTATGCTGCTCAGAGTTGGGGGGCGAGGGAGTGGGTGGGTGGGTGGAGTTAAGTCTGCTCAGCTGGACCCACAGAATAACACTTTTGTCTCATACTTGTTCTCCATAAAGGTGGGGCCACATGTAATAAACCCGAGAGGCTCCAGCTCTGTGCCTTCTCCCTCTGGCTGAACCCCAAGCCCCACACATCCTGCACCCCTCCTTTTTCTCTTAAGTAGTGAGCTCATGGGGTGGAAGTCAAGATCTTCTTAACTCCTTTTTCACCCCAACTGGGAGGCCTGTCACTGTTTAGCAGCTCTGTTTGGATTAGGGTCAACCAAATTCAGTGTGAAGGAATAGAAAGTCCTTTTTTTCTGCCTCTGGTCAGAGCCATTGCTCTCCAATTCGGTTTTACAAGCAATCCCTGAATTTTGGATAATAGAGAAGAGGCTGCTTTAATGGTGCTTATTTTGATTTCTCAAATTGGCTAGAAATCACAGGGCGTCTGGGTGTGGGTGTAGGTAATTAGCCCTCAAATATCATCCAGTAAATGCGTCTATATTCCCACCCCCTCCATCCCTATTTTTAAAAGTAAGGGCTCAAAGCCTGCCCGAGCTTTCAATATAATGCATGTTATTTGCAGAGCCACACTGCCTGGCCCACCTGGACACTATTTGGATGAATGGACTTCTCTTCTGAGAGAAGAAGAGCAAGGCAGCCTGTGGGTCAGGGTTAGGGACTCAAGCAGGTGACCAGAGAGGTCTGGCATGGAAACAGCCAGAGGGTGCCTGTTACTCAGAGCCTATTGGGGCCACAGGAATAGAGAGCCCCAGAAAGCAGACACCAAAACCCAAACCACAGACAACAATGGCAAAAAGAGCTAATGCTCCCCCCGCCCCCCGTGTATGCTAAGCATTCCGCATGTCTTATCCTCCCCATAGGATGACTGCCCTCATTAACAAACTGAAGTCCAAAGAGACGAACTGTCCAGCTCAGGCAATGGTTAAGTAGAGAATCTGGGGTGCAAAACCATGCCTGCCCAGCTCCTGAGCTCAGTGGTAGTAGCAGGGACCCAGAAGACATTCAGGGGTGAGTTAGCAACAGGTCCTCAGGAAGGACAGAGGGGCGCTAGGCAGGACAGTGGTCCAAGACAATCCCGTGGACACTTTACCTTCAGCACTGGGGTGTGCATGGGTCAAGCAGGTCCTAGGCTGAGTGCTTGGGGGAGTTGCCTGGGGATCCTCCAAGCAAGCCCAACCCCACCCACCAGTGGCCATTTCCTGGCTCTGATTTCCTGCACACACACACACCACACCTCCTCCTCTTTATTCTGCACCAAAGATTTTCTTCCTTCTATTTTTTTTTTTTTTGGCTTCTGTTTAAAATTAATTCCACAACACTGAATAACCTTCCCCCACAAGGTTGGAGTTAATCAGGCTGAATTTATTAAGATCTTTACAATTAAATGAGCTCATACCAGGAGGAGGAAAGTTACCTTATTATCCCATTTTAAGAGCTTGAATAATTTTAGCCCCTAACTTTACTGTCGACCCCCGACTACTTCCTTCGCGGTTGCCAATGACTTTAGAGGGCGCTGGACCACAGTCTTCTCCGTGCTTCACATCCCTGATGTGGGGAGGAACGTGCTCAGACCGGTGAGTCATCACAGAGGGAAACCAAGACGGTAAAGGACGGGCCATCCAGTTTGGATGGAAGGCTATTCCAGCTTTACAGGCCAAACTCAGGCTCAGGAGGGTACACTAGGAAGCAGATGGTTTCTTCCTCTAGAGTTTATCACCTGGCGGTCACTGTCAGCCTTACCTGGATATTTGCCCTCACTTTCCCTCACCTCTCATCTCTTTTCTCATTATAACAGGGCACCTGCAAACCTAGACTCATGCCAGGAGAGTTTCAATAGTCCCGAGGAAGAGACTCGGCTGAGAAATGGCCCTGCTGCTGGTCCCATCTAGACCCGCTACCTTGTTCCCAAGTGTCAGACCTTGATGATCTACTGCATAGTCTGGTGTATTAAGTTCTGTTCAGCTGCCTCATGGATACACTCCACTTGCTTGTTGGATTCATCACTGTCTGTGGTTGGAACTTGTTATGAGTTGAACTGTGTCCCCCATCCCTCACCCAAACATGTGAAAAAGCCTTAGTGAGCTCTACATGCGAATGTGATCTTATTTGGAAATAGGATCTTTGCAGATGTAATCAAAAGAGGGTCATTAGAATCATCCCTTATCAACGTGACTGGTGCCCTTGTAAGAAGAAGAGACAGAGAGACACCCACTGGGAGTCCACCAGTAATGATTGAGGTGGAGACTGGAGTGAGGTCTCTACAAATCAAGGCGTACTTTCTGGAAAGTACGAGAAAGACGTGCAGCAGACTTCCCTCCAGGAGGAATAAACCTTACTGACACCTTGCTCTGGACATTTAACATTCAGAACTGCAATGGAATAAATCTCTGCGGTTTCAAGCCCCTAAGGAAATGAACACAGGGCCAATACACTCACTCACTACAGCTGCCGATAACCTTCTGATTGCTATCACCCATGTTCTTGGGTCACCATGTTCCGCCATGTTTGAATTCCTTTCCGCTGCCTTCTACTGGATCTTCCTCTCCCTGACTGATTTTCAATAACCAGCCCAACCTCAGAGTTTTTCTAGTTTTAGGGGCTGAATCCCCATAGTTCACCCCTGCCTGAAACTGACAAGTTTAGGAGGTAAATCCCCAGATTTCCATTACTGTGTAGACCAGGGTTTCCCCCCATTGCCTCTGTACACAGATTTTTGTCTGCTAACTAGTATTCAAAGCAACCATCTAAAACCCTCAAGCCTTCACTCTCTCAATTGTTGGTCCACAGTAGCTACCCCTGCTGGGTCATAGGAAGTACAAAAAGCACAATGTAGCAGCTTGCAGGGTTAAATGTGGGGCCAGCTTCTTTTGAACCCTATGGAAGTTAGCTTCTGCATGCCTCTCTTCAAGGTTTTATCTGGTGCATCAATACAGCTCTGTGATCACTGGCTATCCCACCCACAGAGACTTCAGCAAACTGCATGGGTAGGCACAACAGGTATACCCAGAAACATCCCCCCGCACTCCCTCTTAATTACTCAGGCTCAATTCACCTATGTATGTAACTTGTGTTCATTTCCTTCATAACCTTATTATTTATCTACTGCATGGCTCAATTCTCTCTGCTGCAATTATTTCCTGCATCTTCCCCCAGGATGGAGCCAACTAGACAGTATTTACTGTTAGCTCCGTATACAGCGGGCTTTCCTTATTTGTGGGTTCTGTGTCCATGGATTCAATCAGCCTTGGATTGAAAACACTTGAAGAAATAATTGTGCCTATACTGAACATGTATAGATATTTTGTGTGTGTGTCATTATTCCATAAACAATACATTATAACAACTATTTACACAGCATTTTCATTATGTTGGGTGTTCTAAGTACTCCAGAGATGATCTAATGTACCAGAGGATGTGCATGGGTTATAATGTAGATGCTATTCCATTTTATATAAGGGACTTGCACACTGGCTGAATTTGGCATCTGCAAGGAGTCCTGGGACTCACTCATATGGAGGAACAATTGTATGTGTGTTTCCCCCTCATTATAATGTTATGACTCTGGAGAGAGACCCCGTTGACAAGATGATCAGGCAGTGGTGGAGAAATAGTATATAGCTCTTTATACAGTTTTAACTGGACTTGGTCAAACAGTGGGCTCTTGGCTCATCTTGTGCTTTTAATCAAAAGAACTCAGATATTCTGTAATTTCTACTCCCTGGTTTTATATTCTTCCAAAAAGTCTTAGAGAGATGTCCATGTTCTCAAGAATTCACAGATGTTACATACCACATTTCTGCTGAGTGTTTCTAGCAACATCCCCCTCTGGCCAGTTCTTCCCACTAGGTCCCTACTATTTTGCCCTGACTGTGGATGTTTGGTTGGTGGCACTCCTGTTTCTGTCTCCCTTGAGCTTTCTGTTTCCCGAATCTGTGTTTTCTGCTTTCAGGTTTGGACCCCTGAAGCATGTTCCTGGGCACCTGCACGAGCCTCCCTGAGGCTCTTGGATTTTTCCCACAGATCTTCTTCTCATGGCAGACAGGTCCTGGATGGCTCCTTGAAGGTCAAACCTAGCCATGGCCCTGAAGGGAGGCAGTGAATGTGGACAACAGGTGAGGTGTTCCTCCAATGGAGTCTGAAAGAAGGACTGGATTTTCAAAAGTGGAGGCAGAGGGAGGGGTGTTTCAGGCAGACAGAGTAGCTCATGAAATGGGCCAACTTTCCGATTTCAGGATTCAGAAGAGCAAGTTTCAGAATGTGGTCTAGAGCTCCCGGGAGTCTTGAAAGGCAAGGGGACCCGTGAAGTCAAAATGATTTCCCTAACAATAGTGATATGTCATTTGCCTTTTCCACGGTGAAGTATTTGTAGTGCTGTTGCTATAGCAAAGGGGGGTGAGATTGCTTAGTATGAATCAAGGCACAGGCAACAAACTGTACAGTCCTCGTTGTATTTGTCACTTCCAAACACAGGCAGGGAAAAGCGTCAATGACACGTACGGATGTTTTAAATTCAGCAGGAAGCGTTGTGAATCTCGTTAGCTCTTGAATCTTAAAAACGCATCCCTTAATATTCTGTGGGATGAAATGAGAGGTATATCTAAAGCCCTTCTGCTGCTTACCAAAGGACCATAGTTTCCCCAAGGAAAAGCCCTTGTGTGATTGTTTGAAGCCCCTTTTCCACGGAAGGGCATTTTTACTTAAGACAATGACTGATAGTCAAAATATGGTCAGTCAAACTTGAGTATTTTTCATTTGCTTATTGAGATTTGCTAATTTCAAGAGAAACAACTGACAGTGTTTGTTGTCAATGATAAAAATCAAGTTTTTAAATGAAAATTAGGAATCTGTTGATCTTATAGCTGCCATAATGAGCCAAATAGTTATCACTATTTAAAGACTTATTTGATGAAATCTGTGGTGATATTAACAAATGTAAATTTTTGATATTGTATAATGGAATGTGTCAACATTGGAAAGATCTGCATAGCTCAGTGGACCAATATTTTCCCACTGCATGAGGTTTCAAATGATGCATGAAAAGATACATCCAAAGTTCAAGAAAGGCCAATTATTTTAATGCAACAGAATATAAAAATGTTCATTGATACACTTTCAGATTCTATGTTGTGTCTGCCTTTAACAAGGATGATAACATCAAAGAAGTATGCCCCTGATTGTCTTTAGATATTATTAAAATATTATCTTTTCCATCTACATATGTATGGTGATGAATGCATTTTAAATCATACATATGATTCATATTGACCTTACTAAGAGGTCTATAAGGTAAATAGTGGTATACAGTTTGCCTTTTTCTTATCTTAAATTTACTGTCATTCTTCGACCTGGAACATATAGGAGGGTCCTAGAGAATCTACTATGTTCACAACTGTAATTATGTTTGAAATGATAAAACATCCATCCAGACAGCAAGTCAGCCAAAGTCTGGATACTTCTATTGCAACCCAACTTTGATAAAGGGAACTATCAGCAAGGACTGATGGGTCAAGCATCCTGGGGAAGCTAGAGTTAAATCTTGAAAGACAACAAGGTATGGGTAAAGAATAATTGCTTGGTGCATGTTCAATCTAAAATAAAGGCTTGGAGGGTAGGGAAGATCTAAAGGACTGAGTTTAGCCTAAGATGATGGTCCTCAAAGTATGGTTTCTCTACTAACAGCATCAGTCAGTTGGGATTTGTTAGAAGTGAATACTCTTGGAGGCTACCACAGACCTACTGTTACAGTTTGGATCTATAATGTCTCCCAGGGCAGCAGTGTTGAGATGTGGGGCCTTTGGAAGGTGATTGGATAATGAGGACTTTAACTTCATCAAAGTATTAATCCATTGATGGATTCATAATTTAATGGGTTATTGGTGGGCAGTAGAAACTTAGACTGTTAGGCCTAGTTGGAGTAAATAGGTCATTGGGGCATTCTCTTAAAGGGTGTATCTTGTCTCCTCCCACCTTTGGCCACCATCAGGTGAGTAGTTTTACTCTACTATACCCTTCCACCATGATGTTCTGTCCAACCACAAGCCTGGAAACAATGCAGCCAAGTGACCATGGACTGAAACCTTTGAAACCACGAGCCAAAATAAATCTTTCCTCCTTTTAAACTGATTTTTTCTCAAGTATTTTGTCACAGTCTTGGAAAGCTGACTAACAGACCTATTGAATCAGAAATTCAGAAACTCTGAGGTGGATCCCAGTGATTTACATATTGACAAAGTCTCCAGGTGATCCTGATGCACAGACAAATTTGAGACTGACACATATGAAGAGTTTGGACTTCATGCATAAGGCATTGAGAGGTTACATTGAGTAAAATGATGAAATAATGTTATCATAGTTGGAGAAGAGGAATCCTGAGAAGGAGATAGGGCACTTGTTCTCCCCACCCATTTGAGCCATATGAACAGCAAAAAGGGAGCAAGGACAATAGTTAAGCTAGCAATGTATAGTTGCTTCTCCATAATTATAGAGGCAGTTTAATGCTCCTATTCTAGAATGATACTAAGGCCCAGAAAGGTCATGTAAACATTCCCCAAATTAAATGATGCATGGGTGCTGGAGGAGTCTGGATTCAAACCCAAGCAGTCTGGCTGCAGAGTGTGATCTCTTAACAGTAGGTTGTCCTTCCTCTCCTTCACCCAGAGTCTACAGAAACAAGTAGTGGGGGCATTTCAGGCAAAGAGAACAGCATTTGCAAAGGAAGGGAGTGTCATGGAGGGTGGCTGGTCACCATGCCTGGGACAGAGGGTGTGTAGAGAAAGTGGCATGAGAAAAAGCTTTCCCATGCCAAAGGACTTTGTTCTTTGCTAAAGGGCTTGAAATGTGCACTGGGGGAAGTGTTTACAGTTGGTCAGTGACATAGTCAAGGAGAAGTCCACTTTGGGCACCACATTGCAGGTGGAGAGAGGGTAGACAGACCAGTGAGATATGATGAAAGAGTAGAAATGAGGAACGAGAATAAAAGAAGAGAAAGAAAAATCCTTAGGTCGTTGAATCAGTGAAAGACTGGATATGGGAAGTGAGGAGGTAAAGGGGACTTGTAGGTGACCCTCAGGTTTGGTTGACACTAGGTGTCATTTGTGGGGAAGGGGTTTATGGAGGAGCAACATGATGTTTGGCAAGGACATATGGAATTTTTATTTTATTAATTATTTTTGAGTTGAGGTTTCACTCAGGGAGGAAGGAAAGGACAGGCAGATAGTACTGTTTTCAAATCACCTACCTGCAAATCACCATCATATATGTTGCCCTGGCTAGTCTCAAACTCATGGGCTCAAGCGACCCCCACCTCAGCTTCCCCATTAAATGGGACTACAGGAACCCAACACCAGGTCTGACTATAAAATTTATTTTTAAAATTTATTTATTTATTTATTTTGTGGTGCTGGGGATTGAACCCAGGGCCTTTATGCAGAGAAGGCAAGCACTCTATCAGCTGAGCTATTTCCCCAGCCCCTATAAAGTTTACTTTTAAACTCAGATTTATTAGAAGTAAAATTACATGCAGTAAAATTCATCATTTTTTGCTGATCTTTGATAAATGCATACAGTTATGTAACTACTGCTGTCATCAAGATATAGCATACTTTCATTACCCCCGAAAGCTCTCTTCCACCCCTTCATAGTCAATGTCCCATGCCATTTATAGCCCTGGTGACCACTGATGTGATTTTCTGTCTCTAGAGTTTGCACTTTCCCAGACTGTAAAAAAATTAGTAATATAGTATGTAGCCTGTTTTGAGTTGCTTATTTCCATGGAATAACATTTCAACATTCTTCATGTGGCTTCATGTATCTAATTTTGTTCCTTTTATTTGCTGGGATAGTATTTCATTATATGGATGTACTACAATTTATTTATCTAGTTAACTACTGAATGATATCTTTATTGCTTCTGGGTTTTAGCTGTCATAAACAAAGCTGCTGTGAACATTCATATGTACATCTTTGTGTGAATGGATTTCCATTTCCTTGGGCTAAGTGCATAGAAGTGGTATCACTAGGTCAAATGGTAAAGGTATGTTCAACATCCTAAGAAACCACCAAAAAATTGTCATCCAAAAGTGACTGTATCATTTTGCACCACCACTTGCAATAGGTGAGCATTCCAGTTGCTCTGAATCCTTACTAGCTCTTGCTATTGTCAGTTTTTAAAACTGTTTGAACTTGCATTTCTGCATAATTAATGATGTTCAGCATCTCTTCATCTATATATCTTCTTTGGTAAAAGTATAAATCTATTGCTCACATTGTATTGCTTGTTTTCATCCTTTTGAGTTGCTACAGTTCTTTATACATTCTGGATGCAAATACTTTATTAGATAGATATCATACAAACATCCTTACCAGAATGAGACTTGTCTTTAAAATTTCTTAGCAATATATTTCAAAGTCCAGGAGTTTTTAAAAATTTTTATGAAATTCTATTTATCAATGTTTTTCTTTTATGGTTTGTGCTTTTTGTATTCTAAGAAATCTTTTCCTAACACAAAGTCCCAAAGGATTTTTCCTATGTTTTCGTCCAGGAGTTTTAAAGTGTTAGCTTTCAACTTTAGATCTATAATCCATGTCAAGCTCATATTTGTTTATGGCATATTAGGAATTGGAGTTCATTATTTTGCATGCAGAAGTTCAATATTTCCAACATTGTTTGTTGGAAAGAATATTCTCTCTCCTCTGCATTTCCTTGGTAGCTTCATTGGAAATCAGTGGATCTTGTCTCTCTGTGTGGATTTTCTATTCCTTCTGAGATGATCGTATTCCATTTTCTTTTTCAGTTTGCTGTTATGTTTTACAGCTGGTTGAGTCTTGACTCAATCTTGAATTCCTGGGATAATCCCCACCTGATTGTGCCACATTATCCTTTAATGTGCTTTTGATTTTATTTGCTAATATTTTATTAAAGATTTTTGCATCTATGTACACAAAAGACATTGCTCTATAGTTTTTTCATAATTTATTTGCCTGATTTAAGTATAGGGTAATGCTGGTCTCATAAACTGACTTAGAAAGGTTTTTTTTTTTTCCTATTTTCTGGCGAGAAAAAAGAGAGAATATACATTCGTGTTCTCTGATTCTATTATTCAGGTTATGTATGTCTTTACTGATGATCTGTCTACATGTTCTACTGATCACTAAATAAGTGGTCCAGTTCCAGTTGTAACTGTGGATTTGTCTATATCTCCTTGTCATTTGATCAGTTTTTGCTTTATTTATTTTGATGATCTGTTGTTAAGTGCTTACACCTTAAGAGTTGCTATATTTTTAATTGTATTTCTCTTCATCTTTGTTATTCTTGTTCTGAGGTCTACTTGATTTGATGTTGAAATAACCACTTCAGCTTTCTTTTTATTCATTTTCATGTGAGATATCTTTTCTCATTCTTTTTTTTTAATCTATGACTTCTTGTATAATGAGTTTCTGCAGATAGCATAGAGTTGGTTCTTGCCTTTTGTTCATCATAGATAATTTTTCTGATTTGAATTGGTGGCTTAGGACATTTATATTTAATTCAATTATTATTAATCTCATTTGATTTAATAGACCCATTTATTGCTTTTCTTTTTTTTTTCCTTTCAAAAAACACCTGAGTTTATCCTAAAAAATATCTTACACTTCAGATTTCATTTCAGCCTGAAAACTAACGCATGGGGGATGTGGGATGCCTGATATGAAAAAGGCGACAGGATGGCATTTGAGCCCAAGGTGATGTTTCACCTGCTAAGCAGCTCTATCTTCAGATAACAGGCTTGACTCGGATCCCGCTTTGATACAATCAATAACCTTTTGTAAAGATTCCTTAGAACTTGAAACTTGCTGTGGCTGGGAGATAACTATTGACGGAGGAAGATCCATTTCCCCACCAATGGTGTTGACACTTCAGAAACAGTGCCCAGGATGCTGGGTGCCGGTAAGGGTGTCTGGGGCTCAGTAGGCATGCTGCATTCCCACTGAAATACTGCTCGAGGCTCAGGGGGAGTGGAAGAACCAAGTGCTCTTGGACATTTTTTCATAATTCATTTTTATCCCCCCTGTTGCTTTATCTGTAACATCTTTTTTTAAATAATTGTCTCAGGGTTGGTAACACATACCTTTAATGTACCACATTCTTCCTTCATATAATATTATACTACTTCCTATGTAGGGTAAGAATCTTAGAACTCAGCATATTTCCATTTTCTTGCTTCTCTATTGGTCACAGAGCTTACATATTTTTGTTTCAACATATCCTCTAAACACCAAATATTTTAGTGTTTTTTTTTCTTCATGGAGTCCATTATATTTTAAAGCCATTAAAAAAAAATTTATTTTTTGGTGGTAGGGGTACCAGGGATTGAACCCAGGGGTACTCAACCACTGAGCCATATCCCCAGCCCTATTTTGTATTTTATTTAGAGACGCTGAGTTGCTTAGCACCTTGCTTTTGCTGAGGCTGGCTTTGAACTTGTGATCCTCCTGCCTCAGCCTCCTAAGCCTCTGAGATTAAAGGTATGTGCCACTCTGCCCAGCTAAAAATCATTTTTAAAATATCTTTTACACTTACTTATACTTTACACTTTTTAATGTATTTCATTTCTTTGTATAGACCCAAATTTCCATCTGGTATTACATTTCTCAAGAGTTCCTGTTAACATTTCTTGCAGAGCATACTCACAAGTAATGCACTCTTTCAGCTTTTGTTTGTCTGAAAAAAATCTCTATTTTAACCTTGATTTCTAAAATATATTTTTGCTTGGTGTAGAGTTCTAGATTGACAGTATTTTTTTTCTTTCAATACTTTTTAAATGTCACTCCGTTTTCTTCTGGCTTATATCATTTTTTTTTCCCAAGAAAATCTGCTGAATTCTTAGGCATTTTTTTCTGTATGTAATGTTTCTCTTTTTTTTTTTTTTTGCCTCTAAGTACCTTCAGGATTTTATTTTTGCAGATTTTCAGCAATTTAACTATGACACATCTAGGGGTGTATGTCTGTGTATGTGTTGTAATTTATTCTGCTTGAGATTCTTTGAACTTCTTAGATCTATAATGTTTTAGTCAGCTTTTTCACTGCTGTGACTAAAAAAAAAAAAAAATCCAACAAGAACAATTGTACAGGAAAGAACGATTATTTGGGGGCTCACAGTTTCAGAGATCTCAGTCCATAGACAGAACACTCCATTCCTTGGGGCTCATGGTGAGGCAGGACATCATGGCGGAAGAGTGTGTCGGAGGGAAGCAGCTCACAGTGGTGATCAGGAAGCAGAGAGAGACTCCACCTATCAGATACAAAATACATCCCCCAAAGCCACACCCCTAATGTCCATCTCCTCCAGCCACACCCTACCTACCTTCAATTACCACTCAGTTAATCCCTATGTCGGGATTAAGTCACTGTTTGAGTTAAGGCTATTACAACCCAATCATTTCTCCTTTGAACGTTCTTGCATTGTCTCATATGTGAGCTTTTGGGGGACACCTCAAATCCAGACCATAACATATGGTTTGCTGTATTTCATTAATTTTTGGAAAAAAATTTTTAGCCATTATCCCTTCTAGTGTTTCTTCCCCATTTTCTTTTTTTTTTTTTCATTTCTTGGACTTTAACCACATATATACTAAA
Organism: Marmota flaviventris; assembly: GCF_047511675.1. Classification (NCBI taxonomy): domain Eukaryota; kingdom Metazoa; phylum Chordata; class Mammalia; order Rodentia; family Sciuridae; genus Marmota; species Marmota flaviventris. Next base: position 28,018,390 of record NC_092514.1, read on the forward strand.
CTATTTTAAATCATCTCACAACTCTTGAAAGATTTCTTTCATTTTTCATTGTGAGTTTCAGTTTGGATAATTTCTATAGACGTGTTCCAATTCACCAATTCTCCCTCATCTGTGTCTACTCTACTAACACACTCATTGAAGGGATTCTTTACCTCTGACATTTTATTGTTGTGTTTGTAGCATTTTAATTTTTCCATTTTTTAAATAGGTTCCATTTCTCTGCTGAAACTCTCTGTCAGTTTCTGTATCTTTTCCACCTTTACCTATTAAATGCTATATCATCTGAGTCACTGGGAGTCCCAGTCTGATATTTCCAACATCAGTATCCTTTCCGAGTCTGCTTCTGTCGCTTGCTCTTTCTTTGGACCATAAATGGGTTTTTCTTCTTTCTTTATATGTCACAACGTTTATTGAAGGTCAGACATTGTGTGCCGAAGAATTGACTGAGGTCAATGAATTTTACTCCTGCGAACTGAGCACAATTCTTCTTCCACCAGAGTCTCAGGGTTGGGGCTGAGTTAATCTAAGGAGGGATTGATCTGGATTGAGGATTTTTGTTGATAATCTTCCTTTCAGAGCATTGCAAGCTCTATATCACCCCATAGGTGGTTTAGTGTTATCTGATGCTTGGGATTTCTTGGTCTTCCTGCTTCACTCTCAGCTTCCAGCAGATCCTACACACCTGTCCCTAAGAAGAGGATGATCCTACACCTGTTCCAGCAGCCCTTCACTGCTGCAGTGCTCATATCTCACGATGGTATGGGGACTCTTCTCACTGCTCCTTGTCCATCGTTAGGCTTAGGTGGACCTTATGCACATGGGCTTTGGGGATGGGACTGTACCAACAACCTTGCTCCCTCCTCTATGACAGTTAAACACTCCTTGTGAGTGAGTCCCTTTCTTCATCCAGCAGTTGCTTATAGTGCAAGATCCTGGGACTAAAAGCATTAGGAAACCCCTTCCCCAAGGGCAGAAAGTTTTCGCTGCTGCCTGTCCCTCTGGCTTCCACTTATCTCCCCAGAGTGTCCTTGCTTCAACCCCAGAAAAGGGAGTCTTTTCTAATCCTCCTCCCAGCGTCTTAAGGTTTTTGCCTTGGCGGAGAAAAGTTTGAGGAAATACAAGCATTTTGGGGTCGAAAACTATGGTAGTTTGGGTCTTGAATGTCCCCAGAGGCCTATATGTTGAAGACTTTGTTCCCAGTCTGTAACATTATTGGGAATTGGTAGAACCTTTTAGACCGAGTGGAAGGTTTTGATCGTTGAGGGCATGCCCTTGAACCCCAACCCTTCCTCTTCCTTCCACATCTGCTGTGAGCTGAGCAGTTTTGCTCCATGTGTTCCCCACCATGACGTTCTGCCTTACCATGAGCCTCAAAACAATGGGACCAACAAACATGGACTGAAACCAGGAGGTAAAATAAACTTTTCACTCTTTAAGTTGATTATCTCAGGTATTTCGTCACAGTGATGAAATACTAACACAGCGACCCACCTTCTACTGAGCATGCTTGCCTGTCTACTGATTTTAGCCTCTAGTTTCTTGCACTGCTTCTAGTCTGTCTCATAAGCACACAGCTGAGATCTCTGGAAAAGATCTTGCAAAAAAGTGAAAACTTTCTGTCATGCTAGCCTACAGTCGGTCTTAGGGATTCATTACAATTTAGCTAATTTCTTCTTACCTACTTTTATGGTGATCATACCTTTTCCTATCGCTTTGCCAAAGGTGAAGCATTTCCTGTGACCCCCTTGCTCCCCAAAGAGGTTGGTCACACTTCAGGATTCAGTTCTCTTGACTGCCTTGCAAACCTAGCTTACTGATGAGCTTCCTGATGGGCTCAGACAAAGTTGTGATTTTGTAGATTATCTGGCTTTCTTTTTTCCTCTCATAGTTAAGATAGCAATGGCATTTCTGTACCCAAAATGGAAATGGAACTCCCTGTACGCATTAAGTCTGAAGTGATTTGGGGACATTCAAGTGAACATGTGCGGGAGACAGTTGAATATATGAGTTTGGAAAGCAAAAAAGAGGAACTTGTTCCAGTTTGTCTATTGTTGCATAACAAACTACCCCAAAATATTGTAGCCTAAAGCAACGTTTATTTTGCTCATGAATCTGCAGTTTAGACAGAGTTTGGTGAGAAAGACTTGTCTATGCTCCATGTAGCATCAGCTAGGTTGGCCGAGATGGATTTCCAGTATGGCTCATTCACTCTCTGAGCTGGCAAGTTGGCCCTGGCTGCGAGCTGGGATCTCCGCTAGGCCTGAGAATGGAGCAGAGGGGTCTCGGCTCCTGTCCATGTGAGCCTCTCCTCATGGGTCTCTTTTAAGAATGTGTGTATCCCTTTGTAGCATGTTGGTAAATTCCAGGGGTGAGTATCCCAAAAGAATTATGGGCAAATTGCATTGTCATATAGGGCTTTCCCTGGGAATTCACATAGCAATAAACCCTCCTTGATTTATGGGCAGACATAGATCCTAACTCTGATTGAGAAGAGTGTCAAAAATGGATACAAGAAGAATGTGTGGGATTGGAGTTATTGATGGACCACTTATGGGAAATATAATCTGCCTCACAACCAGGATTTAGAAATAGTCTGCTGTCTAGATCATCTACTAGGAAAACTTGGGATCATCTTTGGTTCATATGAGAGAAATTTGGGGATGAAATGCTATCAGTTTTCTGCTTTCATGAAGGTGATCTTGAACCCCAAAAGGTTGATGTGAAAAGGTGGTAAAGCATACTGGTACCAGAGGTATTTTGCATGGGTTTGAATCCCACCCCCACAGCTTCTTATCTTTTTGGGGAGACATTAAATAATCTCTCTGACCTTGTTGTCTCCATATTTAAAGTGAGGATAATAGCTCCTACTTCTTAGGACTTTTATAAGCATCAAATGAGACAAGTCATGATAAAAGTGTTAGCACAGTGCCTGGCATACAGTCAGAGCTTAATGTATGTTATTTGTATACACTAGTATATAATAACAGAGATGAATCTTGATTCAAAGAGGCTGTGATATATAAGTACTGGCTAACATAGGAACTTTCCAATAAAGTTTCAACACCTTTGAGTTTTGAATAAAAATACAGGAATACATATTTCTTGGCTAATATTAAATTGGCATTGAACTTGGCATTTTGTGAGCATCTTCTATATTTCAGCCTTGAAGTTCATCCTCTCATTAATAGTTATAGCAATGTAGGTGAAAGACACAGATATTCGAGGATGTTAAGAAATGTGCCCATAGGCTCGCAGCCAGGAATAGGCGAGCAGGAATTAAAGCCCCTGGTCACAGAAGACCTCTGACTTAGTAGGCAAACCTTTCCTCTAACCTGGAGAGGGCCTGCTGAAAAGAAAAGAAGATAACACACCTGAGGTGGTTTTTCTCAAGAGATTTCTACCTGTCATTAATTATCTCTCTTAATGCTTCAGGTTTGCACCTTCAACTGAGAAATGCGAGAGTCTCCCAAGTTATCACTTTTATTAAAAATGATCAAAAGTATCCAGCAATGTTTAATGAGATTCTTAGGAGAGACAATTACCAAGGCATTCAAAGCTGAGAATAATTCATTATATACTAATGATAAAAGCAGAATCTGCCTTAATAAAAAGTTTATAACTTCCAGCCCTAAAGTGCAAGACTCCACGTCTCTTACATTTTTTTTTTGCTGTGAGCTTTGAAAGCAGAAAAGAGTGTGTAGCCCCACTTTTTGGGTTGAGGTACAGTGGAGAAATTGGCCAGCCAGTGGGGATGTATGTGAGTGGGATTTGATTTCCTAAAAGGGCTCAGTTTTTTTCTATAGAACTAGAAGACAGTCCTTTAATCCTCTTACGGCTCTTGGAATAGTGATCACTCACATTGTACATAGTTTTTTTTTCCTTTCTTCTCTGACTATCCCTTGTATGCAAGGAACAAGACAGGGCAGTGGGCAGAATGTAGGGCAGAGGGTAGGGACCTGGGTTAGAATCCCATCTGGGCCACTGAACTCTGAAGAGTCCAGGTTCCTCATCTCATATTAGCCTTCCCAGAGCGGGTATAAGGATCGATGGTGTTAATAGCCAGGCACCAGGGTGTTTTTCTATTCAGAAGTGTCCCAGAGAGTGGGACCTTCTTCAGCGTGGAAAGGGGCAGGCAATAACAAAGAGACTGGTGCTAGCAGAATCTGGCTCTGTCTGCCTGCTCTTCCTGTCATTATACAGACACTGGCGATTTTCATGATCATGGGGCTGATCATCCAGGCTCCATGCTCAAAGAGTTGCGGGGTAGATGAAGTCGGGAGGTATCTGTGAACCTGCAGTGACCATTGTTGCAATGGACACTGTTTTAATGGGCAAAGAGACCTGTACTGTTTAAGTTCTGACCACAGGAACGTGGGAGCTGTATGTGAATATCCACAGTATCTGGCTCCACCATAGGCCAGCTCCAGCTCCATCTGGAGGGAGAGGTAGTCTGGGATGCCTAGGCCCTGGGCCCATATCAAAATGCACATGTGGAGCCAAGCTTTGGCTTAGTTAGCTCCTCACTGTATGATCCTGAGTCGGTCATTTGACTTCTAGGAATCTATCTTCTCACCTATAAATTTGACTTAAGATCAAAATCTCAAGAACATAAAAAAGCTAATGTGTAATCGCGAATATGGAACTACCTGGTAAGGCAGAACACATGTAGACCGCTGCCTTGTAAAGGGCACCAATGAAATTGTTGGCTCCACCCTTTTCCCATAATTCCCCTTGCTTATGGCCACCATTTTGTATAAACCTGCATTGCCACCTTGGCTATAGTTGACCTGGCCCTGATTCAACCTGTACCAGCTACAGTCCTTTCTATAGTGTTCACTCCCCTGGTTAGCACAGTTAGTCCAAGGTTGGCCACTGAAGTGAGGTCCCTTTTCTAGGAATTGGGACAACATCCCATCCTGGTTTTGGTTACCCCTAGAGTTGAATTTAACCCAGCAGTTATAGATACTTATGTTCTGTCTTGTGGTTTGGGGACAGAAAAAAAAAGGAGTATGAATGGAAAGAAGTACAGAGGAGAGATGGGGGAAGAGTCTGGCAAGCAGTGTCCTTCCCCCCCACCCAACTCTCTGGGGGCTCTGAGGCCCTCATGCCATTCCACAGTTCTCTGATTATCCCTGTGTCCTTTTATGGACTCTCTTTTGACTCAAGCACAAGTGGGCCTTGATTTCCATCAAGGAAAAATCCTATACAACTCCTGCAGGGCCAGATTATGGATACACCACACAAATATCAACATGTGCTGGGTATTTGCTATTAAGCTTTTTAAAACTTTTTAAAATCAGTTTTTAAGACACATGCATTAAAGCACATAAGATACATTTATCTTAAATGTACTGCCAGATCATTTCATGTTCACTTATGCAACCCCTAACCAGATCAAGATATGAAAATCTCCTGCCCTAGAAGGTAGCCTTTGTATCAACTTTTACTTGGCTCTACCACATCTTCTTTTTTTAAATTTATTTTTTATTCTAATTTGTTACATAGGATAGCAGAATACATTACAATTCATATTACACATATACAATTTTTCATATCTCTAGTTGTATACAAAGTATATTCACACCATTCGTATCTTCATACATGTACTTAGGGTAATGATGTCCATCTCATTCCACCATGTTTTCTACCTCCATGTCCCCTCCCTTCCCCTTTTGCCCTATGGAGAGTTTGTCCAATCCTCCCATGCCCCCGTCCCAACCTCACTATAAATCAGCCTCCTTATATCACAGAAAACATTTGGCATTTGCTTTTTTTGGGGGGGGGTTGGCTAACTTCACTTAGCATTATATTCTCCAAGGCCATCCATTTACCTGCAAATGCCATGATTTTATTCTCTTTTATTGCTGAGTAAAGGTGAAATTATTCGATTATGATAGCTGTAACCTAATAGTAGTTAATCCACGCATATGGATTAACTGGGCTGTAACTGCAGGCAGGTAGATTGTGGCAGGAGGAGGCCTTCCTTGGGGTTTATATTTTGTCCCTGATAAGAAGAGATCTCTCTGTTTCCTGATTGCCATGTCTTGGGCTGCTATCCTCTACCATGCCCCTCCAACAGATGTTCTGTCTCATCTCAGGTCCAGAGCTATGGAGCTTACCAACTATGAACTAAACCCTGACACCCTGAGCCAAATAAACTTTTCATTCTCTAGGTTGTTTTGGTGGGTCTTTTGGTCACAGTGATGCAAAGCTGACTAAAATGGGAGGAAAATTGAAAGGAAATTGTCCCCACAATCCCTAGCACCAAGAGGATACCTGTAGGACTCCTATAGAACCAGACCTACAACCACCAACTGAAATTGCTATGCATATGTGTACCTCTTGATTTTTCTGCCTTGTTTCTTTCCCTGTATAATCCTGGAGCTGTTGTCAGTATAGGGGAAGACAACTTTCTAGAACAGCTGGCTTTCTAATTTGACTAAACCAAAAACAAACTTTTTTTCCTGCTTCACCATCACTTCTCTCTTTGCTAATTGGGCTCAAGAGGTGAGTGGTAGTCAGACCTGATACCCCCAGAGTCAGGCATCTGGCCTAAGACTCCAACAACAATCCTTTATCCAAAACACATAGGACCCATTTCTGGTTTTCAACTTTTTTCAGATTTTGAAACATTTGCATAGAGTACTGTTGGGCATCCCTACTCTGAAAATTTGAAATCCTAAATGCATTGATGCTCAAAGTCTCAGATTTTGGAGCATGTTAGATTTCAAACCTTTGGATTAGGGATGCTCCATCTGTATTTGCTTTTTCCTTATCTTTGACATCATGTATCTAAGTGTAATTCACTTTTTAAAAAGAACTTCTATCAGTCTATGGACCTTTCAATCTGAGGATTCATGTCTTTCATCAGTTATAGAACATTCTTCTACATTCTGCTGTGAGCATTGGTTTTCTACCTAACCTTTGTTGTGAACTACATCACACATATAGAAAAGTTTACAAAACAAAAAAAGTAGAGCCTCATAATTTATCACAAACCATCACAAGTTTATCACCATGTAACCACCACCCAGAAATAGAACATGGCCAGCAACACCTCCAGAAACTGTTCTCAAGTGTCCTCCCACCAAAATTAATTACCATTTGACTTTTATGGTAAACACTTCTTGGATTTTTCTTATGGTTTTAACATTTAAAAATGCATTGTCAAATGCTGAGATTTAATTTTATCTATTTTTCATGTGTGTCTTTATTTTTGTTTCCCCCAAACAATCTTTTATTCAACAATCTGTCATTCTTTAAAATCAATTAACCCAGGAGCATTTGTATCTTTTAATTTCCTTGCAAACACTTTTTTCCCACAATATTAGTATGGTAATTATTTTTCTGAGGGCCATTCAGCTTTTTAAAGTAAGCTTTTTATTATAAAATTGTTTTGGATTTACAGAACAATTGCAAAGACAGCACAGAGTGTTCCTGAATATCCCACACTCTGATTCTGCTATTACTGACATCTTGCATTATTATGGTACATTTGTTACAATGCATAAATCAATATTGATATACTCTTATTCACCAAATTCCATATTTCATTTAGATTTTATTAGTTCGTACCAAATGTTCTTTTTATGTTCTAGGATCCTATCCAGAATACCACCTTACACTTGGTTTTGTTTCCTTGGGTCCCTCTATGACAGTTTCATAGACTTTCCTTATTTCTGGTGACCTTGACAGTCTTGAAGAATTCTGATCAGATATTTTGTAGAACCTCCTTCAATTTGAATTTGTCTGATGTTTTTCTCAAAATTAGATTATAATTATGTGCTTGGGGAAGGAAGTCTACAGTGATAAAACCATTCTCCTCAAAATCATCTTGTCACCAGAAGTCCAGGGAGTTCCCAGAGATGGGGCCTCAACTGAGGACAAGTGTGATCCTTGGAATATATGACAGAAAATAATTTCAGCATGAGCCAGTTAGTGACACAAAACAAATTTGTTTAGGAAAACAGATACACATTCAAAGGAGACTTCTGGCCACCTTGAGAATGAGATTGGGATAAAGCAAGGGCTGTACATTCAAGCGAGAATGTAGGCCATCTCCAGAGAAAGACAGCATGTGTTTGATGTGGGGTGTTAATACTTATAGGGGAATAGTTGCTGGGGGATGGACTAGAGCAGAATTATACAATTTGGCCTCAGTTTTTCCAGCACTTTCCCATTGCCCTTCTGACACATTTTGTAGACAGACATGGGTCAAAGGTGCAGACCAAGGGTGCAGGCTAAGGACAGGGGCTGGGTGGCTCAGGGACACTTGTTTTGCATTTCAAAGGTTCTTGGGTATTTCCCACACTCCAATGGCTCATGGGTGCTTCTCTTTTGAGACTCAGTCTATTTTTCCTTTCCTGTATCCCCAAATTCCTGTCTCAATATCAAAGCTGCATGTTATCGACCTGACACATCAAACATATTAACCTCAATCACCTGGCTTCAGGTGGTGTGTGTTGGGTTTCTCTTCTGTGAATTATTTTTTTAACTGCCCTATGTCAGTATTGTTCTTGTTTTAGTCAGCTTTTTCATCACTGTGACCAAAAAATCCTGACAAGAACAACCTAGAGAATAAAAAGTGTATTTGGGGCTCACAGTTTAAGAGCTCTCAGTCCATCGATGGACTCCATTGCTCTGGGCCCAAGGTGAGACCGAATACCATGATGAAGTATGTGGAGGAGGAAAGCAGTTCAGAACATGGCCATCAGGAAATGAAGAGGGAACCCTACTTATCAGGGTAAACCCCAAAGGCACGCCCCCGTGACCCACCTCCTCCAGCCACACCTTACCCACCTACAGTTACCACCCAGTGATTCCATATCCATGGATTCATCGACCTATTAGGTTATAACTGTCATAATTGAATTATTTTACCTCTCAATGTTCTTGCAATGTCTCACATGAACTTTGATGGGGACACTTCACATTCAAACCATGACAGTACTCCTTGGAATGAAGCCTATATATTTGTTATTTAGACTTAAGGATGAGGAACTGTGATCCACTTTCTTGAAGGCAGGGTATTGACATAAATTATCTAGAATTTTTCTGCCTGAGAGATTTGCCTTTTCACCATTGATTTGGTGAAAGAGTATCCGATCATTTGTTCCTATCAGTATGGACTCATGGAGATTTGTTTCATGCTTTGAGTTTTAATCCAGTACTATTTTATTGTGTGGCTAAGAATTTCTCCACTTTCTCTCAGGTTGCTCCTCTATCCCCCTGTCATGTCCCCCTCTTTGTGTGTGTGTCTTGAACATCTCCTCACTTTGACACCCCCCAAGATGCTCCAGATTCATATGTTTCTTATTCTAAGTCTATAATCAACCACTTCTCTAAAAAGTCCTTTTTCTATCATTTGAGAATACTAGTACAAACCAAGACCTGGATACTGGTTGTGTTAATTGTTAGTAGGATATATAGTGGTCCCCACCTTATCCAAGGTCTTGGTCTTTATGGTCTCATTTACCAGATCTAAAAATAGTGCATGGAAAAATCCAGAAATATAAAAGTCTGAAGTTTTAAATTGTGCACTGTTCTGAGTAGGGTGATCCCATGCCATCCTGCCTGGGATGTGAGTCATCTAGTGTATCCATGAACACACATATGTGCATACATAATACTGTGTGAGAGAGTGCATGTTCATATAAATTGTAGTATATTATGATTATTCTGTTTTTATCTCTATTGTTGTTAATCTCTTATTATGCCTAATTTATAATTTAAGGTAAATATATAATTATATGTAATATAATTTTATATGTGTGTATATATATAAATAGATAGATAGATACACACACATATATTTATACACACACACACACACACACACACACAGAGATATTTGTAGTTCCAAAAACCCATTGAGGTTCTTGGAACATATTCCCCAGGATAAGGGACACTAATGTGGTTGCTTCTGGCCCTCTCAGCTAAGAGAACAATAAAAGTTCTTTGTGTATACTAAGCCATCTATAAATATTTGTGTGTCAACTTTGTATCTCTATTTATGCTAAGCGTGAATCCACACTGATGTCTACAATGCTCATCCATCATCACATGGGTTGTTCTGACTTCCTCCTCTTGCTTATCTGTAACCTCCCACTCTCACAGTGAAAGACCTGGCTCCTGCCATCCACTAACTTGATTGCTTGATTTCAATAAATATGCATAGAGGTTTCAGAATTGACACCCCATGGGAAATGACTTTATCCAATGAGGTACTGTGTACAATTTCTTTTGCCTCCCTTCTTATGGACTCATTCTGAAGGTTACTTAGGTCAGCACCTCTCCCCCCATCTCCGTCAGTGGGGTTGTTGTACACATTTGTACTGTAATTCAGTTCTTCTGTCACTTCTTGCATTCCATCTGAGATCTTCAAACATCTTAAGTCTCTCTGTCTGTCTTGCTTGCTTTCTTTTTCCTTTCCTTTGTATACATTAATAGTTTTAATTTGTGCAGAGTTTTGTGTGTTCATCATTAGAGTATTATATAGGACTATTCACTGCCTCTAAAAATTCTCTTGTGTTTCCCCTATTCGATTCTCCTTCACTCTTCCCCAACTTCCTGGTGACCACTGATCTTGGTTTACTGTCTCTAGTTTTGCCTTTCTGGGAATGCCATGTACAGATGCTTCTCAACTCATAATAGGATTACAATAAACACATTATAAATGGAAACTATTGAAAATGCATTTAATATACCCAACTATCACAGTTTATTCTGACCCAGCTCAGATGTGCTCAGAATACTTCCTTTAGCTCACAATTGAGCAAAATCATCCACCTCTCAGTGGACAGAGCTAAGTATATGAATGTATACTAACCCATATACACATACGTATTCATAATCATTTCTGCATCCATGTTCATGTATTAAATGAACAAGTTTTGTACCATCTGACTCTAATCCAATATCTACTCTCACTGCCTTGCTTATTTGTAACTTTCTCTTATCAGGAGAAACCTTGACTCCATGATCTTGCTGTTGATTGGATGATGTTTGCAAGCAATATTAAAGGAAACAAGATATGAAGGAGCACAAGCAATCTGAGTCTCCTTACATAAGTTCAAAAATGGGTAAAAACAACTTCTGTCTGAAACTGGGTGATGGATACATAACTGTGCATTTATCAAAACCCATAGGACTTTATATCATACAAAATGAACTTTAATGTATACAAAAGTTTTTGAAATTTTTCACCAGGGTGCCAGGGGATCCCAGAAGAAAGTGTGGTCTCGAACAAATGAATCTGGGTTACAAATGTAGGGCATTAGCAAACCAAAGGGTTTGAGTGGTGTGAGATGACCTAAGAAATGTCAGAAAATGGTTTTCATTGAAAGCTATAAGGCTAAAAACAAAAAGAAGAGGTCCTTAGGATTGCATCACAGTTGGTAAATTTGTTCCTCACAGGGACAAGAGTTAACAATGCTGAGTCTACGTTACATGCACCAAGGATTGAACAAATAAGTTAATCAACAGTAATAACCCAGATTAATTTGTTCGAGACCACACTTTATTCTGGGATCCCCTGGCACCCTGGTGAAAAATTTCAAAAACTTTTGTATACATTAAAGTTCATTTTGTATGATATAAAGTCCTATGGGTTTTGATAAATGCACAGTTATGTACCCATCACCCAGTTTCAGACAGAAGTTGTTTTTATCCATTTTTGAACTTATATAAGGAGACTCAGATTGCTTATGCCCTTCATATCTTTTTTCCTTTAACATTGCTTGCAAACTTCATCCAAGCAGTGTTGTGTAATTATAGTTTTTTTTTTCCTTATAATTGTCTACAATAGCCCATTATTTGAATATATCCCTATTTATTCATTCTACTTCAGGTGGACATTTGGGCTATTTCCAATTGGGGGCTTTTAAAGAAAATACAGCTATGAACATTCTTGTATATTTGGGGTGAACATATGTGTTCACTTTTTGTTTCTGAGGATTTTCCTTCTTGTGAATTCTGTGTTTAAAAAATTATATTATATTCATCTAAGTATTTGTAGATGGAAGGATTCTGCATCACTTTGGTCCATCATTTTCCAGAGCTGAAAGTATCTCCTGGGTCTTTACAAAAGTTTTCTGATCTAGAGGAACTATTATTCCTATTTCATCAATTAAGACATTAAGGTCAGGAAGGGGAATCGCTTTGCCCAGGTTCTCCCTAGTGAGTGCTACAGCTGAGAATCTGTCCAGTTAGCTGTCTCCCAAACCCAGGATTTCCCCTCTCTTTCCAAGCCACAGATTCCACACCTGTGACCCCAAGCTGTGACCTAAATTTTAAAAATGTCTCCCCCTTCCTCTTAAACTGATCACCTATAATTCTGCATGGCTGGGGCTTACAAGCTTTTGTGTGACTCTATGTAGCTTTTCTATGCCTTTGATATTTCACCTAGAGCATGGGAATTGGAAAAGAGGAAAATGGAAATAGGAAGACTAAGATGATACTGGGCCATCATTCCATGCTTTCCCTACCCCAGGGGATGAAGTCATGCCTACATTCCAGCACCTGCTGCTTTTCCATAAGGAGTAGTGAGTGTCACTCTTTTTCCAGCCCAAGGGACCCAAGATCCAAATCCTCTTAATCTCCTCCTTTAATGGCATCCTTTAATGTTTTCCTGCATTTTGCTGGAAAGTCTGTTGGTAAAGAGGACAACTCCAAGAGTGTCTCCAGGGTTGTGTGCCTTTGGTAGACAAAACACAGACTTTACTCAGGAGGGGACCCCTTTATTCTCTGTGGCCATTACAGAGGGTGGAGCATTTCTGCCAGTCTTTACCTTTCCAGAATTAGAAAGCCATGTCTTCTTCCTGGTCCAAGACTTTAAGAGAGCAGGGATTTGGTGATTATAGGTAATTATGGGATAATAGGTGTGAATATCCTATTCTCCAACATCCAAATGGTCTTACCACCCATCAATAACTCTTGTATTATTTTTCAACCTATTATTATATTGTTGGCTGCAAAATGGTGATTTTGGCATCAGATTTTAAGAGATCTGAGATGAGGAGACTAAGGTTCAATGAGGCTGAGCGAGATCCCTGCTTGTAGTCCTCTGACTCAGGGTCCATACTGTTTCCATTTCTCCCTGTTCCAAATAATTCTGCACCTCAAGTCCTTCACCTGTGAACCAGTGGGCAGGGCAGGATCCCTGCATGGTCAGCTGCCAGGACACTTAAATCCTCAGCATTCTTCTTGTCTAGGAGAGGGCTATGAAGATCTAAACCTCCTCAGGGACTCAGGCTCCTACAAAGAGACAGTGAGAGAAGGAAGGATGAATGAGGATGAAGGGCTAATGAGTGATATCCATGACACACATAGCTGTTGGCCATGGGTACAATCACCAGAAGTCTGGAGACGTGGTCTCTGAATCTCCATCTGGGTTGGTAAATCAGAATTTGTCATCATAGCTAGTACCTTTGGTCACTTTGAATATCTCAGCCATTACCTTTCCACACACAGGTGTCCTCTTTCACCAAGGGACTTGTTTTGCACCTAGACATCCTTCAAGGAAGGATCTCAATACATTGGTGCGCATATATGCCATGCTACGAGTAATTTGTTACTAACAATAAATCACTGGTATTTGCAAGTGATTGCATCTGTTAAAAAAAAAGAAAAAGAAAAAAATTAGGATTCAAGGTTATCCCTAGAATAGTTTCATTTGCTTTCAAGAAAGACGTGCTTTCTTATGTGGAAAGTGGTGAAGTTTGGGCTGTGTGATGGAAATTGCACCTGAGAATTTGTGTCTTGAGTTTCATGGGGGAAGATGGCTAGGAACTGCCATCTCTGTGGATAGCACCTGGATATGTTATATTTTTCTCCCCCCCTGGATGCTGATGATCAGTGTTCAGAAATCTCCAGGGTATTAACTGCTAAAAGATTCTGGGAGAACGCTGGTAAGGAAGACCCTCAAGTACACAGAGGAGACAGCTAAGGCAGCAGGAGGGCACTTTGATGGATGAGCTGCAGGCTTGGAGGTCTGAAAAATTGAAAGACTGTGGCCTGAATGAAAAAAGCTGTGCAATGTTCACAGCCTTCACAATCAATCTTCACAAGCATCTGGGGTCAGGCATGACTCTCATGATGGTCTCTGGAGTTTTTGAATTACCAGGCTGTTCAGCTTCATGAGGCAAACTTTGAGGTTAGAGAGATTGGCCATCTTGGTTGGTCCTGGGACCAAGAACTGAAAGTTTTGACTCTTGGGAAATCCCTTAGTCCCAAGCCACCCAGGATGGTTGGATACTGGAGCTATTATATTTGGTCAATCAGGGCCAACTTCCAATTTTGGTCCCACAGGGAAGTATGTCCCAGTGGGTCAAAAGATCGCTCGTATGCAATCCAGTCCACACTTCATACGAATGATATATGGAAGGTTCTCAGAAAGCACAGAACCTTTAGCAAAATGCCTTACAGTCTAACCTGGGACTTCTGTTTTTTTTCCCCCCCTGTGAAAGCGCTCTTATTAAGTTCACTGATTTCTCCAAAGCTAGTGGCTCTTCTCTGTCATCATCCCAGGTCATTCAACAGTCACATAGGAAACCCAAAGGAATAAGTCTATAAAACAGTTGTTAGAATCCATGAGGGCATTTTGCAAGGAAGTGTATTGAAGATCAATAGAAAGCAATTGTATTTCAATATGCTAGCAATAAACAACTATGAAAATAAGTTTTAAAATAACATTAATCAATAACTCACCAAATGTCTCAAAAATAGCCAGAAATAAATTCTAATTAAAGATGTGTAAGATGGGCAGGCACGGTACCACCTGCCTGTGATCCTGGCTACTAAGGAGGCTGAGTCAGTAGAATCACAATTGTTTAGTCAATCTTGTTTTAAAATAAAAAATAAAAAGGGTTGGGGTGCGTAGCTCTGTGGTAGAGTGCCATAGGCTCTTTTCCAAATAAATAAAAGATGTGTAAGACAGCAATGTCTAACATTAGAGATTCTCTCTCTCTCTCTCTCTTTTTTTTAAAAACTTCTTTCTGCATTTTTATTGGTGCATTATAGTTGTACATCTTGATGGGATTTGTTTTTACATATTCATATGTGCACACAGTATAACAATATAATTTGGCCAATATTACTCTTCAGCACTTATCCCCTTAACATCAGAGATTTTTTTAAACTTGAATATGTATGAATTACCTGGAGAGTTTATTAAAACACAGATTGCTAGGCCTCAAGCCCAGAGTTTCTGATTCAGTGGGTTTGGTGTAAGGCCAGAGAAATCTCACATCTAACAAATTGTCAGGTGATCCTGACGCAGTTGGCTTGTGGACCACACTTTGAAAACCTCTGCTCAACCCTGAAAACTACAAAACATGCACCTGAGTCTTTCTAAGTGCTCAGTCCTTGAAAGTCTTTCTGCCCTTTGTTCTCAAAACGGCACATACTCCTCTATCCAACTCAGCTCACCCTCAGTCTCTTTCCCCTTCATCTTGCTGATTTTCTCATTCTCTATCCATCATTCAAATTTGGAGACCCTGAGGTCTCCATCTGTGGTTCTCATCTCCCCAGGAATATACCCACACCCCTGATGGCTCCTAAATCTCTAGCCCAGGTCTCTCCCAGGAGCTCCAGGTGGTCATATCTCCACCTGCTCCTTAGACACCTCCACCCTGGATGCTCTGCCTGGCCAAAGCTGAATCACTGCTTTCTCTCTAAACCTATTTCTTCTCTCTCCTTTTAAAATTTTTTTCTTTCCCAAAAGGAACAAACTCATGATCTACCTGACAACCCAAATAAGAAACAGGGACACCATCCCTGTTATCTATTTTCCCCCCATTTTCTCCTTCATTTTTAGGGAAATTGCCTGGGTAGGCCCCAGGGGGCCTGGCTACCCTCTACCCACTGCACTGATACTTTTCCCCATGTTGAAGGCGAGGGTGATAATTAATCACAACTCTGAGAATATGAATATATATATATATATATATATATATATATATATATATATATATATATATCCCTGTAAAGATCAAGATACACTATTCACTTTGTTACCAACCCAGGTACATTGATAAACTCACCTTGAAATTAACCCCAAATATAGCATTCAAGTTATTTTCTCCTGCATTGTATTTGCCCACCCAGTGAGGGACGGAGTATCTGGATCATCTGGACCCCCCCCCCCCCCAAGGCATGTGTCGGTTGGTGGGTGTAGAAATCCCCACCTCTGAGCCGACTGCATGGGAGGCTGTGGTCTGTTTGAAAAGCCGGGCAATTGCTTGCACAGTAGTTTTTCTGTATACTCATCTCTCCAATCAGATAAGATTTTCCTCCTCTCAGGGGAAGGGGTTGGAAAGAAGGATGGGAAATGTTCTTCTGATACTGTCTCATCCTGGGAATGGAATAGAAAACTCCCTCTTTCCAGGGAAACAGGAGGAAAGAGCAATAAGCCTCCCACCCTACAAAATCCCTGGGTTTTCTTGAATGAGTCACGGTCCTGAGGCTTTGAGCCTCAGTTTCTCCAACTGTAAAGGTCTTTAGAACAAAGGCTGATGAAGGTCCTTCAAGCTTTCAGATTTGATTAAATCCTATGAATATGGAAAGGCTATGCTCCTACAGGTTTTCCAGCTGAGAGCCTGCAGGTAATTTGTCATTTAATTACTCCATGAGAAGTTGGCAGCCCAGCCCTCTCTGGGGGCCCAGAGGATGCTACTGCAAAGATCAGTGTGGCTTGCATCCTACATGGATGAAAAATGAAAGAATCCAGAGTATAATGCAACGCAGCAGATAACAGACACAAAAAGACTTGGGGCTGGGAATGTAGCTCAGTGGCAGAGCGCTTGCCTAGCATGCTAAGGGCTCTGGGTTCCATCCTCAGAACCACACTCACACACGCACGCACGCATGCACGCCTGCACGCCCACCAAAGGAATTGTGTTCCACTCATTTCTTTATTCCTCACATATATGTTGAGCCCCCTGGACAGATCCACCCTGGATGCTCTGCAGCTTCTTGAGACTGTGTGGCCAAAGCTCAGCCCATGACCTTCTCACCAAACCTACTTCTCTCTACTGTCTATTTTTTCAAAAAGAGCAACCTTCCCATACACTTTGTGACCAAACAAGAAACTGGGGCACCATCCCTGACATCTACTCTTCTCCATTTCCTCCTTCATCTTTAGTGAATTTATTAAGGGGTTTTGACTATTATGAAAAGACTAATGAAAAATCTTGAATGAGGCTTTGTGTGACCTATGTTTTTATTTCTCGCATATAAATGCCTACTAGTGACACAGGTCCATAGGACAGGCAGATGTACATTGAACTATTAAAAGAAAGTGTCAGTTTCCCACTGCAGCTCCTTGCCCTTTGTAGACAGGACTTTCTCTGTGCTTCAGAAATAACTGGACAGACACACATTTTAGAAAGCAGCATTCTCTACATAAACGGCTCCCTTGATCCCAGGCACCGGTGACTAAACCCTGGAAAATGTCAAAACAAATCTAAAATTAGGTCTCTTTGCAACCTGCACATCCAGCTGTTATGCTTAGCACCAAACCTCCCCTTCCTCAGGGAAACTTAACTCCATGAATATGAAAAGGAATTGGTGTTGCACTTTGAAGATTGCCTCGACTCACACTCCAGTCCCTCCAAAGAGACCCATCATGTAGAACCACATCCAAGTTCAAGTTCAGCCAGTTAGTTCTGAGCTGACCCTTTCGGCTAAAGCCTAGACTCTGAAGCTCTGCTGAAGGGAACAGTGAGGAGAGAGAGGGCGAGAGAGAAAGCCTCTCTGGCTAGTCTGAGTTTTCTGCACACCTGTTTTTATATATCATGTTTATTGGGTTCTTATCTAGTCTCCTTAGATGCCATCTCCATTTTGTAAATAGGGATTTGTAAGTGGAAGTCTGGAGAGAGAAGTGGCTCTGTTCCTGATTGCCCAGGGAGTTCTGACCTCTTCGTTGCTCCAACCCATCTCTCTCAGGTTGTTGTGCTTGTGTGGACCCTGACTACTCAGGGTCTGGTCACTGCTAGACCTGAAGCCCAGACCCTGCCCCTAATTATCCCTTGATCATCAGTGCTTCTGTCCTTACCTAAGAGCAAGACCAAGTGGTTGAGGGAGTTTCTTTGCAATGGCATCACAGTAAGAGGGCAATGGCATCACAGTAAGAGGGCCCTTCAGGAAACTCCAGTGGGAGACCATGCTAAATGCAGCACCAGTGATCAATGGCTCCTTTGGCTGGGGTCCCTCAGTGAGAAACAACTCTGGTATCACCTAGAATCTCCTTATTCCCGGCCTGGAGGATGTTCCAGAAATCTAGATTCCCCTGAGCCCCAGATAGATATTCTAGAAATCTAGATTCCCCTAAGCCCCAGGTGACAAGTTCTGACATCTAAGACCTAGTCTCTCTGTGTCCTTCTGGAAATAACAAAAGCCTTTTGGCTATGACCCTGAGCACAGATGGACTCTTCGAGAGCCAGCCCTAAGCCTGGTCCAGAATGATGAAGCAGGAGATTGAGTTCATTCGCCCTCGATAGAATAGTTCTGTGTGGAGATGGCTGAGGCAGGGTCTGCTAAGTGGCTCCTGAGTCTTAAACTGAAGAATATCCACCTCCTGTTGGCACATTCTCAGTTATTCACGTCTGAGCTTTTCTTCAGCCACCTTGACAAAGAAGGGCAGGAGAGGGGAAGGTCAAGATGCCTCTGTGACTTCCTGGAGGGAAGTTCTATCAAAGATGTGCATGTCCAGACAGAGAATGTCCTTCCCTGGGATTATGCTTCCCTGGAGTGCTGATGGAGTCCCCCTCCGGGGTTTCACCCACCCCTTTCATTCTTGTCCTTTCTCTTCCTCGACACACAGGAAGGTGTCAGCTGGGATCCTTTCTTTGTTATTGGTGTCATGTCCTTGTCTATTAATTCATGAAGTCTGTTCGAGGTCAGGGATTGACCTGATAACCTTGGGCAAGCCCCAGCCCCTCACGGCCCCAGCTCCACCTGGTTCCGTATAACTCAGTGGATTGTGGCAAGACTTCAGTTAGCCCACATGCATGATTGGTGAGGCTTCTCACCTTTGTGAGGAATCTTTGTTGGAGAGAAAAGAGCCCTCGAGGGGTCAATTATTAGTGCACACAGTGAATGTACCCAAGGTCATGGATTTCAGTCAGAAAAGAGCCAATTAGGTTTAGGTCAGTCAACTCTGTGGCCACAGAGTCCTAACTCCAGTCTGACGGAGCCCTGACTCTGGCCCTTCTGAGCCTTGATCCTGACTACAGAACTAGGAATGAAAGTCAAAGGGAGCCTGGTTGATATCAAATGGAGACTCTTACGAGCTCTTTGCAACCTGCCTGGCCCTGAGTATCCCTGTGGACCAAGTCGTGTCTATGACTTCCCTATGTCTGCCTCCCAAGGTAATTTTATTTTATCCTTTAAGTGAAACCTTGTCATGCATTAGAGTCAGGAAATTACAACCTTCACTGAGCAGCTTCTGTGCTGAAAGGAAGCCAAGGAAGCCAGGTAATGTGATGAACTGAGGCCAAGAAAGCGGCATTAATGCAGCTGGTCATGAAAGTCATATGAACACAGCCAGCTGTCACCGAGACCAACCCCTGGGGCTGTGCAAAGGGTGTTCCATGTTAGTCCAGGGACTGGCTCACAAAAGGTGTGCTTTTCACACTCGGACTTCTCTGTCTCCTGGAATGGGGATTTTTAAGGAGCCACCCACAGCAGCAAAGGTAGCTGCTTGAACGAAATGACCATGAGGGCTGGACACTTCAATAACCTCAGGGGTTGGGCAGCCCCTGATGATCCAAAAGGCACTCAGATTGGGGCTGCTCTTCAGGTAGATTGTGTGGTCCCTTGGCCAGTGACATTGTCAAAGAAATTACAAATGCCGATGGTCACAGTTAGACCTCTGTGTGCTAAGGTGGGGGATGTTGGGGGATCTTTTCAGCTCTAGGCTTTGAATGTGTAATGTGGACTCTATGAAAAATAATAATAAATAAATGAATGCATAAGTAGACATTGTATAGACAGGAAGATCGCTACCCTGGGAACTGTTTGGGAGCCAAAGAAGCGGTGGTGGAGGTGAGGAGGAGCATGTGATCCAGAGGCCTGTCCGTTGGGGCCCAGACTGGTTCTTCTAGACCCAAGGCTTTTGATTTGCCTGTCTTTGTTCTTTGCCTGTGTTTTTGCTTCCTAAAGAAGCAGGAAGAATCTAAGATCCATGGTTGGGGTCTGAAAAAGATGGAGTCAGGAAAATAAATCATATCTAGCCCCTTCTTGGTGCCGGTGGGGAAACTGAGGCCAAGAACCTGACAGGAGTTTTTCATTCAGAAAAGTAATGCTCAAAGAAGAAGTAGGAAATAACAGGGAGACTTGTGGAGTGAATCAGGAAGCCTTTGAGAGACAGAGAGACAGAGAGAGAATACAAGCATGGCGCATGCGTGTTTTGGCATAATGTTGAGAAATATCCAGCATTGAGACTCACGGGGAGAGTGGGTCAACGGGTGAAGCAAAGATATCACAAAATCTGTATGCGCTTCCCAGTTGGCTTCACTTTTCTGGATTCCAATTCTAGACATTACTTCATGATAGAAAGTCATCAGATCAGACCCAATAAACTCCAGTCCTCTATTGATTTTTTTTTCTCCTCTTCAGCAGCCGCTGTGTTTTGACTACAGTGTGGGGAAACATTTAACTAAGGAAGCAGAAAACAAGAAACAACACCCTCATCTCCCAAGGCAATAAAATCATCATCAATTCACCGGGACGAATATGGGTGTTTTTTTTTTTTTCTTCGCCAAAGAACAAGTTATTAAGGATTTGCTGTGGGTATCAGCCAGCTAATAGTCTGGCTGACAATTTCATCTCCTAGAATTTAGAGGAAAAGATAGAAAAACTACACCCCCTTCCCCATCTCTCCCTTTCCAGCCCACCCCTAAGTAATCTCCACTTGATGGGTGTTTTGTACCAACTTCACAATGCATGGAGACCTTCCTTTTTCTACTCCTTCCTTGTTGCTCGTGCCTCCAGATAAAAAATAATAAGAAGAAGTATATTCTCTGTTTTTAAAGATTATTTTATTGAAGTACAACATATATTCAGAAAAATATACCAATTACAGGTTGATGGTCTGCTAAGGTTTCTCACGATGACTTTATCCATATAAGCTCTAGTGGAATCAGGAAGTAGAACACTGTCAGCCCCTGGGACACCCACTTATCTCCTCTCCCTGTCAGTCTTTCCTACTGGCAATTATTATCCTGACTCCCAACACCATCGGTTAGTTTTGTCTAAATTTCAGTTTTATGTAGCACACGAAATATGTGCTTTTGCGAGTCTGGCTTTTTGTTCGATGTTGCTGTTCATGAGGGTCATTTGTGCTGTGAGTTTCCAGTTGCTTGTTTATTTTCATGGTTGTTTAATATTTCACGCTACCAGTTGGCCACGATTTGTTTATCCATCTTATTTGAAAGGACATCTGAGAGTGTTTTTCCCTGTTTTTGTCTTATCACAAGTAATAGTGCTAAGGACATTCTTGTGCATGTCTTTTATGGACATAGGTGGGCTTTTCTGTTTATTCTGTATCCAGGACTAGAATTGCTGGGTGCAGTGTGTGAAGCGTGTCAACTTTAGATAGAAACTCTTTTCTCCCAGGAAAGACATGGAATGAATCTGACATGATTTTTCCTTCCATTTTCATACATGAAAACAACACAGTGAATCCCACCCCCATGTACATCGGTAAGAATGGATTCCTAACTAGAATTAGATATAGTTCGTGCTTGTATAATTATATCAAAATGGATTCTGCAATCGTGTATAACTAAAAAGAATCAACAAATTTAAAAAAGATAAAAATAAAGAAATTCTTTCCCAGAGTTGTTGTATGAATTTACATTCCTACAACCCAGTAAGAGAGCTCCAGTTTCCATATTTTTGTCAGCCCCCAGAAGCGTTCTGTATTTTAGGCTGTCAGGAGGATCTCATTGTGGTTTTAATGTGTGTTTCCCTGATTACCAATGATTTTGAACATGCTGTCATAGTTTATTGGCCATTTAAACATCCTTTTATGTAAAGTGCTTTTCAAATATTTAGCCTAGTTTTCTGTGATCGTATTAATTTGCAGGTGTTCTAAGTATATTCTATTAGTCTTTTGTCACTGACCTGTGTTGAGAATACCTTTTCCTACATTATCTTTTACTCTCTTAATGGTATCAGTTGATAAACACCATTATTATTAATTTCATTAACCTTAATGCAGTCCAATTGATCATTTTCTTTTATGTTTACTGCTTTCGTGGACTGTTTTATATCCCAAAGTCATAAAGATAGTTTCCTTTATTTCCCAAGTGCTTCATTGTTATACCGCTCATGTTTAAATATATAACCCAGATAGAATTGATTTTGGTGTGTGGTGTGGGATAAGGCAAAGATCAGCATTCATTTTCCCCACATGGATATCCATCATTGACCTGTTATTGGTTAATAAGAAGATTGTCCTTACCCCACTACTGGACATTGCTGTCATTGATGCAAATCACTTGTTTGTGAACACATGCACACACAGACATACACATGTGCACATGTATAGGTGGGTAATTTTATGGATTTTCTGTTTCTTATTCTTGTACTAATACTATACTGTCTTAATTATTATAGCTTTATAAAATGTTCATATATCAATAATCTTGGAATCTGTAGAGATTGTCTTGGATGCTCTCAGTCCTTTTTAGTCTACATAAATTTTAGAGTTATCAGTATGTACATACTCACAGTACCTTTTGGGATTTTTGTTGGTATTACATTCAATTTATAGATCACTTTGGGGAGAACTGACATCTTTATAATATTGTATCTTCTAGTTCATAAGTATGCCCCCACATCTACTTAGGTCTTCTCTAATTGACCTCTGTAGTGTTTTACAGTTTTTCAAGTAGAGATCTTGCACATCTTCTCTTAGATTTATTTCTAAGTATTTGATTTTTTATGCTATTGTAAACAGTATATTTACATTTTCCCCTGTTTATTGTTGTCATATAGAAGCATAATTAATTTTTACATATTGATCTGGCTAAATTCACACATTTACTCCATTAATTTATATGTGTTTCTTTTAGAATTTCTATGTATGCACTCATGTTATTGGTGAAAAACAACAATTTGGACGAGCTGTGGTGGTGCACACCTGTAATTCCAGCAACTCAGGAGGCTGAGGCAGGAGGATTGCAAGTTCAAAGCCAGCCTCAGCAACTTAGCTAGGCCCTGAGCAACTTAGTGAGAACATGCCTCAAGATAAAAAATTTAAAAATAACTGGGGATGTGGCTTAGTGGTTAAGCACCCCTGGGTTTAATCTCTGCTACCAATAAAAGAAAAGAACAATTTAGTATTTTTCTTTCTAACCTTAACATTAAAAAAAAATTCTTTCCTTATTGCACTGGCTAGGACCTCTAATACAATGCAGAATAGAATTGTTCATAGCAAAATATCTATAAACTCTTGGGAAAACTAACCTTTTTTATTAAGTATAATATTTGCTTATCAGATTAAGCAAGTTTTTTTTCAATGTTAAATTTTCTATAGGTTTTTAATCATAAATGGATGCTGAATTTTATCATATGCATTTTTACATTTATTGAGATAATTGTCTAACTTTTCTTCTATGTTCTTTTAATGTGGCAATTTGAACCTGGGTTTCAAGCATTTAAAGCCTGGTTTATTTCTGAGTAGTCATTGCTCCTTCAATGGGGGACCTTTGGAGTCCCCATATGTAAGTTTATGAGACTTCTGAGGCTCCACTTCTTTGCATGAAACCACTGAAAGTTCTTAACCAAACATTTGCTATTTTAGACAATGCTTTGATGAGTTTTCTTTTGCCTTTGTTAAGTTTTGCACATGTGATTTGTCTCTTGAGGATAAACTCCCAAATATGGGATTTGCTGATTCCAATTATAACTCTTGAAAGTCCCAATTTTCTCTCACCAATATTTATATAAGTACTCTTTATGGATCCTATGAAGATTCCAGCACATTCCATCAAAAGAACTCCAGAGAACCCCATACCCATGGCTAAAGGGCAAGACTTCAGGCCTCAGGGAGATACTAGGGGATGAGAGTCATAGAGACAAGCAGAGCAACAGCCTGGGTCAACATAGCACAAGATTAAACAACACTAGAATGCCCCCTCCTTCTTTCCATTAGGAACTCATGAAAGTCTAATTGAAATACTAAAAACAGAATAAATTTAGAATAAAATCCAGCTGTCAAATTTGGTTTTGTGTCTCTAACAGTGTCATTTCCCCTAACTTCATCAGCTTATTTAGTTTTTCGATGGCTACCTGGACACAAACACTGATGCTTGTTTTCATGAATAATTTAAAAGGAAACTCCAGCATGGTTAGCAGCAATCAGCTCCTCATCAGCTTCCCTGATGATGCCTCCTCCTTTCTCATGCCCTTCCCAGACTCAAGAGAGGTCACCTGCATCTGGACTGTGGCTTCAGTAAATGATGAGAATCTGACTCTTGGTGATTTATGAAGGTAAAGTAAAATCGCTGCAGCTGGTATTTTATCAAAATGACCTTCCATTAGAATTCTTGAGAGTACAGGGTTGACCCAATGAGCCCCCGTGGTTGTTGAGAGTTGTTCGTGGGCTGTGTGTGGACTGTGTTATGCATCGTAGCCTAGTGAGGGGATGAGTTTGGCATTGGGAACTTCCTGTGGTACCTCCACAGGGATGGACCACCTGATGCAGGTGAACTTCCCCCTCAAGCTCTGCCAAAGGTCCCACACAACACCTGGGTGTGACCTGCCAAGATGCCAATCAGCCTGCCAACTATGAAACATCATGAAGCAAGACTCCTTATCCCTTGAAAACTTATCCCTGCCTTTAATGTGCCCCCTTAAGTAAACCACCAGAACCATCTTCCCTTTGTCTGCTTCCAACTCTTTAAAAAAAATTTTTTTTAGTTGTTAGCAGACCTTTATTTTATTTATTTATATGCAGTGTTGAGGATTGAACCCAGCATCTTATACATGCTAGGCAAGTGCTCTACCACTGAGCCACAACCCCAGCCCCCTACTTCCAGCTCTTACGTGGACTGGAAAAATCAGGGGCTCCGCTTATTTCTGACTATTTCTGCTTTGTTCTTTGCTAATTATTTTAGACTTTAAGTTTACAGGTGGCTTACACCCTCCTCAGCAGGAAAAAGAACTTCCCAATGAGACTTGGTTGGTCTTGCTCTGACTGTCGCCCCATTATCTGGTATCAAAAGGGGGTCTCCTATTTTCATGCTAACCTAGTCTTTATTCATGGAAGGATCCTGTCCAGAAGGCTAATATGCAGGGCTGCCTTATGCACAGCTCCAGTGGACACCATTTCAATATACAATCCAATGGCTTTGTACAGCCTGATAAAAGAGATCTGCATATGCATCCTCGACTAAGCTACTGGGAATAACTTGTGATCTGCTGGGAGTGGAAATATTAATTGCATCAATGGATTGAAGATGGTTAGAAAGGAGGACCAAGATCTCAACTTAAGCTAGGCATAGTTGGAGGACTAGAGTGAGGGCTAGGGAAAGCCCACCTGTAAGTGAAGGGAGATTTCAAGTCTGGACAGTTTGATATGACTCTGAAGAAGATGGTGATCCCTCTGGTTATCAAAAGATGTCAAGGTATTCTAGAATGTCTTCAGAGTGCTCAGGTAGTAGCCATCATGTTGGATGGGTTATGAGAACAGGAGTCCAGTCATAGACTCCAGTCCCCAGGGGAAGCAGAAGACAGAGCCAAGACCTGAATCCCTGCATGGATTCTTCAAGCAGCTTGTAGGCAGAGGGGACAAGGTAGTCACTGAACTGTGGGGTAAGCTGGTCCTGACTCTCAAGAGACACCAGAATCAGCTCTAGGGCTTTAGGTCAGAGCAAGATCAACATTCCCTGAACTCCTGACTCAGGATCCATCCTTGGATTAGAACAGAGCTGAACCCTGGATAGGATGGGAGCAGACTTGGCCATATGGAAGCAGGTAGGTGACTCCTAGGTGGGACTTTCAATCTTGACAGGAGTCCTGAAATCAGACTCTAGAGGCCATGTTTGAATGTTCAGATACTCTCCTGGAAGGCAGCACATTCTTGGGTGGACTTTTTGATTTCTACCTGAAACGGGGGAAATGTGATTCCTTGGTACATCACTGGTCTTGGAATCACACTGACTATGTTTATATTTTGAGCTCGGACCTATTCAGAAAAAATATATTGAGTGCCTACCACAAACCAGTGGGAAAAAGACAAAATATGTAAATACAAGAGATAATCACCATTCAGGTTTGATGTAGCTACTTCTCAATGACATGCTCTGCAAATCCACTGTTGAACCTCTGGAGTGGGGCAAGTCAGGCCCCAGAGGGGACTTGCAGAGTCTTCTGGGCCTTCCATGGGCATAAAGGCTGCCAAAGCACCTGCTCCAATAGGGGTTCTAAATCACTGTGAGAAGGTGGATGAGCATCAGGGCTCTGACAGACGCAGCCCAAAATAACTAGAGCAGAGTTCAGGGATGGTAAATAGTTGGAGAGTTGGGGGTGGAATGGAAAAATCTGGATTCACAGACTGTGTACATTAGCCTCTGCCTTCTCTAGCTCTGTGGCTCCCGATAGGGACACCTCCAACTCACAGACTCACTGCCCTCTGTTGTCTGTGCCACCCTAACCAGCGAGTCAGCATCCCATAGTTCCATACAGCACATAGTCCTCAAGCGAGGTTTCAAGCCAGGAGATGCTGTCCTGGGGACACAGAGCAACCTGATGCTCCTGCCCTCAGGTTGTCCACAGCCTGGTGGACTAGGAGCCCTCACCTCACCAGACTCCACCTCCATCTCCACCAGGAGCTTCTGCTAAGCCAGGGCATCCTATCCTCTCTTGCAGGTGAACCCCAGCAAACACCTACCCAAGCAGCCACTGCCTCCTCCCAGTTCTCACCATGTGCATCGGGTTTCCTGATTTAATCCCCAGGCCCTTCTCTGGGACAGGCTCTTGCTCTGAACTCTGTTCACTGGCCAAACCTTCTTAGCACCATTGGCCTCTAGGTGGGGGAACTGAAGAGGACCTGGTGAGTGGCAGACAAGCCTTCATGAGGGGCTTTGGCCAGGAACAAGATGCAGAAGAGACAGGCTCCCCTTCTTCCATCCGTCATCCCCCATTTGCTGGTACCAGAAACACAGAGAATTCCTCAGATATTGTCCTTAAAGACATTGTCTTTATACACTCATGTGCTGAGAGCCATAGCCGAGTCGGGATGACGCATGGCATTTTTGCCAGAAGTAGTGGTTGAGAGGTGACGCCAGCCAGCCATGAAGATGATGACTTTTGAGTTCTCGTGGAGTTCCCGTTGAGTTCCGGTTGAGCTCTGGCGGGGATTCCTGAAGAGTTCTCATTGGTTGGGGAAGTGCCGGAGGAGGGATTTCCGGTTGGTGGTTCCTGAGGAGCCGTGTGGGTGGCGTTGGGGAGAGTTCCTGGGGAGCGTGTGAGTGGAATGCCACTGGAGTTCAGGCAATAAAGTTTCCTGTTTGTAGATACAAGTGCTTTGTGGCGGCTCGGTGATTTGTGCCCAGCTAGACTACGGCACTCATGGCCGGGAAGTTAGGTCAAAACAAGTCTGTAATAAAGTAGGAAGTGTTAAAAAGAGAATGCTGGGGTTCAGGGAGTCTCCTTAACTTCAGGAAGTCGGAGATAGGCTCTACGGGTCAAGTTAACATTGAAGTTGGGTTTGGAAGGAAGAGTAGGCGTTCTCCAAATGACAAAGGAATCCAGGAAGATCCCCGATGGCAGTTGGCATGAAGGATGGACTGGCAGCAGGAACGCGAGCAGGGAGGGAGATGACAAGGTAGCTGATGTGAGGGTCCAGGTTGGAGATGCCCTGAGGTCTGACAGTGTGTGAAGGAGGCGGTGGATACCAGCCCAGGGCCTGTGTGGTTCCCGGAGCTTGGCAAAGCCTGGGCAGATGCCAACCTGAAAATTGCACGGGCTGCCCCAAATTGATGCAGAGCCAGGAGGCCTGTGGCCCCCCATGAATCCCCAGTGTGGGCAGGTGGGGTGTTCAGGCATTTGGACAACTCTTAGCTGGTGGGAGGGCACTTTGTAAGTGATCTTAAGCGACTAAGTGCATCCCTTATTAAGAGGGACGGTGACGCCTCTGTCTGCTGGCTGTGAGTTTGTTTGTCTAAATCCCCTCTCCTCCCCCAAATGGGACATAACACCGAACTGCAATTATTTTTAAAATGCTAAATTGGCTTCTTTTCTCTTGGAAAATGGCCCTTGATTCAGTTAATTCCTATCTGGGAGAAGCAGTTAGACATCTGATTGGAAGAGCAGTTGAGGGAGAGATGGCTGCTCCCCTTGAGTCTTCACTATAATCCAATTAAACCAACATCTATCAAGTGCCCATCATGAGCATGATGTGGGGCAGAGAGCTGCAGACTCCCCAGTGTGGGAAACCCCTCTGTGCCCTGCAGGAGCTCACCATCTAGCAGGAAGGCAGGAGTGAATGAATAAGTGAATGCATGACT
Source organism: Marmota flaviventris (assembly GCF_047511675.1). Taxonomy (NCBI): domain Eukaryota; kingdom Metazoa; phylum Chordata; class Mammalia; order Rodentia; family Sciuridae; genus Marmota; species Marmota flaviventris. The sequence goes on from NC_092514.1 coordinate 28,046,907, forward strand.
TGGGTACTGGGGAGTTTGAACAGAGCACCGGAGACTTGGAGGAACAGCTCTGGAAGCGATGGCTTTTGGAGACTGTAGAAGGGCTGCACCTTGAGGGAAGGCCAGGTCTGGGTGGAGTGATATGGGAAGAAAAGCTTCCAGGCAGAGAGAACAGCTTGATCACAGGCCTAGGAGTGTGAAGGAAAAAGCATGGGTAGATTGGTGTTGCACAGTGTCACTCACCTTGTCCAAGGTTTGTTTGCAAAAATTTCCTTCAGCTGTGCCCATTTAATCCTCATGACAGGTACGTATGTTGGTATCACCAGACCCACTTTATGGAGGAAGCAACTGAGGCTTAGAGAAGCGAGTGGTGAAAAGAGCAGCTGCCCTTTGTGGAGCACTGAGTACATCGTACATTCTGCTGAGCACTCTGCATGTGGCGTCTCATGTAATTTGATTCCTACAGGAAGCGTATGGATTGTGCATTTTTATCTGTATTTTGTGATGAGGGAACTGAGGCTCTGACAGGTGCATTGGTAGCAGAGCCAGGGCACTAACTCAGGCCATCTGGCTCCAAGGTCTGTACTCCCTCTAAAATTCCACATTAGGAGGGCTCAGGCTGGGAGACGGTTAAGGCCAAATGATGAGGGACTGCTGAGTCTACCGGAGAGCTAAGGTTTTATCCTGGAGTGACCGAGCATCTTTGGGCTTGTGAAAGGCATAAATCACAGTTGGAGCTGATCTGACCATAATGTGGCGTGTAGACCACAGGTCTGCTCTGAGGACACGTGGTTATCAGAGCACCAGCTGTCTCTCTTCTACCTCTCCACCACTTTCCCAGGTGTCCCTGAGTCCCTCCCATTGCTCCGTATCTCCTTAACTTCTTCCAGCATCCTAAGTGATTTCCATGGCTGACAGTGGCAGCCTGGATTCCTGATCCGCCCCAGCTCTCCTTACCTCCCTACCCTGTCAGGCCCTAGAGTAGCTCTCCTTTGGGAATGTCAGACATCAGGGCCTTAAAACTCCAGACCACAAATCTGTTTCTCTCACCTTTCCACCAAACCCTCCCTCTTCCTCCCTATTTGCCCCGAGTGACAAATGAAAGAAAAGAATATATCCCCCTTTCATGCCTTTTAGTATTAAAAACAGGCAATACGCAACATCAAATATCTAGAATGTTCATTAGTGGTACTTCATAGTGCCAAAAATAAAATGTCAGGGAAGGGGGACAAGAAATGTCATGAAGGGGGAGGGCTGCAATTTTAGGGAGGAGAGAGGGAGACTTGAACAGACACTGAATGAAAGGAGCTGAGTCACGGGGACACCAGGCAGGGGGAGCAGTGAACGCAGGAACTCAAAGGGGAACATGCTGGAGTTTCCAGGAAGAGCTGAGGGCCAGGGTGACAGAGGGAGAGAGCAGAGGAGTGGGAAGGTGAGGTCAGAGGCCCCGGGCGGGTCAGGGCTACCAATCCCATAGGTCCCTATGAAACTTGTCTTCTACTCTGTCTTACTCTGATGGGATTCATTGGAGGGATTTGAGCAGAAGAGTAACAGGTTCTGACTTACATTTAAAAACAATCACTCTGGTCACCTTGGAAAGTAGCTTGCAGGTGAGAACCAGTTCAGTGGCTTTTGCAATAATCCAGGGTGAGGTTTTGGTGGCTTAGTTTGGACCAGGTACGGAGGCAGAGAGGGTGGTGAGAAGTGTTCGATCCCAGACATACTTTGAGAGTAGAGTTGAATGCACTGGCTGATAGCTTGGATGTGAGAGGTAAGAGGAAGGGAAGAGTCAAGGATGGCACAGAGATATTTGGTTGGAGCATATGGGACATGGGGTTGTCATTAATGGAGACCAGAGTGGCTGCAGCAGGAGCTGGCCTGGAGGCGGAGCATACTGAACACATAGATGGCAGAAGATGTTGATTGGTCATATGGGATGCTCCTGGACTCTCTCTCTTACTTCTTCTGCTTGCACAGTCTACCAAAATCCCCTACATGCTGTTCCCTCTGCATGCAATTCTCTTCCCAGCCCTTTCCTCCTCTAGTAGCCTGCCCAGTCCTTGCTGAGGCAGTGGATCCTCCCCCAAATACCCCAAGCCAGGTAAGTGGGTTATCTTTGAAAGCCCTTTATTCATTCTTAACATCCCCTGTCTCATTGATTTATAAGTTCTCTCCGTACCTATTTGTCTCTCAAGACACAGAGCTCTTCAAGGAGGCATGCCTAATCTGTCTTTGGCGGCAGTGGAGGGGTGCTTAGTATGGTGTAAAAGTCAAGAATAAGGGCTACAGAGTCAAATGAACTTGTATTGGAACCTGAGATTTGATACTTCGTGGCTGTGATCATCGGGGGCTCTCAACCGCAATGAGACTCAGTTTCCTCATCTGTAAAACAGGGATTGTCTTCATCTGTTTCAAGTGGCTATGACAGAATACTTGAGACTGGGTAATGTATAAAGAATAAATTTTTATTGTCTCACAGTTCTGGAAATGAGAAATCTAAGATCCGGTTTCTGGCAACTGGTGTGGACCTTCTGACTGCATACTCACATGGCGGAAGGTGGAAGGGCCAGAGAAAGCAAATCCACTACCACAAGCCCTTTGTATAGGGACGTTTATCTATTCATGAGGACAGAGTCTTATGACTTGAACACTTCTTAAATGCCCTACCTCCCAACACTTGTGCTGCTGATATGGATCTAGAATGTCCTCCAAAGGCCCATGTGTTAAAGGTTTGGTCACCAGCCATGCTGCTATTTGGAGGTGGTGGAACCTTTTATAGGTGAGTCCTAGTGGAAGGAAGCCAGTTGACTGGGGGCATGCTCTTCAAGGGGATATTGGGACCCTGGCTTCTTCCTCTCCCTTTTGACTTACCAGCTGCCATGAGACGATCAGCTTTACTCTATCTTGTGCTCCTCGCCATGATGTTCTCTCTTGCTTCAGTCCCCCAGATAACAGAGCCAACCAGCTGGAGACTAAAACCTCTGAAACCACGAAGCAAAATAAACCTTTCCTTCATCTAAGTTGACAGTCTCAGGTATTTTGTCACAGTGATAGAAAACTAAGTAAAATAGTTTCATTGAGAATTCTTTTCCCAGCACACGAACTTGAGGAGAAACATTCAGATCACAATAATAGCTTTATCCTAGGTTGTCTTGAGGAATAAGTGAATTAATACACATAAAGTGCTCAGTGCTGGCCTTGACATATATTAATACGTCTGTCAATGCTAACATAACTTAATAATGAGTGTTCTTTAGGCAGATTCTCGAGGGGCCAGTTTGGAGGGTTGGTTGGAGGCCAGGGAATCCAGTGAGAGAAGAGCTAAGTTATCATCCAGGTGAAATGGGTGAAGCCAGAACTGAGCAGGGGGAGAGCAAATGGCAGGAGTGGCTGTTCTTGGAGTAGAATAAGAGGACTTGGTGACACTGATCATAAGAGGTCAAGAAAGATAGGAATCCTAAATGACCTAGCTCTATATGAGTGCTTCTCATCGTACCAGTTCTAAGATTCTAAGCAGGCACGCTTTCTCCCTTGGCCAAAGTCACTGCAGGCTGAGATTCCCATGCTGCAAAGCTCCAGGAGGCTTGACCTTTTGGCAGCATTGACAGCATTGACCAGCCAAGTTAGTCCCTCACAGCAGCAGGATGACAGGGCAAAAGGCCACCATGGTAGGTCTGGTCCAGCAAATTGCTCCCCAAGAGAACAGTACTCCTAGATAAAGCAGCTCAGTGGGTGCCAACTTTGGACCTGAGTAGGCACCCATGGGTGTGTGGACAAAAAGCCTGTCCTTAACTGCACAGCAGGGGGAAATGCACTTTAAGGGACAGTAGCCCTCAGGTTTCTGGTCTAGACCTTCTTCTGACTGCATATTGACTTTCTAAGTGACCTCACCCACTCTCCTTCCCTCCTCAGACCCCTTCAGCACACCCTGTCGCCCAGGGTGCTCCAACCTTGGTCTCAACAGCCCTTTCTCCAAAGTTTTTCTGAGACTGGGCTCAAAGCTTGACAGGGCTATCCAGAGCAAGAAAGGAAGAGCCAGAGGTGGGATGGCAGTGCCCCTGGATGGCACCCTGGAGTCACGGGACAAAGCCAAGATGGGATGAATGTGGGAACTTCTGGTGGGAGGGGCAGGAGCTGCCTCTCCTTCTTGAGCACTTTACTCAGTCAAGGTGCTGACAGATTGGACACTTCTGTCTCCTCAGTGTGTTGGAAGCCATGAGCGTCCTGCAGAGCTGCATGACATGGCTCCCCAGGGACTGCCCTCCCCATTTCTGTCCCTAGAACACGCTGGAGCCTTTGTCTGAGCTTGGACACCTTCTTTCCTCTCCTGGATTGTCCAAGGACTCATTCAACTTAAAACAGTCACAAATGTCCTCCATGCAGATTCTAAACTTAGTAGGATAAAGGGTCAACCTGGCCATTTTGGCGGGGAGGGGGACAGGTTAAATCATGGAGGGACCCTTAAGGCTTTATTTCTCCCTGGACAAGATGAAGCCTGATAGACCCCAGTTCCAACATCTTGGCTTTGGCATTGACTTCCCCTCCTTTGCCCTCCTCTGTCTTTGAGTCTGAACTCTGACAGGCCAGAGGATGAAATGACGACGGGGCAGTGGGGGGGGCATGTTGGCAGGAGGTAATTCTGTGGCCAGCCAGGAGAGCTGCTTGCAGCCGGCCTTCTCATTATTAACTAGCACGACCCTAACAACACGCCCATCCACTTATGAGCACTTGGTGGCTTATAATGAACTTCCATAATCATTCCTTCATTTGATATTTGCAAGAGACACAGCAAGGAATTAATTAGTTAATCCATGCATTCATTCCGTTATAGAATCCTTATTAGAAGCAAGACAGGTACTCGGCAGTTAGCTTAGTATCATTAGCCCCCTTTCAGTCAGGAAACTGGGGGGCCCAAAGAGGAAAAGATCTCACCTCTAACCCCATCGCTGGAAAGTCATGAGTACTGGGGCTGTGAACTCATTCATCTCTGCTCAGTGCTCCAGGGCTCAGCTGCAGAGCTGAATCTGGCTGGTGCTGCCCCCGAGGAGCTCACAGTCTCCTGATGTTCCTGGACTAGGGAGCTGAATCAGTTTAAAGGAGATTCAAGGGACAAAACTGGCCATCCATAAGAAGAGGACTGTGACTGCCCTGGTTATATTTGTTGCCCCAATTACATTCCCTGATTAGATACACTACAGGGATCTCTGGGCTCCATACCTGATGCTTCCAGCCAATGAGCCACCGGGAAAAAGAATGATCTGACACGTAGGCAGTAGAGGGGATGTGGGCTCAAGGTTATAAATTGGAGGGAAAAGGTTCCCCTTGGAGCAGATTTCAGACCTTCCTGTTGACTTTTATTCCTGATTTGAGGAAAGGTTTCTGTTGCCAAAAGATTTAGCTCCAAGATATAATAAAACCGCACGCTTAAAAATTCAGCGAACTTTGGAGCATCCAAACATGAAAGAAAAGAGAACTTTCTGATAAAGTAACAATAATCCTGCTTGGAAGACAGTTGCCATGGTTACCCCCAAAGTCTCTGGGGCCGTTTTTCATTTGGCAAGAGATGGCAGATGTTTTCCAGGGTGAACCTAATGGGCCAAGATGGCCTGCAGGGGGTGGTGAATCCTGGGGCCCAGATCCAATACTCCCTTGGCAGCTCAAGAAAGAACAGGTCACCCCATGGAGGGCCTGATACTCTGGGGAGGGTTTTCTCCATTCATCTCTTGAGGGAGTGGGGGCAAATCGAGCTCACATGCCTGCAGTCATTTGGTAGCCACCATTGAGGCAGCTCTGCTTACCCAGTGCTGAGCAGACACTGACAGACACATGCTTCACATGCCTTATTCCCTTTGACCCTCCCAACAACTTTTTGAAGAGGGTACCATTCTTTTGGGGTGGGGGAGAGGTACTGGGGATTGAACCCAGGGGTGTTTTATCACTGAGCTACATCCCCATACATTCTCAGTCCCCCTCCCCCTTTTTTTGAGAGAGGGTCTTGCTCAATTGCACCAGCTGGCCTTGAACTTGTGATCCTCCTGCCTCAGCATCCTAAGTATCTGAGATTATAGGCGTGCACCACCATTCCCTGCTGAAGGCGGTACCATTCTTATGTTCCAGATGAGGCAATTGAGGCAGGGAAGTTAAGATACTAGTTAAATCTCACAGAAAATGGTGAAGCTGGAATTCCAACCCAAATCATCAGGACTCCAAAGTCCAGGGGATGGGGCGTGGACCTCATTTTTCAACCAAAGGGAATAGGAACATTGCGGGTAACCCTTCTTCTGCCTCGCCTCACCCCAGTAGCATCCTATTGCGTTTCCTTCTCTTAAGGTGATGCTGAGCATTATTCTCCAACCGGTGACACTTCTCTCCCTTACCTGGCCTTCAAAAGCACCTCAAGATGAGCTGCCAAATGTCCCCTACTCCATGCATGATGTTTCCACCCAGTGAGTTTCCTGGGAAAAGTGTGATCTCTTCAATCAGCAGTAGAAGGGGATGTGAGTTCAGGCAGCTGTTGGCTCTCCTGTCTGATAGACCATCAGGTCTGGGGTGGTGGGCAAGACAGGACAGATGGGGATTTTGCTTGCTATGCCCACCCTCTCCATCCCACTGGGCCTGAGCGCTCTCCACACATTCCACTGAGAGCAGGGGATCAGGTCTTTTCCAGCCTGTGTCTTCCATGTTCTGGGCCCCTTGTACATAAATACTTTTCAGTCATCATCCATCCAGGCAGCGTACCTGTGTCCAGGCCCTATGAGGGTCAGGCCCTATGCCAGCACTGGGAACACCAAAACAAAGGGACATCCCTGTCTTCAAGTTTCCCACAGTCTGGAGGAAGAGCATTACAAGGCCCTCATAGATTTACTCTGTGATACAGTGAGTCACAGGAAGTCTTGGGGACTCAGAATCCATGAACTAATTTTACCTGGGAGGTAAGAGGGCGTGTGGTCTTTGAGTGAGGGGAGAGGATGGTGCAGGGATAACATGGCAAAGCAAACTCAAAGCTTCTGCCAAAGAAGCACTTGCTTGTGAGGTTGGCCCTTGGCTAGAACTTGGCTTTTGAAATATTCCCCAACTCATTTTGCCTGGACTGTTTTTCACAATGTGTCTTATATGGAGCGCACGTTTTCCTTCAGGGAGCCAGAAATTATGGTAGTTTCTAGGCAAAGAAAATGTAAATGATCAGCCCCCAATAAAACCCCTAAAATTCTAGTTTGAAGCAGGCTTCTCTGGGCAGAAACACAGCCCACCTAGAGCTATATATTCACTCTTAGAGAAAGGAGGGGTGTTCAGCGTGCCCCTCCCTCCGTGTGCCATGGGAGAGGGAGCATAGGAAGCCTGAGCCTGGATTTCTCCAGGGTCCCCCTTCCTCTATAAATACACTATAGCTATGAGGACATCTATATGTTGATGAACTTGAAAAAGTTCAGAGGAGGAAAAGGGTCCAAGTGCTAGACAAAGGGTCTGGATTTTATCTTAAGAGCAACAGGAGGTGCTGAGTATAGTTAGAAAGCAGTCAAGGATATTTCTGTTCCAAAGATCACTCTTGGGGCGGGGAAGCCATGGAGAAGGCGCTATGGCAGAGGTCACCGGTGTGAGCTGGCTGTTCCCGACAGCTTCCTGATCTTCCTGCTCCCTGCCGTTCTCCACTTCCAGCTGACGGTTAACTCTAAGGGACTTGCTCAGTCCATTCTGATGGGGACAACTGTGCATTTTCTTGTTCCCATCCCCAGGCACCAAAGACTCCTGGTCTAGCCCAGTTGTATTTGTGTCTACCCCTGAGCAATGCCCACATGGTCTGTGTGGTCTAGCCTGGTGGTTTCCAATGGGGGTGGTTTTGCCATATTAAAGAGATATTTATCCAGGTGTGGTGGTGCATGCCTGTAATCCCAGCGGCTTAGGAGGCTGAGGCAGGAGGATCTCAAGTTCAAACCCAGCCTCAGAAATTTAATGAGACCTAAGCAGCTCAATGAGACCCCGTCTCTAATAAAATATATAAAAAGGGGGGGGGTGGCTTGGTGGTTAGGTGATCCTGGGTTCAATCCCTGGTACCGAGGGGAAAAAAAAGGAGACATTTAAATATCTGAAGACATTTTTGTGGTCACAACCAGGGGCAGGATACTGCTGGCATCTGGTGGGTGAATGTCAGGATGCTGCTTATCACCAGCAATGCACAGGAGCATTCCCCACTACACACAGTTATGCGGCCCCAAGTGTCAGGAGAGGCCACGCTGAGGGGCCATCTTTCAGGTCAGCACGGTGCCATAGCACTTTTACTGTGTTGGAAATGCTGCACCGTTTCACAGTGTCCACTGACACCACCAACCACACGTCACCATGGAGCCCTTGAAATGTGGCCAGTTGTGACTGAGGAACTAAAGTTTCAAGTTTATTTCACTCTAATTAATTTAATTTTAATCTTAAATAGCCCTGTGTGGTTGGCTAATGGCTGCTGTGTCCAGCAGAGCACATCTCTATTCTCCGCAGGCCACAGAGATTGTTCCTCAGGATAATCTCCTTCATTTACTGGCTCCAGCTCCAGTGTTTCCTCCAGGGCACATTCTCTGGGAAGAGAGGCTCAGAAAGAGGGGATTCTGGCTACAGCCACCTCCAGCCAGACAAACGCATAACCCAGGCTTGGAGCTTGAGCCCAGCTCACTACCTTCCCTAGAGGAGGGGTCTCCTGGGACCAGAGCCAGGACCATCTCAAACTGTGTCACTGAACCCCAGATGCAAGGATTGGGATCTTGAAACATTCTTTTCCCCAAGAGGCTCCCAATTTGCCCACTTTCCTCTCAGTTTCCAACTCTGGAATATTGGGAGGCACAGCCATGGTCAAATCTCAGAAAAGTCCCTCTGTTCCTTCTTTTTAGAACAGTGATCTCTGTGTTGTCCCTAATTCCATTGCTCTGGGGGCTCCTTTCAGTAACTCTTTCCAAGAAGGAGAAAATCTGCTCAAAGATGACTTGATGTCCTTCTACAGGCAGAGAAGCTGTTGACAATTCCAAACAACAGCTCCTCTGGCTTAAAAGAAGCAAACAAACAAAAACCCAAGAAATTAAGTCCTGTGTAACCAGACACAAACCTTAGACAGAGAAGTCCTGATAAGGTTTGTACATCAACCATGGCCGTAGCATGAAACAGATGCACATCACAGGTGTTCAGAAGTGAGAGTGGAATTAGGGAGGACAAACCTTCCCGACAAAGGTATGGTAAGGTTTCAAATATTATTCCTATTTTAGAAGCGAAGAAATTGAAGCTCAGAGAGTATCATGGTTAACTTGAATTGTCAACTTGATTGAATTAAGAGATGCAGAAGATTAGGAGGATTTGGGGCGGGCCAATGAGGGTGTGTCTAGGAATGACTGGCGTGTGGGATAGCGAACTGAAGTAAAGACCCTCCCCAGGTGTGGGGCAGCACTGTCCAATAGGCTGGAGGTTTGGATGGAATAAAAATTGGAAGAGGGCTGGGATTGTGGCTCAGTGGTAGAGTGCTCCCTTAGTATGGGCGGGACCTGGGTTCAATCCTCAGCACCACATTAAAAATAAAGACATTGTGTTGTGTCCCTCTACATTTAAAAAAATAAATTAAAAAAAAAAGGAAGAAAAAGGAATCAGCAGCAGTTGCAAGCTCAATTCTTTTTGAAGGGGTTCTTGATTGCTGCTGGGATTGCCCGAGGATATCAGACTTTCTCTCCTTCACTCTTCCAAAATGAACTCTGCCAGAGATTCTCCAGGGAGGTTCCAGAAGCCTTCAGTCTTGGACTGGAATTGCATTGTTGATTCCCCTTGTTCTGAGGCTTGGGCATCCCGGAATGCACAGCTACTGTATGCACAGCAATGGTCACCCTGCAGGTGGCCATTGTGGACTATCCAGCTTTTGGTTGTGTAAACCAATCTAATAAATCCCCATACCTTCCATTGGTTCATTTCCTCTAGAGAACCCTGACTAATGCGGAGAGGTTAAGCCACTAACCCAAAGTAACACAGCAAGTACATGATAGAATTAAGATCTGAACTCAAGTCTATCAGGCTCTAAATCCTACTCTTAACCCCGAGGCACCTGTGGAAAGGTGTGGTCCCATTGGTCAGGCAGGATTGGCAGGGAAATCTCCTGAGGTCACTTGTCCAAGGAGGTCTCCTAGATTTTCTGGAGACCTAGACAGGTGGGGATGCGGAATCCCAGCATCCTGCAAACATGGAAGAAGGGATGAAACAGAGCTTCTCCCTCCCAGTTCTGCTTGGGAAGCCAGCTGTGCCTCTAATTGGCTTCAGGGAGAAAGATGTGGTTGGGGGATGGCTATTTACTTCACAGTGGGAAACATACATTCTGATTTGCTTGATCAAAACCTAGTCTAGAGCTCTGGGGGGCGGTGGGGGTGGGTGGAGACTTGGAAGCTGGCAGGCATAGGTACTGGGCTGGGGTGCCTGGGGAACAGCTTATCTTTGAAGTGTTTGCAGAGCCTCCTAATTAAAGGACGCGCCCACAAAAAAGCAAGTTGAAAAATGTTAGCGAATTAGAATCTGGATGCTGCAAATCTCCATACTGAAAATTAATCCCTTTTCTGGTTTAAAGATGATGTACTTGGGTATTCTCTTAGATGCATGTGGCTTTACCACTGTTATCCAATCAGGCTCTTCAGAGTGAAAGTGCGTGTCCTGGAACAAGCCAGGGTGGTCAATGTGTGGCAGATGTCTGCCAGCGACTAGCCCACACCCTGACAGACATCACTAATCAATCACAGCACTGTTTCCTGTGGAGTCTAAACAAAGCTTTAGGATTATTTTTAGAGCAGGTCTCAAGGCAGCCACTGCGGATTGAAACATAAAGTGAATTGATATGCCACTCTTGCACTAAAAGTCAGGTGTGATCTGCAAGCCTTGTAAGTGTGGCTTATAGGACAGGTCAATCTCATTTAAAGTAAGCACACAGGTCCAAATCCATTGTCTCAAAAACTTTTATAATGTTAGTGTGGACCCAATGGAAGAGTGGGGGTGAACTCACAGTCCAGGAACCAGAGAGACTCCAGTCCAGTGTGTCCTTTTGGCTGTATCTTATAGTCTCTCTTATCTTAGTGATTGATTAAGCCTTAGTGATTGATCAAGCCTCTCCTTGATCGGCTCCAATAATGGGGAGCTCATTACCTTATCAGGTGGATCATACCTTTTTTTGGAGAGCCCTCAATAGTGTAGGTTATGGAATCAGCAGGTCCTGAGATTGCAATCTGGCTTGGGCTCTTATAACTGTGACTTTGAGCAAGCCACACCATCTCTCATGTATCAAGTGTGGGAATGGTGCCTGCTTCAGGCAAGCGTAAATGTAACTGAGTACATGTTGAACAACTTGCTCCAGGTTCAATAGCATGCCCCAAAAGTGGTTGGTGCACAAAGCATCTGGATTTTCATTTTTAAACTGTGCCAAAATTTGCCTTACCAAATCTTCCTCCATAAGTTCCTTGGGAATTCCAGAATATGTCTGCTTCTTCCTCCCCATGACAACCTGACAGATGTTTATAGACACATTTGAAGACAGAGGGTCACATCTCTTCCACTTCTTTCAACACGGACAGCAATCTTTTATCTAATGCTCTCCTCCTCTGTACTTGCTCTTAACCTGTGGGCCCAACTCTTCGATTCTCCCTGACCACAACCAGTCAGGACTGTCATCTTCCTCATCCTGAACCTCAGGCGGGTATTCATTCATTCACTCATTTATTCACACACTCAATTCACTTCAATATTTCTCTGAGTCCCTGTTGGGTAACATACCCTTTTGCTTGGAATAGAGAAGACAATAAAGAACCCAACATGACCCCTGTCCCTCACTGATTCATTCACAAATGGTTCTCTTAATTCATTGATTGAACAAATATTTCATTGTGTCAAGCCCTCTGATACGAGTTGTAGATGCAGCAGAAAATAAGGCTGAACACCTCTCATTCATTCAACCAGTTAGTAACTATTTATTGAGCATCTAAGTCAGCTAAGAAGTCAGACAAAAAGGAGACAACTGGCATAAGTACTATGACATTGAGGCTTACTCTCCATCAATATTGTGTATATTCTAATCCTTTTTTTTTTACTTAAAATATTATTAAAATGTGTCAGGTGAAAAAAAAAATAAAGGGGAAACAAGAGAATGAACCAATAGAGCAAACTGCATATGTAAAGGTCCTGGGGCAGGAAAGACAGGTTACATTGGAGGCCCAAAGGGATGGTTAGTCCATATTTGGAGCACAGGCTGAGGGACAAGTGAGAGATGGGGTCGGAGATGAAGCCAGGGATGTAGGGAAAAAAAGGATTCTAAGAAAGAAATCAATATAACCAACCTTTCATTCTAGAAGGACTTCTCTGATATGTGGAAGAACGAACTGGAAAAGGGAGCAGAACAGAGACAAGGAGACAGGTGAGGAAGCTATTGCTAGGGTCCAGGAGAGAGAGCGAGCCGGCTTGGACCAGAGTGTCCACAGTGGTGGTGAAGAGAAGTGAATGGATCCGAAGTTTATTTAGCAGTAAATTGGAATCAAAGGACTTGGCCGGTGTTTCCATGTGTGAGAGGGACAAACAGGGGAGAGAATGATGCCCCAGTTTGTGGTTGGAGCAGCTGGGCCAACAGAGTTTCCAACTACTGGTTCCCAGGAGGAGGGGTCTCTCTGGGCACACGTGACCTTTGTCCATCTTTTCACACACTTTGGAAGAATAACTGTGCGTTCTCTGCTGGGCTTTGTCCTTCACCTTGGGGTCAAGTCTAACCTCCAAGGGCGAACGTTCTCTGCTCCTCCAAGCTGTGTCCCTGGGGCAGGCCCTCCACGGGGGAAGCCTGTTGCAGTCTGACACTGCCTGCAATAAGCTGCCAGGTTTGGGGTTCAGCGCCAGTAAGCCACTGGTCTTTCAGGCCTAACGTCACATCTTCCACCTGGTGTCCAGCAGACCTAAACCTGATATGTTGACCTCCATTTTTACCTTTTTCCTTTTCTTTTATCACAACTTGTTCAAAACCTCGGAGGAAGACTGGGGTACCATTTACTAGGGATCTCCTTATAATTCCTCAAAATTTGATGTATTAAGGAATTAAAAATTCAGAAATCAGGAAGTCAAATCTGCCCATGGAATCATTTTGGGGTGGCTAGAGTCTCTCTGCCTCTGACCCTGGTATCTTAGCTTTCCATTTCTGTAACAAAATACCTGAGATAATCAAACGAAAGGAGAAAAGTTTCATTTGGGCTCATGGTTTCAGAGGCGTCAGTCCATCATCAGTTAGCCTTATTGTTTGGGGACCAAAGCAGTTCACCTTATGGTGGCTGGGAGGTGAAGAAAGAAAGAGGAGGCACTGGGGTCCCAATACTTCCCTCAAGGACATGATCCCATAGGGCAGGAAGACTTCCACCAGGGCCCCACTTCTTAGCAGTTCTACCACCTCGCAACAGCACCATAGGCTGGGGAGCAAGCCTTCAAGACCTGGGCCCTTGGAGGGGGGACACGTATTCAAACCTGGGTGGAGCATTTTTGACTCAGCTCAGGCCTACAGGAGGTTTCATTGTGGTATGATTGTCTTCCAGCAGTTCTGGTAGGGACAGGAAGATTGTACCCTAGTCTGAGTGGTATGTTGACCTTGATGGGTGACTGGAACTTTTAAAACCTGCAGCAGAAATCAGGGTCTCTGAGAAGCTCCGTTTCCAATAAATAGCACTCCCTATTTGCAACCTGAGCTCTGCATTGAACAAAAAATAAAGATCAAGGTGCAGAAATCTTGCACCACTGCCTCAAGCCAGGCTGAAGGATCTGCGTAAGGTCTGCTAGCTGGACCCCAGCAGGCCACCCCCCTGTAGGGATGCAGCAACACAAGACCCATTCCCTACAGCCAGCTCACTCTGGAGAGGATGAAGGGACAGAGAGACTAGAGGGAGCTTTGGAAAAGCCTTCTGCTTAGAAACCAGGAAAGGGGAGACTGCATTCCCTTCTAGCACCATTCTTCGAGATGGGGACTCGGGAAGAGGAACATTAAGCTGTGTTTCTAGAAGCCTGCTAGTCCACAGAGCACTTTGTGACAGCTCTAAATTCAGTAGTCAATTGGGTTACTTAATCCGAGGAGACCTGACCAGGCTCACCTTTTCTTCTCTTTTGCATTCTCTCCCAGCCCTATTCTGCTCTGCAAAGGAGCTAGGAAGGAGTCCACACAGTTCAGTAGGTGCCCATTGCTCTGAGAATCCCTTAGGTACTGAGACCCCTTGACCACCACATGTCCTGAGCTCATGGGGTCACCAGTTCAGGAGCAGCTTCTGTTATTTTCTTTGGTATTAAGGCCCAAGTAAATAATTCAGCAGCGTTTCCTGCTCCTCCAGCACGTTCGGCAGCAGCAATTAGCTGAGGTTCTGCTGGGATCGCCTTGTTTCCAGTTACCCCTTGACCTCTGACGCCGGTGGATTTAATTCTGCTCCTTTAATAATTTCTGAGAGTGTGAATTCTGTCGAGTGAGCAGGTTGCCTCCTGCAGAAATCAACTTAAATCCTGAAGCAGCGCACTGCATATTCAGGAAGACCAAGTCCTGATTTGTTTTGGGGACAAGCAGGAGTTGCTTTGGATGCAAGTCGAGAAACCCAGGAAAAGCCATGCCTCCTCAGTGTGTAGGCTTATGGGCTCTCCAGCACCCTTAAGATGAATTGCTACCTCTAGGCTTTTGGTACTAAGGTTTCCTTTGGTGGATGTGTGTGTGTGTGTGTGTGTGTGTGTGTGTGCGTGTGCGTGTACCAGGGATTACACCTAGGGGTGCTTAACCACTGACCCACATCCCCAGCCCTTTTTTATATTTTGCTTAGAGATAGGGTCTCACCGAATGGCTTAGGGCCTTGCTAAGTTGCTGAGTCTGGCCTTGAACTCGCCATCCTCCCTCCATTGCTGGGATTCGTGGCATGCAGCTGTGCCCAGCCTCCTCCAGTGGATTATTGAAGGGAAGAGACTAGCTGGGAGACCACATAGGGCTCAAACTTGGAAATGCAAGCCCCTTTTCTATTGTTCATTCCTTCCTTTATTCAACAACGATTTATATTCTGGTCACCGGACCGAGTACTGTAGGAAGCAAAGATGAGAACTGTGTGGTTCTTTAGGGGAAGAGAGACATGTGTGGTAAGCAGGTACAGAGAAATTGAGCCAAGCTAGAGTGTCAGGTTATCCCGTAGCTCGGGTGCCACTACACCCCAGGGTACCTGAACCTGGAGAAATGGATTAGGCCTCTGTCTGCAGAACTTTGGAACTGAATCAAGAAATGCTTGACTTCCCAGCATCTGGAACCATAAAGGTAAAGTTAGAAGGCTGAGGGGTGAGCTCACCTTGTGATTTAGTTCTCCCATCTGAAAAATGGGAGAGAGAGAGAGAGAGAGAGAGAGAGAGAGAGAGAGAGAGAGAGAGAGAGAAGGAATGGGAGAAGTTGGCATGGCCTGCATTTGCAGAGTTTTTCCAAGTTTATATTGCAGGCTTTTTAGAGGCCCAGGGGCATTTTTCTTGTCCCTGGGGTTCTGTGAGACACCCCTTCCATAGCCAGGCCTTCTTTTCCTGCCTAAGCTAGCTTGAGTGAGTTCCTAACACTTGCATACAAAAGTGATTTTAAACTATATGACAGACAGTTGTGACATACTGGTGTAATTGTAATTCTGACAGGAGAGGATGCTGTGGGGCACAGACTAGGGGGGGTGCGACTTCAGGTGAAGGGTTCATGACACCTAGGAAAGGCTTCACAAGGGGCCAACATGAGATCACAGTAAAGTAGGACTAACAGCGGTGACCTACATCATCGTCTTCTCCCTATGCTGGGCATTCTCATACTTGCTCTGTGCTTATCTCTCATTTAGTTTTTGTAGCAACCTAACAATACAGACAGGGATGATCCCATTTTTCAGATGGGAAAACCAAGGCTTGATTGTCCAGCGTCAGAAGTGATGGAGTTTGAAATTGGAACTCTGGACTCTGGCATTTTTCAAGTCCTCCTCCCTTGCCCACTGTGCCCCTCACCAAGGTCTACCAAATGGATAAGGGACAGCAGGGCTGGGCTGGGGCTGCCATTTCATATAAAATAAACAGCATATGCCAAGAAAGGTAGAGAGGAGGAGAATGTGAGTATCTGGGTATGATCAGCTATGTGATCCGTGACCCAGCACAAAATGAGAATGTGGGGTCTCTTATTCATTAATTATTAAGAATTTTGCAATGATAATAGTAGGACACTAAACCAGGTGTGGATCTCTCGATACCAGGACATGTAAGCCTGCAAATGTCCCATCTCCATGAAGACAGCTAGGAGTTTGGGCCACCATCACCATGCTTTCCTGCCTGGGGTTCAAGAGGGAACGTGGTGGGTATTCAGGACACACATGCCTTTTTTGCAAAGCTTAAGGTTTGAATTTAATCCTATAGGGGTTGGGTAGCCACTGAAATATTTCAAGAAACCTAGGTCTAACCTAGGATTGTGTTTACATATAAAAGATGATTATAAGCACGCACAGGAGATGGGTGGCCGTCATTATTCCCCTAGGGAATTCCAACAGGGGTTTAACACAACGTGCTTGGGACCTCTTGACCATTGAGAGGATCTGGCCAAGGATGTTCAGAGGCTACAATGGGAAAATCCTCACTGAGGGGATGTTGAATCCATTAACACAGTATTTTTTTTTAAATGTCTCAGCTGGAGGAAAATATTTAAATAGAAGTCATTAGCGAGCATATATTTGAAGCCAACAGTGCCTAATAAGTCAAAATTGCTTTCCCTAAAAATGAAACCTATTGAAGACTTTCAGCTCCCCCCTTTCTGAAGTGCTCAATTAGGATGGGGGGAAAAAAGAAAAAAAAAAAAAACCATCGCTCTCCCTAGATTGAAACTGTTGAGCGGCAGGAATGCTTTCTGGTTAGGCATTGTCCAACCACAGTGATACAAATCAGCCCTTTAGGATAATTTATGTCTGGGAGAGGAGTTCGGAAATGGGTCCGCTTGGAGCTAAAAGCATCGTAAATAAGCTGGGCTGAGAGACTATGCCGACGGCAGCTGGGAGCTATAGAGTGGTCGCCCAGCTGCCCCCGCCAGACACAGAGAGCCTGCTGCCTCCTGGGCTGTGTGGATTGGGAGATGGCCGTGGGGGTCCTAGATGGTCCACACCCCTGATCTATGGGAGGCCAAGTCGGCACCAGAGCCACGCTTCTTGACTACTGACCATACTACTAATCTCTCGTTGGGCCAGGAGTTGAGCTGAGGAGGGAAAGGCCAGTTTCAGAGGATCCAAAGACACTGTGGTAAGTACAAGGTCATGTCCCTCAGGATCATGATGAAAACAAACACCTAAACCAAAATGCATGCATGTGTATGTGTGTACGTGCGCGCACACTCTACATGTACACATGGATGCATCTCTGTGTGTGTGTGTGTATGTGTGTGTGTGTGTGTGCATGTGTGTCTGTGGATGTTCAAACCACTGAACAGCCCTCAGCGTGTATGTATGCATTTATGTGTGTTCATGTGCCTGTGTGTGCATACATGTGCACGTGCCCTCGTGTAGGTATGCGTGCCTGTGTGTGTGCTAGCATGTGAATATGTGTGTGCTTATATGTGTCTGTGATTGGATTGGGAACATCTAACTCAGTCTGGGGGAGTCAGAGAATGTAATCCAGGGACTGAGGGTAATGTTTTCAGCAAAGCGGACAAAATATAGATGGTGAATTTGATTGGATGTGGCAGGGCCTGGGGAGGGAGTTTGTACCTAATCTTGTGGGGTCTTGAAGAATCAAAAGGAATGGGGTGACTCGGGGAGATGCCTTAAGTGCCTACATACAAGATGAAAGGATTTTTCTCAAATTTTTTCCCCTCTGGAACGATTCCTTCCCCAAGTCTGTCATGTAACAAGCAGGCCAGTGTGCAGATGATTTCAAAAAGTGATGCAGTAGCCTGAAACCCCCTCAATCTGTTGGTGAAAATAAAAGGAGACCAAGAAATTGAACACAGATGGAGTAATTCATTATTCCTGTGAGTCTGACCCCATAATCATCAGATATTATTGTAAGCAAACCTTTTAAAGGTTATCTTAAAAAAGCAATGAACAGAGTTATTTATTCCGAGGAGACATTCCTCAAGGTGGGTAAAGAGGTGCTTGTGGTTTGCCTGCAGAGGAACCAGCTCTGTCTTTATGGAAGATAAATAATGATTCTGATGAGATGTGGAGGATGGGCCTGGGAAATGGGGAGCTGTGACTGGACCCAGGGGCCTGGGGTTCAGGATCCAGGAGTCAGCTGAACCTGTAGGGGTGGGGAAGGACGATAGGGATAAGTGGGGGTAGGAGTGTCACAGGGCTCACAGAGGCAGAGAGGAGACTTGGGGGCAAAGCCTCACTTGTCTCAGGTGGATCCCACAGAGACAAGGGTGTCGCTGAATGCCGCATTCACTTGGAGCCAGTTCTGTCTGCCTGGAAATCGAGGTGACAGAGACTTAGTGACTCCTGGCACTTGCTGTCACTTCCCATTTTTCTGCTCCTCACAGCTTGGTTGGAACTGGATGGAGGTTGGTCAGAGAGCCTGATGCACACCTGAGCCCTGTCATCCCTCAGGTGTGAGGAACCAAGAGGGCTGCTCAGCCCCTCAATCCAGGCTTTTGTTAGCTAGGAGGGGGGACAGGAGGATAGGCAGGTGCTGATACTGCTTCCTCACCAGGGGACCCAAAGGGAGAAATAAGTAACCCCAGCTATTTGTTCCAAACTCAGCCTGAGATTCTGAGGATCAAACTCCGAGAGAGAGAAGTTAAAACATACTTCTCCACGCTCCCCAGCGCTGGTTGCTATGGCAACAGGCAGGCAGGCCCCTGAGTGATGGTCAAGATCCACCACCTTCCCTTGTCCAGCTCATAGCTCCTGTCCACTGGTGAAAGACCTTCAGTGGCTCTTAGGGTTTCCTAACATGCCTAGCTTTCTGTCCCACACCTGTGTCACTGAAGAGGACTCCTCCCCTCACCCAAGCATTCCAAGTGTGATTTCTCTCTAGACTTTGCTGAAACATCCCAGACCTTCCTCACCCCAGAGCGGTCTTCTCCATCCACTCCTGGATTCTACTTCAAAGTGTTCTTAAACTCTACTTCTAGTCCTCTAAATCACATTATGGGCTCTTCTGAGCTACCTACCCTGAGGAAAGCGTGGTATGCAGGGCCCTTCTGAATGTATGGACACTTTCTGTGCCCCCCGGGTTTCCTGCCTGCCCTCCACCACAGTCCTCACCCACTAACCTCCCCCGCAATTCTCCACCCTGGCAGGCACTCAAATGCTGTGTCTCCCAGGTGCAGGGAATATGTCCCTGTCCACACATAATCCCAGACAGGGACAGAGCAGATGAATAAAGAGAGAAGGGACCCTGAACCATGGGACACATGTTTCCTGAGCCATGCCCTTGGAAAGCAGCTAAGTTGCAGGCAGTGAGAACATCATGAAGGGACATAAGGAGAGCTGTTTAAGATCACATCCATGATGTCAGACAGGCTAGGGCTGGGCTGGAAGAGCAGGGCTGTGGGGGACAATCTGGACCAGTTGAGAGGTGGTCAGGATGGAAGAGATGAGAGCCATCTGAACAGAATTTAGGGGTGTGGAATGGATGAGGGTTTGCAATGAGGTGAGCTGAGGTGTGAGAGAGGGAAATCCAAA
Organism: Marmota flaviventris; assembly: GCF_047511675.1. NCBI lineage: Eukaryota > Metazoa > Chordata > Mammalia > Rodentia > Sciuridae > Marmota > Marmota flaviventris. The sequence continues at coordinate 28,066,547 of NC_092514.1, forward strand.
GACCAACAACACCCACATGTCTAGCTCAGGTCCTTGATGGATGGGAGAACCAAGGGAGGTAGGATCCGGGGCAGAAGATGCTCAGGGATGGGAAAGGGAGATATGTTGTCAGGTGACTGACAAACGATCAGAAGCCATCCACGGGGAGCTATTGAAAAGACATCTGGGGCTCAAGTCAGAGGTCAAACAGAGAATAGGCAGGATCTAGAGAAGGAGAACAAGAATAAACGAGGTCTGGGGACAGAACTTCCACCTGGTTTAAGGTGTGGGACAGGAAAAGGAGGAGGCTGTGAGTGAGATAGTGAGCTGAGAGGAGGAGGGAAGGCAAGGAGATTGGAGGCTCCTGGGGCTGTATAGTGAGGGAATGGACCACAGAGGTGGGTCAGATAGGGTCGGAGAGGTGGCCTCTGAAATTGGCAGTCAGGACGTTGTCGCTGACATCTGGGAGGAGCTCTTTCAAGCAAGTGGTGCAGGTGAGAGGCAGACTTGGAGGTAGTGGAAGGAATGAAGGCGGCCAGAGCATGACTAGATGCTGCAGATGAGGAGGAAGAGGAGTTGGTGGTCACATGGACATGTGTACTGGTGGAAGGCCTCCATATTGTGGAGATGCAAGGAAGAGCAGGGGCCAGGGGAAAGGAGGGACAGATTGTGACACAAATGGCTGGACAGAGGAAGGAGGGAAGAAGTAGGGTCTGGAATGTCTGGGAAAGATTCTTTTTTGGAGAGGGGGGGTGGGACACAGGAGGTCTAAAGACACAGAGAGTCCTAAGGTGAGGAGTGAGGAGGGTTGTGAACATGTCAGCCTCATCAGTGAAATTGGAGACTTGGAAGAGCAATTCTCTAGAGGTGGGGGTTAGGAGGCACAGGGAGAAGGACCATTGGAGAGAGAGGTAGGGGGTGCTTGGCCTGCAGCTGCACTGATGTGTGGACACACTGCACAGAGTTCAAAATAGAACTAGGCCTATGAGGTTGGATGAAGACGGTGGGCATCTGGAAGGCTCTCTGCTCAGGGCAGACTCCAAATACCCAACTGAGGAGCCAGGGACATTCTGGGAAATCTAGGTGCTATTTGAAGCTCAGAGACAAGGCATGCTGAAGGACAAGGCCGTGCTCCTGCCACTCCTTTTGATATCCCAGCATTTTCTGCCAAAACATGTGAGGTGGGTGCTCAAGGTACATAAGAGGAATGTTGCTCTCTTGGGTGGGCTATGGAAGAGCAGGTGAGATAGGGGCCTTTAAGAAGTTGGCAGTGTCAAGATGGGTATTTCTTCAAAAGAGGACCTTTAAATCCTGTGTGGGACACCCCTCTGGGTGCCCCCCCCCAGTCAGCCCACCATTGAGAAATCACTGTTCCCCCTGAATGCAGGCAGAACCTGTGGCTTGCTTCTTACCAGGAAAATAGGCAAATGTGATAAGATGTCATTCCTGTGAATGTGGCCACGTTGCAGGGAACTGTGGATGACTTCTAGGAACTGAAGGTGGCCTCCCAGTCACTAATTAGTAAGGAACCAGGGTGTCAGTCATCCAGCTGAATGGAAATGAGTTCTGCAAAAAATCCAAATCAGCTTGGAACTGATTCTTCCCAGTAGAGACTCCACATGAGAAAGCAGCTCTGCTGATCTTCACCTGCAGCCGGATGAGTCCCTGAGCAGAAGACCCAGTTAAGCTATGCCCAGAATTCTGGTGTACAGGGACTCAGATAATAAATGTGAATCATTTTAAGCCACTAAGATTGTGTTAATTTCTTATGCAGTAACAGAAAATGAATATGATACCCCAGTATTCACCTATCCATTCACCCAGAAGTCTACCCATCCATGTGTCACCCATTTTCTCCCTTATCTCCTCATCCATCCATCCACACTTGCTTCTTAGCTATCAAACCAGTCATTAATTCAATCAATCAATAGTTATTGAGGATCTGCTGGCTGCAGACTCTCTTCTAGGTGATGGGTATCAGCAGCTGTGAAGACCAACAAGCTTCCTGTTTTCTCGGCACACGGTCTATATATTCACACCTGCTCTTGCAAATCCAGCCCCTGGTTACTCATTGCCCCTTCTGCCCATCTGCACAAAACCTGGTCCTTTCATCCACCTCTTATCATCCATTTGCTTGCACACCGATCCTTCCAGAAGGCAGAAGAACCCCATATGGAAGTATGACTTCTAAAGGGTTTCATGCATTTGGTCAGCAGACATTTGTTAGGAATCTACTGGTCCTATGCTGAATATTGGAGGGAAATTTGTAGCAGGAAAAAAAAATCACATGAAGGCACACAGGTGAGTAGGATTTTTTCCCCTATACAAAAACACCTTATTTTCTGATAAGTGTTCAGAAAACACTGTACTTCCATTGGGACAGCAGCTCAGGGCTGCCATGGAGGACTCAGGCTTCCTTGTTCTTTGTCCTCTGCCCCTTGAGGGTTAGCTTGTCACCTTATGATCCCAAAGTGACACAAAGAATAAAGCAGCTGAGTTTAGATGCCCTGATAGAAACCCTCAGAAAGAAAGGGTGAGGAAAGGGATTAGAACGGACTAAAACTGTTTTTCTTACTTAAAAGTATTTCTAAACAAAGGATCAATTTGCCTTGAAATATGGCCCATTTATTGTGCACACTGACATCAATGTGCTGTTTTTGATGTAAGGGAAGGGGGGAGTGGCTTTTAAATGGATGAACCTATCCATCTAGGGTGAAGGGGCAGATGGAGGCTGAGGAAAAGCCAACCATCTCTCAAAGTGACCCTTCCTGTGCCCTCAAGACACCTAGGATGAGGAACGGCATAGGTAAAAATGAGCGGCCCTTGTATACCAGGTGCGCCTCCAGTAATCTTTCAGAAGCACATTTGAACTTGCCACTGACTTTTTTCCAGAATTTTCTTTCAACCACTAGCCATCGGCCAGCCCCCATTCTGTTGGAATTTCTACCACAGCAGCTTCTCCCCCACCCTCTGCCTTTCCTTGGGATATCAACCAGCTCTCCCTCCCTGGAGGTCAGTCAATGGGTCTCACTCCCTGAGAGACAGCATCTGTAGTCACGTGATGCCACCAACTTCAAAAAGTCCTCTAGTTTGGGATGTCTGGTTGTTTGAAATGAGCCTACTGGACATTCTATCTGGCCAGTGCTTCTTGAGACTGTCAAAGTCATGAAAAGCAAGGAAAGAAATAAGAAACCTCCACAGACCAGAACAGACACACCTTCTGTCTAGAGTGTAATTAACGGCAGTGTACCAATGCCAGTGTCTTGGTTTTGACAAAAGTACCATAAGATGTTAGCCATGGGGAAAACTAATGAGAATGCTGTTGTTCTCTTTGCAACTTGTCTGCAAATTTAAGTTTATTCCAACGTGAAAAGTTTATTTAAGTGAACCCATGCTTGTATAAATGCTATGTATACACTTGAGGTTCTCCCGTAGCTTGATTTAAATGACTTTCAAGTTCAAGGTCTTGGGTGAGTGATGAACAGAGAAATTCATAAAAATGGGGCAAAGATGAGGTGCTTTGCCCTCATCTGTGTCTGCCAGCTGGTGCACACAGGTTGGCAGAGGGAACATAGCAGGGGCCACTTCTGCCGTCCCTCTGCACCATGGCTTACTTGCCCCCCTCACCCCTTCCCGCCGATGGCTGATTCCACGGGCTTCACATCTACCCCAACCCAGTTCTTCACACTTGGCCGTTCTTCAAAGCTTTCTGTTCCTCAGTCCCAGCCAATTGCCAAGTTGGTGCCAATGGCAGTGGTGGGGGATCAGGCAGTTACAATTCCCAGTACAACAACCCTTATTCTAGCCACCTGCCATGTCAGACCCTATGCCAGGGCTAGATCATGGTTATTGTTTATTACAATCTCTGTGCTAGAAACAATGCCCTGGAAATGAAACACTTTCTCTATTTTGCAAGGATGTAATAAATGACATCTTAGCATTTTTTTATTAGTTGCTCAAGACAATACAATGATCTTGACATATCATACATTTGATTCAAATGGGGTATGAATTCTCATTTTTCCACGGTGTACAGATTGAAAGCATTTTATCCACAGTAGAACTTCTTCCAAAACGGGACTCCATCCTCTCAAACCCTGCTTTATCGGCTAAGCTTATGTAACATTCTAAATCCTTCGTTGTCATTTCAATAACATTCACAGCATCTTCACCACGGTAGGTTCTGTCTCAAGAAACCACTATCTTTGTTCATCCCTAAGAAGCGGCTCCTCATCTGTTCAAGTTTTATCATGAGATTGCGGCAATTCAGTCACACCTTCTAATTCTCTTGCTATTTCCACCAAATCTGCTGTTACTTCCTCCACTGAAGTCTTGAACCCCTCTCAAAATCACCCATGAGGGTTGGATTCAACTTCTTCCAAACTCTTGTTAGTGTTAATATTTTGACATTTCCCCCTGAATCACAAATGTTCTTTGTGATATCTAGAATAGCAAATCTATTCCAGAAGGTTTTCAATTCACTTTGCCCAGATCCATCAGAGGAATCACTATCTATGGTGGGGCTATAGTCTTACAAAAAAGTGTTTGTTAAATAATAAGACTTGAAAGTTGAACCTTGATTCATGGACTGCAGAATGGACCTTGTATTAGCAGGTAGGAAAAGCAAAATAAGACCAAAAACTCCCCAAACCCAAACAAACAAAAACAAAACTACCTCTGGGAGAAATGGCATAATTTGCCCAACCAGAGATACAGACTGGACCCCCAAACCACTTTCATCTTATTCTCCTGCCTCCCTTAAAGAAGCTCTTCCAGAGTGATCAAACTGACCATTGGACAGAGAGGCAAACCAGGATTATAATAAGTAAATTTTGCATGAGGCCACACAGCCTAGCCAGGTTTGGTTAAAAAAGAAACCAAGATTTCTTCATTGTTTCCCCCCTGCCGCCCCCGCCACCACCACCTTATGCCTCTGCCTCTAAATTCCTAATACTTTCTGAGTGCCTCTGGCCCATGCTTCTGGAGTCCAGCTGCTCCCAGATCAGTCCAGTGCTCAGGGAGTTTCTGCTATCCCAGGTAGGTACAGATTCTCTGCTCTGCTTCACACCCCCCATCATCACCTCGGTGTCTGCAGGCCCAGCTCAGCAGGGGGTTGCAATTACCATCTGTGTCACTGGCATCTTTACAGAGGCATATTTAAGTCGCTGCTGCACTCACAGGAGAGAGCAAGTAAATACACAGCCCAGCAAAGCGCTGAACCCAGCCTCAGGTCTGACTGCATGGAGCAGACATCAAAGAGTTCACAGCACTCTGGAAAAAATGCAAAGGAAGAAAAGAGGAAACTGCATCTCCCCTTCTGAGACGCTGCCAAAGGTTCTCTTGGTCTCTGAATGACAGATGCTCAGATGACACACAGAGTGAAAAGTAACCTCCCAGAATATTCTAGGATGGTCAAGTCTGTGTTACCCTGCAGGACAGGGTAGTAGAGGAGCAGCAGCCAAGAGCTGTGTGGGTAAAGATGGAGGTGCTCAGATGCAGCCCCACTCCGCATGCTGATGGGCCACGTGCTTCTTCACCCCACCACAAGTCCCTGGCAGGGGGGATAGGGCAATGTCGTGCAGTGATACCCACACTGTCCCTCAGGGTCTCCCTGGTGGCCGATAGAATCCTATGGACAATAAGATGACGGCTCCATATAACAGGGATCTATTTTGTGACCAGAGCAAGAGCAAGCAGACTCCGGAGTTCTTGAAAAGAAACATGGGATCCATTGGGAACCTGCCTGGGTTCATTAAAAATATTTCATGCTAGACACATTGCATCTTAAAAATCAATTATTTATTTAATAAATGTTTAGTGAGCATGCCTATGTGCCAAGAATAAGCTTAGCACTAAGGATATAGCTCTAAATGAGATGGAAAGTTCCCTGGCTATGTGGGGGCTCAGAGGACTGAGGAGGAGAAGACAGACAATAAACCAGTATATGTACAAGGTGCTGGTGGGGGGGACAAGTATCATGAGGACTGAGAACTGGACAGCAGGGTGGGTGCTGTAGCTGGAATGTCAGGGAAGGCCCCTTGGGGAGGTGGCATTTAGAGAAAGAGAAGGTACCCTGAGCCTGGTGGATCAGCATTGGGATGAATCCCTCTTCCCTAGCAATGGTGACAGGTAAGAGGACTTTGCAATGTATGAGGCATCTGGATTTCAGCAAAGCCTTTGGAAGAACCCCTCCATGTAATATTTACTAAAATATGTGCTTGCTCTGTGGCACATGCTGTTTTATTTATGCACTCATCAGCTCAGACTTTGGGTCTGTTTTATGACCAGTTCTCTACCCTGGGAACTCCTTAAGGGTTCTGGTTCTTCCCATCAAGAGTCTCCTGTGTTTGTGGCAAAATATGACACACAGTGGGTGCTTGCTCAGTGAATAGATGGAAGGATGGCTGGAAGAAAGGAAGGAGGGAAGGAAGGAAGGAAGGCAGGCAGGCAGGCAGATGGGCAGGCCAGCCAGCAGATGACCTAAAGTTAGGAGGTAGTGTAAATTCTTGAGATCCAATGATCAAGGTCCACCAAGAGATGAGATGATGAAGTTAAGAGCCAAACAGAGAGATGGACGTGAGGTAAGATCAGATCCATCTGATTCTTAGACCCAGACTTGCAGGGAAGGCAGTGATGGGTACATTACCCATTTGTTACTGGACATATCAGAACCATGGTGGGACCGCTATAGAAGCCCTGGTGACATTAGAATCTCTTCCCACAGGAGCTTTTGGGATATAGACAGGGGTAATATGCAAATGGTCCTGGCTATGTAGAGAAGAGATGGGGTCAGGGAGTTGGTGTGGCTTGGGAGCAACTCTGTTATCAGGCCTGGCCCATGTGTCCTCCTCACACCCTCTTACCTGTCACCATCACTAGGGAAGAGGGATTCATCCCAATGCTGAAATGCTCCTGACCATTTTGACACCTAAGCTACCTTTCCCAAGCCCTTCTCAATACCCCATGGGTCCCTTCATGTGTCTCCTCTCTCAACATCCCTCCTTTACGGTCAGCAGGTACACCACCTGTCTTCCACACAGAGGTCTGTGCAGGTGCTTCCCTGGAGGACTTTGCAATGCAGGTGAAGTGGGACATCAGGTTCTGTCCTTGAGACTTCTCTCTTTTCCTGGTGGCAACCCCATGGACTCCTCAGCTTGAGTCCTATGTCCCAGATAACTCTCCAAGGTCTCCTCGCCCAGCCGTGGGGCTGCATCTGACCTCCCAGAGAAACTGGGCTTCAGTTACCCTGGGCTGTCTTTGATGCAAGCCTGGGGCCATCATCTAACTTTGGGTGTCAAAAGTTTCATCTGTTAAGTGGATACACCAAGACAGTTTGTTGTGAGTTTTAAGTGGAACAATGGGAATAAAGTGGTCAGAGATGGCTTCATAGGAATGAGACTATGCAAGGCACAGGAGTCTGTACTCAGAAGGATCCTGCACTTTCATATCTTGAAATTCACGATAATTTTTTAACACGAGCCCACATTTTTATTTTGCACCGGGCTCTGCAAATTATGTAGCTGGTCATAGAGAGGGCTTTGAAAACCCAAAAAGCATTGTAAAGCACAGTTAGTGTTACTGATTACAATGATACAAATATGTCTGTAAAGGATATGTATATTTATGGCAGGGAGGGGTGTGTACATTTCTGCAAGCCTGGAATGTTGGGATAGCATAGAATTTGTCACTGTGTCCTCACCCAGGTCCTCCAAGGACTCCAGAAAACTCAACTTTCATTCCCAGGCCATGGACACTGTTCTAATTCTAGATTTGGCTTGATTAGCTGTGCAAACTTCAGCAGTCTCTTCCCTCTCTGAATGTCACTGATCTGCACCAAGCCAGCTCCCACTAGTCCCATCTAATCCTCTCCCTGCTGCCCTGCACCTGTTGAAAGCCTGCTCTAAGCCTGGCTGAGCAGCTCTGCCCCTAGTGGGAGTTGGAGGCATGAAACTCCCTTTCAGGAAGCGCGGAGTTAGAGCCACACCACCTGCTTCTCCACCTCTACTGTCCTCAGACTCTGGGAGCATCTTAACAGCCTGCCCTGGGTGAGATCTGGGCCCACTGGTATAGCTGGTGCTGTGACTTGAGGGTTCTGGGGAGCTGTGGGGGACTCCTTAATGGGGGTAATTCCTTAAGAGTGGATCCAGCCTTTATCTGAAGAGAAGGTTGTCTAAAGAACTATGGGAGTGTTCCACATCTGTCCATATGTGTGTGTCTGTGAGGCAATGCCCAGTATGTCCCTCTATACAAGTGCGTCTGCTTGCTAATGGACTCCATTTAGTATGTGGCATTGCTTCTGTGGGTAACTATATCAAGGAGTGAGTGGGTCTGTCACTGTGTGTCAGTGTGGGGCAGTGTAATAATAAGCTAATGGCAGAGCCCTGAACGCATAGGCAGATGGTGTCAGTGATTTGTCTGTGGGGCTATCATTCTGTGTGGGACTGTTTCAGATTCTGTGGGTGGGTGTGTTGTAGCATGTGCTTGTTTCTGAGTGTTTGTGTGGGTCTGTGCCCGTGTCTATGCCTGTAGATGTGGTGATCAGTGTCCAGCTCTGCATGGGACAGTGATCCAGCTTGTGCCTGACTCTGTGTATTTGTAAGAGAGCGTTACAAACTGCATGATTCTATGTGTGTGTGCACGCCTGTTACAGTGTCCTAGCTTGTTTCTGTGTGAGTGGAGCAGAGCCCAGAGTGTGTGCGTATGTGTGAGTGTGGGTGTCAGTGTATCTATCTGTGAAGCCGTGATTCAGTGTGTATTTGTATCCGATGGTGTGTGTCTGTCACCGTGTCTGCATCTGAGTGAGTTGTGGGGGCGTGCTCCTCTGGGTGACGGTGCACAGTGTGTTTGTGTGTGTGTCGTGTGAGCACCATGATGTGTGTATTAGAGCCAACAGAGGCTCCGACGCAAGGCTGTGGCTGAGTGTGTATGTATCAGTGAGTGTCAGTGTCTTTGCTTGGCAGTGGCGTGTGTGGCCCGCAGCGTGTGCCTATCTCGCGGGCCAGGGCAGGTGCGGACCCCCGCCCGCGAAACCGAGACCCCTCCTGCGAGTTGAGCGGAGGGCACAAGCGCCGGCGCCTCTAGGACCCGGCGGCGGCCGGCCGCTGTCCCCGGGCCGCGCGAGTGAGCATGTGCAGAGCCGGGCGCCCGCTCGCCCGCTCGCCGCCCGCCGCCCGCTCCGCGCCCGCAACCAGCTCCGCGCCCGCACGCCCGCTCCGCCGCCCGCTCCGCAGCGGCTGAGCCGGGACAGCCGCAGCTCCGGGTTGCTGAGCGGCGGGGCCGTGCCGGGACAAGTCGGTCAGCTTGCAGCGGGCGCCCGGGGCGTGCGGGCGCCAGGGGCGCCTCTGCTCCGGGCACTGCGGGGCTGCGGGCTCCGCGCCCAGGGAGGCGGGCGCGTGGCCGGCGGTGCGGACGTCCCAGCCGGCGGCGATCGCGGGGTGAGTCCTGTCTCCTGGGTGCCTCAGCTGGGACCCCCGCGCGGGCTGCAAGTCGGATTTCCCCCAGCCGTGGGCAAACAAGTTTTTGTAGCCCGGACTGGGAGCGCGCAGGGGCTGCACCTGCTCGGGCTTCGGGGCGGGTTTTCGCGGGGTGCCTTTCCCGGGGGGCTGGGGAGCGGGAGCGGGAGCGTGTGCGTGTGTGGGGAGCGCTTGGAAACAATCGGGCTGAGCCGGTGGTGCTTTAGCCAGTTGCACAAGACGGGTCCCTCGCCAGGGTCCGGAGAGACAGTCCATTTCCCAGGAGGGCTCCGCGGTCCGGGCCCAGGGAGGGGGCAAGGGCAAGATTTGGGGTGCGCACTGACTCCCTCCTAGTCGGGGACGTTCAGCAGAAGCAGCTCCCTCTCGTTCCGCTACCAAGCCAGGCTTCCGGTCAGCGGAGGTCCCCCCCCCCCCCCCGCCGCTGCCCCCAGCCCCGTTTCTTCGTGAACTTGAACAGAGACCGAAGCAAAGGCAAAAATCAATCTAAACGTATGTATTTTGTCTGGAAAATTACCCAGCATAGAGCTTTGCATCTTCCTAGGTGTGGACGGAGACTCACGACTGGACGCTGTTTATTGCGTTTTTCTTTGATACTCAGAAGCATCCCAGGTTTGGGTCCCCTGTCTCAGGATAACCCCGATGACTGCTTTACATGAGCATATGGGCCCCACAGAAGATACCTGGTCGTGGCTGGCTCACTGGTGGGGAAGTGGGGGCAGGGACTGGGACCTCTGGCCCTTCTTCTGACTCCTAGGAGAGCTGATGAAGGGGTTTCGCCCCACAGCCCTGCCCTGTGATCCAGTCTCTTGAATGACAGGTCATTCTTGTTGTCCCAGATGCTCCCAAATGGACAGACTCAGAACTCCACCGTACTTTTGTGACCCTGGATGCTAGCAACCCTCCTGTTGCTGGAAGAGGGAGGCATTTGGGCCAACCCATGTTGGGACCCATGGTTGGGATCAGAAGTAGGGGCATTTTCTCCAGAGAATTACTGGGTTATCCGACACAGGAAGTGAGGGCTAGTGGGTAGTTAAAGAATTAGAGGAGGCCTCAAGCTGGCTGGCCCTGCTCTGACTGCAGCCTCCCCCTACTTAGCTACAAGTGCTGGAGGAGGGCAGGGGGAAGGTTTCTTTGGGGTAGGAAGACATTTATTTCTCCTAAGCATGCTCCCCACCACCACCACCACCACTACCACACACAGTCAGCATGGCCCCTGGCGGTTGTGTGGAGAAGGTGCCTTGCGGGCTGCCTGAGCTCCGGGTTTCTGTAGAGAAGAGCAGGACCTTTCCAGAGTGCAGTGGCTGAAGCTAACTTGGCAGGCCACCAGGCTGGTGGGCTGAGCCTGATTCCCTCATCTTACCCACCAGAAGCCTCTTGGCCCTCATCTGCAGCTGCACCCTTCAGGTCTCAATAGTATGATTCCCACAGCTCCTCTGGAAGACCTTATTTTGGGGGTGAGGAGGTCCTTCTTTTCAGTGGGTGATGGAGCTCTCAATGGTGCTATCATGCGGCCTGCTGCCCATCTGGTCAGAAGTGAAGAGAAGCCTAGATTGAGCAGAAGGCTGGTCTCACCAGGCAGAGGGGATATTATGGGTCACCAGTTGGCCTCCTGTTAAGCCTGAGTCTCCAGCCCAGCTGGTTCAGCCCAAGCACTGCAGAGCAAGTCAGTGATTCGCAGAGCTGGGTTCCTTGTAGAGTCAGCTTAAAAATGTGACTGAGAGCCTCCAAATTCAGAGCCTCCAGGCCCAGACAGAGTCTGGCCTCTCAAGAAGGTGTATTTCTCTTTGTGGACATTCTCATCTGGCTTAGACACTGGTCAGTCTTGTTGAGACCAGATCCTCTCCCTGGAGCTTCAAAGAGTTCAAGTTCAAGGACTTTGGGGCAGCTCTGAGTTTATGCCTTTAGGGCTTTATCCATAAGATGTGAGTGGTAATCCTGAGAAACAGCAGGGCCAGAGCTGGGTCCTAACATCTGGGGCCAGGCTGGGCTAGAGGCTGTTGCTGCTCATTTGGGGAAGGAGTGGGTGAGCATGGCCTTCCACTACCTTCTCCCTGGGCCTCACAGGCATACCTTCTCATTGCTTCCCCTAATCTTTCCTCCTCTTGGCTTTTATAATCACCATGTTGATTTATGGCCTACAAAATTATCACAGGTGTGCCACTTTGAGGGGAATGTGGTCAGGGAGGAGCTCTACTTCTACACCGTCTCCTTGCATGACTGTGAGAAGTGTGTGAAGGAATGGGCTGGATTTATTTTGTAAGCCATACAATACGGTGCACCTCTTGGTGGGTGTTAAGACCCCTTCCCTCCATTTGGCTTCCCTTTCCTTAGAAAGTCCTGGGGATATGAGCCCCCTTGGCATGAGGGGATAGGGGGCTTCTGAGGACAGGAATGCCCAGGGTTTCTTGGCCCCCATTCAACAGCACCAAGCCCTATCCCAGGGGTACGAATGGAGCCAGGGAAGGGGAAGCCTGACTTTGATTCAGTGTTCCACTCCCTGGTCCATATTGATCCAAGTCACTCAAACACCTGTTTACCTGCTACCCTCTGAGCTAGACCCAAGACAGTCTTTAAGGATTCACCACCAGGTGGAAGAAACACAAATGAATAAATTAGGATACTATTAGAGGAATAGTTCAGCAATAGTTCAGAAGAGATTATGATTGGTGGTTTTAAGAGTGGACTGGACTCCAAATCAATCAACCCAAACAGGGAAACGCCAGTCCCCAGCCCCCACAACCATTGTCAGCCTCTAGCACGGTGCTTGAAAGTCTCCCCATCTGGTATTGAGCAATGAAGGCCCTATGATCCAGCAGATCATACCACACACTTGGAATCAGAAAACTTGAGTTCAGTCTAGCAAAAGCTGTTTCTTTGTTCAAGTTAATTGGTTTGCTTTCTTTCTCAGATTCTGCATCTATATAATGGGGATCCTAATTCATAATATAATAACTTTGTAAGTTTATAGGAGGATTACTCATTTACTGTTCTGCTCATTCATTCACGCACTTGATAGTACATGAAAGTGCCTTGCGCTCTTTAGTGTGGTATAAAATATTTATTATTTATATGAACTTCAGCAGTAGGTTTACTGAAGGGGTTTTCCAGGTTGGCATTAAACGTTTGGGCCTTACTATAATTTATTTTTATGTTTTTATTATTTATGATTGACAAAGCATAACTGTATACACTAAGGGGGGGGTGCAACTTGATGTTTGATACCTGTACACCATGAGGAGTGGTTACACTTATTGACTATTATGTTTTGCATCTCTTTAAAGCAACATTTAAAAAAAATTGAACCCTTTCTTTTTAAGTTTTAAAGTTCAGAAGATCAAAGATTTGCCTCTTCAAAGACAGGGACCCCACGCCATTTCCGTTTCCTAGAACTTGTCCCTTTCCAGGGTCCAGCAGGTTTATATTTAATAGGTTCCTTGTTCCTTTTCTCAGCCTTTAAGACCCAGGGGTGTGGACCCTGGAGTGAGGGCTTCATACACAGAGGACAGAGGCACCTCTGTGCCTGCAAGGGTCTGGGCAGGATGGGGAGGAAGTTGGGATGACAGCAGGAAGCCTAACTCAAGGGAGAACACAAAACCCAGGCACAGGGCAGTATCCAGCTCACCATCAGCACTGGGGAATGGCTCTGCTCTGGGGACCAGAGGAGCTTCATGGAAGAGGTGGCATGGGGGGCTGAGCCTTGGTGGCTAGAAAGCATTTCAGAGCTCTGAGATGAGGCACAGTCAGAGGTGACTATGGGGAGAGCATGCTTAAAAGGGCTTGAAGCTTCTCAGGGAGGGAGCAGGACCCTAGAGCAGGTGGGACTCAGAAAATCTGGGTCTCAGGGAGGAAGAGGTTGAGGGGAGGCAGGTGGTACCTGGCCAGGGACACAACACTGGTTGGGACACAGGGTTCTAGAAGGAATAGTCAGGGAAGACCACTGAATACTGGGCTAAGGAGCTTAGATTTGTTCATTCAAGCCCAGGGCACTCACTATAGGCAGTAGCAGTATGATCTTTACATCAGAAAGATCATTTTCTTAGGCTGCTGGAAGGGGACAGTCTCTTAGAGAGGAGATGAGGTCTGATGACAGGCGGTGAGCTTGAGCAGGTGCTGAGGCAGGGGATGGAGAGGAGAAAGTAACCAAGGACCCCAGAATCCAGCTGGAGGCTCCCATACATGGCTTTACTGAGGTCCCAAGGCTGAAGACTCCCTGGCTGCCTGTCACTGAGGCCAGGGGCTCTAAGCTGTTGGGACATGGGTGCCCATTTTCTTGTGTGGAGAGCAACAGGCTGGGCCATGTCCTTTGTCTTCAGAGTCCCTGTCCTGCTCAGAGCTCGGAGTCTTAAGAGCTCTGAGCATTGCTGCAGTGGCCACCATGACTGAGATCCTTTGTGGGGAGCGGGGGTGTCAGGAGTGTCATCTCTGGGCAGGCAACTGAAAGGAGAGATGGTCACGTGCCTGAACTCCAGTGGCCACTGGTCAGCCAGCTGCAGAGACTGGCTCTTGTGCTGTCTTCTCTTCCTGCTGCCACCCCTCAGTCTCTAACTCCCAGCTTAACTGTCCAACACCTGTCCCCCACCTCCTCCTTCCTGGGGCTCAGGAAGGAGACCCACTTGTTCTAGGCTCCTTCTTACTCCTTGAGGCTTCCAGAAACTCCTCTGTTTGATTATTCTCCCATTCCTAAGAGGGAACTCAGGGTGTCCCTTCTTAGGCCATGCTTGAGTAACCTGAGACCTCTAGAAGACACTAATGGGATGGCAAGTGTGCATTTTCGTCCATTCTGGATGTCCCTTCCCAGCGGGGCTGAGCCTCAGGCAGTGGGGGGAGTTGGAGAGAACTCACCAACCTCCTACTGAAGCACTTTGCATGGTTACAAACGGGAGTGCACCTGGAAGGCGGGCCTTGGGGAAGAAGGATGGAGACTTCCAGAAGAGGGGAGAGACTCTGAGGCTGTCTCTCAGCCAGCCCCAGAAGGCTGGAACACTTACCCACATGGCTGTGTCTGGAAGGTTTGGCTCAGGAGATGCCATGTGTCGCATCATCTCCAGGAGCTTTGGCCTGGCATGATTTCAAAAAGGTGCTGACGGAGGCACACTAAACTCCTTTCAAGAATAAATCTTGCCTGGGCAAAGCCAGGACCGAGGGGGAGAAAACAGGCAGGGAGCTCAGTGGTAGCCAGGTGGGCTCTGGGAGCTGGTGGGCTGGGCCCGTAGGCTGGCCCTGAATGTCTGCCCTTAGGCACTGAGCTTCACCTGGTTGACATTCAGGGACAGATCTGAGCTCTCAAATGTGGGGAAGCAGAGCCTCTGCCTTGGCAAGCGGCAGGGAGGAAACGAGATGGTGCCGGTGAAGTACACAACCCATGTAGCCTATTTATTAATGCTGCAAGGGCTTCATAAGTGATGGCATTGAGAAATAAAGCGGTTGCTAACGGCAGTCTTAGCTGAGATCAGCGTCAAGCTAGAGTGGGATATCGGGCCCATCTCAGGGAGCAGGGGGCTAACAAGGAGACTGCCTGCTACTTGAGACTGATTCTACCAGTGACAGAGCTGCTATAGGCCTGTCTTCCAACTGCTCCTTTTTTGCCTTTTTTTTTTTTTTTTGGTACTGGGGACTGAACTTGGGCACTCAACCACTGAGCCACATCCCCAGCCCTATTTTGTATTTTATTTAGAGACAGGGTCTCACTGAATCACTTAGCATCTCACCATTGCTGGGGCTGACTTTGAACTCGAGATCCTCCTGTCTGAGCCTCCTGAGCCACTGGGATTGCAGGCATGTGCCACTACACCTGGCCTTGTTCACCTCTTTTGCATTCATAACCAGAGCATTACATAGTCTGTAGGTAACAGAAGTGTCACATCCACTCCCCTGCTTCAGTCCCATAGCAATACCATCTACCCACATTGAACAAATGAGAAGCCTGAGGCCCTGTCCTGGGCAATGATTTGCCCATGGTAGATGTGCTCCCCCGGAGGGCCCGCTGGCTCTGGGATGCACTGGGCACCGCCGATAGCCTCACAGGCCCGATGCAGACAGGCAGTGGCCAGACACCTGCCCAGGTATCTGCTGGTTTCACTGTGGCTCACCTGTGAGCCCCCTCTTTGGAAGTTAGTCCCTCAACAAACATTTCCCATCACTGCCCTGCTAGCTGTGAGTTGGGGTTTGGGGGTGTGAAGGTCTATTAGGCATGATCCGTGTCCTGAAGGGGCTGTGTCCCTGTGGAGAGGTGAGCGTGGCAGAGTGAGGGACCATTGGCAAATATTGTTGGTCAAGGATGGCTGAAGTCTGGGGTAAGGGAACAAGTTTCTGATGCTTTGGGCAGAACGTCTTCATAGCCCACCTTTAGCAAGCACCCTGTCCACCTCATAGTGCCCAGAAGCCTCTTCCCCAGGCCAGGGGGAGACCTTGTGGGGTGGAGGAGTGCCGGGGAGGGTGCTGTAAGGTCTTGGGGAACTGAGAGTGAATCCTGATTGGTTCTGAGGCCCTACAGCACCCCGGTCCTTCTTAGTGCCCTGTATCCCAATCCTATCTCTAAAATGCATGTACAGTTCATGCCGCACCTGGCCTTCAGAATTTGAATCGTAGAGCCATTGCCCACCTTTCTGCTCCATCGCCCCAGGAACTTCCTCTCCACGGCCAAGGTACCACTTCTCGCCTTTTATTTTAGTTGTGTGGGATTTTTCAGTGATCCCAACCTCCTTTCACCAGAACCTTTTGCAAACACATCTGGAAAGCCCTGTCTGTGGCATTAGAGGAGATAAAAGGCTCAGGTACTCTAGTTCATATGCATGTGACCTCAACTCTGCAAAGTTGCATCCTTTGATGACCCATGCAACATTCCATCTCTCCCACCTTTCAGCCTTCATCTCTGGCTCTGGGTAGGTGGAATGTGAGCTTTGATTGCTCCAGGATCCTACAGGAACAGGTTTCTGGTAGTCTATCCATTCATCTAGCCTCTTGCTTAGTATAAAAAGTGTATTCATAAACAGGATCACTGAGCAGTTACACTGTGCCAGGCTTCTGGCTGGGGACCAGAGTTACAAAAATAAATAGGAGATGGCTTTCCATCACTGAGGTTGATGGGAAAACACAGGAACAATGCTAATTGTCACAGGATGGTGAGTACTGGGATAGGGGTCAGCACAGGCTGTGAGAAGACCAAAGAACTCTACCGGTAGGTGGGTGATGGGCAGGGAAAGCTGCTTGGAGGAGGTGACATCTGGGCTGATCCCTGGAAAAATGCAGGGATTCTCCAGACATAGAGGGAAGAGAAAACAGGCAGCATGTGCAAAGGCACTGGGGCTCGATGTGCTGTGGCTACTGAGGCTCTGCTGGAAGGTGATTGTGTGTGTGTGTGTGTGTGTGTGTGTGTGTATGATGGGAAAGCGGAAGTGGAAGAAAAAGGCTTGGCAGAAGATGAGTCTGGACAGGCTGGATCACGAAGGGGGCCTTGTATGTCATGCTAAGGAGCTTGGAGTTTATCCCCAAAGCCTCGGGGAGCTATTGAAAGGGGTTTTAAGCAGGGGAGTGCCGTGATGAGATTTGCGAGTTAGGAGGATCACCCTGGCGGCCTTGTGGAAGATGGATTGGAGGGGCCAAAGCTGGAGGCAGAGAGATCAGTCAGGATTTGGGGGGATTTTCTCTCTGGTTTTACAAATCTGACGAGAGAGACTGGGTGGGGTAGGCCTGGCAGACGAGAGAGACTGGGTGGGGTGGGCCTGGCAGACGCACCAGCTTACAGAGAAAGGAAAGGCTCTGGGGCCATCGGAATGGCTTCCTGACTCAGGGCTGATCCCACCTCCATTTGCTGATTACCCCGATCTGGCGGCCCTCACCACTCCATCAGGAAGGGCCAGGCTGGTCTGGGCCCCTTTGAAGTTTCCCTGAGCCCCCAACCTCCCGGGGGGCCTGGAATGCAGGCCTTGGAGCCCAGACAATGTCTCTCTGCTCACACCGGCTGACTGTCCCAGGCACACAGATAGGCCATTGAGGGGCCCTGGCGGACCTGGCAGGAGTCCCAGGCCATGTTAGTTATGGGCAGTGGCTTAGTCATGCTTCTGGGGGCCTTTCTTCTGGGACAAGCCTGTCCTTGTGCTAAAGGCCTTCCTCACACGCAGCCCAGCCCAGCTGGGCAGCTGCAGAGCCCTCGGCCAACCCTAACAGAGCACTTCAGAGGCACCGCCAAGGGGAATCAAAGCCCGTCGGGAGCGCCGGCGTCCCTGGGGGTGGAAGGCACCATGGAGGGCTGCTCAAAGGCCCCGCCACCTTCTCCACACCCCGTGCCCTGGCCTCTGGTGCTGTCCCCGCCCTTTGGCCCTGGAAGGAAGCCAACTGAAACACACTCCCTCCCCTGGGCCCCCTTCTTTGTGAAAGGCAGTGACCAGCTCTGCAGGAGCTCCTTCCAGAACATAGTTCACAGTCCCATCGCACCCCTGGAAGTCAGCTGAATGCATGCATGCATTGAGTACCTGCTGTATGCACCTACCCAGGCTAGGTGCACTTTATATGACGGTGACTCATCACAGGTTGGACCGTGTAGTAGTTGAGGGGATAGGATCTGAATAGAGACTGATCAAAGGCTTGGCTCTTGTGTTTGCCGACTGTGACCTTAGGAAAACTGCTTTGCCTCCATTTGCCCATTTCCTCACCTGTAAAGTGAGGATGTTACAATATCCCCTCTATTGGATGGATGCGAGGTTAAATGAGATAATGCACAATGAACTTTGCCGAGTGCTTGGCACATAAGGACTCAATAAAAAGCTGCTGTTGTGTTTCCTCCTGCTGTTTATTGCTACTGCTATTATCTCTGGATCTTCACTGCTCCTCAAGAGCAGAGTGTATCCCTATTTCACAGAGGAGGAAGCTGAGGCCAAGAGAGGTTAAGCAACTTGCCCAGCATCACACAGCTGGCCAGTGGCAGAGCTGAGGACTGAACCCCACCCTCTGCCATACCTACAGCCCTTCTGATAAGTTAGTCCTAGGGTTGGGGGTATCCTGGATCCCAGGGAAGGTAGTGGCAGACCCTCCTATTGCATCTAAGTGCCCTTTCTCCATTTTCCCAGATTTCCAAGCCAGGAGAGGAGGGTTGGTAGCGCTCAGCGATGGGGAAGACGGTGCCATCCGCACAGAAGCTGCAGCCTTGGGGCCCTGTGGCTGCTGGAGATAAGTGATGGCGCCATTTGAACACCTGCTAGAAATGGTGCAGAAACCGTAGCCCCAGGAGAGCACGGGCAGGTGCTGGGAGCCAGGATGCGAGGATGACGCCTCCGGAGGCCCCAGCCTCCCTCCTGCCCGCGCGCTAGGAGCCGTCCCCAGGCCCCAGCCGGGAGCCCAGCTGCCCAGGGGCATGGCCAAACCTTTCTTCCGACTCCAGAAGTTTCTCCGCAGAACGCAGTTCCTGCTCTTCTTCCTCACGGCCGCCTACTTGATGACCGGCAGCCTGCTGCTCCTGCAGCGGGCCCGAGTGGCCCTCCCACCGGGCCCCCGGGCGCCCGGCACCCTGCAGGCCCTGCCGGTGGCCACCGTGGCGCTGGGCGTGGGCCTGCCCGACGGCAGAGCCCTGCGCGATCCCCGTGTCAGCCCGGATCCGCTGCTCCACGAGGACGCGCTGCGGAGTCCCCTGGCTCGGTCGCCGCCGGTCCCCCTGCGCTGGCCCCGGAGGAACCGCAACACTGAGCTGCGCCAGCTGCGGCGCCGCTGGTTTCACCACCAGGGGTCGCCCACCCTGGGCCCCGAGGCCCCCAGGCCGGCCGCGCTCAGCCGAGGTAGGTGCTCAGCTGCATCTTGGGGGGCTGCTCCTAGGAGCCCTGCTCAGGCTTCCAGGTTTGATGTTCCCTTTCTCTGTCGCTAAGGCAGCTGGAGAAATAGGTCCTACCGGCTTATGGCCTTCCCAGATCACTCCTTTACTCCTGCAGAGCCCGAGACAGAGAGGAACTGTGATGTGAAGTCCTTTAGCATTTTGCTCACTCACCAGCCGGGATTTCATAGGGCTCAAGGTCGAGATGTGTGAACCCAAAGCTCCAACTCTGGGTTCAGAATAACTTTCTCTATTGGCTCAGTCGCACCCTGCTGGGCACCTTGGGCAGATCAACTTAACTTCTCTGGATCCCCCTTGAAATGGAGATAGACACCCACCCCAGGTTTATTGTGAGGATTGTGGGTGTTAGTATAGAGCAGCGGGTCCCACGCCTGCAGCACCAGGCACCTGGATACCTGTTCCTGACGCAGATGCTCAGGTTTTCCCACACTCAGTGAGGCCGGCCATCCATGTATCAGCACTCTCTCTCTGGGATCATTCTGATGCATGCTTCAGCCAAGAGCCACTAAGAGAAGGGGCCTAGTATATCCTTTGGCACTCTCCCTCGCAGCTTTTGCTATTCAGTAAAACTAATTTATATAGCGCTTCCTGGGCATCTGTATATCTACCATGTACAGGTACTAGAATTATCTCCAGATGTTCTGATGAAGAAATTGAGGCACAGGGAAGTTCATTAAGTCACCAAAGTCATTCTCTTTGCTTGGGTTCCCTGGAAGCAAACCCTGAGACCGGGATTCAGATGCACACAGTAGATCTGGGGTGTGATCCCAGCAAACACTGGTAGGAGAGTGGGAAAGAGACCAAGAAGAGAAGCAGCCATAAATGTGCATTATTGAGCAGGTTACTACTGGGCAACCAGAGCTTGACCAGCTCGGAAGGGTCTGGAGTCAGAATAGATCACACAGCTCCTGGTGACCTGGAAGCAGCAGGCCTGAGAGACAGGGGAGGCACAGCAGGATTGGCCATGGTTACAAGGCTGGGTTTCCCACCTGGGGACACTGAGTTATGCAGACTGTCTGTGCAGGGCTCAGTCAATTGTTGGGTGCTTGGTGAGTAGTCAGTAAGTGCTGAAGTTGCTCTTGAATGGTGACTGGGCTCAGTCATTTTCTCAGCATCTCTGACGCCTCCTCATTTGGTCCTGTGCCCTAAGTTACAAGAAGAACTGCTTTCTTGACTGTAAAAGGTGTAGTTGGAACATCAGGTCCTATGTGGAAGCGTGTAGAAGGAGATAGGTCAGGGTGGGCACCAAATCTGAGTTAGGAGAGCTATGAGTGCCAGGCCTTGGAGTTAAGCTGTATTCTTTGGGGGAGGGGTGCCGGGGTCTGAGGATGGTGAGAAGGGCCCAAGAAAGAAAAAGGGGTCCAAGGGAAAGAAAGGAGCCCAAGCTTCTCTTGCCTTAGGAAGATGATTCTGGTAGCCCCAAAGATTGAAAACTAGAGGAAAGAAGTTTTCTCAGAAATCATCTATAGGATTTAGGATTTCTCCACAAGGCTTGCACATTAGAAGAAAGAAATAGCTGATGGTTCCTCATTAGCTTATTTTACACAGGTGTGCTTTCTGTAAACTCACCCAAACACACCAAGAATCTGTCTCTATGCAGTTTTCACTGATGCAACTTGTTTAGACTAAGGTGTAAACGACTGACAGACGGCAGCATAGACTTCTTGAGAGGAAGTCATGATAAGAGCATAATTCTGAAAACAGACCTGGGTTTCTTTCTTGGTATTGCCATCCATTGATCCTGCAACCTAGGGAAAATTGGCCTTAATTCCTCTATTCATTTCTCTCTGTTCTCACTGAGGATCTTCTCTATGGGTCTACACATGTGTTTTTCACTGTGCCCTTGAGAGCCCAGTCTGGTGGTGGAATCAGACTTGTGCCCAAGCGATTACTACACACCATGACCCAGGTATGATAGCGGCATGGCAAAGGGCTTGCAGACTCATTAGACAAAAGTGACCTCTAGCCTGGTGTGGTGGCATACGCCTGGAATCCTAGCAACTAAGGGAGGCTGAGGCAGGAGGATCACAAGTTCAAAGCCACCCTCAGCAACGTAATGAGGCCCTAAGCAACTTAAAAAAAAATGGTGTGGGGATGTGGCTCAGTGGTTAAATGTCCCTGAGTTTAATTCCTGGTGCAAAAAAAAAAAAAAAAAAAAAAAAATGTGACCTCTGCTATTGACCAGCAGAAAAGAGGGCTCAGAGTGACCAGCTATGACCCTGAGTATAGAATATGTATATCCAAGAGAACCAATAAGCATTCTTTAACTTACTTCTAGTAATAAAAGCTGAAGAAATTGTGGCTAGATATAAGCAGGACTGATGTTCAACTGTTATCTAACAGCATGGTCTTATTGAGGGCTAAAAAAATTGAAATACTTCCATACCTATTGATAGTTACTGCCCATAGCCTCTGGGGTGCCCTCTGTACTCTGGCTGCCTCCCCAGTGACCATCAAACCTCCTCATTATTCAGCAAAGAAAGGATTAACTCCTGGGACAACAGGAGGTATTCGGAATCCAGTTCCAGCAGGATGGTGACAATTTTGAATGGTCTGCCCCGCACCATGGGTTGTTAAATATTTTGAATATGCCCCACAGTTTCAGGACGCATTTGCTCTCCCTGCAGAATAACAAAATCGTCTCTGTTGTCCCTTGGCTGGAGGTCTTCAGTGAAAGCAGGGGAAGCCAGGGCACTGGCCCCAAGGCTCTCTGGGAGCCCCTCCTGCTCCCTTCCCGTTGTAGGGCTCAGGAGGGCCTGCAGAGCCAGGCGGGCCTCACTGATGGAGAGTGGTCACAGTGCAGCCCTCTGGACAGCCGCTGGGGCCACAGACAAAGCAAGCATCTCTTTGCGGCCTGGGCATCCCGCCATCCTCCTGAAAGGGGATCCTGCAAGGCGCGAAAGCTGCAGGAAGCTCCATCAATCACTGAGCATTTCATTATACCTTGGACAACATCCATAATGGAATAAAATGTCAGTAAGTTTACTGGGGGAAAAAATAGTAACTTCTCCATAGCCAGTTTGTTTTTTTATTGATAGTAATTTTCAAAGACATTCCAATATCTCCAAAGCCATCGTTAATAGCCTCACGGCTTGTCCATTTTGATGTGCAAATGAACAGATGCAGAGTCACAGACAATAATGCATCGCCTCCATTTCAGCCGAAAGTAATAAATCCGCGGCAGGATGTGTCCCAGCACATCCCTCGAAAGTTCTCTTCTTTCCTGCACATTCTCGCCTCTGTCGGCGAGTTAGAGAAAACATTTGTGGTGTTTTGGGGATGAAAGAGCTCACCTGCTCCTCTCAAACCAGAGTGGCCATCTGCATCTGAGGCCGGGGCTTCCTCTCTACGTTGATCAGGTCCATAACTGGCCAGCTGGTAACTGCTAGCCACTCCTTGTTTGAAGAAGAACTGGAGTCTGACTGCTGGGAACCAGTTTTTCCCCTCCTCTTTTAATGGCATGCTCATTAGTTGGCTAATATTTATGGATCCATTGTCACACTAGGTCCCAGGTTAGAGGGGAGGATCAGAATGATAATAGCTATTGCTTACTTGAACATCTGTCAAGTACCAGGCACAGCTCTATACAGGCTACATCTGTTTTCTCATTTAATTTAATCATAGCCTTCTGATGGCACCCTCACCGTTTTCATGGCAAAGAATATGAGTTTCAGGAAAGTAAAGTCATTGAGAAATTTTCATTATTAATAATGATCTAGAAACCTGGGTAGTTCCTGTGTCAGGCCTTGCATTTGACCCTTCATATGTGTTATCTTCTGCAATCTTCAAAACCAGCCTGTGGAATTGCCACCCTGTGCCCATTTTACCGATGGGAAAGCTGAGATTCAGAGAGGGGAAGCTGCACATCCCAGGTCACATAGCCAGGTAGTGGTGGAGCAGGGATTTGAACCTAAGTCAACCCATTGCCCAAGGCTGTTTCCATCCGGTTTCCCAGAAACCTTGGAACCTCAGCCTTGGAAAGTCTTGAGATGGGCCACTTTTAAAACCCTGTGGCTAATGTCCCAACTACAGTGATAAATGTTTAACATTCCCTGAGCTCATGTTTTGGATTTTTAATTGAAAGCTTTAATGGACGTTTTTCTTTGCTGGGCAACACATCAAAAATTTCCCAGATACGAGCTTTCTTTTGCTAAGTAGGTGGGCAGAGGAGGGAAATTCATGCCTGCTGTCCTGGGAGAAAGTTCTTTGCAGTGAAGCATGATGGTTGTAATCGTCCTGAGGCTGACAGGGCAGAGAAGCTTGCGGGGCCTGGGTCTCAGAGAAGCACACAGTGCCCGGTGCCAGGGGATGGCCTGCTGGGAGTGACCGCGGGAGGCTTCTGGCTTGGAAGATGGCCAGACACTTTGGCAGATATTGAAGATGCCTGTCAGCTTCTTCCTCAGCCCTGTGTCCTCTGACCCTAAGGCTCTTGGGGGTCCTGGCGTGGTGAGGAGTGCAGTCTACTCTCGTCTTGGTCATTCTCTGCTTCCTCTCTCTTAAACTAGAGCCTCAAGAATTGCACCTTGGTGCCGTCAGCAGGACCATCCCTCCCTGTATCTGAGCTCTCAGCTCCTGTTCTTGCACCCATAGGGAACATCCGTGGGTTTTTAGGAGCCGTAATCCACTGTTCAGAGTTGGGTGTTGACATTATCACTGTGCCTAACCCTGCTGAGTCAGGGTGGGTCATCAGTGAGGGTAAAGGTCTGGCCCCAGTGCTCCAGGAGGCTTCAGTCATGTAGAGACAAGACCCACTGGCTTGCAAGATGGTGAAGGGCAACAGTTAATGACAAGAACTTGGCTAACAGATGAGTTTTCCAGGTACAACTTGTAAGAATCCAAAGAAGAGACATGTCGCGGTGGGCTGGAGTGGGCAGGTGTGCCCTTGGTCTTCAGGACAGGCAGGGAGAACAGGGTGGATGTGTCAGGGGAGCAGTGATGGAGTGGGGCAGGAGAAATGAGCTTGAACAAGGGGAGGCGGCGAGGGTGGGTGACTATCCATTTGACAGTTGGGGAAACTGAGGCCCAGTTGAAGTGATTCAGCCAGATCAGAGATGGACAGAAAAGCCACCTTGGGTTTCAGGCCTCAAGCATGAGGTTAGTGGACCCATTTCTCCATATCACTTAGCACAGGGCCCCTGAGTCCCTGCTTTGGACCAGCTCCTTGCCCAAGAATAAAAATGAGTCTCCCCTGCTCTGGGGGAGCCCGTGAAGCAGTAGACCATCAGGATTTTCCATCGGGGAGCCAGCAGGCTGGCTGCTGGAGGCCTTGGGTGTGCAGCTTCCGGAGAGCCTCATTCCCTGGAGGTGGTGGTGCCCACTGCCAGTGGCATGGGAGAGGAGCAGGATGCAGGGAGAGGTGCAGCTTCTTTATCACAGGTGCCCCATCCAGATCTCAGCACAGCTATTGTGGGTGTGCATTCACAGCTTGGGGACTGGGAGATGGCGTGTTTCCAAATTCCCAGCATTCTGTTCCTTCAAAACACGGTGGTGTGTGTGACATTCACCTGCCCAGTGCCGCGTTCGCATGGTGTTTTTGATCTCTGTGTTGCTCTGTGCGTCTCTGGGAGGCTTCTCCTTCCCTTAGCGGAACAGAATAGGCTGTCACAGACTCCCACCCACCAGTGGAGCAGTCCCCCAGTGTCCCCTCATGGAGCTGTCCCCCAGTGTCCCCATCCAGGGATGTGCCGGAGTGACCAGAGAAGGCTCCGTGGTCAGTTGGTCCCATTGATTGCCACACAGGACACCTAACTTATTATCCCCTTAACAGATGCTGCTTGCACCAGCAGAGGACAGTGGATTTTTTTTTTTTTTTTTAATTTCTTAGCCTGTTGGAAAGCTCTTCCTTATGTAACCTGACATCAGATTTTCCTGGAGTCCTGTCTTCTCTCTGGCCTCACATGGAAGCAGCAAAACTTTCTCTTGAGACCTTGTGGAGGCAGAAGGGCCTCTCTGAGCCTAGAGAGACTAAGGATGGGGAGGAGGGGGTAGTGGCCATGGGAGGTCATTAAACTATTCAGTTACATGCAAGTCAATAATTTTTAAAAAGTTTAATGAGATGGAAATGCTCACTACCCTGATTTATACAATACGTCCTATATGTCTATTGGATCATCACGCTATAATTATAATGTATAATGTATAATTAAAATCATAATAATGAATAAAAACAAATCCACATGTGGGTAGTGGAGAAAGCAGTAGTCAGCATGAGCCAAGCTCCTCACAGGGCTGCCCTGGTGGACAGTGGGCCGTTTACTAAAGAGGGGCAGGCAGTGAACAAGATGGAGCTGTCCAGATGCCCACTTGGCTCCTGCACTGAGCGGGCATTGGGCTGCAGCCCTCACCCCCTGCTCTTCCCTGGAGAGGTGACTGAGCCAGACAGGACTAGAGACTCCTTGGCTTTTCCTAAGCATGGCCCCATGGTTCAGACCTCTCCCTCCCTGATCTTATCCTTCCTCCCACAGGAACCTACCTTGGCTGCTTCCGTGACGAAGGCCAGGAGAGAACTCTGAAGGGGGTAGTGTTTTATGACTTGAGAAAGATGACCGTCACCCACTGCCAGGACGCATGCGCTGAGCGGTAAGTGCTGGGACCCTGTGCTGTTGACTCCCCTGGAGATAAGGTCAGAAGAGAGTCCCAGAAAGAGTGATGCCGTGGCTGCCAATATATTTAGACCTCAATTGATGAGATCAGATCCCCATCATCCAGAAGTAAGGTGCTGGGCCAGTGTCCAGAGACCTGCTTTCTAATCCAGTTGTGCCAGGGACTTGCTGTGTGACTTTGGTGAGATTTTTTTTTTCCTTCCATGAGCCTCCATTTACCCACCTTTTAAAAATAAAATGAGACGTTTTAATCTAGATTTCTCCAAGGATCTTTCCAACTCCATTAGCAAAAGTGTTTCTATTTGCGTTTATAACAAGTTTTCCTTTTTCGGATACTGCCAGCTCTCTTAATAGTCAGCAGACATTTGTCATGTGCCAAGCAAGGGTCCACTGTGCATGTGTGCTTGTGCACGAGTAGAGGACAGGCAAGGCAGCATGAGAGGACACTGTCATCTATTTCTATCACCTTAGATCCTCTTACAATTTTGATGTCACACAGAGCCCCACAATGCTCTGTTAGGTAGCAAATTAATTTGTCCCCTTTTTCACATGGAGAAACTGAGGCTGAGGAAAGGCAGGACAAGACCCTCCTGCATTGGATGCACTTTGCAGCTTAGATAAAGCTGAAACTGAAGATGGCAGCATCTCATTTTAGTTTCTTAACAATGAAAGAAACTGAGACTTGGAGGTAGGAAGTGATGTTCAGCATCTCACAGCTACTAAGTGGCTAAACAAGGTCTAGATGCTTCTGTCTGGGTTTTTAGTATGGGGCTTTTTATTCCAGGATCCACTGAGAGGGGAGTTTGAAAACACTGACCACTTTCTGTGGTTGCAATCCCATGTGAAACTTAATACATTCCATTTCCAATCTCTTTTTGTTTACAGCTGCAATTACAACGGGGGGAAAGGAGGTAGAGAAATGACCGGAGCCAGGGACTGGGCAGACGGCCCCTTTATAATATGACAAGTGGCAGGTGCTTTGGGCCTGGGACACACTTAAAGTTTTGACTTGTGCAACTGTAACATTGCTAGCTTGACATTGTCTGCAGTGAGAGTATTTACACCACAAAAATGGGCAAGCACTCCATATCAGGGCTCTCCCTGTCCCCTGCTGAGAACTAGGTTCCCAGCACATGGCTGATCCAGCCCCATGTATCTTATGACGTGAGGTCACTAAAGCTCAGGGCTGAGGACAGAACAGTGGGGCTAATGACTTATTACAAAGGGAAAATGGTCCCCTAGACTTACCTAGATGACTTTTAATTCTGGATGAACACTGACTCCTCAGGCCAGCCACAGGCTGTGGGCCATCCCCCCTGCCTCCTCACCCAGACCTAACCTCGGCTTCCCGTCCAACCCTTATCCTGGCTCAAGGCCCAGCTGTTGATGCCTGACCCGGACCTTTCTGCACCTAGGGCTCTGAGCCAAGGTCTGGACTCACCCAGTCTCCGTGTCCCTGCAGGTCCTACGTCTACGCAGGCTTGGAGGCCGGTGCGGACTGCTACTGCGGGAACCGGCTGCCAGCCCTGCGCGTTGGGCTAAAGGAGTGCAACCAGGAGTGCAAGGGGGAGAAGGGCACCGTGTGCGGGGCTGTGGACCGGCTCTCTGTGTATCGTGTGGACGCATTGCTGTCCAGCTCCAGGAAGCGTGAGTGTGCCCGCCTCTCCCTGAACTGTGCATGTCCCACGTGCTCCAACTGTCCCCTACTTATAGCCCCTCAACCTCACTATGTGGGGCAGATCCTGTGTCCTCCCTTCTCTCTCATCTTCATTATATGGTGCTATGTCATGGTAGGTGTCAGGGCCCATTGAAGACTCAACTGCTTGAGTTCGTGACTGAGACATGCCTTGCAGGAGGGAAGGATTAGGAGGCCTAGATATGCCTCATACATGCTGTGTGACCTCAGACAGCTCACTTACCTTCTCTTGGTTCTAGTCTATTTTGTAAACTGCCACTGAGGAGACCTAGATTTCTAGCAATAGGGCGGACAGAGAATCTCAAAGTTCTCTAGCTAGAAAACATCTGGAAATGTTGGGTAAGGTTAGCCAATATCATTTTAAATGGACAGCTTTCATTAGCAGGAAAGTAAGAACCACGGTGGTAGGAGGAGGGGATGATGGTTGCAGCCCTGGGTCTCAGGGCCCTGGGTCATCAGTCTTGGTAAACTTACTAAGGTCTAGGTTTTTCCTGTTTGAGCAGAGCAGGAAATGAGACCTTGGGCCTGTCATCCAACAGGGAAGTGGATTAAAACCTCTGCATCAAGTGGAACTCCATTTCACTGAAGTATAAACCAGTGGAAATTTCGATGAAAGAAAATAATTATTAAGTCACCCACCAGTTCAGGGAGATAGAAAGGAAGCTTCTCTATTTTAACTTGAACTTCAGTTGAAATTAAACTTTTTCAACAAATGAGTCCTTATACATTTTTACAAGTTCTGGGATTCAAATTTATACTGTGTGTTTCTAAAAATTCTAACCTTAAAGTTGGTTCTGGGATGCATGGAGTATCTGGTAGAGACAAATGCAAAATCGAGAGAGAGAGAGAGAGAGAGAGAGAGAGAGAGAGAGAGAGAGAGCGCGCTGGACCATCACTCAGAGTTCCCACAGGTAAATTCTCACTGAAGATGAATTTACAATTCAAAATTACAGAACTCAAGAGAAAATAATCAACCATAAGGGAGAATAAGCTGATAACTCCAAACAAGAATTTCAAGGAGAGTACTGTCAATTAGAGATGACACCTGAGGGGGCCCAATTAGATAAAGTTGAAACTCAAGGTTGTCCTTATTATAAGATGATGGGCCTCAGATTTACTTAACCAGATAACAAAAGGTTCCTCTATAAAATAAAACAGGGTTGTGCACATTCACATGTGCTGGGGGTGAGTCTTTTTTTTTTTTTTTTTTTTGGTACCAGGGATTGAACTCAGGAGCACTCAACCCCTGAGCCACACACATCCCCAGCCCTATTTTGTATTTTATTTAGAGACAGGGTCTCACTGAGTTGCTTAGGGCCTCACTAAGTTGCTGAGGCTGGCTTTGAACTTGTGATCTTCCTGCCTCAGCCTCCTGAGCCGCTGGGATTACAGGCGTGTTCCACCACACCTGGCTCTGGGAGTCATTTTTCCTGTGACTGGAAGGGCCAGGCCGGGAAGAAGTGAGCCTTCTCCCACAGCATGGATGGAGACTTACGTTACCACTGGCCAGGGTGGAACTACAGATCATGGTGGCACAACCCAGACATGGTCTGCTTCTGTCCATGGTCTTGCCTCTGTCCATGGTTCCATGAGGTCAATGGATCAGTTCAGGAATGGACAGAACTCAGGAAATGAGGTGTCAAGTCAAAATCCAAGTCTGTAGAGGGGTTACTGGGGGGATTCTCTAGCAACAATTGAGTTTTCTAAGCAGTTCAGATGCCCATCCCTGAGAACCACAGTGCACCTAAAGGTCAGCCCTGGCCACCTTGTATGGATCAGAGTGTAGGGACAGCAGCCCAGTGTTTGTCCCTGACAGCTGGGGATACTCAGGTGTTCCTTGCATTCAGACAGGACATGTCTGGAAGCCAGGAGGGCCAGACAGAGCAATGGGCACAGGATGGGGAAACTGACAACATGCTCTTCCGCTTAAGGGTCCAGCAAAGAGGCCATTACCTCCACAGGTGCTTACTGCCACCTACCCTGCACCAGGCCTTGACTTGGCACAGAGGTTTGCCGTCACCTGGACATCCACATGGGCTTCCTGAGGACCAGGCTGCCCTAGGCTGGCTTTCTTGGATCTTTTATTTCTTTGGATTCAAACATTAGCCTGACCCCTTACCCTTCACCTCTGACCCCCAGCAGGACCAGTCCTGTACGTGGACTCTAGGATGTGCCACCCACTCTCCTCTCTGCTGTCACTAACTCTCAGAGACAGGTGTTGTACTTCTCTTGTCCACTGGCTAAGGGGCACATGGCCCAGTCATTTGGGCCAGCCCCAGATCTCAAGTCTGCCAGACCTGCTGTCATGGTTCA
Organism: Marmota flaviventris; assembly: GCF_047511675.1. NCBI lineage: Eukaryota > Metazoa > Chordata > Mammalia > Rodentia > Sciuridae > Marmota > Marmota flaviventris. The sequence goes on from NC_092514.1 coordinate 28,096,430, forward strand.
TGTGGAAAATGGTGTCCACACCTCCCCTTTGGGCAGGCTGTGAAGCCCTGTGTGGTTGACCCTTGCCTTCCCACTCCCTTCTCGAGAGGACAGGCTGACAGGATCTCTCTCATAGGTGACCAGGTGACCCCACTATTGTAACTAGCAGCGGTTTCTGGCTAACAAGACTCATGGACCAGCTTCCAGGTCAGACTCAGGGTTCAGTCCTGAGAGCTCATTAATGTGTTCCCCTTGATGATGTCATTCTGTCCTGAGTGGCCCTTGGGTTCTCACCTGGAGAGCCACGGAGAGGCTGTGGAACAGGCAGCTCTAGGCAACAACCTGACTGCTCACAGTCGCATCTGGGGTACCTGGGGACAGCTGGTGTGACCCTCTCCTGCAGCCCATGTGTTGCTCTCCTGTCATGTCAATGCCGTCCCCTCATGTACCTTGTCTGCTCAGCTCCTTCATTTACTCAGCTCTTCCTGGGAGCCTGCTCTGTCAGGGTCAGCTGGCTGAAGGCCACTCAGGGTGCCAGATGCAGATGCCCTTTGCTTCCCTCTCTGTGACCTGGGGACTCACTAGGATCCTGGTCACTCTACCCTCCCTGTGTTTTCCTGTCCTACTGACTCTCCCCTTGTCTTGTCCCTGTGCCTGTCCCACCCTAGCACCCAGTGCATCTACAGGTTGGTTCCTTGGGGACCAGCCATGCCACAGGACAGCCTTGTGGGTCCCATGTGTGTCCTCGCCCTCCGCCTGGACACACCCAGGGCAGGTGCATGGGTGTGGGAAGACACGACTCAGCCATGTGGTGCACTGTGCTCCTCATAGCCAGCCCCAGCTTGGTGGGATGTAAAAGGAAACAGAGTCTCTGAGCCGGTGACACAGGAGGGTTGCAGAGCTAGTCAGGAGCAGTGACTGCCCATGAACCCAGGCCTCGGGGACTCTAAGTCCCTCTGTTTTCTCTGCAACAGGCTGCTTTCCTGCATTCGTGCCTTACTAGGTCTAAGTCCTGACTTTCCAATCACCGCTGCTGTGGTCAGCCAGGATGGGCTTCCAGATCCAGGGTTTGATCCTGCTTCGGCAGTTTGGCACGGAAAGTGCTCTCTGCCATGGTCAATGCCAGCGAAAGGGATTCTGCTGCTGGACAGGAGGTGTAGCAGGCAGAGCAGCCTGGTAGAGAGACTGAGCCCTGGGAGACCTTTTGTTCAAGGGAGTGTGGGATGAGAAACAGGATGTTTCCTAGAGAAACTCTGATGAGTTTGGAAGAAATAAGAACAGTTGGTGCCGGAACATTCCAGAAGGTTTGTTCAGCACCAAGGGAGCCAACGAGGGAGCTGGGCTTTTCCACCAGAAGGTCTAGAGAACAACTTGGCAGGAAGCTTCCTTGGTGACACAGGTGTCAGGAGTATTCCTAGAATTCGGGTGGGAGTTCAAGATCAGAGGGAGGCAAAACTTGCTCAGAAGCAAAGCAGCCTTGTGGTCCCAGTGGCACAGCAGGATTGCGAACTTCCAAGTCTGCTTTTCTTTTAATGCCTATATTCAGAGGGCATAGAGTTTTCTAGAATATCAGCTTCTCAGGTCACCTGTCATGGACTCCGACACATAGTAATTGCCCAACCCAGGGAAGGAAGGAGAGAAGAAAGGAAAGACTGATGGACACCATCTGCAGAGATCTGGTAAAAGCAAACCCTGAGCTTAGCAGTTTCAGCCAAATGGTCCCTTGTCAGTGACCCTGGACAACCAAGGTCCTGTGCCTGGTTTCCTTCAGGATCTTGACTGCACCCTCTCCAGGACTGTCTCTCTGCCTGACTTGAGTTCTGCCCCTCTTGAGTATGCCTACACCTTTCTCAAGATCCAAAGTCAACATTTGCCCTTGTAACAGGCATCAGCACCCGTGGACACCATTTCTCACCACAAACCCATTTCCTTCCTCCCAGGGCGGACTGCTACCTACCGAGGGTGCTTCCGACTGCCAGAGAACGTCACGCAAACCTTCCCCACCTCCCTGGTGGAGGCCAATGTGACCGTGGAGACGTGCTCAGGATTTTGTTCCCAGAAAGTAAGATCCGTGATAATTTCTCAGCCCTTTAAGGATCCAGCATGTGTGGTGGTCTGCGGGGAAAGGACAGGTGCCCGTGCTGAGCTGCCTTTGTCTGCTCTGGCCCAGGTGGGAGCTAAGCAGTGGGTACAGGAGGGAGGCAGGCCACGCACCTGTTGCACAGAGGATGCCAGTTGTTTGAGGCCAGGTAGGGAATTGTCGGTGAAGGCTATAAAGCTGGAAGGAATGTGCTTTTCTGGATGCGAGCTCTGCACAAGTGTCAGATGTTAAATTGACTTGGTTTGGATGCGTGAAGATGCTGGCTTGGGACTTGGGGATAGCTGATGGATTTTCTGTTGTTTGCACCGATGATGTTGGGCTGCAAATCTGACTGCAGGGGTCATGGTCACACCTGCTCCTTTGGTTGGATCCAGACTGAGGAATGGAGGGTGATTCTGCTAGCACTGGACCAAGCACGCAAGGCCACTGTCCCCACGTTGCATGCTAGCTCAGGAGTAGAAGGAGTTGAACAAGGACACAGGGGGCTTGCAAAAGGCAGGGCCAGAAGTGTGTGACAAAAGGCTGGGAGACTCAGCAAACAGTGTCCAGAGAACAATGAGGTCTTGGGCTGGGGTCCAGGGCTACCTGGGTGTGCTGCGTTTCAGTAGTCTTGACAGGACTGTGGTACTTAATCTACATAATAGAACAGGACTAAGGAGAGAAAAGGGCTGTGTTGGGTGACTTTTTCATTGCTGTGACCAGAAGACCTGATGAGAACAACGTAGAGGAGGGAAAGTCTATTTGGGGCTCCTGATTTCAGAGGTCTCAGTCCATAGATGGCCAACTCCATAGCTCGGGGCCCAAAGTGAGACAGCACAGCATGGAGCAGGGGCGTGGTGGAGGAAGGCGGCTCAAGGAGGCAGAGAGAGCACTTTGCTCACCAGGGACAAAATAAAAGCCCCAAGGGCACAGCCCAGTAACCTACCTTCTCCAGCTCCACCTGACCTGCCTACAGCTGCCACTGGGTTAACCCATATCGGTGTATTGATCCCCTGATAAGGTTACAACTCTCATACAATCATTTCACCTCTGAACATCTTGCACGTGAGCTTTGGGGGACATCTCATATCCAAACCTCGCAAGGGCCTTCACTATGACGATGATGGTGACAATGATGATCAAGAGAAGGGGACATTTACTGATCATGTATTTCATGCCAGGTACCATCCCAAGCACTTTATGTGGCTAACTCCTTTACTCCTTCTAAGAATCCTATAGGGTAGGGACTGAGGTCAACTCCATTTTCCAGGTGAGGAAACTGAGGCAGAGAGCCCAAGTAGTCTGCTCAAGGTCACCTAGCCAGTAAGCGGTGGAGCCCAGGGCTTGACATCAGCCAGCTCCGCAGTCAGCTGTTGGTTCAGTGGGTACGGGGGAGGGGCTTCAGTGAAGCAGATGTCCTCGGGCCTATATGAGCACATCCTCTGCTGCACCCCACCCCACACGCCCTGGGAGCTGCCCTCTTCCTGCTTCCTGTGTTCCTCGGTTGCCTGGAGAGCTTTCCTCTGAGGCTGCATGGAGAACAAAGCTTCCACTGGGGCTTCCCTCTTGCCTGAGTGTGTCCTTTGAAGCAGCTCTACTGCATCACCAGCATTTCTAAAGCCACTGCCAAGGATGCCTTGGGGATCAGAGTCCACAGGACACAAAAATTCACCCAGCTCTGCACCCAGTTTATTGATTTTCAGACATCTGGCCTGCGGACCTGTGGGAGGCAGACCTCTGGGGGAGGCAGTCGGGATGCATGCTCAGCCACCAGCTCCTGCCTGTACCCTCAGGGGAACAAACCACCCCCTCAAGGTGAACCTCACATCTGCAGTTCTGAGTAGTTCCCCAGAAGGAACCCTCCACTGGGATCAAGGAGCTGCACTGGTCACACAGGCTGAGGCTGGCTCCCTCCATCAGCAGCCCTGCAGGGCTCCTGCTGAGGGCTGGGTGCTGGGCATGAGTCATCTGCCTCAGTCCTCCCAGGGGCTCTGCCAGGGAGACATTCTCCTTTCTGGTTGCTGCAAGAGGCAGCGCAGGCTTGCAAGGTGGGAATGTCCACACCCAGGCACCAAGCAACTAGCTTCACAGCCCTGTCTCCTGACACCAGGGCCTCGCTGCCACTCTGTGTAAGTGGCAGAAAATATGAGAAGAAACAGGAGAGGGAATGGGCTGTCACCATGGCTGTGTGCCCTGAGCACTTCAGATGGCTTTGAGTGGATAATCTGTTCACATGTAACACAATGAAAAGATACCAGAGGGCCTGGCGGGAAGCTCCTCACTCCTGAGTCCTTCCGCTCACGTCCATCCTCCCAGACAGCCCACAGCTGTCTGCTTTCCGAGATGGAATATTCAAGCAATTGCATCCTCTTCAATGTCATTATGAACCCCCCGGATGGTATAGAGCCCCGCACACGATTCTGCACCAAACCCGTTCCACTGGACTATCCATCTTCAAGATGGTTCCATATCAGCAGAGAAAGTGATTTCTCCATCTTTTTTTTTTCCCCATTACACAGATGGCCTATAATTTATTTAACCCACCCCTGCCTGTTAAACATTTAGGTTATTTCTAGTCTTTTGCTGTTACAACAACATGGCATTGGCTATCCTGGGGTCATTTTGTCTGAGTGAATCTGTAAGGAAATAAAACAACCCTAGGAGAGTTCAAGTGTCTGTCATTGTAGTCAAGAGTTGTCAGGTTGCCCTTAGCAAAGGTTATACTAATTGTATCTCCCTTCCAGTGAAGAGTGAGGACAACTGTGCCACCCTGGTAACCCTCATCTATGGGAAGGGTGGATTCCAATCCTAGGCAGATACCCCAGGAGCACCACTGATTGGCCAGCCCTTTAGAACCCAGAGGGTCCTGCCTTGTGGTCACAGGCAAGACTTTCAAGATCTAGAACTCTTCAAACTTCTATTTTCAGCCTTCCTTCCTATTTACTGGCACAAATCCAGGTTGCTACAATTTCACAGCGGAGCCTGTGCCAAAAGATACCCGCAGGCTCTTGGGGATCTTAAGCCATTTGAGACCTTAGCACCTTGTCCAGTTCCCCTTGTGATACATTTCAAGGACGAGTTACCTGCTCAGCTCTGGCACATGTGGCTGGGAATCATTCTGGTCAGACCGTAGGGAAAGGCATCTCCTGTGCCTGTGCCCTCCGTGCCTGCAGCATTGGATTCCGCGTGACAGCGTCTCCCTCATCCGGCCCATCTGTATTGTCGGATGGGAGGGTGGGTGTTTCCTCGGGTCCCATTGTTTAGAGCTGCAGGATTTTGCAGCTGTAGGAAGAGTCACTATTTCCAGTTTGAAAGTTGAAAGCCCGACTTAGTAAACGCACGTGGAGTGAAATTTGGCAAAACACATACGCTGATATTTATAGTGGGTGAAGCCAGATGCTGGGTGCCTGCAGAGTCTAGTGATCTGTAATCACTGGCCCCACTCATCACACCCGGCTCATGTCTGAGGAGGGGCTGGGATGGGAACTCAGGGGACTCACTCCTGGCAGAGTAAGGCCAGTGCTTGAAGCAGGTGAAGGAAACTGAGAGGGAGGCTTAGAAGGGAGGAGGATGGCCCCTTTTAGGGAGGTTGGAGCTGGAGCAGTTGGGCAAGGTCAGCAGGTTGGGTGAGTGGAGCAGGGAGTGCCTTGTGAGAGGTGGCACCTGTGGAATGGGACCAAGATGGTGGGGAAGCTGCCCAGTCCTGCCAGAGTGGAGGGCTACCTGGGGATGGCGTGAAACGTAGGGTGGGGACAAGTTGCAGAAGACTGAGATGTCTGCTTTAAAATTCAGACTTTTTTTTCAGGGGGGAAAAAGAGAGGGAGTTCCTGAGGGTGTGGCAGGGAAGGAGTCATATGACCCACATGATACTGCACAGCTGCCAGAAGGTTATTCTGGAACACGGAGAGGGGTAGAGCGGATGAAGGAGGAAGTCGATTGGAGAGATGCTGCAGGAGCAGAATCCACATGAGACGTGGGCATCAGCTGGGGGGATGAGGAGGCATGTGGGGGGTAGGGGGAAACATCAGGCCAGAGGAGAAGGGGAGTTTCCCGTGGATCCCTCTGGAAGGCAGCATTCCTTAGAGAGGCCTTGACAAAGCGGCCACAGAAGTCAACCGATGACCTGGCTATAAAGTGAGGGATTCCAGGAAGGGCATGAATGGTACCCAGATATCGTGCATCCCACTACAATGACCGTTGACCCAGCAGCGTCAGCCTTTGGTTCCCAGACCAGCTATCCCTGCTCCCTTGTCTAGCCTTTGGATGTTGCTATAACTTAGACTCAAGCCTTCTGGGCTGGCAGCCCCTGAGCCCTGCAGATTCCTGGTAGGGGCTTTGCTTCACCTTAGGCAGGGTGGAGGAAAGACATTTCAGGTTGGAAAATTCTTTGTTTCAGGATCTGCCTGTGCATTAGAGGATACTTAACAGTCTCCCTAGCCCCTGCCCACCAGATACTAACCGCAACTCTCCTCTCACTTGTGACAATTTTAGACTCCAGACATTGCCAAAGGGCCCTGGAGGGAAAAGCACCCCTGATTGAGCCCCATGGCTTGCTTGAAGACGTTGGTTAGCAATGCCCAGGCCTGGCCCACTTTCCCCCAGGTCTGAATTCTACCTCTAGCCTTGAGGTCTGGGCATGTGAAAGCAGTTGGAAATTCATCTGACCTTGGTCTCTGCAAGGAATTTTTCTCCTGAACATTGAGGGTGGTGAAAGCGGTGCATTCTGGGATGTCTGGGGGTGCTTTCCTGTTCTGAAGGCCAAGCCCTCTTCTCCAGGAAGGCCGGTGGTACGGAGGCTGCAGGGCAGTCCCCGTGGAAGCTTTATCTCATGCTCATTTGGCCAAAAAAGCAGGCTCCCAATACCCTGTGAGGTGGGAATGGCTAAATTATGCCAGGGTCATACCGTGGTCTATAATAGAGCCATTGAAAATGTTTTCCAAAGACTTGCGTGAGGGAAAATGTTCGCAGCAGAATGTTCGGTCGGGGTAGGGGAGGGGACCAGAGGCTTAATTGGGGCCAGCTGGGTAGAAGGGCTGCTGGGAGTGACAGATGTAGAGGTGGGGCTTGGCAGCAGGCAAAGAGGGGGAGCCCTCCTTGCAGCACCCCCACCTTAGAGCTGCCCTCTGAGGCTTCTTTGTGGCCCCCCCCCCCCGATAAAAATCTCTACTGTGTTTTTTGCTTGTTGGTGAAAATGGATTTGGGGAGCTCCAGGAGTGCAGTTGAACAAAAAAAAAAAAAAAAAGAAAAAAGAAAAAGAACATTTGGGGCAATATTAGCATCTTAATGATCTGATTTTCTGCCAGCGAGAGGGACTTGACCAGTGTAACGTGTTTTTAAAGCCTCCTGAAATGATCCTGCCTAATTTCCGGTGGTGATCATATTGAGGTGGGAGGAGACCTGCTCACCCTCTTTCGCCTTCAAGATCCTATCGGCTCCTTCGTTGGTACGCAAAGTTCGAATGAGCAGAGGGGCAGGTAGATATTTGCATTGCTACCAGTTCGGATCTGGGGTCATTGATTTTTGAAGCCTGATATTTGTCCACAAGCAAACGCATAGACCATTTGTGGGAGTGAGCATTCCAAAATGGGGCTGATAGGTGAAATCTCACACCCTTTGCAGACAGGTCACCAAGGAGGGAGGCTTCACCAGCTAGTACACCTTGGGACCTGAGCTTTGTTCTCAGTGGCTGTGCTGATAAAGGAAGGGGGGGTGGGTAGAAAAGGGATCACATTTTTCTTTTACCTTCTTTTAGCCTCTTTTGATGTCTAGGTTTGCTTGCAGAATATTAATCACCTGGATGGTTTCCCATTGACATTTCTTAAGGGCTTTTTCTTTGGCCATTTAATGGTGGTGCTAACAGGGCCACCTGTGAACTGGAAAGGCACGCACTCACGTGGAGCCTGCTTGTTCTCCGCTAGGTAGCTGCTCTCGCTGAGTCCACATGGATCTGGGCAGATGCAATCCATCCTGGATAGACGCTTGGTCTCTGGCATCTAGCCCTCCACATCTTTCCCCGGGGTGGGGTTTTCAGAATTGCTACCTTGATGTGAAGAATCTTCCCTTGTCGAAAGACTATCTTGCCAATAGGTGGCTGAAGTAACACTTTGGAAGAATCCATAGAGAAGCTGTCAATATTGAACCTTGTGTGTGCTCTTAAGAACACTGGTTTGTGTTTTGGAATGTCTACTTTAGAAAATTTGAGAGCGTAAAAATAAAAATAAAATTCATCCGTAACTTTACCACCTCAGAGAAAACAGCTAACATTTTACAGCCTTTGGGTCTTTTATTGTAGGTATAGTATAGGGAATTTGCGTTATGAACATTGACTCTTCCCTCCTTACATCTGTTCCCTTTTCTTGTGTTTTATGTCCAGGACATTTTTTATGTTTTCATGCTTTGCCTCCCATGACTGTATGCGTTCCACTCTCTCCTGGTGGACATTGAGCTCACTTCCTCTTTTCTTTTCCTTTCCTTTTTAAAATGCTCATTATTTATTATTTCCTTGGACTGTGCTAGCAGATATGGAATCGTTGGGACTCAGGATATGTACGTTTTAGGTGTGTGCTTCTCAGACTTCTGATACATTTTTGGAGTACGTCTCTTAGCTTCTCCCTTAAGTTGACAGAAAGAAGGATTTGGACTTGTAGTATTCTGGGTTCATATCCCTGCCCTGAACCTTCGTTTTTTCTCATCTGCTAGGTGGGACTGTCAGAGGTGAAACTGCCTCACCAGATTATGATAAGGACTCTGTGATTTATGTTCTTGAGTGTCTCTTGAGTAACAAGTGTTCCAGATGTGGATCATGATGATTGCTATCATTCAACTTCCCCTGGTTCTTTTGCTCTATGGGGGGATGTTTGAGAAACTGCCTAAGATGCAGAGCTGGTCCTTTCCCAGATCGGTGGAAACCCAGGTGCCCTGGGATCTCGATGGTGGGATGGGTCCATCACAGAGCGTTTTGTGGACTTTTGTCTGATGGATGGGTGGCTTTGATGGGAAGGTGTTCCCTGGAAGTGGGATTGGCAGGTCAGCTGCCCAGGGGGTTCAGGTTTTCAGAAAGCTACTCACCCAAGGGGACAATCCTATATGGTACCTGGAGACTCTTTAACCTTTGCCCCAAACCGTCATACTTGACCTTTTCTCCATATCCAAAGAACAGATGGCTCAGTATCTGTTTAAAGTGAGGCTGGACACATGGAAGGGGAGTCAGCTCTTGACATGGAGAAGAGAAGACACTGGGGTTGTGAGGGCAAAGCTTCTGGCCCTGTGCATTTAATTTCACCCAGACTCAGACCATCTAAGCTGCTCAGTATCTACTGTATGAAAAGTACCCGAGAGCATTTCAGTGCTCAAATCCCTCTTCGGAATGGAGATATCAACTCAACCCACCTAAATTTAAACGCACGCCTGCATTCCCCAGAGCCCTCATCGCTAAACCCTACCCCTTTTATAGATGATAAAGCCAAGGCTCAGAGATACCCAGTGGCCTTTTTTGGAGACCACATACGGGATTCAGACCTGAGGTTCCTGATGGCAAGCCTTGGGCTGTCTCCACCTCCCAGAACCGCCTCTCAGAGCCCCACAGCCCTGATGTCAGTCACAACATCACTGGATGCGTTTTCCTTCAACCTGTCATTTGCCTGACAGCAGAAGTCCGCTCGGCATCCCTCATCCCTGCAGCTACCCTTGCAGACATCTTCTTTCCTTCCCACATCTTAAATGTTCAGAGCTGCCTCTGGAATGAAGCGAAGGCCCCGGAGGTGAGAGACGGGCTCACAGATTTTCTCTGGGAATCCCCCGCCCTGCTCTCCTTGGTTCATCCCCCAAGGAGTCAAGTCACGGTGATTGGGCAAAGCACGGGTCCTGGAATCCGGGAGGCTGACTCTGTGCCCACTCACCTGACAGACTGGAGATCTTGGGCTATGGGTCACCTGCCTTTTTTGCCTCCATTTCCCCTCTGTGCTCTCTCAAATCTCTATAATTCTGCACAGTTTGAGAGATCCTGAGAATGGTGCTCAGAGAAGGGTGGAGTTGGAGGAGGCAAGGCCTGGTCAGGCCTGCTGGGACCCTGCTCCATGTGTTCTGGAATATCCACTCCTCGATCCCTTGGCCATGGGCTAAGCTTTTGCATGTGGATCCTCACGATCTACAGGGCCCAGCCTTTGCTGTTTCATGACCTGGCTCCAAGCCGAATGCCCACCCTCCTGTCAGGCTCAGATGCAGATCCCCCAAACCCCCAGCTGAGCTCCCATCCTGCCCCCTGCCCTGCCTCCAGCCGCAGGTGCAGTATCAAGGTGTGTCTCTGCCCTGCCCAGGATGGGCGAGGTGCTTCCATTGAAGCCCCCTCTTGGGTTTGTTTGAAACCACCCCACGCCTGCTTTCTTTATCTGCTTTCCTTTCTCCGAATCCTCTTCTCCTCCTCTCTGCCCTTTCTCTCCTCACTGAAGCTTGGAATGGTGGCGGGGTGGGGTGGGGGGAATGTAAGTTGGCAGAGAGATAAGATTCATCAATATTTAATTTTTATGGAAATCATGTCCTAGAAATCCCCAAGGGGCTGAAAATTGTTCTGTGTTTTCAGAATCCAGTGATGTTGCTGAAGCGGTTATGTTGTAAATAAAACCACATTACTGTCTGCAGTTCTCCCGCCGCTCTGCAAACACCCGGAAACTTGACAGTTTAATCCACTCAGGGAACCAAAAAAAGGTTCGGGTCACTGGTGGGGGCAGCTCATTCTGCAGCCCTGGGATATAAGATTGTGAGGCATCAGCGTTGGCAGCGCTGGTGCTGCTGGGGAGGGAGACGGAGCCCCTGTGAGCACAGCGGATTTCCCATGCCTGCCTCTGAACGAGAATCCCAAGACAGCACAGCCCCCAACCCCAAGGTTCCTGAGCTTGGGGAGGCTTTGCTTAGCAGTAGCAGGATTTTTGTCTCCTCCTTCACACCCAGTGAGGCTACTGGCCAAACAACCAGCAGAAAGATAGTATTCGAGGTGGTTGGAATGGTGTTTGAGGGGCTTGGGATCTGGAAAGGAGTTTGGTCATCCATCCATCCAGCCAGCCAGCCAGCCATCCATTCATCTATCCATTCATCCATATATCTATCCATCCATCCATCCATCCATCCATCTGTCCATTCATCTATCCATTCAACCATCTATCTATCCATCCATCCATCTATTCATCCATCCATTCATCCATCCATCCATCCATCCATCAATCCATCCATCTATCCATCCATCCATCCATCCATCCATCTATCCATCCATCCATCTATTCATCCATCCATTCATCCATCCATCCATCCATCCATCCATCCATCCATCTATCCATCCATCCATCCATCCATCTATTCATCCATCCATCCATCCATCCATCCATCTGTTCATTCATTCATGCATTCATACCTCAAACATTTATTGAGTATCTGCCACAGGAGAGACACCACTTTAGGTGCTGAAGATATAGCAAAGCATACAAAGCTCACAAGAAACCCTTCCCTGCTTGCATCCTCCTGGGTAGAGGCAGGCAGTCAACCAGATAAATATGTAAAGTACATAGTATGTTGTGTTGATAAGCTCAGGAAAGAAAAATGAGGCAAGCTTCGTAGGTGTTTACCCATGAGAAATGAAAACATCTATCCACTAAAAGCCTTGTACGAGGATATTTAATGCAGCTTTATTCACAATAGCTAGAAGCTGGAAACAGCCCAGATGTCCATCAACAAGTGGATGAATCAACACACTGCCCCGTCTACACATAGAATACTATGTGCCAATGAAAAGGACCCATCTACAGACACGTGAAAAAACAGGGATGAATTTGACAAATATTTTTCCGAATGAAAGAAGCCAAACACACAAAAATAGGTACTGGGTGATTCTATTTGTATGATATTTTAAAACAGGTCAGTGGTGATAGAAATCAGAGGAGTGGTTGCTTTGGATGAGAGAGGGATGAGGGCAAAGGGGCAGAGGACCCTGTGGTGTGATGGACATGCTGCCGGTCTTGGTGTGTATTCACCAAAACTGATTGAGTGCTACACCAGGGGGGTTATTTAACAAAATTAGAAAGCAGAGCATGGGAGCAGGGTGTGTTGAGGAAGATGGGAGGGGCACTGCAACTTGTAAAGGGGTGGCACTGTGACAGTGACTTGAAGACGGTGAGGGGGAGAGAGCCACAAGGGTATCTGGAGAACATTCCAAGAGGATAGAACAGCGAGTGCAAATGTCCTGAGGTAGGAGCCGGAACAGAGTGGTCAGGAACAGCAAGAAGGCCATTGTCTGAGTGTGCACAGGCTGCTCTGACACAGGTTGGGTGGCTTAAATGACACACATTTACCTTCAGAAATCTGGAGGCTGAGACTCCAAGATGGAGGTATCAGAAGGTTTCTCCTGAGACCTCTCTCCTTGGCCTGCAGGTGGTCGTTTCTCACTGGGTCCTCAGGTAGTTGTCCCTAGGTCTGTGTGCTGTCTGTCTTAACCTCTTCTCTGCACAAGGACACCAGTCATATTGCATTAGGGCCCCTCCTAAAGGCTTCATCTTAATTATCTCCATTAAACTCATCTTTTCAATAAGGTCATATTTTGAGGTACTGGGGTTAGAGCTTCAGGGCTTGAATTTGGGGGACACAGTTCCACTCATTATAGCTTAATATGGATGGAAGTGTGGGGGGCACAGCCAGTCCCCTGTGTGAGCTCTCAAGTTGTACCCTGGGATCTAGGCTGCTGGGTTCTGCAGCTCCCTGGGGAGGAGGTGTCCATGTGGGACAAGGTGTTGTTGTTGTTGTTGTTATTGTTATTGTTGTTTTGGGGGTTTTTTGATTGGTTTTTGTTTGGGGTACTAGCAATCAACCCCAGGGCCGGTGCATGCCAGGCAGGCCTCCACCACTGAGCTCCGTTCCCAGCTCTCAACGAGGTCTCTGTGAGAGGGGTCAGAGGTCACACTTCTTGAGATCTCTTTTCATGAATTCACATCACAGTGGACACTTGCTTCCAGCAAAGCCAGCGGTGTACTGGTTGAGGGTCAGGTCCCAGATGGCGCTTTCCGTTGGGAAGGAAGTAGCCGTGGAGTCTAGCTGCAGAGACAGTGGGGCTCCATGGCCTCTTGTACTCTCCCCGCGAGCACAGAGGCCTCCTTGGTTTAAGGAAGGGTGAGGGACGTGGGGGACCTTTCCCAGGGGCTGCTGGGCCTGGGAGAGGATCCAACCTGCAGTTCAAGAAGCACTCAGCAGCATTTCCTCCCGCTGCCTGGCCCTCCCTGTCTGCATCTTCTCTATTGTCTTACGGGAGTGCTGAGATCCTCAGCTTTACCAAGCCGTGCATAGTAAATGCTATCGATTTTCTTTTATTTATTTATTTATGAGATTTCTCGCTGTGGGCAAAAAAATAAATAAAAAGGTTCGTGCAGCGATTCCCTCGGCAGTGAGCAGTTCCCTCCACCCACTGCCTTCCTCCCTTGCACACGCTCATGGACGGCTCCCTCATCCCTCCACGCTCCAGGGGACCCAGCATCTCTGGTGGAAAGACACAGGAAGGAGTGGAGATGAAACAGGGCTAAATGTCCCTACCCAGTGCCTGGTGCATAGTAGGTGCTCAAAAAAAAAATAGGTGGAAAAGGTGGGTAGATGTATTTTTGAGTGAGCTGTGGCAGGTGCCCAAAGGGGTGAGGCTGAGGATGGCTCATTCCTCGGTGAAGCGGCTCCTGTGGACCAGGCCCAGTGCTGGGCAGTTTGTACCTGTCCTGTCTAGCCATCACCATATACCTACAAGATGGATTTTATTACCTTTTCTCAATGGTGAGATTCAGAGAGGTTACGTTTCTTACCCAAGTTGCCCAGCAAGTGTGTAAGTAGCTTTCCAATCTTCAGGAGCCAGCCCACTCCACTGGAGGGTGCAGACACACCAAATTGGAACCAGAACCCCTTGAGAGACTGCCAGGAGCTGGCTGGGTCCCCACAGGCAGGCATTTCTTCTCTCTTAACCCAGAAGGGTCCCTCCTATTTCAGGAAACCCCCATCACATGGGCCACCTTGGGCAAACACCTCTGAAAGCTCACTTCCGGGCCCTGCTTCCTGCTTCCTGCCCTTCAGCCACCCCTCTGCCTGAGTGCCACTTACACTGTGCTGACAGTTGTCCTGTCACCCACTCAGAGCTCCTGGCGGGCAGAAGTCACATCTTGTTGGGTTTGTCTCCCTGGATCTGAGCACAGAACCTGCTCATGGAAGGAGGGCAGTCACCCCTGTTGACCAAGGCCTCAGACGGTCCCCACATCTGTCCCACCTGGAGCCTGAGCTGTGGGAAGACGGGGCCTTCATGTTCACCCCGGTTCTTCCTCTTCTCCTTCCCGGGCAGGAGTTCCCCTTGGCCGTCCTCCGGGGCTGGGAATGCTACTGTGCTTACCCCACCCCACAGTTCAATCTGCGGGATGCTGTGGACAGCTCGCTGTGTGGCCAGGTCCCCGAGGCGCAGAGGCTGGCGGGTTACTGCGAGGTCTACCAGACGCCTGTGCAAGGTGAGATCTGCAGCCATCACTGGGTGTGATGGCTTTTGGTCTGGGGTGGGGGAGAGTTCCCAGGATTGGAAATGCCAGTGATCCCCCGGGACTGGGTGGGGAAGGTGTGTGAGTTGAGTCTCCAGCATCTTAGCCAGTGAGACATGGACGCCAGGGCTCAGTTTCAGGAACCCCTGGCCCTTTATCTGAGTCTCTCTGGGGATGATGGTGTAACAGGAGGATGAGAAGAGTGGGGAAGAAGGGCAGGCCCAGAGGGACATCAATGGCAGGTGGTGGGGTTGGGGGGCTTGGGGAGAAGAGAGCTCCATCTCTAAGACCTCTAGACCCTGGTATCGTCCTTGGTGTGAGCATCACATCTGCCCTAGCTGACTTTAAGAACTGAGAGGGGACAAGCCGGTGGAAAGGAAGATTCCCAACTTCTGGAGCATCAGCTCGGACTAGGACAGCCCTGAGGGCCTGAGGGTCTGGGGACTTTCTCCTGGCCATTTCATGTGCTAGAAAAGGAAGATGAGCTCCAGAGAATTTCTCACCTGAAATGAGGCCATCCCTGGTTCCCTGTGGTATGTGACATGGCTCAGCCCAGCTAGACCTCCTGTCCACCTCTGCTATTAGAATCTGGAGTCATCTGGGCAATGCTACAAGCCAGAGTTTGGCTGTGGCCATAGACATGAAGTGGGGTGAAAGTCCATAGAGCAGCCTTGTCATGGGGCTTTCTTTGGCCAGCTACAGACCTGTGCACCCAAGGTTCAGGAGGCAAATGCCTTCACCTCATTGGGCCTTGGTTTTCCCGTCTGTTAAATGGAAATCTTGGACCGTCAGTTCTCATCCTGGGGAATCTGGAATGGAGGGGAGTAACCCTGGGATGACTTCTGGACTTTCAGATACTCGGTGCACGGACAGGAGGTTCCTGCCCAACAAATCCAAGGTGTTTGTGGCTTTGTCGAGCTTCCCGGGAGCCGGGAACACGTGGGCCAGGCACCTGATCGAGCACGCCACCGGCTTCTATACAGGGAGCTACTACTTTGACGGGACCCTCTACAACAAAGGCAAGTCAAAGCTGCAGGGAGGGGCAAAGGAGCTCCCAGAGGTTAGACTGTCCCCTCCTGGGGCATGAGAGCAGTGCCTGTCAACCTTGAGCATGCATGAGAATCACCTGACTGCCTTTCTAGAATACAGATTCTTGGGCCACACCCCAGAGTTTGATTCAGTTTGTCTGGGTTGAGGCCCGGGAATGTGCATTTCTAACCAGCTTCCAGGGGCGGCTCATGTAGCCAGTCGTGGGACCACTTAGGGTAGAACTTCATGAGACAGTGCCAGATTCAAAGGGTCAGACTCGCAGCTTGGATTCCCTCTCTATAAACATTTTTTGAATTTCCCTTTTTTTTTTTTTTTTTTAGGCAAGGGGTAGCTCATCAAAATGCAATTTTCTTTAAATAGGTCCAAAAATCTCGAAGAGTTTTATGATTTATAATCTTTCCCTTGTAGAAATAAGAGGCCTCATTATGCCAAGTAAATTAACTTAAATGGTTCAAGACTGTGTGCTGTTTAAGAATGAAGAGCCTCAGACAAGTCAAGTGGCATCTAAATTTGGCAAAATGTATTTATCTGTTGTCAAGTGTTATGGCATTTTTGCTGGGTTTCTTAACCAGAGTTTGGTTTAGGAAAAGATGATTACTGTCAGTAACATCCTAGAGAAACAGAAACATCCTAAGCTTAGCAGAAGGTTCTGGAATCACTCATAACAATCTTTGTCTGGTTGGGAAAAAGCCACAGTTGCCCATGTAATCCAGCCTCAGGAGTGCTAGGACCACCTGCAGATGGGGGAGGAAGTGGTCAGATAAGTTTGTGGTCCTTCCCACTCTGGCCTTTCACCTGTGCTCAGGCTGCTGTTATCCGAGTGTTCGTCTAGATAGGCCTTCCCTTATAGAAGCACCGTATGTTTTGGTCTACCTATGACTGTCTGACCCAAGCCTGGAATAGCGAGCTACTCAGTTTGGTGTAATATTGAGTCGAAGATACTTTAGAGATACCCAGTGGATTTTTGAGCCTTTCAGGACTGGATGTGGCCTCTGACCTCAGAGCACAAACAGAGTGATGACACGCACACATTCAAAATTCACAAGACAGCGCCAATTGCCCGAATGCCCACCTGTTGTGGCAGGTGAATGTGGGTCTGAGCTATAAGGCAGAATAGCTGCTGATGGAATGGGCTAAAGCACCAAGGAAGGAACCCAGGGTCTCAGGATTGTCAAAAACTCAAGCTTATTTAGCTGCTGTTTTGATTCTTCCTTTTGTGGCATTTCCCAGCTACTTTGAGAAAACGAATCAAAGCAAAGGCTCCTGCTGTTTGACCCAAGGTAGTGATGAGTTTTGTTGGGAGCCACATGGGCCGTGTGTGTGATCTATGTGCATTTGAGGGGACTGGACTGACGTTGCTGCTCTGACTGGGCTGTGCGACATGTGTGTCCTTTTCGCTCTCTCTACCTATGATCCCACACAGCAGCTGAGATGGGTGTGGCTTTCCAAGATGTCAGTCAATCTGATGACTGCAAGACATCACCAAGCAACCCCCTGAAACCCAATTCCTTGCCTTATTTGGGTGGAACTTTCTCGAGTGTCTTTCCCCCAATAAAGAGGGTTTCAGGCATGCACTCTGTCTCTCTTTGCCTGCCTCTCTTGCCTCCTTTATGGAAGCTAGACCCCAAAAAAGGTATTTTCTGTCTCTGTGTGGTTAGTTAGTAGCCAGCCCAATTCCTCTGGAGTGACCCTGACTGATTCAGTCGCATGTTGTGGCAGAGTTTGAAACTTGCGTTGGGTTTCATGGATAAACCCAGGCTTCCAAATTCAGGAGATTTACATTTCCCCAGCATCAGAGAAACCTCTGCTGCTCACTGTAGACATAAGGGCTTCCCAGACATTTATGAGGAAGGTGCAGATGGAAGGACTCATTTAGTTTCTAAGAGCCCAAGATAAGTTCAGGTTCAGGTGAGATCTTTCTAGGAATCCTTCTATGACATCCTGCTCTTTGGTCTCCCCTTCTCCCCTACTCTTTATTATCCCCGTAAGTCCTTATGCTCTGTGCTTGGGCCATTTCACCTACTAAAGTGTAAGCTAAAAGACAGGGGCTGTCTTATCCCTATCATAGAGGAAAAGGCCAACACAGTGGTCAGCCTTCAGGGAATCATGTGACCCTCTGTGGATGGACGGGTAGAGTCTTATTTTCTCAGCCAGTTTTCATTGAGTCTCTGAGCACCCAAGTGGCCCAGAGAGGTTGGTCAATGGGAGTAAGCCTCCATTTCTAGAAATTGAGCCTTATGTTCTTCTGGGCCAGGCTCAAACACTATGGACGAGACCTTGACCAGACCTGCTTTGAATCCTAAGCTGGAGAATCTTCTTACTTCTAAGGTTGGACCTTGTTACAGGCTATGGCATAATGTCAGAGGGTGGGATTACAGTTACTCAAAGCAATTAAGCCTGATGGCATTCCTGCCCCTACTCTGGGGAGGTGGATAGAAGCTGAGGGCCTCACAGAAATATGCCAAGGCACGTGGAGAGAGCCATGGCACTGGTTTCATGTGCTGTGTGATCTTGGGTTCATCATATACCCACTCTGAGCCTAAATCTCTTCATCCAGCTCTGCCTGCAGCTATGATTAACTCAAAAGGCTATTTACAATGCTCATGTGAAGTTATCTCCAGGAAAAGCCCCCCGTATGTATGTGTGCATCTGAGAGTCTATACGGGTACATGGTTAGGCCTTCTGCCTCCTGACCCCTGGGGGCTACAGGAGGTGACTTGCTTCATTTCTTAAGCAGATATCATCATTTTTGACTCTTAAACACTTCCTGCTCCCTCGTTCCCTGGGATAGGGCTACTCCTGTAGATTCCTTTCCTATTCCCATCCATAGGTCCTTTCAGGGTCCCCTGTGGTGCCACCCATGGTCCTCTCTTGCCCCTGATGCTGGCTTTCCCTCAGAAAGACCTTTCCCTGCATCAGACCTTCTGCTGCCATGTACGTATGGTGCCCCCTGGGGGAGCAAAGGTGCCTCTCTCTACCTGTGCTCTCGCGCTTCTCCTGGGCAGGGTTCAAGGGTGAGAAGGACCACTGGCGGAGCCGGCGCACCATCTGCGTGAAGACCCACGAGAGTGGAAAGAGGGAGATTGAAATGTTCGACTCAGCCATCCTGCTCATCCGAAATCCCTACAGGTCCCTGGTGGCCGAATTCAATAGGAAATGTGCCGGGCACCTGGGCTACGCACCTGACCGCAACTGGAAGAGCAAAGGTAAGTGGCTGCTCAGGTGGGGGTTTCAAAGGTATGGACAGGATGCCCATAGGGATTCAGGATCATTACATACAGTCCTGAGGACTTGCTGCTGTGCCTGGCTTGAGCTGGCCCCCTTTCTGTCCCCTCTGAGCCCGCTCAGTTCATACGTCCCAATGTTTTTATATGGATGCCAACTGGACGTCCAAGAATCTCTGCCCACTCTGAATGGGTAGTGGGGTAATCTGCACCCCCTTTCTATCCCTACTCATATCCTGAAGACTCATACAGAGCTGGAAGAAGAACATTGGCTTTGGATCCACCTGGGCCTGATCTGTGCCCTCCTCTGTGTTCAGGACCAGGGTCCTCCATTATAAAATGAGGCCAAGACCCGCAGCTCATGGGGATTCGGTGATCAGTGAGATAAAGTGCATGCCCACTCTGTGGTCAGTGCTCAGCATGCCAGTCGCCTCCTATACTGTCCCCCATGACTCTTCACAGTGTCCTAGAGGGGAAGAGCCACCCATCTGACTTTCCAGATGAGCCCTGAAAATGTGGCTAAGTGACTTGACCAGTGGGCCTGGGTGGTGGGTGGCAGAGATAGGTCACAAGCCCTGAATCTTCGTCAGCTGGGGCTGCCATGACAGTACCACAGACTGGATAGCCAAAATATCAGTTCTGGAGACCGGAAGTCCAAAGTCAGAGTGCCTGCCCATTCAGTGCCTGGTGAGGCCACTCTTCCTGGCTTGCAGAGGGCCACCACCTCCCTGTGCCCTCACAGTACAAAGAAGAAAGCTCTGTGGAGGCTCATTGCAGGGACTCCATCCTCATGACCTCATCTAACCCAAATCACCTCCCGAAGCCCATCTTCAAATACCATCATATGAGGGATGAAGGCTTCAACATATGATTTTGGGGAAACTACAAACTTTCTGTCCCTGGCACCCAGATTCAGAATGACTTATTTTTCATGGAGTCAGTCTGCCAACCCATAGTTACTGAAGTTGTACTATTCCAGGCCCTGGGGCCCAGGCTGAAAGGATTAGGATCTCTTTCCTGCCTTGAGGGACTTTCCAGATGAGCCCTGAAAATGTCCAGCCTTTGACAGTGAATAGTAGAGATGCCGGTCTGATGGTAAAATAATGCAAATGTAGTCAGAAATGAAACTGTGATCCTACAGGCTGAGCTCGGATCCCTTCTCTGCATCTTGCAAACCTTTTGACCCTAGGCAAGCGACATACCTTCTCTTCAGAACTGTTTTCCCATCTTAGAAACTAGGTTAGCCCCTATATCATAGGGTCACAGGGAAAATGAGAGAAAGCAAGCCCCAGAATTTGAGGTGTATCAGTAACCCAATTATGGAAATTATTTTTGTTGTGATGAAATTTGTATCCTCGCCCCCGCCTCCAAAAAATTAATTTCTTAATTTTCTGGAAAAGGGTATCTCATAGAATAAATCATCTGAAGAAGTTTGAGGCCACGTCCTTCTGTGGTGTCATTGTATGTGCTACTTCCCAGCAGGGTCACGGGTTCAAATTTTGGCAAACAAATTCACAAGACACCATAGGCATCCATCAAGTACCACATTAACCTAGCTTCACAGGAGGACCCCGCACAGGACACAGAGCTGCATCTCACCGGGAGGCCCAGCAGCTTCCCAATGCTGCTCAGTCACAAAAAGGGTCTTTCTTTTTTTTTTTAAGTTGTAGATGAACACAATACCTTTATTTTATGTATTTATTTTTATGTGGTGCTGAGGATTGAACCCAGTGCCTCACACTTGCTAGGCAAGTGCTCTATCGCTGAGTCACAACCCCAGCCGTCCCAAAAGGGTCTCTCTTCATGGGGGATCTGGCAAGTTGGCCCTAGGTAGTGGGCAGTAGAAAAAACCTGGTTACCTCTTTCTCCTCGAGGTTGGATGTGCAGAACAGCCAAAGACGGGCCAAGGTGTTTGTGGTTCATCTGAACAGAGATGCCCTGCTTGGGTTCCCCATCAGTCTTTTTTTTTTTTTTTTTTTTTTTTTTTAAGTTATACCTGACAGTAGAAGGTATTTTGATGTACATAAAAGAAATGTTGCTGTGTCATGATAGCCTGAGACCTGAGGGTCCACCCACATCCTTTCCTGTCCAGATACAGTACCTGAAGTCAAAGAGCTCATAGTACAATAGAAGAGATAACCAGTTCTTGGCACACAGCAGGCCACATTTGTCTTCACTTGGTATGTTTCCAAGGAAACGCTGCTGGGCGAAGGCAGACTCAAGGTCACTATCCCTCAGGCAGACCTGGGACTCCTCCCTCAGAGCCCAGCTTGATATTAGCCCTTTATTCATGCAAGATCACGGAAGGATCTTGCTCCCACAGGGACCCAGGAAGGTGGGCCCTGGGCAATGGGCAGTGGAAAATCCTGGCCACTTCTCTCTCTTGAGTGGGGTCAGCGACCCCTGGCAGGGCAGCTCCTGACTGTGTCCCTTCTGTGCCCATCCTAGAGTGGCCAGACTTTGTGAACAGCTACGCCTCGTGGTGGTCCTCGCACGTCCTGGACTGGCTCAAGTATGGGAAGCGACTGCTGGTGGTGCATTATGAGGAGCTACGGCGCAGCCTGGTGCCCACGCTCCGGGAGATGGTGGCCTTCCTCAACGTGTCCGTCAGTGAGGAGCGGCTGCTCTGCGTGGAGAACAACAAAGAGGGCAGCTTCCGGAGGCGTGGCCGACGCCCTCAGGACCCAGAGCCCTTCACCCCCGAGATGAAGGACTTGATCAATGGCTACATCCGGACAGTAGACCAGGCCCTGCGTGATCACAACTGGGCGGGGCTGCCCAGGGAGTACGTGCCCAGATGATAGGCCTCGGCCCCAGCTGCCTACTGCTGAGAATAGACTGCCACTCCTCGTGGCTCACCACTGCTCTGAGGCCCAGGCTGGAGGATCTGTGGGACACATGGCTGCTTGTACAGCCATCAGGGAGGCCCACTCGGATGCTGTCCTCCATGCAGGGAGACCTGGACACAGCGTCTGTCCAGACACACCTCACAAGACAGACAAAAAATGGGACACACTGCTAGCCAGACACTTTCGTTCTCAGACACACACAGACATTATGCTCACAGTGCCTGTTTTGATGTGACTGAACCACCTGTGCAGGGTGCGCCAGACACCCCCAGCCTTGCAAACACAGCCAGAGATGTGTACACAGATGTGATGTGCCAGGGTGTGTGCCACCAGAGGTCATCTCTTTGTCTGTCTCACACACCCATGTGCAAACATACATGCATCCTGGGCTCTAAGAATTCCTAGGCTTCCTGTGTGCAGCCCCAGCACAGACTTGCCTGCCAGGCTCTTGACTGTGAAATGCCAGGTGGGCCAGGTATTTGTGCTCTGAGCAGCATGGACTGTGGAGATGGAGGTGGACCTACAGATCATTGCTGTTGGGCCGTGTAGACCTGACCACATGTCTGACATCTCATAAACGTGTGTGCTGTGACTACCAGGCACCGCCAACTGTAGCCCTGATTCTCTCTGCTCTGTGGGTGGGCTGGCGGCACTGTGGGCAGAGTAGATCCCCACCCCTTCCTCGGCCAGGGCACACATTGACCTCAGGCAGCTGCAACAGCTCCGGAGCTGCCACCCGCTTCCAGCTCACCCAGAACAGTGCGCCTTGGAGTCTTGGAGTGGGGCCCTCTTGCCCATCTTCCCACGACCTCTGAGGAAGCTGGGGATTCATCCTGCCCCTGGGAAGTAGGGTGTGAGTGCCAGGGGGCAGGGCAGGGCAGGGCTGGGCCTCTAAGGGAGCCTGAGATCAGGGGGTTCATGTGCCAACAAGAGGGGGCTGGGGGCAGGCATGGGGACTTGGACTTGGGGACCCCTGGAACTGATTTCCCACATGTATTGACAAACTCCTGTTCTCTATGAGGATCATAAGGATGGTGTGCTATGTGACCTTTGGAGGAGAGGCTGTGGCACAGCTTCTGCCTGAGCCCTGGTGGCAGAGCCCTCCCTGTCACTCATTCCCCCCTGACACTTCCTGTCACTGTTGCATTGTGACAGCATCTTCACCACACCCTCTGTCTGTTTCTGTGAGGCTGACATTGTTCCCACTTGTTCATCCGTTTCCTCCAAAAGGAAAGGAAGTCAGACACACTGACGCCTGCTGTGTGCTGTCCACCTGGGAAGGCGGAGGCCAAAGGCCCCCTCTTGCCCCCTACCGCCCAACTCACTATCTAATGGGGCAGAGGAGGCCCTGCCACAAGAGAACAGAGCACTGTCACAGAGGAGCACGTGTGCTGTGTGACTCAGAGGGGACTCAGCCCTTGTGCCCAGGGTCTTTGGGGAGTGCCTCATAGCTGCTTTGAAGTGTCTTGAGGAATCTGTAGGAATTATCCCAACAAAGGACAGGAGAAGGGCCCACCAGGCAGAGAGCAGCAGCTACAAAGGCTCAGGGGCTGTGTGGCCCTGGCCTGCATGCAAAATAGGCAGATGGTTGAGCGTGGGGTGGGAGTGTCTCTCCACATCTGCAGTGGGGAGCAGAGGGGTGGTGAGGACATGTGGGGCCCTCTGTCCTCACAGCCACTCAGTGTTGTACCCTGCCAGCCTGAGACCAGAGTGTTGCTGATGCTAGTGACCTGCATGGCTCACCCTCTGCCACATGTCTTGGGCTTAGGAGAGGTTGGTGACTGGGTGCAAGGCACTGGGTGGTCCACGTGCCGGCAGGAGTGTGGAGATGGGGTTGCACTCTGGCCTTGGCAGGGAGAGGAGGCCTGGTGGGCCTATCCTGGGAAAGCCATTGGGGACACCTCCCTTAGCCAGAGCCAAGCTGCATCAGGAGGAGGTTCAGGATGAGGAGTTTGGGAGCACTGGACACTGGAGCACTCCAAGTCTTTGTTCCCTGGCCCCGCTGTCTCCCAGTGAGAATAAGCCGGGGTACAGGACCCAGGGGAGCTGCCGTTCCCGCCATCAGGGGGGCTTGAGGCATCCTGGTAGTCTCCAGGTGTTTCCTGATGCCAGGCTGTTCTTGGTCCTCTCTCAGCACCCCTCAGTTTATCTGAAAATTTGGAACAGCAAGGTCTTTCATTATTGGCTCAGGATGGCTCTGCCCATTGGGTCTGTGAAGGTTCCTCCTGAGGTTGTTTCCCTTGGGCTGCAGGAGGAGTTGAGGCCCATGGGACTTTCCATGCTGCCTGGGCCCGTGTGCGTCCCAGAGCAAACCTGGAGTCTCACAAAAAGGAATAGGCATAGCATCAGACTGCCTGGGAATAGGAATGCTGGCCTCCTCCCAAGATGGGTCCCTGACTCAGGCCCTCACCTCCCAAGTCATCCAGAAGACTGAATCCATGGAGGCTGGGAAGGGCAAAGATGGAGCGAGAATACTTAACTGGGCCTGTAGCCAGGGCATGACCCTCTGTGTTTCTCCTACCACCACAGGAGTCTGGGACGAGCAAAAGCCCTAGAGGTTTCTCCTGAGTTAGTACATTCACTGTTGCCATATGCCCCAAAGCATCATCTGCTTTCAGGTGGCATGCCACTAGCTCGCATGGCCTATGGTTTACAGTGCACATAGCTAGTAGTACAGGTGAGTAGAGCAATGATGTCTGCGTCCATCCAGTTCACACTGAATCACCCCAAATAGCAAAGCACCTGACACTTGATAGATGCTTCTGGATGTTGGATGAACAAGGAAGCGCAAAGACCCTGCAGCGGCTGCTGGTCCTCAGTAGCCTTCATCCTAAGTATAACTCATTAACAGGATGGGGGATTTGCTCATCCTTTTGGGAAAGTTCATTTGACTCCAAGTTAAGTCTGATCTACAGCTCAATAAAGAAGACACTGTCCCAATCAGCAAGGGTAAAAGCTGACCTGTTTATTGGGCAGAAGTGTGGCAAATGCATCAGGATCCAATTAGAACAGAAGAGAAAAACACTGACTCTCTACAGATTCCATCTTCAACAGCAAAGCTATGGAGTGACACAAACCTGTGTTAAAACATGTAATTTTCATGGATTTTTATCTCCTGTTGTGGATCAATTTGGAAAAACCAAAATATATAATTTTAAAAAACTAAAACACATTCTGATAATCCCAGTGATGTGTAAATGAGGGAGAAGAATAGACAGACTCCCAAATCCTGGGAAGAAAGCTGCTTAATTATGTGAGCATCTTATAATGAAGCTTCTTGCAGCTAAAATTAGATTTTGAGTGCATGAATATGCGATAATGTTTGCACATCAGAATGCAGTTTTTCCTCTTAAAAGTAGCAAGAGCTACTTGGTTCTGAGGAGGCCTCACAGGGGGAGAAGGAAGTGTTGAAGTTGACCCTTATGATGGCAAGAATCCTTGGGGGCCCAGGTTTGTTTTCTTCTGACCTGGAAACTTAGTGACTGTGTTTGAAAGTCAGTGATTCCAAAGACGTTCATGAGGGTTAGGGAGAAATCAGTTGGTCTGACCTCACACTGGTCCTCAATCATGGGTGCATTGGCCTGAACAAGAGAAAAGTGGGATGGAAATAGCAGAGAGTCTGTGATGGCCAGACTGGGTTGTGGTTCTCAGCTCTGCTGCCATCTTGAACAAGGCCATCTCTGTTCCATTTCAATCTCTCACCCACAAACCAAGGGATATGATAGATATTGGTTGCATCCCCAGTATCCATTCTCCATTTCCTCGTTTAGTTTATGCTGGGGCCCCATGTGATCTGGTAGAGCTGTCTCTTTGGGGGAGGAACACTTGACTTAGGATAAGCCAACAGCCCATTCCTTTTCCCGGGCTGAAGAACAGGTCCAAATGTGACCAGGTGAGCTAAGTCTATGCCGCCAGAGGGAATTCTGAGATGCTTCTGGGACTGTTGGGTAGCAACCTGCTGGATGGGAAGAAGGAAGCATGGGTTGAAATGGTGCCATGGTGAGGAATCACTCTCAGCTTGAAGCTGGCAGTACAGGAGGGAGAGTCCAAGAAGCAGAAATAAACCAGTCCTTGGTGACACTGTTCACATACAAGGTCAAACCTTGCCTGAGAGTGACCCTACCTCTGGACTTTTTTGATACATGATCCAATAAAGTCTCTTTATTGTTTAAGTGGGGTTGAGTTGGGCTTCTGTTGTTCACAACCCAGAGCAATGTACAAAGAGCTTGGATTGAAAAGCCCTGAGGCACTGACTTTCTCTGTCTCTGTAGCTAATGTAGATAACACCATGAGCCGGTAGGACTGGGAGGTTACTTTCACAGGAATGGAGCTGGGTGTGAAATGCTCAATAAAAAGCCGTGCTCAGTCAGCCCAGACGTGTAAGACTTTTAAGTCAGTATGTGGATGTCACCCCAGGCACCCTCAGGAAATAATTCCTCTGGGTGCTCAGCCCCAATCATCACTTGTCTCATTCGATCTTTATCCACCCAAGGGTGAGGTTATTATTTGATCATTATCTTTGCTTGACAGAGGAGAGGACTGGGATGCCAAGCTTTAATGGTTATTCCAGTATGACCCTTTCGTATTGAACATAACTCCTTTCATGGAGGATACATGGTGGTGTTGGAAGGAGTTTGATATGCTTCTTGGATTGGGGGTGAAGAGTTGTAGGGGATAGCAGATACTGATGGCAGCAGATGAGCAACAAACTACCTTCTGAGGAGGGCAGTTATAGTGAACCACACAACTTTGATTTTTGTTTTGAATGGAACGTGCAAGCTTGGGGCAGAGTAGAATTGTCACTGGAGGAGAGCTGATGTGGTGCCACCAAGGAGTCCTGTCCTGTCTTTCTTTCTCTAACCCCACTGTGTGCCAGAAATTGGAGGAACAAAGAGAGTTAGTGATGTGGGGTCCCTATCTTCAAGGTCTCATTGGATTGACTGTCATGTTTTATGCCAGGTGGAGGTCTGTACAATATAGAGAGATCGATGAGGATCCCAGGACATCTGTGTAAGTATATTTGCCAGTTACAGCAATTGTGGCTGAAGATAGCCAACTGTGGCTCCTCTTGAGAACTTCAAGTGTTCAGGAACATTGTAGAAACTCAGGCCTCTGCCATGGGAAATATGAGCAGATCCACCTTAAATTGTAAACAAGATTGCTTCTCTAGTATGAGGAAACTTGATGTTAATCAAAAGTGAAAAGAATTTCAGCAAAACCACAAACTGAATGAATTAACTTTCCAGGGTATCTTCAGTACCTGAGACATCTCCCCCCCCCATATTCAGGCATCATGGTGACAAATCCATACCTTAAAGGTGTGGCCCCTGATGATCAGTGAACAGTCAATAGTGTCCTATGGGTCACAGAGTTCCATGGGCTGATCATTCCACATGTGTCTCAGTGAGATAGATATTATTATTTCCACTGGGAGAGAAGAGAAAATTTAGTTTTTGAGATTGAGTTGGCCAAAGTTTAGCGCTTTGTTTTACAGAGTATAAAAATGAGGCTCAGCATAGAGAGATCTTGTACAAGGTGATGCTGTAAGAATGAGTGATGGAGCTAGGACTGGAATATTGGCTCTATTAGACCACCTGATTGTCCCTGTCACTATGCATCCCTGTAACTCTTCACAAAATTGCTGGAAATGAGACATATGTGAATGTTCAGCTCACTTGGAAATGACCCCATTAATTTCACTGCTAATTCTTTGCCTAAATACTTTTTGGTGGGCCCCTGAGTTCACTTTTTTTTAAGAGAGAGAGAAAGAGAGAGAGAGAATTTTTTAATATTTATTTTTTAGTTTTCGGTGGACACAACATCTTTATTTTATTTTTATGTGGTGCTGAGGATCGAACCCAGTGCCCTGTGCATGCCAGGCGAGCGCACTACCGCTTGAGCCACATCCTCAGCCCCTGGGTTCACTTTTAAAGGTCATTTATCAAGCATCCTCAGTACTTGGAATCCTGATCAGAAGTGAAGTCAAAGAGACAGACCATAGCTTGAAGTTAGTCCGCTTTCTGTTACTGAGACAAAACACATGAGATGACCTTTAAAAAGGAAAGGTTTATTTTGACTCGTGGTTTTGGAAATTTCAGTCTATGGTAGGTTGGACCTGTTGCTCCGGGGACTATGATGAGGTGGCACACCATGGCAGAAGTGTGTGGCAGAAAAAGCCCTTTCATCTCAGCCAGGAACGAAAGAGAGGGAGAAGGAGCTCGGGTGCTAATAGCCCCTTTGTGGGCCTCCACAATGACCATAAGACCTTCAAATAGGCCCCACCTCTTATAGTTTCCACTACCTCCCAATAGTGCTATGGGCTGGACTTGAGGGGAAACTTATCCAAATAATTGTATTTTTCCAGAGTTTTCATCCTGAGTCACAAACATCACAGGTGGCCTAAAGTCCTATTATTCCAAGATATTAGGAGGCAAACATCTCTGATGGAGCTGAGTCCAAGAGCATGTGTATGTTTACAGGTGCACTGACAGTCTGGTGTGAGCTCCAGTTGCCAACAGACAAATGCCCTTTGAATCAGATGCCAGCCATCCGAAGCGTTACAACTGACAAGAGCCCAGTCACCTGGCCTTTGGAATTAAGTCACTTGGATATCTAACCTTCCCACAGTCAACTGTGGAATATGGCATAGTAATCCACTCCCACTCTTGGAAGGCAGAGCACATATTTAGTGTGTTGGAGGAGATCAAGGAGAGCAGAGGAGTAGAACAAAGTGCAGATACTTCTCCAGCATTCAGCCATCCAATTGTGCCGTGGCATTGCCAAAGGTTGGAATGGTACCTCACCAGAATCGCCTGCGCTTGTTTTCTCTTGCTGCATAACAAATGAGCACATATTGAACAACTTAAAACAATCTCCACTGATCATCCCATAGGTTATGTGGATCAGGAGTCTGGACATAGCTTAGCTCTGTTCTCTGCTTCAGGATCTCCCTAGACTACAATCAATATGTCAGTCAGACAGAGTTTGCATCTGGAGATTTGACTGAGGAAGGGTTCACTTTCAAGGTCACTCAGAACCAAGTCACATGAGGTTATAGGACTGAGGCTCTGGGTTCTGCCAGGCTACCCAATATTCCCGGACAAGAGGTCCTCTCCATTGGCAATTAGCCACAAGGCTGTTTACTCATTAAGGCCAGCCAAGAGTGAGAGAGTTTTTATATACATAACAAAACCTTCACCTTTGCCATATTCTGCTGGTTAGAAGCAAGTCACAGGACCCACCCACAGAGACGGCGAGGGAATGATACAAAAGCATCAATGCTAGCAGGGAGGGGTATTTAGGGATCACCTTAGGGATCACCTACTGTCTACCACAACACCAGTAAGGAAATATTCCAGAAATCAGGACATGCTTTATGGTCTATAGAGCATCACTGACCACAGGACTATTGAGTATGGTATTATGAAGCATCATCCTAATGGATCAGGTTATAGTCAAGTCATAATCATGAGTCCCCAATCTACTGCGTCAACATAACCAGAACCATCGATCTGTGATGCCAAAGGAACACCCCCAAATTCACATCAGCCACTCTATACTGCTTTTTTTTAAATGAAATTTATCCTGTTCAGCTCATAGTGCCCATTTCAATGTTTGGGTTTTTTTCTTTAATTTCATAACATTATTAATTATTATTTCTTCAAATATGGACATTTCTTTTCTATCTGATCTCCCATTCTGGCATTCCTGTATTCTGACATTGAAACACAAGAGTTCAGTTTCCACATAACGTCTCTTTTCTCATACTTTCCATCTCTCAATCCCATTGTTCTGGGTTCTTAGAGAATTTTTCACTTTGATAACCAAGTATCATAATTTGCTCTTTGCTGTGTACATTCCAGTCTTCAACCCATATTTTGATTTCCGTAATGATATTTTTTTTTATTCCTGAGACTGCTAGTAGATTTTTTGTAACAATCATAACTTGTTTCATAGGTAAATACCCTTCCTTATCTCTCCGAGGTTCCTAAGTATTCTTCTGTTAATGTTCTGTGCTGTTTATTCTGTTAACTCACTTTCCTTGAGTGTAAATTTTTCCCTTTGTTGATTCTGCTGTCTCTTCTATGTTTTGAATGCTTTAAATTAAAAACAAAAAAGATGACTGATAAAAGGTGAGGAAAATTACAAAGGTGTCAATCATCCCGGCTGTCTTAAGTAGGGTGCCTTAATTAATAACCAAGTTAATTATCCTGGGCCACTCCATGCTCCCAAATTCTGTCAACTGTCTGCAGAAGGCAGCAATATTTCTGAGGTAGAATTCCCACCTGTGTCCTTGGTACTGGCTTTCTCCTAATTTTGCTCAGTTTGGGGTTCACTCTAGTGCCCCCCACCCCCTCATTTTTAAGCATGATTATGTCATTGTGTAGATTTGATTCAGGGTATAAAGGGAGTACTTGCCTTGCCTACCATCATGAAAAACACATCCTTGGTGATTAACCTATCACAAGGTCTATGCACATAAAAATCAGATCTTCAATGCTCTCAATGCTGGATTAGAGCAAGAAGAACTGGATTCTCTTCTGGAAGTGTAACTTACTAGGTGACCTTAGGCAAGTGTCCTTCTCTGATCTCAATTTCTTCACTAAAAAAAAAAGAAAAAAAATTTAAATAAGAATTGTCCGAATCTTCATCTGGCTTGCTCATTCTAAAATTTCACTGATCTCATCCACATAATCCCATGAAAAGGAATGATTATTGTACCTTCTCCAAATAGGCCTTCAACAATGATATCAGAGCAGACAGAATTTCATGTCACAAAGATTGGTTTCCCAGTATTGGTTATGTTTCCCCATCTCCTGAATGAATAGTGTCCTGAGAAAAAGAAAAAGCCCTGAAAATATTTTTGTTGTTCTTTTCATCCTTGGTCATTTAAAAAATTTAATGAACAATTTCCCAATATTTTTTATCTGCTTGAAAAACTAGATTTATACATTTCCTTCATTAGAATTTTAAGTCAGTGGAGGCAGAGACAGTAAGGTGTTGTATATTTACCTGGGTAAATCGTCACTAAGGTTGGGGCTGGTGTACAGGAGGCATAAGAAAGGTCAGCAAAATAGGAGAGTTGGAGAATTCCAAATCACCTGGCTTTTAAAGTTTTCCAAGAAAATAATATTATCCAGGGACATAAATACCATGCTTTTTCTATTTAGGAAATGTGGCTGAAGACACTTGGTTGTGTTTTTCCATCAGCTGTTTATCGACTAGCTCAGGGACTGAGTTCAGCTATAACTGTTTGGTGCTGCAGGTACAGAAGGTGAAGAAATATGGCAGCCACCAAATTCTCCTGGAGAGTTGTTCTGAGCCACCACTCCAGTTCTTAGTCAACCATCTGCTCCCAACTCTTGGAGAAGAACAGGATACAAATTGGCAGGATATCTGTCAAAATCCCTGTTTGTGGATGTTCAGAACAATAGTTTAGTGTTGCAATCCAAACCTTGGCTTATATCAGAGTCTCTACTGTAGATGGGCACTGTTCTGATCTGCCCTGGGGTAAGTTTGGGAAAAACAGATTCTCTACCTCCCCTGGCTCTGTAGCTCCTTACCTAAAGCTAACTATTAAGTCTATAGTGAAATTTGTTTGTTTGTTTGTTTTAACATAAACCATCCTTCTGTATTAAGCTCAAAAGTGAAACACAGACCCCACTCCCAGGTTTGGTGCAGAGAGAGCCTTGCTTTCTATGGGATGGAGCAAGGGTGAGAACCCAGAGACCCTGCAAGAAACACCTACCTACTGGTCAGCCTGGGGCCTCCCACCCGAGGAGCATCCAAAATTCTCAAACCATTTATGTGTAACAAGTTATCCTACAATTAAAAGAAATATTTATTAACCGAGAGTTTCTGTAGGTAGAGTCCAGGCACAGGGCCCACCAGCTCAGGGACTCTTCTCAGGCTGCGGTCAAGGAGTTGGGCTGGGCTGCTGCAGTCTCATTGGAAAACTTGACTTGGGGACACTGACTCCCAAGTTCATGTAACATAGCTGCAGGATCCTATTCCTGGTGGGCTATTGGACGGAGGTCCTTACCTCTTGCTGGATGTTGGTCAGAAGCCACCCTCAGTGCCTTGCCATCTGGGTCTCTCCGCAGGGCATCTCCCAACGTGGCAGCTTGCCTCATCAAACTGAGCAAATGCCAAGAGCCAGAGAGAGTGTCAGCGAGATAGAAGTCACAGGTTTTTGTAACCTAATCTTGGAAGTGATGTCACTGTTGTGTTTGTTGGTAGCAAGTCACTCAGTCCAGCCCACATCCAGAGGAGGGCGTGAATCAAGATGAATCCTCAAAGGCAGGGGGCATCAGGAATTTTCCTAGCTGCCTTCCATATGCCCATTGAGGGTCTCTTCTGCTAGAGTTGCCATCTACCCTGCAGCTAGTGGCGGCATTCCCCAAGCCTGCACGCAGCCCCATCACAGCCTTCCTTGTTCCCAGCAAAGCTTCTCCAGACCTGTAGTGTGCTGGACTTCCGCCTGCATCATTGCCAGTCTCCTTTCTGACAATTGTGGCCATCAGTTCTTCATACCAAGAGCACTGTTCTGGTCCCCACATGCAGCCTGTTAAACAACCAGCAAGGTAGGAAAACTCTGGCCAGATATCCTAATGGAACGGCTCACTCCATGACCCACCCATGAAACCTGTTCTTCACAGAATCCATTATTCCCTCCTATGCCCAGGCTCTCCCTGTTCCATGGCCACATTAACCTCCATCAGATAATTAAGGGCTTGGCTTACCATGAGAGACCTTAAATGTCACCTTTCTGCCACCAATATGTCTTCAAATGACATAGACTCTAATGAGATGTTCAAATATAGAAAACTGAACGACTCCTTGCTTTCACTGTGACATTTATTCAGCTGGAGTGAACTGACTACACCACTACATTACTTATAATTTCTACCTGACCTTGGGTGGTGAAGTGTAATCTTTAAGGAAACTATCCATTTAATCTCACTCGCCTTGTTAGCATTTAATTAATATGACAAATTTCCAGATGTACAAAGGATGTTAGGATTATAATTCAATTTTCCCCTCAAACGGCCAGTAGCCAAGGGCAGTGAGGCCATCTCTGGCACTGTTGAGTTCTGAGCTGGGAAGTCACCCGGACCTGGTGCTGCTTCCTGCCCCTCGGAGCACTGAGCAGGGATCATTCCAACTTTTGCTCCACAGGGAACAGCCAGGTCCTCTGCCAAGACCTGTTCTCCCACCGACTCTCTCTCCTTGACCCCTCTCTTAGAGGTCTGAGTTTTGCTTTGCTGATCAAGGTCAATCTAAGGCTTGGGGCTACAAAGAGAATCTTCTATGCACTGGATGCCAGCCTGCAAACTCTCAGGTCTGAAAGCTGCACTGACCTGTAGACGCCATATGCAAAATGTTTTATGCAGATTTTCAATTGCAAAAGAACAACAGATGGAAATAAATCAGAGATCTCCTCATCTATAGTCACATTCTGCTTTCCCAGAATGTAATTTACTCTCCCATTTTCCCAGAGATGCCCTATTTTGATATCTCTGGCTCGTTCTAATCTCATAAGTCACTCAACAAGACCAGTCCTTAGGTGTAGAGAATAATGCAACTCCAAGGAATGGAAAGAACATCCAACCTGGGATCAGGGAGACTCTGGGTCCACAACCACTAACTGGCTGTGCATCTTTGGAAGACACCATCTCCTCCCTGAGAACTGTCACTCAAACATGGTAGTGGAGCTGACACCTGAATATGACCTCATGACTTTTTCTCGCTGGCTAGAGATCAATGGACCATTGGAGTCCCATGACCTAAGCCGAGGCAGTACGAATCTGAATCTCTCTTTTGGTCACTGGGATTTGAGCCTGAGAGCTCCTGACCTGTCTGCCGGGTGTGTGGAATGAAGACATGTGAATGAGGGGCCCATGGAGCAGGCACATGGGCATGCTGAGGTCTCTGCAGAGAGCAACAGATGG
The DNA here is from genome assembly GCF_047511675.1 of Marmota flaviventris. Classification (NCBI taxonomy): domain Eukaryota; kingdom Metazoa; phylum Chordata; class Mammalia; order Rodentia; family Sciuridae; genus Marmota; species Marmota flaviventris. The sequence goes on from NC_092514.1 coordinate 28,130,099, forward strand.
CATCACTGTGCTGAGAAAAGGAGGACCAAGCGGTAAATAATCCAGAGAGAACAAGACAGTGTTTGTCAATATGAATGTTATAAGGACAACCACAATCTAAGAGGAAAGTTCTGATTAGGTAATCAAATCAATTCCCTCAGTTGTCTATGTATCTTCTGGCCCCTTTTCAGGCTCATTTACTTTTTAACCTACATAAGTGAATAAACGACTTTCATTCTTTTTTGACATGATACATCATGATTGTTTTCCCATTTTTCTAGTCTTTTTTACATATTTTCCTTCAATTTCTTTCCTTTTTATACTTTCCTTTCCAGGCCCCTGATATTGTATGGATATAAAATGTAGAGTACCATCATTTTTTCTTTTTTTTTGTAAAAAAAAAAAAAAGTGACCATACAATGCACAGATTTTTTTCTTTGTAGTTGTTTGTTTTTAAATGTCTTTATGGTAAATGATGCACTGTATTCATTTCTTTAGAAGGCAGCATAATATTATCCAGTAGGGATCTCTAAAATGGGCAAATATACCCCACTGCACAAGGAAAAATATATTTAAAGTCTATCTCTGTTTATCTCATCTTTTAAAAATTTCTATTATTTATTTATCTTATGCTTAAGATATTAATACATGCAAATAAATATCTGTATTTAGGAGGGAGATGCTATTATTAAGTGAGCAATCAAAAGTGCCTTAGAAATGACTAGTCCACAAACTCAGGAAACAATTTATTCATAGATTTTCCTTTTAATGAAGATTCAGGATATTTCTAGATGCTAAAACAAGCATCCCTACAAACTATGACACAACAAGCATCACTCTACATGGACATTTATATATTTCATGTTTTGAATTCTATAGGATAGATTTCCAGAAGTAAAATTTCTGATTCAAAGGGTGTGCATAGTTTTAATGTTAATCAATATTTCTGATCTGCTCTCCAAAGCATCTGTAGCAATTCACATTTCCACCAGCAAAGAAAATATGAGTCTCATTGAAATTCATATTTCCCATGAAATATGAATGCTTATTCTTCTGCATCTTTACAGACTTCAGGAGTTATTACTCTTTTCAACTTTTTTCCAATCCAACAGAAGGGTTGAAAAATGGCATGCAATTTGAAAGCATCTTTAAGAGTATCTTCATCTATGAGAAGGGGCATCGGACAAAGTGACCTCCCTTCTAGCTGAAGTATTCATGATTCTCTAATTGCCTGTTTTCTGAGCTCACCTGTTAGCAGGTTGCGTTAGTCCCCCTTCACCAGGTGTTTGTGAATCCCAGAGACATCTTGGGAAAATTTGCTAGAAACTTTAACAAATCCAGGGCTAGAAAGAAAGTTGAATGTGGTCCAGAAGATCATCTTGCCAATACTGTTCAGCTTGTAGGAATCATTGAGGCCAAATCCCTGTGATTTCATCCAGAACAAATAATAAAAAATAGTATGTAAAATTTCTAGGATGAGCATATTCATAGTAAATATTTTAAGATCAATGGCTGCACGAGATGCATTTTCCTTAGAGGTTCACTTTTCAAAGAGCTTTGTATTAAAAGTGCTAGTTCAATAAATATTCATGGGGAAATTCATTGATGTGTTTTACACTTAGAGCTAAAATTTCAAAGGTCCTGGAAAAAAAGATGCCTGATACATTTCTTACCCTCTTAGGAGAAGTGGTAAAAACATGATCTGCTTGGGTTTTATCACTATAAATCCTCCCAGGAAGGGATCTGCGTTTTTTTTTCCATTCCCACTCTTTTCTAGCTCATCCTGGGGCAAATCACAGCCTGGTCAGGACACAATTTTGGCAATAAGCACTGAGGGAGGAAGGGAGATGTGAGGTTAGGAAGGTTTATGTACTGAGCCTTTTTTCAAAGTCTCCAGAGCTGTTCCCAAATGTTACCATTTAACAAGCACTTTCTGCCGGATAATCCTTCTATGTACTCTCTCCCTAGAGCCATGCGATATAGGCGCCATTATTATTTCTATTTTGCAGATGAGAAAACCAGGCTTCCAAAAAGGTAAAGCTGTTTTCCCCCCAAGATCACACAGATAGTTCAGAGAGAGACAGATTGAAACCCATGCACATCTAGCTCCAGTTCACTCTATTATTAGTCCCTATGCACCAATCTATAATTACCCAGGTCTGCAGAGTTTGGAGAAATCTTGGTGTGGTACTGAATGCTTTCTCCTTTGTCTTCCCTGCTTCGTGCCTACTCTGGTCATGAAGCATCCTACAGTCCCCGTGACATCATTCTTCTTGGCCCTTTTGCCTGTGGCAGGAAACGAATCCACACAGGCAAAAGAATTGGAGATCTGGCCACTTATTCCTGCCAATATTTCTCAGTCTTGAGTAAACGTATTTATTTTTAGAATGGCAAGTTTTACCCTTGGCAATGGTCAGATCCAATTGTTTCCTTGCTTAAGATGCTGAAATCACTTCCAGGGACAGAAGAATAAAACCCAAAGGGTTTGGCTTGGCTTTCAGGGCCCTCTGCATCCTGCCCATACAACCCTCCTTTCCATGGCTGTAATCCTCCATTTATGCTTCAGTCACTGTATATGATAGCTCTTTCATCTGCTTGGAATGTCTTTTCCCTCTCTGACTATTTGAGTCTTAAATAGCCTTCATGGCCAATTTGAATGGGCTTACCTCCTCTAGAGAGTCTTTGCTATTCTCCCAGGCAGAATTGATGGGCTTCTCCTTTTAAATCCCCACAGTTCCATCTCCTCATCCTTCTGCTGGGAGCCATCTTTGGTGACTCTTCCTATCTGCCTTTGTGACTGGACTGTGATGTGAGCTCCTTATAGCAGGGGGCTGTGTCACACTCCTTTTTCTATAGCATCCCACTTGTCAGTTTTCTCCAAGTAGTAGCAACAGTGACATCAACCTCAGTAATAATAGTGAACATTTATGGAGGACTTAAAAAGCGATTTTTCTCAATCCCCAAAAGAATCTCATGAGGCAGATTAACAGATAAGGAAATGGGTTTTCTGAGAAACATGGAAAAAATGGCAATTCCCAACCTAACCACGCTGACCCACTGGCTTTATATGGTGCCCATTAAATGTCTGTTGAATTAAAGAGTAAACACATTAATAATTAAATGAGTAGTAAAGGGGGAAAAAGTCATATGGTTCCAGAAAAATCATCCAGTCCATTGACTAAAATCAGTCCAATGACTCAAATAAAGCATTTCCTAGAATCCAAGCAATGATAGCTTCCTCTTCCACCAGTCAGTGGTTGTCTTCCTCCCTCTCAGGAAAACCCGCATGGCATACTTATTATAGAAGCCACACCAATGGGTGTCCTTCCAGACACATTTCCAAGAGACGCAGGACATCATTCAGGGTCCAGGACAAACTCTGACTACCTTCAGGAGGACAGGGCCTTAGAACTGCACCCAGGCCAGTGTAGGGGGGTGACCAGGCTCATTTATACCTCCTCACGTAGTTCTCTGGGGCAAACACTAATCCTAAGGCTGCCACTTAGTTCCAGCAAGCAGAACAGGCAGGAGATGTCTGGAAGAAAGCCAAGTGGATGCAGGAAACAAGAGAAAGGGTGGAGAGTGTGCAGGCCTTGGTAGGTGGATGCCAGGCTGCAACTATAGGAGTCACAGGTGCAGATAGAACTGAGGGCATGGATGAGAAAATGGGAGAGATCTAGCCATAACCAAGTGTCCAGCCCAGAGAAGCCGTGATGCTGGGAGAGCATGAGGCAGATGTGCTAACTCAGAAAAGGACATATCACCTGGGCCTCAGCCAGAGACAAACAGACAGGGTGCTGCCCACCCACCTGCTGGTGGCCACCCAGCCTTCCCAGTATTCTGAAGAGGGAGAGAGCCCTGCAACATCCCTGAGATCCCTTCTTCCTTCTTGCCCCTCCTAGAGAAGATTTAGGGACATAGGCAAACAGGGACACTCAGGGGCACCACACAATAAACACACTTTCTTAGACACACACAAACATTCATACATATACAAAACTTCACATGTACACTCACACTTACATACACATACTTTTATCTCATACCTAAATACATACACACATTTGTTTCCACATTTCCCAAACACACAAACCTATACACACACACACACATATAGTATATATATATATATATATATATATATATATATATATATATACACACTATATATGAATATACACGAGTGTGTAAATGTGTATGCACATATGGAAAAGGAGACACAATTTCTACCTCACACATACACATACGGACACATGAACATGCACACAGGCCGCATGGACACATGCATAATCATACATGTATGCACACATACTTACACACTCCACATTCTTGACAGTTTGTCAGGCTTCCAAAGCACAAGTAAATGGATGGATTTCATTTCTGGAGAGAAACCAGCATGTTCCAAAGGTCAGTGAACTAGGTTCTTCCCTCTGAGGGGCTGCTAATTAGCTCCTTAATCCTAATTTTCATTCTTGATGGCTTGCTGGCCTTGCACATGATAGGAAAGTTGACCTTGAGGCCAGCGGTCAATGAGGGGCCAGAGAAAAGAGTTACATGGCCAAAAGGGGCATGAAGGAAAAGAAAATGCATTTCATGCAGAGGATTTAATTTTCAGTTAGGAAGACTGAAATAATTTCCTAAAGTGTTTTTGGAAACACATGAAAGTATTTTTCTTTTTGAACTCAAGAGACAGCTCTGGAGGCTGTCAACTGTCTCGTGGGGTGTTCAAGAATCTGGTCCTCTCTCCAAAAATGCTGAGAACCAGTGGCAATGGGGTCTGAAGTGTCTGCCAGAATCCCAAAGCATAGGATGGAGAAGTTTCATCCAATTCAACTGAATTCATCCATCTGTCCATCTGTCCATCCATCCATCCATCCACCCATCCATTTATCCATTATCCATCCATCTAACCTTTCATTCACATGTACAGCCTCTGTTCATTCATTCATGTAGTTACCATTCATTATCCTTTGGCATAGCCTTGGGGTCCAAGTCCCCTGAAAGGACTTCCAGCATCCTCTGGATTATCCATTAAAAGGGAAGGCTACTGGCTCATCCTTTCCTAATTCAAAGGCAAACCAGAGGATAAAGCCTCTCAGGTGTGAAACTCCCTGAGTTTGAGAATAATGCAGCAGTTAGCACTGGGCCTGGCCCAGCCAGGCTGTCTGGAAAGACCTGCTGATTCAGGATTTACTGGTGCCCCATGTTTAAATGCCCTCAACAAAACTCCACACTTTCTGTCTTTGAAAGTCTTTCATGATGGAAGCCAGACTGAACGATTATGTAAGAGTGCTTTTTGCGACAAGTTTATGGGTGTACTCTGAAAGAAGCAAACATATGCCTATTAAGCATGGGGAGAATTATCAGCGAATGCTTTTAAATGACCAATAAAAATGAAATTATCATTGCTCATTGTTTTTTATGGATCATAATGTGGGTTTTTTTTCCTTATAGAAATATCTAACAAACTCCTTTCCTAGATGCAGGCCCTAATTACATAGTTAGCATACAGTAATACATGCAAGTGGGTTCTCGCCTGTCATAATTCATCTTCATAAATGTAATTGGTCCAATGAAAGGGACCACAAAATAATTCTGTAAAGAGGAGATGGATTCAATTTAAAAAAAAAAAAAAAGGTTTTTACTCTTCTCTTTTCTGAAACTATAGTTTGGGATAGGACTTTTTAAGAACATATCAGATTTTTCCCCCCAGATTACCATCCCTACACCAATTCCTTGCTCCACGATTTATTGATTTATTGAGACCTTGCTCTATTCAAACCCATGGGCAAAACACTGGAGTAAATCAAAACTTGAAACAAACTTCCCGCTGCATGGAATTGGTAATCAACTGGGAAGTGGGTCTAAAAGCAGGAGGCAGAAATGGGAATGGGGGTGGATACAGGGTCAACAGTGAGAGATGCATAGCAGGGCTAACAGAGTTCAGAGGTGATGTGGTTGCTTCCTGCTGGGGAATCCGGGAAGGCATGATGGGAGAAGTGGAATCTGAGCTTAACTGTGAACTATGAAGGGATGGGTGGTGTGTAGGAAGGTAAATGGTCACTTTGAGGAGCTGAAGCAGAAGTGGGCTCACTCAGACTGACATGGCAATGATTTTGACATGGTGCGGGCAAGGGAAAGATGGAGTGGATAAAGGTTGAAGGTTGCTATGAAGTGGGGAAAACATATTTAAAATATTTTTTAGCTCAAGGCTGAGCATGCCTTCCCTTCTACCTATATAGTAAAGATGAATGGACACAATCAGTATGGCACGCCCCCTTGCCAGACCCTGTGCTGGGGCTATGTAGAGATCCAGGTGATTTAGGCATCCAGCCTACCCCCAGCAACCCAGAAGGGTAGTAGAAATGATGATGTGGCCAACACTGGCTTAAACTTACCTCTGTACTTATTATCGGGGGATGGGGGATGTCACTGTTTAAATGTGGCTGTCCGTCCCAGATGAGCTCACCATCCCTAGTCTCTATCACAGCAGGCATCATTCGCAGGAGGCTCTAGTTGCTTCCAAGGCAAAGACTTTTGGACCATTTACTGCCAAATACTTCTTTTTTTTTTCTCTCTCTAACTCAGTCACCAGCATTTTCCTTCTTGAAAATCTGAATGAGCCTAGAAAAGATGCTGAGAAGAACTGTTCAGGAAGGCAGGAGGGGAATGCAAATGAGGATCACAAAGCAGAATTCAAGAGAACGGGAAAATTCAGGAAGAAAGTAGGTGACAGTGTCACAAGCTATAGACAATTAAAATAAGAGAAGGTTTGGGAAGTGTCCATTGGATTTGGCACGGAGAAAACCATTACTGGCTGGATGAGAGCCAGGGGTCAGAGGTCAGGGGCAATAGTATAGGAGTGAGTGGGGCTAGAGAGGCTGAGCCACACAGCGGGTGCACGGACCTAGTCAATGCCTGCAGTCCACACCTCTGCTTAATGTTTTTGGTCTTTATTCTCATTAACAGACCTAATAACTCTTAGGAAATTATATCAGCTTTTTACATTGGACGAGTTTTGCGATGGCTTGGACTAAGTCTACCAAGGTGGTTCCCAACCTTTCATGGGACACAAAGTCCAACTCAGTCACCTAGATGCAGTGTACTTTCCTTCTCTCTTTACCCTGCAATGTCTGCTTATTCTCTCTGCTTATCTCACTTTTCTGTCCCCGCCTTTTTATCTCTATGGCTTTCTTTGTGGTTGACTAAAATTTTGTTTCCAATTCAAGGCCAGGTAAGGGGTAGTTATACTTTTGAATGAGATACATTTCACCCCTTTCCATGACAGTGAAAGCCATATGCACAAATATTTACACCCCAAGATACCTGCCGTATTTCTTACCCTAATGCAAACCAAATGGAGATAAAATGATCATTCTTGCAAAATTCTTAACTGCTTTTTTTTTTTTTTTTGGTACTGGGGATTGAACTCAGGGACATTCAACCACTGAGCCACATCCCCAGCTCTACTTTTGTATTTTATTTATAGACAGGGTCTCACTGACTGCTTAGCAGCCTTTCTTTTGCTTTTGCTGAGGCTGGCTTTGAACTCATGATCCTCCTGTCTCAGCCTCTGGAGCCACTGGGATTACAGGCATGTGTTACCTCTCGCAGCTCTTCACTGCTTTTAATAGGATTTTACTTGCATGCCCTTTCCATGGTCCAGTGGTCTAAAGAGGATCCTTTCCTCCTCCTTGACTTTTGGGTTGACTGTAGGACTTGTTTGAGCTAATGAGATGTTAGTGAATCGATGCAATCAGAGATTTCAAAGGTTCTTGTGTAATTGAATTTGCTCTTTCTATACTCTGGTAATCCACCATGAGATTATGTGCCAGGGAGATGCTGCTTCTTCAGACTAGGTCCCAGAAGAAACACGTGAATAGACTCAAGTCTGTCCTATAGCCTGGAGCCATGTCAGCCAACCTGTAGCATGAAGGGAATCCACCCAGCTGAGCCCAGCTAGATCAGCCATACTGTAAACCATTAAAAAAAAAAAGCCATACTTATTTTAAGCCACTGAGTTTGGGGTTGGTTTTTTAGGTAGCATTTCTGCAGAATCAGCTAACTAATCCATCTTACTTGAACCCTAGCAAGACCAACTATTAATACAGAGAGTTAGATAACTTCAACCATCATTACAAACAAGGAAAACCTTCCCTTCAAGGTTTTAAAATATTTATTCCAGAAGGTTTATTTCTTCTTCCACTCATTTGTTCATACAGTCAACAAATGACTACTTGTGTTAAATCTTAGCAAAGGCACTGGGGCCAGGTAAGGGGTAGTTATACTTTTGAATGAGGTACATTTCACCCCTTTCCATGACAGTGAAAGCCATATGCACAAATATTTACACCCCAAGATACCTGCCATATTTCTTACCCTAAAGCAAGCCAAGTGGAGATAAAATGATCATTCTTGCAAAAGCCCTTGTTTATACTTAAAAGCAATTATCTGTGAGTATGTTAAAAAATCTATAGTAATTATGAGCTTGTCTTTTTCTTTTGCACAGATCACATCAGCCAGTGAAGAAGTGCAATGCAAGACAGTCTTACCATATGTCAATATCAAATACATTTTCCTTTAAAGTGTGCTTTGTGCATCCTTCTGGAAGATGGGGAACGAAATGCACTTGTAAACAGGCAGAAATGATTCACAGGATCGTGATTGCTTTTCATCAGCTGCATCAATTATATACAGCAATGGGACTTGGTGAAATACATTTACAACTTGCTAAAAACACTCCTTGAAACAATTCAGACCTTGTTAAATCCTGGTGTGCTCAGCCGAGCATGGCTAGGCTAGCAATCGGCAGAACTTAGTCCAAGCTGACTTAACGCCAAGAGGAATGGCATGCTGGGCAGATTCCTTCTGATCTCTCTTTCCATTGTCATGAGACAAAGGACCAGGAAGTATAGATTTTTATTAAAATGTTTATAAGGCATTCAAATCAATCATCAAACCAATTGACCATATTATCCCAGGTGATAGAGACATAGGGATGTAAGTAAAACAATAAATAAATGGTCCTGCCCTCAGGTCTCATAGGAGATACAGATAAACATGCCATTCCCAGCTCCTCTATCTACTAATGATGTATACTTTATGTGCAAGTACTTAATGTATCGGTCTCTCAGGTATCCCATCTGTATACCATTAATAATAACTATAACAAATGACTGCTGAGAGACCTAGATAAATTAATACATGATATGGCAGACCTCACTGGTTGTCCGCTCAATATCCACAGATTCCATTGGAGTGCAATGCACCCTGTCAAAATACTCACTTTCCCAAACTCCCTTGCTGTGATAGCTGGTCACATGTCTCAGTTCTAGCCAATGAAAAGTAGATGGAACTCTTGGTGAGCTCATCATTTCCTGAATAAAAGGACATAGTTTTACGAGGGACACCCCTTTTATCATCTCTCCAGAATCACATATATGGAAGAGCCAGCCAACTTGAGACTGTGAAGCTTGGGACAATGAAGCAGGAAACTGGAAGGAACTTGATTTTCAAATGACATCCTTGGGCACCTGCATAAACTCCATTTAATCCCAACTCTTTGTCTTTAGGAATAGCTCTCACATAAGCCACGTTCCTCCTTATGCTGCTCTTTGTGTTTCTGTTCTATACAGGAAAACACATGCATAACCCAAAACAAGCAAAGTGGCTGGAGTAGAGGAAGAATTTAATAAATGCCATTGATGTCACAACATTTAGTCACAACATTGATGCTGTGACTAAAGTGGCATGATGAGAGAAACACAGGGGACCATCAGACCCCTGAGGAGGGTGTGTAAGCCTTGCTACATGTGGAAACCTCTTGGAGAAGGAGAGCACTGAGGCAGAAATATGGAAGGTCAGGCAGGGGTGATGTTAATTCTAATGTTGAAGTCTTTTAAAATAATCTTTTCTTTTTTGACCTGTCTTCCCATTCCTAGAATGTTCCAACCTTTAGTCTTGCCCAAGCCATCTTTCATTCTTGTTTCCAGAGAAAGTTTTCTCAACAAAGCATGACACGTCTCACCTGTGAATGAGAACATCCTAAGAGTGACCCCTCTCTCAGGGCCTCTGAAAATGTCCATCGAAGATCCTGTAAGAATAAACCTGTGTCTCCAAGGAGGCTGTCACAAGGCCTGAAAAGCTAAAAAATATATTTGACCTTTTATGCTAAAAAATATCATAGCATTTTTTATGTGTTTTTAAATTTAATGACATAGGCTTAAAAGTTGTCATTCTATTTTGTTCATGAAAAATTCAGGAAGAGATCCGCTGAGCAGTCTCTCCTGTAGTTTGCAGTCACATATCAGCTAGGGCTACAGTCTAGGAAGTGCAAGGTGGCTCCCTCACCTGGCTGGCAGGGAGTGCTGGCTGTCAACTGGAACATCTATGTGCATCCTGTCTTGCCCGGCTTCCTCAGGTTGCTCCTTCACAGCAAGTGTCCCAAGAGAACCAGGAGGAAGCTCTGTGGCCTTATCTGAGGCAGCCTCAGAAGTCATATGGTCTCACATCCAATCACATCTTGTTGGTTGCAAGGGAGTCCACATAGATTCAAGGAGTGGGGAGTTAGACTCCATTTCTTGCTGCTCACATTAGAGAAGGGCATGTGGGGCGGAAGCAATTATTGACACTCTCTGGAAAACACGGCCTAGCCTCGTGAGCATCCCAGCATTTATCCCAGTGTATGGTGAATGAATGGGATCCATGAGTCCTCCGAACTGCCACCGTTCCCAGGATAAGATTTTTCACGTGGAAGGGGAGTGAAATCACTTTCTCCTTTCTAAAACCCTTTCCAGCACTCATTCTGTCTCTTTCTACCTGAAGATGACAGTTGAAGCCAAGAGATCAAAAGAGCAAGAGGGAGGGAGAGACAGGGGGAAGGGAAGGGAGCTGGAAGATTTCTAATTCTTGGAAAGACGAAAAATAAAATACCTCCTTTGTATTTCCTACTGCCAGCAAGCTTCAGTTTTTCCTCCCCACTCTCAAAAGGAAATGGAGTGCCTGGAATTCATTTGGAACATGGATTAATGGTCAAATTAAAAAATGCAAATCAAGCTGGGTTCCCCCACTGGAACCATCTCTGTCCCCCTCACTCAGAGCCTCCATCTTCCACCTCCCCATTAGGGCAAAGAGGGCTTTTTGGCCAGCTCATCTCTTCAAGCCCCTGCTGCAGTTAAACTCTGTGATTTCCTACAGAGCCACCCCCCACCCAACCTAGCACAGCGTTGGCCTCCCGGGGAGAGGCAGCCTGTCATTCAGAGAACTCTCCTTCTCCAAAATCTAATATCCCCTCATCTCCCATTATGAGTTCAGTTATGGGAGCCTTCATAGCAGGTGTCATTAAATAGACATTAAGACCCAACAGGGCATGTTTTACGGGACCATTACCATATGCCTGATGTTTGCTGTGACAAATGGAGATCCAGCCAACCACGCCATGTGATAATGGGCCGGAAAACACCCCCTGGGGTGAGGTAATGTGATTAGAAGATGAAGCTCTCATTGTTTAATGCCATCCATTGGAAGGGGACTGATTCCTCTTTGCTGACTTGCCTTAAAGTCGGGTTTGGCCCTCTTCTTCCTGGGTTCATCAGGTACTCGGGGAGTTGGAGACTATCTGGCCTGCTGTGGCCAGATTGAGCATGTTTTAAGGAAGTTTGCAATGTGATTCAAGGACCAAACTGTCTCAAAGTCCAAACGATTGGACTTTGGGAGGTAGAGGCAAAACAGCAAGAGTGAGAGAATTCCCTTCCACTCATTTCCCTAATATTATAACATCTTGCATAATCTTGCCAAAATGGAGACATTAATATTGGTGCCATACGAATAACTAAACTAGAGACTTTTATTTATATCTCTCATGTTCTTTTCTGTTCCATGGCCAAATTCAGGAAACCACTGTTGTGTTTGGAGAGATTATTTTTGAAACCTGGACAGTCAAAATCAAGTCCGGAACACCTTGGGTTTGCAATTGATTTTTAGTATGGGTTTTGCATTATTTCCTCCCTGAGATCCCCTGTGGCTAATCCTATTCCATAGGAAAGGTCCCTGAGTTGTGAAGCCTATGGGCATTGCCAAGGCTCTGAAAGGGAGAAGAGCACAGTGTGTTCTCTAAGAATCATATCTCCCTCAGGGTCCTCAGAGTGGATGGTGTTCCACTGAACTGACTCCCAGGCACCTTACAGACTCCACCTCTCTCCTTTGCTCTGAGTCTCAGTCCAAAGAGGTGAGGTCCTGCAACCTGGCAATCTCAGTGCCTTAGGGGCACTGAAGGATGTATCTCCCTCATGCATGATGGCCAAGGAGGCTCATCTACCACCTTGCTCCATACCCTCCTCCCCTGAGACTCAAGTTCATGGGACAGTCACTTTTTGGAGTATTATATGCATGAAAGACAGCTCTTGTACCAGCAGTTAAATGCTCCAGCCCCAAACTAAAGCACATTACACCCATTCAAACTCCTTGACTGAAATTAATCTCAGAGCTGCGCCTAATTAAAAGGAACCAGGACGTGCAATCCTCCCATGAAACCAAAAGCACAGAGAATTGAATTGTTGGGCAAACAGCAATGATGACAACCTCTCTCAAGGATCATATGGAAAGGCAGACCTGCACACCTGTTTCCCCAAATACGGGCTGGGTGACTTTGGGCTCTGAAGAGTTTATATGCCACTTGGAGTTCCAGAGATGCTCACAAGGTTGGTGGGACACTGGGCTAGGACAGACAGGAGGAGGCAAGGCAGAGATAGAAACCAAAACCAAAACCAAAACCAACACAGAAAAACCCACATTAGCCCCTTCCCTCAGATGCTCTGCCTGAAGCAAGTGCAGAAAAACAGAACCAAATAATCAGGACCCAAAGCACTGATACAATCCATTTTGTCATTCTGCTAGGAGAGAGGAAAGCTACACCATTTATGCAATTTCTTCTACAGTTATCCAAGTCCCTATCATGTGCTCCTAGGGTCACTTAAGATTGAGGATCTACCTGCTTGATGCTTTTACATTTAAAATCTCATTTAATGATGTAGGCATTTGTGCCTGTTGTGAGTCAAATGGTGACCCCCCCAGTAAGGTATGTACACAGCCCAACCCCCATAGCCTGTGAAAGTGACCTTGTTTAGACAAAAATAAATAAATAATTAAAAATAAATCTTGGCAGATGCAATTAAATTAAGAATCTCAACATGAGATTATCCTGGATTATCCCTAAATCCATGACAAGGGTCCAGGAAACAGAAGAGATGATCCATACACCCAGAGAAGTCTGTATGAAGACAAGGAAGAGACTGAAGCTCTATAGCCACCAGTCTAGGAATGCCAGGAAAACCAGGAACGGGAGGAGGTAAGGAACAAACTCTTCTCCAGAGTCTGGAGGGGGTGGGGTGCAGCCCTGCAGGCCCCTGGATGTTAGAGTTCTGCCTTCAGAACTGCAAGAGCATAAATGCATGCTGTTCTAAGCCTTGGAGTTTGTGGTAATTGCTATGGCAGCCCCACCCCCACCCCCGGAAACAAATACAGAACCCATAACAAGCAGTTGAGAAAACTGAGTCACCAGCATCTTTGGGTATCTTGTCAAAGTCATGTAGGCAAGAACTGTTGGGACCTGGACTTGGAACTTGGTCTGGGTGGTTCCAAAGTCTGGACTCTCTGAGGCAGTGTGGGGATGTAGCTAGAACTACTAGAACTACTCAGTGTCTGGAACCAGGCTTTCTGGGTTCTAATCCCAGCTCTGCCGCTCAGGAGCTGTGTGACTCGGGGCAGATTTCTTAACCTCTCAAGTCTCGGTAAAAGACGTTAAAGATAGCACTTTCCACCAGAGTTGTTCAGAGTTGAAGGCAGGGAGGAGCGAAGCAAGGAAGACAACTCTAAACAGAGCCCCGAACAGCACAAGCGCAGAACAGCCGCAAAGCGATTGTTCCCTGTGCTCTTCCTTATCACATGCTCCACCCTGTCCCTTTCCAATTCAACACCCTTGACATTTGGAATGGAGAGTTCTAGGCTTGGGGGGCTGTCCCCTGCTCTGCAGAATTTTAACATCTCTGTTCTCTTTTCACTAGATGTTGGTAGCAACCCTCCCTCCCAGTCATGACAATCAAAAGCAACAATCAAAATCTCCAGATGTTGTCAAATGTCCCTTGGGGGATAAAATAACCCTTGGTTGAGGACACTTAGAGAGTGCCAGGCCCTGGGGACTTGGGCCTCTTTACTGAGCATTGTATCTTCCATCTGGGTTTGGGTGAAAGTTCGGTTTTCACACCTGAAGTTGGTTCTGAAGCTGTCAGCAAATGTCCTTTGGCAAAGGGCTTAGAGAACCCCAGTCCATGAGGGAAGGGAAGCGGCACATCAGGAGAATGGTATTGAAGATGCTTGGTTTTCTAACTTTGTTTTTAGTTGTAGTTGTGATACCGCCATTTATTGGTGAGGAGTCCTGCTTCCTTACATATTGAAGTTTGAATATTCGAGAAGCACGCTGAGGCAAGCATATAAAGCAGGGTTTGTTTAAACCAGACTTCTCCTGGGAGGGAGAAGGGGGCCATAGCTGGTATCCTGGTATCCAAGAAGCAAGGTGTTCTGCCCTTTTTATATGTCCTAGGCTTCCTTTGTTCTTGGGCCCTCTTCACCTTTCTCCTTCTTGTGTATGTGACTAGGCCTAGGAAATGCTCGGTGGGATGGCCAAAAGGTGGGGAACAGGTGGGCTGAAAGGGGGACTAGCAGAATGGAACAGCCCAGGACACATCAATTAACAACCTTATAGCTCCCTGTAGGGAGGGGCAATTCCTGGGACAGGTTACCTTAGCCACAGGTTGGAGCAGGGGCAGGTTCTTGATAAAGGTGGAGGAAGGGCTCCTAAGGAATTAACATTTCAATCCATCAGGGGACAGTCTCCAACTTCTCAGACTCACTCAAAATTGGCCTCCTTGATCCGACCTGACTCAATTTACCTATCTATACCGACTGCCTGTCTAATTCTGGCTTCAGATGGACAAAATACTTCTATTTTATTTATTTGTTTTTATATGGTGCTGAGGATCGAACCCAGTGCATCACAGGTGCTAGGCGAGCACTCTATGGCTGAGCCACAACCCCGGCCCAAGACGTTTATTTTGGAGTCCTGGCTCTATTAGCAGAGATTAGTAGAGTGCCAGGCACGATTGTATTATTTTCACACTTATTATTACCCCTGTCTGGTGAGCTGACCCGTAAAGGGGCACAAAAGGGAAGCATCTAATCCTGATGATTGCAAAGGCCCCAATTTAAATGAGGACTTGTTTGATGGCCACCATCAAAGACAACATATGTGACCAGGAAAGGGTGGGAGCCGGGTGTGAGTAGTGTAATTTAAAGGACCGTCTTTGCCAAGGCAGAAGGAAACGGTGAGAGATTTACGTTGATGTGACAAAGGTTCCCGAAAGCTGCAGTTCTCCCACAGCCTGAAGTGATGATATTTGCTGTTGGCAGACGTAGCTGAATTGGAAAAAGAGAGACCGCACTTGCGGACTGTCACTTCATTTTATTCTTTTGTGGCTGCCATCCAAAGGGCTCAAGTGAGAACCCCGGGTGGAGGTAGCTTCCAGGATCATCCCCTCCTCCGCTCCCTCCTCTCCGGCTTTTATTCCTTCAGCTGTCAGAGGCCTAAAGAAGGTGGGGGGAAAAGAGTAAAGGCCTTGGAGTCAGGAAGCCTCTGTTTGCACCCTGGTTTTGCAACAGGAGACATCATTTGCTACGTATTTATTCCACAGCCACAGGAATTATCTTGTCAAATCTTCAGGATTGCACTCTGAGGGAGGTGCTCTGATTATTTCCATTTACAAAAGAGACAGAAGCTTAGGCAGGTAAGATAATTTGCCTAAAGCCAAACAGCCCATCAGAGCCACCTTAAAGGATGACATTTACATTATAGACCAACTTTTATGACAACGAACAGTGGGCGCAAGGTTTCCAGGCCCTGGGCAAGTTCTAGAGTGACCAGTCCTTCATAAACCCATGTAGACTTTCAAACCCAGGTCTCCGCTTCTCTAAGGAATACACACACCCCCTGGTGTACTCAGGAGTGTGGCTGCACCAGGTTCTGTCTGCAACCCAGACATTCCTGGAGGTTGCTCTTCTCATTGTCTTGGCTTTGGTGGCTCAGTTCAATGCAAACCCCGACTTTGAATCTACTCTTATTGCTTTAATGGAATGGGAGGCTGGAACTAGGTCAAGTCCACACTGGTGTCCCCTGGATAGGGAGCCTGAGGGCTGTCTATATATTGGAAGTTAAGTCTTGACTCTTAATCTGATGATGTCTTACCTTGCGTTCTCCAAAATTCACAGCCAAAGAAGAGGCTGATGTGCAAGCATTTTGTTGAGGGCTGAGATCCTGGAGGTGCAGAAGTGAGGTCATTTTTGTTTTTATTTTGTATAAATGTTACCTATGAGCAGATAACAGCCCCATAGCCATTGGGAGGCAGAACCAAGTCCTAAAACTCAGATCTATTCATTGCAAACCCCAAGGCAAACCTTGAATTCAACTGCCCCCTTAACCATTCATAGAGGTGAGGGTAACAAGCACACAGGCTCCTGATCCTATTTTCAAGGACCCAGGCATACAAACATCAACAGGTCTGGGAAGAGGGAACCTCCAGGAACAAGGTGGAGAGGAAAGAACACAGTACTGGGGTTGTAGACAGCAGCGGGGAGCTGGGCTGGGCGGGGCTTGTGGGCGGGGCGGGGCGGGACTTGTGTAGTTTAGCCGGGAAAGTATGCAGAGTTCTTGGAAGGAGTATATCCCCAGGAGTGCATTTTAGGGAGAGGCAAGAAAGCGCTGCAGTTCTTCTCCTCTGATCCTGTGGGACCCAGGCAAACTCAGTCCTAAAGAGGTCTCTAGATCAGTATTTCTGGTGCCCCTTGCCTGCCCCCTCACCCATCTCTTAAAACTATCTGAACACACTCAATGGAGTTCCCACCCTCGTTCTCATCCCTCTATGCTTTCTTGCTCCTGGCTTCATCTTACCTGATGATCACCTGCCTCTTTCACTTCTGGGCATGGACTGGATCTGCTCTCCCCTGCCTCTCAGAGGCCTCTGGAGGATTTTACCCATTCCCTCCTGGTAGCCTGTCCACCCTGGCCAGACCCTGGGGCCCTCACTCCTGCACAGCCAGGAGATTCAGGAACTTGCAGCAATTCCTACATAAGGAAGGTTCTCATTCCTTCAGGTCAGACCCATACTAATTCCCACCAGACCCAGGTCCAACTTTGACCCTGACCTCGACCTTGATCTTTGAGTCTTAGGCCTGTCCCAGATTTAGTCCAACACTCATCCCAGGCTAATTCTTAATTCTACCCCCAAATGTAGCTTTGCCCCAGACCGAGTTCCAACCCCTCTTCCATCCTGAGCCCCAAACACAATCCCAGATTGTCCCCAACCTAAGCCAGCCCCTAAGTGCAAAATTTTAGTTTTAATAAGAAAACTGACCAAGAAAGTGACTGGTCTAACTCAGTGCACTTTAGGAGTTCGGCTTTCCTATCACATGCCTCAGTGAGCCAGCTTATCAAAAGCACCAGGGAGGCCATAGAAAGGCCACCCCACTGGGCCTAAGGGCAATTGGTTACTCACCAGCTAAGGCATCTTAGACTGCCATAAGAGGCACTTTTCCCGCATCAGTTATGTTATAACTCTTCTGCAACCTACACCTGGGAGTCCACCATACACTGTGGCAAAATGCGGGTTTCACATTTGGGGGTGCTTGGGGAAATGATCTCCATGTCCCCCTGTCCCTGCCCGAAAGGACGTCCTTTCCTCAATGCTGCAAAGGTGCTGGGCCTTCCACAGACCACCCAGCTGCAGGTGGTGTATGTTTGAACAAGGTTCCTACAAGCCCCGGCCCTGCTCCCAGCAGCCGACCTAGTTTCATTTCAGTTCTCTTAAAAGAAAACCTTATCCCAGTTCACTCTGTGGAGTCTGACAAATGTGTTTCTTTATTAGGGTGAACCCAGCCCTTGGAGGCAGCAGAGCAGGTCACGTGCTGGCAAGGTTGCCATGGAAATTATTCACTTTTATTGAATTATTCATTTGCATCGTCCACCCAGAATGTCCCCCTCCCAGGCTCACAGCTGTGACAGACAGACACTTGGACAGAGAGGCGTGGGGCTGACGGTCCTCCACACATTAGGAGCTCTGCCTGAGAGCTGGCCGGTGACAGAGACAAAGCAGAGAACCCCGAGCAGAGATACTGGATTCCTTTCTGCCTCAGTTACAGAGCACAGCGGTTCTCCACGGACAGTGTACAGACCCTGGCGTCAGACTGCCAGGGTTTGTGTCTCCTTCTCCCCCATTTTCTCCTCTGTAAAGTGGGAGTAGAAAGGTGTCTACTTGACAGAATTGTTCTTGCATTTCAGACTTAAAAATACATAAAATGAGCCAGGCGCGGTGGCACACGTCTGTAATCCCAGCGGCTTAGAAGGCTGAGGCAGGAGGATCGCGAGTTCAAAGCCAGCCTCAGCAACAGTGAGGCACTAAGCAATTCAGTGAGACCCTGAGTATTTCATATTTTATTCTACGGCTGGGGGTGTGGCTCAGTGGTCGAGTGTCCCTGAGTTCAATCCCCAGTATAAATAAATAAATAAATAAATAAATAAACAAACAAATAAATAAAATGCTAATAATAACTTAGGCCCTTTTGAGAGAGGGCTCTTACTATATTAAAATGATGGGATAATGGGTCTCTGTTTCCCCTGTATATCAAATGAAGGCTCAAGACCAAACACTCTCTATGGCACCTTCAAGCTCTGATAGTCCCTGCTGTTGACAGTGGAGCCAAATGTCATCTTCCTGCCTGAGCTTGTCATCTTCTCAGGGACACAGAATCCATGTTCTTCGGGAGTCCTCACCCTCTTCCCAGCAGCTGTCACAGGTCATGGTAGTAAACTCAGTATGTGTTGAAAACCTGAAGACACCCAGTTTCAAATTCAAAGTCAGGTGAAGGATTGACCCTCCTGGCTAAGAGGGGTATCCCTGCAGCACCACCAACAGCCTGAGGGTCAGGTCATTGTTCCTAAAATCATCACCATCACTCTCTGTAGCCTGCAGGGACCATGGTGATGTGCTGGCATGCCCTTCGACAGATTCTCAATAGAGAGAGAAAAAAATCATTAACAATGTGATATTTTTGTTACTGAAATATTTTTGGTATATTCCAAAATACTAAAAGTATTCCAACCTGAAACCAATTTTTTAAGTGACAAAGTCAACAAATGTGTAAAGATAAGAGAGAGAGGCATGTTATTACGGACGTGTCAGATATCACTTAAATGCCAATTATAGGGAGTGGCCATACACACAGCTAGCTCCTTCCCAATAATTTACCATGTAGACCCAAAGAAGAGAGAGTTAGATATAAACTTGGTTACAGGCTGAGATGCACAAGACACAGGACGAAGTAAAAAGAGATTCAAAATACCCAGTGCTGTGGAATTTCATTAAAATAGAACCTATATATATAAACATATGTCTCAGATGTCTAAGGACAGACTATAGCTTCAGATGGAGAAATGGTTGCTTTGAACCCCTCCCCCACCCTCCATGAATTTCTAAAGGATTTTGGTTGATGTGTCCACAAGGAGATTCTCGATCACCCTCTGCCTTCCTCTCACCCCTTTCTTCCACTGAGTGGGCTCAAGGTCAAGATTGTTTTACTGTCCCATGTAGGTAGCTATGTCAGTTCCACACCATGACAACCCAGATAGAGAGTCGACCCTCTCCTTAATGTCCCCCTGCCCCAGACTACTCACAAGAGGTCTGTGCATGCCATGAACATTGCCAAAGGCTTCTAGAAGCCTGTTGAAGCCTTTTCATGGCAACACAGCAAGGAACTTGAAACTCAATAATTAGGTGCCCGTGTTTCTCTGAAGTACCTTGGCCACTCCCCTGCCCCGGCTTGGCCTCCTGCTGACCTACCTGAGTTTTGGTCTTTTATTTTTCTTTCTATTTTCAGCTCTATTGCTCTCCCTCTAGCTCTTGATTGGCCCTGGGAGCTCCATGCTCTTCTCACTTTATAAAGCAGAGCAATTCAGCCCTGCTTCTGCCCCACCCCCAGATTCCTATCTAGGCCACCCTTGCATGTGTTCAAACCCATCCAAGGGCTCAGGGTTAGCTCCCAACGGGCCACTGACTAAACAAAACTTCCTTAGAGAGCAGCTGGGAGAGCAAATAGCAATCTCTCTCTCTCTCTCTCTCTCTCTCTCTCTCTCCCCCTCCCTTTCTCTCTTTCTCTCTCTCTCTCTCTCTCTCTCTCTCTCTCTCTCTCTCTCTCTCTCACACACACACACACACACACACACACACACACACACAGCAAGAATAATCAGTCTGGAATTATGTTCATCAAAATGTTAGCAGTGGTTATTTCTGAGTAAAGATAATTTGGGTTATTTTTGTTTTCTTCTTTATATATTTTTGTAGTACTTGAATTTTCTAAAATGGGCATGTGTTAGCTTCCCAGTCTGAGCAGCGAGAACGGGGAGTGAATGATTTTCATTTGGGGAAGACAATGTCCTCTGAGATGCTGACTCCTAGGTCAAGGGCTCACCACCACGCACCCCCCATCCCAGTCCCTGTGCACACTTACCAAGCACCTGCTTGCTCCACAGCATCACCAAACCTCAGTCCCCACTCCCGATTTGACTCATCTCAGCACCTCCTGCCACCCTAGTCTGCAGTGCCAAGCCCAAGCCCAGCAAGGGTTCCACCCAAACTGACTTCCCAGCCCTTCTGCTCATAGGAACTTAAAGGGTGGCCTTAGCAAGGGACCAGAAAGCCATGGAGTCCTGGGGCCTTTTAAGAGCCCCTTTCCCTACCTATTTTGGCAGAAATGATTGAACTGAGCTACACGTAGCATGACTATTGAGCAGGACTCTATACCATATGTCATGTTGTGAACAGAGCTGTGGCCCCTGGAAAGGAAGTTCACCCCTACAGGAAAGGAGGAGGAGTACCAGAAGGCTCAGGGAGCACTCTCAGTTCCCAAATCCTAACCCTTGGGCACGTGTATGGTATTGCTACTGTGACAGTAGTTGCATCCCTTGGATGACATGTCATCACTGTTGTTGAAGTGACCAGAGATTGAAAAAGTTGCTTCTGTTGCCCAGAAACTCATCAAAGAGAAAGTCTAGAAGAGGGGATGCAGGTCCAAAGATCAGTAGTGAGACTTGAAATTCAGGGCAGCAAGCTTCAGATTCCCCCGCTGCTCTGTCCCCAATCTGGCCTGGATTTTTGCCCAGTGGACTGTCTGAGGCCAAAATAAATCACATAATGAGCATAGGATTTTAACTCCATCCCTTGTGATGCTTGGCCCTGAGCCATCTGTCATGGGCACTCACTACCATTTTGTCAAATGCAGCTCTTCTAGAGTGACTTCCCTCTTTTTAGAATCAACATTCATTGAGCCCTCTATGGAGCAGGCACCGTGCCATGTGCCTTACTTATGTCACAGCCCATTAAACTATCCCACGAGGGCTGCAAGGTAAGTGTTATTGCCCATTTTTTATAGATGAGGAAACTGCATCCCACAGAGATTAACGTAAGTAACTAGCCAAAGGTCCCACAGTCCATTAGTCAGCTATTGTGGCAATAATGCTGTGTAACAAATAATCCACCAGCTCAGGAGATGACAACAAGCATTTACTTCTCACTGACAGCTATGGCTCCCATGGGCTTGGTGCCAGGCTATGAGTTGGTTCATTGCAAAGACTCTCTTCATTCTCCTGGGACAATGGTTACCCAATTCATTCCTCTGAAGGCAGGTGGCAGAGAGCAAGATTCCAAGCCAAGACATGCAAATCCATAATCGTCTGTTGGTCAGGACCCACATGAATGGGGAAGGGAAATAAATTTCACCTCTTCTATTGAGAGGACTTATAAGGTAACATTGCAAAAGGGCACAGATGCATCATTTTAATACCAGGGGCAAAGAAATGGGAATGAGAATACAATGTACATACATGGCTAGAGGAGAGGGAAAACCAGGATCAAACCTGATCCTTCTGATGCTAAAACCCACTGTGACCTCACTTCCCTCCCTCTGTGTCCTCTGTGGGTGTACAGACTAAGCTCAAGGCTCAGACTGTTGATGGTATGGATGAAGAAATCTGAAAGAGTTAGCAGACCTGGATGCTTGGTCTTTCTCAGGGTGCCCTTAGTTGCTCTGGGAAAAAGACCACTGTAGACCTCTGAAGATTGGATGAGGCGCCAGGGATGGGGAGACCACCCCACTTCATCAGGGTCAGATTCAGCAACAACACTTGCTCCCTGGCCACCAGGGTCAGGCGAACTCTTTGCTCATCTCCAGTTTCTGGAATGATCATGGCCCAACACCTGGGATAGGATACCTTCTACATACGAGGTCAGCAATCCTCACAATATTTTATGAAGTGCACCACCAACCTCTGATCAGTGGACTCCAATACCTGGAACTCTACTGGGGGACAGTACCGCCAACATGTATTTACTTTCAATGCCTGGGGCTCAACGTATCCTAAATTGAACATGACCCAACCACAGAGAATAAGCCAGCATCCTGGATGAAAGAAGAATCTGATGTTCTGAGTTCTGGTGTCAGCACTGAAGCTCATCTCTGGGTCTCAAATTTCCTATCAGTAAGACACACTTAGGCCACTGTGTTTGTCCAAGAGCCTTCCCTGCTGGGCCATTCTCAGTCCCAAGAGGCCAGCACACTGTGGTAATATTCTAGACTCAGTATGTTGGATCTGCGCTGCCTTATGTCATGCTCCAACTTCATCTGTCCTCATCAATGGCCACAGCCCTCAGTCTTCTATTCTAGGAAGAAAAAGAGCAATTGGGAGGGACGGTGTCTGTGGGAAGGGGGCCTCATCATTATTTCCTGTAGTCCAGGCCGGAAGCAGGGCTAAGTCTGGATGGCTCTGGCTGAATGGGGCTGAGTTGCTTTGTCCTGGGGCTTCCCTAAGAACCCCACATCTGTCTTGAATTGGAGAATTCTTGAGGGGAAACCCCTAGATGTGTGGGTCTGGAAGGTGAAGCAAGCCGTGGCAGAGAAGGAACATGTGTAGCTCTTGCTACTTTGAGTAGGAGCCAAGACCAGCAGCGATGGCAACACCAAAAATATGCTAAGAAAGCATATTCTCAGGGCCTCCCCAGAGCCCCGAGTCAGAATCATCCTTGAACGAGATCCCCAGGTGATTTGTGCACTGTACAGTTAGAGAAGCCCCTTTGCCTGTAGCCCAGAGGGGCTGGAAACTTAAATTCACTCAGGGGCAAGCCCTCACCCAGAGGTACCAGAACTTGCAGTTCATTGGAGCCCTTGCTGCGTCTCAGTAATTTTTTTTTTTTTTAATCCTAGGCCAAAACAAAAATCAAAACTGTGAGTTCCTTTTATTAAGTAGTGTGGTCCAAAGAGCTAACTAGTGTTTATATCCTAACAACTTAGCCACTGTTTGTGAATATGATGCCCTAAGAACTAAAGCAGAAAATAACATGTTGATTTCACTCGCAAATAACCACAATTACTTCTTGATGGGTGCTTGTGCCTATTGGGCATTTGTACAACTCTTCAATTGTGGGAATCAGATTGGACACCACGACCCTCATTTCCTGGTCCCCATCGATTTCTGTCAGGTGCTTGATTTTGATCCTAGCTGCTGCTTAACACCCAGCCTCACAAAGATTTGACATTATCCAAAGGAATGTAGGACAATCTGATGTCAGAACAAGGAACTAGCCACCGGAGGGTAGGGTTTGCAAGCTGTTGTTGTGTTTTCTTCAAAAAGTGAAGATATCCCACGACAGCTGGGGTACCTTGGCAAACAGTTTGGGAACATGGCTGCCCGCTAACAGGACAACTGTGAGCACAACCTGTACTGTCTATTGGTAGACTGAACCACAGTGACACCCTGGGGGATCTTGACTCAGGGTGATACTACTATTTGGCCACCTTCCTTTATTTTCTCTTTCTATCCTAATCTCACTTCTCCACTCACCTCTTAGTTTTTCTTGGGAACACTTCCTGATAAACCTTCTTCGGAAGCCACCTGTGTGATGGGAAAGGTGAGAGGATCTCAGACGCTCTGGGTTTCTCTCCAGGATAGGAATGCCACCAACAACCATCCCGAGAGGAAGTCGGGGTTGGATAGGGGGGATGATGGGGAATTCATGTTCCCACATACTGAGTGCAAACCCTGAAATCTCAGTTGTAAAAAGGAAGGAGAAAGTCGAGCAGGCACTTTTCCACCCACTTTTTAAAAAAGGTTTTGTTTAAATGTACACTTGGAGCGCTGTTCCCAGCTTCATTAACCCCCCTAATAATTATACTAATTACTGCACGCTCTCTGCATAAGGATGTGTGGAAGCCCAGCTCGACTTCAGATGGCAGACAATGTGTCCCTGCCTCGCGGAGTGTTGCTGTTACACCCTGAAATGTTTTAGGCAAACAGAGGCAGCACCTGTTGAATGTCATGGCTGGGGGTGGGATAGCCTGAGCAGCAGGCAGGCGCTCACAGCTCACAGCTGCAGGCCACACTCCACCGAACCCAGGCACCAAAGCTTTGGTTTTTTCTGAAAGGGGCCAGAGAAGGAGTGGGGACTGCCATACTCCCAGGACCCACACAGCAGACAGGGGCTGCATCTGCTGCCTTCCCACTTAGCATGGCATCTAATCCTCTCTTGAGGTTTATTATCTTCAATTTACAGGCAAGAAATCTAAGGCTCAACTCCTTTATTCATTCAATGCATATATATTATCTTAATCCATTCATTCTGTGTTGCTATGACAGAGCATCACAGACAAGGCAATTTATAAAGAAAAGTAATTTATTTCTCCTGGTTTAAGAGGTTGAGAAATCCAAGGTCCAAGGGCTGCTTCTGGTACATGTGAACATGACAAAAGTGTCACATGGCCAAAGAGTGCCCAGGATGCCAAACTCCCTTTTATAACAATCCACCATTCTAATAACTAACCCACTCCCAGGTAACAAGTTAATTTGTCATGAGGGTGAGCTCTCATGAACTAATCATCTCTTGAAGGTCCCCGTTCCCAACACCCTCATGGTGGTGGCTAAATCTCAGCAGGTGTTTTAGAGGAGGCACTCAAAACATAGTGTATACTGAGCACCTACTTTGTGCCAGTCACTTGGAAGCTCTGGGAGCAGAGCAGTAAGCAAAATGAAGCCCAGCCCCTCTCCCCCTCACTTCTAGTGGAGACAGGTAATTGATAGGTAAGGTCAGGAATTAATAAAAGCAATGAAGAAAAGGTGGAGGGGGGCAGGAAAGCAAGGCCAGAGGTGTGCTTCATGTAAGGTTTTGGCTGGGGAAGTCCTGCAGAGGTCTAAATGAATGGATCAAGGGGACCAGGAAGTGGGGGGGAAGGTGGGGGTGCTGTTGGGTGAAAACAGGTACCAGGAAGAAGCTGCAGTGAGTATTAGGATCCGGCAGGAGGTGGCTGATAGTTGGGTTGGCAGCACAAAACGGGGCCACTGTGACTGGAGCAGGGAGAGCTAGGGGAGTTGGAGGACAGAGAGGGAGTGCGACCCAGGAGGAGGCTTTGAAGTTTATTCTAAATGTGGTGAAAAGTCATTGGAGGACCCTGCCCCAAGGTCACACAGCCATAAAATGCTTGAATAAACTTGAGCCCAAGGCTGCATGTATCCAAGTCCTGTGTTCCCAGGTGGCCTTGCCAATCTGTTCTTGTGGCAATGGCTATAGAGAATTGGAAACTGTTTCTCGCTTTGTAGTTCATGATCGGTGGGACTCTGTGCTCCTCCATATTAAGATGGGAAAAATTCCTCCTCTAGTGCCTCTGCCTCCCCTCTACCATGACCCACATTCCTAGAACACGGCTTGCAAAGGTGGCTGCTGGCACTTCTTCCTCATCCCCACTACAGCGTGCTACTTCTTCTATCAACAGGAGCCAGTTTCCCTCCAGGATGGCTTGGGCTCTTGCTTTGTCCAACCAAGTAGAAGTGACCCTGTGCCAGTGGCAAGCCAAGGCCTCTAGCATCCTGGAAGCCTCCACCTTTGTCCTTGTGGAATCCCAAACCTCCATGGAAAGGAGTCTAGCTTCATTTCTGGGGGATCACTTGGAGAGGGCTCTGCCAGGCTGGCTGAGGTGTCAGATGTGCAAGTGGGAAGCCACGTTGGAACTTGAAGGACCAGTTGTGTCAAGCCTAGACAGCACCGTGTGCAGCAAACAGAGATACAAACTGTTCCCACCAAGCTCTGCCCAAATCACAGATAAAATGGTTGCCATGTTAAGCTACTGCATTCTGGGGTCGATTGTGGCAGAGCCACAGAGAACCCAAACAGCCTGTTCTGTCTGTCCTCATAGTGTGTATTTGTCTATTTGAATCTGTCCATCACGGGGTTCATCCTAGTAACTACATTTTTTTTTCTTCTCTGAACACCCAATGCTCTGGCACTTGAAGCTCTTAAGTGGGAAGAGACTGCCCTTCCAGGGCCAGCCAATTCTTAGGGATAGAAAAGCCTTTCGTACACCAGCCAACAAATCCAGAGTCCATACGCCTTCAACCATGACCTTACCTAACTCTCGCACCCCAAGCCAATATTTCTTGGCTTGCCTTCACTCATCCTAGACCAGGGATCAAGCAACTGGAGATGCCCCTCATAGCCCAGAGCCCACTGGAATTATTCAAACCAGCCAACTAAGCTGTTTCCTTGTCCTGACTTGTATTTCCTCATAGAAGCCCCAGTAATTCTGTGGCCTGTGCTTTTGACTTGCTCCCTCTGCCTCCTGACCAGTGCTCATGCAGCCCTGCTCGCCTTGACACCCTCTTATTTCTGGGGGAACCACCAACAACATTAACATTTTCCTCCAATGGAACTGACCTCTTTGTGTGTGGTGACCATCGGTCACCATTAACTCCCAGGTACAGAACATAGCCCTTTTAATTTGGGGGAATGAAAATGTCAGTGATCACTCCTCTGCAAAAGGGTCCAAGAGGAAAAGGGACAAGCAGTAGCCTCCTGGTTGGGAATAGGGAGACTTTGGAAGAAAAGCCGGATGGACATGAGCCATGATTCACGGGCAGGGGTGCTTCAGGGCTGGCATCCCAGAGCTCAATCCAGAGCCCAGACTGAGCTAAGAAGGGAGGGAGACATATGCATATGCATATAGAGGGAGACAGGCCAAAGTGAGGGCCATAGGGGGTTAGCTTCTGATTTTTTCCCATGTTTGGGCCAAAGCAATTTAAACAAGGCTTTGCTCCTGACAGTCACACAGAGTCGGAGAGGCCCAGCTAGACCAGGGAATTCTAATGAGCTTGTTTGGTAGACTCTGCATCCGGGCTTGGCAGGGAAGCCTGGCTCTCTCACCCAGCAATACCCCCAGGGTCATGGTGGGGATGTGGGCTTGGTGGGGGCCGCCTACGGAGAGCAAGCACGGGGTACCTTTTGCCAACTGGCACAAGGAGACTCTCTGGTTGGGAACAGGTTAGAAGATCTGCCCCTCTAGGCAGATGCAGCCTCTTGAGTACACCTGGCATCCTTGCTCTGCCCCAGACTCGGGTCAATCAAGAGAGATCTCCAAGGACCACGAGCGAGAATGCATTGGAGCACCTCAGATAAACAGCTTGGGGAGATCTTGGCAAATGTAGGGGAGTTTGACAGGTCAATGCAAATGTGGGGCATGTTGGCACCTGCGGAGGAGCTAGGAGTGGCCTGAGGAGGAAGCTCTTCTCATCCCTTTCAACCCACTACCTGTTGCCTCTGTGTCCTGGTGAGACATGCGCCCCTCCAGAATTAAAGCTTCAGGGAGTAGAGATCGGGACTCTGCCTCCAGAAGAAGCCATTATCCTGCCCCTCCACCAAGGTCCCCACTTGGAGACCCACCAAGAGATAGCCACAACCTGAGGCACAGGCAGACCTGCATCTATTCCTCAGTAGCAGAATCTGCTTTCCTCTCTAGACCTCTGGCTCCCTTTCCCTCTGCAACCGCACAAGGCTGAGCCTCCATCGGAGGAAGAATTATTGAAAGTGAACAACTCCAGTTAAATTCTGGAGTTCTTTTCCATACCCCAGCAAAACATGGACAGCTGGGGAGGGGCAGGGAGTGCAGCCAGCTCCCTCCCCTCTGTAATGCCCTCCGTGATGAATTCCACACCAGAAAAAAATAAATAAATCTATGGGCGTGTTTCCCCTGGAGGATCGGCAGCGACAAAATTGCAATGAATGAGAATGTTTCTGGGTTATGTGTTGGAAAATTAGCACAGGCTTGCATTAATTGAAATTCAGTTCTTTATGTATATCAATTCCCTTTGATCCTTCTGGGATTCGCAGCAGCAAGAAAGACACCGAGCAACAGATTAATCCAAGTGTTGTCAGCAACAATGATAAATTGAGGTTTAAAAGCCTACATTGAGATAAATTACTATTAAAACCCAGGCCTCCCCACTCCTGTGAAGTGTGTAGAACCAAGAATTTGTTAAAATAGTGGGTTGCCTTTCATTAGACGAACTCCTAAGCTTTGGATGGTGGTTTCTCGGTCATTGGAAGATGTTTCTGAGCCGTAAGTGCTGCTGCTCCTTCGGCTTGGATCTTCTGCACTCTTTCTGCTCTCTGGGGCTTCCCTGGGTTCTACAGTGACTTCCTCTCACGTGGCCTCAAGGGCTAAATCTATCTCAAGAGCCTCCCAGGGCTGTCCCCTGAATACCAGGCTTGTGAATCCAGCCTCCCTGGTCAGGCAGATCCTGAAATCCCAGATAGCACTGCCAAGACTTAATGTGTTATCTCCCGCTAAGACTCACTGCCAATCCTGTGTTCCCATCTCCGCCACTCCATCTACTCTGTTACCAGTGTCAAGGACCCCATCCCTCCCTCTTATCCCCCACCGAATCACAGCCACTTGATCCTCCATCATCAGGTCTCTTCTCTCCACCCCAAGTCACTTTCCAGGTTCAGATCCTCATCCGCTGCCACCCTGTGTTATTGTCCCTGCCTCTTCAGTGGCCCCAGTTTCCTTCCAGCACCTTCCTCACTTCCAAGCCCCTGCTCTTCTTGCAGCACCCACCTGTCCCCATCCCTCCCCTGATTCCTCATGGCATTCCCCATGATGCTCAGGGCACTCCACTTTGAGGCTCTTTTCCTGCCCCAGGCTAAGCCGCATCCACCTGCACCTCACCCAACCCCTGCTCTCTCTGGAACACACCACAGTGCTTCTCGTGCCCTTGACGTTGCACCTCCACCCTTCTTTGCCAGTTGACCTCATGCTTATCCTTGGAGCTCACAACCCAGAGCACCTGGTAGGGTTCTGCGAGTGTGCGTCACCCCAGTCTGTACGTTCTCCGTCATTTTCCTAATCTCTCACCAGACCGAGCGCCTTCCTCATCAGGGAGTCTGCGCCTAAGAAGTGTGTGCACATGTGCATCCAGCCTGTGGCCAGCTGAGCTGCCTTGGAGGTGTGAAGAGGGGCAGATCGTCAAATTGAGGTCAGAAACACACACAAGCCACAGGAGGAGAATGTCGCTCTTCTCTACACTTAGGATCCTGCCATGTGACCACCTTGTAAAAGACGCAGAGCCCTGAAACCTTCCCCAGCCCCCATTTCCTCCTGTCTTGCTCCCAGCCACATTCCCAGGGTCTTCCTCTTTGGCTGGGAAGCTGCAGGATTCCCCAAACACCATTAAAGGCACATTATCCTAGTATCTCACCTCAGCAACGGGAGGGAGGCGGCTCAGAGAGGAGTGAATTCATATTTGTCTATTCCCCAGAAATTAACATACTGAAAGCTTCCTTCATCAAAATTGCAGCACTGCACACACTTCCTGGTGAACTTGGACAACAAGGAAGCTTCTCTCCAAGGGATAAGAAGTTGTTTCAAGATGAAGGTGTTATCCAACTTGTCATATCTGATTTTTCAGGCAAAGAAAAAAAAAAAAGGATTCCATTTCATTTGTTGCTCGTTCTCATTTTCTTTCCCTTTCCCCCCTCCCCTCCTGTTTCCTCCCTCTCTCTTTCAACTGAGCCCCAACCCCACCCACAATTTCCCAAGTAACAATGGAGAGATGACCTTAAAAGTAATCAGACTCTGCAATTTGGGGGGTGAATATTCAATTAGTTCCAGGCCAGGGATTCCTGATCAATATTGCCTTCTCAAGGCCAAATAGTGTAACAAACCCTCTTATTAAGCAATTCTAGGCCCTGGTGTTGTTACCCATGACTGACAGTTAATCTGTGCTTTAATTAATACCGGCCCCCTCCGCTGGCTAGAGCTGCAGATTGCCCCCAAAAGGTTTTCAGCCCCACTCCCCCAGTGAAGCTGGAAGAAGTGGAGCTAGTGTGGGAGTCTGAGGAGAGTTGGAAGCCCAGCTTAACCCAGCCCTGATGTCGGACCCCAAGGGCTTAATAAGAGAACAATAGATTCTCAGGGCCAGAGGGGCCCCCCTCCCCTAAGCAGCCCTGAGTTCAAGGAAGAAAAATCTCCTAATCGCCCTCCTGCACACACACACACTTATACATTCACATTCGCTTTCTGCATCCCTACCCAGACTGCTCATCCTCTACTTGCACACCTTCAAGGATGGGGAACTCACCCCTTGCAAGGCACTCTGTTTTCTCTCTGGCCTTTATTATGAGTAGTCTCTTCCTGACTTGGATTCTGCCTCCACTGATCCCTGTTCTGTACTTTGAGCCAGTTGGGCTCATGCTACCTTCAAATATGCCTGCCACTCCTGGGGCTAGAATTTTTTTTTTCTTTTTGGTACTGGGGGATTAAACTCGGGGTGCTTTACCACTGAGCCACATCCTCAGCCCTTTTAATTTTAACCTGTCTCAAAATTACATATATTATATAATATATATAATTTTGAGACAAGTTCTCGCTGAGTTGCTTAAGGCCTCAGTAAGTTGCTGAGGCTGGCTTTGAACCTGTGATCCTCCTGCTTTGGCCTCCAGAGCCACTGGGACTATAGGAATGAGCCACCGTGCCTGGCCCCAGTGCCAGCATTCTAATTGCCCTTTTGATCTATGAGAAAAAATGCCTCAGTAGTTGACATTTAAGTGCCTCCATAGTGATAACAGCAACACCAACAATCATAATTGGCTGAGTTTTTCCTGTGGGTCAGCCCCATGCTTAGTATTTTACATGTTTTGTGGTCCTTATCATAGCACCCTGAGGAGAAAGATGCTGTTATTGCTAGTTTTAGAGCCAGGGAAACTGTGGTACTGTGGACTCCCTTCACCGACTGTCCTGGACAGCGTGCTCACTCTTGCCCTGGACACCTCAAACACATGTCCATTGCTGGCTTTGTTCCTGGGAATTGCAATTTACTTGGTGTTACTTTTTTATAAATCTGCCTTTTGAGCTTCTCTAGGTTAGGGGCTGACTCATTCATTCATTCATTCATACCTCATTCATTCTGGAATACTCCAAAACATCCAGCTCTTATTAGACTATATTGCATCGTCAAGGAATAACAGGACCTATACTTCTAGAGAACTGCTGTGGCCCAGACTGAAATGCCCAGAGCAAAGACATCAATCAAAGGAGAAGTTAATGTTTGGGGGTATGCTGCAAAGAAAATATAGATATAGATAAGAAAAAAAAAAGCAATACAAAGGGGTAGAAAGTGTCCTGGTCAGGGAGCCAGGAGCCCTGGGTTCCAGTTTGTTTTGCCAGACTCTGTGCTATGGGACAAGTCCCTTCTTCTTGCGGTGTCTCAGGTCTCCATCCTAGACCTTGAGTTGGATGGGTGGCTTTGGAATATTTCCAGCACTATCAAGTTGAGAGTAAGACTCTAACTAGGACTTCCAAGCTCTTGCTGGGATTGTCTGATCAGGGAGTCCCCAGCTCCACCACACTGCTGTTGCTCCAGACCTACTCCGCACTGCCTGCCACCTGCGCCCCACGGGTCCCCATCTTCTGCTGAAGGATGCCCAGAGTAGTAGTGGAAGCCACAGCAGCAGCAGCAGCAGCAGCAGCAGCAGCAGCAATAGCACCAGTGGCTCTGAAGATCTGTAGGTGGCACTCACCATGCACCCGGCAAGATTCTGAGTACCCCATAGACAGATCCAACAAGTGGTGTGCCCAAGAGGACTTCTCCACAGTGGTTTCAATGAAGAACAGCCTGGGTCTTGTCCTACAGGCTGTTACAGAGAGAACACCCCAGATCAAGGGACCAACTCCCCGCCTCTATCCCTGATCTTGACCTGGGACACAAAGCCAGACCCAGAAGGCAACCCCCTCTTGCCTGAGAAACTTGCTTTCTAACCCACCAATTAAATAGAAGCAGTCAGGCAAGATGGCATCACTCCCCACCCCCCACCCCTCACCAGCTCTCTCAGTCCCCTGCATCTAGAGCCACACTCTGAAAGGTGCAGATTGGTCACATCCCTGTGGCTGTGGCTGTGGAAGAGGAGGATGATAGGAATGGAAATTAGACCCCAAGGGGTGCTTGGGAGAGTTAGCAAGGTAATTTCTGAACTGTACATGGCACAGGGCCCGACCTGGGAGGTGGGTTAGTAGAGTCATAATGACTCTCTAATAATATTAGCTGTACTCATTGATCACTCGCACTGTGCCAGGCAACCTTGACATATGAGCAGTCAGAGCTCAGGCATGGAAGTGACCAGTCACCTGCTCACGTGGGCCCCTGGATCCTTGATAACGAAGAGTACCCTTCCCTCTACCCATGAGCACCACCCACCAGCTTATGGACAAGAACCCGGGTCTCCTGGCTCCTAACCTATCTCTCGCTCCTATCATCCCACTACCCTCTGGGCCTTTTCCTCCTCAGAATTCAAGGATTGTTTACTCTGACACCAAGTGTTCGGCATTCCCCTAGTGACCAAGGCTCAGACTCATGCTTGTAACATGACATGTTCCCAATCAGGGGTTGGGTCCTGAGAGGAAGAGCAATCCCGGAGGCATGAGCCTTGTGCAGAGAAGTCACTGCTGGTGAATAAGGTAACCGAAGGCGTCTGGGCCATTTGCTGCCTCCGTGGGACAGACAGCCTGTTCGAGGTATGCGAGTTGGCTTCCGAGGATCCTTGCTATCTGTTTCTGAGGCCCCACATTGTCCCCTCTCACATGGCATCAGGACCAACCTGTATGACCAACAGAGTCTTGCAGAAGCAGTGGTATATGACTTCCAAGCCTAGGTCATCAGGGAATTGCTCTCGCCTCCCTCCCTCTCTCGAGTTGCTCTGTTGTGGGGAGGACATCAAGCAGCCCTTGGGTAAGGGAGAGAGCAGCAGAGGACTCTGGGACATCCGGCGCTGCTTTAGTCCATTCTGGCTGTTGTCGCAATATGCTGGGAGGCTTGAAAACTACTGAACTTTGTTTCTCTGACATGAAGGATCAAGGCACTAACAGATGAAGTATCTGGTGAAAGCCTTCTTCCTGGATCACAGACGGCCATCTTTTCATTGTAACCTCATATGGCAGAAGAGACAAGGGTTTCCTCTCTGGATTTCTTTCCTTTCTTCCTTCCTTCCTTCCTTCCTTCCTTCCTTCCTTCCTTCCTTCCTTCCTTCCTTCCTTCCTCCCTTCCTTTCTTCCTTCTTTCCTTCTTTCTTTCTTTCTTTCTTTCTCTCGATCTCTCTCTCTTTCTCTCTTCCTTTCTTCTTTCTTTCTTTCTTTCTTTCTTTCTTTCTTTCTTTCTTTCTTTCTTTCTTTCTTTTCTTTCTTTCTTTTTTAAGAGCATTGAATCTAATCACAAAGCCAATCCAGGTCCCTACCTCCTAATACCATCATCACCCTGGGAGTGAGGATTTCAGCATGTGAACTTGGGTCGGACACTCACAAGTATGAGGCCAGTCTGGACAACTTAGGGAGAATTTGTCTCAAAACAAAAAATAAATAGGACTGGGAGGTAGCTCAGTAGTAAAGGGCCCCTGGGTTCAATCTCCAATACTAGAAAGAAAGAAAGAAAGAGAGAGAGAGAGAGAGAGAGAGAGAATTTGGGAATTCACCTCAGGTCTGGGATTAAGAATTGCCAAACGGTATTTGTGATAAACCTCTCCATGTATGGAGATTAATAATAATGTAAGCATTTCTCTGGGTGGCATTTGAGGAGCACTTGGGTCAGGAACACTTGCTGGGAGAAGGGGTTTGATTAGAATAGACATCATCAAGCAAATCCAAAGGAGCTGATCTCCACTGCCTTTTCCAAGACACAAGCTTCTTAGTCAGGATGGGCCCAGCTGATGTTTGAATACTCCATAAAAGAAGTTTATGGGGATCTGACCTGACTGAAGACTTGAGCTTTTGTGTGCTGGGATGTCCTCAGCAAAAGCATCTGGAACAGGCGACTCTGTCTCAGGTCCCTGCCGCATGTGGGTTGGAGAAGTGCATCCAGGTTTAGGCTGCAAGATGCCCCAGCTTCTGAGACCTCCCCGTCTTGGATTCTATACAATTTTTTAGTTGCCTCAAATTTATCAAATCTCATGCTGCTGCATTTTGCCAAGTAAAACAAGCGTATATTTTTAAGGGGAGATTCATGCATATGTTTCTGATTCATCTTACGTGGAAACTATCAAAATATTGTGTCTGAAGTAAAGTCATGTCTAGAAAAGCCTTTTGGTAGTTTTGCCAGGTTTTTTGTGCGCCTTTTGATGGGATTTGGTTCTGTCCCCAATGTCTTTTGGAGTCTTACCACTTGATGCAAACACCTCCTCCTCCAGGAAGCCTCCCCTAGATGCCCCAGCTACAAAGCTCAGAGCAAAGGGGCCTCCAAGTCAGGATCCCACAGCCTCCAGAACTGCTCTTGTTCCCATGAGACACAATCCTACCCAACAGGATGGTGAGCTGTCCCAGGGTGGAGGCCAAATGCACTCCTTGTGAATTCTACCATGATGTACCACCCCTGGGCTCAACGAGGTATGCATTAGGAGGCAAGCCCATGCAGGGGAGGCTGAACTGGGAGGTGAGGAGGCAAGAAGGACATCAGCAACCAGGGCCCTGGCCTGTGGGAGGTTTTATATCTGAGTTCTCAGCTTCTCAGAGTTGTCCTTTTTCCTTAGTCTCATGCTCAGCGGTGACACCAGGGCAGAGCTGGCTGCAGTTCAACAGTCAACCATTATGCCTTGCCTATCAGGCCACTGATTCTCCGAAAGAAAAGGAGAAGATATGTTGACCCCTCCACAGGAGGCCCTGACATTGGCTGCAGACAGAGCCTGGATCCTGGTCAGACTAGCCCCTGATCATGGCCTGGCTTGAGCCACCATCCCATCCATTGCACAGCCTGGCCTGGCACGGTCAGCTCCCAAAGCTAATCCTGGCCCTAAGTGAACTCCCAACCCAGCTCCCACCTGCACTCGTCCCTGGTAATGGACAGCCCTTCCCAGTGTTGATACAACCAGGGTCCATGCCCTCTCCCTGGACCCTCATTTCCATTTACCCAGCTGCTAATAAATGAGGTTTCTGTCTAGTGCCTGGCTAATCCCCTGCCCTCCCAGACTGGTTGAGTTAGCTCTTCTCCTTTAGGGCTGTGTGGCAGGAGAAAGTCACCATCTCAGACTAGAGGAACCTGCTCCTTCTCCTCACGAAGGCACACGGTAACAGACTCACAGCTCCACAACCTTAGTAAGGCCTGGTTCTGGCCACAGTCCCTGGACCCTCCCCAACCACTCTTCTTCCCTCCACCATGGCTGCCAAGACCTCCTGCACCCAGAGCAAAAAACCAGGGTCATTTCCCCAGCGACAAGGATTTACACCAGCCCATAGGCAGGATGACCACATGACTCAGCACATCTAAAAGGGGCAAGGCTAAGGTGTGCACGTCCATGGGCACATGTCCTGGTTCAGCATTTAAAGAATGTGTCCTATGCCTTGACAATGCGTGTCAGGAGCGTAATGTCCATGCAAGGGGATGATGCCCTTCAGATAGGGTTGGCATAAGGGTTGACTGTTGAACAGCAGCCAGCTGTGTCCTGGTGTCACCGCTGAGCATGTGACGAAGGAAAAAGGACAACTCTGAGAACTCTCTGGGAACAGAAACATGCTGCTTCGGGAAGACCTGGAGAGAGTTCTTAAGACACAGAATGAGAAGTCAGAAAAAGGAGGCTCAGGGAAGAGCTCCTCAGCCAGGATGTGACCTTCCACACAGCCACCAGGAGCACCAGGGAGCCAGGATCCTGTCGTGAAGGACCCAGGAATGGTGATTCTCTATGAAGCATCTTGCAACTCACAGTGTGCTGGGAGTTGAAGACCCTCTGGTGACATCATCAAAGGTCCCCAGAAAGAGGAAGGCATATGGGTCTCTTTTTCCCTGTGTAACTGTGGGTGTAAGTGGGCACAGAGAACATGCCTATTTACAATGGAAAACAGGTGAGAGAGAGAGGGAGGGAGGGAGGGAGGGAGGGAGGGAGGGAGGAAAGAGAGAGAGAACATAGCTTATAACCATGACACAAACAACCTTGTCATTTTTCTTCCACATTTTCATAATGGGCATCATGTGTTCAAGAATTTCCTCTTCTTATTTTTTTGATTTCAATCACATTATAATCATTTTCTGCCATTGTTAAGCATCCACTGAAAAAATTTTTAGCAGTTATGTCATATTTCATGAGCTGGCTGTACCATGCTGTGATTGACTTTGCCTTTTTCCTATGGATAAGGATTTAGGGCTCTCTCCTAAATATTTTATCTTATTCATAATACTAGAATCAATCTTTGTGTATAAGTTTTTCTTTACAACAAGGTTGCTTTCCTTTCCAAATCATGAAGTGAAATTACCAAGGATGAATATTTTAAGGCTTCTGACTCATATTTCCCATTAGTACTCCAAAATGTCTGTGACTGCTTATGCCCCTAAAAACAAGAAATCAGTGTGCCCATATCACTACAATATCACCAGCACTGAGCATTTTCACTTTAAAATTTTTACCACTTTGATAAGCAAAATGACGGCTTGTAGTTAATTTGAATGTCTGTGATTATTATTGGTGGGTGGTGAGCAGATAGAATGGCACAGAGAAGTCCTGCAGAAGAAGATCCAACTACCAGCAGAAGGACTTTTGAAACCTAGTTTACAGGTTAGATATGCCGCAGTCACGGGCCTCCCATATTCTGAACCTGAGAATCAGAAATAGTCGGAGGCAGGGCTGGACTATGCCAGGCATCCTGGCATGGGACCTCCCTATGAAAACGTCCAGCATGAAGCAGCAGCCCAGAGCACAGGCTCCAATGTGGAGCTCTAAGAAGAAGGAGAGGGAGGAACAAAGTTAGGGGTCAGGTCCTCTGGAGCAGTGAGATGGGAAGAGGTCAGGGATACTAAGGGCAATCTTTCTGCAAGAAGCCAGAGGGAAGAGGAAGACGTGTTTATCCTCATTACATACTAGTGAGCTTGGACTTTCTCCCATGTATGGGCTGGTTGAGAAGATGGTAGTTTGAAGATAGTTCAATACAGAGATTATTTACAAATATCTGGGCAAAGTAGAGGGAAGTCACAGGGGTAGGATGGGGGTTTAGGAGCCAATATGAGGACTAAGAAGAGGGATTTTATTGTCACACTGCAGTCTACATACCCTAAGGTGACCCCTTGGAGTCCACCATCTGTAATCCCCTCCCCTTGAGTGTGGGTGGAGCCTATGGCTTGTTTCTAACCAATAGAATATTGCAAAGGTGAAGTATGTCACTTCCACGACCATCCTACCTTACAGAAGTTTCTTTATTAGCAAGAGAAAGAGAGAGAGAGAGAGATTGACATTGAACAAGCCAACTGCCTGGGGAAAGGGAGAGGGAGAGGGTGAGAGAGTCCTGACAGCATTCTTCAGTCAGTAGCCAGTAAGGGCCACCCGACATGCAGCTACAAGGACATGTATTCGGTTTGTGGTCTGAGTGAATTTGGAATGAGCACAGGTGCTTTCCCCGTTCGAGCCTTCAGATGAGAGCACAAGCCTGGTGGACAGACAGATGGCAAATTTGTGGGCTCTGAGTGGAGAACCCAGAGGGTACAGGTTCCTTATGCAAACAAAAGCCAAATAACTCTCTTTATTGCTCTAAGTGCCTAAGTATATGATTATAAATAAAAAAGCATGGGTGAATGGACACTAAATGATAGTACTGGTTTTACCCGAGGAAGGGCAAGGGTCTGGGGTAGGGAAGAGGAGGTAGAACATTCTGGTTATGTTTAAATGTTACAGTAACAACACACAGAAACCGGAATCCAGGTGCGCCACCTCCCTCCCCTCTGCCAGGGGTCAGCCCAAGCCTCAGCCTTGGTTTACCCAGCCCCCAAGCTGCATTTCAGGGGAAGTCTGATCTGGAGGAGGCTGGACTCAACTCTGGTCTCTGAGGGGTGATGGGAAACTATCTGACAAGGAGAGATAACCAAACTATGGAAGGGACCCAGAATCCATCCTTTGGGAGAGCCCAAGAAGGCGTAGCTGTGCAGAATGGCAGAATCCAAGAAGGCTTCAGGGAGGAGGTGACACACGGGCCAGGGCTTTTAGTAGGTGGAGAATGGAGGTAGGTTTATGAAGGAAGGTGTTTGGGATTCAGGCTATAAACCTTTTTATAAAATTCCAGGCTTGTATAAGCTTAAGCTACTTAGCTGATGGGTTTTCTAAGGGTCTAAAAAACATAGAAAACACACCCCAGCAATGAGTTACCTTTTTTTCCTTACAAATTCATGCAGCAAAACAAGCCTTAATCAGAGTCAATAGCACACAGGCCCCCTGCCCCCCATATTCAGGAGGCCACAGGACTTCCTAACAAAGGGAGGGTGGGGTGTAGGCATGGGGTGCCATGGGCAGGATTGCTCCTTCTGAAGACCCCGGACTGTTGCATTCTGTGTCATTCATTTCTCAGAGGTGCCAGCAGCCTTTACAGTTGAAAACATCTGTATCTGGCTTTAATCAGAGATCCTGTCAAGCATTCGCTCCCTCCTGTTGTACTTCATTGTCCTCAAGGGGGAAAAATTTATTATGAGCATCATTTTACATGAGCCTCCCAGATGTGCTTGGGTTTACAATTTGCGAAGACACTAACTTGATTTCTGCTTTACACCCAGAAGTCACAAAAGAGGAAGAGAAAGGATACCCACCTCTCTAGGAGTCACTGCTTATAGTCATGGTCAGCTACTGACTGGCTGTGTGACCTTGAGCTAGTTGCTAGCCTCTCTGGGCCTCAGGTTCACCATCTCTGCAACTAGATCTCCAGGGGGGTCATTTTTATCCCAACCCACTGTAATTTTGTGATTTGTAAGAAAAACTAGAATCATCCAGATACATGCCTCAGATCTTCCAGCCTCTGACCATCCTCAGCTCTAATGCCATTTGAACTTTCTTTCTGCCTGTCTGAGCACCGCATTCCTCTACTTCGAATCTCACATGGCTTTTGACTTCCTGGTCTGACATTCAAAGCCCTTCATCCCTTGCTTGGCCTCAGCTTCTCCTTTCTGCTCCATCTCCTATCCCTGCCACACCACCCCATCATTGCCACCAGCAAGAAGCCCGTGTTTTAAATTTTCTTCATGCCTTTGCATTCTTTCTTCTGACTCCTACTTTGCCTTCAAACCCTAGTTCAAATACCAAAGTTTTGGGAAAGTTCAAGCAAAATCCCTGCCTCTGAATTGGGGTCCCATGGCCTGAGCACACCCCCCAAGTCCAGCACTCTCCTTGCATGGTCAATAGCCCTGGACTCCAGACTCTTCCAAGGCAAAGACTGTGGTCATAGCTCTGTGTTCCTGGTGTTCGGCACAGGACCGGCATGGCAGGCATATGGGTACCAGTTGTCTGCCTGGTGGGGACACATGGGTGGGGCCAGGATTTTTCTAAACAGTCCCTGAACTTAACTCTGGTCTTGCAGAGCTCAGTGGCAGAGTAGGAAGAACACAACTTTGGAGATGCTCGTATGGGGGTTCGAATGCTCTCAGTGTGTGCATTGAGGCGAGGCACTGGACTGACTATAAAATGGAAATAAAGAAGCTGACCTTGAAGGCTGTTGTGAGAAACAGGAGAGATACGCAGTGTCCAGCACACAGTAGGTACTCAATAAATGGTAGCTGTAGGACCCATCTGACCTTCCTTCCATCTATTTCATTCTTCCCTGAATCCATCTGTCCCTTCATCCAACCATCCATCCATCCATCCATCCATCTTTTTATCCATCCATCTACCCATCCACCCATCCATCTGTCCACTCTCCGTGGAGTGTCCTATGCTGCCGTAGAACTAGACTGGAGATACAGTAGCGAGTACTGGGGACAAGATGGCTCTGAGACATTCTCTGGCTCTCTCTTCCTGATGTTTGAAGCCGTGGCCTTGGTTTCCTGCTCAGCTTCTATTCTGCCACCTGGCCTGATGCTGCTCTGAAATCATGAGATGTCCTCTCTAAATCGGCCCAGGGCACCTGGAGGAGGAGCGCTGGTTCCCTCTGCACTGGCTCACCTGAAGCATGTGAGTCTGAGCCTCAGAGATGGCAAAGAAGGCCCCAGGTGGAGGAGGGCAGGGCCTGTGTGTGCGAACGCTCTCCTGCAGGCAGCACTTTGCTGTGACCTGGTACTGTCTCGGCCCCGCTTCCCTGACCATATTCCACACCCCACCCCGACTCCCAGCAGCCACCTGGCTATCTGCTCACTCTTCCATTTACCCTCCCGTAGAGCTGTTGTGAGGATGAAATGAACAGATGTGGGCAGGTTTCTAGAATGTTCCTGGCATGGAGTAGGCACAACAGGAGCATTTATTTTCACTATTTGTCATTTAAAGCTCAAGGCAACTTGTTCAGGGGCCTCACTGCCCTCAGCTTACAGTCAAGGAAACAGCCTGAGAGAGAGAAAGCGTGTCACCTAAGGACAAGCCTAGGAAGAGGCAGAGGGAATTAGAGGCCAAGTCACACTCTCTGGCACAGCTGCACCCTGTCCTCTACCGCAGTAGAGGGCTGAGGTCAGGCTCTTTCAATAAAGGAGTGTTATTGCTGTTTATGGCTCCCTCCAATTCAGCAGCACAGCCAGGGTGGAGAGGTAGGTGGGGGCTGAGGACAGGGGTGCTACCCCTCTGTGGGGCTTTGATTTCAGCTGTAGCACTCCCCACATACATACACGCCACATTCACACGTGCGTGCACACACACACAAACACACACACACACACATACCCCTGAGACGTCCTTCCTAGACTACTTCCTTGCAGACCCTGCGTGAACAGGAGTGGAAGTCACCCATCAGTCACAGCTGTGCTCAGGCGGGGCCTGGGCTCAGGCACCTTCTAGAAGCACCTAAGCAGCCTAGGCAGTGCACACTTCCAGGTCTGCACTGCAGGCGTGAGCTAGAGCTTTTACAAACCTCGCCTGCTCCAGCGACTCAGGCTCAGATATCGTTTCATCCATTTCCCAGATGAAGGTACGGTGGCCCAGAGGCCAGGCTTAACTCAGAGTCAGCAAGGGAGTGAGCTGCCCACCGGGATGAGCAGCACGTGTCTGGCCCCCTTCTGTGCTTTGCCCTTTCCTTGTTCCAAGTTCACAGGGCCTCAGTTGCCTTGGGAGCTGCCTCTGGACCTGGTCCCCCAGAATACAAGAGAACAAGCCCCCCAAGTCTCCTCCCCCTGGGCTGTTTCCGTCCAACCTGGGGTGGCTCTGCTCTCTCCACACATCCCTTAACTGGGACCCGAGGCCCCTCACGGGGTTGTCCCCATGCCTCTGTCAGCAACTCCCAGCCGCTCCTAGCCTGGCCGCCTGCTGCAGCGGTGCGCCAAGTTGGGCTGAGACCTCCCCTTTCACCTGCTTTTTAATTCCTTCTAAAGGTGACTTGATGACACTGTTCAGTGAGGCCCCACCTCAAGCTTCAGTTATTTGTGATTTAATGAGGAGCCTTTTAATTATAACATCTGTTGTTTTAATTACCAAAGGAATTCTAATGAGGCTCCCGGAGGAAACTGCTGCTGGAGAAGAATCTTCAACATCAGAGGGCCCGCGGGGTCCTTGGCACTGTGACTGCCACCGAGCGTGACCCGTCATGGAGAGCACTTCATCTTCATTTTAATTAAGCTTCAGGGGTGAGACAGGCAGCCTCCTGCTCCGGGGGGAGCTGAGCAGCCGGATCCTGCAAGAGGCTCTGGGTGAGGGAGGCTTTGGTTCTGTGGCTAGGGAGGACCAAAAAGACAAAGCCACCATCTGAGGTTGGTGGTGGAGGTGAAAGTCTGTCACTGGGGTAGAGGGAGGAGTCAGGCCTCCCTGCAGCCCAGCAGTGAAAGCTTAGCCTGATCAGCTGGCCTCTCTGGGTTTTAGATTCCTCCAGGTACTGTGCCTTCCTCACAAGGCTGTGATTCATCCTTGATATGAGATTCTGGATTTAGAGCCTGAGACACGTTCACATCCATCAGAGGGGAGGAAGCAAGCATATTGTGACATGAACAGCTCGTAAAAACAGAAGGTCCACAGCGGAGGTGGGAGGTGAGGGTGCTGTCTGTGGTAACGACAATGCCAAGTTCACTGTGGTTCTGAAAGTGATTGGGATCCTGACATAGAGTCAGGACCGTTCTCCTAGCGTGTTTCCCTTCCTGGGTCCAAGCCCTGGACATTCCTCTCCCTCAAGAGGGTGTGTCTGTCTCCCCCACTGAATACAGAAGGGTCTTGCTGCTCATTGTGTCCAAGAAAATGCAGGGGACATGTGATGTCCAGATGGAGATTTTTGCAGCCCTGCTTGTTCCAGCTCCCCCCCTGCCCCCCCCCTCCTTCTCCAGGACCCTGAGCTTGTCTCTAGAGGATGAATTCACACAAAGAAAGCC
Source organism: Marmota flaviventris (assembly GCF_047511675.1). Lineage (NCBI taxonomy): Eukaryota > Metazoa > Chordata > Mammalia > Rodentia > Sciuridae > Marmota > Marmota flaviventris. Next base: position 28,172,766 of record NC_092514.1, read on the forward strand.
AAGGTCATTCTAAATGGGTCAACACTCCACCAGCTTCCAGACCCATGAGCAAGCCCAGCCAAGATCCGCAGAGCCACCCGGATAATGACAGGTGACTTGTGAGCAATAAACACAATGGGTGTGAGCCCCTGAGGATCTGCCGTAATTGTATGCAGCATTTTATCACAATAAATAATGGATGTACTCCTCCAGGTTCTGAAGCAATTGAGAAATACAGACAGGAAACAGGGAGGGAACAAAATCGCTTTCTCCCCCGGGTAAGACTTGGTTGGAAGATGCTCCTTGGAACTTGTGAATAAAATGGCATGTTACCCACCTGTGAGTGTCCAGGTGAGATGATCACACAGAGAGGACATAGAAAAGAGCCTGCAGCCACAGTCGGGCTGGTCAGGAAAAAGAGCACAAGCCAGAGAGACTAAGCTACTAAGGCTCAGTCCTTTAACCTCACCCTACACCAGGAGGAGGCTTGTCTCTTGGGGAAGAGGGAGTGGGGGGTGGGGACGAGAGCAAAAATCAATGCCTGCAGGAGGACTGAAGTTCCTGCTCTTGTGTTCTTATGGGCCTTGGCAGAAACACAGGGAAAGGGGGTAAATGGCTCTTCCTTGAGTAATCCTGATGGATATGGTAGTGATGGTGATGAGGTTGGTGGTGACAAGAACGTTGATGGCAGTGGTAGCAATCATACTTTGCGTCAGCGTGTACTGCCAAGAAATCCTCCCTGTTGGTGGTCCAGAGGGGTGTGTGTGTGTGTGTGTGTTTAAATATTAGAAGCCATTATAAATAGAACAATAGCTCAATAGCTCTATACCAGTTCACCCCACAGCCATGTTTATTAGTATCCATCTCCCCTCTAGACAAGAGTAGAGTGGAAGAATATGGCCAGTGGCATCTTTGATGATTCTACTCGAAGGATGTAGGTCCTCCCCTTCCAGTGCTCTTGCTGTCTTCCTAGATCCGCCCCCATCAAGGTACACTGCCTTATCTACCTCCCCCACCAGACCCTTGAGGATTAGAAATGCATCTCATCCATCAATGGATTATTCATGCCCAGCATTGGACTCAGACCACAGCAACATGCTCCGGAAATGTTTGAAAAGTCCATTAATTCAACCAGGCAGGAAAGAAGGCCTGGGTAAAGGATGGGGTTATATGCAAAAGAGAGTCTGCAGGTGCATGGAGGCCAGCAGGAGCTGGGATATGGGCGAACAGCACAGGCCAGCCGATCCAGCAACGCTGGCTCATCCAGCAGGCACTCAATTTTTCTACAAATTAGTTTTTCTTTCTTTTTAAAATAGTTATTTTAACAGAAGGAAGCAGGCAGACCTCACTCAACAGGGTATTGACTTTCTGCAGCACATTTTTATTAAGACTCATCGGGGCTAGAGGTCTCTGCGTCCTCCGAGGGGGCCGTGTGTGCAGGCGGCAGAGTGATAGGGAAATTACACACGGCAGCTGCATCTTTGAAGCTTTTTAAAGCAGCCACGGCCAGCTGACTCTGGGGTGTAGGTGGCTGGAGAATATCAGCTATGCTTCACTCTGGCCTTCTATTCCAAACAGAGAAAAGAGCTTTCCTAATGAGCCAAGTTAGAGGAATATTCTTCCCTTCTACTCTTGTTTAGAGGGGAGGTGGAGGCTAATAAACATGGCTGTGGGGTGAACTGGTATAGAGCCATTGAGCTATTGTTCTGTTTATAGTGGCTTCTAATATTTAAACACACACACACACACACACACACACACACACACCTCTGATGCTATACAGCAGAGAAAATTGAAAAGGGATGAAAACATGTGGAGATTTGGTGGCACTAAGAACCTTGGCATATTGGAAAACTGGGATCCCCCAAAAGGTTTCTTTACTGGAGATCCTTCCTCCTCCCTGGCTGATTCTCACGCACCTCCCTTTCACTAAAATAGGACTCCCTGCGTCTTATTTTATACAGCATGACCCAACTCAAACCTGAGAGGCTCTTTGGCTTATCTGGAATGAAGTCAGTGTGTTGGGGTGATGTTCATGATTCATCACCATCTGACCCAAACCTGACTCTCCTGCACGTCTTCTCAGGTGCTTTTCCCATCCCCACTGCTACAACTAATCCTTGTCATCCCCGTCACCACTGCCACGTGCCTTTGTAGACCACTGACTCTCTGGAAGGTTCTGAGCCGGGAGCCTGGACTGACCTTCATTATCGTTTTCCCTCTTCATAATTCCATGAGGTAGATACTAGGATTGCCCTCAACCTGAGGATGAGGCTGTTTGGACTCAGGGGAGTGATTTACGGAACTTGTTCAAAGTCACACAGTCACTGAAGCGGCCAGCAGTCCTCATGGTGACCTCTCAGCCTTGGCAAATGCTGTTCTCCAGCCATGAATTCCCTTCCTCTCCTGCTGGAGCCCTGGTCTTCTCTCTGATTTCTGACCTAGTCTTCTCTGATCAAATTCCCTGGGCTTTGAGGGTCACATGGAACAAATACCACTTGGTTGGATTCTGTTTCTCAAAATTGTGTAACAGAAGTCTGAATGCAAATTGCTCTTGACCAGAGTTCTGAGTCAGACTCAGCTCTGCAAGTCACCAGACCTCTGCTGGGAGCTTGCACTGTCCCAAGCCCTGAACTGTGAGCAGGAGTCTGAGTAGAACCCAAGAAGCACTCTCCAGACTCTCAGCCCAGCGGGACCATGGCTGTTCATGGTGTCCACGACTTGTAAGCCATCTCCAGCCTATCCATGGGACGTTATTGCTTTATATTCTTTTATTATATTGTTCACTTACATCTTATCTCTCTTTTTCCGGATCAGTTTTACTGAAATTGGTTAAAACATTTGCTTTCCTGAGCCACTCACTCTTGGTTTTGTGTTAGTTCTGTTGATGTCTTTATTTTATGGAGATGTTCTATTATTTGTTTTATTTTGTATTCATTTCTATCATTACCTTTATTATTTCTTTCATTCTAGTTTCTCGGATTCTCTTTTTAGATTCTCAAGTTGATTGCTGGGGCTGTGAGTTCCATGCAGCTGTTCTAATTTCCTAATAAATGCATTCAAGACTATAAATTACCCCTCGAAGAACCAGGGAAGCTATATCGGGCAAACTTGGATGTGTCGTGCTTTCACTATTTTCAATTCAAAATACTTTTTAATTTCTGTTATGATTTTCTTTTTTTTTTAAAGCCATGGATAACTTAGAAGTATGCTTTTAAGTTTCCAAACATACGCTCAAACCATCTCTTTGTGGTTGATTACTAATTTTATTGCATGCCAGATAGAAAACCTGTTGGTAATGAAGATTCTTTGGGATTTATTGAGACTTCTTTTGTGATCTCTCTTCATATATATTTATATTCCGCACACATTCTCTAGTTGTCAGGCTCAGATGCACATCTATATGCCTGCAGAGTCAAACATTATTTTTAATCTGTTGGCTTCTGAGAAATATGTGTTTCAACTACCCACTATCTTTGTTGATTCATCAACTTTTCCCCATAACTATTTCAGTTGTTGGGATTCGTACAATGCAATGTGTCAGTAATATTTTTAGTATTTCACCATAAATTCAATTTGTCTGATATAAATATTTGTTTTGCAGGCCTATTATTGTTTTCCATTTTTTTTTACTTTAAATATTTGGTTGACATTTAGTTTTAGTTGTTTTCTTCTTCAATAGTATATGACTGGGTCCTTTAAAAATCAAATTTAAGAATCTGTTTGATTGGTAAGTCTAATATGTTGACATTTATTGTCGTTGATGATACATTTACATCATTTCTGCTATTTTATTTGGTTTTCCCAACTTTCTTTGTCTTTTTTTTTCATTTTTTGAAATGTCCCTTTCCTTCTTTTCTATTGAATCAAAGTTTTTGTTATTGTTATAGATATGATTATTTCCTTTAATAGATTAAAAATTGAAGTTTCTATTTTTTTTCCTTTTATATCTTTAAATTACTTGCAAATGCCCTTGTTTTTTAGCATCTCCCAGTATACATCTATAAATACAACCCTCTGCTTGACTGAGACAGGCCCTAACATACTTGACTTCCTCTAACTGTTCACCATCTTTCTTCCCCACCCCATGTGGATGAGATCACCTAGAATATTTATTTCAGACTTTTTATCTTGTCCCACACCACTATATTAGCCTTCCGAACACAGAGATTCAACCATGAAGACAGTCTGGATGAGGGTGACTGATTTTTTAGTCTCTCACTGGGTTGCTATAATAAGACAGATAGATTTATTGTCTCACAAGTAGCAGAAACTTATAGCTCACAGTTCTAGAGGATGGGAAGCCCAGCATCAAGGTGCGGGCAGATTCAATGTCTGGTGAGAGCCTTCTTCCTGTTTGCTAGATGGTGCCTTCTTACCATGTTTATATGGTAAAAGGAGCAGGGCAGCTCTCTGGGGCCTTTTATTAGGGCCTCCCATTTATAAGGGCCTCATCCCATGACCTAATCCCCTTTCCAAGGCTCCACCTCCTATGCCACCACCAGGGTGGTTAAGATTTCAGTGTATCAACTTGGCAGGGGCACAGATCACAGCAACTGATCATGAGTTCCCACTATCAGCTGAATGGGGAGCTTGAAACAGAAATTAGGTTGAATTACTTAAATACTGAGTTTTAATTTTTTGCAAGTCGGAGTTTCTGAACTGAAAATAGTCCCTCTGCTATTGATAAGCTTGTCCCTGTTCTAAGCAGGACAGCTTCCCTGGGAAGGTGACTGGCGTGTTTCCTCTCCGGTCTCCTGATGCACAAGACCAGGCGTGAGGAGGACAGAATGAAATGTCAGGGAAGGCTTTCTGGGTGAGAAAGAGAAAAACAATCCCGACAGCTGAGAGATGGCCTGGCATTCTCAGCAAGGCCTTGGGGCCGTCCTACTGAGCATGAGCAATTTCACAGGACATCAACATTGGACAAAGATACACTGTGACTGTGATGCCTCCGGACCCAAACCAGGTCCTTCATAATCATGTCTGATCACAGACCAAACAGGAACCTTGTCCAAACCATGGAAATCACCAGAAAAGCTCCCGATCCTGGCTGATGGGAGTGACTGCTGCTCCCTAGTCTATTCCAGCCTTCGTTCCCAGAGAAGGACCTACAGACACACAGAAAAAAACTATTAAGATACCAAACAACATAATTAATCATCTTTTCTTCCTGGCAGCATCCAATCAGAACTCAGCTCCACTTCCTTTGACCCTGCCTCAAATTCCACAAATCCTTTAAGTCCTCCCTGAAGCCTTCTCACGGGGTTTCCTCCTGGTTTATCACAGTGGGGTATTCTCCTTTGCTTGACAAGTGAACTAAACCCTACTTGTTAAACTACATGCGTGTTTCTGGTGGTCTCTGACTGATAGGCCTGGACATGGGGAAAGTGACATGACCCCAGTCCTAGAACCAAAGTTATCAAAATGTTGGTTGAATTAAGTTGAATCCACACAGTGAGTCTTTGGAGTGCTTGGCAATGGCAGAGAAAAGGGGGGCTTCATTCCCCACTGACTCCTCCCCCAGCCCAGATCCGGCTGGGCCTGCCTGTCATATACTCCAAGTAGCTATTAGAAGGGCTCCTTTAATGGCAAGGAAACCTTACGCTTTTTGCCTTTCAGTCTAACGGGAGGAGACCTCACTCAGACAGATCTAGTCTCTTCCATTCCTTTTCTCCAAGGAGAGAAATAGCTGAACCTAGAGCTAGACTTATATGCAAAGGAATCTGCCTGAGGTGTGGCTTGTATGCCTAGGTTATGGAGAATGGTTACTGTAAGATTCTCAGACTTGGTCCCGCCTCTTCACAGCACTGGAGGAGGCTGATGGAGACCAAGGCAAAAGTACAAGAGCAGCGGCCAAACCCAAAACTGATTTGTGAGCAGATGACCATGGGCCCTTCCCAGGCAGATGGACTGGTCTCTAACCAGCCCGGCACCTGCTGCCTCATGCAACTTCTTCAACCACATTGTGACTCTCCTATGAGCAGCTCCATGGGTCATGAGAACTAGCCACAAGGACTAACCTTGATGCAGTCCGCCTGTTATCAGAAACTTCCAAAGAGGTATTAAGTAGAAATAATGTCTCCTCACCTAGAAGAAATGAACTGACAACACAAATGTTGATCTGACTTTTGGCAAAAAACAAATCAGGCTGAAGGTACGCTTCTAGAGTGCTCTCTGATCACACATACACGACACTCACAGGGATCCATGCTCAAACACATAGACACACTCAGTCCCATTGGGATATCCTCTCTCTCAGAATTGTGGGCATGTAACAAGAAATTACTGCCTTCTGAGAAGAACTGAAAAGGCACCAAGCCACAACTGCCCTCCACTCTCAGCACATTGCCTGATTTCTCCAGGATACTTAATGTAGTGTTTAGTTGTGGAGACCAAGAGGACACAACATACAGCCAGAAGCAAGTGATTCCAAGGCCCCTGCTCCAGAGTGTGAAGGAGGCAGGAAGATGAGTAGAGCCTGCCATCCTGTCCTCTCAGCCTGGAACATGCAGTTCCTTCCATAGACCTTGCTCTATGAGGCCTTCCTAGATTTCCCAGGTAGATTATGTTACATCATCTTCTTTTGAACAGCAAATTGTAGCAACCTCTTATAAGCATTTGTTATTTTCCCCTATTGTTTGACTTAGGATTTGTTTCTGCTGCAAGTAGCAAGGTTTCCCAAATAATTATGACTTAAATAACTTAAAATTTATGTATTTCCTGGATTTATTTATCTCCTGTAATCCAGACTACTTCCCCTTTCTCTCCAATTATCCCTCGAGTGTAGTTCTCATGCTCCTGGTTCAAGATGGTGGCCAGAATTGCAGTCATTCCATCACACCTGGTGCTGGAAAATGGAATGCTCAGGGAGGGAGAGAGGAGACAAAGAATGTTACTTCCCCCTCCCCATACCCAGGATTGAACTCAGGGGCACTTGACCACTGAGCCACATCCCCAGCCCTAATTTGTATTTTATTTAGAGACAGAATCTCACTGAGTTGCTTAGCGCCTCGCCATTGCTGAGACTGGCTTTGAACTCATGATCCTCCTGCCTTAGCCTCCCAAGCCACTGGGATTACAGGCATGTGCCACCACGCCCAGCAAGAATGTTACTTTTTAAAACATTTCTGGGAACTGCAACATGACACTCATTTCAATTAATGTGGCTAGAACTTAGTTACATGGGCAGAAACTGCAGGGAAATTAGTCTTTCTTTTTTTTTCTCTAGGTGGCCATATGCCCATCTAAAAATTTCATGGATACAAAAGAAGAGAAGCATGGGTCCTGGAGCAATCCTGTCCAATATTCTCTCTCCAGTCCTGATTAGGGTTAAAATATGCAGATTTTTGCGGGGAGCTACCTATTGTCCTATGGGTATAGCTTTGGTGGTGCCATTAGCCAAGGAAACCTGACAAAAGGAGAACTCTAGTTATGTCAGTCCGATTCCCCTGCAGGGCCTTAGATTATCAGCAAGTGAGCCAAGATGGAGAATGACTTTGTTCCTGGCACCAGGGCTCTGAAGAAACTGTCCATTGCCTCCTGCACACTGGATCCTCAAAGCTACTCACTTTCCTGAGCTGCCCAAAACCTGTGCTGCTGTTTGTCCTTTAATGCAGTGAGTTGCTCTATACCCTTGCAGTTAATTCCTTTTTTTCCTTGCTTAAATTACACCCAAAGTTTATTTCCATTGCTTGCAACTGGAACATGCTAATGGATATTCCTTGGTTACATCATTTGTCATTCAATTCATACATCTGTGTATGTCTTGAATGAGACCAATTCTTCAAAGCAGAGAATACATTCATTTATTTCAGCACATGTTCCCCAGACATCAATACTGTCAACTTGGTCAACGGTTGCTGAACAGATGAATGAGAAATTCGAGGTGCTTCTATGGACACATTATATGAACTTGAGAAAGCCACCCAACTTCTTGCCTCATTATCGCCAATGGAACTCTCCATTGGTAAGTGTTATGTAGTGATGATGAAGAAAATGGTCCATGTCACCCTGACTTTCTTCCTCACTCTCAGAATAGATGGAGCGGCAGCAGTTTCCCTGAAGAACAGAACCTATGATCAAAGTTAGAACTACCACTGTATGATCGCTGCAGAAGAAAGATTTTTTAAAATTGTATGTTCTAATAGGATGTTAAATTCATCTGTTCTGATTTCCCAGTTACTTTATTTACTTCCCTACTTAGACTTAAGTTCATCAGATTTATCACAAATTGTTAATCATTTATTGAGATCCAGGAGCCACGAGACCATTCCCTTTCTCAACAACTGTACCTGCTCGTGGGGCAACCATGTGAATATTACCCCATTCTCGCTCCCTGACATAGTTCAAGACAGGGACATCTGAGCTACGGTACAACAATCAGATTCTCTCTCCCAGCAAACTGTAATTGCAATTGAGAAATGCTGGTGTCAGAATCCTGGGGATAGAGGATAGGCCAATACTGTGTGAGGGATGTGGCCATTCTTCCTGATGGACACTACTCAAAGACAAGAAGAAAGCCAATCTGTAGAGAAAGGGGAAAGAAGAGTATTCACAGAGAAAAACAGCAAGAGAAACCCCAAAGTTCCAGACAGAAAAAAAAACAAGAGAAGCCTGTTCTTCTTCCTGGTAGATTTGCATGTACCAATTCTGGTCTCCTGAGTGGTTCAATGGGATTCTTGGCCCTTGAGACATCTGCAAGACACTTGTGAAATTAGGTACTGAATAGAGTTTATTTTCTTGAGTCACTCTGACTGGGTACTTACAACGAAAAGTCTAATAAAGACACCTGCCCTAGGTCAGGCTTCGTCCTCTTTCTAGAGGACGGGGCCTCCCTGCCTCCAGTCTGACTTGGCTCCATTCCTATCCATCCATCACCTAGGCTTCCAGGCAAACCTCACTGTGTCAGTCCCCACAGTGCGCAGAAAAGAGGTGACACGGCAGGCCCGGGACTTCTATCCTTAAGGAGGTTGCTGGCAAGTGGACCCTTGGCTGGTGACTGGGATAGATGACAGAAAGGTCCCCACCTTGACTGAGAACAGCGGCTCACTCTGCCTAAATTGTGGTGTCATCTACATGGTTGGTGCTAAACACCTGCCTTCCTTCTGGAAGTCTGGAGTCTAGTTAAGTGTTAGGCCCAGGTGATCTACGTGACCAGCCCCCCGATAAAACCCTTGGCTACTGAGACCCCAGGTGACATTGCACATGTGTAGTTGTGACTTCTTGCTGGCACCGGTCTTCTCCAGACTTTACCTGTGTGACTTTTCTCTCTGCTGCTTTTCCTCTGCATTTTTTCACTGTGATCAATCTTAGCTGTGATTGTGAGCATATGCTGAGTCCCTCCCATTCTCCTAACGAGTTGTCACACATGTGGGTCATCTCTGGGACCTCAGATACCCTGCTTAAAATACTTACAGGTCTTCTTCCAGGGGAGAGCCTGTGTCTCTGTCTGACATCAGGACACTCTGCGTTGGCAATGACTGTTCTCTCCCCCTCATGTCCATGTTCTCCGCCGTGTGTCCCGCTACACTCCTGCCTCTGTTGCTAAGCACTGAATGCAGCTGCCAATCACCCTCCAGGTCTGATCTCAAAGAGTCCTCCTGGAGGGTCTCTTCTACCAGGACCCCGAGGCTTCCACATCCTGCTCTGTCGTATGTGGCTTGTCCCTCTAACACAGACCTACGGCTTGGCAGTTCCTACCAAGCCCTTGTCCCAATAAGTGCTAAGTTTTGGGAGTCCAGGACTTGACCCATTCATTTTTGCATCATCAGGGACCAGAACAGACCCTGACACACAGTATGTGCTCCATAAATGTAGGTTAAGCTTTGTCCTTCCATTGTAGATGCCTTTCTCCTCTGAAAACCTGGAACACCAACCTTCCTGCCCCATCCTGAGACATGTTCACCTGTAAGTATTTTATCAAGATGCCAAGTCCCCTGACTAGGTCTAGATGCAATTTCAGGCTCAATATATAGTATGAAGAACTGGAAGTGGGGGCCCATGTGTGAGGTGCCTGGATCACCACAAGATTCTCAGAGAAGTTAAGTGAAGGCACTTAACTAAGGTTGCAATAGCTGGGGAAGAATGAAGCTGAAACTCAACTTCCAGAACAGTTGGGCCCCAAAGTGCACCCCGGAACACTGTTCTCATGTTTGCAGACTTAACCTGGAGAGCCCTGCTATGAACCCAGGGGCAGGCCAGGGTCTATGCCCCTCTCATCTCTGACCTTCCCAAGGACCAGGACTCCACAGGTCCCTTTACCCAGTCCCCCAGCACAGGGCAATTGCAATCTGGTGATTTCACATTTGTCTCCAAAGGCCTCCTGTAATTTCCTTGTGAGCCTGCCCCAGCGTGGCCTAAAAGCTGTGTCCTTCCAGATGATGCTCTGACTCCCTCCCAGCTTTAGGGAATTCATACAAATTATATCCAATTAGAAAGGGAGAGCTTTGACCTCCTTCACTGCCACCTGAGAACCAGCTTCAGGGTCCTACTATCCCAGAAAGCTCTAGGTTTCCTGTGGTTGAATCCTTTTGACGTTTTCAATGGTAAAATAAATTTGATTTGCAGAAGCCATGAAGGAACTGAGGCGATGTGATTTCCAAAATGCACTGTGTTATTGGATATGATAAAAGACAGAATGAGTCAGTAAATGTAGCAGTTTAGTAACTGTTACAAAAAAATCAATAGCCATGCGATCTAGAGGGGCGGGGCAGGAGGAGGCAGGGTTCACAGATGAACTCACAGCGTGCACACCCGGCAGAATCCTCAGCCCCCTCACTCCCTCACTGAAACAGACAGACAGAGGATTCACACCCCACACTGCTGTGTGCATTGACAGGCGCCAAGACCATCACATAAATGTGCACACACATACCCACGCAGACATGTGCACAGCCTGACCTGTCCACTAACCACAATAATATCAGGTGCCATTCACTGAGAAGTCAAAATGTACCAGGCACAGTCTGAAGGACTTTGCAGATTTGTCTCTGTCTTACTGTCTTATTTATTTGCACAGCAACTGTATGCAATAAGCAGATTATTATTCACATTTTACAGATAAAGAAACTGAGGCAGAGATCTTAAGTAACTTGCCCAAGATCATCCTAGCCAGGAAATAGGAAGTCCAGGGTCAGAAGCCAGATAGATTTTAGAAGCCTTGTTGACTTAAAGAAAAAATATTTTTGTACTAGGAAATGAACTCAGGGGCACTTAATCCCCAACCCTTTTTATTTTATTGTTTTATTTTGAGACAGGGTCTTGCTCAGTTCAGGACCTCACTAAAGTACTGAGGCTGGCTTTGAACTTGTGATCCTTCTGCCTCAGTCTTCTGAGCTGCTGGGCTTACAGGTGTACACCACTGCGCCCAGCTTAAAAATATTTTTTGACCTTGTTTCATTAATGTTTTTTTACAGTTTAATTGATACACAATCCTCATGTACTAAACTTCACACATTTAAGGCGGACAGCTTGATGAGCTTTGGTATTGTATATGCCCATAAAATCGTTACCACAATCAAGATCATGAACACATTCATCATTCCCCAAAGTTTCCTTGGATGACGCAGTCATCTCTCCCTTCTGTCCCTACCCTCAAGTATCTACTCTCCTGCTTTCTGTCACTGTTGACTGGTTTGTATTGTCTAGAATTTGTTTTAAGTGGGTCAGACAGCATGTTCTGTCAGGTCCACAACAGCAGTGTTCACCAGGACTTCCCACAAAGGCAAGGCGGACATGCACACGTGGAAGTAATCACACTTGCATGCATGAGGTCCATAAGTCCTCACCTGAGTGTGATCCCCCATGCCACATGCCCTTGCATGCACCTTCACACTCACTTCTGCACCCCTCCACATGTGCAAAGACACCCATGTACTCCCCACCCCTCGCTGAATCTCTCAATTCATGCTGATCTTCTAGGATAATTTTGCCTCATCCAACAGCAAAATGGACTCCCAGCAATTTTCCTGCAGAAAAATACAGCTCCTTTCTCCTTTCAATGTACGTGGGGCTGGTGAGTGTGTATCCATGGTCCTTAGCATACAGACCCTGTTTCAATTCTCTTTGCTTTGCTCCTTCAATCAATTTGAATGGCAGCCCCACTTTCCTGGGCATTACATATTCAGCAATGATCAGGCAGTCACAGTCCCTGCTCCTGTGGGACTGAATTCCCTCCAAAGCCAGCATGGCCAGCCCTGTGGCATGGGTGTGATCAGAAGAGGAAATCCTCAGGCTCCACCAGGCTGCGTGAAGAACTGAGGTGCACACTCAAAGTGGAGCAAGTAGAAGAAGGAAGAAAACATGGAAAGGAGAGGTAGAGTGGGAGAAAAAGAGAGGTTTGGCTGGCTGGGAGAGAAAAGAGTCTTCCTTCAAGGGTGGACTTTGGAAGATAGTCCCAAGATGCTAAGTGAGATGCTGGCGTGGGGAAGGACTGAGCAGAACTCTGTTGTTAGGAGCATGGTTCAAGTGCTTAGGGTTGAGCTGATCCAGGGCTTTTCACTGACCATCAGCTTCAATGGGATAAGAGAGGACACTTGTACCACCTATGGCCACAGTCCTATTATTGTAGAGGCAGAGATGTCCAGCCTGTACCTCAAGTCTAAGGGACCTCCTATCTGTCAAATTGATGCACACTGGAAACATTCTGAGAATTAAAAACAACACAAAGGCTTGGTTTCCACTCCCAGAGAATCTGATATAATTATTTGTGGGATCTGGGGATGTGATGTGGGCTTATGAATTTTTAAAAACTCTATGGGTGGTTATCTAATATGCAGCTCATTTGAGGACCATTAAAATTTCTTATTTACTTCCAGTCTTAACACAGTTACCACCAAAGTACCCTAGCATGGTAGCCAGCTTTCCATTGCTGTGACAAAATACCTGAGAAAACCAATTTGAAAGGAGGAAAGGTTTATTTTGGTTGGCTCCTTTTTAAGGGGCCTGCAAAGAGGCAGAACATCATGGCGGGGAGTGTGGTGAAACAAAGCTGTTCACTTTATGGTGACTAGGAAGTATAAAAGAGAGAAGCAGCTTGGGTCCCAATACTCTCTTCAAGGGTACACCCCCCAATAACCTAACTTCCTCCCACTAGGCCCCACCTGAAGGTTCTTCCACTTCCCAATGGTGCTACAGGTTGGTGACCAAGCCTTTAACACCTTTGCGGAGGCACCAGATCCAAATTACAGCACCCAGGATAAGGAAAGCCCCAGGGACCCCTCGAAATGCAGTTAAGTAGAGGACCCTCCAATCCTATTTTCCAGCAAATACCCTAACAGGAGTTTAACCAAATGACCTACTTTGATTAGATGTCAATTCATTGGTAGAAAAAGAACTGAGGATTTCATAAGCAGTAAATTACATTGTCAATGTAATTAACTGAAATTGGTGCAAGTAGTAGGTAAATGCCGAGGGATAATATGAGACATTTGAAGGCTTTTAGGCTTTACTAGTAATTCAATATCAAATTAATTATATGTCAATTGCATACATTAAATATTACTTACACTGGTTGTTGTTTTTTGAATCTGCACCAAGATTCTGCATTAGAGTCCCCATACTGCCCCTTTTAGTAGTAATGGCTATTGCTTATTTGGAACAATACATATAACGCGTTGACAATTATTAGTGACATCAGAAGTGTGAACCACCATGGCAAGTGTAGAACATTGAGTTTATTTCAACTCCACACGCTGGTTCTGGAAGCGGAAGTCTCGTCCACTATATCATCTCAGCTAAGCCGAGCTATTGACCAACTCCTGCAAAAATCCCTTTGACTTTAATTGTATTTTACTTTTAATTAATTGAATTACTATATAATTAGCTCCATGCCAACTCCTATGAACCAGATTATTTAAGTCACATCCAATCTGAACTCCCTTGTAGATGTTTTTTGATGTGTGGAAATAATGGAGCAAGAAGCGCCCGGGAATCCCACATGGAGAAAAGAATCATGGATTCTGGCCACTCAGGTTTGATGGACGTGAGTCTGGATCATTTTAATGTGACTTTGTGAAGGCAGAGGAGGCAGGGCCAGGGCGGGCTTTGAAGAGACTTTTTCACAGGAATAAAAGAAGCAGGCGGGAGCGTGGCCTTGATTCATGAGGTGGAAGCATTCTGCTGAAAACAAACCAATTTGGTGCATTTTAAAAATTGTTTAAAAATATTCAAGAGGAAGGCAGGTGAGGCAGACAGGAGGGTCATTTGATGGACAGGTTAATGGTTCCTAGAGGTAACTGGGTAATTCCCACGTTCCTTCCTACCTGGGATTCTGTACTTCTTAAAGTGGCTGAGATGGAAAGAAGAACCCTGCTCAGATTCACAAACACTCAGTGCACTGGGCCGGAAAGGGACGCCCTCTTACCAAAAGAGTTACAACAGCTTTGTATTTCCTCCCGAGAATCTCACACTCATCTTTAGGGAGTATACTCATTTTAGGAAAATCACCATGATGTGCTTTTTAGTAACACAAATACTTACCGGTTTGTTCTTGGAGAAAACCATGAAATCACCATTAACCTGAATACAAATCTTTGAAATTCAGAATTTAAAGGTTCTGTTTGGCAGCTCAAGTTCAAGGATGGCTGCATGCAGTCATGTGGCCCTGAGATTTTCTTGTCCTCCTTGCCCATTTGGGGGGAGGTGTCACAGGAGGAATAGGATGAAAATTGTAGAGAAATACTTCTTGCTTCTGCATGAACTGTGCTGCAAACGGGTATAGTCCTGGGGGGAGAGAGAGTCCTTTCTGGACAGTTCTTCATGGAAGAAGGAGAAATTACCTCAAAGAGCAGGCTGAGATTAGCTGCTTCCATGTCTTGCTGGAATGGGGAACTGGATGGAACAGCCAATATCCTTAGGATGACGTGGATGAAAGGGGAGAAGCCTGAATCCACTACTACTGTCACACACCTTGGAGTGGAGTTTTCTTTGAAGGGAATAGATATTCCCAAGTCAATCACACTGGGAGATGGCTAGTCTCAGGTAAAAGGTGGGCAATGGGAAACTGGACCTTAGTGAGAGGGACACTAGCCTTTCTCTGAGCTAAGCTGGTCTTTGCCACATGGAGGCAAATGTCACAGTGGTGCTCTTCAGGATCCCCAGGGAGGGGTCTGAGCCCTTGCTATCTGGGTGAAGCCATATCTTCCGCAGTTTTTTGTTTTGTTTTGTTTCGTATTTTTTCCTTTTAAAGCCAGAACCTTTAGGAAAGTGTTATCAGAATTCAAAGTTTCTTCCAGGCTCAGTTGGAGAAAATTAAAAGAAAGACCAGACCTGTGCTTAGGTTTGGGGTGACAATGGAATAGACCACAGGAAATAGCTGAGGGGGTCCCTGATGGAAAATGACAGTGTCCAATGACACCAAACTATCCCATGAGCCAAGACAGTGAAGGGACAGCTAGGCAAGGTATTGGAGCAGAGCCTGAGGAACCTGTTTCTGAAGATACCTGAACCAGCATTGCTGGGTCCCCCAGACTCAGCAGGTAAGGGTTTGGGGTCCACAGTAACTGGGTGTTTAACCAAGTTGTGACTTTGTATCATATTAAGAGCACATGAAGTAACTTGACACCGGTGATTTTGCAACGACCCGGAGTTAGCTACTGTTATCTAAAACGGAGACTCACAGGCATCAATTGGCTTGGCGAAGCTCACTCAGCCCAAAGTGGTAGAGTTAGGACGGGAGTCTGTATTGCAAGGCTTACGCCCCATGCTCTTTGTAACATACCCACGGTGCTTTCCTACCAGCTGGAGTTTTGGTGGATCCAGGTGACGTCTACCATAGAAGAGAGATGGCTGTCTGAAGAGGGTTGGAAGAAATGCAACAGGGAGATGAGGGAGTGCTGAAGGATTGGGTGGGGGGATGGGTAACAGCCAGAAACCAAATTCAAACCATACTTCATCTTCCCAGGGAAAGAAGGCTGAGAGAAGGCTTTGGGAGTGCAGGTTCTAAGGGAAAATGGGGAAGATTGGGGTCCATGCCAGAGGTACTCTGGGGAGGTGGAAGGCTGGTATCTGAGCATCCCCGGGAGTAGCTGAGCTCATGACTCATCCCAATCCCACCAACTTGTACAACAGTGATCCCTACAAGAATTATCTGATGGCTTCTAGTTAGCTAAGGACTTATTCCTAAGAGTGGGCTAGTCTGGGACAAGAGCACTTAGTAATGGGGTTCAGGTGGATTGAGTCCATGTGTAACCCAGGCCTGGAACCAGCAGGACAGCAGTTGCTCCAGACCCTCCCACCCAAAAAAAGTCCCCCCAGAATAGTAGCAGAACCCATGGGAGCTGCAAGCTGACATAAATCAGAGCTAACCTGTACTGATCACCGGCTCCCTAAATCAAGAACTTGGCAGATTTTTCTGGGCAAAAATCAATCTTGCTGTCCCCACTGTAAATACCATAATCCTTTTTCCAGTGTGGTTTAGAGAATGTAACTGCCATGCTCATGATTTATTCGAAAATATTCTGCCAGGTTATGTGAATGGAGGAGTCCGTGTGCTGAAGTAGGAGGTCAGACTCTGAACAGGGGGCTGGCGCCTCCCTCCTGTGGCGGTTCCTCCAACAGCCAGCTGGCTTCCCCCTGCCCCATGTGGGAGTACCCGGTGGTCAGCAGGACAAGGGGACATGGGGACCGAAGGCTAGCAGCCTGCACACCAGAATAGCCCTTGTCTAGTCAGTCTTGGATACAACACAGGTGGTGAGCCAGCTGACAGGTGGCAAGTCCCCCCATCCTTCTTTCTATGGAAGCTATCACTTAATTTCTTTTTTATATCATTTCATAATTTTTTATTACTCAGCTAATGCTAGAATGCATTCATGTTATGCTTGATTCAAATAATGAAGAAGTTTCCAGAGCAGACTGAGAATTCCCCTTCAATACCCTCCCCACAACCTTAACCCCCAAACCCCTTTTTCCTCCAGAGAAACCCATCAAACACAAGGGACCACCATGCTCTATTAGTAATCACATGCACATTTTTACAGCATAGGTTGATTTATACACATACAGTATGTATATATAGTATATACACATAGTATACATACAGTTTATATATAGTATTTTTTATGCAGTATGTATATATGCAGTAGTACATACAAGCACACATGGGTGCGCATGCGCATGCACACGTGCACACACACGTGCACACACACATACACACACACACACACACTTACAGTTGGTCCCCAGCTTACAATGGTTCAACTTAGAATTTTTGGTTTTTTTACTTTCCAAAGGTGTGAAAGTGATATGCATTTAGTTGAAACTGTACTTTGAATTTTGATCTTTTTTGCACGCCCGTGAAAGGCCCTACAACAGTGTCTTTCCATGCTCAATGCTGGGCAGGGGCAGTGCCCTGCTGCTCCTACCAATCACGTGACCATGAGGGAAAAAAAGGGATGCTATACACTGTACAGTGCTGCTGGGCTGTAATGCTCCGTTGGTCGAGTGCACTAAATGCATTTTGTTTGTTTGTTCTTTGGTACTGACAATTGAACCCAGGGGTGCTTTACCTCTGAGCTACATCCCCAACCACCCCCTTTCCTTGAGACAGTGTCTCACTAAGTTGCTGAGGCTGGCCTCAAACTTCTGATCCTCCTGCCACAGCCTCCAAGGCAGCTGGAAAAACAGGTGTATCTGGGATTGCAGGTGTATCACACCTGTCTTGAATGTATTTTTAAAAAATGTTTTTATTGGTGCTTTATGGATCATACATAAGAGGTCCATTTTGATATGCTCATAAATGTATATACATAGTTTGCTCCATTTGGGTCCCCTTTACCTCTCATCCTTTAAATGCATTTCTGACTTAATATTTTCAATTTAGTTGAGTTTATCAGAACATAATCCCAGCGTACATTGAGGAGCATCTGTATAGTGTTTATAGGTTTATATTGCTTCCAGGGTTTTTTTTAACCTTTGTAAATAATATCACAGTGCACTTCTTCATAACTAAATGCGTCTCTGCACATATTTATGAGTTTTCTTAGATTCCCAATGAGACACTGCTGGTTAGAGTTTTGACAGATCCTACCAAATTATCCTCCCAACACAATTTGCCACAGGGCTCTGAGTTTCTGTTTCCCCACACTGCTAGTGGTATTTTCATTTAATGTTTGCTAAGCAGATGAGGGCAAGCCCCTGGGAACGCAGAGCGCATTTTCCCGTGTTTAGTGGTCGTAAGCGTATTGTCATCTGTGCATTGTCTGGTCATTCTCTTGTCTAGTTTCTATTAAGTTATTTGTCATTTTTCCTATGGAATTGAGAGAGTTTAGTCTCTGTCTTGTGAATATCTTGCAAATCTTTCATCTTATTTTGTTCCTTGTGCTTCCTTGTTCAGAGACTTTAAATTTTTTATGAATTCCTCTCTAACCGTCTTTCCATTTACAGCTTCTGCGTTTTGCAACCTGTGTGGGAAGGCTTTCCTTCCCCAGCATCATATTTCCAATTTCTTCCCGTATTTTCTTGCAAGGTTTCCGTGTTTCTCGATCTGCATTCACTCAGCCCGCAGCACCTCTGCCGTCTCTGTCACTTTCTGAACCAGTTCTCTCCCCAGATGATCATAATCATGTCAAGACTTCAATCAGCACCTCCAGGCTCCTGATTCCCTCGGGTGTATCTCCCGTCTGGCTTTCCTGTGTGTTTCTCACTTGCATATCCAATACCTGTCTAGGCGACATCACCAAAGGGCCCCACATACAGCAAATACAGAACTAAACTCTTGATCTTTTGCTCCAGACCTTGACTTCCTTCCTATTCTTAGGGAATGGCCCAGAAACTCGGGTTTCACTTTCAGAATTGCCCTGTTCCTGCCATGTACTGCTGAGAGTGAGGCTGGGATCTCCGCAGCTATACCTCCTGAACATGTGGCCCTCTGTTGTCTTCCTCCATCCCTACTGCCCTGACCTCAGCTGCCTCCATCTCTTGCTATTAGCCTTCAAAGTCACCCTTACCTGCTCCACTCTTATCTGATCTAACTTTTCCCCACTGAGCAGTCACGCTGAGCTCTTGAAGGTTCATTGTGATTTAAAAAAAAAAAAAAATTAGTGTGATTGTATCAAAATCATTAAGATGAAGAACAAAATCCTGCTTATAGCCAACAAGACCTTGCACAGTCTGGGCCTGGGTGCCTGCCCCTCTCAATCTCACTCTGTTCCAGCCATGCTGTCCCATTCTGGTTTTCTGACCACAAGTCCTTTGCACATGCTGTTATGGCTTAATTGTTGTATTTTTCCCCTTGTACACCTCTATTCCCAATTTGAGCTTGCTCAGCTCAAATGTCACTTCTATGACTCCATAAATTAGACCATCCCTCATGTTACATGTTCTTATAGCATCATGAACTTTTGCCTCATAATCCTTATCCCAATCTATGTTGCTTCTGTTTATTATATTTAGGTGTATGATGCAAGTCTGTCTGTCTCCCCAGAAGAAAAAGAGCTTTCTGAGAGCAGGGAATGGGTCTGTTTGGTTCAGCCCAATGTGCGGCATCAGGTGTAAGCTCGTGAGCCTTTGTGGAGAGGACAGTTCCCTCCTGGCCTCCCCATCACTGCCTGCTCCCTGGGGGGCACTGACATCAAGGTCGGGCCAGGAACACTCCCTCTCTGAATTGCAACAAAAAGAAGTGGACTCATTTCTGTCTGCCAAGGATCCAGCAAAGCTCTGATTCCTGTTTGGGGACCCTGGGGAGACGGAAAGGAAAGGGAGAAGGTGATAGAGGAGACAGGGTGAGTGTTTCTTCAAGGAGAGGGACAGCAGCCATGAAGCACTTGGATGCAGCTGGTCTCCTACCCTGCGACAAAATCTGCAGAGGAAACTGCTAGGGCGTAGCTATCCGGGTGGATAGGGAAGGAAGGAAGGACCCACGAGGAGCCCTGGCAGTGTGCCCCTAAACAGCTGTCAGAGCCCTGGTGGCACAGTTCAACGGGACTGAGCTAAATCGTATGCTTATTCCATTTCAGTGAGATGGCTAAAGGAACAGTTGAAATGCACAGGGCTTTCGAGTTTAATGAGTAGAAGGAATTAATTAATCTGTGAAGGGAAGAAAGGAGAGTATGGATAAGGAGGGAATGCAGGTCAGCATTCGTTTTCACTTAGTGTTTGTTGAACATTTGTCAAGTTTCTTCTGTGGACAGACACAATTCAGCTGTTTCCTATAAAACCAAACCTGCAATTACCCCACAGCCTAGCAGTTGCATTCTTAAATGTGTATCCCAGAGAACGAAAGACTTGTATTTGCACAGAAACCTGCTCACACGTGTTCATCACAGTTTGGTTCATAATAGCCCAAGACTGGAATCAACCCATGTGTTCATCAGCCGAGGAATGATGGTTGAACAAATTGAGACATTCGTAACTTGGAATATCAATCATCCACAAAGAAGAGTGACTGATATGTGTAACGTCTCTGAAGAATCTGTAGGAAATTATGTGGAATTTAAAAAAAAACTAATGCCAAGAGGCTACACACCCAAATAGTTCCATTGATATGACATTTTTGAAATAAGTGTTATGGTTTAGATATGTGGTGTCCCCCCAAAGCTCATGTGTGAGACAATGCAAGAATTTTCAGAGGTGGAATGATTAGATTATGAGAGGTGTAACATAATCCATGGATTAATCCACTGATGTGGATTATCTGGGCAGTAACTGTAGGCACATAGGGCGTGGTTGGAGAAAGTACATATCTGGGGGCGTGCCTCTGGGGCTTATATTTTGTCCCTGGTGAGTAGGTGTCTCTCTCTCTCTCTCTCCTTCCTGACTATCATGTCCCGAGCTGCGTTCCTCTGCCACGCCCTTCTGCCATGATGCTCTGCCTCACTCATGCCCAGAGCTATGGAGTTGGCCAACCATGGACTGATTCTCTGAAACCGGGAGCCCAGATAATTTTTTTTTCCTCTATGTTGTTCTTGTCAGGTCTTTTGGTCACAGCGAAGAAAAAGGCAACTAATGCAGAGAGTTTTAGAAATAGAGAAAAAAAAAACAGTGATCTTCTGGAGTTAGGAAAGGGAGTAACAAGAGAGAGGTCTATCAGTTGTTTTATATAAAGGACAACGTTACTATGGGGGAAATTGGGTAAATGAGAAAAGGACACCAGAGCTCTCTGTATTATTTCTTAAAATGGCATGTGAATCTACAATTATCTGAATAAAATGTTCAATATACTATCTATCTATCTATCTATCTATCTACCCCTATTATAAAATCAGCCTATTCCACTCCTATGTATTTACCTAACAGAAATGAAAGCTTATATCCTTGCAATGGTTTATGCATCAATGTTCACAGCAGATTTATTTGTAATAGCCGCAAGCTGGAAACCACCCAAATGTCCATCAACAGATGAATGGATAAACAAATTGTGGTCTAGCCATACCTTGGACTGTCAATCAACCCTAAAAAGTAATAAACCATAAAATTTCTGACTCATGCAGCAGAACAGAGAGTTTTGTATGCTAAATAATAGAAACCAGAAGGGGAAAGACTGCATACTGTAGATTCCATGTATATAAAACTCTAGGAAGTGCTAACTAGTCTATTGAGAAAGAAAGCAGATCAGTGGTTGCCTGAGGATGGAAAGCATATCAGGAGGAAGGAGGAATTTTCTGGGGTGATGAGTGTGTTCACTATCTTCATTTTGGTGATGATTTCACGGAGATAAAAAAATATCGGGGCAGAGACAGATCTAGACATAGATACATGTATAGATCTCAAACTTATCAGGTTGTGCTTTTATATTTTTAATTGTTACATAATACTTACACATATTTATGGGGTACAGTGGGCTACTTGGACACATATGGACAATGGGTAATGATTAAATCAGGGTAATTAGCATATTCATTATCTCAAACATTTATCCTACCTTTGTACTGGGAACATCCAAAATCTTTTTCTCTAGATATTTTGAAATATGTAATAACCTACTTGTTATGCTTTGGATGTGAGGTGTCCCCCAAAAAGCTCATGTGTGAGACAATGCAAGAAGGTTTAGAAGATAAATGATTGGGTTATAAGAGCCTTAACCCAATTGGTGGATTAATTCCCTGATGGGATTAACTGAGTGGTAACTGAAGGCAGGTAGGGTATGGCTGGAGGAGGTGGGCATTGGGGGTGTGCCTTTAGGGTATATGTTTTGTATCTGGCAAGTAGAATCTCTCTCTGCTTTCTGATCACCACCTGAACCACTTCCTTCTGCCATATTCTTCCACCATGATGTTCAGCCTCACCTCAAACCCCAAGGAATGGAGCTGGCTGTGTATGGACTGAAAACTTTGAAACCATGAGCCCCTAAATAAACTTTTCTTCTTCTACAATTGTTTTTGTCAGGTATTTTAATCACAGAAAAAAAGCTGAGTAAAACACTACTGATAACTGTAGTCACCCTATTGTGTTATAAAATACAGAAACTTGTTCTTCCCGTCTAACTGTATTTTTGTACCCATTAATCAACCTCTCTCTTCTCAATCTTCCCAGCCTCTGATAACCGCTATGCTACTCCCTACTTCTGTGAGACCTATTTATTTAATGTCCACATAGGACTAAGAACAAGCTCAGTATTCATCTTTCCATGCCTGGCTTCCACATAAGCTTCTCCAGTTCCATCCATGTTGCCACAAACAACAGGATTCCATTCTTCATGATGGAAGGGCACCCCGCTGTGTAGGTATTCCACACTTCCTTTATCGATTCATAATTTCAAGGGAAATTGTGCTCATTAAATGTGTCCTGTTTATTGTGCCTCGATAAAGCTGGACATAAAAAGAATCAATGGGCGAGTATATGAATGAGTAAACAAGTCAAGAAGGAATGCATAAATTTAAAAACTGACCAATGGGAATAAATGAGTGACTAGGAATAAATTAGAGGGTCATGATAAACAAATGAATGAGTGGTTGGGTGAGTAATGAAGAAATCATGAGCACCCAGCAGAGGCGGACTCACAGGACCACACTTGGTCTTCGTCCTAAACTCAGACTCAGCCACAGCCCTGGGTACACAGGGTTCCTAAATGTGAGACCAAATCTGGTCAGAAGCCCAGGACCTTCAACTCCCTCTCCACAGGTTTCTGGGGTTAACTGGCACTTCCTGAGACACACTTCCAGGAACACTCTAAAATGTCCTCTTAACTGTGAAAGACACGGCAGCCTATAAATCACAGCTGGGAAGGAAGCAAAATTACCCCATCTCTCCCAGAGTCTCCAGGGGATGGCTTTCAGGGAACATGGCTGTGAACACCCCCAGAAAGATCCCAAATCTCTCAACCCCAGCTCAGTGCTATCTTGAGCCAAAAGTGCAGTCATGAGGGTGGGAGGAGATAGGACACAGACAACATAAAACAAGAGAGAGACACAGTAAGCAGGGTGGATGAAGGGGGGGGGAGTTCCAAAACTAATATAAAGGACAAATTCCCAGTGTGACCTAGAAGTAGGCATGGGGCTTCACCTTCCTGATCCACCTGTGTTCAAGGTTTGGAGGGATCCAGAAGGGACAGAGCAATCTCATCTGGGACTGGAACCCAGGGCTCACTGGACACCAGGCTTTCTACTGGGGAACAGGCCAGGAAGAGGATTCCCCAGGAGCTGACCAAACCCAAGATGGCTTCATCCAGAACTCATAGCTCATTTGAGCATTCCAGGAAGCTGTGTCTCCACCAACCTGGTCTACCCTGGTGGGTCTTTAGGAAAGGGCCAAGGACATGTGCCAGAAGCAGAGGACTCCCTGCAGGGTTTTGCAGCCCAACAGCCAGGTCTCCTGGGTCAACTAGTACAGTGGGTGGATCAGGAATGCTGGGATCCAGGACAGGGGACCAAGGGTTTTGGGAGGGCCTCTGCGTTTTCCAGTGGGTGGGCACAAGGGACTTCTCATTCCAAGACAACTGAGACTGATCATTGGCTCTGCACCATTCCAATTTCTGGAAAAAAAAAATTATCAGCCTCTCCTAGGTTATCTGTTTTCTCTACACCCCAGAGCTACAGTATCAAGAACCCATCTGTCTCCCATGGGAGCAAGGATGACCAATTTTTATGCATTCTAGGACCCTCAAGCGGAGACACTTAAACACTGCCCTGCCCTGTGTCTGTGGCACCTATGCTGCCATGCCAGGTGCCAGGAGAACTGACCTTCCAAGCAGCCCCTCCCTTCCCAGGACAAACCTGGGAGAGCCTGCCTTCCACTGTGCCAAAGCCTCTCTCTGACCCTCCCATGGCCTGAGCCCTCCCACGGTCTGAGCCCTCCCACAAAGCCCTTTAGACACACAGGGACACTGACCATGTACCCTGCCCCCAGCCCCCAGTGCCTTCTCTACCTCCTGCCAGGGGTGGAGGTGTGTGGCAATTCTTCTCCGTGTCCCCAGTCTCCCTTGCAGTCTGTTGACCCAAGGGCTAAATTCAGAGGGAAGACAATTTGGTCAGTGAAAGTCTTAATCAAGGTTATTCTGGTTGCAGACAACTAATTAGTTTGCTAATTAGTTACACAAATAAAAAAAGTGGGGAGGTGATAGAGAAAATGGGAGGTCTCCTGGAATACAAGGTGAGGAGGAACATAGAGGCCACAGAGCTGCCACCAAGAAGCACATGGCCACTGGGAATGGAGGTCACTCTGACCCCATTTCTCCAGGTTTTCTCTCTGTTTCTTTCTAAACATCTGATGTTTCTCTGTGTCCTCTCCTTTCTCTTTTCCTGCTCTCCTCCTTTCTTATATCTGTTCTCTCTCTCTCTCTCTCTCTCTCTCTCTCTCTCTCTCTCTCTCTCTCTCTCTCCTCCACCTCTAGGGACCCCCAAGACCTGATTTTATTACTTGTCACTCAAGGAACTAGCTAAAGCTGATCATGGTCTCTGTATCTTTCTGATCCCTGGGAGACAGTCTACTGGGCCAGCCCAGGTCAGGTGTCTACTCCTATCCACTCAACTATGACTGGTGGCAAGGAGCCACTGGGGACAGGACTGCCTGGGGCTGTACCTGTGGGTATGGTAGGTGGAGCCCCAGGAAGGGGAATGGGCTAAGCATCCACACCAAGAGCTGTCACGACCACGCAGATGCCTCGTCTGGAGATAGCTCACCCACATCCTGACTCAGAGCAGGGAAGCTCCATCCTAGCCTCTTGACAGGAACACTGCATCCTGGTCCCCTGCTCTATATTCAGCCTATGTATTATGTCTTGCTGAGTGAGTGGGAAATGATACAACTTCTGTATTTCCCTTAGAAGGTCCTTAGATAAGACCCAAAGCTGGGTCCTATTTCAGCCAAAGCCTTTGCTGGTGGACTGTGAATTAGAAACAGCCATGAGTCAAGGAGTAGAAGAGAAAGGTTTGAGTTTGAGGGGTTGAGAGACCAGGGAGAAGAGCCGGGCTTTGGAGGCAGGCTATTTAGGGTGGGACTGCCAGGTGCTTCACAGTTCACCTAATATTGACTGGGCCGGGCCTGGCAAATCCAACCTATGTCATGAGATAAAGTCAATAATGTGGACCTAGAACAGTGCCTGCCTACTCCCAAGCCCTTCAGACCCTCCAGATATTGGCAGGGGTGAAAAAACTTTGTAGACATTGTGAATTATCTCCCTGCACAGGGGATGGTACCAAGCAAGGCATGAATCCCACCCACGTTGTTGACAGCTTACAGGGTCCCAGCCCTATGGTAGGCACTGGTTAGATGTGAGGGTGAAGGATGTGAGATCCAAGGGAAATAAAGAGAATAAATGTTATAATGGAGGCAGAGTTGTCACCAGCCCAGACTCCAAAGTCAGGCAGCTTGTGTTCAAAGGCTAGCTCTGCTGCTTCTGTACTCTGTGACTTTGGGCACATTCCTTAGCCTCCCTGGGATTGTTCCTCATCTGGAAAAGGGGGCACAATAACATTATCTACCTCAACAGATTGTTAGAACGAGTAAGTGCTTAAAAGTGTAACAGACATACACTCAAACGTAATGTACGAGACACTTGGAAAACTAGAAAGAAAGGTATATACAGCATCCCTGAGAGCATAGACCAGGAGCAGCAAATGTTGGGGGTGAGGTTTGTGTGTGCAGGTGAACGGGTAGAGAGAAAAGATGAATAGTGACAGGAACAGTGGACGGGGTGCCCAGTCCTAGACAAAGGCCACGGTCCCTGTGATGATACCAGGGAAGGTAACCAGAGCACAAGGGACCCTTCAAAGAACAAGAAGGGTGGATCAGAGATGGCATGTGATTTCTGCCTTGTGCACCAAGGTGGGGGCTCTTCTGCTTTCTGGGGACCAGATTCTGTTTGAAACGTGCAGACTGTGATCCTGGACGAGGCACTCATCACAAGGAAGGAGCTGCATGGAGTTTGATTAGAACAAGTGGCAAGGACCGAGGCAGCGTGGGCAGAGTGACAGAGGCTCTCTCTCTGCTCCTCTCTAAGCTGTGTCCTCACAGTCCTGGCAGATCCGACCACCCCCACTGAAAAATCCCCCTCCCTCCCAGCCTGGACCCACTGAAAGCCCTCGGGAGGTACTCAAATGTGCAACTTTTTATAGTTCACATCTATTCTGCCGGGGAAATCAGCCCTTGACCGCAACGGTGCCCAGACATGAATCATAATGTCCACGGTGTGGAGAAAACGCAGCAAGTCAGCAGTTACGGGGTGGGGCCCCGGGGTTTTCATTCACAAAGAGATTTTTCAATTTTATTAAAATCAATAAGAGTTTTATTACAGTATAAATGAAATGAGGGCTCCTTGCCTTCTGGGATAACAAACTATATTACCTTCAAAGCTGGCACACAAAAGTCCCCGCCCAGAAGGGACCCTCTTGGGCCAGGTAAATACCTGGAACTCATGCACCCAGAATGGAGGTTGGCCTTTTGGGATTGGAGAGAGATGAGCTATAGTCCAAAGAAGCACACCTACCAGATATTTCCAGCAGAATGCCATGCCAATACCAGGAACCTATGTTCAGGAACCTTACAAAAACTATGACAATTGATGGGGTGATGTGTGTGTGTTTGTGTGTGTGTGTGTAAAGGAATGAAGCCAATTTGAGCATTAAGGTGGGATCACAGCTGCAGCTGTCCTTCTGAGGGAAGGAAGGAAGGACACAGAGAGCAAGTGTGTGTGGATGCGTTTTGCAAACTGTCAAGAGCTGTGCACCTGCTGGTGGTCTTTTCTTCATCCTTGTAGTTATTGTTCATAAAAATGAGCACTCTGGTCCAAAGACAGGCTTGGAGATGGAATAAAAGGAGCAGAACCCACAAGAACCAGGACCAAGAAGCCAATTGCTAAATGCAGGGAGGAGAGAAGGAATGAGAGGAGTATACACACACACACACACACACACTCATGCACACACACACACATACACACACACTCTTAAACCACTCTTGGGATGGATGGGGAGGCATGTGGAGAGGCCACAGAGTCCAACCTGGAGCTCCCAGGGTCTGCAAGCATAGGGTGAGGGGGTTACATTTCTCTCCAGGGTCTGGGTAGCTTTGTCTTCAAGATTGTCCTGACTCTGCAAGGTCACTGCAGACAGCCTGCTCCTGGCTCCTGCATGGCTCCCGGTACTTGTCCCCTGCCCAGGACTTGGAGGGAGCTGAGTCTAAGGGAGAAGTTTTCAATTGGCGCTGGAAGCTCCTCAGCTGGCTGTCAGATTGGAGGCTCAGGCCCCATGGCTGTGATGTCCTGGCAGCCCAGGGAATCAGACTGAAGCTGGCCCATGTGGGTACTGCAGTAATAATTCGTCTGGGAGGACAGTCAATCCGTGCCACCTGGGGACTGGTGCTGCAGAGGTAGCTGGCTGGAAGGCCTCAGAGCTGCTGCCAGTGCTGAGGCAGAGGCTTTTGCTGGCCTCTGGTGTTTCTGGGACGCAGATTCCAGCCAGGGAATGGGGCTCTGGCTGGATCCCACGAGCCTTGGAGAATTTCTTGCAAACTCTTAAAATTTAAACAACGGTAACGACAAAGGTACCTGAAAATCCCAACCCTAACAAACCAATTTTCACTTTTATGTATCTCCTTCCTGCCCTTGTCCACAGAGGCATACATTTTCCCTTCATTTTATTTATTACATGTGTGTAATTTTGAATACAAATGGAAATTTTTGTCCCCTTCACAATACACAATAAACATTTTTCATGTTTCCATGCAGCTTTTGTAATCAAACTTAATAGCTGCACAAAATAATTTAGATGCCCTATAATTTACTAACCAATTCCCCTACTAAAGAGCTACACAGGTTACTTCCTAATTTTTGTTATTGAACAATTCTGCATGGAACATCATCAAACGGATGCATCCAACCTTGGCATAGTGGTTATGGGTATGTTTTGTGGGGAGATGTTTTTTGATAATTTAATAAGTATCAAATAGCTCAAGACTGCTTAATTTTAATTGCTTTAATTACTAACAAGGCTAAACATCTTCCCAGGTGTTTGCTAACCTACTGGGTGTCCCCACCCCCTGCCCCGTGACAAGCCTGCCTAAACGTGTTGCTTACTGTCTATCAAGTCACAATATTTTTTCTCTTATAAACTTTTTATGTGGCATAGCTATCAATTCTTTGTGTACTGGAGTTGGGGCAACTACATTTTTTTTCCATCTAGCATCTCCTTATTTTACTATTTTTTTCCCCTGACATATGGGAGTTTTCGTTTTGTTCTTGTGTCATCTGCCAATCTTATCTTTGCAGTTTCTTCTATTGCTTCAAAGCTGAGTGGTCTTTCTTTGTAAAGATAATACATATTTCATCTTCTGCTAACTTTTCTATTTTTAAAAATGTATTCAGCTCTGGAATCCATCTGTAGTCTATTAAAGGGGAGCTCTGAATTAAAATTCTTCAATGCTATTGAGTTCCCCAGCATCATTCATTTTTAATTATTTTTTAAATTATTATTTTATAGAAACGGTCCAATGTCTTACGGGTTAGGCCTTGTCACTTACTCTTTTTTTTTTTTTTTTTTTAGCCTGTCCTTTGAAATCCTCCTCTGTTTGCTTTTCCAGAATCTATCATCTTCAGGAAAGTACTGCTGGGATTGATTTGAGATAGGCCATGTTTGTAAATTAACCTATGGTGGGGAGACATTTTCATAATATCAAGTGTGTTCGACTTGAGTTATGTTAGGTCTCTCTCTCTCTGCCCCCACCTCATTAGGGTTTGCAATTTTCTTTAAAAAGGTCAGGCATATATTATATTTATTCCTAAGCATGTTAGATCATTTATTTCTCTCTAAAGTAAAGATTTTTCCTTCTGTTTTCTAGAAAACATCAATTCTTATGCATGCAGTCTGCACCTATCTTCTCCCTTAAACTCTTTAATTCATGAATTTTTACTGATCCTATGTGTTCACCACCCATAGCAATGTTTTCTTGTCCTCTGTTTTCCAATTTATTTCATCTTGCCTTACTGAATTGACTGGGATGTCCAAACAATGTCACGTTGCACACCTTAAATCTTTTTTTAGGATATTGGGTAGGGTATAAATTAACCTAAGCATCTAATTATCAGCATGATAACAACAGGCTTTCTTTTTTTAATTCCAATTTTAACATTGCTTGTGTTTTATAGGTATGGAGTTTTGCTCTAAAATAGGTATACTTTATCCTACTGAGGAATCCTTTAATTCACAAGTCATTTTGAAAATGACTCACGGACTGGGGATGTGGCTTAGTGATAGAGAGCTTGCCTAGCATGGATTCGATTCCCAGCACCTCAAAAAACTATGTTAAATTGTATCAAACTATTTGGGGATGATTATTAAGATGATTTTTAATGACTTTCATTTTCAGGAGCAATCCTTTGTGGAATGAATGTTGAATGAAGAGTGACATTTTCTCCCAGGGATGGAACTGGAATTGCAACCCAGGTCTTCCAATTCCCCTGTCACTTGATGAATGAAATTGTCATTTTGGAAGGTATGTTTTCGTTTCCTAGGGCTTCAGCATTGCTTCTCATTGTGTAATAATCAGCAAACACAGGCAGATGAAAAGTGTTTTGAGATAGAATTCTTTCCGTCTTTAATCCTTTGCAGGGTGCCTGGGTTCCCGGAGCAGTAGCCAAATAGGCAGTTACCTAAGCATCTATGGGAGGTTCTCTGAAATGTTAAAAATCTTATAAAGACCCAAAGAATGAGTGAAAGATCCTTTAAAAGAACTAGAAACTTTTGACTAAATGTAAACTTTTGACCTAAGAACACATGCCAAAGTCGAACGCCCGATTCAGTTGTCCATTTCCTGTTCTCTCTCCTGGAGGCCAGCTTGGCCAGGTGCGCAGAGCTGGCTCCTTCCTCCGGGCATTCCTGCCTCCCCTCCCCGCAGCCTCCACCATCCTCTGGGCGTCATCCCACAGCACTCTGCCCCTCTGGCGCTTTCTCTCCTGGCTGCTTTCTATCTGCTGCACTGGGGGAGATTTTTATTCTGCTCCAATTAGCCAGAACAGTTGCTGCCTCCCTGGGATCCAGCCTAAGCGCAGCGCCCACGCTGAGCAGCATGGCGCCACCTCCTGCGCAATTGCCGTTCAGCCCCCTGTGAGCAGCGGCTCAGCGAGCCAGGTCTCCTTCCCACTCCCTCATCCCATGGGCCACAACTTCCCCCAAACAGTCCCACAAACCCTGCACTTGATTTTTACTGTCAAACCTATGCAATGGGTAGGTAAGAGTTCTCAACATCCCCTCTTTACAGATGGAAATTGAGGTCCGGGGAAGAGGAGTGAATATCTGAAACTCACTCCACTAGGAAATGACAGGGCTAATATGCCAGAGTGAACTCCAACACCATGCCAAACCTCCAAGTTCTTTCTACGACGCTGCACAATCTACCTGCTAGATGATCTCTCCTTTCAAGCTTGAAATAGAGAATTCAAACATTGACGGTGGCAGGACTTAAGTGTGCATTTGTTTCAAATAACTCGAAGCTTCGGGGAATATGGAATTTTGCTGGAGAGGGGACAAGGACATCCCTCGCTGCCCCCAGCTGGCTTGTTTTAATCTTCACTAAGCCAGTTGAACATTCTAATGCTCTTGGTGGCTGTGTGTGTTCGGGCATAATTGGAGAGGGGAGGTGGCCATCTGATCTTGCCTTTGTGGAGGCCTTTGGCTCTACAGGTGGAAGTTGGGGTTTTGAAATTTGTTTGCTCTGTCCCTGGGATATGCAAGGGAAGCCAGGAATTTGATTGCAGGCTCCGATCGATGCCTGTGCATCAGAAGAAAAATGTCCTGGGTCCCTTGCTCCTGGCACCCAAGTCCAAACTCTGCTCCCAGGGAAAGTGGGGCTCTTCTGTCTTGCCAGAAGAGAAGGAACTGGAGGGGGAGAGTGCCCAGCTTTTCAGTCCATCCTGGAAGCTCGTGGAAAGCAGTTTTGGAAGAAGCGGATCTAAGTTGGTCTCAGAGGGAAGGGCAGGATTTGAGCAGGAAAGTTGAGAACGTGAAGTGAGGCTCAGAAGAAGATGGAAGGCTGTGGATATGAGGTGGGGGACCACAGTGTGGGGATCACAGCAGGAAGAGTTGGACCCTGAAGGGGGATAGTTCCCAAAATCCTCACTTCCCTGAGGGGAAGCTGATGTCCAGAGTGGGCAAATAACCAGCCCAAGATCACACAGCTAGCGAGTGGCAGAACTGGGAAAAAACCCAGTGCTCTAGTCTAGTGGCTGTCCCCCCACCCAGGCTGAAACAACTGTGTCCTGCAGCTCCTGGGCAGGTTCAGGAGGTCCAGGGATCTGAGCTTCCCACCCCAGGGACTCCCACAGACCACCCATCACTCTGGGGTGGGTGTTGTCCAGGGACCCCAAGAGAGGAAGTAATATACCCAGAGGGGGTTTTGATAGATGGAAAGAAGCAGAGACTGTAGGCAGCACATGCAGATGGAGAGTCCCAGCATGGATCATTACCAACGACATAAAATATGCTCCAGGATTTCTCACCTTATATTAAAATCATTCTCTGCTTAAAGTCTCTTTCTCTAGCCACCACCCCATCTCCCCATTCCCCTCCCCACAACAAAACTACGCTGGGCATCTTCACTACCTCACTATCTACTCACTCTTTAAGCCACTCTGGTCTGACGTCCATATTTGTTCTTGACCCAGAATCCACCATTACCCACAGCTTGCCCTCTGTTTTGCTTGACCAAACTCTGCTCAGCCTTCTCTTTCCCACAGGCCTGAATTCCACTTACCCCAGGACAGGAACCCCTATCCCCAAGACCCTTAACATCCTTTCCTGGGAATCATTGACCACTATAGGACATTTTCCAGACCACCTGGTCATTTCTCCTTATTTGTCTGGTTTTCCCTCCAAAGACTCTGCTTATGTTTGGAAAACCCTTCTGTTTGAGTTTGCGATGCTTGCAGACTTCTGAGATCACAGTGTTCTCCCTATAGCAGTAGTCTCTCTTCTAATTAAAGTCTCTCCCTATCTAAGTCTGGATATGCTTTCATTTGACATGATGGTCATCCATCAAACCCCCCAGTGTTCAATTCAATGGCCGCTCTGGTCCACCCCCTACTCCACCTGCCAACAGTAATTAGCACGTTACCTACCCTCTTGCTTGAAACACCTTCCTTGAACTCCTCCTCTGGCCTTTCTCCCACTATTTTATCCTCTGTGCCGGTTTTGCCTCTTCCACATTCCTCCCAGAGTCTGAGATGATGCACATCTTGCTCTGGGCTCTTTAGTCATCTGTTTTTTCTCCCCAACTGGTTCCACCCTTCTCTGTGGCTTTATATACATCTCCCTTGATAACCCTCCAATGACTCTATTGCTCTCTGAGCTCCCAATTCAGATCCCATAGCTGACTTTTCCTGTATCTGGCCTGACTTTTCTGCTTGTCTGCTGGGAGCCATTAGCCAAATAGGTATGACAATTTCCTTGCCAGCATACCCCATGTTGCTTAGTGGAAGGACTCGTGGAAATAGGACATTTTGCAGTGACATTGCATGTAGGTGACCTTGCTCAAGGACCAGGGCGGATTAGGGTGTTCCCGGTTTAGGATAATCGGGTTTAGGGCATTCCTGGTTTAGGTTCCAGGTTTAAGGTTTAAGATTATTCCTGCTGGGAATAGGGCGTATCCTGCTGCCTGAGTTCCCCTTGAGTTCTCACGGGATTCAGACAGTATTTTTTGGGAGACAGAAGCCCAGTGGAGGTGGACTTGGGCAGAGAACGTGGATTTCCCCAGAACGTGATTGTAGACGGCTGGTGTGAGTTTGGGAATAAAGAGTTGCTGTTTGAATCTACAAGCTGTGTGGTGGCTCGTGATTGTGTGCCCAGCCAGACTGCGGCATTTGTGCCCAGCCAGACTGCGGCACTTGTCTACCTGATGGACCTACCAAATCTGCCATGTCCAGCTCTTAACCCCCCTGGTGGAACCCCTGATCCAGTCCTTCTCCCATATGATGCGCTCAGAAATAGCTCCACCATGTATCGGATCACAAAACTAGTAAACCCAGAGTCTTCCTTTCACCCCGATTTTTCTCTCCCCCTAGCAATTCCAAAACAAAGCCTTACCTGTACACCTCTCTTTCCCTCCCTGCTGTTATCCACCAGAATCTTTCACCTGGACTAGCTCAGGTGCCTCCTGAGTGGTCTTCCTGCATACAACTGTATCCTCATCAGGCTCTTGTCTGCATGTTTTCCAGAAAGAAAATTTTATAATTATAAACTGAACTCTGCTTTGAATGCTTTAGCATCTTCCCACAATGCCTAGGTTCAAACCCAGACCCCTCTGCAGTCTGGCCCCAGCAACCCCTCCCATATCCCGGGGTGCCATCTTCCTCCTGCTCCCTCTGCCCAGCCACCATGGCTGGCTGTCCCATCCTGGGTCACATTGGGATCTTCCCAGGGCCCCTGAACTGGCCGTTCCTGCCCCTTCACTTGGTTCTTCTCTTCCTGCAGTTCTGTGAACTGTGACTCCCGTGATCCTCTGGCCCAACACCCTGTCTGTGCCTTCGTGATATGAATTTTATTTTCACTAGTGGTTGTTGGCTTGTTTACTCTGTCTCCCCCACTAGAAAGTCCAGGAAGCTGAGGACCATGTTTTCCTAGCGCCTTGCTAATATTCAATACATAAACAAAGGGACTTCAACAAGGTAGGGTTTACATGCCTGCTTCTGCCCAGGTTGGTGGAACCCCTTAAGGCAGGGACCACCTCCAGTTACCTCTATTCTCAGTGGGCCCTAAGAACACAGAGCCTGGGCCTTGTTCTTCACAGGGCACAGAAGAGATGTCACCATCCACATCTACAGCTTCCTGACCATACCCAGACCTCTCTCTCTCTCTATCTCTCAGCCAACTCTATGTCTAAATCCTCTTAGAAACTACAGCACATAGCTTAGCAGAAGGGGTGGTGGTCCTGCCCTGCCTGGAGAAGCCCCTCTTCCTTGTACCTGGGCACTCTCCAACAGGATGCGGAGGCTAGACGCAGGACAATGGGGCCTTCACTTCCTGGCCCTGATGGTACAGGCTGGCTCAGAGTCACAGGGGTAGTCTTTTATAAAATTGGAGACAGACCTCTGGGATTAGAACCCTTCTGGTGTTTCAGGAGACAAATCTCCACTGTCATCCTTTGTAGAATGGTAGCCTGGTGCAGGCCTGTTGGAAAATACCTCCCTTAGACTGTAATGGGAGCAAAATGCAAAAGCCCAGCCCTCACTGCATCAGCCAAGGCCCCAGAGTCTTCCAAGTTGTGCAGCTTAACAGATTAGTGTGGACACTGAATGTAAGCTATGTTCAGGGCCTGACTCTGGGCTAGGGGTACGAAAATCCTGAGGAAAACAATTACCTTCTATTATGATTTTAATCTGGAATGCTCTTCAAAGGCTAAAATATCAAAGGTTTGGATACAATGCAGAGGTGGGGTTTGGGGGAGATGATTGGATCATGAGGTCCCGAACCTCATCAAAGGATTAATCCACTGATGGATTCATAATTTGACAGCATTTTAGGGAGGTAGTGGGATCTTTAAGAGGTGGGGCTTAATTGAAGGAAGGCCACTGGGGTGTATCCTTGAAGCGTATATCCTGTCCCCTGACCCCCTTTACTTCTAGATCTCTGCTTCCTGGCTGCCATGAGGTGAGCTGTTACTCCACCATACCCTCTCCACCATGATGCTCTTCCTTATCCTAGAGCCAGAAACACAGAACTGAGTGACCATGGATTGAAACTTCTGAAACCTTGAGCCCCAAATAGATCTTTCCTCCTTTAAGTAGCTTTTCTCAGGTATTTTGCCACAGCAATGAAAATCTGACTAACACCTCCCCACCAACTGCCCTTAAGGAGCTAAGTGTTGGCAGGACAGATCCACCATTGCTCTTGGAAACCAGGAGCTAGCTGTGTCCCTTGCAGTCTAGAGGGCAGAACAAGGTCCAGCACAGCAGACGGATGACACTGAAGGCAGATTTTTTTGAATGAGGAAGCACTTGCTCCCCATCAGGGCAATCCTGCAAGACACGGTGAGCTCCCAGCATATTTCTCCTCTGTTCAAAGTCCCCATTGATGCCCCTTGCTCTCAGAAAAAGGATGAAAATCCTTAATGTGTCCCACAAGGCCCTGTGTGGCCCAGCCTCACCCACTCCACGAAACTCATCTTACACCCCTCCCTCCCTTTTTCCGTAACATTCTTATTCTCAGATCATCAAACACCTTCAGCCTCTCTGCCCATCACAAACTTGCACCAACTGTTTAGTATGTCTGGGAGGCTCGGGTCTCCCACCCATTGTAAGACCTCTTTGCTTGCAACCCAACCCCCCTGCTTCATTTCAATGATCACTTTTTAAAGACAGCCTCCCTGACCTTCCCAATCGTCCTTCTTACTCATTGGCTCCTGATCCTGGCCAGCTCCTCAGATCAGCTCCTCCAGTTCCAACCAGCCACACCTACCTGGGTGCTGTGTGAGACATCCATGGAGGATGACCGGGCCTGCTGCTGGTTCCCACCCCGAACTCTCACAGCCAGACAGAAAGTGAGGGAGAATGTGGAAAGAAATGCCACCTCTGAGGCCCAAGAGGCAGACTCTAAGATGCACAGCTTCCCCTTCACACCAAGAAGAAAAAAAATGAGCCCAGAATGAAAGGGAGAGTGAAATCAGAGTTTGTAGGCAGTTGAACTGGAGTGGAGTCTGGTCCCTGCCAAAATCTCTGCCCAGCTCCGAGGGGCTCTTTGCCACACTGTGCAAGAGCCCCCCTAGATCCTGTGTCTGTGCTGTTTTTCCTCCAATTCCCCGCACCTGTGGCTCTCTTAAGACCTGCCCTCAGACAGGAAGAGAGCCACAGGGGCATAGGAGTTCCTGGCCCTCCAGACAAGCCCATAGCCAACGACCAGTGCAGGAGTCAGGAAGTCCAGCTCTGCAGCTAGGGCGAAGATAGAGTGTCATTATGCTCCAGATCTCCTCCACTTAAAACCAGACGGACTCTTGCCTGGCTTCCTGGCTTCCCCACACCCAGTTTAACCCATGCCAGGGTCCCTTGTCCCTCAATATCCTAGGGGAATTGGTTTCAGGATTCCCGAGGACACCAAAATCCACAGATGCTCAAGTTCCCTTTTATCAAATGGCACTGTATTTGCATATAATCTATGCATAGCCCCCTGTATAGTTTAAATCATCTTCAGATTATTTGTATTAACTAGTAAAATTTATGTGCTGTTTAAATGATTATTATACTGTATTGTTTTTAGAGAATAATGATGGGTTTGAAGTCTGTATATATTTTATTTGTCCTTATGGAGGCTGCAGATATAGAGGGCTGATCATACTGGGCTTCCTTCTTGTCCCATGCAATGATTTCACAATTTAATTCAAGATTCACAACTCCGACTTCATGAGTGTCCTCCCCTCTCCTTCCCAACAGCCCTAAACTTCTACTGGCTCACCTCCAAAAAGAAGGAGAAGACTTTCTTCTATGCCTGAGCATGTTAGTGGGGGAGATTTCTCACCTGTTGGCCCTTCTCTGCTAGTAGACACTGCTGATAGACAGTGGCTGTTGTCACTTATCACCTGGTGCTGTAGCACAGGCGGAGCTTGGGACTGCCCTAAGGAGGCAGGTCTATAATTTATAATTTCCCCCTATTGACTCAGACCCTATTTCAGCTCTTACTGCAACAGCTGGCCCCCATACGGTAGCTAAGCCTCAAAACAGTCCTTTGACCAGAAATGATGGTGCACACCTATAATCCGCGGTTTGGGAGACTGAGGCAAGAGGATTGCAAGTTCAAAGTCAGCCTCGGCAACTTAGTGAAGCCTTAAGCAACTTAGTAAGACCCTATCTCAAAATAAAAAAAAATAAAAGGGATGGGGATATGACTCAGTGGTTAGGTGCCCCTGGGTTCAATCCCCAGTACCCAAAACAAAACCAAACTAAACACCTGTCCCTTGGTGAGGTAATATTATGCTACATCTCTCCGGTGCATCATCTCTTTGCCCCAGGTGAAAGCATTGCTGCCTGATGTATGCATGCTCATTTTTATATACCCATCTCCCCAAACTCAGAGCCCTAACTCAAGGGCTGCAGGAATGATAGGAAGGAATAAATCCTTTTTGATGCCAATCAAGCACGGGGTGGGCATTTGTGCTGCCATACATAAACCAGCCCTGCTGCCTCTCAGTGCCCTTTGACTAAAGGGCATCTCTGGGGTACTGTTCTCTCAAAGAAGCCCCTCAACAATCAACTAGAATATATCATCTACAGCAGGCAGACTATTCAGTCAGAGATTACAATTATTTCTAGAAGTGAGGATATTCCTTTGTTTGTACATCCAAGTGGGTGACTGTACTGCCGCAGTCTGGCTGGGCACAATTCAGGAGCCATTTATCAAAAGAAACGAACTTTATTTTTAGAACACACACACCAAACCACACAGCTCTTCAAGAATTCCCTCAGAGCCCAACTGCCACCACCGGCTTCCCACAAGCCTCTCAACCTCCCCCACCCCTCCTGCTCTTGAGGCAGATTGGCTGGGTTGTGTGGGTGGAGCCAAAAAAAGTCCCCCAATGAACAGCTCGTGGTCTGAAAGGGCGGGGAAACAGCCCAATGAGCATCACTGCAGAGGAGCCAATCAGCTGGCAGCTAGAAGTTTGCTGGGGCTGCTGTGAGCCAATCATCAGCTGGCAGCTGGAAGTTTGCTGGGGCCCCTATGGCTGTGGCTCTCAACACTGTACTAGTAATGCCCACACAAGAACTTGGGTGATTATCTTTTCACAATTAGTTCCCCCAATGGACCTCACAAGGGCAGGCATGGTCGATCCTCTTCACCCGGTGTCACTGCAATAGGGTAGCACATGGAGGGATTCCCTAAAGTGCTTACTAACTGATACATGGAGGGCTGCTTAGAGGAGGGATGCCTCAAACTTGGCTTGAAGGCTACATGATGCCCCATCAGAAACGGATGTCCTTGTGGAAGATGTCATGGGAACTGAGGAGATGAGGGCTGGCAGGAGAGTAAACATCACTCTGTCCTATTGTCACTGCCTTGGTTAGCAATGGAAATGTGGGGAAACTCCTCAGGTGTCCAACCCAGGAGAAACTGTGGAGTCACTGGTCTCCCCACTTAGGCCGATGGAACCCTGAGGCACTTGAAGTGTCACAGATAGAGTCAGGCCTGTTTCCTGACCCTAGTACTGTCAGGGCTCCTTCCAAGACTCTATCCTGCTTGGACACATCTGCAAAGGAGGGCACAGAAGTACCAAGGACAGGTGGAGAAGACTGCAGGCAGAGGTGACTCTTGCCTCTTCAAGGAAGAGCCTCAAATGGGTGAGCTCCAGGTTTCTTTGTCCCTCCTGTGTCCCCCACCCCCTGCTTCATTCATGCATTTCCCCTGATAATTAATGAGCAAACATTCTTTGCAAAACAATGTTTAAACACCTTAGGATTAATTTAATCAAATGTTTAATTGCCCTGTAATTAATCATCTAAGCTTAATGAATTGAGCCTTCATCTCTGGGAGTTACATTTATCCCAATGACTTCTGAAAATAAGTATGTGAGGGGGCCTTTTGTAATTATACTTTTGGCTCCCATTTGGGGCTTCTAGGGCAGGGACAATCCCTCATAGACTGTAGGTGGTCTCCTTCTCTCTGTTCCCAGCATGCAATCCAAGATCAGCTCTCTGGGGACGTAACGGAAGGAGCTGATTGGTTAAGAGGTAGCACCCTGGATCAGGTCTCTAGAAGAAGGACATCTGAACAAGCTGGGCAGCTACAAGATGGTCCCACTGCCCTAGCCGTGCGCCCTTATGCAGGTCACATTCTTTCTGCAATCTCAGCATGTTCATCTGTAAAATGTAAGGTTCCTTGGGCTCTAGAGAGGTTCCAAAAGACCTCAAAAAGGGGTAACAAGGCTTTATACTTTAACAAGTGCTGTGCTCCAATGAGGGGGTGTTTGAATCTCTCTCTGCTGTCCTCAGAGGGCTCTGAGCTTGGAGCTCAGCAGGCAGTTTGAGAGATGACCCAGCTCAGAAAGCTTGGTCCATTGCCTGCCACAAGGGTAGGTGGTAGGAGAGCTATGGGGCCCCTGTCAGCAGAGCATCTGAAGAGCAGAAGGTTGATACCTCTCCCTGTCCTGGAACCTAAAAAATTTCCAGTCAATCTGGCAGGAGCCTCAGCTCCCCAGCAGTGAGAGCCCTGTGAATCTACTTCTCAGCCTTGCATTTTCTCTAGGAGGCTGTGGGGAAGGTCAGGGCATCCATGAGCTGCCATGAATGCCTCTCCAGAAACCAGGGCAGATGAGGTCCCCAAGGAGAGAGATCTAATAATAGCTAACATTTAATGAGTGTTGCTGATGTGCCAGGCCCTGGCCCCAGACTTGACAAGTGGTCATCCATTAAGTCCTTACAGTAAGCTCTTGTGGTCGGGTAACATTAGGCTGGATCATTGCCCTAGTCATTCCCCACCTATTATATAAATGAGAAAATAGAGAACCCACAGGGTAAACTAACTTACTCAAAGTCTTGAAACAAATAAGACATGGAGCCAGGGTCTAAACTAAATCAGTCTGGTTGCAGGGGCATGTTCTAAACCTGGTGCATCATGTCTCCTGGGAGAAATAAAGGCACTGATGGTGCTAGATGAGGTGAGCCATTGGCCGCAGGATGCTTGCAGAGAGCAGATAGATAGGCAGTCTTTGACCCTGCAAAGGCACATTGAGCCAACCTCTCCCAGGAGGCTGTGGGACCACCAAGTGGAGAGTCAATGAGGTTTTCTAATTCATTCTGTGAGCTGGCTGAGTCTCTGGGCCAAGGACAGCATCCAAGGCCAGATTCCTAACTTCCCAATACAGCCTTCCTCGGAATTGAGGGTACTCAGAGACTCTGGAATGGCATCTGTTGAAAGGAAATTAGCCCCAGACAGCCACAACCTCTGACCTAACATCTGAGCCTTCAGCTACACATTGAGCAGAGAATTGATTAACTCCAGCCTGACATAGGAGCTGCCAGGCTGCCTGCTTCCCCAGAGTTATTTATGCCACCCATTAGCTGAAGAAAGGCAGGATTCATAGAGCCATCATGGCCTAAGAACTCAGAGAAATTAATATAACTGTGACTGAAATACACATGAAGCCTCCATGGCCTCCATTTCATTAGGAATGAAGAGGAGTTCCATGCTTCCGGTTGGGGGGAGGGGCTTCTCCTCTCCCACGTGTCCTGCATCTCTGCCTTCTATGTGCGCACAGCCCACTTCATGGTCTCATTCTTGTCATCTCCAAGTGCTGGCCCTGGTCTCCCATCTCTGGGTGCACTTCAACGGGTCACCCTCCGTGAAGTTTCAGAACCCTGGACAGCACCAAACTCAACAAAGGCTCTTTGAGGTCAATAAAAGATAAAGGGAACCTCACTTCCACATGTAGGCAACACTTTGAAAACTCGTGTCTAATAAATACCTCTAAGAGTAGAGTACCTGAGCCTGATGGTGTGCTCCAACTTTTTTTTTTAATTTTTAGTACCAGGGATTGAGCTCAAGGGGCACTCACCCACTGAGCCACATCCCCAGCCCTATTTTGTATTTTAGTTAGAGACAGGGTCTCATTGAGTTGCTAAGCACCTCACTTTTGCTGAGGCTGGCTTTGAACTCGCAATCCTCCTGACTCAGTCTCCCAAGCTGCTGGGATGACAGGTGCGTGCCACCGCGCCCCGCAGTGTGCTCCAACTTTGCCAGAGCCCTTCATCAGAATTGGGATCCAAGCTGTTTTGCTGCAATTTTTGAAAATAAGGGCTTTGTATTGGCTTGCTAGGCTTCCATATCAAACTACCACAGACTAGGTGGCTTAAACAGCAGACATATGTTGTCCTAAAATTCTGGGGGCTAGAAGTCTGAAATCAAGGTGTCAGTAGGATTTGTTCCTTTTCAGGGCTGTGAGAGAAGGATGCAGTCCAGGCCCCTCTCCTTTGCTTGTAGATGACTATCTTTTTATGTGTCCATATTATCTTTACTCCATATGCACATTGGTGTTCCCAAATTTCCCCTTTTTAATAAGAACATTGGTCAGACGAGATTGGGCCCACCTTAATAAACTGATTTTAACTTGATTGCATGTAAAGACTTTATGTTTAACTATGGCCTCATTCACAGTTGCTGCTGATTTGGAAATATTACATATAGGAGATAGATAGATAGATAGATAGATATAACTTTTAGTAAAAGCACCTGCTGATTCTTAACCCCAATGTCACCTCTGCGCCAGCCTCCTCCTCTTCCACCCAAAATTTTGGAACATGGCTCCTCCAAGCTTCTCTTTTCTCCCACTAGAATTAATCCACTTATTTATTCACTCAGTTGTTGATTTATTTGGACAACCCTTTATTGATCATGTACTGTATAGCAGGCCCAATGTGGGGCTCCAGGGACCCAGCAATGAGAAAGGCAGGGAGACTGCCTTCAAGGGCCGCCCAGCCCCACCAAGGAGACAAACAGGAGAAGGGACAATTCTGAGGTGGTGTCATAAGGTCTAAGAAGTAGAAATCCAAGGGCCTTGGAAACATAGAGGGAACTCCTGGCCAGGGTGGGCAAGCAAAGCAGTGTCACCTGCTCTTGTCCACACCGTCAATTCCTTTCTAAGCATTGCTTAATTATGCTAAGAAGGCTTCTCTCAATAAAGAGAAATCTCAAAGGTATCCAAAGGCAGCCCCAGCAGGTGCTTGATGTATAAATCAATTCTGACTCTTGCAGCAAAGGTTCTGCCACTCCCAATCTCCCAATCATGATCTACATCTTGAACAAAAGATTGAAGTTTCAGAGGGTACACGGGCTAAGACCACAACCTGAAAAAATTATAATCTTTGAAGTAGAAAAAGACAAACTGGTCTGTTGCCTAAGTTGCACCCATAGCCTGCCTTTGTAAATAAAGTTTTATTAAAACAGAGTCACACCCTCTCCTTGGCATTTGGCTATGGCTCCTTTTGTACTACAAGGGCAGAGATGAGCAGCGTGACAGAGATTTCATAGCCTGAAAACCTCAATCATTCATTAACTGGCCCTTTAAGGAAAAGACTTGATGTGCAAAGTTGAAATCACCACCAAAGCATTTCATGCCATGAACTGGACCAAGGATGTGCGGAGGACCATGGATGGGAAAGTGGGAGATGCATTCTGATTGGGCTTTTGTCTGGCTGCTCTTGCTGGTGACTTTAGGTAAGTCACTTCCTGTCTCTGAGCCTCATTTTCCCTATCTGACAGAGGAAACGAGGGCAGTAGGTGAGTCTATGTTTTTTTTTTCATTGGGTCTGAGTCACTGTGTTTGAGTTTAAGAAGTCCTTTATCTTGGTGGGGGCTCTGTGACCCTGCAGGTGAGCTTTGTGGTCTCAAAGTGGCCTTGTAATTACCCTAGTGAGCTCAGAGAAAAGAAGCCATGAATGATTAGGACAACTGAGGCTCTGGCAGACTAGATTATTCCTCGCGATGGTGCCCTTTGGCACAGAGTGAAAGATCATGTGTATCCAGCAACAAAACAGCTGGGAGAGACATGGAAAGCAGAGGCCAAACACCCAGGAGTTTCCAAATAACTAGATGCCCATAGCCACTTTTAAGGAGAGAGTGCAGGATCATGACTTGGGACCCTGTGACACCCCCCAAAAGGGAGAGTAATAACACTGGGAAGATTAAACGAAATGATGGGTGAAAAATATATCATAGTGTACAACACATAAAACATTCTCCAAAATATTGCCTTGTCTTCACGATTGCTTAGAAAAATGTATCATTGGTACCATTTTTACAAAGACTGCCCAGAGAAGTTCAGTGACCAACCCCAGGACGTGCAGATAATGGGGCTGATTGGAACTCAAATCCAGAGCTTCTGATCTCATTTTGCAAGCTCTTTTCTCCCCAGCATCTGTTAATTTTGTTTATATGTCCCCATTGTCCCTCGGTGACTGGTTACAGCTGGTGCTTGTTAAATGCTTGCAGATGGAGAAATGAGCTATAGGTTTCTCTCTGGCAAGAGGTCACCCTCTGCCTGCCCACCTCTCCAGAGCCATCTCTCAGGCCCTCTGTCCTCCTGAGCTTCCCCCTCACTTACCTTGGGGATCCCTCTAGAGTTCCTTGGCAGGAGTGGAGGAGTGGGTATTTTTTTGAACTGGGATGGGAGGGGAAGAGAGTCACAAGGATTATGTTCCTGAGAAGATGCCCCAACTCATGCATGCAGGTGACAAACATAGAAATGAAGGCAGAGAAACCAGTAGAAGCAACCTCCTCCCTCCTAACCCTCTCAGGCTTCCTCATCTCCATTTCCATCCCTGCTGTCCAACCTTATGAGCTCTCCTGTGCTCCCTGTAGATGGGCCAAGAGCAGATAATTGGGGGGAAAGGGGAGCAGGAGGCAAATAACCAAGATCACTTGGGTGCTGTGAACAGTGCTCATATGTGGAGGCTAGGGATGCCTAGTCACCCAGTCATCCCTGGGGATGAGGCCACTGTCCCTGCCTGTTAGCTTCCACCAGGGGTGGAGCATGACGGTGGTGTGCAAGTTCTCAGAAGTAGTAGGAGACTGTGGGGTCTTAGAGCAAGAACTTTCCACCCATACTTGTGTTCTGCATGCTAAAGATTTAGAGAAGAGTTAGACAAAGTCTCAACATCGGATGGGAAGGCAAGTACAAAAGCCAAAACTCCTCATTTACATGGCAGAAAACCATACAAAGCCTGAAAGAAAATGAAACCAATATGGACATGAAAGGCTTTGGAGAATTCGGCTCCCAGGCACCCTCTCTGGAAAAGTGTCTTCAGGATGTATGTCAGTAAAACAAGGAAGGAATTTTTTTAACAAAGAAAGAAAGAGCAAAATAAGGAGTAAAAGAACTGGTACAACAAATCCAGGGATCAAATGAGAAAAAGAATTAAGACTTATGTAACTTGTCCAGACCATGGTCAGTTTAATGTACAAT
The DNA here is from genome assembly GCF_047511675.1 of Marmota flaviventris. Lineage (NCBI taxonomy): Eukaryota > Metazoa > Chordata > Mammalia > Rodentia > Sciuridae > Marmota > Marmota flaviventris. The sequence goes on from NC_092514.1 coordinate 28,217,046, forward strand.
AGGAACTAAGGGTTTCAGGCAAAAAATACATCAAAGAGAGAGAGATAGAAGGCGGGGGAGGCATTCTAAGCAATGTTGGTAATACATGCAGAAGAAAAAAATTGAAAATCTATATTAAATAAAGAATGCTATGAATCAATAAGGAACAGATAACTAGGCAGAGGTCATGAAAAGGCAATCTACACACATACTGGGAACTATCAGTGATCAATGGCACAAGACAAATTGCTCCATCTCATTAGTAATAAAAAAATAAGGGTTCAGCTTAAAGCAATGATACAGTTTCATTACTTACCTATTCATTTTTAAATGTTGTCACATAAAGTGCTGGTCGGGGCGTGGAGAAATGAGCAATCCTCTCTGCACTTGTGGTAGAAGTATAAGTGGGTGCAGGCGTTCTGAAGGCTAATCTGTCAATATCTAATGCAATTTTGAATAAATGACTTGGCTCCGTCTTCCTCTGACATTCTAATCTCCAGCCAGTGGCCCACTTAACTAGACTCCAGTTGCAAGGGAGCCTGGGAAGCCCCGTTGGCAGGACCAGTCTTTCTGCCTGGCAGAGCAGAGCAAGTATGGGGAATGACCAGCAAATCCAAATGACCCGCTTAGAAGTTGTCACTTATCTTTGGTGTCCACACACACTGTTTATGTTAGCTTTGAGAAGCAGTCTAATGGGTGAATGGACCAGTGCACTTACCCATTATACTGAGAATGAACATTTAGATCTGTTTTTAGCTTTCTGATGTCTCTGTGTTGTAAAAAACATGCTTGTGTCCAACTCTCTGTGTACACAAATACACTTCTCTCTAGAATGGATGCCTAGAGGTGGGACAGGTGGGTTGAGAAGATTGGAAGGTAAGAATTTTTTAAAAGCTATGATGCTTCTCCCTCATATTCTCTGCTTTGGGTAAAATCTCCAGAAATGGCTACTTTGTGTCTCCAGCTTCTACCAGATGGCCCAGTCCAACAGCTTTGCTCTCACCAGGTGGTTCTAGATTCTGGATCCAGTCCCACCACTTTCTTCCTTTGTCCCCACAGCCCTAGGGACCGTGACTCCATACGGTTACTCATCTCTGGGCTACCTCATTCTCTTCCTGTTGCTTTATAAGTTCTCTGTATCCTTTTAGAGCTTATTGCCTATATTCAAGTCCCCCAATTAATATCCAACTGGCACAAAGTTTTGTTTCCCTAACTCTTATACATAGGCCATGGTCAAGGGTTTGGATTTCATCTAAGTGTCAAGAATTTTATGGAGAGCAGTGTCGTGATTTAGTTTCCGACCTAAACCCATTACGTTGGTCCCTGTGAGGCTTTATAAACTGAAGGAGGGCAGGAACAGAAACAAGCAGCTCTGTGAGCAGGCTGCTGGGGTAGTGGCCTGCATAAGCAAGTGTGATAGCAGAGGGTGGAGGGAAATGGAGGGTTTTGCAATTGTTATAACGGTAGCTGTGAAGATGAGAGCAGGAAAGGATTTCAGGATGAAGCTCAGATTTCTGGATTTCTGGTTTGGTTAAGTGTTATTTACTGAGGTGGGGAAGGTAGGGTTTTCCTTCCCCATGGAGTACTGAGAACACGGCAGATTTCTTTACTAAATGCCTTCTCTGTGCCAAGTGTCTCCTGTCTCGTCTCCTGCAGCTCCTGGGACTGTAGGGAGGCATAGATACTGAACATGAAGGCACCCGGTAAACCTAACTGCACTTTCCTTAGAAGAAACAAGGTCAACAAAAGGCATCCGGGAATGATATCAAGCACATTGTCAGGGCCTATGGCACCTCTCTGTGGCTCCAAGGGCAGGATTCCCAGCACTATCTAGATCCGCTGAATGAAACCATATCAGCTGCATGCCTACTGTGTATCAGGCCCCATACTGGGTATTTTACATATGTTATCTCTGATTCTCTGAAATGGGTATCAGCAATGCTAACTTGATTTTCAGAATCAGAACGTGTGGAAATTCACTACGGTCTCTTACATGATTGGATCGTGTGTTTCTGAAGGCCCATGCCTGGTGGGATCATTACATCATGTTGACAATATAAATTAGACTGATTAGGGGCTGACAACATCATTAGGAATGATATACAATTTAGTAGCTGGCATTATCGCCTGTTAAATTTATACATGACAAACTGCCTTCTATCTCTGCCCAGTGATACTTGGGCACCAACCCAAATCATGGGAAATACCATGGTGTGAACCATAGGCCAATCATTAACTGTCCCTGGGAGGTCACTCAGCCCTTCCAGCCCTGCTGACAGATTGGCCTTTGGTGAAACTATCAAAGTGGGAGAAGTCTCTCTTTCTACCCTTGGGAAACTGGGGATCTCCTTCAGCTCCGAGCTCCCTTGCAGACAAGCCATCATAGTACATGGGGGCGTGGGGGAGGACTCTCTATTAGCACTGAAAGCCTAGGTTCTATCTGCCTAGCTTCATGCACTTAATAAGTCAGTTCTTCTCTCTGAGCCTAAGTTTCCTCATATAAAACAGAACAAAAATTCTTGACTTCCCTGTATCATGGTAGTTTTCTGTAGATTGCATGAACCAACAGACATGAACACACCTGGTGTCAGCCAACTCTTACTGCAGAGAAGCATCCACAACAAATTTTGAGTGTCACAAAAAAATACGTATTTCTTTCCTTCACATATCTGTAAGTCAGTTAATGGTTGTCTGAGCTAGACTAGGCCCGCTGAGGAGTTGTGCTTTGGGCAATGGGTTTGGCTAGAATGGGTTTCTTGCTGTAAGCTGGGCTCTGGTCTGAACTTTGTATGCATGTTCTTGAACCCAAAATGGAAGCATCTTCCGGGAGAATTTCTTCTCAAGGTCATGACCAGGGTGCAAGTGTGAGCTCAGCTGTACAAACACCTTTCAAATCCCTGTTTGCATTGTACCTGCTAATCTTCCAAAGTCAATCACATGGCCAAGCCTCAGTTTGGTTTAAACTTTGATTAAACAAAGACACCTTCATAGATGTAAAGAAAAGAGTGTGAACATTTTTTAACAACATGATTTTTAACAATAACAATAATTTTTACACATGGTAAAATGGTTACATTCTGTACAAATGTAAGAAAGACTATATGCTATCTTTATTTCTTCAACCTCGCTAAGGACAGAAAAGTAAAATAATCTACCTTCCATCTATTATTTTGACTTTACAGCAACTGAGTTGGCTGTGGTTTAACAACCCAAATGACTATTACCTTGCTAGATTATTGAGTGTTTGGTTCTATCTATTGTAACCAATGTACCAGAGGTGCATTGATTGATTCTAGAAGTGTCCTCTGATTCCTGCCTGTGCCATTGATGGGTTAGGAAGAAGCCAAATTCAACCAGCAAAAGGTAGGATGCCAGAGGAATCATTTGTTCCTGCTCAACTTCCTCAGCCTGGATGCTACATAACAACCACCAATATCTGCATACACTTTTATTGTCAGCCAAGTGTCTTCATAGAGATAATACATTTTGCATTACATTAGCCCTAATCATGCATATTATAGATAAGGAAATTGAGGCTCAAAGATCTTAAAATGACATGCCTTGGATCACAGCAGTAGGGAATGGGAAATCTGAAATTTGAACCTTGACCCACTGGTCTTGGAAATCAGGCTTTTTTTTATACATGACAAACTGTCTTCTATCTCTGCTCATCCTATGGACAGGTCTCCCGCTAACCATGACCAGGTCTCTTTACGGCTCTACCTGACTCCACAGCACTCTCCTAGTGCACTGTCGGCCCATGTGACGGCCTATCTACCACATCCACAATGGTTTCATTTCTGCTGTTTATGGGAACAGAAATTACTCACTAAAATTTAATTTGGTAAATTTCAGTCTTGGTAAGCATTTAATTCAATGAAGACGTGGCCCAGCAATTCAGCAGTTACTCAAGCTATTTCCGTGAGGCCAGTTCCCCAGATTACAAAGAACGTTCCAGCATCCCAAGCTGTTTTAAATTCACATTCCTTCATTATTATGTCAAGGAAAGTCATTATGTGACTGAAGAAAATGCTTCCTGTCTAGAAAAATAAAACACAATCTTGTGCGCGGATTAGCATTTTTCTGTTGGGTATTAAATGGGGAGCTCTTAAGGAGCATGATTTCTGAATTATGTGGTTTGATGATTATTTAACCATGTTAGCTGGTGATAACTATTTATCTAGCCCAGAGAAATGCAGTTCAGTAGATCCATCCTTCTGTTCCATGGATCATCCCCTTAGCGGCTTCTCCCAGGAACTCAGCTTCCAGAATCCACTGGGGCAGGGCAGGTGGGGAGTGACAGGAGATGAAATCGAGTTGCTTAAGCCAGTGCTGGTGCCTAGAATCTGCAGAGATGTGCCTAGGAGAACCAGATATTGATGGATTTCCTGAAATTGATAACTGTGTGTGCGTGTGCCTGTGCGCACACACACATAAGAGAAAGAGACAGACTGACAGACTAAAAAATTCAATCTAGACTTATTAACCAGATTGTTTAAGTCGAGCTTTGGGGGTAAGGAAAATATCCCACTAACCTTTGCATCTCTGGTGCCTAGTGTTCCTGTACAACCAGAGCTTTGAGATGGATTGTCACAAACCCTAACAGACTCTTACAGTGTAGAACCAGTTGGCCATCAGGATGTAGGATCCATTTGGACCTTTGTCTGCTTTGTCTACTCTGGTATCCTGGAGCAATCCCTGGTACAGAGATAGCCCTGAATAAGCACTTACTGGTTTTATCTGAATTTGCATAAAGAAGAGTCTCCATGACTAGAACATGTCTTGGAGAGGAGACCAGGACAGAGAGGAGACCTGAGATGATGCCTGGGTTGGAAAAGTTGTTTTGTCTGAAGAAGAAAAGGTTCAAAATCAAAGTCAGGGCTTTGCACCTCTGAATGACCATCCAGAGGCAGGATTGGTCCTTCCTGGGTAGCTTGCAGAGAGGAGAGGTTGTTCCTGCTATTTACATTTTAGGGGAGAAAGAGGGGAAAAAAATCCAGGGTATTATCCAAGGGAGGAATGACTTTCCTAAGAGTGGTGTCTTGACCTTGTGGAGAACTCTAGAGAAGAAAGTATAATATCCGGCAGATGATTCAAGTAGAGTACCTTCAAGGTCCCATAAGAGTCTATGACTCATAGTGCATGCTTGATCAATTTGCTTCTGCTAGTTCAGAGAGAGCTGAGCCAGGTTCCCTGGGTTAAGGAAAGATGTTGAATATGACCTTGAAAACCCTGAGATGGAGAGAACTGTAATCAGAAGAGTTCATTTGAACCACATGTGAATATAATGTGCCACATTGCTTGGTAGAGTAATCTGTGTCATAGTTATTTAGAGTGCTGGGGGAGAGGTCAGACCTACTGCGGTGTAGAGAGCCCTGAAGAAATGCAAGGAGACCAGAGAAATCAGGGAGACCTCGTTGGAAGAGATGATTGAGATGATGAAGCACCCAGGAGGCCCTGGGGAACTGTGAGTAACGGAGGTGAAGATGTGGAACTGGCAGATCAGCTGTGGATTGAGCCAGGCAGTGAAGAAAGAGTGCAGAGTCTATGCAAAGGGAAGGACTGAGGCTGAGCAAGAGAACATGGTGTCAGTCCCAGCATCCAGTAGCACCTGTTCTTAAGGAAGAACCATCAGCAAGAGTTGTCTCATTTTAGCAGTGACTCAGGCATCTACGAATTCTGATGGAGGTAGAGGATGGGATTGAGGCTCTAGAAGCAGACAGTTCTGGCTTGAAGTCCTGACTCAAAAATGACCTTCCTGGATGAGCCTTGGAAAAGTAGCTTAAGCTCTAAACTTTAGTTTCCTTATCTATCAAAAAATAAAAAGGTCTCTCCAACCCTCTGAGAGCTGATGTGAAGATTAGATGGGGTCATGATGTCAGCATGATTTGTAAACTCTAAAATGCCCTGCATTTATGGGGGCAGTTGCTAAGTGGAATAGAATCAAGAGTCTCTGAATTGGAGAGTGACAGGAACTGCCTTCTGAGACCTGGGACTTCAAGTCAGGCCTTGAACTTGCCATTAAGCTGAAGCAAACTTTGCTTCTCAGTCTAAGGGAGGGTCTGATGGGCTTGGCAGTGGTCCCATATGAGTGACTGTCCTGGGGACAGATCCACACTAGAATGTCAACTTTCCTTCCATTCTGCAGATCAGTATCAGGTCAGTGTTGACAAGAAGTGACCCCAAGCCTGCCCATGGCATGCAGATAACCCCTCCCTTGATGGCTACCACTGGACCAAGGCTTCCATGTCTCTCAGGGACCTTATTCCCAGCCTACCTTAGCATATCACAGTGAAGTCACACTGCAAAGCTGTCACTATTGCAGGGACTCCTCCAGAGGCAGCGACCAATTAGTCAATGACTGAATTTGGTTCTTCTGCCCTGGCCCCTTCCCTAATTCTAAATGGATATATTTAAGTCTGCTCAATTTCAACGTGAAAAGGATCTCAAACAAAATATGACCCAAATGGAATCCTCAGATAAACCCCTTCCCCGAACCTGTTCCTCCTCCATCCATGCAGCTATCATCCATGCTGATGCTTGGGTCAAGACCTGGATATCATTTGTGACTGCTCTCCTTCCCTCGTCCTTACATCCCATACATCCAAATGTCCTAACCTCCCCTCAACACACACACCAAATATGTTCAATCTCTCTCATTTTCTCCAACTTCCTTATTGCCACTCTGCCCATGCCAACCACCTCTCAGTCGGCAGCCTCTTCTGACCATCTTGCTGGTTCTCTCAGTTTTTTCAGACCCATTCCCTCCAAAGTATCCAGAGTGATCCATCCAAAGCATAAATCAAGCTTTGTTCATCTTCTTAAAAACCCCTTTTCTCAGGGCATGTAAAATAAAAACAGAACTGAGCAGAAGCTGGATGAGCCAGGTCAAGGCATAAATAGGATTTTAGGACATGAAGATGAAGAGGATAGCTATGCTTGCATGGTTGGGAAAGGAGAGTGAGAGGCAGAGCTACAAATAAGCAGACTGACAGGAAAGTGTTTTGTCACCTTCAAAAGGAGAGACTTAGGCATGCTAAAAGCTAAAGAGAAGACTGGAAAAGGGGCCAGGGAGTTTATTTGGATAAGGGATGACTCTTGTTTGTCTCGGGAGAAAAGACTTGGAGCTAATTTATATCTGTTCACAGCGGAATGTCTGCCCTTGGATAAGCTTATTTTTGTCAAGTCTTTTTAAAAAGAGGAGCTCCTTACTAAAGCCTACAAGGCCCTCCAGGATCTGGCCCCTGCCTGCCTCTCCAACATCCCAGGCTGCCTCCTCCTGCTCTGTGATCACAAACACAAGGCCAGGGTTGAATACTTCAGTACCTAGTAGGAATCATCTGGAGAGAGAGCTTGTTGAAACACAGGTTTCTATTCTTCCTCCTCTTCTGCCTTCTCCAATGCCCTTCCTTCCTGAACAGGAAGTCCTACAGCCATCCGGTGAGCTCCATAAGGCGGGAATCTGCGACAAAAGGAGTCAGCAGAGTGGGGACACGTGGGGACTTACTATGTTTGGATCTGGAATTATCCCCCCCAAAGACCCATATATATAAGGCTTGGTGCTCCTGGAAGGTGCTAGACTCATTAAAAGATGGGGACTAGTGGTAGGTCCTTGGGTCACTGGGTCACTGTCCTCCAAAGGGTGTGGTGGAAATTTGGTCCCTGCCTCCTCCTCTCTTTCTTCACTTCCCAGTCATGAGGTGAGCAGTTTTGCTCCACCACATACTGCCACCATCATGTGCCGTGTCACCAGGCCTAACAGCAAAAGGGTCACAGACTGAAACCTCCAAATTGGTGTAATAAGCTTTTTGTTTTTGTACGTTGATTATCGCAGACATTTGTTATAGTGATGCAAAATTTACTAACAGGAATGCCCTTCACAGGTGTGAGAGCCTTCACAGTGTGAGGAGGTCACCCAGAGGGTGTTTGGGGGGATACAGAAAATGTCAGTATCTGAGCGCCACCCCTGAGAGGCATTCTGGGATGGGATGGGAGCACCAGACTTGCTGAGAAAGACAATTTCATGTGGTGGGGTGGCCTGGTAAGCACCTGATCCCAGGTCAGGTGACAGGGGAAGCCTGGTATGGAGACACTGAGCCCAAGGGAGATAAGGAAGACCTCTTTATAAAGGGTGACTGGCTTGAGGTGTCAGAGCCCAAGTGTGGGCAAGAATGGCATCTACACAAGATGACATCTACACAGATTCCATAACCTGTTAAGAGAATTTAGAACTCAACCAGGTAAGAAGGTCCCATGGGGGGAGAAGGGGGAAGTTGAGACGGAAGATTGGTTACACTGAGCAAGCAATCGTTAAGGATAATAGAAGCCAGGTGTTGTGAACTAAATTGTGCCCCTTGCAAATTCATATGGTGAAGTCTTAACCACAGGTACCTCCGAATGTGGCCTTACTAGAAAATGAGGTCATTGCAAATGTTATTAGTTAAGATGAGGTCATACAGGAGTTGGGAGAGCCTCTAAACCGATATGACTGAAGCCCTTGTTAAAAAGACAAAGTAGTAGGGCTGGGGATGTGGCTCAAGCAGTAGCGCGCTTGCCTGGCATGCGCGGGGCACTGGGTTGGATCCTCAGCACCACATAAAAATAAAATAAAGATGTTATGTCCACCAAAAACTAAAAAATAAATATTAAAAAATTCTCTCTCTCTCTCTTTAAAAAAAAAAAGACAAAGTAGAACACAGAGAAACACACATTCAGCAAAGTGTCCATGCAAAGATGAACATATCTACACCTACACAGATGCTCTTCTTGCTCCATGTGGTGCTGACACTCTGTACAAGTCACCTCTTTATAGGGATGTAGATTTCAGTGATGTGGACACAAGAAATGCCAATGATTGCCAGCAACCACCAGAAGCAGGGGCACGGGGCACAGAACAGATTCACTCTCATGCCAACAGAAGGGACCAATCCTGTCAACAGCTCAATCTAGGATATCTTGACTCTGAAAAGTGAGACAACAGATTTCCATTGTTGAATTCACCCAGTCTGTAGTACTTTTAAATGACAGGTCTAGAAAACTATGACACCAGAATTGTCATTATTGGAGAAGGGTGTTATGAACACCAAAAGAAATCTAGAATGAATTTTGTGATGTTGAATTGGAACTGGATGTATCAAGGTAAACTCATGGTTTCCAATAGTTAGGGAAGGATATAGAAATTACTATAAATGTAATGAAATGTAATGTGAAACCTTAGCTCTGTCCTCTGAGAAAGCCTGAAAGTGGTGACACTCCAACAGCAATGAGCTCCTCTAACACCTAGCTCTTGGCTACTACACACCATTTTCCACTATAAAGAAAATATTCCTTAATGAAGTCCAGACCTAGGGCAAGGGTGAACCTGGGCCACGGATGGATGATTTCAGGCCTGGGACAGATGTACAATGAAACTGGAAGATCTTGTGCCAGAAAGCAAGGAAGTACTCAGAGAATGATGGGAACATGTCACAGTGACCAAAAGGGAAAGTTTAAATGAGCTTCCTTTGGCCAAATATGTAATAATTCAAATGCCAAACTAAACAATGAGGGGGGTGGATTAGAATCTTAAAGAAGATTGGAAACCATGAGTTTCTGCAGATATATACAAACAAATGAATAAATTAAAACAGAGAGAAGTAAGATAATTATGAAATTTCAAAGTACCTCTCTGCAGAACACTTACTAATTACAAAGAGGGAAAGAGCAACTTTATAGTGAAGAAGTCTGCCAGACACCATCTTAATTAAGTGATGAGAACAGACATCTCCAGTAAGGGGACAAATTGAAATCATGTGCCACTGGATGGAATGCAAGGAGAAGAATGCAGTGTCACCTCTGCGCTATTCCTGCCAACGACGCATAAATGGAATCTAATCATGAGGAAGCATCAGACAGACCCAAAATAACTGCTGTAATCTTCACAAGTGTCACAGTCCTGAATGTCAAGGAAAAACTGAGGAATTTTCCAGACTAAAGGAGACTAAAGGGATGTGAGGACTAAATGCAAAATATGATTATGAAACCTCTCTCTCTCTCTCTCTCTCTCTCTCTCTCTATATATATATATATATATATATACACACACACACACACACACATATATATATACACACACATATATATGCTATAAAATACATTATTGGAGTTGGAACAACTGGAATAATTCAAACAGGCTCTGAGGATCAGGTATATCTATGTATCTTTATCCAATCAGATGGTTGTTTTGTAAGAATGTGGTAGATGCCCTTTATAGAAAACAATTATTCAAGTATTAGAGGGTGATGAAACACTCAGTCAGCATTTGGCTCTCAAATGGTTCAGGGAAAACAGAAGGTTTTTTGGTACTGTACTTTCAACTTTTCCATAAATTTCATTATGAAAGAAATAAAAGAGCCTATTCCAGGACTCTGTCTCCACTGATTCTAATTTAATGGGTCTAGGATAGGGTGAGAGTATTTGCACTTCAAAGCATCCAGTCGATGCTGATGCTGCTGGTCAATGGACCACACGTTTTGAGTAGCAAGTCTCAATTCCTATATCTAGAGTCACCCATTCATTATCATCACAAGTCCTTTGCTCTGTACCCTCTATCTGGAAAGCTGTTCTCTCTGACCTTTCACAATTAGCTCTTTGATGTCATTAAGGCCTCAACCCCAGAGTCATATTTTTGGAGGTCATCCCTGACCAGTCTAAACTACCTCCAGACACTCTCTCACAACTACCTGTTTTATTTTCTTTGCCGCCTGTGTTAGTTATCTATGGCTACTGTAACAAGTTACTACAAACCTAGTGCTCAAAACAACACAAATTTATTTTCGAATAGTACTGATCCATTAGAAATCTGACTCAAAACACACTGGGCTAACATTGAAGTCTTGGCAGGGCTGTGTTCCCTCTACTGGCTTTGGAAGATAATCCATTTCCTTGTCCTTTTCAGATTCGAGAGGCTATGGCATGCCTAGGCTCATGGCCCCTTCCTCCACCTCCAAAGACAGCACCGATACATCCCTCTGGGCCTTCCACTTATAGTCCTATCCTCCTCTGATAGACTCTGCCACCTTTTTCTTCAACTTTTAAGTACCCTGCTTGACCACACTGGGCCCACCCAGATGTTCCAGAATAATTTTTTTTATCTCAATATCCTTAACCTAATTATGTATGCATAATCCCTTTTACCATATAATGTAATATATTCATAGGTTCTGGGGATTCAGACATGGATATTTTTGGGGAGCCATTGTTCAAGCTACCACATTTTGCTTGGACCAGCTATCCAGGATGGAAAGAAACCTTGAAGTCATCTGGTTCCACACTGCCCCTTTCTCCTGTCCTTCTTCTACTTTCTAAATGAGCTATTTGTGGGAGGGCATGCCCCTTCACACCCTCTTTTCCACAGTTTTCTTGTCTCATCTCTATGTCCACAGTTGTTGGACGTAGCAATGTCTATTCTGCAGCATCTTCAGGATGAAAGAATGAAGCAGTGTATGCAAAGTGTTTCTCACAAATATTATAACACAGGGAAAGTGTATTTCATGCTCACACTTGCTCCCTCCTTCCTTACCCTGTTAGGAGTCTAAGACCCCAGGCAAGGCTGAGCACGGCCTTTCTACAGACTTCTGTCCAGTTGCCCCTCCTCTTATTTACCTCTTTCTCTGATTTCCACCACAGTGAGGTTCTATCCTCAGCTTTTCTGAGAGACCTTGACCTAAAAAGAATATGATAGAGTCAGTAGCAATATTCAGCTCTCACCCACCCCCAAATGGTCCACCCCACCTCCTGATACACACGTTCAGATCCTTCTTGATCATCTTACTAAGTGATTGGCTTTGATTGATGTGAATTATTATTTGAAGAGCAGGAAAGCAGAATATGTAAGAAGTTCTTTATTTCTGGAGCTCCAGAGAACCGTGGACCTATTGAGGACAAGACCTATCTAAATAGATTATTCACCTACACTCTCCTACCTCATCCATAACTATCATTTTCCCTCTCAGGTATTATCAGAGGGGCCTTGCCTGTCTCCCAGGATTTGAGGGATAATCAAAGTATTCAGTGTAAGAGTGTCTCACATTGTTGGGGTCCTGGGAAATACATGTCATTCTCATCACCCCCATTATTAACCTTCAGGTCCCATACCAATCTATGGAGCAGTCCTGCTGGACACCTGGTCACTAGGGTCACAGTGGAACTATTTTGACCTCTGCAGTCCTTTAGAATCTGGGATTTGTTCCCTTCTCCTGCATAGGAATCTCTGAAAACTACTTACCTGCCTCCACCCTACCAAATTCACTGATTTACTTAAAGATACTCCACAAGCTGGGCATAGTTCTAGATTCTGGGCACATTGACAGCAGGAAACATGGACAATCCATCTCCTCTTGTGGTTCAAGTCTGATCCACCTCAGGGCTTACATGAGCTCTGGGGAGAGCAGTAAGGTAGGGATGTGGGTTGCAAATTTAACTGTAGAGAACTTAAGTTCTCTAAATATATTCTTTCTCTACTTTGTAGCTCTTAACTCCTCTGGGGGCAGTCATGGGTCTTTGAGAGAATCTGGAGAACATTGTGGGCTTGCTCTCCTGAAATATGTAATGCACACCCACCCCTAGTTACACACACACACACACACACACACACACACACAGTGCTCCATTTGGCAAATAACCTCTAGGAATCGAGGATCCAATGAAACCTTCTTGTGGCTCTCAGATTAGAACCCACTTCTTTCAGCTGCCCTCCAACTAGTCCCACTTTTCAGGATGCCATAGATTTGATGACTTCAGAAGCTTAGAGTCTCGTGAATAATGGTTCAATTTCATATCCAGCTCTATAGGTGCTCACAGGTGAAAAGGAAAATGATAGATGCTAATTCAGGCCACAAAAAGGGAAGGAGTGCTCCTTAGCCTTGCCAGAGATGGAAGGTGTGTGTAGCAAAGGGTGTTGGAAATAGCTATTATTTCTACCACCTATCAAAAATTCTTAAACGTTCAAGTGAATTGTAATCTCAATGAATTGAGATTTTTCTATTGTGCATTCTGACTTTTAAACTGTAATGATCACCTTCTTTTGAGAGGCCCAACTCCAAGCTGCGTCCAAGAACTCTAGTCACTGAGCTGGTGCCTGTACCCCAAATGATAATTACATCACATAGAGGCTCTGGGTTCAGTTCTTCTGTGCTTCAGAAATAATAATGTCTTTATGTTCAGGGAAAAAAAATTGCCTACAAATTCCACCCACCTTTGAATCACAGCATCCATTTCTTTAAGAGCAACCTTCTGCACTAAACTATGAATAATTGAGCATGCATGCACTCTTCATTATCGCCGGAGTCTTGACATTAATGCCACAGCCACTTTTCCTACTCCTCTGAGCCAGGATCAAAGTCAGAGAATGAAACTCAGTCACAGATGCAGAGGTTGGCTGGGGGCTGGCCATGGTACTGAAACAAGACCTGTCCTTCAGGACTCTATATCAGCTCTGTGGCACTCTCCTTTCTGAATGTTGCTCTGGCACAGGATTGCAACAGGTTGCACCAAATGCCTCATTTCCTGAAAGAATTTGCTGCCCAGAGTTTTCATTTAACTCCTGATTTACACATTCTTCTACTCTTCAAACCCCTTTCCAATCACTCACCAGCAAGAACTTCATGCCCCAATCACGCCAACTTATAGTTTCTCCTACACATTAAACTGTTCCATAGTTCTACATTGAGAGCCACCCGTGAAATGTCTGTAGACTAAATCGGTATGGAAGCCCACTGAGTGGGAAAGTCTGGTATCTTGGAACTTATAAGCGGCAATCCAGCTATAATATGGCCCAAATACATGTGAACTCTCACCCAACTCTGCCAAAGGTCCTACAGAGCACCAGAGAGGGAGTGACCTGCTGTAGCCACAAAGCTTCTCAGAGATGGGTGTAGCTTGCCAAGATGCCAATCAATCTGTTGACTGCAAGACATCATGAAGCAAGACTCCACCCCGGGAACCTTACCCCACCACACACACACACACCATCACCGTTCCTTCCCCCATCATAATTCCTACTGTTACCAACTCAAGGAGACTGAGCCCATGTTTTGCGTCCTTTAGGAAGCCTTCCTGGATGACCCTGAGTTACCCCCAACCCTATATTCCCACAGAGTCTTGCACTTTCTTTTTTCATTGGGTTCCACTCTTGATCAAAATTTTCTTTTTTCACATTTGCCTTCTCTCAGTCTGATTCTCTTGAAAGCATGGATCCCATTGATAAAGCTCCCCATCTCCAGTACGAGTGCAGCATGTGCCGCATAGCAAGTGCTTAACGATTTGAGAAATATGTGGGATGGCTCTGCACCTCCCTCTAGGATTACTGGAACTGGGCCTCTGGGTGCACTTCTGTCAAGGTTATATATTATTTGAAAGAAAAGAAGGAAAGAACAATAAAGAAACTCCATCAAAGTATTACGAGGATGAAGTATCTGAGAAGATAGATGAGAAAATTTATTTTTTGCAGAAAGTTTGACCCAGAAATTGGGAATGGGTTCCCAGATAAAGTAGAAAATAAAAGATACATAAAGAGAGAAAATAATAGGTGCTTACAGTTATGGGGGGAAAGCTTTTTCCTGTATTCTGATTCCCAGTAAAGGATCTTCCACTAAATGCACTTGGATTCTTGACAAGCCCTAAATCCATACTCACAGAGTAGAGAGTATAGAGAATTGACTCGATTTTCTTTTCCCAACATGCCTCTACCAGCTGGAGATGGTGTCTCAGTCTGCAGATGGGAACTTCTTCTCTCTGTTGAGTAATCCCAGGGTCTGGGCTGGAGGTAGGAATTGGCAAGACATCTGGACTCTAGTAAGCTATATTATTCTCTAAGTTGACTATTTTAAGTTATATTTAGATGCTCTTTGTACAAAATGTCACTTCTCTTTGAGTTCTAAATTCAGCTGAAGGAGAGAGTACTATTTACCAGAAATCCTCTCCAAAACCCCAACAGGTGCCAACAGGTTCAGTTACTCATTCCATGAACATTGACGAAGCACCTCTGTGCAAGGAACAGTGTTAAGCCCAGGGCTGAGAATCTAAGAATAAGAGGTGATATGTCTCTTGCCCTTGAGGAACTCACAGACCAGTGAAAGTGACATAATGCAAAGTAAATGACTGAAATGCACTGAGCAAGGTGCTGTGGGAAAGAAGAGTTTCTCCTAGAGAAATAGGAGAGGACTTGACTGAGCGGGAGACATTTGTGTCAGGTCTGGAAGAATAACAGAAGGTTTTCCATCAAATAAGAGACTGCAGATGATTTCAAAACGTGCATTAGTTCAGAATTTAAAAGTACACAGCATCTTGAAGGCACAACCAATATTTTTGTGCAACTTCCAAGAATGTAGGGAAAGGAAATAATGGGTAGAGATAAATGCAGAGAACAAGGTTGGTACCAGATAAGGAGCCCTAAATGCCAGGTTAAATGATCTGGAATTTGTCTCAGCACATGTATGCAAACTGGGAAGAGCACCAGGGCCAGAAAGGCTCTGTGATTGACAAAAACGCTACTTTCTCAGCATCTGACCCGGTACCCCAGCAAGCTGCTGGAAGTGTCTATGGACTCCTAGTGGCTTATTTAAAAAGAAAAACTGAAAAAAATATATAAAGGCCTGAGGAGGCTGGAGACTGTACAATTATCCTTTTGACAGTGATTTTTCTCAGAAGTGTTCCTCTTGGCTACAGCATAATTCATATTTCTACAACCATCATCTAGCTTTTCATCAAAGTGAAGACTGAGTAATGAGGGCTGTGTATACTTCCTGGACCACAGAACATGCTCTGGATGCTGAATGCACTCCTATTAGATTTGAGGATGCCAGCTCAGAAATTAGAGAAAACAGAGCCTCATTGGCTAGAGAATATTGTCTTTAAGAGGTTATCAACTCCTGCAACTAAAATTAAAGTGTTTCGACCACAGATGACCTAAAAGATGTATTGTCTATATGGTGGGGACCTCCAACCCTGGCCACAGCTTTTGATACTGGCCTCAAAGCGGAGACTGAGTTAAGTGCTGCCCATGCATCTGCCCTGACCACTTTGCCCATGTCCAGGACTCACTGCCAGTTCCCGATATGAAATACCAGCTCCAGATCAAAGCAACCTCCTCCCTCTGACTCATTCAGAAGATGAGGGCTGCCTGGGCTTGGCTGAGACCAACCCCGTTCATCTATCACCCCAATATCTTCCATCCAAGAAGATGAGGCATACAAGTGTGCCCCCATGTCAGGGCCAGCTTTTGTGGGGGGAAAGAAACAAAATCCCAGGCCCAGCCAGGAGTGGTGGCACATGCCTGTAATCCCAGAAGCTCGGGAGGCTGAGGCAGGAGGACCACAAGTTCAAAGCCAGCCTCAGCAAAAGCAAGGTGCTAAGCAACTCAGTGAGACCCTGTCTCTAAATAAAATACAAAATAGGGCTGGGGATATGGCTCAGTGGTGGAGTGCCCCTGAGTTCAATCTCTGGTACCAAAAAAAATAAAAATAAAAATCCAGGCCCAGCCCTTAGAGTTAAGATCAGACCAAGTATTTGAAATACTTGAAAGCTGGTAGGAAAACTCAACTTCTCCCTGGGAAACGCTTCATTAGAAAGGACTTTTCCCTTCTCTGTGCTCTGACAGGTCTGCTTGGAGCCTGCTCTCGAAGATATCAGTCTTTTTGATTCAACAGTGGGTTTCCTGAAGGTGAATTCCTTCCCTACTGTGTTAAGCCCCGTGCCTGGCGGTGGTAGGTGTTGAACCACGTACATTGAGACTGTGGAATGGCACACGGTATGTTTGAGCCTTGGGTCGGGTCCCTCGGTAGCAAAAGCAACCCATGCTCCAATCCTTTCTCCCTGGCTCCACCTTACAGAATCCCCCTTATCCACGGTTTCACTTTTCAGTTCCTATGATCAACTGGGGTTCAAAAATAGTAAATGAAAAAATCCTAGAAATAAACAACTAGAAATTTTTAAATAACTTTTATTACAGAATAATGTTATGCTTGTTCTGTGCTGGTATTGGTTATTGTTAATCTCTCACTGTATATCTAATTTATAAATTTAAACGCTAGCACAGGTGTGTATGTATAGGAAGAATATATGTAGTTAGGTAATATCAGGGCTAGTAGAGCATTTGCCTAGCAGGTGTGAGGCCCTGGGTTCAACCCCTAGTGCTGCAAAATAGAGAGAGAGAGAGAGAGAGAGAGAGAGAGAGAGAGAGAGAGAGAGAGAATATGAATGTGTTGGGCACTATCTTTAATTTCAGGCATCCACTGGGGGTCTTAGAACACACTTCCCAAGGGGAGAGAGGACTACTGTACTGATGGAGATGCCTTCTCAACAGTCTTGATGAGTCAGAGAACTGAGGTCCCCAATATTGGTGATATTATCCACGACTCAACAGAGCCCATTTCCTTGTGGGGAGGACATTTCTTCTCAGATGATGTGAGTCCTCTGCTATCAGTACGATCCTTCTCAGTTGAACCCATGTGAGGGGAAGTCATCGCCACCTGGATACCCTTTCCTCTGCGCACTTGTTACACCCACTGAGCTCTGCTAGGTGCTATGGGGGATGAGGGAAAGCCTTATCCTGAAGCCCAAGATCACCTTCTGTATTACAGTAGTCCTGCTTATCCATGGTTTCCCTTTTCAGTTACCTGAAAATAAATACAGTAAGAGAGCAACAATAAGTAAGATCAACATAGACCTGTTATAACAATCGACTATAATAAAACTTATTTCCATTTCTCTAGTTATTTCTAGAATTTTTCCATTTAATAATTTTGCACCTGTTCTCACAGGGCTTGCATTTCAAGTGCTGGAGAGAAGACTTGTCCATGAACATCAGGATACAAGAAAAAGGTGGTAGAGACCCAGAGAGGTTTATGAAAAGCACCTGGGAATTGTAGTGAAGGGTGTACTAGCACAGAGGGCTTTACTTAAGAATGGGGCCTTTCACCTGGCGTGGTGGCACCCACCTATAATCCCAACAGCCCAGGAGGCTGAGGCAGGAGGATCGTGAGTTCAAAGCCAGCCTCAGCAAAAGTGAGGCACTAATTAACTCAGTGAGACCCTGTCTCTAAATAAAATACAAAATAGGGCTGGGGATGTGGCTCAGTGGTCGAATGCCTCTGAGTTCAATCCCTGGTACCCCCTGACCCCCACCAAAAATAATAATAACAGGACCTTTCATCCTGGATGTTTGGATTTTGCTGAAAGAAGGAGATGGGAAACAGCATCGACTCTACAAGGATGCCCTAAGTCTGTATTTCCGGGAGTACCTGGCACACTGTTTGGCCCATGTACATGTGAGATGTGGATTCTTAGTCGGTTTATTTTCCAAATGTTGATTTATGTACACCAACAGCATTGGAAAGGCAGGAAACAAGACATTTACTTGCAGCGGAACCTTAAACAGCTCAGATTTCCTCAACTTTGTCTGTTTTGAACCTGTTCTCAAAGAAGTCAGCCTCTTTGATTCAACAGAGAGTTTCCTGAAGGAAAAGTCAACTCCTTATTTACTGTGTGGAGCCCCGTGCCTAACACGGTTAGTGCTTAATCACGCACGTTGAGACCTTGGAATAGCACGTGACATGCACTATGCGTTTGTCACTGTAAAACACCTAAGTCACGGAGATGTCATGAAAATCAAGCTGGATGATAGAGGGAAGAGCACTCTGAAAACCACAAATTCTGGCAGGCAGACTCCCCTGCCTGCACCACTGACTGCAGAAGACCAGGGTCAGGCTCTTTCCCCCCTAGATCCCACAGCACAAGACTGACTGACACCAGGAGCCTGAGCCAGAGACAGCATCATGGGTTCTGGGAGAGGAAGCACCAAGTGGGGTTGACTGGACTCAGGGGCATTTCCTCCAATGAACATGAGAAGTCTTCTAAAGGGAAAAGGAGTACGGCCGACTTTCCAGGACTCTGAGTCAGTGGTAGTTGTTCAACGCCAAGGAAGACAGTTGTTTGTTGAATTTTGTTATCTACTTTTCATTCCAAGAAACAGAAACTGGCTATACTCAGTAGGAAGATATTTTTAAATATTCAGATTGAACAGGAGCATTTGAATGAAAACCTTCTCTTGGAATCTATATTATTCCCTTTTGTGCCAAAAGATAGGCTTGAGTTTTTTTTTTTTTTTCCCCCTTGGCTATTTTTATTTTTTTAATTTCCCAATTGGTTTGGATACCCGAGAAAGAATGTGTGCCAGTCCTTTGGACATCAAGAAAGCCCTATGTCCATATCCAGACCCAAGGCCATCATGATTATCATCATCATTGCCATCATCCTGTGGTCATCACCAGCAGGAGCCACTAAGGACTAGGGCCTTCCTCCAGCTAGACATGGAGTGTCAGGTATTTGATGTACATAATAACCTCTAATCCCTACAACCTCCCTACAAGGATTTGCAGATTGGCGTTCATTTGTTTGGGATATTCCATGACTTGCTCAGGGCTGCACAGCTTGTAAGTGGTAATGGTTGGATCTGAAGCCCTGCCTTTCCTTGTGAGGTGCATGGAGGGCCATGCTAGACTGCTTCATGGTGACCGTGCTTGTTTGGGAAGAACTATCAGTCCTTCCCACCCACCGTTCCTGATACTTCTGATCACAGTCTTTCCTTTGCATCCGGGCACCCACAATTCTCTTGGTCTCAGCTTCTTTGATTTCCTTAGCTCCTACAGGGATGCAAAATTGGGTTATGGCCCATTGGAGTTCATACGATTTAATGAGACTTTCGCTGAAGATCCGAGAAGGAAAAAAAGTGTCCTTGTCCCACAATTTCAAGATAAGAGGAAATGAAGTTTGCTGCTGCCACTCTGGTCTTGCTACCAAGAAAGCCTAACGCTGAAAACAACCCAGGAGAAGGCAGAGCTGAGAGTTGGACAGGAACTGAGCCCTGAATGAAGTTGCACCCAAAGGCATAGGGATGTGTTGGGCTGTGTAGCCAGATGAGGCAATGGATCCTTCCCTGCCCTGATTTTCTTTGTGCATAAAACAATTTGGATTAGCCACATGCAACAACAAAAAATGTGCTGCTGACCCAGCCTCCCTCTAGAACCTACATATCAGCTATCATGGCCTATATTAATTTCCCAGGGAGGCTGCAACAAACTACCACACACTTCATGGCTCAAAACAACATAATCCTAAAATCAAGGTGTCAGCAAGGCTGTGTTCTTCCTGGAGGGTCTAGAAGAGAATCGGTTTTCTTGTTTGTTTGTTTGTTTTTGTTTGTTTGTTTTGTTTTGTTTTTCCAGCTTCTAGAGGCTTCCTGAATTTCTTGCTTTCTGGCCCCCACCTGCCACAGTCTGGCTGGGCACAAATCACGAGCCACTGAAGCAGGAACAAACTTTATTTCTGAACTCCACCAGCACACTCCACACACGCTCCCCAGGAACTCTCCCGAACACCACGCGGCTCCTCCAGGAACCACCAACCGGAAATCCCTCCTCGGGCACTTCCCCAACCAACGCGAACTCTCGGGAAATCCCCACGAGAACTCCAAAGTAGCAGGCTGAGGCGGACAGCAGGGGTCTAATATACACAGCTTAACATAACCATTATCATCTCAATGGCTTGCTGGCATCACCTCTCAACCACTCTGTTCTGGCAAAAATGCCATGTGTCATTCGGACTCGGCTATGGCTCTCAGCACCCACCTTTAATTTCAGAGCCAGAAATCTAATATCCTACTCCTCTCCTACTCTTTTCTTCCTCCTGTTCCTTCTCCCCCCTTACTTCTCTCCTTCCCTACCTGCTCTGTTTCCACTATCATATTTCTCACCTAGACCCTCCTGCCTCCTTCTTATAAGGACCCTTGTGATTACGTTGCACTGATCTGGAGGGGAAAAAAAAAATCCCCCCATATTAACATCCTTAATATAGTCACATCTTGAAAGTTCCTTTTGCCATGTAAGATATTTTCAGGTTTAGAGCATTTGAATATGGTCTTCTTTGGGGAGGGAGGAGCATTATTCTTCCTTCCACATGTCCCAATCCAGCAACTTGCTTGTGTGCTACTGCTGGGGTCCCTCAGGCCCAGAGCCGGTCCTTGGGTTTTGACTTCCAACACTGCTGTTACTCACAGGAGCCAAAAGGAGGGTTTTTCTCGCTGGACCATACCCTTCTCTGGACAGGGGGCTCCTAGGCAATGCCATAATCATGAAGGTCAGTCACCCTATGTGACCTTAAGCAGTCTGGTACCCCTGGCTGGGCCTCAGTCTGTCTTCTGTGCAAGGAAGGATGAGGACTTGGATGGTCTCAAGGACACTTCTAGTTCAGCCCTCCTACTTCCTAAGATAACTTACAGGCAAACGAGAACTGCCCAGCCTGCCCCTCTTCTGTTCCTGGTGAGAGCAGCAGTTTCCAGAGAGAATCATTTGCCCAGGACCCAGCAGCAAGAGCAATAAAGAAATCCCTCGGCTTACATATTCTAATTAAATCAGCACAAATTTAATTTGGATGTAATTTTTTAAACATGACCCATAAAAAATATCTACAAGTACTGCTCTATCGGGCCTCCTGGAGGAAAGATGGCCTTGGAGGCTGACAAAAGGTCTGCTTTTTGCATTGATCAATAGGCATTTGCCAGGAGTCAGAGGGGCTCAGGGACCTGTGTGGGCTGGGGAAGATCTTCCTGTGAAACTGCAGATGTGGGAGGTCATCAGGACAAGGGGAAGCCAGGAAAACACCAGGCTTCCCTCCTTGGTGCTTTAAGCAAATGAAGTAAAGAGACAACAAGTGTAAGGTCAGCCTGCCGTGGACAAAGATAACTCAAAGAGACCAGAAGATCAGGAGGCTCCTTGGCAGGGTCAAAGGAGCCGGAGCCCTGAGTCTGAGATCAATGGAACTTGGTCACATTAAATGGGGACTCCGAGTCTTTTCATCTACCTGAGCCTCAGTTTTCCTGTCTCTGAAATGGGAATTCTGGTGTCTGCCTCATGGACCTCAGAGTAGTTTTAGAGACAATGCTGGGTGAAAGCCCTTGGAAACAGTAAATCTCCTTCAAAGGCTAGATGGCGTCAGCTCCCCATCAGCTCTGTGGGTCTTTGTTCGAAGGGGTCTTCGTGGTTCCCACTGGGCATTCACCCCCAAAGTATCATGATACGGTGGTTCAGGGGTGGCCTCAGGTTGAGAATGCCCAGGTTGAAGCCTGGCTCTGCCACTTCCCAGGGGAAGACATCTACACAAGTGACTTAACTTCCCTTTGCCTCAGTTTCCTCATCGGTCAAACGGAGATGGTAGAGGTGGTACTGACCTCCTAGGGCTGTTGGAGGATTTTACACAATATGTACAAGTCTTTGCTAGTATTGTCACCAAGCCTGACAGCCAGGTCCACGCTCCTCCTTGATGACACTGACCCACATTCTGGCTGGACTTGCCGACTGACACTTGTTTGGACAAATGTGACTTTTCTAGTCCCCTGCCTCCAGGACCTACCAGCCAACTCATCCCCCACACCAGCTGCCACGGGAGACTCCTGAGGCCTGAGGTCACTTTCCTGGCCCCTGGTCACTGAGTCCACACACTCACAGTCTGTACAAAATCTGGCCCAAATATATATCTCTAATTCCATCTCCTTTCCTGCCCACTCCACTCTCCAGCTGCTCCCAGCCAGCTTCCCTCTCCTCATTGCGCCTCTGTGTCTTCACCTGCCCCATGTCCATGGCTTAGACATCTCCCCCTCCCCTCACTCAGCCTGGAAAACCCCAGTGGAGCCTTCAAACTCAATTTCTCCATCTGTTGCCTTGATCTCTCCCTGAGTGAGTCTCAGCATCATTTTGCTGTTCTGTTCCTGCCCTGTCCTGTTCATACACCAAATTCCAGCCACTTCCAATGTTCATAGGCTTCCATGGTTAGGAAAGATGAGCAAGAGGCTGTGAGCATAGCTTCCCAGAGAGGGAACCTAAGACATATGGAGCCCTCGGCACCACCCTTCAGCCCTGGAAGCCCAGCCAGTTGGGACCAAAAGGCTGAATCCCCCTCTTTATCCTGAGAGTCTTCTCCTTTGATGTGAACATGTCCATTTTTAAGTTTGTTGAGAAATTTTACAGATACAAGAAAAACATGCAACCAGGTGGTACTGACCTCCTAGGGCTGTTAGAGGATTTTACAACACTTCTCTGTGTCCACCACCCAGAACTAGCAATTAATATTATTTGCTTTGTCATCTTTTCTTAAAATATTATTTGTAAAATTGGATCCTACCTGTAAGGTCGTCTATGTGTTCTTTTCTATATATTTACAAAAGATATTAAAATATGTTTCTATTTAAATATTTTATATGCATATAGAATTTATATATTTATAAAATACATAAAATGTCACATACCCACATCATTAGAGCCAGATTCAAAGTCCGCCCCTCCCTCCTTCCCACTTCTATCTCCTTTCCTTCTGCTAAGGAAATTGCTATCATGAATCGGATGTGAACCTTTCCCATTCACTATTATACTTTTGTATCAACCCAGGAACCCCGGGACAATAAGTAATTTTGCTGTGTGTGTATATGTGTGTGTGTGCGTTTGTGTGTGTGTGCTCACGCATGTGCATGCGTGTGTTGGTTTGCCAAAGAGGTAGAATATTTCCCATAATATCCTTCCTTGCTTTCTGCAACTCACTTCTCTCTCTCGTTCAACATGATGGTCTTGAGATTTATCCATATTGTGCCATAAACCTAGCACATTCCTCTTAATTGCTTTTAATCTCATTATATGACCAGGCTACATTTGACATACTCACCCCTCTCACAGCCTGAGATTTGTTTTCCTATTGTTTGTCATTATGATTAATTGTTGTGGCAAATATCCATCCACACACATATGGGAGATTTCTCTAAGGCTGGAACCTAGGCCTGGAATTGCTGGGTCTTGGGTTGGGTTGCATTTTCTATTTCTTCTTTTTAGTTATATACAACACAGGACACACCCTGACGTTATCACAAAAGCGTGGAACACGACCTTCTCTGATTCAGTTCTCAGCCCTTTCCACCCCGCCTCCCCTCCCTCTTCAATCCATTTTCAGTTTACATTTTTTTAAAAAGACTTAGTGTCCTGTGGATACACTTGACACTGGGATGGTACCACATCCATGCATGTAGTTCGGGCAGATTCATTTTCAATGCTGCTGGATATTGTCATCTGGTTCCGCAGACCGCAATTTCTGAGAATGCCCATGTCCAGGAGACCCTCATTCTACAGGTTGGGAAATTGAGGCCCAAACCAGGAAACAGAATTGGCCAAGGCACTGCAGCCAGTGGACAGAGGAGCACAGCTTAGGACTGGGACTCTGGACACACATTTCAGGTTTCCGGCCACCACACTGAGAACTAAACTCCCAGGAGTGCTCTCCCTTCTCTCAGCCAAGGGCAAACTCTAGTGGCCAATCTCCCCTTGACCTCTGTCTAACCAGCCTTTGTTCAACCTTGGAAAGTACCTCTTAGTGGTTTCTACCTAGCCAGAAAAGAAAAAAAAAAGTCTCTCATAATAAAAGTTACTGGCTAATAACCAGTATCTTGTATCATGGAAATTCTGCATATATTTTCCAACATTATAAATGAAAACAAGTTTTCCTTTTCTAAGGGCATTTCTGTTCTACTGCACTTATCACCCCTGGGAAGGAAATCTGATGTACCTTGACTCTATTTTATGGCCATCCTGGAGAACTGAGATGTTGTCAACAGAAGCATGAAGAAACTAAAAGGATCAAAATTAGGCAGAGATGGAGATAGTGATAGTCAAATAAATGTTATTATTTGAAATTGGATTTTGTGGCAACTGCCTCATCACTGGGAGTGTGAAGGTCACACGTTCAGACATTGAAAACACACTAGGCTCTTGTGCTGGAAAATTGAGCTTGCAGAGGCCTGGTGCTCCCTGGGCCACTCCAAGGTTGCCTTTATCCAATTACCCCTGTGTCCATACAGGGCTGGGTCAGTGCAGCAATGCAGGATGGGACTGGCATGGCGGATGCACAGAGAGGGGCCACCAGAGCATGGGAGGGAGCTCCAACCCAGAAGCCAAACTCAGACCATAGCCACTGAGTGAGCCAAGAATGTGCCAGGAAGGTTCCGGTACACGTCCTACCAGAACCAGGTAGGGAAAGACCCTCATCTGGTGGGACAGAGCGTGTTCAGGAGACAAGAGGAGATCCCAACCTCTCTGATGTGCTCATTGCCTATCTCCATGTGCTATACTTGAAACTACTTGAGGGCCACAACTTAATTTGGTTTATCTAATGTTACCAATGCTTAGAGAAGTGCTTTACATAGCAGATAATCAATGTCAGCCAATAATCAATATTAGGCATATCATCCTGAGCCACACCAGAGCTAAGTCTATTGGTGTGGATCTATTACAGTCTGGTAATAGATCACCCAACCCAGCCCAGCCTTCCAGGTCCCCTCCCACCAGTTCCTACCAAGGAACTGGGATAAGTTGGATTTAGCAACTGACTTCTAACTACTAGGCTGTGGAAGAAGTGCAATTATGTGATTTCTGAGTCTGGGTTACAGAAAGCATCGTGCATGGTTCTATCTCTATTTCTTGGATCACTCCTCTGGGTAGGCATGGCAGCTGCCATGTCACAAGGACACTCCAGCATCTCTGGTAAGGAACTGAGGCCTCCTGCTAACAGCCTGCAGTAGGTACTTACCTTGACATGTGTGAGTGAACCACCTCAGAAGCAGATCCACCAACCCCAGTAAAGTCTTCAGATGATTCAGTCCCAGCTAATATCCCAGTTCCTTGGTGGG
The DNA here is from genome assembly GCF_047511675.1 of Marmota flaviventris. Classification (NCBI taxonomy): domain Eukaryota; kingdom Metazoa; phylum Chordata; class Mammalia; order Rodentia; family Sciuridae; genus Marmota; species Marmota flaviventris. The sequence continues at coordinate 28,242,781 of NC_092514.1, forward strand.
AACTTCAAGCAAGACTGAGACAGAACCCACCCAGCTAAGCTCCTCCAAAGCTCCTTTCATGCAGAAACTGTGTAAGATAATAAATATTCACTGTTTTTAAGCCCTTAAGTCTTAGAGGATTTGCTACAGCAATAAATAACTAATACAGCTTTCTAAAGCCTCTTCTCAGAATTGGCATATGTCACTTCTACATCTCATTAAATTGGCCAAAACAGATTCCAAGATCAGCCTTGGCACTAAATTCCCTCTGGAAACATTGCAAGTCCTAGGGAGTGGGTGATAATATACAGTCCTCTTTCTGGAAAAGGGAGTGAAGAATTGAACACAATAGTACAATCCACCTCCTCTAACCCAACCTATACTGCTCTTTGGCCCCCAGAGAGATCACCCAAAAATGCAAAGCTGGCCATACCAACTCTTCTGACTAAAACCTTTCAGTTGCTCTCTGACACCTTTAGCACAAAGTGCCACCTCTTCCTTCAGTCCTTCTGTCCCCATGTTCTGCTCTCAACCTTGGTACTACCCTTCCATCTACACATGCCTCTATCCCATATTCTGATTTGTCTGTTCAAATGTGTGTCTTCTAGAATGCAGGGTCCATGTCTGATTCCTCTCTGTTTTCTCTCTCTCTTTCTCTCTCTCTCTCTCTCTCTCTCTCTCTCTCTCTCTCTCTCTCTCTCTCTCAACAGTGTCAGATGTTATAATTTTGTGATGGATAGATGAATAGATGGATGAATGAATAAGAGACAGAGGAGTGGAAGAGTAAGAAGAGGGGAAGGGAGATGAGCAGAAGTTTTGTGGTTGTGTGGAGTTCTCTAGTTTCTGCCTATATGAGGCTTCTGTCTCTCTGGTCAGATCAGGAAATTCTGCCTCTAAACACTGGGTCTGGGAATCAGGAGGTCTGTGCTGAAGTCCTGGCCTTATCTTATAATGGTTGACATTGGGAAAGACAAAGATCTAATCTCTAAGGGGAATTAATAATACCTATGAGGAACAAAAAGGAGGAAAAGTTTGAGGGCTCACAGTTTCAGAGTTCTTAGTCCACAGAAGGCTGGCTCCATACCTCAGGGCTCCAGGCGAGGCAGGGCATCATGGTGGAAGAGCATGGCGGAGGGAAGCAGCTCCCATGGTGATCAGACAGCAGAGGGACAGTCCACAAATATACACCCAAAGCCACACCCCAATTCTCCGCCTCCACCAGCCACACCCTACCACTTCAGTTACCATTCATTTAATTCCTATCAGGTGATTAGTTCACCAATTGGGTTCAGACTTTCACAGCCCCATCATTTCTCCTCTGAACCTCATTGCACTATCTCACATGTGAGCTTTTGGGAGACACCTCACATCCAAACCATGACACAAGGTCAGCTTGAAATGTTGAACAGAGACAAAGACTGAGAGTTCAGGGGCCACGTCACACTCAGGTTCTAGTTCAGAGCCATCTCTCTGCTTTTATGGACAAGGCACTTCCCACCTCCCCTTGCAGCCAAAAGAAGGTCTTGAGGACATAAGATAATCTTGGTACCTTGCTGATAAAAACAGGTTCGAGCAATGACCGTAGTGACGATGAAGTAAGGAGAAGCCACCATAGGACCCTCACTTGGGCTCCAGGAAGAAGCAACCCTGAAAGGGTCCCTCCACCCAGAGACTGTCCTAGGTCCATCAGAGAACAAACAGAAAGCCAGGGGCTGAGGGGACCTCCTGAGTAGGAACTGCCCATGCCAGGGAACTGCCATCAGAGGTGCCAACAGACCCTCCAAAGTGCTCCATGACAGAACAGACCAGCTTTTGAAATGTGTCCCCTTAGAGGACACCAAACCAAGCACTAACTCTACTGGTCCCCTGGGCCTTGACCCCTTTTGCCTGTCCTCAAACAAGTGTCCAGCCTGAGGCCAGCCCAAGCTAAGGAGGGACTGGGAGCAGGAAGCCATTTAGAATCAGATATGAGGTTCAAGCTTTAATGATACAGAAGACAGAATGTTTTTAATGACTAGAGAAAAAATGAGCTATTTATTCATCCCTAAGCGTGAGCATAAAATCTAAGAATCTGCTGAAGATTTCATCTGGGAACAGAAAAAAAAAGATTATTCCAGGGAATGAATGAATGGAGCGGAGTTAAACATTAAATTACTTTCTGTTTGCCACTGAACAGCTCCGGTTCACTCTGGAAACTGGTCACAGAGGACATCAGGTAAGTGCAACAGTTAAGAGCGTACGTCCTGGAGTCAAACCCCAAAATATCTAGGATCGAATCCCAGCTCTGCTACTTTCTGGCTGTGTGAATTTAGGCAAAAAGTTATATAATGTCTCTGGGCTTCATGCACATAAGAACTCTAGTGATAGAATCATGGTGCTATTGTAACAGGTTAAGACTGTAGGGAAATTCTTTTATAAATTCCTTTATGGCAGAGTGTGGCTCCTGATAAGTACTGGATACTTTAACAGTTTATCCCCTATTGTCCCGTGAGAAATGACTATCCTCACTTTATGGAGGATCAGAGAGGTTAACGAAGTTGCTCTGCATTCAACAACTGGTAAATGGTGACAGTGGAATTTGACCCTAGTCAAATCCAAGTGCAGATCCCCCTGTATTTAATAATCCGGCAGTGCTGCTCCCTTTATGGTCTTGAGAAAGATCCCGTCTTTTTGAGACTCCGTGTTTCCATCAACTATTTTGCTGCTGGAACCAAAAGACATGACAAGAACAATTAGAGGAGGAAAAGTTTATTTGAGGGCCTGTGGTTTCAGAGGTCTCTGTCCCTAAACAGCCGACTCCATTCTTTGGGGCCCGAGGTGAGGCAGAACAGTGTGGTGGAGGAAAGAGTCTCAGGACACTGCACCAGGAAGCAACAAGAACAAAATGTACCCCAAAGACACACCCCCAGTGACCTACCTCCTCCAGCCACACCCTACCTGCCTACCGTGATCACCCAGTTAATCCCGATCAGGGGATTAGTGCATTGATTAGGTTAAGACTCTCATAACACAATCATTTCACCTCTAGACTTTCTTGCATTGTTTCACATATGAGCTTTTGGGGGCTCCCTCATATGGAAACCATAATACTCAGTATTCTCCATCTGTAAAGTGGGGATAAGAATAAGTCCTACTTCATGGGGTAGGTAAGAGTGAGAGTAAATGTGAGAGTAAATAAGTTCATACACCAAAAGCACTTCGAACTGTAGCATCTCTAGCCCAAGTTTCAAATTCCACTCTACTACTACCTGTGTGGCCTAGGACACGTTATTTAACCTCCCTGAGCTTCAGTTCTTTATTTCTAAAGCAGGCATAACAATACAGCCTACCTTATATGGATGACATGAACATTAAATATGTAATTTATATAAAGAACAGAAACTGATTCCTGGCCAATGGTAGTTAAAAATAACTGAGATGTGCTTGATTTTAAGGTCAACACCTGATCTGTCAAATCCCAGAGGTTACCTACTTTCTCTTGTAGGCCAAGGAATAAAATTGTCAGTCAAGTAACACTGAGCAAGACATGCCCCATGGAGCCCTCACACCAGAGACACATGGTAAAGTGTAGGTTTCATACCTATCATTAAGGGATTTGGGGCCAGCTTCTTTCACCCCAAATTGCAAGAGCAGGGCTACACCCTTGTCCGGGGGCTCTATGGTTGGCTCCTTGGCATGGGTCCAAGGGCAGGCCTCTCCCTACCCACCCCAGGCTCTTGGGACCCCCAGGCAGCTTTTAGAATCTCACCAAGGAAAACTTGGCTTGTTGGGATCCTCCTTTGCTGCCGTCCCTGTGGTCTCAAGCCCTTCAGGACGCATCCTGCAGTTTGAGAACAATAGGATGGACTTGGGGTTGATCCCAGTTCAAATCTTGGCCAGGTTCTTTTCTACGTTGACTTGGGTGGCCTCTGATCATCCTCTTGCTGGTGGGAGCCAAATGGTACAGTACCTTGGAAGGGCCTAATGTAGTTGAAAATGCTTTTCAACTCTAATGTGCTCCCAAGGTCACCAGGGGCCACAGCCCTCATTCTGTGTTATCTGCAGAGCCCACCTCCCTGGGACACCCTTATACTATAAATGCCCAAACGTTTGGGGTGATATGAGGGGAAAAGTAGCAGGTCCACACATGCATGCTCCGCCCCTACCCAGCCCCAGACCAGGCCAGGTCCTGAGTATTTGTGAGGGTTCACGTGTCGGGGCCAGGCAAGAGAATCCACATGGTTCTGGGGCTGAGGCTCGTGGCTTGGGGAGCCTGGGGGAATCTAAGGCAAAACCACACAACCCTGACTCCCACCCTTGTTCAGACTCAGCAGCCACCTTCAATCCTGGCTGGTCCTGGCCTGTGTCTAATTCTACTGACCTCTACCCTTCCTGAATCCCAAGTACGGAGTCCCTTCTGGACACCTGGGGTGGGGATGTGGGAGTGAAGCAGGAGCTTAGCCCAGGTGGCCTGAACCAGGCTAGGGACCTCCCGCCTGTCCGCCAGAGCTGTCCACCCACCTGAAGCTATGCCTCCTCCCTTTTCTCTAAAGCCCTGTCCTCCTGCAAGCAGTTCAGTTTTGCAAGATTCTATCCCATCGGAAATCTGCTCAGGCTTCCCAGGCAAACCTTTTCTGCTTCTCTCTGCAGGGAGGGTTTTGCAAGCCCTTTTCTAGCCTGAAAATGCTTTGAACATGGCTGAGACTGAATGAAGATTCCCCCTGGCTCCCAGGCATTGCCCTGCTCCTCCTGTGTGTGTGTGTGGGGGGGGGGGGGGGGAGATGAAGCTGTTTCTGGCTTCCTGCTGCAGCTTTGAAAGACTGAGACAGATTGCAGGCTCCTCCCAGGGCTGGCCCTGTCAGCCTGAGGCTGTAGGTCAGAGAAGCAGCCCTCGCCCAAGGCCTGAGGCCTATGAACTTGAGTGCATTCTCCTCTGATGATGGAGGCCTTTCTTGTCACTCCACAGCCCAGGAGGTCCCTGCCTCACAAAACCATCCATTCTCTCATAATAGGTCTGAAAGGATGGGCTTCATGGGCCTGGAGCCTGTGCGGCTGCCCAGGGACCCTGCAGCCAGCAGGACCTGCATTTAGTCGAAACTCTGCTGTTTCCAGTTTGAAATTCTTAGCTCTATTTCGAGTTTTCAGTTTGCACTCAGTCCAATGAATTAGGTAGCCAGTTGTAGGTTTGACCATTGGGGGGCCCTCTGTGAACTTTCACAATTTATTCCCACAAAATCTCAGACTAGATCTGTTCCTTCTATCCCTGGGGGGGCCAGGACTGTGTGTCAGATGGACTCTGAGCCCAGGATTGGTGTGAAGATGAGGCCAGTGAGATGCAGGAACATCTCACAGTCTCAGCCACACATGTGCTGTACCCTGGGTGTCTCTGTCACCTGGTCACAGTTCTACTGAGCCAATGCCCTAGGCTCTAAGAAAGGGGGACTTCAATCACAACCTCTGGCTAGAGCAGATCCCTCTCTGCTTCCTTCACAAATAGGCCCAGTCCTGACCCTTAATCCCCTAGGGCAAAAAGGGCAGAAGGGAAGCAGAATGTGGCGTCTACAAGCCAGGCCAAGGAGATCACGGCCAACCCTGCAGCGCTTGGGACTGCCTTGGACCCGCTGCATCTACTGAGAGCATGTTAGAAATGCAGAATTTTGCATATTGCAGATGATGCTTCCTTTGCAAGGTTGAATATTATACTATTGTATTTATATGCCACATTTCATTGACCTATGGTTGGAAATATTGAGGTGCTGCAAGAAATCAGACACATACTCAAAAGTTACTAGGAAGGCACATTTTTTTATTTGTTCTAATTAGTTACACATGACCGTAGAGTGCATTCTGACACATCATACTTAAATAGAGTATAACTTCTCATTCTTCTGGTTGTACATGACGTAGAGATACACAGGTCATGTAATGATATATACACAGAGTAATAATGTCCAATTCATTCTACTATCATTCCTGCCCCCATGACTCCTTCTCGACCTTCATTTTCCTCTGTTTGGTCCAAAATATCACTATTCTCCCCACCTCTTATTGTGAATTAGCATCCGCAGATCAGAGAAATCATTCAGCCTTTGGTTCTTTGGGATTGGCTTATGTCACTTAGCGTAATATTCGGCAGATCCATCCTTTTACCAGTCATAATTTCATTCTTCTTTAAGGCTGAGTTATGGGTATATATTCCACAGTTTCAGAAGGCAAATTTTACTTCTACAGAAGGGAGTGCTACCAAAAAAAATCTGGCAGGCAAGCACACTGCCCAGGTTTTTATCCCTAAAGCAGCACTGCCCCTTGCTCTGATAGTTCGGGGTTACAGTCTATGCAGTTGACTAATTTAAAATTCGACCGTCAAAGGGAAGGCCTATAGTTATGATCGAATCACCTACTACACTATAGGAACTATGATTGGAAGACTGAGGACAAAGGAAGATATACTGGGGGCTCAAAATGGCTGCATTTCAACCAAATGGTTTAGATGTCAGCAAACACATTTTTGTTACATATTAGGAAACTCAGACTGCAGGCTTAATTTTGACAGAGAAGAGAGCCTTCATCCTACTCTATCCACATGTTGGCAGTGTGAGCAGCGCTGCAGTGAGCTGGGATTGCTAATATGTTTTTGAGACCCCAATTCCAACTTTTTTGGTAAAGACCCAGCAGTGGAGCTGTTGGATCGTATGGTAGTCCTATCTTTAATGTTCAAGGAATCTCCATACTGGTTTCCACAGCAGATGAACCATTTCGCGTTTCCACCAAGAAGGTGCAAAGGCTCTAATTTCTCCACATTTTCACCAACACTTATCTCTTGTTTTTTTCAGCCATCCTGACAGGTGTGAGGTGATACCATGGACCAACCTGGAGATCACTGTGCTAAGAGAAATAAGCCAGTCACATAAAACAATTACTGCATGATTCAGGGTATCTCAAATAGTCACGTTCATAGAATCAGAGTGGAATGGTGGTTGCCAGGGCCTGGGGGAGGGGCAAATGAGTTAATCAAAGAGCATAAAGTTTTGGTTAAGCACAATGAGTCAATTCTAGAGATCTGCTGTACAACATTGTACCCATAGTCATAAGACCATGTTATGCACGTAAAAACTTTCATTAAGGGGGTAAATTTCATGCTAAGTGTTCTTGCCAAAATAAAATAATTTTTTTTTTAAAAAAAGATTAAACCTGAATCTCAGAGACCCTTCTCCAAACCTACCAATCAGATTAACAAGATTCTCCAGAGAATTCCTTTGCATGTTAAAGTTTGGGAAGTACTGATTTAAAGAGTCTCCAGAGTTCAAGCATCCCACCCTACATCCTGATCAGTATGGGAAAACACACACACACACACACACACACACACACACTTTTAAAATCTCTTATTCTAGGCTCTGAAAACCTAATTCTGCATTCTGACTGTCTAAGCACTGGCTCTATCTGTCTGCTTCACCTTAGTGGTCTCTGCTTGTTTGTTTTTTAAATTTCAAATACTGATTTTTATCTTTTTATTAAAAAAATAGTATGGCATTAAAAATGTTTTTAAAAATAATTTACCCTACCTCACAGCATATACAAAAATTACCTGAAAAAGTATCAAAGACGTCAGCTTAAGAGCTAAAATTTAGGAGAAAACACAGAAGTAAAATCTCCATGACCTGGGATTTGACAGAAGGATTTTTAGATATGATACCAAAGCCTGAATACTAAAAAACATAAAATGGACAAGTTTGACTTCTTCAGAATTTAAATTTTGTGCATCGAAAGTCCATCAAGAAGGCAGAAAGACAACCAATTGAATTGGAGAAAATCTTTGCTAATCCCATATCTGATAAGACTGTATGGTTATTTTTAAAACTTGATATAACCCTAGAGAACTCCTATATCTCAACAACAACAATGAAACAAAGGATCCAATTTAAAAATGATCAAGTGTCTTAAACAGACATTTCTCCAAAGAAAAATATACAATGACCAAGGAGCACATGAAAAGGTGTTCATCATCGTTCATTATAAGGAGATCTCAAATCCAGACCACAATGAGGAGCCACTTCACAACTAGTAGGATGTCTGTGGTTTGGTGATTTTAAGAGAAAGGAGAGAATACCAGGTGTCAACAATATGTGGAAAAATTGGAACTTTCATACATGGCCGGTGTGTGGTGGGAGTGTAAAATGAATGACTCTATTGCTATGGAAAACAATTTGGCTATTCTCATAAAGCTGAACAGTATTATCACAAGACCCATCAACTCCACTCCTAAGCACATACTCCAAAAAATTGAAAACAGGGACTTATATACACACTTGTACGTTGATGTTCATAGCAGCACTATTCACCAAACCCAAAGGTAGAAATGACCAATTTGCTCGTCAACAAATGAATGCATAAACAAAATGTGGTGTTCACACACAGAGGAAAATATCATTCACCTTATTTAAAAGTTCTGATGCGAGTCACAACATGGACAAAGCTCAAAAACATGATGCTATATTAAATATGCCAGAGAGAAAAAGAAAAATATTGTATGATTCTGCTTGTACAAATTATCTAGAACACACAAGTTCACAGAAACAGTAGATAGATTAGCGGTTGCCAGGTGCTGGGGAGGGGAGGGAATTGGGAGTTACTGTTTAATAAGTACAGAATCTGTCTGGCATAATAAAATTTTGGAAATAGTGGTGGTGGTGGTTGCATAACTTTGTCAGGGTAATTTGTGTCGTTGAATTGTACACTTATAAGAGGGAATTTAAAATTTCTCACACTGCCCTCCTCCAAACCCGAGCCCCAACACATTGGCAGAGAAGAATTAGCCAAATTTGCTGCAAGCCGTGATTTAGCCTCTCTGTTTAGATCAATGCTGCTGCTGAATCCCAGAACCCCAGTAGAGTGAAGCTGGAAGGACTCAGAATGAAAAGACCCAGGCTCAGAGGCAGACAAGGACATGCAGTCTGACAGGAAGCAGATGCCCAGCTCCTGGGGATCTGGGGTCCCTGCAGCCTCCTATAGGTCATTCCATCCCTCTTCCAAAGTGACTAGCTCCAGCCCAGATTGCTCCTCCTCCAGCCAGCTGCCCCTCATCATTCCACCCAGCTCCACTGCAATTTAGACCCTTGCTCAGCAGTGACAGCTGCGTTCTTCAGGAAAACTGGGTGGAACAGACAAGCCCAGAGCCTCAGCATCCAGGTGCCTCTGAGAAGTTCCTGGGGTTGGATCCACAGAGACCTAACTCACACCCAGTTCCTGTCCCAACACCAACGCATCTGCCCTGTGACCTCAGGCATGTTCTTTTCTTTTTCTGAGTTTCAATTTTCCCTTCTGCAAAGGAGCTTGAAAATGCTTTCTGTTTTTAAGATTAAATTAAACCCTAAGTGTGACATTATTACTGTCATGACTTCACAAGGGCATTTTTTGACTTTCACTGGACTAAAAACTCTTTGAGGACAAACCCAGTATTTTCTTTTGTCTCTACTCTCCAAGGGTTCTTAGTGTAGGGCAGGGAAAACAATGACTGCCAGCAGACAGTAACTGTGTGTGTGTTTATGTGTGTGTGTGTGTGTCCATCTGTCCATACATATACATATTCCTTCCAATTAACTACAGTTAACATTTATTTTGGGATACAATAATAGAAAAAAATCTAACATTCCCTGAGCCCCAATCCCAGGGCAGGTACATTATGTACATCATCTGACTGAAGTCTCCCAAAAGCCTCATAAGTAAAAATTGTTTTCCCCGTTTCATAGGGGAGGAAACTGAGGTTCAGAGAAACCAAGTAACAAGTAGCAAGGGTTAGAGCCAGGACTTGGAATTGGACCTATGGCCTCAAAGCCCACGAACCATCCATGTAGCAAGAGAGATGCATGAGCCACTTTGCCAATGTCTCTCCAAGTCCTGTTTCCTGAAGCCGCTGGGTTCCAAACTGTGGGCAGATGACTGATCAGGTCTGTGGACATTGCCCCAAACCTAGGAATAGTTTATGATTTGGACAAGAAATGGACAATGCTAAGATGGCGTTATGGTTTGGACCTAGAATATCGCCCCAATGTTTGTGTGTTGAAGGCTCGTAGGTGCGACCACGTTCAGAGGTGGAAAGTGATTGGATCATGATGACTCTGAACTCATCAGCAGATTAATCCACTGGTAATTGAATGACCTGCTGGGAAGTGATGAAAACTGTAGATCATGGGGCTTGGTTGGAGGAAGTCACTGGGGTCACTGGGGTATGCTGTGGAGGGGTCTTTCTTGCTCCTAAACCTTTCCCCCACCTCTCCTTTGGGGCTGCCATGAGCTGAACAGCTTTCCTCTGTCTACCCTTCCAGTACCCTGTTTCTGCCTTAGAGCCAGCAGACCATGAGCTGAACCCTCTAAAACTGTGAGCCTGAATGCAGCCTTCCTCCTTTGAGTTGTTTATGTCAGATATTTTGGTCATAGCAATGAAACACTGACTAATGCAGATGGTTTCCTCCTAGAAATGTCACCAACAAGTTTACCTATTTGAAATGGCCATGCTGTGGGAATGCTCACCATCTTTCCATGTGGTTACCTGTAGTTTCCTTACAATCTAAATTACCTTCTTCACAATAGGGTACTGGGAAAGATCACTCTCTGAGCCCCTCCAGGCCCCTCAACACTCCAAGAACAGCCTCAAGAAGACCCTCACTCCCACTCCCCACCCCAACCTTCTCACTTACCCTGGGCCGCATCCTGAACTACATCACTAGGGCCCCTTAGAAATGAGGGCTACATCCCCAACTACCAGAAGTGTTGCAGGTTGAAGGTCCTCGCCTGTCCATCCCTCTTCCAAGAATGCTGAGCTAAAGTGGGTCCCTCGCCCAAGATCATGACTCTTTTCTGGGGCAACCCATATCTAAAGATCACTGCCATAGAGATAAAAAGACCCAGCCTTCTTGGTCCAACTTGAGATATCCATCAGGGGCCAGCCTGGCTCTGAGCCCTCCTGTGGGGTTGCCTGAGACATCCCTGAAGATGGCACCGGAACTCGACTTCTCCCTCTGCCCACTCCCACTTCTCTCCCTTCCCTTCCACAGCCATTGGTCTCCAAAACACTTCCTAATAAAATCTGCATGCTCAGTGTCTCTGCCCAACTAGAGGCAAACCTTCACAAAAGCAAGGAGTACGGCAGGAGCTGCCCCTGGGAGCCCAACAGGTGAGCCACCTGATGGGACCTGCCTGGGCATTCTCAGCCCCCTCAAAGCTGAGGAACCAGCAGTGGACAGGAAGCAGCAGGCCCCACCACCTCCACGCAGCAGCTGAGGGGTCCAGACACCCCAGCACTCTCGTCCTTGAAGCCTGTGTTCCAACACACCCACCCCACCCTGTCTGCCTCCCAGAGCTCTTGCCAGGACCAGGCAGGAATGGGATGCGAAAACACCTCGAGAGCTGGGAGAGGCCGAGCCAATGTGAGAAGATGTTTGAATGAATTAACACCAATTCTGTCACCAACCCATTCCTGTCACCCTCCTCTGCTCTCAGTTTCTGTGTCCACCACGTTGCCCGAGCTCTGCATGTTTTCCCCTCACCCCCACGCACCAGCTGCCTGGAGATGCCCAATACTTAACCTGGGGAAGAGACCCAGCCATGATTCCCACATGTAAGTCACCTGTGAGTGGGTGCTGGGCTCGGCTAGGAGGGAGCAGAACTCCCCACAGCCCCTTGTCCAGGACAGAGACTCCATCCAGGTGGCATCTTGTCCCAGATAGGGACATGGCTGACCAGATGGGGCCCCAGGCTTGGGTTTGCTTGTCCAGTGCCTGGAAAACTCAATTTCGGGTGCTACATTAGTGTCCTGTGGTTGCTGTAACAAGTTACCAAAGGCTTAGTGGCTTCATACAAGAGAAATGCATTCTTTATAGTCTGGAGGCCAGAAAAGTGAAATCAAGGTGTCAGCAGGGTCACACTCCCTCGGGGACCTCTGGAGGACCATCCATTCCTTGATGCTTCTAGCCTCTGGTGGTTGCCGCAGCATTCCTGGGAGTGTGGCCACATCATTTCCATCTCTGTCTCTATCTCTACATCATCTCCTCATGTCTGTATAAAACCTCCCTCTGTGTCCCTTCTGTGTGTTACATTTACATTCCTCTGAATAGCCTAGAATAAATGCCTCCTTCGAAGATTCTTTTTTTTTTTAGAGAGAGAGAAAGAGAGAATTTTTTAATATTTATTTTTTAGTTTTTGGCGGACACAACATCTTTGTTTGTATGTGGTGCTGAGGATCGAACCCAGGCCGCACGCATGCCAGGTGAGCGCACTACCACTTGAGCCACATCCCCAGCCCCTTCAAATATTCTTAACAAGTTATCACATCTTTTGCCCTATATAGTAATATTCACAGGCTCAGAGAATAAGGATAAGGACAAGGACATTTCTTTTGGGGAGGTACCATTCAGCCCAACACTGATTCTAGAGGAAAATTCATGCCACAAATCTTCTACATGAGGAAACCCTCATGGCCTCTGTTATGAAATTTGTAAAAGGTTTGGGCCACACAGAAGTCACTGCCACAATGTCTTAGTGCCTGCTGGATCCATCAACATCATGGTTTGACTAAAGTGCAGCCTATATCTTTCCCTTTGTGTGGGCTAGCCTGGGAACCATGCCTGGGATTTTGCACTGCTTTAAAGAAGCTTCCCCCTTTAGGGTCAGACTCAAGTAGGGTGATCATCTCATACCTATTACCCCGAGGCCTTGCTGGTGTTGGCACTGAAAGCCCCTCTCCCAGGATACCCCTCAGTTCTGTTCAAATGGACGACTGATCATTCTTCCTCTGGGTAAGCTCTGACACTAAGCCAACTTCATAATTCAACAAGGTAGATTTTCAAAGCATCCTCAGTCATGAGGTTCTGCTCCACCATTGGCCTCTCAGCAGGGATAGTTTATTGGACATCAGCCTTGGCAAACCCCCAAAACTGTGAAGAAAACATGCTTTCCAAGACCATCTCCTGGGACCTCCTCTCTTTACCCCAATTGGCTCTCGCGCCCTCTTAGCATTTTGTCTTCTCAATGAATAAATAGAAGATGGCCTTTTGATATCTGCTTAATTCTTTCCAGGAATGAAGAACTCACTACTTCCTGGAAAAGCTCATCCATTTATGCTCAACTCTGACCGTGAGGAAGTCAACCCCAGTCCCATTTTGCTAAGCTGCCTCCGTGGATACCATAATCCCATGCTTTCATCTGTGTACAAGAGGGAGTACCAGACACCCTCAGCAGCCCCATGTGGCCTGGAAAATTATCTAGAAGACACACGCCATCTTCTCCAAGCTCCCTGACCTTCTAGAGAGTCAATACCTTCTATTTTCACATGCAATCCAACTCAATTCATCCACAAAGATGAGTACAGCTTAGCACAAAGGCAAGATCTCATGAGCTTTCAGAAAAATGCAAATAAAAACAAAACTTGAAACTGAAAACGATTGATGTGACATCTAGAGCTGGCAAGGGTATGCAGAAGGGTATGCAGCCCTTGCTGGTGGAACTGAGGATCATTTCAACCATTTTAGAAAGTAAGCTAGCAGGATTTATTAAAGTTAAAGGTGTGGGGTTCCTTTGACCCAAGTGCAATGCTGCTTCTGGGAATCTATCCAATTGGGGAAAAAAAAAAAAGGACCAGCCAAAAGATGTATGATGACATGAATTTCCTATGTACGTATATGAATACAGCACAATGAATCTCCACGTCATATACAACCACAAGAATGCAGTCCTAATTAGAATAAGATAACTCCATGTTAGTATGTCAATATATACTCTACTGTCATATTTATCTAAAAAAATTTAGATATTTTAAAAAAGATGTATGAGCAAGGACATTTATCATACTATTGCTTATAATAGAAAAACAAACCTGGAAACCTCATATTCTGTGGAATACTATACTGCTATTACAAAGAAAGAAGTAGATGTGTATGTAATGACCTGCAAAGGCCTGTTCAAAATATCGAGTTGTGGGGGAAGCAAGACACAGAGAATAATATGTATAGTATGTTTCTATTTGTTTTGTAAAAAGTAATGACACATAGAGCTGCGTGGGTCCAGCCAGACCTGGAGCCATGACTCACATGGAGCTGAGGCCTCGGCAAGACAGCACGATTGGCTTTGGGGTGCACAGACTGAGGCAGTCAGTGACCTCTGAAAAGGACACTTCACTCACAGCTTGATAGCTGTTAAAAGCTTGCTAACATGCTTTGCCTGTTCCACTCAAATAATCTTACCAGTTTCAAAACCAGATGCATCACTAGGCCAGGAGGTCACTCTGACTCTCCAAGGACAAACAACATAAAAGATAAAACTGGAGGAGTTCCCAAAACAGCAAATCTCCAGGACTCTTAACGGGTGACTCACATGATCTGTGTTTTCTTCTGCTCCCCACCTACACGTTCTCTTAACAGGAACAGGAACTCATCCTTATCCCAAGGCAGAGATGCTTATACAGGATGTGTCATGGATATGAGAAACTGACATTTGGCTCCAGGATGTGCCTCCCTCAGAGTTAAAAGTGTCCCCACAGGAAAAGAAAAGCACCTCTGAAATGATCCCAAAGTCAATTCAGATTCCTAAACCTTAGCCCCACCCCCCCCTTGCAAATAGCCCTTTCACAAATGTAAAACTCACTTCCTCCCCTTGTCCTAAGAACTGGCTTGACACATTTGTCAAAGCGACTAGAAAGCACAAGAATCCACTGAGCCAGTCGCAAGTTAGCCATCTAGCCACAGAGAGCCCACTGGCTGCTGGGTGTGGACAGGCCACACCATGGGCTCAGCCCTGACCTGCCCAAAGCATCCTTGCCCCTCCCAGTCTCTCAGGAGATCCCAAGAGGGATCTGGAGAAGAACTAATCCCAGACAATTGGAGTTTTAAAACTCCCCTCCTCACAAAAGCATCTTCCAAACAGGCACAGAGGTCTCTTTGGAGAATAGGCTTTGTTCTTGTTATCCAGGGTAAAGGGTCCACCTAGCATGAAAGCCACTCAGATTCCATGGGTGTAGCCGATGGGTGCCATCTTGGATGCAAGCTTACTGTAGCTGTCCTTTCACACAAGCCTACCTCAGTCAATTACTCACACTCCACCCCAAACTGGAAAAAAACTAAGTGAACCAGTCATCAGTCATATGCAGATAAAATGAAGTGAATTGACAGCACTTCTTTAGCAAACTGCGCAGAGAGCCTGAGGGCAGAATAAAAAGATTTGAAGCTTAAGGAATTAAGATGTAAATGCAATTTCCAACCTAATGGAGTATAACAATCAATGCCTTTGTGAAAGAAAATGTGGTGGGCACTTCTTGATCCTCCAGACTGGCTTGGAGCTCTGTCACAAGTGGAGGTAAAGATTTCCTACCGTTAGTCTTACTCCTAACAATGCCCCCAGGCTCTGGGTTCTGCCTCAATTAGCTGCATCTGCAGACAACTGGAGAGACCAGTCAGTGGCTTCTAAGTCCAATTCAGAGTCAATCTAATCTTCTGGTATTTGAATTTTGAAATTCACTGGTAAAGCTCACAACTTTAAAAACAGAGATATTACAGGCAAAGTTGTTGAGGGTAGACCTCCACCCTGTCACAGTTGTTTACTCTGGGAAATTTGTGGGATTGCAGGATAAGGGACTTTACTTTTTATTCTGTATGTTTCTGTGTCGGTTGAATAGGTATCCTGAGCAGGCATTACTTTTGTAATGTAAAAAGTTTTAGAGATACTAATGTCCTCTGGACATAAGGATCTGCTTTGTTTTTGTTTTATTGCTCTTTAATGTCTGAGGTTAGATGATGGCAAACAGTCAAAACAGAAGGGAGAACATGAAAGTTGTCTGGATTCATCCCCTCCTGGTTCAAGATGAGCCCAGAGATAGGGGAGTGGGAAGTCAGCATTCAACCAAGTAGCATTATTGTTGGGGTGTTCAGTTGGGGTCCAGGTCCTTGTTGTCCTGAACAATGAATGGAGCAAGACACACAGAAGTAGCAGATTTATTGAAGTTGAAGGTGAAAGTAGCACTCTGTAATGTATGGTGGCAGAGGGAGAGAGAGAGAGGCTCAAGGTCTGGAAACTTGTGTTTTTATATGCTGAGCTGTGAGGCATTCTCTTTCTATATGGACCTGATGGCAGACCTTACCCCATTTGCTCCCATTGGTTACCTCATGATACCTGATTAGAATACTGTCCACTTTACCCCCATTGGTTACTTTAGAATTCCAGTCCTGTGGTGGGAGTTACCATGGGCATAAGTCCTCAGTTGTCCTGGTAATGAGACTTACAGTAAACAGGGTCCTGATGACTCTCTCCCTGTCTTGTCCTTTAGCAACATTTTTCATGTGCCCTGACTCTACCATCTTGCCATCCCTGAACTCCTACCTAACAGCAGTACTGTCTGCCATGCATGGTTTGAATATTAGTGTCCCTTCAAAAGTTCATGCTGAGCCTTAATCCTTCCTGTGCAGTATGGGGAAGTGGGGTCCAGGAGGTATATTAGTCATGAGGTCTCTGCCCCCCGTGAGTGTCACTACAAAAAGGGCTTGCAGCAGGGACTCACGCTCTCCTAATTTTCTGCTGTGTGAGGAACTGCATTCCCCCTTTCTGAAGGACTCAATGTCCAAGGCACCGTCTTGGGAGTGAAGAATGAGCTTTACCAGACACCAGACCCGCTGGCTCCTCAATCTTGGACTTTCGACCTCCAGAAATGCCTATTTTTATAGACATTCCTATATATGTTTACCCTTTATAAATTACCCCATCTGTAGTATTCTATTACAGCAGCACAAAATGGACTAAAGCCCCGTCTGAGCCAGGACTAAATGCTCTGGTCTCCTAAGGCCCAGGCATTACTCTTTCCCTACATGAGCTGCAAACCCCAACTGTGGATCTGACCAACAGCCCCCTCTCCACACTAGGGGAACAGGGAAGAATCAGTCCCAGGATGCATCATCCCAAAGGTCAATGATGGTTCAGAATTTGATCTGTATCTCAGCCATTGGTGGCTTCCAGCCACCACCCAACTCTCCTATTATCCAGCAAGACACATCCAATCTTCCCCAGGATGGGGGTAATAGTTACAGTAAGCTTGTTATTGTGACTCTTTTATCAGCTCTTCCCATAGATACAGACAAAGTGTAGACCATGAAAGGAGACACACCACTTGGGAACCATTGAGTTCAGTCTCGTCTCTCATCTCTCCTTCTTTTGCACCCAATATTTCAGCCCTAGGGAATAACTAATAGATCAAGTATACCATAGTGCTTTCAATTGGGTATCTGAGAATACAGGTATATGAGTTCAGGTACCTTCCTTTCTGTAAACCTCAGGTCGTCCTAATGTGCACTCTATGGAACACCCCTTCTTCTTCGTTGTGGGTATAAAGATACTCTATGTACCAGAAATATCTGTCATCAAATTTTAGTCCCAGCGCAGGGCATCACCTGCAATTGGCAACAGGAAATTGATTTTTAGGTGAATATTTGTTGAACCCAAGGGTTCCAAGGTAGCTCTCTTGGGGAGAGGTTGGGATGTCTCATTTCCTTTTGGAATCCTCCATAGTCTCAGGTGACCATCTCCTGTGTGTCTGTGATGTGAAGGTGGGAAATTGCTCTTTGGCAGGAGGATCAAACAACGCATTGATTCAATGAAGTCACTCAAACCAACAGTCGATTCCAATTGCAAGCAGCTGACTTTGCAAAAGGATCAAAGTCAGGAGGTTCAGAGTACTTGACATTTCCCTAATGCCAAATTGGCCACATTCCAAAGGCCAAGCCAACTGACCAGATATCTTTCTAAGCTTCCAGAAGGTCTCTTGCTTGGTAAACCTTTAGTCAAAGTTCACAGTGAATGGAAACTTGGCCATATTTGACTTTTCAGCACCCAGGACAGCACCTGGCATCCAGCCTATGGCTTAGTGTTGTTTGTTGACATATCCCAGTGCTTTGGGACCAGGGCTTTAGTACCCTCCAACAATGGGAGCTTAACTTCTGGCTTCTTAGCTACACACAGTGAACCACTAAATTCACACAGACTCCACATCCAGGAGTTGTAGGAGACTCTTTTAAAACCACTTTTGGCCTTGGACACTCGTTTAAGCAAGGCCTGTGTAAGCAAGGCCATGGGAATCAGCAGGCTAAGGGCACCATCAGTCAATTCCTTCCAGGTTGAGTGGCCCCTCAATAGAGACCAGCATAAAGCAAACAGACACAGGCAAACTTCCGCTAGGCTGTCCAGGCTGCCTCCAGACACAGGTGGGAAGCAAAGATTCAAAATCAACAAACTTTTCATGTTCTATGTATCTATTATCTTTTTAATGGCAAAAATAATATTTGCTAAAATCAAAGTGTGAAGAAATGGAGAAAGATGAATATCCCTCCCTACCATAAGGACACTTCCATGACCACCACTCCTGTTCCTCACGTATGTTTCCTTCCACTCTTTCTCTAGAGTCATACAGAAATGGAGGCATGCACAAACATAGACGCGCATGTGTATTTTGATTTTCTTTTCCTCTAAAAATTACATAGATTCGACTTCATAGATCCAAGTTGTCCTTTTTAACTGTTGCATATTATTCTGCATGTTTATTAAAACATTCTCCGATTCATAGATTATTAGCTCTTCAGAGAAACAGAACCAAGAGATAGAGACAGACAAAGATTGACAGATCATCCAACACACACACACACACACACACACACACACACACACAGATTATGTTAAGGAATTGGCTCACATAATTGTGGAGGTTTGCAAGTCCAAAATCTGCAGGGTAGGCAGGCAGGCCAGAGACCCAGGCCAGAGTTGCAGCTGGAATTCAAAAATGGCCTGTTGGCAGAATCTCTTCTTTTTCAAGTGGGCGGCCTTAATATTAAAGCCATCCGCCGACTGCATGAGGTTAACCCACATTACAGCAGGTAACCAACTGGGTTTACTCAAAATCTACTTATTTAACTGATAATCATATTTAAAAATGCCTTCACTTCAACACCTCCAGCAATGTTTTACCAAAGATCTGGGTGTTGAATTCTAGCCAAGTTAACACATAATACTAACCATAACAACCGGCATTTGAACATTTCCTGACCAAAACTAAAGAAAAAAAATCCAGGCTGGTATATTTCTGTCCACATGATTTCATCTTCATAACAATCCCGAGGTACATTGAGTTGCCTTGTTTGGCCCATGATGAACAGGCTCTGAATCCAGGTGTGTCTAGTTATAAGCCCAGCTGTTTAGTCTTGAACTATTGACTTAACCTCTTGCCCTTAGCGTCTCCATCTATAAAATGGGTTCCACAACCGTGTCTGCTCTCTAGTGTTGTTATGAGGATTCAGTGAGATCAGGCAGGTGAAATGCTTGCTGGTGCACAGTGCTTGGCAGGTTATAAATGTTCGCTTAAAATCAGACACAATTTCTACTGTTATTCTGGGAAAGAAGGCCTGGACCCCACTTGGAAAAAAATCCAGGAGCATTCCCACAACGGATGGGTATAACAGGTGCATAAACTATTTACAGACCACACCCGTCCCGTGCAAGCTGGGGAGGCTCCCTATTTAAGAAGCAGCCCCTCCCACCACCTGGCAAGCCTGCTTCCGTTTCCTGGCCTGAGCCACAGTGTTGTCACAGTTGGCGCTTTGCAAAGGAGATCTGAGGAGCATTAGCACTCTCTGAAACCCACGCTCCAGACCCACTGGAGAGTCCACCTCTCCATCTGTTTGGGGCCCCAATTGGGCATGCACCAAACAGCCACAGGCAGGAGTCATTGAGAAATGTGTTTAGAACGTGCTTTGGATCACCAAGGCAGAGGCTGCTGAGCTCTGTGCTGGGAGAGCTCCCGAGGAACACCTCCCCTCTGTCAGGTCCCCAGGCCATTTCTGAAAAACAGTATAGACTTTTCATGGCCATGTTCATCTGGTAGCCACTCTGACCCCACTCTCCCTCTCTGTGGCTGGACCTGCCCCAGGAACACAGGATGCGGAGAAGCCATTACCATCTGTTCATACCTGCTGTTTCAAGCCATCAAGGGCTGGAGGTTGATTGTGTGGAGGAAAAAACCTGGAACCCCCGACCAGTCAGGTGGCTCTGTTTGCTTCCCTGGCCCCCACATAGACCTCCACTTAGACTTGAGAACCAAGGTCACTGTTTGCTCTTGAGTGTGAATTGCTGGGACAAGCCACAAAGGCATCCATCCGTTTCTCAGCTTCTGAGCTAGAGGAAAAAGAAGGTGAGATTTAAAGGTCGATGGATTCAGGCAGAAATTGTTTGCCCCACCCACCCCCACTGCTATGTTAAAAAAGAAAAAAAAAAGTTCCACCCTAATGGAAGAGAAGAGAGGTTATTTTGGAGGGAAAAAATGTGAATTTGAAGTGTAGCTAAGTCACCTACTGTCCCCACCTCCAGGACAGAAAGAGGGAATGAAGAGAAATAAGTGAGTTTCCTCTGGAATGAGGGGTGCGGAGAGGAATCTGAGAAAAGTAGAGACTTCAAATCTGCTGGTTAAAGTTTTGGAGGTGGAAAACCACACAAGTTTTTGCACACCCAGGAGGGTGAGGGGCAGGGATGAGTTGGTGGGATACATGTAGACCTGACAGGCAGCCAGATTCTCAGGGAAGATGGGGATGAGCCCAAAAGACTCAGGATCCCCAAGTCAGAGACTCAGTGGGGCAGCTGAGGTGGGTTGGAGGAAGGGAATCAATTGGAATAAAATGCTGCCATTAGAGAGAGCCCAAGTGCCCAAAATGAAAGGAGGCAGCCAACTGTCCAGGGCATCATAATACTGGGTCACTGAGCAAGAGCCCAGGACTGGCCTGGCACCCACAGCTATGGCCAGCCCATGAAGTCAACATGACAAAGGAGGCTACCTCCCACCAGCCTCCGCCATACTGCCAATCATATAAGCCACCTTCACTTGTCTCTGCTCGGAGTCAGAAGTGAAGAAGGAAGGGCTGCCATGGGCTGTGACTGAGCTGTGGATCCCAAGTACACTGTCACCAGCATCGAGTAAATGACAGGCTAGGAAAACTTGGACTGGAAGAAATGATGTGGCTGGTACCTTCATCAGCTGGGTGCTTGGAGTCAGAAAACAAATTCAATTCTAGGACATCATACTTTTCCAACAACCAACCATGACCATTAAATTTCCATACCCATGACATAGAAAAATGCCAATAAGAAGACGTGACTCCCTGTTTAGGAGGTATTGCTCGATGAAGCATTGGGAGCAACACCCCACAGATGGCTAGGGAAGACAGACACCTAATTTAGAATTCTTAGGATGAAGGTGGGACTACTTTGTCAAGATTCTCTGTGCTGGAAGGTTGCTACTCATCTATGGGAAACTCTGCTCCCATGATATCTGATCATGGATGGTTTGATTTCCCCCAAACCTTCTGCTCTCTGGGTCCCTCAAAAGACAGATTCATAGCTAATGGTTTGAGCAAAGGTGGTCTCTTTGGAAGATGATCTTAGGAAATACTGTAGGGAATGGGAATGTGTGTTAGAGAGGGGGAAGAATCCCAGGCAAGTGTTTTGACATATTTTTTTATTTGTAGTTGGACACAATACCTTTATTTTATTTATTTATTTTTATGTGGTGCTGAGAATCAAACCCAGCGCCTCACAAGTGCTAGGTGAGTGCTCTACCACTGAGCCACAATCCCAGCCCTTTCCCCAGGCAAGTGTTTTAATGAGCATGTTGACCCTCTAGACAGTAGTGTGGAGCATCACCCCCACCCCCACCATCACCAGAAACAGGAAACTGGCTTTTTATCCACCTATTTCCTTTTGTCATTGAGTGAGGGCTGCTCCTGGTAGTATTAACTTCTGGGCACTATAGCCTGACCTGCACGTGGGCTGAAGGAGCCCTCAACAGGGTATCACAGGTGCCCTGGGCAGGATGCTGGCACAAGCTTGCAATGGTGGACACTGAGGGGCACAGCAGGGCATGTCCAGGGTCTACCACACTGACCCTGCCTGTGCCTTGCCACACCACATATGGCAAGCCTTCTCTGGGCTCCTTAATCATGAACCAAATAACTAGAACGGCACACCCAGAAGGGCTCGGTAAAAGTAATTGTCTTGAAATTTGGAAAGACTGCCAATGCCAGTTGGCTTGACATTCCACTCAATCCTTCTGAACCATCATTCCAAGCAAAAGTCATCCACTACTAAAAGATCCCAAGAGAGCAGGACCCCCTCCCTTCTAATCCCATGTCTGTTGTAGAAAGTCCAGTCCATGAGACAGAGTTGCCTCACCTTAGTTCCAAGTGCCTGCCCTGTCACTTACACCTGTTATCCAGGTTGTGCCTTCCAGTGCCCTGCAGAGGAACAAAACCCCCAACTTTTTTCCATTTATGATAAACAGAATATAACAACACACACACACACACACAGAAAGATGCCCACAGCCTAATCCCCAAAATCAGCAAATAGGTAACCTTATGGGGAGAAAGGGGATTTGCAACTCTGATTAAGGATCTGGAGATGGGGAGATCATCCAGGATTTTCCAGGATGCCCGATCCAATCACAAGACCTCTTATATGGGAAAGAGGGAGGCAGGGTAAGGAAGGTATGATACTGAAAGCACAGATCAGAGGTCAGATGGCTGCTTTGCAGTTGAAATAGGGATGTGTCCCAAGGAAGGCCTCAGAATCTGGAAACGATAAGTAACAGACTCTCCCCTGAGCTCAACCTGTAATGTAAGGTTGTGCTGTTTCTGGCCATTTGTTATAGCAGCAGCAGGAAATTAATACACTATTGTGTCGATCCTTGAAGTAAATGAAGCCAATTGACTGTGGCTTCCCTTAAAAAAAAAAAAAAAAAGAAAGAAAGAAACGTGATTTTTCAACCACTTCTCATGAGACATGGATCCTAGCTCTTCCTTTGGTTGTCACCCTAATCTGAAAACTCTCTAGTGCCCCATGTCTCATAGGCCACCTCACATGGTGGCTCCAAACAGTAGATATGTGTGACCCCATGTAAGAAAGGCTCCCAATCCCAGGAAGGACTCAGATCATGACCCCCCTTCACCTGAACAATGTGCCTCTCCACTGTGTTCAGATTTTTACACCCTTACCATGCTGACAACCAAAACCCTGAGTCCTCTTCATGTGAAATGCTTCAAACCTGTCCTCCTCATTCTAGATGCATGTAACTGGGTTTTAAGGACTCGGGTGTGAGAGTTTATTTCTTCTACTCACCCTTTGAACTTCTTTTAATAATTTTTTCTTAATTTCAATCCATTTTTCCCACCCACCTAAACCATCTTGGAATCTAGCCCAAATACCTAAGGGTTAGCTGTCCCTCTCACTAATTCTGACCAACTAGTGATAAGGAGCCAAAATATATTCTTCTATATCATCTGTGTCCTATTAGGTTCTCCCTCAACCTGTTGTAGCTGGAGACCTGGCCCCTGCAGCCATCCCTTTCATTGACACCCTCTAAACAAGCTCCAGAATTTTAAGAGTCTTGCTAATGATTACTGAGAAAAAAATGGAGGGTGGGTAACAGAGCAATGAATACAGGGAAATTACAGTGGTCTCAGCATCCTACAAAGTGCAAAGGGTGTGGGCCATTGTCCTAGTTAAATTCCTCCCTGGAACAACCACAAGAACATCCTCTTGACTTTAATCCCTAAGCCATTGGGTTTGAGCTCTCCTCCACCTCTTATCCTCCCACCTGTAAGGATGCATGCTCCTTCCTTAGATGAAGGTACCATCCTGCAAAACTTCAGGGGCCTCTCTGCCTCTGGTGGGAAATCTACATTTGAGGACCCCAGATTACAAGAACTTTAAGTCATTAAGTCCCTGCCAAACATGGAACCAATCCTCTTCAAAAATGTCTTCAGGGCACCCATCAATATCTCCAGACAATAAGAAGAAATTTAGCATTATCCAAATTTGAGTTGTGATTGCAATTAAGTCCTTGTTTTTTTTTGTTTGTTTGTTTTTAAAAAGCCAAATAACCAAAGACAGAGAGCTGGAGGACACTTTGTATACCTTTTCCTGGCTCAACTCCAGGACCATGCAGTTCCAAATCAGCCCAGCAGAAGCTCAGGTGTCTAAACAGTTAGACAAGACATAGAAGAAGAGTCAAAGCTAAGTCTAGTATCCAAAATATATAAAGAACTCTTACAAATCAACAACAAAAAGTGAATCCACTTTTAAAATGGGCAGAAGACTGAAATAGACGTATCTCCAAAGAAAATATTATACAAAGGGCCTAAGCACACAGAAAGATGCTCAACATCACTAATCATTAGGGAAATGCAAATCAAACCACAGTGAAAAACCATACCGTACCAAGTAGGATTGCTATGATAGGGAGGTCGATGATTGATAGATTGATTGATAAAAAGATGGATCGATCAATAGATAGATAATGTATATAAGTTGGAGCTATCATATATTTCTAGTGGAAATATAAAATATTCCAGCCACTGTGGAAAATAGTCTGATGGTTTCCCAAAAAAAATATTACCATTCAACTCAGTGATTCTGCTTGTGTGTATATATATATATATATATATATATATATATATATATATATATATATATGAATGAATGAATTGAAAGTTGGTACTAAAACAAATACATGAAGATACAGGTTCATAGCAGCAATATTCACACTATCCCAAATGTGGAAACAATCTAATGTCCATCGATGAACAAATGGAGAAATAAATTGTGGTTTGTCAATATGATGGAATATTAAGCCATAAACAAGAAATGAATGTTACAATGTGGATGAACTTCAAAATCATTATGCTAAGTATAGGAAAACAGATGCCAAAAGGTGCATATTGTATGACTCCAATTGTATGAAATATTTGTTATAGACAATCCATAGAGATTAAATGCAGATTAGTGATTGGCAGGGTTTGATAGGAAGAGGAGTGAGAAGCAACTGTTTAATGGGTCCAGGATTTCCTTCTGAGGTGACGAAAAGTTTTTGAAACCAGACGAAAGTGTTGGTTGTACGACATTGTGAATGCACTAAACACCGCTAAGTTGTTCGCATGCAATGGTTAATTTTAGGTTATGAGAATTTTACTTCAATTTAAAAATATCTAGTTTCCATTTTCACAGCTGTCAACTTGAAACCCAAGGATTTACCATCATCTTCCCAAATCTCCTTTGAAATGACCAAGAAAATAGAAAAATAAGAGCCCTGAAACAAAGAATAACCCAAACAGGAGGAAGAAAGGCAGGGGAACACCTGAGAGGTGAGAAGCCTCCTGCAGGAATGGATGGGGGGAAGGTGCTCAGTAAGAAAAAAAGAAAAAAATGGCTTCTGATCCACTCCGGGAAAGATGGGCCATCTGAGAAGTGGGTGGGAAGGTTTCCCAACAGAGCCCAGGGAGATCCCTAAACCCAAGGCAACCGAGACCAGGAGCAAGGGGATGGGGTGAAGCAGGAAGGGGCCCACCAGCTGGCAGTGGGGGAAGTGTGTGCCCAGGTTGCACGCACAGCAAAGGGGTGGATCCCCCAGTGAGGCCCTAACTGTGTAAGCAGAGACAGGCCACTGATGTGAGCAACAAGATGAGAAGCTTACCTCAAAGGTCAGGATTTAAAAAGTCAAAGCACCAAACCTTTGGTCAGGACCAGGAGCCCTGATTGACTGAATTTCAATTTCTTCTATTGAGCCTAGAGAAAGAAATACATTTATAGCATGTCCCAGCATATATGTGTGTGTTTGTGTGTGTGTGTGTATGTGTGTGTGTGTATTTATACATATATATATATATATATATATATATATATATATATTTCATTAATATATATATTTACTCTTACTAGTTGTGATGCATTCTAATATTTTCTATTCTGGCCTAGTTGGTTTCATTAAAATATATATATAAATAAATGCTGGCCACAGCCCACTACCAGGATTTAATATAGCCTAGGTTTCCATGGTAACTCCATCACTATCCATACACAGATACCCCTAAGATCTGAGGCTGGAAGAGGGGACAGAGGCAGAGAAGCATCAGATTCAGGGAAACCTATAGATTTCAGGCACTCTCTAGAGCTCCAAGAGCCCCTGGTACCCCACTATGAAGACATGGGGCTTTGTCCCCATCGGCTATAAGAAAGACCACTACTTCAAGATCTGTCCCCAGCTGATACATAAAAAGCTTTGTAAAAATAAAAAGAAAGATATTTATGATACAACAGAAAAAGGCCAAAGGCCATTCACACAGAGAGAAAAAAACAAAATCTGTGTGACAAAGACCTGGTTTTATTAATTTACAAATGAACATTGCCCCCACCCCCAACTCTCTGGAGCCAAACTTCCATTATCCAGGATAGGAGACCTGGGGAAGAAAAGAAATAGCTTTTGAGAAGAGTCCTCAAAGTTATGAGTTAGAGCCCCTGCAAGGTTCTTTGAGAGAGACACAAGGAAAGCCTGATTCCTTTTTAATTACTCCGGGCTCCTTGTCTGTGATTAAGATGCTCCACACTGGGCCGTGGGGAGCCTGGCTTTCACACAGGTCACACGGGTGACGGGTCGCTTAACCTCCTTTGAGAGCAAAAGACTGGCATAATACATCATTGCAAAGCCCTTGAAGCCCACCAGATTGGTAAAGATGGTAACACCAGCGTTGGTGCAATTATTAATCGCAGCAGCTCTCCAATGAGTGGCCTGTTGCTGAAATGCTTTTGCTCAGTGAGTCAGCAGTTCCCCCACCTATGAACAGATTAAAAGAAATCCCCGGAGAAGAGCACACGTATATTTACGAACTGCTAAAGACAACCGAGATGTCCATCACGATCATTTACCTACTGCTCCCTGGGTGGCAGACACACACAGAGCGCTTAAAGGCTTCATTGGAGTTAATCCTCGTGTCAACTCTGTGGGCTGCATGCTGTTATCTCCATCTTAGAGCAGAGGAAATTAAGACTCGGGGAGTTTGACATGACCAAGTCATAGCAGGACGGCATGACAAGCTTGTGCTTTGGTTACAGAGTGTAACCGTACAACGATCTACTATCAAGGTGTTTAAAAGCATTCATTTTTGCAACAAGCATAAGCACCTACTATGTGCCAGACACTATTATATATTATAGATGCTGACGACATAGCGGTGGTTAAGACACATGATGGTCCCTGTCTTCAAGTTGCTTTGCCCTCTGGGGAGATGACTGCAATACCATAAGATGCAGGAAAGGCTGCCTTCATACTTGCTCTATATGCATAATATGATTCATGTAGTCACTCAAGTAGTATTTATTTATTGAGTCTGACTCTTTGTCAGGCATTTGTGGAGGCTTTCACTGACCTTTGAGACTCTTGAGTCCTTAAAGGACTGGTTCTTTCTGTCTCTCTATTTGGAGGTCCAGGCCAGGAGCAAACATCCAAAGCTGGTGCATTAGAAATGTTTGTGACCAAATAAATGAGCAAAAGACACAGGGATGCATTTTTTAAAAAATAGCAGACTTTGGAACATTTCCTCTGTGTAGTTTTAATTAAATTAGTATTAAAAAAACTAAAACAATTTAGAAGTACAGAGTGCAATCCACTCCCTCTATCCATCCTTTAGAAGGAATTCTTAAACCCTTGATGTCCAAATTTCATGTGCCTAACCATGCTTCCCCCACAAAAAAGTATGAATCTGACTCTTTGTCAGGCACTTGTGGAGCCTTTCACTGACCTTTGAGACTCTCCCTTATTAGTCCCTGTCACAGCACCTGTCCATTCTCTTCATGTGCACATTAAACTTTAGAATAATTTTATTTTTCCAACTACGTGTCCTTTGTCTGCATCACCCTATGACACTTTCACAAATGAACTTAAAAACAAAGAAAATGTGCTTCACTTCATACACCACAATGGTTAACTGTGGAGACTGAGATGCAAAGTTTTCTTCCAACTAAGGGGGGACCAAAGATGTCTCTTTTAGTTTCCCTCCAGCATGTCCATCCCATCCTCCCCTGCTCCCCCGAACTTGCCCCTTAAAGGGCTCAGGATCTTTTGTGTCCTTGATGTTTTTTGGAGTTCTGGTCCAAAGAACCCCATTTTTATAACTATCTCAAAAGCCCATGCATTAGCCACTCTATCCCTGGAATTCTCAGGGTGGTCTGAGGGTCAGCAAATGGACCAATCCAAGCCCCAGGGTCTGTGCCCAACAACATCTCCATCTAGGACGAGGTTCTCTGGTTCCCCGGAGTGCCAGCATTGTAGCTGCAGCTAACTGTGAATCCATGAATCCACTAGTGGATGTGTTTGCTAAAGATGTGAGAGCAAAAGCAATTATAAAGGCATTAGTTGTGCTTTTGTGTCGACTTATGTTCTTAAAACTAATTATTTATTCATTAAGGCTCCCGGCCTTCATCAGAGGCTTTGTCACACAGAAAGAGCTGGCAAGCTTGACTTGTGGGTACAAAATGAAAGGCTCCACACAAGCAAAATATGCTCCCTGATTATGAACCACCTCAGTTTCTGAGATAATTGAGATCAGCCTCGTGGAGGCCTCCAAACTTTCAGGTTAGAAATGAAAACACAGATCATTCCTAGTCGGCTGAAAAGCTGTTTGGGATGTGCACATTAGCCAGCAGCTTTATCATCTTGTCTCTTGCATATATCTTCTTGAAATGTTTCCAGTTATAGACCTTTGGAGAGTAGAGGAAGGGAGAATAGAAAATTAGAGATGAATCACAGTTTTTTTCCTTTGCTTTCTTACCTGAAATCCTATTAAAATGAAAGTAACGAGTCTTAAAAGTTAGGTGTCTACATTGATTTAAAAAAACATTAGGAGAGCCATCCGCAGATGAGATCTAAATAAATTTATGGAAACTGGGAAGTGGGTGGACGTGACATGTGAAGCAACATATAGGAAGCTACACCTAAGAACGGACATGGACATGGAGACTGCCATAGTTAGCTCTCTGCTCTGCAGAACCTACAGTCGGGACTCAGAAATTTCAGATCTAAATGGAAATCATAAATGGGGCTACAAATAAGGTGGTTGAGTTGACTTTGTATATATAGAAAACCTGGAACTACTCTTGGGCCAAACTCAGGGGTACTTGAACTCAGGGGTACTTGACCACTGAGCCTCATCCCCAGCCCTATTTTGTATTTTATTTAGAGACAGGGTCTCACTGAATTGCTTAGCACCTGGCTTTTTCTGAGGCTGGCTTTGAACTCGTGAACCTCCTGCCTCAGCCTCCCAAGCCTCTGGGATGACAGGTGTGTGCCACTGCGCCTGGCTGAGTCCTCTTCTTTTTCATCACACCTTTTCTTCCTCTTAAATACCTAGTGTTTTGGTTGGCAATTTTTATTTAGAATAAGGTTTATACACTTACTAGGGTAGTCTATACATACCTGGGGATAAAACACCTTAAGAAAAATTGGTAGCCCATGTATCAGTTATCTATTGCTGCATAACAAATTACCCCTAAACGTAGCCACTTACAGCAACCAACATTTATTATCTTACAGCTTGTGTGGGTTAGGAATTTGAAAGTAGTTTATCTGGGTGGTTCTGGCTCAATATCTCTCATAAAGCTTGAGGCAAAATGTTATCCTGGGGCTGGAGGATCTGCTTCCAGGATGGTGCACTCACAAGGGTATTCAGTCATCAGCACACACACCTCTCTGCAGGGTGTCCGAGTGTCCTGGCATGGCAGCTGGCTCCCCCCAAGAAGAGGGCAGAGAAGAAACTGAACTGTGTTTTATGACTGAATCCTGGAAGTCACACATGGTTACTTTTGCCATATTCTATTCCTTAGAATCAAGTCACTAAGCCCAAACCTCACTCAGAGCAGAACTAAGCTCCACTTTCCAAAGGACAGCATGTGTAAAAGGTTGTGTAAGTGTTTTTAAAACCACTACACCCCAGAAAAATAGACTTCCACATTCTAGCATTTAGGAGTCTTCCAACTCTAAATCTAGCTCTGCAATAGACCTTTTTATAGCAAATCCCCCACCATTTAAAGCCCTCCTCATATTCATAGACTACCCTAGTAAGTATATAAACCTTATTCTAAATAAAAATTGTCAACCAAAACACTAGGTATTTAAGAGGAAGAAATGGTGTGATTATAAAAAAGAAGAGGACTCAGCCAGGCACAGTGGCACACATCTGTCATCTCAGCGGCTTGGGAGGCTGAGGCAGGAGGTTCATGAGTTCAAAGCCAGCCTCAGGCGCTAAGCAACTCAGTCAGACCCTGTCTCTAAACAAAATACAAAATAGGGCTGGGGATGTGGCTTGAGAGCCCTGAGTTCAATCCCCAGTACCCACCCCAAAAAAGAAGACTCAAAAATAATAAGGAAAAAAGATGACCCTGAAGGATTAGAAATAATTCGAGAAATAGAAAATGTAGAAGATAATTTTTTAAAATATGTTTTTAATTGTAGGTAGACACAATACCATTATTTTATTTATTTTTATGCGGTGCCAAGGATCAAACCCAGGGCCTCACATGTTCTAGGCGAGCTCTCTACCACTGAGCCACAACCCCAGCCACTGTAGAAGATCATTATAAAAACTAAAAACATTTCATATCCTTAAGGAGAATCCAGACAATATTTCATCCATTTTAAAATAAAATGATTCTATAAAATAGGAACAACCAAAGACCAAAACTCTTATAATTTTTAAATGGACAAAATTATTTTAAAATACATAAAATGAATTTTTTTTAAAGTTAGAGCCAATAGCTGAGAAAATATAACAAAAACAAACAAGAAAGATAAGAGGAAAAAGTCAGAGTAATACAAAAAAAAAACTCAGAGAGAGTCAACAGATATTAAATATTTAATAGGACTCCCAGAAAATGGAGGGAGAAAACTACATTTTTTTGAAGAAAACTATGAAATTTATCAAAGCTTAAAGGACATGAGTATCAAGATTCAAAGTCTTGCCAGGTGTTGAAGCATAATCAATGAAAAAAGAATAACCTATACACAGCTTACTGGAAAATTGGTATATATCAAGAATAAAAAGATCTTTTTATTTTGGGAGTCTCTTTTTAAAAATTTGTTATATGTGTTCCTTTTTTATTGGTACATTGTACTTATACACAACAGTGGGATTCATTCTGTTATATTTACACCTGCACGTATATTTTGATCATTCTCATTCCCAGGTTTCTTTCTTTTCCCTCTCTACCCTCCTCCCCAGATTTGCTCACCAAAAGATCTTTTAAAGCAGAGGTTGGCAAATTACAGTTCATGTACCAAATCTGGCCAGCCATTTTTTGTTTTAATTTTAGTTTTGTTTTTGTTTGGGGTACTGGGGATTGAACCCCGGGGCGTTCTACTGCTGAGCCAAACCCCCAGCCCTTTGTATTTTTTTCATTTTGACACAGGGTCTCATTAAGTTGCTGAAGCTGCCCTTGAACTTGAGGTCCTCCTGCCTCAGCTTTCCGAGCCTCTGTGATTTCAGGTGTGCACCACCAGGTCTGGCAACCATTTGTTTTTCTAAATAAAGTTTTGTTTTTTTGGTTTTTTTTTTGGAATGCAGCCCTGTCCCTTTCTTTATAGATTGTCTATGGTTGCTTTACTTTATGGAGGTGAGCAGTTGCAACAGACACAGGTGCACAAAGTTAAACTATTTATTATCTGGCCCCTTACCATGGGAGGAAAAAAAATGAAATACTGACTTCTGTACTGATGAGAAAGCTTCCAGAAAAAGAAAGGGATACAATTTACCCTTAAAAGAACAAAATCATCCTGGTATCAGAAACTTCATCAGTGTCTCTGAATGCCAAAAGGCAAAGGGAAAATACCATTGAGGCGCTGAAGGGTAATCAAAAAGCAGGAAGTCATCCAGGATTCAGGATTAACTAACATGAGGTCCCCAAATGGCAGCTGTTCGGTATGCCTAGAAAGCATTCAGCAGGATGGGACCAGGAAGATGGAAATATGGAGAAGAAGAAGTAATTGAAGGATTTAATTCTAAATTTCAGAATTTGGGGGGAAAATAAGGAGGTGATAGGATGCGGTGGAAAGCAAAGGAACTGCTATCTGTGAAACTAATGGATCTTAAGGGGCCTAGACCTTTTTTTTTCCTGCCTGGGGACAGAGACTCTCTGAGCTATGGCCTGAAGACTAGGTCCACTTTGCAGAAGGAAGGATGCCTGACAGAGTCTGGAATGTTCTTCTATGAGGAATGTTTGGTGATCCAATCACCAAGGTGACACACCTGCTAGCTAAAGCCCCTTTTGTTTTACTAAAGAGGCTCAACTTGGCCTATCCAGGACTCCAAGCTTGCCAAGTGCTATAGATTATCTGAAATGTCCCCAAAGGCAAAATGCTTGCTTCCCAGCCTGTGAAGCAATTGGCAATTGGTGGCTCTTTTGAGAGGTGAGGCCTAACAGGAGGAAGTTAGACCTTCTGGGAATGGGCCCTTGCAGGGGATATTGGAAACCAGCTCCTTCCAGTCTCCTTCTTTGCTTCTCAGCCACCATGAGATGAACAAGCCTCCTCCACCAACTCCCACCATGGTATATTATGCTACCACAGGCACAAAGCAACAGAGCCAAGTTACTATGGACCGAAAGCTCTGAAACAGTGAGCCTAAATAAACCGTTTCTTCCTTTCAATTGATCGTCTCAGGTATGTTGTCACAGTAACGCAGAGTTAACTAACACACCAAGGATCATAAAGCTCAGGATGAAGGCTTCTACTTTCCCAGCAAAACCCCAAGCCAGAGTGCCCTTGCCTAAGGTCTTTTGAAAAAAAGGACCTTGTGAATCCCATGAGAGCTGCTCTCCAAATCTTTCTGACATCTG
The DNA here is from genome assembly GCF_047511675.1 of Marmota flaviventris. Taxonomy (NCBI): domain Eukaryota; kingdom Metazoa; phylum Chordata; class Mammalia; order Rodentia; family Sciuridae; genus Marmota; species Marmota flaviventris. The sequence continues at coordinate 28,275,466 of NC_092514.1, forward strand.
GATCCTGGATCCTGGAGAAGGAAAGTGAACTATTCTCCAGAAGTCCCATCCCAGATTCCCCCATCTTCTGGGACTCCTCAGCCTTTCCTCCCACCATCAGCCTCCTCCTCCCCTAAGCCCACTCCTTCTAGCAACTCTACAGTTCTTACCTCATTATACAGGACAAAGTAATTCCCTTTCTTTTGGTCTCTGAATTGTCAGTCATATCCTCACCCCAATTTTTTTCAAAACCAAAGAGTTGATGGATATTTTTAGCGGAAGTCTATCTATCAAAAACTTTGACAAGCAGTTGAGAGTAATCTTAGGATCGTTATTTCTTTAAATCATCAATTATTTTTCCTCTTAATTTCCACTTTCTAGGTGAGGAAACTAAAGTCAGAGAGGTTAAATCACTTGTTCAAGGTCACAGGGTTGGTATGGGAGCCAGGAATCAAGTCAGAACTCAAATCCAGGAAATGCCTGTCTCCAATGCCAGGCTTCAACATTTCACTTCTCCTTTCTTTCCCGAGGAGGAGGGACCCATCCCTGGAACTGTCCTTACCAAGTGCTATTCAAGGTTAAGCCCTCCCAGGTTCTACATGTCTTGGTTCATGACTCCCAGTTTTTGGTAGAGAGACTCTGATTGGCCCAGCTTAGGTCAGTTGTCCCCATCTTGGACCAATTAGCTGAGAGCCAAGGCTGCTAGGAAACCCCTCTGAGACATGAGGGCCATTACTAGGGAAGACAGAAGACACGTGAGCCGGCCAGTCATCCCACGAGCAGCCTGCTGCTGATGAATACCGTGCTATTAGGCAGAATTGGTTTGTTTCATATGGCTGTTTACACTAACATCTAGCGCTATATAGAAGAGTCATCATATTTCACCTGATGTACTCTGGTTCCCCACCCTGAACAAATCCCCTCCAGCCCCAAATCAGAAAATGGAAATGCCTTTCCTCTTTTCCTGGGCTTGGGAATGTGGTGATGACTTGGCAAATAGCCCCGTCGCATTTGGTCATCTTGGACATTTTTTTTCCTACCAGCAGCAACCCTTCCCAAACGGACCCAGAGACATTTCTCAAAATGTTCTGCTCAAACAAGCGTGTGACAAAACAGCTTGTCAGTTTGTCTCTTTCTTTCCAAAATGAGATCGTGATGTCAAAATCCAGTCCTTTGCTCATTTAGAAACAATCCAAGAATGGAACACTGGTTTAATTTCCCAGGGAAAATAAGATGCTCTTTGACTAGCAAAACTAAGAGTGTAATTATCTTCTCCAGAGTCGATCCCTTGGGGATTCCCTAATTAATTGCAAAATATAGATGAGGGCTGTTTGAAAAGTAAGTTTATAAGGTTAATTACTGGCGTATTAGGTGTAGCCTGGTCACCGTGTGGGTAGGACAATTTTCTTGGGCACACCGGATGGAGGAACTGATGATTGACTTTTCCAAGACGCTCCTCTCTGTCAAGTGCACAAGTTGAGAGAAAAGACCATAACATTCCTTTTACTGTTGGTGGGCTAGTTGTCAAGGTATACCTGCATTATTAAAGGAAGTCAGCAAAGTCTGTGAGTGTGTGAGCCCTTGGCTTAATATGACTAACTCAACCCACCTCTACACGCAGTGCACAATGATACAATTGCACTTCCATATCTGCACACACACACAAGTGTGCAAATACATATACACGTGCATATGCATCACACACACACACACACACAAGCACACACATAAACAAAAGCTAGTAGAAAGCAGAAGACATAAGTATCACAGTCCGGAGAACTGGTTTTGAACTCAGGCCTCACGCATTGGGCATTTTCTTAGTTGAGGATCAAACCTTCTGAGGACATTCTGCATCCCATGAAGTTACAGCTTCTTTTGGGGATCAGGAACATGAATGTGAGATCATTCCACATTCTCCTCTGTGGCCAAGACACATGTATATATTTAGAGACTGTCTTGTGCTCGTGCCTGAGTGACGTGTCATGCGGGACACGTAAGGATAGCTTTGCAACTAATCATCCCATGTTGTTTGTCTGAAAAATGCCAGGAGCCCACAGAAGGGCACCAGACAGGATTCCAAAAGAAAAGCAACACAATCTTTTATTTTCTTGCTTCCCAGGTAGAGACCCTTGTGGCTTGGTGAGGAATGTGGCTTGCTATGGGGATGAGCCATTACCAAATCTGGTGGGTATGGAAGTGGCATTGCAAGGTGGAAGAAGAAGGGGGAAGTTGGCTTCTTGGCTTGGACTTGAAATATGACACCAGCGCTAAGGGGGAGGGTCATATTTCACCCACACTCCCCCTCCCCTAATCCCTGAGTGCCTGCCCCTCAGCATTCCCAGGCATGGCCGGGCTGGTCTGGTGAGTCAGGGTCCCTGCTCTGGCCAAGGCAGGACCTCAGCTCTGAGCTTCCTGTTTTCTTCCTGCCTTAGAATGGGACCAGCAGGTGAGGAGCCATAGCTCAGAGGGCATGGGCAGGAGGCAAGGACAGGAGTCCCAGAGAAGCACAGGAGAGAAAGCCTTTGCCTGTGACAGTCCAGAAGGCACAGGTGCATGACACTTTTGAGCTGGACTTCAGAGGAAAAGCTACTGTCCCCAGAAGGAAAAGACTGTGACCAACAGATCACAGAGTGAAGCCGATCTGGGGGCATTAGAGGCAGGGCCTGCCTTCTGGGGACTGCTGAGACGTTTTCCAGCACTAAGCAGGTGAGGCTGGAGAGGTACAAAGGACTTCAGGTGTCAGAGAGAGGAATCTGGACTTCATCCCAGGGCAGAGGGAGGCTTTGGGACAGGAGGTGACATGACTCATCCTTTGGGAAACTCCAACAGGCAGCAAGTGTGGGGAAAAGGTGGGAAGAAGGAACAACTGAGACAGGGAGTCCCACATGGAGAGGCAGCCACCAAAGCCACTTAGTTGGGGGGTGGGTGCTCCGGGGCTCAGTGGCCACCTGTGTATACACAGGGAGGGAGAGTGATAAGTGGAGGCAGCTTTGGCATTTGATCATGAGGCCTGGGTGGATGACGGTGAATTCACAGAACACAGGAGCGTGCAAGTGCACACTCACACACACACACACACACACACGCATGTGCAGTTCACTCTTCAGCCAGTGGTGTGATCAGATCCCTATTCTCCAGAGTTCTCTTCCCCCTCCCATCTATAACTTAAACAATAACACTAGAGACCATGTTAGATGGTTTCACACATTTTTTGTGTGCAGCAATTTACATTCTATAAGAATCTGTCACACCTAAATAGCTCTATGAAGTTGGCCAACAGGGGCTCAACGAAGGTGAGCCATTCGCCTTAAGCAACACAGCCACAAGGTGAGAAGGTGGACCTTGACCTCTGACCCAGTCAGCGCTCCCTCTGCCCTGCACCACCAAGGCCAGAAGGAAACCACAGATGAGCTCGGGTGGCCCTCTCATTACCCTTCTTTATGACAGTCTCGCCTTGTATTGAGGAAACTCCTTTTAATCGTTCTTTTTGCTGCCACCACCATATTTCTTTCCTCCAGAAAGGAGCACAGCCAGGGAGATTATTTTGACATATTTCCCAAAGACGCTGTTTCTAGAGCACTTGCCTGATAAAAATGATATATTTATTTGGGACCGCCAAGAGCTTGCTGAAATGAGGAATTTATCTGCATAGCTTTTGTTATTAAAGTGATTCTTCTTGTTTATTTCCTTCTAAGCTACTGATTCCATCTATAATACATGAGTTTCAGGTAATAGAAATTTTTCATGCAAGTAAATATTTTAATAACAACATTATGGTCTTGATTCAGAGTGTTACAGGCAATCGTCTGGCACCGTGAACAAGAGCTGCCCGGGAGGCAGGGGACCTGGGGGTTCTTGTCCCCGCTGGGCATCTGTGACCTTGGACAAAACCCTGCCCTCTCTGAGCCTCAGTTCCCCTATCTGTAAAAGGTGGTGACTGCCATGTGCCTTCTCTGACTCACAGGGCCACTGCTAAGATCAGATGAAATGACAGTTCCCAAGGTTCCTTGAGAGAAGCTGTAGGATTTGGGGCAGGAACAGCATGAGGTATTAGCTAGATGACAGCTAATTCTTACTGCTCCAACAGACTCAAAAATGCAGCATCTTGCGTGACAAAGTTTATTTCACAAATGCAGATAGGATCCTAGAAAGAGTAAAGGTCCTGCTCCACATGGTCATTCAGGGACCAAGGCCAACCAGTCAGCACTGCCATCCTCAACTTGGGACCTTCATCACTGTCCCCAAGGAATCCACTGCCATCATTGCTATTCCCCAACAAACAAAAAGGTGGGAGACGATCATGTATCTTTGTCTTTAAGGTAATGACCTAGAAGTTGCACATGGCCTTTCCACTCATATCTCATTGGCTCAAATTTAGTCACATGATCACTTGGCTTTTTCTAGCCACAAGGAAGTCTGGGAAATGTAGTTTCTAGCTTGGCACCCATGTGCCCAACTAATTCTTAGAATAAGGAAAGAATGGATACTAAGGGACACATAGCAGTTGGTGGGGGAAAGACCACTTGGCATAATGACCATAGGTCCACAAGATCTAAAGGAAAAGTAAAGAACCAGTTAGGTACCCAGCAGACCTGTATCATGTATACCTGTATTCTTGTCCCTTATTCGTATACCTGTATTCTTCATGTATGCATATGTGCACACATGCAGAGAGGTCCAGCTAAGTAAGAGGGTGAGACTGAAACTCAGCATTCTGCCTGGATTTTCCTGATAGGCACTGATGCAAGAGGAGGCAACTGTGGTGTGCCCTAAGATGGAGCAGCCAGTCAGGTTGGAGAGAACCAGGCAGATTCAACATCTATTTTGCCTTTCAATCATAGTGGGCCATGGTGAAGCCAATTAGAAGCCCAGAGAGAGCAGCCTTACAGGCCAGACCTGGGAGGGTTGCAGGCTTTGTAGCATTCACTGTTCCTTCTCCAAACAGGCTGCCTTCACCTCCTTCATCCCCCACAAAAGTAAAGTAGTCCCTCTTCATCAGAAAGGAACCCTCCAAACCCCCCAGTGGATGCCTAAAACTTAGTAACTTTGCACCTTTTCCATCTTAACTAAGCACTTATCACCCGCCACAGCCATAACTTTTACAGTGTGAGGTGTGATGGCAGAACTAGCATAAATTTCTTCTTCCTTCTTCACAATTTCACAGATTGAAGATTTGTTCTTACCATAGATCTTAGCAACCTCAGCACACCTTTTTTTTTTTTCTTTTCCTTATTAAGTCTCAAACTTTCACCATTTCACTTGGAAGTCCTGAAGTACTTTATGGCTTCTCTTTGGCATATCTGGATTGCCAGCATTACTACTCTTATGCTTTGGGGACATTATTAAGTAAAATTAGGGTTCCTTGAGTACAAGTCCTGTGATACTGTGACCGGTATTGTCACGATCCAGCCAGGTATGAAGTGACTAAAGAGGGAGGGGAGATAGCATGGGTACACTGGACAAATGGTACATATCCCAGATGGGACCAAGCAGAAAGGCATGAATTTCATAATGGCACTCAGAAGGGCACACAATTTAAGATTTATGAATTGCTCACTTGCATCTTGTCCTGTTTTTTATTTTCTGATCAGAGTTGACCACGTGACTGAGACCTCAGAATGCATACCAATGGCTAAGGAGGACTACTGTATACTAACTCAGGTTTTATCTGAAGCCTACACCATTCACCACATGCATTCTGTCTGAACTAATGTCTTTGTCTTTGTTAGTTTTTTTTCCACCGTGACCAAGAACAACTTAGAGGGAGGAAAAGTTCACTTTTGTCCCATGATTTCAGGGGATCAGGCCACGATCGGTTGTCACCATTGCTCTGGGCCCAAGGTGAGGCGAAATAGTATGTCAGAAGGATGTGGCCAAGGGGCACTGCTGTCTTCATGGCATCCAGGAAGTGGAGTGGGGACAGGGAAGATGAAGCCCCAGGGGCACACGTCCAGGCATCCACCTCCTCTAGCCATGACCCACCTACCTACAGCTACCACCCAGTTAACCCAAACTAGGAGGGACGGGTTAGGTCATAATCTAACCATTGCACCTCAAGATATTGCAGCAATAACACAGGAGATTGGGGTGGGGACACCTTATATCCAAACCATAACATGCCCAAACAAACTGACTCTTGCTTCAGACTAAACCCCAAGCCTGAACCCTCTCAGGGCTCTGGAAATAGTCCTCTCTGGGAGAGGATGTGGCTGGTTGATGCAGCAGCATCAAAACTCTGAAATATAGCACCTGTCCCCCAGCCCACGACAAGGGTCAGAAGTAAGAAATTTTTTCCCAGGTGTTTTGGTTTGGTTCTGAAATTCCTCCAAAGCCTCATGAGTTGAAAGCTTGGTCCCCAATGAATTTATGTTCAGAGGTGGGGCTTTTGGGAAGTGATTGGATTATGAGGGCACCAACCTCATTCATGGATTGATCCATTGACAAGATCATGGCTCAGTGGACTATTAGGAGGTAGGTCCCAGTTGAAGGTAGTAGGTCTTGGGGGCAGCTTTTGCTGAGTGTATCTTGTTCCCAGCTCCTTCCTTTCCGTTTCTCTCTCTCTCTCTCTCTCTCTCTCTCTCTCTCTCTCTCTCTCTCTCTCTCTCTCTCTCCCTCTCTCCCTCTCTCCCTCTCTCCCTCTCTCCCTCTCTCCCTCTCCCTCTCCCCCCTCCCCCACTTCCTGACCATCATGAAGTGAGCAGCTTTGCTCAGCCACCAGCCACCACACCATCCCCACCATAATGTTCTGTCTCACAAAAGGCCCACAACAATGAGACCAAATGACAATGATCTGAAACCATGAGCCCAAATACATCTTTTCTCCTCTAAAGATGTTTTTCTTGGGTGTTTTGTCACAGTGATGGAGAACTGACTAACACACTGGTATAGCAAGAAATTTCAAGTCTGAGGTGATCAAATGGGAGAGTTCATGAGGGTGTCACACTAGCAGATGGACAGTCCCTTCCAACAGGCTGGGTGTTTCATAGACAGAAGACCACCAGGAGGTCCTCCGGAACTCACCAGTCACTATTCACATACTTCTGCACATTTGGTGACTGCTTTAGTGTACTCACGTCAGCTCACTCATAATTATTTGTCAAAACTACTTTTTCCCTCATTATTTCCCGCTGAGAGTGTGAGATTGTACAAATTTATGTTGTAGCTGTCACAGAATCCAATGCATCATAAAGAGAGAGAAATTAACTCCCTACTTATTAGGAAATGTTTAATTCAACTCTTAAGGAGAAAGCAATTTACTAGATCAATTTTAAAAAAAAAAAATTACATAAAGACATTGGGCCTGTCATGTGCCATATCAGAGTGACTTTATCGGCTGTCTTATACAGGGGACATGGTACCAACAGCTTTAGTCATTTGTTAAAATGTATTTACCAAGAAGGTGTATACACTAACTGATTGTGGCCAGAACCAGAGAATGGCATCCACACTTCTGTTTCCTGGGGCACTTGGGCTCTTGATGAAGAATGATAATACATGTCAGGCACTCTCAGCTCTGGTGACAGATGCTGTGATCAGCAGCTTACTTGCAAGCATCATTCTCCCCCTGGAGTGTGGCCATTCTTTCCTAACTGCTCTCCCACATCTACCCACGGTACACCTAGACTGATCCTTCAAAACCCAGTTCTGACGTTGCCCTTTCCTAACACAGGACATTTGCACAAGCTCTTTTCTTCTGTCTGGAATTTTCTTTCTACCTCTCTTCCTTTTAATACACATTCTTCAATGTGAGCCCTATTTTACCCAGAGCAAAAACAAAGTCTTACCGTGGTCTAAGAGTAAAGCCACCATTTACTCTATTATCCTAACAAGGGTACTCTTGAGAGTGACACAGTTAAGACAGAGATAGGTATAAAATGCAACTATCCCCTCATGGGATACCTCGATTGGCCAACCTGAGTGATACGCTCAGCCTTGGAGCTCAGGTGGTGCCATCTGCCTAGAGTATATAGTTATCCACGGCTGTAAGTTTTTTTTAACTATGTGCTAATAAGTTTTGAGCAGCCAAAAACTTATGTGTTTCCAGGGCACTGACCCAACAGAAGGGTTCCGTGCTGTGCTAAGGGAACATGAGCTGTGCGGAGCTCTGAACAGGTAGCTAAGACTTGATTTTCCTTGTTCTCTCTCCTCAACTTGGGATGAGATATTTTCCTTCCTTAGCTTTCTCAAATGTGACGGGAGACTAAAGCACTCTGCCCCTTCAGGCCCTTGAGAGTATTACAAGCATAAAATGAGATGAGAGATGAACTGTTCTCCATGAGAGAGGGACAAGGACTCCATCCCCAGGAGCAGGAGGGAGCAGGCATTCTTTCTTTCCCTACCTCCAGGCTCCAGCAGGATTGATACAGGTATCACTCAAATTAAAAAAAACAACTTTGCTTCCCACTAACTTGGGGTTTGGATGCTGCCTCCCTCCCATCACCTCCACCCCACAGCCCAGGGCCACCTTCTCGCAACCCAGAGGAGGCGAGATCATCACTCCTGCACAGAGTTCACACCACACAGCCGTGACCCTGAACAACACATCCACAATTAGTTAATGTGGATCATTTTCTGCAGAAAATGAACCATGAAATATGCAAAAATAATGAGCCCTTCCCTGCAAAACCAGTTGCTGCTAGAGGGTAGCCAATTTGAATAGCAGTTGCAATTCCTGGGGAGGAAACCCATTAAGAAGGACAGTGTTGAAATCGTTAGGTATGGACCCTGGAACTCACTCCATAATTAATTTGGTCGATAAACATGGTATTAATCCTCCCACAGTTTGTAACTTAAATGAGGCTTTTATTGAAATATTGGGTCCAGTTTCAGACTTAGAAGTAAGTCAAAAGCAAGTGGGGGAACACTGGTAATGACATAGAGCCAGGTGAGTGACAAGCCACAGAGGAGAAACCTTGCCTTGTGGGCCCAGAGAAGGCACCCTTATCACCAGGGCTCCCAACATCACAAGAGCCCTGGTATTGGATACCAAACATCGGCTCAGATGCTCAGGTCAAGGTTGTGCCAAGTTTCTAACCAACTCTCCTTAGAGGTCTTTAATCATTGCTAATTAATTATTGACCTTTCCAAACCCATCTGTGGATGAATGGTAGCAATGCCACATGTGCTTCCAAGAGCCACCCTATCTTTTCCTTCCTGCCTGCCTGGGACCAGCTCTAGATGGTAGAGGAGAGAGACTGAAAGCATCAGGCTTTGGTATCAGACTAAAGTTCAAACCTCATCTTGGCTGCTTACCAGGTCTTTGTATCTCAATTTATGAAGGTCCCTTTCTCAGTCAGTAAATAATACAAGTATTAACTTTTTAGGGACTTAGTGCAGACTGGACACTGTAGTAGGTGTTAAGGACTCAGCCATGGGCATAATTCAGAGTAAGAGCTAGAGCTCACCAAATGGAACCTAATGTCAACCATTTATTTCATCCACGACTGGACCCTGGTCCTGAGAGGCACACCTCTTGTACGGAGCCAGCAGTTCTGCAGAGAAGTGAGCGCCTCATGTACATCAGCATCCAAGCTGGGGTCAGGAAGGCTGGACTGCAAGAATCATCGTGCCTCTGGAGACACCACACTCATCACATGCAGGTTCGGCAAAGATCCATCTTAGGAAATACCAGTCGTGAGTTAATAAATGTTGAAACTGGGTAGTAACTACATGGCAGTTCATTGACTGCTGTCTCTATTCTTTTTTGTATATGTTTTCATTGGTTTGGATTTTTACCAAACCTATCTAAAATCAGTTTCATTGGGTTACTAAATTCCACAGCCAGGACCAATCGTGGCAAATGCACAAACTGGCACTTCTCTTGCTCTCCTACCGGGGAGACCCCTCTGGGCTAAATGACCAGGCCATTCTTGGGGAAGATTAGATCCCTATTTATTGTTACTGTCAATAAGATAAAAGGCAAGTGTATCCAGATCCAAACACCTTTATTATTTTAAGACCACTGAGGAATATAAGTATTCCAAGTATACCATCTTAACTGAAGGAAAACAAATTATTAGCAGTGACTGCTGAAATGTAATGAGATTCTAATTGATATGTTTCCTAATCATCCCTCACCCCAGATTACATGTGGAATACGTGGTGTAATTAGGAGTAGAACTCAGGTTTTCTGCTTCTGCTTCTACACCTGGTACTTTTTCGACTATCCATGCAGATACCCATACCTCCTGCACCTATGACGTGTGGCCATTGTACCAACACTCATTAAATAGCAATGTCAAAAGCGACAGCAGCTAACATTTATTGACTTAACTCTGCCAAGCTTTTTAATGCATTATCTCATTTAATTCTATAAATCAATGGTTTAAATAATATAATATGTAAAGAAGGTAGTATTGTTATTCTCCATTTTGCAGATGAGGAAAGTGGGGCTTAGAGTCATTAACTAACTTGTCTCAGATCATACAATCTGGGAACAATGGTCTTGGATTCAACCCAGATCCCTCCTATTTACATCCATAAGTGACCGGATGCTATATCGTATTCTACAGTTTAACTACTTCTATTGGACATTTGAACTCTCTCCAATTTCTTCTTCAATCTCACAAATGATGCTATAACGGACATCTCTGTATGGGACTCTGTTCTCATATTTGTCTTACCCTATTCAAATATAAAGGATGCTTAGAGTCAGGGATTTTTGCCCATTTTGTTTACTTGTGTACCTGTCGTGCCTAGAACACAGAGTGACATAAAGTAGATTTAATAAATAATTGCCAAATGGAGGGAGGGAGGGAGGGTAGAAAGACGGGTGAAGTGGACAGATGTCAGTGGGAGCAATGGTGGAGGCAATTCTCTAGCACAGGCACCCAGAAATCTCTAGCTCTTGCTCCCAAGGACCACACCGTTTAGGACAGTGGTTCACAATTTAGCTGAATATTAGAATCTCCTGAGACCTTTTAAAAATTCTGGTGGGGAGGGAATCCCATCTGCAAATTTAATAGGCCTGAGTGTGGACTGTGCCTTGAAATATTTAAAATTTCTCCCTATTGAATACAGTGTGCAGAATCATCAGACACGCAGAGGGAAGTTTTTAAAAATGCCAACTATCCTGCTCTCCAATCTGTATCATCTGAATTTCTGGGACTCAGAAACCTGTTTGGGTTTTTTTTTATTTTGTTTTGTTCCGTTTGTTTGTTTTATACTGAGGATTGAATCCAGGGGCACTTAACCACTGAGTCACATTCCCTTTTTTATATTTTAAAATTTTTAATATTTTATATTTTAAAATTTTTTATATTTTATATTTTAAATATTTTTTATATTT